>NC_133394.1:50222500-51472500 GCF_047511655.1 Castor canadensis | reverse complement strand
TGTCAAAAGCATTTTAAGAGCATGTTAAACCTCTTTTCTACTTTTCTCAAAAATAGGATATTAAAAGTTAATGTTGCTTTAATAATAGAGATATTGAAAAATATGTTTTGCTTATTTTTCTTCCACACTTTATCATGCAGGAAGCTATTTTTCACATGCTTAAATTTTGTTTTAAGTTGTTGTTCCAAGCTAAATATTCTTTAGAAAATGACAGTGATTGTACTTGTGCAACTTTGATAATCCCTAAAAACATCTTGCAAGTGCTCTAAAGCATGTAAGCAACACATACTCTATGCAAGAGAGATATTTATCATGTATAATTTTAATAAAATATTGAAAATTGAGTGGCTAGGATGAAGTTGTTCAAATCTCACTTGCATACATGTATTAATCTAAGTAAATATACTTAAATTTTTATGTTAGTATGTAAAAATCTAGAAGTATATATAAAACACATAATTTCCAAAGAAACCTTTCTTTAGGCTTTAATAAATGTATAACATTACCTTAATAAGTCAGAAATTTTTATGGTAAACTGAGGGCTATTTGAAATGGAATGACTTTTTTGATAAGAAACTTCCTCTAGCAAAAAGGTTAAAACTTACATAGCTTTTAACAAAGTTCATGACAGAATACCATCACCTTCACTGCTTCTAAGCCCAGGGATCAAGGGATAACATAATGGCGGTAAATGAGTCCCAATTCTCCCAGATCTTAGTTCTTTAAAGACAGTACATAGTTTTACAAAGGAAATTCTCATTGATAAAGTATCAAAGGCCTACAGCATTAATTCTTCTTTAAAGGAAAGTGATTTCAATATTTTAAACAATGTCTAATACATGTCCCAAAATAAGTTATATAACAGATGCAACTTTTAGTATTAATGCTTAATGGTCCGTCTTTGCATGCATTATTCCTTTGGGAAAATGATAGTAGCCATGGATAATCTTTCCAGAGAAATAGTTAAGCAAATAGAACTTTTTGTCATTACCAGATATGAAATGATCAGGAATCATTTATACTATGGCTTTTATTTGCGTAGAGAGCACACATACTCACAAGAATAATATTGTAGCTAAGAGGTTAAAAGTGTGAGTTTGGATTTTCTTCTTTACTTTCACTAAACTGGTATTTGAACTTCAAAAAGTTACTTAAGATCTGTGTAGTGCACATAACAAATACAGTTATATTACTGTAAGTATATAATATCATACACTTCATAAAAACAATTGTCTAACTTATAGTCAGTGCTCAGTAAATTTTAATTGTTTGTAGTTGAGAAATGAGACATGTGTAACTACTGTTCAAACACTAATTTCTAATCCTTTCCCACCATATTTTCAGTCATACATTTATTAGTTTATTTATGTCTTAAGATCTTCCTACATTTCTGAGTGACATTTAGAAGTAGAACATTGAAGTCAATTATTTTCTGAAAATGTTCTGATTAAATTTTCCAAAAAAGATCTAGATTATATCAAATAAACTCATTATTGTAGTGGTATTCATTTTTCCACATTGCCTTGCTTGAATAATAGAGAGGGTTAGAGGTGAAAACAAACTCAGAGGTCATCATTTAAGAGAGGAAAGTTTTTGACTCAGGTGTATAAGCTGAAATGACCAGCAAGGAACAACAGGGCCTGAGACAGAATGAGAACTCACATTCAAATCCCCATTTCTCTTGTTTGGTTACTCTGCTTTTCTCAGCAATGCAATTGCAATGCTTCTCTTTAAAATGCGTGTATTCTTTCTTCTTTATGTGTGGATTTTTTAAAGTGAGGAATGAAATTATAATTGGGAAATAATTTATATACAGACAGCTCTTTCCTAGCTTTCTCATTCTACATAACCCTTATACTATTGAACAAATGATTAGGCATTTTTCACATCTCAATATGTATGAAAATATTGTTACATCTTTAATTGTGCCCAAGGGCAAAACATCAAAGGAGTCAAGTACTGTATTGATGATGGCTTCTATTAACCATTTTGTAGTTCCATAATGCATTTATTAGAGTAGTTTAAGAATTTTCCAGGCATTATTACCATAATCTTCAGTGCTCCTACTTGATATTTATTTCAGGTCCTGAATATAATAAGTAGAAAGGCAGAGCTACTACTGCCAGATAACTTTCATTTCTTAGTAAAACACACTGTAGAATAATGTGTCAACAAAACTAAATTTCCTCACTAAAATTCTGCTATCATAGATTAGTGAAAGGAAAGCAAGAAGAAAAATAAATGAGGAAAGTTTTTGCTTATTGTCAGAAAGCCAGACCACAACTCTTGGTAAATATAAATGCTGCTGCATTCTCTAAATGAAGGTGAAATATTCACTTGCTTCACAATATAAATGTGAAAGTTAACAAGTAGTAATCACAGCCTTTAACTGCAGAGTTGAGAGATTCATTGATTATTATCACTGGGCCCTTGTTATATTATCATCACCTAAAATAATTCTCTAAAGTATAAACCTTACTCAACTTGCCATCTCTTTCTGTAAAACAAGTTCTCCTTTAACAGCTCTGTGTCTTTGTGCATCCAAATAGCACTGACTGATTATCACTTTACTTAGCTTAATATCTGTCAGCCCCAGATAGGCTGAGTGAGTAAATGAGTGTGCTCCCAAGTTCTACAATTTTAAAAGCTGGTGTTCTCCTTGATTAACAAGTCTTTGAAATGAACAAAGAACGAAAGTATAACTGTGCCTGCTCTTGCTTGTTTTCTTGGATATAACACCCCGCAAAAGGTGGCATTCATGCTCATTTCCTATTTTCCACTATCATACAAGTCCTAAAATGAGGGAAAATAGAGTTTATTTATAAGCTATTGAGGGCAGCGCTGTGACCACCTGCTGACATGGATGTTTATCCTCATTTCAGCACAAATGGGTGGTCACTTTATATCTACATAACTCTCTCTGAAGTACATTTAGTCTACAGTATAGATTAACTTCTTTTTCTCAGCCACAGAAAAGTAGAAGAGAATGACAAGCATGTGCATCTTGTAATTTAAAATAGTTATTATGTGGTTACTGTGATTTTGCCCCATTTAACAGGTAGAGACAGAAAGGATAGAGAGCTTAAATAGCATGCTTTGTAAAAACTGTGTATTAGAAAATACTGTTTTGTTTTGGTTCATCAGTTGATAAATCTAATCATGCAATCAAGGTCCATGTAACAATTTCTTCATTAGCTCAAGTAAAAGTTGTCAATTATCAAAATATTCTTTCATTTTATGCACATTCCTTATGGCTTGACTAACTCTAAAATATCCAAGAATAACTAGTTTCTCCTTCTAAATTCACTTACATATGCTTTTCCCTCAGCAAGCCTTTCTTTCTGTGCTATATAATTTCGTCAGCATGTCCAAACTTTTAGTGCAGTTCCTAGACTCTACAAGTTAACTCTTTTTTACTGTGTGATATTTAACCAACTGCTGTTCTCCTAATCTTTGAGGAAAAAGTTTTTTGGAAAAAGCCATAGAAACTGTGTTAAGGTGCAGACTCCAGTGCAGGAGGAGCTGGGATGGCAAACAGGGGGCCAAATCATGGTTCAAGGAGTAGAACAAAAAACAATGTCACATGTAACGGAATCTTGATCATAAGAGAGAACAAAGAGATCTCTTTTTACAGCTTCACTCTGTTAGCAAATGGAAAAGTCTGGGTTAATTCTCACCTAATCAGTTTTATTAGGTTATATATTTATAGGAAAAATCCATTTAACTTAAGTTTGCAAATTGTTTTTCATAGAATTTTCTCATTGGTTTTGATAGTTGGAAATCATAACAAACCAATTGCACCCTTCTCCTACCAGACTCTTTCTCCTGATATTATTCCTCACAGGAATGATTTCTTATTCATAAACATGAATATATATATATATATATATATATATATAAACATGTATGCATACAATGGAATACACAAACACACACTTATGAACTCTACATATTATACTTTCTGGGCCTTTTATCAGTAGGCTTGGCCATGTGACTTGCTTTTAGTCAAATACTCAAGGACAGCTTGGAGAGCTATGATGTGATTTCAACATTTTTTTTCATTTCCTAGCTGTGAAATTAGCAGAACAAAGAACTCAGAACTGATAAACACAGTTAATACTGAAGAATTTAACCTGAACAGGTAATAATGAGTTCTTAATCTAGACTCAGCTGAACAACACATTATCTACTTTGTTCACAATTATGGAACATTAAAAATATTTTTAATATAAACCTGTATATATATCTACATATATTTACATATGTATATGGTAGTGGGGTTTGAACTCAGGGTCTCACAGTTTATGGCAAGCACTCTACCACTTGAGCCATGTTCCCAGTCCTTTTGCTTTTAATTATTTCTCAGATAGGGTCTGCCACTTTGCTGGGGGCTGCCTTTGAACCATAATTTTCCTATGTATACCTTCCATAGTTAGGAAAATAGGTGTGCACCACCATGCCTGGCTTGTACGTTGTGATGGGGTCTCACTAACTGTCTATTTGGGCTGACTTTGAATTGTGATCCTCCCACCTTGTCCTCTCAGCACCCTCATCTTGTCTCATACGTGGAAATAAAATTGTCTCTTTCATGAAGTTTACTTCAATGAACAAATTTTTCTTTTTCACTTTTTTTTATTTTCTATTTTGTGAATAGATATCATGCTTCTGAACATGAAGCCGTCTTTATTATTACCTTCTTCTACTTTCTTTGGATTTATTTGGTATATATGCTCTCCCTTGTGTAGGAAATGAAAATTTATATTTACTACAGAAAAAAGGTACGAGGGAATAAAAATAGCGCAGAATGACAATGCTAGTTGATTATTCTAACAGAAATAAATCTATGCATGATATATAAAAACTTGTAAATGTTATATTCTCACTTTGCAGGTTGGTTGGATGTACTTTTGCTCTATAGACATTATTTCAATGTTACATCCTATGTTTTATATTTTATTGTCTTCTTTTTCTCAATATGACCAGTAACTACGTTTTTAAAAATTCCTGTATTTATAATTTCAAAAGTGTCTTTTCTGCAATGCAGGACACAATAATTTTATACAGGCTTTGATTGACTGATATTGAAATGATTTTAGGCTTCTTGAGATTTAGCTTCCTTCTTTCTTCCCCTCTCAGATTTCTGCTTAAAATATTTATTATCACATATTTTCAAATCAATGGCACATTACTATATTAGTTGAATAGTTTTCTAGTGACTAAATGAGTAAATATGTCCTGTTACTCATGTAACTTGGAAATGGGAATAATTTAGGAAGAAGAAAATAAAAACTCTTACCTCAAAAAACCACATATTTCTGTTTGTTTTTTAAATACCACAAAATCTAGGTGCATTTAGAATCACTAAGCTATGTAAATATTAAAGAATTATTTTTACAGTTATTAGATCTAAGTGGCAGAAAGGACTTATGAAAACAGAAACCCTCTGCTTCACTTTTCAGTAACAAATACAATATCAATATCAAATGATAGACTACTTTAGTGATTGATTCTTTAAAGAAGCATAGAAATTCAATAAGAACATATTTTGTTTTTTAAAAGTATTAAATCTATTTATGCTATAAACCTATGATTATAAAAATATAAATTATATCTAGCACTTATTGGTCACCTACAATATAATTTTCATTTGCCATATAATTAAATGCTTAGAAAAATTTTGTAAATGGATATTACCTATGCTTTACTTATGAGACAATGATATTCAGGAAATTTAAGTAAGTTTCCTTCTGCCACAGTAAGTGAACAGTAGAACTAAGATCCAACTCAGGCCTATCTGTTCTCAAGTGGCTTTAGAATGTAGACCTACCTTTCTATTTTACTCTTTGACACATTCAACAAGATTAATTATCTATGTTTAAATTATTTACTTTAGTGAACAATACCTAATTATGAAGGCCTCTAATAATATATTTCTTCAGCTTTGCCAGATCTTCCTGTTTTATTTCTTTTTTTAAAGATATGACAGTATGATGGAGTTATTTTATAAATAAAGTATATATATATATATATAGATTTTGTGAATGATGATGTCTCATAGAGATGCAAGAGTGACTAAGCAGACTTTTTCTGAATTCTTGTTAGTTTTCTTGAAGGCAAATTTATGATAATGTGCTGACATTTTTAATGCCTCAAAACAAATTCATGTGAAAAATAGCTAAGCACCTTTTGGGACTAAGAATTCCAGAATTTGAAGTAAGAGGAATCATGTAAGCAATGATCTCTGTTACTATTACATTAATCAATTATATCAGGACTTAAAAATATCAGATGCTTATCTTAGACGTTATGTTTAAAAGAATATAAAAAACAAAATTCCATCATTTAAAAAAATGGATATTTAATACACTGCCCCAGAGCCTTGGAAGAATGAAAAACAACTTTCTTGTCTACTTATCATGCCCTTCTGTCTTCTCAGACTGGCCTGGAGGGAGAAATTTCCCAGGACCTTGGGATTATTATTATGCTTCTTTTTAAGAGACATAAGATAACTAAGACAGTCTTGGAGGTTGTAAGAAACTATCTGTGTCCTCTGCAAAAAACTTGAAGATACTAAATTTGTGATAACTGGGAAAAGACTCAAGCTGAAAAGTCATATTTTTTTGAAGCTGATTTTTCCCTCTGAGAACTCATGATAACCATCACCCCTAAATACCAGAGAAACTGAAATAGTATGATCACTTCATATTTTGTACTTTATAATTCTGGTGTAGTATAAAATTCATTTCATACTGTTACCATAAAAATACAAAAATATTTTGAAGAAAACATTTAAATGTTATTTCTTATTTGAAGAGTGGAATCCATTGATGGAAAAATTTAAAGAAGGGAGAAAAAGCCATTTGATATGAAGTTATTATATTATCACAGCTAAAATTAACCCTGAATGAGTGTCAATGTTGCAAATTTATTTTTGTCATGATTCTATTATCACCAATACTAAGAAGTATAGCTAACATTTACTTTCTGCTTACTATGTGTGTTGATCTGCTTACTTTGTGCCAATTATTCCACTCATTTCTCTGTATCCCATATTTCTTAGATGGTAGAAATTGAAAATATTTTCATTACACAGGTTAGAAAATTCAAAATTTGTCAATCTGAGTAGCCCACAAAATTGGAAAGATTCAAGATTTCAATACACAAGCACTACCTTCAAACTTGCATTCTAAGTATAACAGGATTTTCCCTGTTGAAGGTGTTGAGGCTGAGAAAGATATAAACCCATACAGGATAAATATCTTTTGAAAATTTATTTTCCTTTACTCTGTGTTCATAAATGTGCATTTCCCACACATAAACCCTCCCTGACCTCAGAATAAAGAAGTACCTCTGCTTTCATTGACAGCTAATAACGGGTTTTTGGCATTTTCTATCTGAATCAGAGGAAAGTGTAATTTCTCAAACTGCTCATGGCAATTTATACATGCAGACTTGGGAGGAAAAGAAAAAGTGCTTTCATTGATTATGTAAAATCTCAAACAGTGAGATTTATTATTGGGAAATAATAAATATCACACTGACTATCACTATGCTACAGCAACAACAAAGAAACACAAAACTTGTGATCAAAATATATGGAATAAACGAATTCTTTCTTTAGAAAATATTTCAGGACTACTTTACCCCCTGCCTGTAACTGCAACATACCCTTTCACAATTTTGTTGACTAGAACATTCATGGCTCTGTCCTGCACAATATTGTCTTCATTGTTTCTAATTAACAGACTCATAGTAAAGCCAAATATTTCTGACACTAATTAAAAGAAGAGCATCCATATGCTTTGAAATGTTCTATTTTTTATTGTTTTCAAATGTTTTAATGGAAAATGAAAGAAGTATCTCAAGGGTTAGTAAGCATATGCTATTTCAAATTACAATATTTATTGGTATCCCTTGACTAAAACAAAATCACAAATGAAAGAATAAAAGTAAGCCAAAGAAAATAAACTACTCTATGATATTGCATGACTAAATATTTCCTCAAAGGCATACGTTGCATTATGCAATATTTACAATATTTTGTAGAAAAAAACCAAAGGAACTTAAAAATATTCATTTCGTATATTCAGAGAAGTATTGAAGCATGACAGATTTCACCAATATTCCACTTGCACATTCAAAAAATCAGAACAGATTTTACAACATAAAGTTCACCTCAGGAATGTGTTCAAAATCTTCTCACAGGGAGTTCAAGTGCAGAAAGTACAGATGGTACTTTCTTTTCTTTTTCTGTGGGTCCAGTTTTGCAATTGGTATTTGCTGAAGATTGATTTAGAGATCACATTGTCTAGCAGCTAAGGTGATTCTCCAGATAAATCTATGCTAATATCTCTGGATAGTACAAAATTGCATTACTGAAAGATTACTAAATTTTCATAATTTCTCATGGTTTCATCTGATACTTGGTGGTCAGGATCCATGATTCTGGTGAAATAGAAATGCTGAATTGTAGTTTAAATGGCAAGACAAGGATGCTGCTAGACACTAAAGCATGTCCACTATTACCAATAAATTATCTTAGTAGTTTTAGCTAATTTTCAAATGGAAATAGCTAAGATAATCTCAACATAGTACTGTGTTTCTTTTCCCACAAAATTAATGAGACTAACTTCTTTTTGGCAGTACTGGGATTTGATCTCAGGACCTGGTGGTTGGTGATAGGCAGGCATTCTGCCATTAGCACTATGCCCCCAATTATTTTAGCTATTTTTCAAATAGGTTTGTAGCAGTTTTGTTCAGGCCAGCCTGGACTTCGATGCTCCTTTAATGCTTCCCACATAGCTGGGAAGATAGCAGCACACCACCACCCCCAGCCAGCCACTGAATGAGATAGGGGTTTTGCCTGTTGGCCTTGAACCAAGATCCTCCTGACCTCTGCCTCTCAAGTAGCTGGGATTGCAGGTGTGAACATCAGTGCTTGGCCAACATTAACATGGTTTGAAAGGGAAATTGTGTATTTTGTGCTTAAACTGCAATTTGCAGTTATTCATACCTTTAAAATAATATTAACACAGGACACTGCCAACACATTTCCTGTTCTGTTACCTAAGTGAAATTAAGTGTTTAAAGGATAGTCAGTGTTTTGTGAGTTGTTTGTTATCTTTTCTAGGCAATATAAAACTGAGAATGCACACTTAGCTTTAAAAGAAGTAAATGAAAATAGTGATTTTCAAACAAAAACATACCTCTGACTTTCTGTGTACGCAGTGGAGACTACTAATGCTCTGTAAAGTGAAAATTAATTCTTCCTGATGTTTACTGACTGGAATTCTCAATATTCTTCTAAATCATCACCCTGTCTAATCTTATCAGTTAGTCATTAATGAAAGCTAAATAATCTCTCACCCAGCTGCATTAATTCCTTTAAATTTGGAAATATCAGAGATATTATCATTTTAAATCTGCATGTAAAGAATAGCCCCACATTTGTCAAATTCTTCCTTCTTTAGTACATTTATTAGTAGATACATATTACCTTCTATAAACCAACTAATTATTACAGTTAGACAAAATTTGAATATTGAGAAATTCACAGTCTAGTATAAAAGAGAGCTGGGTTTAGGGTCAGATAGAGCCTAACTGAAATCTATTGACCAGGGCTTACTAAAATATATGACCTAGAGGTGTCAGGATGCAGTGATCTTTGTGTAGAGTTTATCACACTCAAAAGGCATAACACAAGAAGTTAATAATTATGATTTTATTAATAATATGTGGTAATAGTACTCTAGTATTATGTTACTAATGCAACAACATCAAAATTTTCTTTTTTTGGTAATCATAAAATGAATATTCTATTTCTATAGCTGCATTTATTTTGTCCTCAAGGTAAAAACAATTGAAGAGGCCATGTAAATAATAATTTTCCCTGACCAATCAAATTGTCCATCTTAATTTTTTTCTTTCTTTTCAGTACTGGTATTTGAATCTAGGGCCTGCACCTGGAGTCACTCCACCAGCCCATTTTTGTGATGGGTTTTTTTGAGATATTGTCTCCCAAACTGTGTGCCCCAGCTGGCTTCAAACCATGATCCACCTGCCTCAGGAGTAGGTAAGATTACAGGAATGAGCCACAAGTGCCTGGAAATTATTTTGTACTTTTAAATCTATTTGTTTAACACAGATCACTTTGCTGAAAAGACATCTCCTTACATGGTAAAAGATTATAATTAAATGAAAAAGATATTATAGAGTTAAGGCCGATTTTGGTTTTTAAGTAAACCCCAAACTCCCCTCAAATAAAGTGCACACATAATCAGAATTCAGGGTGACAAATTTTCTCAAAGTAAATTCTTTTCCATAGTCAAGATACAGGTCAAGGAGAACAGTTTTCAGCAGTTGAAAGTTCTGTTCACATCATTTTTAAGTCATTCCCTACAATGGAACCACTATCTTGAGTTCTTTTCTATGGCATATTTCTTTCCTGTTTGAACAATGTGTAAATAGAATTGTGTAGCATATTCTTTTTTGTATCTAGCTTCTTTCACTTGGCATTGTGTTTTTGAGATTCAGTGGTGTTGAATCCATCAGCAGTTTGTGTATTCTCAGCCTCATGCAGTATTTCTTGCATGGATGAGGCACACTTTGTTTACCCATTCTACTCTTGATGAACATTTGGTTTCCAGATTTTAAGCATATTTTCATTCTACAAAGAGATTTCACTGTGATATTTCCATACATGTTAGCAATACACTTTGATCAAATCCATCCCCTCTATTACTCTGTCTTATCTCCCCCTCTGCCTTTTTTTCAATTTTAATGGATTTCATTATTCTATTTTTGTGCATTTATATAAAGTACTTTGATCATCTTCACCCTCCCATCACCCTCTCCTTTCACCCTTCCTCATTCTGCTGGTTCCCACCCAACCGCCCCCCTTTCATATTCATGTTATTTTTGAAATTTTTGGTCTCAATTCTACATGTGATAGAAAACATGCAGTATTTGCCTTTCTCTGTCTGGCTTATTTTGTTTTTGATTGTTAGGAATTGTGCTGCTATGAAGATGCTCATACTATTTTTTTTGCTAGTAATATGGCTGAACATTGTTTCACAACACGATGTACTGTTTTGAGTTTGGCTTTTTGTATTAATATTATACTTGTGAGAGATACATCCACACTGCTGTTTACAATATAGTGGTAGCTCCTTTATTCTCCCTCTCTTATAATATCAGGTGCTGTGTTTTGATATGTGTGTTTTCTTATCAACTTCCCTGTAGTTGTGCATGATTCTGATTTAGGCTGAATTTGCCTAGAATGTTATTTGTCCCTGAGAATGACTATTAATAGTACTCACTCTCTGCTTTTTTACTGCCATTTTGGAACAGCCGTTTTCAGTGGAACACGAATCAATGCTTAGTGGCTGAGTACAATGAGCTGTTAGTGTCTTCATCATGTGGAACTAGAGCAAATGCCCTATTTAAAGAGTTAAAACTAGCCTAGCATTTTTAAATTAAGTAGTCACTGACCTTAAGGTTATTTTATTTCCTCTTCTCATTGTAATACTTTGTAATTAAGCAAAATCATTGCCAAATTGGTTAGAAACTTTACTTTTGTTACTCTTGTATCTCACACTGTAGATTACCATCTCATGTGTTTCTGGAAAACTAGAACGTTATAGAGGAAACTTGCTTAGATTTGTTCAAAATAAAATTTCATATAAAATTGGGAAAAATTGCTCAACTTCAGTTACTCCTACAAGGTGACTTTCAACTTTCCACCAACATATCACATGCTGTATAGTTCTTCAGATATTAGTAGCTTTATTTCTATTTTAAACAATTAGCCATGTCATACTTTATATTATCGTGGTGTCTACTTACTGGTAAAATTATATTTTCTTCACTTTAACATTTTTGTTACTTAGTAAAATTCTACTCTCAAGTACTGTATTTAATTTGAAACATTCATTTTTCTACAACTAATACACAATTTCAACCTTCGTTAGATATTTTTAACCAATCTTGGTGTTAATGTAAAGCTTTACTGAATAGTATTTATGGCACAGGATTCTCAAAAATACATACAAAGAGACAAGTTATCTCCCTCAAAAATATTTTAGAATGGGCTGAATATATAAATTACAGTTTTTTCCTTATGTTGTTTTCTATTTGTCTTTCTCACAAACCATTTTTAAGAAAACAATTTTGAAATAATGGAAAGGAAAGTTTTAATTCTGTGGGGAGGGTAGCAGGAAAGATAATTAATATAAATTAATACTGCTATACAGTTCTCAAAGGTATTATATAAAATGTCAAGGAAAAGTTGTTTCACACAGAGTCAATCAGGCTAAGAAGACTTTATTCAAGACTAATGTATATATGGGTCAAGACTATCACAATAGGAGAAACTGAACTTAACTTTCCTGAACCAAAAGGTGGGGATATTTTTCAAGGATGGGGCAAGCTAATGGAAAACTACTGGAGAATATTAGTGCTAGAGATTAGTCAACGTGAATAAGCCATTTGTTTGCTAACTGAGGCTTTCCAAAATTAGGATCCTACCCTACCCGGAGAATAGGAAGTAGGTAGGGACCTTATCTCTCTGGATCATGACATTTCAAAGCATGACTCCCAGATACTTGAGAAGGAATTCTTGGGTTGTAGATTTGTCTCTCAAATTGACAAAGGGACAATTTACAAATAAAGTTTTCTAAAGTGAATGCTCTAAGGAAAGGAAGGTCAAGAAAATAGAGTCAGGGAGAAGCCTGATTACAGTTTAGTCAACGTGAGAACATTCTCTGGGTGCCAGTGGCTCACACCTGTAATCCTAGCTACTCAGGATGCAGAGATCAGGAGAATTACAGTTGGAAGCAAGCCCAGGCAAATATAACATGGGACCTTATCTGGAAAAACCCTTCTCAAAAATAAGACTGGTGGAGTGGTTCAAGCTGAGGCACTGAGTTCAAGCCCCGGTACGGAAAAAAATGTGAGAACATTAAAGCCTTCTTAGCCAATACAAAATGTTTGTTTACATATGAAGAATCATGAGTAGAAAATATTGTTAATTTTTAATACAATAATTTGCCTTCTGAAATTAAGTTAGTTTTGGTGTGAATATGAGAATTCAGCTTTACTCTGTATCCTGTATTTTAGGCAGTTATAAAAATAAATAAATAAATGTTGATTATATTGGGCACAGTTGACAATATCTAAAATATATTCCCTTAATTCCAATATAATAATATATCAAATCACAGTGTAACTTTTTAAAAAATTCAAAATGCAACCTTAATACTAAGTGGTTTCTGTTGCTTATGTTTTTAAAATGAGTCCAATTATTTAGTAGTTTTTATATGTTAGACCTGATAAGTTTAATGTCTTCTGATAATAATAAATAATAAATAAAACCACAACCAATGACTCCCTCTGGACTACAGACAATTTCCAAGATGCTGTGATTCAGCATTATGTTTGAATAATAATAATTTAAAAAATATTTCAGTTTCTTTGCCTTATATACAATGAATATTTTTATTCACTAATGAAGCAATGCAATTGTATCTTCAGAGAGGAAAACATGGAAAAAATATCAAGGGTAACATTTGTATGTTAATTGCGATCTGTTCAGAGGTTTTTTGATACTTACTGCTTTTGTACAGGTGTTCTATAAACTACCACTTCTATTTTTGTTGTTAGTCATGAACTTCCTGCCCTCTGCCTATGCCGTAATGTGTGAGCATTTTCTCCACATGCCTGTCAATGGCTACTTTTTATTTCACATGCTGTGTGAAAAATTAATGACATGAAACACAAATTCCAGTAAAAATATTTTTTCATAAAGTTGCTTTCATTTTGAATCATAAATAAATGTAAAAAGAATTAACCTAGAAGGTAACACACACACAGAGGAAATTAATGTGACTCAATTCCCTGTATAGCTATCCTTATCTCAACTAGCAAAAACACCTGTTCCTTCCTATTATGCTTATACACTCTCTTCAACAAGATTAGAGATAGGGCAAAATAGTTTCTCCTGGGTATTGAGGGGGTGGGGGGAGAGGAAGAGGGTGGAGTGGGTGGTAAGGGAGGGGGTGGGGGCAGGGGGGAGAGATGACCCAAGAGTTGTATGCATATATGAATAATAAAACAATAAAAAAAGTAGAGTTTTTAAATGGTTTCCCTGCAAGTTTACTATTCAAATGTAAAATAATTTGTTTTCCTCACTGATAAGTCAAAATAAAATAAAACTACAGATCACCAAATTTTAGTCAGTTTGCATGCCTGAGAATTACTTATACCTCTCACTATGCAGCATTTCTGACATCTTTTAAAACTTAAGATGCCCCACCACTGACGAATGGATTAAGAAAATGTGGTATCTATACACAATGGAATTTTATGCAGCCATGAAGAAGAATGAAATGTTATCATTTGCTGGTAAATGGATGGAATTGGAGAACATCATTCTGAGTGAGGTTAGTCTGGTCCAAAATACCAAAAATCATATGTTCTCCCTCATATGTGGACATTAGATCAAGGGCAAACACAACAAGGGGATTGGACTTTGAGCACATGATAAAAGCAAGAGCACACAAGGGAGGGGTGAGGATAGATAAGACACCTAAAAAATTAGCTAGTATTTGTTGCCCTTAATGCAGAGAAAATAAAGCAGATACCTTAAAAGCAACTGAGGACAATAGGAAAAGGGGACCAGGAACTAGAGAAAAGGTTAGATCAAAAAGAATTAACCTAGAAGGTAACACACACGCACAGGAAATCAATGTGAGTCAATACCCTGTATAGCTATCCTTATCTCAACCAGCAAAAACACTTGTTCCTTCCTATTATGCTTATACTCTCTCTTCAACAAAATTAGAGATAAGGGCAAAATAGTTTCTGCTGGATATTGAGGGGGTGGGGGGGAGAGGGAGGGGGCGGAGTGGGTGGTAAGGGAGGGGGTGGGGGCAGGGGGAAGAAATGACCCAAGCCTTGTATGCACATATGAATAATAAAACAATAAAAAAATCAGAATAATAAGAAAAAATAAAAAAATAAAACTTAATCAAATATGAGTAAATTTTGAGAGTAGATGTACAAAAATAGACAAAAACCCCTTTGGTTCTCACAGGACTTTAAGAGCTAGTCATAGTCATACTGTTGAAACACAACCAAGTAAGTAATCTTTTCTGTGCAATTAATTTAAGGGTTTTATTTTGGAGCTATAAATGACTTTCTAAATTTCATACATCTTTTACAAAAATGATTATATAAGCATATTGAATTATAGATAAAAATTATCTGTCCCTTATCATTCATTATGTTGTTCTAGCATAGATCCTGATCTACCTCACTAATCCATAGTGATGAGATAAACTAAGATAACATCAAAGTAAAAGGCTTGTATTGCTTTTTTTTAAGAATTCAAACTGGCAAATGAGCAGATTCCATTGAATGAGCAGATCCACACTGCTTTGAAGAATCTGTAATGGAATAAAGGGGAAGAAAGTCAGGAAGATGAAATGTTATAAAGAAAAATAACTAGAAAAACTCTACTGCAAAGAGAATGTGACTGTAAGTCACAGTAGCATGAATGAAACCAGACTTTCCTCTCATATTTGTTGTCATGCCATTCGATTTTCTCTCTCTGCTGGAGTACAGGGCCTAGATAATTGTTGAACAAATGCTGCATCGTCTTTCTCCTTGGCTCTCTGCTAGACATTGTTTAGACTGTTAGATGGGGACATTTTACAGATGTCAATCAAAGAGATGGACAACTCTTCCAAACCTGATTCTTATGCCTGTAAAATTTGTCTCTTCCCAAATTTTCTTAACTTCCTCACTTGCTGGCAAGATGCAGAGGACTTCTTGGATGATTCCAAGGTGTCCAAGAAGCCAAATATGGGAGGAGCCTTATGTTCTGAATGACTTTTTAAAGCAGCTGTCACTGAACTGCATTGTGAGTGAGAAATAAACTCCTTGAATTGTCACTGAGACATTGGAGCTTTTCTTAACAGGAATTAATACTTAACAAAACTAAGAATTACTAACACAGATATATTCATTGTCATTTCATATTACTGAAATATGTTGAACACCATCTGGTATTAAGCCAGAATCCTGACTTTAATATTCATTGGAATCCCACATAATTCACATATCTCACAATTAGCATCTTGTACAAATTGTTTATGTTGGAATATAATATATAAAAGAAATACCTGTGGGGAGCAGAGTATGAGAAGCCTATGAGAATGTCAAATACAGGCTGAGTTTGGCACAGCCCCAGCCGCAGAAGCAGGCAAGAGTAAAATGTAGAACAGCTGCTTCTCCTAAGATGTTTATGTTCAGAGAGTAGGATCACAGTTTCTCCTGTTGCAATGTCAAGACCCTCCCCAAGAACTGTTGCTCCACCTTGTTTTGCCACTATATATAATAAACTCACTGAAGGTAGAGGGGCTGTTGTGTGTTTCCACCCAAGAATCCAGCCTACCTGGCCCTAGCTTTGTGCATGTTTGGTCTTGTGTCTTTTGTCCTTTCTGCATCTCCAAGTTCATACAGTAAATTAAAGATACATGCATTAAGAGGACAAGGTCCTTGACTCACCAGGTTTAGACTTGAGAAAAGCCAGAGGCACCTAAGGACACAAATCACTATGGGGCAGGCAGACTGTGGCAGGGCCTCTAGGTGCCCACCTCAGCAATGGGTTGTAGAATCCTGGAAGAGCAGTCTCTTTGGAAATAAAGCAAGGCTTCTCCAAGGATACTATACTTTTTCTGGCCTCCATGTAGGGAGCTGGGTGTTGAAACAGAAGATCTGTCATAAGGAAATGATGCACAGGGGAAAACATTAAAAGGTAGTCCCTGGGGACCCAAGAAGGGCTGCAAGGAGATAAGAGGGATTTGGCAGATTTGGACCAGATGCATGGACCTTGACTGATAATTTGAAATGTTTAGGCTTCTTTTGCAACTAGTGAGCAACACTGAAGGTGTGTGGGTCTTCTGTGTATGAACGTTGTGTGACTTAGAAATAGGTACAGGTAATTCTTGGCAAAGAGACCATCAAGTGGCCACTGTGGTCAGTCACTCCATCAAAAGTAATGAGGGTCTGAATTAGAACTGAACCTGATATTTTAAAGCAGGGAATTAAAAAGATACAAAGAGCATCATGAGGTCAGAGCCCACAGGAGTGGAGAATGGGGAGATGGATGAGTGAATAATGACATTAGCTAATTAGAAGTTGGGCTAAACAATTAACAGAAACAAAGAAGTCACACACAGTTGGAGTTGGGAGCTTGGCACACAAATTGTGTGTCCTCATGGCCAGTGGCTCTGACTGACTCCAACTGCAGAGATATCATGGTGCATTTGGAGGGAGTGAGGGGAACATGAGAGAGAAAGGGGCAAAGACAGAGTATTAAGGTGGCTCCAGGGACTGCTGCCTTACAGAAGCCAAGTGAAAGAAGGGGCACAAAACCAAAATATCAAAGTGAAGTCCCATAGGTACCAGTATGGTGCAGGAGTGAGGCAGCAGGTAAGGCAATTCAGGGGAACTTGACATGGTGCAAGAACAGAGTTCTCCCAACACTAAATATAAGTCTGTGTGCACCTGTGGCCTGGGAGAGAACTCAAGGACTCTATTTGGGAACTCTGTGGGTCACCCTAGAGAACACAATCTGGCCTGAGGTTTAGAGTCAGCACTAGGCAATCAGAGGTGGGATGAGTCCAGAAGGTAACCAAGAGCAGGGATGATCTTCACAAGCAAATCTGAATGAGAGTCTGGAAGCCAGTAAGGGAGGAAGGGGAAGTGAGCTCCCCTTAAATCCCTAAACACCCTGCCCATTCATTGGAGGAACACCTAGGTCTTTGGATACTCAACCACTCAGAGTTCATCAATAACCTCTACCAATCTCCACCTGCCTTCCTAGGTTTTATGTTTGCTGCTCCCCCATGGGCATCACCAAGCACCCAGTGTGTCTCTGTACTGACATAGCACTGCTGACAACAGGGAGGAGGGTGCCAGCCATGCTCAGCACACACTAATGGATGTGGGGAACACACTTCATAGCCCCGAAGTGAATAGACCTTCCATGTACTTGAGGTCTCCTTTTCCATGACAGATCAAAGATAATCTGGGCTGTCACTAACCCTTAACTGGAGCAATAAGACTCTCCAATCAAGCAATAGAAAAATCTTCTTCAAAGGACAAAGTCTCTAAATGGAAAAGAACCATAGAGAAATCAGACTCTAAGAGGCCACTCTTATTAATTTTCCACTGTTACTCAGCCCATAAATTGCGGGATCCTTCATTTCCATGACTCATAATAGATGTGGGAGGAAAGAGTGTAGCATGACATAATAAAAATCACCAAATGGCATCTTTAAACACCTCCATGTGGTTCTGGTGCTATGCTAAGCACAACAAGCATGTAAGGAGTAATCTCTTTAATATTCCTTTCACTGGGTGTGTGACAATACTTCTCATAAATTATCCACATCCTCATCGAGTCACAAATGTTTCAGGCAAACCAGAGACTAGGAGAGTTTAAGGGAAGAAAGTCATATGAACCTGGATGAAGAGGGAGAACAGGACAGAGGAGTGGAGTGGAGAGGGAGAAGGGGTTGTGCAAAAAATGTGAAAACACTGATCACCATTTCCAAATTTATCCCGTTTCCTACTATGTGATCCTTGGTGTTTCAGCATGCCAACATTGTATTGGCACTTTCTCCTGGCTGGATGACAAGTTGGGTTAATACAGTACAATGTTAAGTTTTCAAAAAGAACGTTCAGCAGCTGCACAGCATATGGTCAGGCAGATATTTCAGGAATATTCAGATGTTCAGTGGTATTCCTAATTAAATAGTTTGAAATGAATTTTCTAAAATCCACTGAACTTTAGATTAACTTTATTTGGTCTCAGTTCCAATTGATTGAGTAAGCCACTTGAATGAAAATCAAGTTTTCCACCTTACTCCATAAAGAACTGTGTTTAATGGATCAGTGAGAAACAAGAGGGTTGATGTATCAGCAATGCAAAGTCCTAACACAAAACTCCTGGTACTTCTCCTAATACCCTGTAAATAACTACAAAATAAACATAAACAGATGTCCAATCAATCTTCTCTGTCTGCAAGGGCTTTGCTCAATGATCCTGAGGTGAAGAGGAGACAGAGGGAGGGGGCTAAACTTGTACTCTTCCTCTGTCTCACTCTCTTCTTTTTTTAACCTATTAAAGATAAGGGCCTTAAAGTTCTCTAGGCCTAACCTACATGTAACTGATCACCATAGAAGGCTTTAAAGTTGGACTTGCACATTTTATATGGAATGATTGTAATGGGGATTGAAGTCTCTGGAACACTTGATAAATTTCCTAAGTCAACATCTAAGTAAGCAGAAGCCCAGGTGAGCATGATGGCTTTCAAGTGCTAGTGGATGGTGGTTCAGTCTCCATGCCTTCTGCTATGGGGCCTGAGATGCATGAAGAGATAGAAGGAGGACAGAGACACAAAGTCTATGGGAACACCATACCACCAGTGTCTCAGGGGGACCATCTCTGTCAGGTAGACATCAGGCCTGAGGAAAACAAAGGAGGCTGAGCTTCCCTCAGGAAATGCAGGATGCAAACACCTTCCATGTCACCTCTATCCTGTATTCTTGATCTCTTCCATCTTTTTCCAGTTGGAAATGTACTTGCTGCTGAAAAGATTTCAGCAGTGTGTCATATTATCTGAATAACCACAAGCAGAAAAGCTCACCTTCTGGGTCCTTCGCAGCTCTGTTTACCAGCTGCTTTCTACCCAGGTGCTAAGCACTTCACACAGCCTCATCCACTTTTCCACTGACAAAGCCAGTTGCTAAACTAATTCACATTCAGGTGTTCTTTCAAAGCACAAAATGTTCACAAGAAGAGCAACCCTTATTAATGAGTCAGGTGATGATAAAGCTTCAGTAGCCAGTAGGAACATATTTTTAGATGTTCATAATTCCTGTAACTTTGGGAATTATAAATGCCAGGTACTAATGTGATTACCAATGGATCTAGTGTGTGAAACTAGAGAAATTTTTTCCTATTCCCTTCCCAACAGTAATATGGGAATGTTTTTTCTTTAGGCCAGTATTCACTGGCTCAAGAAACCAGTATTTCAAGGAACCAATGTTTCTGATTGGATTGTCACATTTCATTTCTGGTTAGCCATTGTGATCTGGAAGGTTGTATTTACTGAAACTTCAGCATCCTGTATTTGTAGACAGTAATGGAATGTCCAATGAATTCAGACATCTGAGTGGAGAGGACTTTGGGAACAAATGTCGTGTCCAGAATGATATGTTTTATGCACAGAGGAAGAAAACACAAAAGCTGAAAGCACGCTCTGACAAAATACCTGGTGTATCCTGCTAGGATGCTTGTCAGGCTGGTTATCCAAATTTGTACTATCTATAATAATTATTTACCCTTCTCCTTTCTCAGAAAGACATGGCTCACCTGTCCATCACCATGAGACCCATGGTCAGGCTTTGTCCTGTGGCTTAGCCATAAGTCTATGGCACATCTGAGTAGAAACTTTAAAAACAGCTGTGTGGTCTGACTCTTCCCTTTGTGCCTCCTCTCTGACACAAGAAGACCCTGTCCAAGAAAATTCTGTAGCCTAGCCTGGTACCCAGAACCAGAAGATACAGTGACTTGGTAGTGAGCTATTTAACACAAGAAAGAAATGTCTGTTACTATAAACCACTGAAATTTGGGGATTTCTTGTCACTCCAGCATGCCTGACTAATACATTGAGACATGGGTGGTGCTGAGTCAAGGCAAGTGTGGCTTATGGGGTCAGTACAGCTACATAAACCAGCTTAAGTTAGGGTTTAAGTCCAGCCTTGAACCTGAAGGAGCAGCATAATAACAACTGGTCATGTTGGTGTTCATCACTGAGATTCTGTCAGGACAGAGAGCACCATCTCACTGGGAGAAATCAGAGAGGCAAACACCTAAGTAGTTAAAAATCCATGTTTGCACACAGTCAGACATGTTGTGTCTCATAGTCACCACCTTCATAAGAAAAGTCCAGAACATAACTTAAACTATTATTTCTCACACTTTATTCAGTCAAACATTTAATCAGTTGCCCTGCATGAAGACAGAGAAAAGAAAGGAGAAGTCAGAGCTAAGGGGGAAATGAAAGGAAGGAAATGTTGGGAATTAACTAAATTTGGGAAACTCTGCCTGCCATCTGTTTCTCTGGGAGACTCTCAAAGTATATTAGCTTATAAAGGCTCTGAGAAGTCCTTCAGTAAAGAAACTCAGCATTTAACTCATCATTTCCCAAATTTATTTGAAGCATGTTTCCATTTTTCTTCCTAACATTAGTGATACTCCTTAGAAATTCTGCCTCTTATACAGCACTTCCATAAACAGTTGTTTTAAGTACTTTGGCTTCATGCCACACAGCCATAATAAGGTTAACAAAATATCAACTTAATCCTGACACTTTGGAAATAAACATACCTTTGTGGTATGATTAGCAATCACTTAACATAACAATAATAATGCTATTACTATCACTAGACTTAGAAAAATTTAGGCATTTGGCAGATAGGAGAAGTATACTGAGATGGCTCCAAAACATGTAGAGATTTCACCTGCCCTATCAGTTGGAGAAGGAATTATTTTCCACTCCATGTGAGGTTATTACAATTGATAGATCCCTAAGCACTAATCCTCACATATCCCTTTAATAACAAAGCAATCTGCTCTCCTCCCAGTTAATCACATGAACGATACATTGGTCAATAAACTTGATTGATAAATATGCCTGTGTTCTGGTAAAAATGATATTGTTTATGCCCATATGTGTAATCATACAATAATTCATTATAGGAAAGGAAAGGAAAACAATCTGACTTCTGACACATACCCCAACTGTTGTTACCAATAAGAACCTGGTTGATTGTATTTGGTACTTACTTTGAAGTGTCAGTGGGTTAATATTATAGATGTGGTTGAATTTGGGTACCAGAAAAGATGCCCAATTATTTCCTCAGAGGTAGCTAAAGTGTCAGTTCACAACTGGAGATGATCTACACTTCATTGCTATTAAATGAAGCTGCGATAAAATGGTCAAATATTCTCTTGAAGTAATCTGAATAGTTGATTTGAAAATTAAAGGGCAAAATCATAATAGATAGCCATTAACAAATTAATTCATTGCATTCTATGTCCATCCAAATGTCTATCACTAAAATGAAGGTGTCTTCATGTATGAGACCAATTTATAAAAACAGTGAAAACTTCCATTTCTCTTGTATGCTTTGTATTTATGGCCAATAGACCGATACTATTGAGTGGATCCAAATCCTATTTTGAGCAGAGGTGAGCAGAAGCACAGATTGTGGTGACTTCTCTTCCTGCTCTTTCTGCAGTGAACAGGCACCAAGCTTTTGCCTCCATACATGTTTTCTGATTTCAAAGTTTAAAAAACATAAGATGCAGAAATAGTAAGACCTCTGGACCAGATGCCCATCCTGAAATCCTCTTGTGTTTGCCTTGGGCCAAGTGACTTCTCCTAACACTTTGCTGGTGTATTACAAGGGACAACACACCAGCCTCATGGACTCATCATGAGAAGACAAGGGCAATGGCTTTTGAGTGGGCCTGGCACAATATTCACCCCAGAAGGCTCCTGTGGGGTTGTTCTTCTCTTCAGTTCCTTTTAAGTCAAACAGTTTTGTTCTATATGAACAAATGTTTATCTTTTAACTATAGTTCAAGGGTTTTTGTCAACTCCTAAATGTCAGTAAAACCTTTCTACTTTTGGAGTCAATAAAGATCAGCATCTCTAACTTCTCTAGAACCCTAAGATACACACATCAGATGCTCCCAGGTGGATATTCCCTAAATATACTGACGTGCAAGTAAAGGCTCATGTAAGGGGTGTGTGTGTGTGTGTGTGTGTGTGTGTGTGTGTGTGTATGCTTAACAGTTTGGAATTTGCAGGAAAAGCAGCTTTTTTTTCAAAGTATAGCTTTTACATTTTTATAATAGATCCAATTTCACTGCAAAACTTACTGAGCTCAGTTAGTGAAACCTTGGCCTTTTCTCTATTAAATTCTTAAGTCTTCTTTTAATAAAAACTGAGATATAATTTAAGTAACATAGAATGTACCCTGGAGTGTTTGATCCAGTGATTTAAAATGTATCCACTGAGTTTAGTACATATTATAATATCAGATTTTAAGATTTTTCCATCACTCCATAAGGAAATCCCACATCCATTTCTAGTCACCACTTAGTCTACATTCACCAAGCCCTGCAACCACTAACCTGAAAGATGTCTCTGTGACTTACTTGTTCTGGACATTTCATATAAGCTGAAGCATACAGTATGTGATCTTAGCATAGTGTTTGCAAGGTCTGTAGTTCCTGCAGATGATATCAGTACTACTTTCTACATTCCTTTTTTTGGCTTAAAATATCTATGGATATCATATTTTTCTTATCATTAGAGTATGGACATTTGCATTACCTGCACCTTTTGGCTATGATGAGTGAACATTTGTGTACAAGTTTTTCAATAAGCATATGTTTTGATTTCTTTTGGGCATGTCCTTAGGGGTAAAATTTTCAGGTGTTATGGCTTGGATATGAAGTTATTCTCGTGGGCATTTGTGTTAAAGACTTGGTCTCTAACTGGTGGCACTATTCAGAGGTGATTGGACCCTGAGGGTGCTAACAAAGGATGAATTAGTCCATTGATGAGTTTGTAGCTGAATGGGCTACCAGGAGTAGGGCCTTGCTGGAGGAAATAGATCACTGGGAGGGTGCCTTTGAAAGCTGTAACTTGTCCCTATCACTACTCCCTTTCCCTCTTTTCTCTCTCTTCATCTCCCTCCTTATTTGCTTCCTCTGTCACATGCTCCCACCACAGTGACTCTTTGCCTTGCTTCAGGCCCATAGCCATAAAGCCAGCCAAGCACGGACTGAAACCTCTAAAACCATGGCCAGAATAAGCCCTTCCTCTTTTAAGTTGATTCTCTCAGATATTTTGTCACAGCAATAGAAAACTAGCTAACACAACAGATAATGTGGTAATTCTGTGCTTAATATTTTGAGGACCTAACTGTTCTTAAAAGTCATTGTACTGGCTCAGAATTCTTTGCTTTAAAAATGGAGTGTTAAGTGTTCAGTCGATGCAATGTCCTACGGGAATAAATGAAGAGTGGCTTTGATGATACAACCTTTGAGACACACATTGAGTCAAATTTCTGGCTCTTCACTTCCCCATAAACCTCCTGTCAGGGTCCCTCTGGTTCAGGCAGGAAATATCTCAGCTTCCAGATCTTACTGTCCTCACTGGCCTCTTCTGCACAGGTGTTATTTTGACCTATTTAAAAGGCCCTGATCTGCTGGAGTGGCTCAAGTGGTAAAAAAAAAAAAAATAAAAAAATAAAAGGCCCTGATGATTGGGCAGTTTGGGTGGACTGGGCAGTCACAATGGCCTACACCAAGGAATCTGGCCTGGCTCTTCAAGTCACAGAGCCCAGTCTATGCTGGTGTCTTTGTCTCAACTACAACTGCTGTTTAAGTGCTTACCAAGGGGTAGTCTGGGGAGCCCCAAGGGTCTCAGAGGTGCTTTCTAGGGTCCACAAGAACAGCTTTTAAAATTATGTCAAAATAACTGCATTGTGTGAAATGGGGATTTCCTGAGTCTACATGCAGCTTGATATTTCAAAGTTTAAGCACTGAAGCAGATTTTTTAAGTTGTCTTCTGTAACTCAGATTAAAGAGGGGTTGAGACAGGTAAAACAGTGTCCCTCTTCACAGGGTGCATTCCATACCTAGACATGGCACATGGCTGACTGAGGGCTTTCTCCTACAGCCCACAAACTTCTCTAGTTACACATGGGAAACTGGACATCTAACCTCAAAGTCCTTGGGGTGCTTTATATCCATCTTGATAGTCCTCTCATACCCCAGCCTGACCCCAGAGCTCCACATAAAAGAGAGCAAACCAGAAACAGAGGTGTTGTATCTTTGCCCACCTTTCCTCCTCTTCTCAGGCCACAGGGCTGGCTAGCTTCCCTTCTGGGTCGCAGAGACCCTCCACACTCCATTCCTTTAGTCCTCTCTGTTTCTGCCCTGTCCCTCCTCAGGTTGGGCAGCCAGTCCCCAGTCTCACTGTAGAACCAGAGGACAGCCTACAGTTCAGAATCTCACAGGATATCCTCCAAATCCTGTAACTATACACTTCATTTCATCCAGTGTTTCCCAAATTAATGAAACACCCTTTTTTAATGATAACCTATTAATGCCTCTTGGAGTTTGAGGGTTTGCAACTAATGCTACAAGAAGTATTGCTATTAGGAACTGTATTTGTTCTTTAGTTACTAAAAACTATTTCTGGAAGTTCTCCATGGGATCCAAAGTTAGCTTTCAGATTTTTTTTACTGAAATCAGTCACATTTACAGGAACAGTGTTTTCTGATCAACCAGAACAGAGAAAAGTCTCTCCAAGCTTAGGTTCTCTGGGAACAGTGTTTTCTGATCAACCAGAACAGAGAAAAATCTCTCCAAGCTCAGGTTCTCTGGGAAAGCCCAAGTGTCTGCATGGGTATCACACATTATAAGTCCCTGACTGTGAGAGCAATGTTGACCTTGCTCTTAGGATTGGCCTTAAGAGTGGCTCAATAGGTTTCTTCTAATTTTCCTGTAGACATCCTCCCCTCTTTACAACTACTAGTGGTGTGTCATATGGAATAGACAGCATCCAAAGGTACAGCTTGAGAGGTCCTGGAATGAGGGCCTGCAGTGGCTCCCAGTGTTTCTCTCTGTTCCATCATTTTCAACAGTTTGATTGTTATTGTTACCTGGATAACTTCCCTGAACAAACCCCTCACTGCAAATGTGGGGCTGGTGTTTAGGTAAAGAAGAGAATAAAGAGACCCAATACTTGAACAACTCTCTCTAATCACCCCTCTTGACTTAGTAAGAATCCTTCTAGGTTTCCACCCATACAAATGTTTCTTCATGATTCTTTTCTAATGTACATGATTCAATCAAACAGTACAGATCTGATTTAAGTGTATTTTATTGTAATCTAATTATTTAAAAATTCTTACTCACTGTGAATGGTATACAGAATAGATAAAATTGCAATTATTAAAGTTATATGTGGAAGGCAATTTGGAATTTTAAGAAATAGAGACAGACCTTGTTTCGGTGGTTAAGAAGCAATAACATATATTTCAACAATAAGTAAGCCCACCAATTCCACCTCTTTATAACTAGAATAGAGACTTTAGCAGCATTGAGAAGTCCCATCTTTCTCCTTTTGCCTCAATACTTGAGTGTCTACAGACCTATTAGCAGGTGTGTGGCAACCCAAGTATCTCAACCTTTGAAAGGGAAGGATGGCCAAGTGTCTGCTGAAGTTCACCTTAATACTCTGGCAACCAGGCTGATCAAGTCCCCCCACAATCATCTAAATTCTGACTCTAAGAGCCACCACTTTCAGCTTATGAGAAGCTCCATTCTGAATTAGTTAAGGATAAATAAATAATCTTTTAGCCTGATGTTACATGCAGCTGGAAAGTGGGGAGGGGGAAATTCTCACTAAGTGAAATGATTGACATACTGGCTTTCTTCTAGTTAATGGCAGACAGTCTTCTCTCTTGCCATGGCTCCATATTTTGAGAATCCCCTATTTAATTTGCTACTTGTTTCTTTTTTCCCTTTCTGAGAAAGATAAACCTACTCCCAGGTTCTTGTCATTCTGATGGCCACAACCTTGACAAGCTCCCACTGGTAGAATTTTTCAGTCTAAGGTCTTTCAGCCACTTGTCCATCAATATGCTTTCATAGGAGACTGAAAGTCAGAATAAAAGGTACAAAATGTATTACATATGAGTTGTGCCATCTGCTAGACCAATGACATATGTGACCTGAGAAATTTTTGCTCAACATTGTCAAATACATTTTGAACACAAAAATTCAATCAATTATTAATATACTCAAATCCCACTGGAACACTAAAATCACACTTGTCACTGGTCTCTTTTATAATTCACTTTACTTTGATTTACTTTATTTTAAAAACAAAAGAAACCTGACAACCAGTTAAATCTAGTGGCTTCAAATTAATATGGAACTCTGTTTCATAGAATTCTCTACAAATCTGGTCTTAATTTACACTGGTACTTAAAATCCAGCAAGTTAGATCTTAAGAATTGTTTTCAATAACTCAATAAAAAACACAATTCCTTCCTTCTTTTTTTGATACATCACCGTGAACATATAAACTTACTTATTTCAAACAAAAGAAATTATTTACTAAAGGATTTCTATAGATCAATCTTGAAAATCAGACATTATAAACTAACTGTAATTACTTTTATCATTTCTGAAAATGAACACCATATTCAGGTTTCTTCATCTTGTTGATTCTCTACTATGTGATTCCTTATTGTCACTAAGGAATCATAGCCTAATAAAGGGGTCTCTGAAGACTGAAAAAGAGTAACATGGAGTATTTTGAAAGGTGATAAAGAACAACTTAGCCATTTCAAAATTACAGAACATTCATTGAGCAATCAATATGTAGCCACCTGGGGGGAACAGATACTAGGTAGTTATCAAATGGCTCTATAAGAACATTGGGACAAAACATTGACACCAATCCACAATCGGACATGGTCTATACACAAGAGCAGAATGACCTCATGGTCTGCAGTGACTCCCTTCTACCTGTCCTGATCTCTTGGACAGGATGAATGTCACATCAGCAGAGCTTCAGAGCTCCAACTACATCTTAGAACAAGGGGCACAGGACCTTCTCACAAGCAAACATTTCATTATCAATCCCTCCTGGTCTGTCTGCCACAAGTCTTTCAGGAGTGATTCTAGCCCTTCTTAATCAAGGTCTCCACGTATCAGATAGGAATTCAGCTGACTGAAAAAGTTTTCAGAGGCTTATAAGCAAACCATGGGGCATATGATTATTTTTTCTGTTGGCTAAAAAAAAAAGTAAACAGTTCCCATCTCCCACGCTGGGCTTCTCGTGTTTTTCAACATGTTGTACCTCATTCAGCAAACACCCCATCATACAGGAAGCAGAATTTCAGTTGCCAGCAGTGAGGATTGAGCAAGACCTCTATATTTCCTGCTATGAAGATGTGCAGACTTCACACCAAAGCTGGAACAAACCAGCAAACTAACAGCCTTACTACCAAACACCCTAGGAATAAAGGCTTAAGCTCTATTTGGATATTGAATTTCTTCCATATCCAATCAATATTGAATAAGGAGAGAAGAGGAATTCACTACAAAGACCACCTTGTCTCTCCACCAGTAATAAGAGTCCAGCATTTCAGGGAGATGGGCTCTTAATTGGAGCTTTAAGTATTCTCTCTGTAGCCAGTTAGCTAGCATCACTATGAGAATTTACCACAGCCAGAATTGTACCTGGCCTGTTCAGTGAAGGGTAGACCCAGAAGCACCTTGGGGTAATGAGGTAAAGTCAAGCTAACCCCATGACGTGGAGAGCTGAATGATTATGTAGCAGTATCCTTGAGACTCATTTTCAGTTTGAGTATTGATAACCATTCTGTACCAATCCTAGTTTACTATGGAGTGTTTATTTTACATCATCTATAGTCTCTCTTCCTTGGAAGCACTTAATGAGTTGAAGGCACTGGAAGATTGTTCCCAGCCAAGCCAATATCCTATGAGTAATAAATGACATTTCATCCTTATATGCAGATTTTCTGCACTGAAGTGAATTATTCACAAGGCAGAGATCCTGGGCTCTGACAATCAGCTGCCTGCAATTTTTACCTACACTCTGTCTCTACTCTCCTGTTAGGAGAAAGTGAAGTTTTCCACTGCCTGGCAAGATCTGAAGATTTAATGGGAACAGCTCTTGGGGAGGAAAGTGCTCCCTTTCCTGGCATGGTAACTGAAAAGGCTACACAGAGAAGAAACAGAAGGGTAAACTAAGGCATTTCAACTCAGGTTTCTCCATGCTTCCCTCGGAAGGTGCTATCTGCCTATGAATGCAAATGAGGTACACCAAGGTGAATTTACATTCTGTGAGGCCTTTCAGGTAAAGTAGAAGTGATTTTATACCTTTGAATTTGGGGTAAGTAGTATGATAATTTTCTTTTGAATATGTGAAAATCTAAGTGTTCTCCCAACACAAGCACTATGACGAGCAAGTGTGTTCTACCCTCTGGGAAGCAGAAGAATTTAGCACATCATTTCTGACTCACAGAAATGTGGGGGGTTGGCAAGACTCCCAATTTGCAAGGATGATGGAAATAGAACTAAGAGTTCAAAACCAGACCTAAAACAAAAAACTCAGTATATATGGGTTTGTAATCTATGATGCAAGTAGCACAGCACATTAGAGAGGATAGTGGGCGCTCATTTTTTAAATATGTAGAATGAAAACAATTGACAATTCACTTAGAAAAATAAAATAAATACTCTCATTTCATATCCCAAGAAAAAATAAATTCCCATTACAAAGGACATGCATGTACAGAGCAAAAACCCATGGCTGGGGTTATAGCTCTATGGTAGAGCTGGTGCTTAGCTTGTGTGAAGTCCTAAGATTCAATCCCAGTACCCCCAAATTAATTAAAAAAAGATAAAAATCAAAAGAGTATTGGAAGAAAATATAGGGAATGTTTTTGTAAT
Organism: Castor canadensis; assembly: GCF_047511655.1. Classification (NCBI taxonomy): domain Eukaryota; kingdom Metazoa; phylum Chordata; class Mammalia; order Rodentia; family Castoridae; genus Castor; species Castor canadensis. The sequence goes on along the minus strand of NC_133394.1, from coordinate 51,442,853 downwards.
ATTGCAATAAGAGTAAACAAAATGAGAAAATGACATATTTGGCTACAAAATACTATAAACTTATTTCCAAGGGAAACCAGACTACACAAAATTATAAGACAAGTGGCAGACTGAGGATTGGAAGCATTTAAACAGACTGAATGTTAATGTTTCATATTCAGAGAATCTGACATGGCAAAGAATTCCCAAAGGACAAACAATAGATATAAGCAAAATAGACAAATGGTAAATAAACCCATAAAAAGATGCTCAGCCACACTATTGATTAAAGGAATATGGACATGGGTACAAAACTGTTTTTTTCCAAATGTGATTGTGAACATGCAACATACTGCTAGCACTGATTGATATCAATCAATATTATTGATACTGAGGGTGTGATAAGGCAGAAAGCTTCTCCAGGTGCTGGAGTCTCAAAACTGTAATACCAGCTACTAAGGAGGCAGAGATCAGGAGGATTGCAATACGAAGCCAGCCTGGGCAAATAGTTCACGAGACCCTATCTTGAAACCACTGATTAAAAAAAAGGACTGGTGAGGTGACTCAAGTGATAAAGTACATGTCTACCAAGCATGAGGCCCTGAATTCAAACCAGTACTGCACAAAAAAAAAAAGGAAAGCTTCATTGTTTTTGGCAAAAGGACCTACTGGAACAAACTTGGGAGGACTATTTGATATTATTTAATAAAATATGATATTGCATATCTTTGACCAGGCAATTTCACTTTTATGAATCTATCAAAAAGATACGAATATTTTAAAGATATATGTTCAGGGATGTTGATTGAGTACTGTTTGTAATAGAAAACATTGGTTACATTCTAAAAACCCATCAATAGTAGAATGCTTTAAAAAATTATGATGGTGTCACAGAATGGAGTGTAATACTCTCATTAAAATTTGTGAACAAATTTCTGTCAATATGGTACAGTGAAATAAAATGTAGCATCCCCATTAAATTTAATATTAGGTAGGTATTACAAAGAATGAGATGGAGCTAAGCCAAGAAAGATGAAAAGATATCTGTGCTACATTAAGTAAATAAAACAAATTGTAGAAAAGTAGATGGTATAGATGAATAAACAGATGATTGGGAAGTACTGAGAGAATTAATAGAACCAAAAGAGCAAACACAAGATGGAAGGATCTACTGGAGAGTCAGGAACTGGGAAGTCTGATAAAATCACCAAAGTACCCTCCCCACAAAAATCCTAGATCTGAACACCTGCCACAACAAAACACTGATGATGAGGTTAAAACAACACTGAACATGTGAGACTTTCCCTCTCTTCCCCACTTTCTCCTCCTTGATCCAGCACACTATAGGGGAAAGATAAGCAGTGTAGTAAGAAGTATAACAGTAACATGATAGTGAACTATAGATCAGATTTAAGCATGAAGAGGGGAAAAAACAAAAAAGCTTTGATTAGGATTTGCGATTCAAATTTTGACTTTCATCAGAATAGATTTTCCAATACCTGAAATAAGGCCTTCCCTCTCCCCTCTGTTGAAAGGACTTGATAATCATGGGATTTTATTCTTAAATTGAGTTGTTAACCATGGAACTGGGGTGGCAGCTCACATCTATAATCCCATCCTCTCGGGAAGTGGAATGTGAAGATTGCAGTTCAAGGACAAGGTTAGCAAGATCCCATGTCAACCAATACCCAGGGGTCACCACTCCCAGGCATGTGCCTATCTTTCCAGATACACAGGAATTATAAATAGGAGAATCATGGTCTAGGCCAGCCAGAGCATAAACATGACACCCTATCTCCAAAACAACAAAAAGAGTTGGGGTTGTGGCTCTTCTGTGATAGAGAACCAACCTTGCAAGTGCAAGACTCTGAAATCAACCCCCAGTGCCACCACCAAAAAAACAATGACTTTTCCACACCCAATTAATATAATTAAGAAAACGGCTACCTGTAGCAGTAAGAGTTTACAATCTCAATATAAGTATCACACATAGTATTTTAGGAGGCTTTCTGTAGGCTACAGGCTCCCTGGGCCAGTCCCTTTCTCCAGGGAAAGTATCTCCAGTTGGTCGACCTGAGTCATGTTCACATTCACAAATTAAAGGCCAACCTACAAGACTGATGGTCCTACTGGTCCTAAACCAATCAAGTAGATGGGAAAAGGCATTTCCCAAAAGGAGGAGATGCTGAAGAAGAAAAAGGAAAAAGAAGGACATTTCATTACTAGGGTGAGGCATCGCACATCAGCCAGCCCATACATTCTGTTGTCTGAAATCATCTCCTTCTGCCTTTTAAATTAATCTCCTTTTAAAACTTGTTCCTTGAATATCAGGTTTGATTTGGGAGATTAAGGATCAAGACATCAGTGAGGCAAAGTAGAAACAGGGTAGATGTTAGGTAAGCCATCCACAATTCAATTCTTGATTCTTCCAGAAACCTGTTTTACTTGGGCAAATCACTTCACATCTTCAAGTCTTAACATGCCTAAAAATCTTACAAAACTAAAATAACAAGAGAAAAAACCTAGTCATCCAACAGGTACATGAACAATCTCGAAGCAACACAATACTTACAAGCCTCACAACTCTTACAAATCTTAACAATTAACCTAATTAAGGGAGGGAGCCAATGGTTACCTCAAAAACTTAATTATTTGGTTTTATTTGTAGGAATAAATATATAATCTACATTATCATGCATATTGGATTTTAAAGATAAATTGAGGAGCATGAAACTTATCTTTTAAAATACACAATAAAGATGCCAATTCAATAAAGATGCAATTCAATTAAATTGCCCTGTAAAGGTATAAATAGAAGAAAAAAGAATAGTAGAGATAAAAACCACAAACAAAGGTCCCAAGGAAAAGACAGATGCAGAGACAAGCCCACTGAAATTAACAAGACAAACCCAGAAAAACTGAGGAGGGTTACAAAAACAAGCTGTTAAAATACTAGGAAACTGACAATAAGAACACTGCATCTGACAGCTTCTGATGTTTCATTTTCTCATCAGTAACTGCAAACAGTAACATCACTTTCTTGGCACTTTTTAATAAAGTGAAATTAAGTAAACAAACATACCAAAAGTGTGTAATTTAGGTAACTTATTCTTAAGAGAAGTAATGGCTCCAGAATATCTACCAAACATTAAAAAATTCTAAGAATTAAAGACAATAAATTTTGTTTTAAAAACGTTGTAATAGTAAGATTTCTCTCACTTAATTCTGTTTTGTCTAATTTAATTCACTTCTACATATTTCACTTCATTCAATTCTTGATTTCATTTCTTCAATATGTATTGAGCATTTATTGTGTGCTGCAGATAGCAATCTGGATGCTGGGCACTCAGAGGTCATGTGCTCATGGAGCTTTTGTCCATATAGAAATAGATAATCAAGATATAAGCAAATTAATATAAAGTATCAAAGGATATTAGGGGTTGAAATGTGAAATAAAGCAGTGTGGCAAGCAGGAAACTTGGGAGTGAAGGAAGGGACTGCTATTTAACACTGGGTGGATGACAGGGAAACTTAATAGAGCCTGAAGAAGGGAATCATATCTCTTGAGGGAGAACAGAGTCAAAATGTATGGTGAACACAGGTGCTGACGAACCTGTTCTGGATACACCTGTGGTAGAACCCCAATTATCAGCACTGCTGCTTGGGTTCTCTAAGCTTCAATTGCTGCATTTACAAAATAGGAAAAACAATACTTTCCCAGTGTTTTAAAGGTTAATTTTGCATAAAGCACTTGCACAGGGCCAGGTACCTGTGACTGTTTGACATGTGAATTTATAGGTATTTAAAAACACCTTTTTGATCCTGAACTTTTTTTTTGGGCATTTGCTATGCATGTCCCCTATTGTTTGAACCACACACCTTCAGCCTTTTTTGCTCTGGTTATTTTAGGTACAGGGTCTCACTTTTTGTCCAGACTGGCCTGGACTGAAATCCTCCTCTTTTATGCTTCCTGCCATAGCTGGGATAACAGGTGTATACCACTATGCCCAGCATTTCTCCACTGAGATGAGAAAACTAAGAATCAAAGGAGTAAATTAGCTGGCTCATGTTCAGTCACCCACTTAGTGTGAGCCAAAATTCAGACCCAGGTACTTTTCTTACAGAACCTGTGCTCTTTGTACAAAACTGGACCTCAACTGGCCTATTATGCAGGTAAAACAAAAGCAAACCCTAACTCAAAATTCCCAGTTCTTCCTACTTTTTTCCATTTGGAGTAATGTGCTCATTCAAATTTATTGATTTAATCATGCTTTGTTTCAAACTTGACAATTCTACCAAAACTGCACCTGTCTAATGCCAAAACAGGTGGCCAGTGAAAGGATTTCAAATCACCTAGTCTAGTTGCTTTTTGACTAGATAGCAATCATTAAGGAGCTGTAAAGTCAATTTATTCTATTGTAGCTGGCTTCTTTTAACAAAGTGGATAAATCAAATATAAATTAAACTTTGTGAAGAAGCTACTGCCTGTAGAAATCTGACTCGACAATAAATAAAGTGTGAAACAAAGACATTGGCTTACCTTGAGATTTTCAGTTTACTTAAAAATAATATAACCATAAACATGTGTAGAACACTTATGCTCTTCAAAATACCTTTACATACATGATCACTTAATGACAGATAGTTACAAACTTAAATTCTTTACAGTTGCTCAAAATGCAGAAAAAATCTCTGCTTATTTCTTAGATGGTTATTATTACCATTTTGCTGATAAGAAAATATGACATTTAACCAGAGACATAAATGTAGTCTTTGAAAATCATATATCAGAAAGTGGTTTTCATTTGAAAATAAAAACACATGTACCAAGTTGTTTTCTACTCCTGCACTTCTAGCAGGTGTCTTTTTTTCCTTCTCTTTAAATTTCTCCTTACTTTTCCCTTTATAATAAAATAAATCCTTAATATAAGTTCAAAAAATATATGTACCATGATTACTTTTAATCTTATTCAGTTTTTTACTTTTAAATACGAAGACATTAAAGTCTGAATGGGGTCACCCAAGCAGCTGGACAGATATCAAAAAGTTTTGGGACGAGGGCCTGAAACTTTAAAATTAGGTTAGAAAATTTCAAAGAAGGAGCCAAAACCTAAGGAAATGAAGGATTCAAACCATTGGTCTTAAAATGTGTGCAGAGCCATTGTTGGAGAAACCATGTATAGACAACAGAACCTCAGCCTGGAGCTAGGCTGACCAGGGGCTGATTCAATAGGCAAATAGGTACAAATGGATGGAGTGAGAACACATGAAAAGTCCTCAGAATTCATGTGGTCTGAAACTGTTCCAGACAGTTTCCTGGACAGAGCAGGAAAAAGATTTTCTGTGACCACAAAGTATTGGTACATTCCTTGATAACTGCAATATAGTTTCTGGGGTCCCTTTTTACTATTTTTTATGCAAACCAGTGCAGAATATTTTTTTTCTCTAATCCAAGTGCAGCCTGCAAAGTAGCTGCTACAGACAGAAGTACCTGGGAAAAATCATGATGTTGATTCAATTAAAGTCAGTCAATTATGAGTTTAAGGAAGTACATTTCTCTTCTAGGTCTAAAACAGTATTTTTGATATCTTCTCAGTTTACTGCATTGTACATGTAATGGAAATGAGATGCTGTGTGCTTTTTAGTGTGTGGTTGGATGTTTCCTAAAATCCTGAAAAATTGCTGACAAATACAGACACATAAACACACATATACACACAAACATGCACTGACACACACTTAGTGATGAGACAAAAAGACCAACTCAGTTGAAATAAAGCTTACTTGAAACCTTAAAGTAGAAACCTGACATCACCATCAGCAACAACAAAAAATCTTCAGAGTCAAAGTGCATGAAATTCACTCAGGCTAGATATGGCCAAGTTGTCTTTCATCAAGGCAGTCTCAGAAATATCAGGAACAGCCTCACAGAGACTGGCTGCTTAGCTCCAAGTGTCAAAAAAGACACTCAGCTAACCCTCAGCTGTCCTCATCTTTCCCTCATGCCCATCTCCCAACACACACACATACACACACACTTGTTGGTAGAAAGCATGTCTCTCCAATCTTAATTCCTTCTCAGTTGGGTTTCAGTATTCCTACCTTTGTCTTCCTTCTGCTCTCACCTCAGAGGAGAGTCAAGATTTTGGGTTCACACATGGAAAAGACCCGCAGGCAATCTCCTAAATATTTGTTTGGCTAAAGTCCAGGAAATTCTAGTACTCTAAGGATTAACTAGTGACATTATTTCTTTTGAAGTCTTGGCTGTCACTGAAGCCCAACATTCTGTTTATTTCCACTGTTGATCTTCCAAGAAACATGTTCAAATTCACTCATAATGAAAAAATACTTGCTATGGAAATACATTTTACTATTGTGAGATCTGAAGCTTTTGGGTAAAAAAGGGGTTATTATCAAATAGCAAAAATTGTGATCCTTCAGAGAAGTGGACAAAATGTAAGATTCTTAGAGATTTTAAACAAACTATTTTATTTAAGTAGTTTCTATCCATTCTTTAAGGTATAAAGCTTAGCAGACCCATTCTTATGGTAAATGGATAATTGAAACCTATAAATATCAACAGATTTCACTAAGTTAATTGTTTTGACCTCTTTCTGCTGCAACATCACTTTTTGGAGAACTGCTAAGAAGTAGAAAAAGACAGGGTAGTATTTCAGAGCCTATTATTCCCCAGGTCATTCAGTAGTTTGCGTTCTAATGAATGATGCAAGAATTCCATAGCAGGAAGCCAAAAAGAGAATAAAGATATGCAAAGATGAGGTAACAAACAACTCTACAAACTCGCTCATTAATCTTTGAATGATGAAAAATCAATAACTAGTGAGCATGTTTTAATTCCAATTATTATCTGGAGTAGCTACAAAGCATTATAAGGGATGATTTTATTTTTGTTTTCTTCTCTAAATATATTTCCATAAGAGGAAGTAGAAAATGAAGAACTCAGTGACTGTTTCTTGTCTCACTGGGTGGATTTTTGTATTTAAACATAAATAACTCTAGAAGAGCTATAATGCTATATTCAAAATATGCCTTATGAGAAGACAAATAACAAATTCTATTAATAATAATAAAAAATGCATTTTTAGTCTTCTTTTGACCTATATTTTATTCAATTAATATTCAACAAGTATTTATTGAGCATATTTTATATGCCAGATATTTACACTTTAAGGGTCACACGTATTATTTTTAAAAGACCTAATTCATGGTGTTTGCCAATTATCATGGTATAAATATGAGTAGGATGTCTGATTTCAGGCTAGCAATTTGACATTACTGGACTGCAGAGTTGGAAAATGATGCACACACCCATTCTTCTATCCACTGTGCTCTAGCACATCACTTTTAACACCTGCCAGACAGGATTTCCCAGGCCACCCTAACAGCCCATTCATAACTTTGTAACAATCAGGCCTGGGAAAGTAAATGTCTTTGGAGAGTGGTTCATCATTGTTAAATTGATATATGCTCCAATTTTCTCTACCTCATTTCTTCTCTGGATTTGACAGCATCTCTCAGACATTTCTCTCTTTAGCTCTCTCTAGCATTAAGAACCTGACCTTTGCTGTCACAAAGTGAAAATTATCATCAGTTTCAGTAGGTTGGCAGTAACTTTGAGCTACTTTAGCAAAATGTTTCATCATTTTGTCACAGAGAATATTATAAAGATGTGTACTCAGTGATGAAATTTAATAAAATTAATGAATATATCTGCTTAATCAAGAATACCTTTCAGCAAAACTTGAAGGTTTTCATAGAGAAAATATTGATATAAAGAATTAAATGACTAGAAGCCCAATTTATTTCCTCAGTCTTGATTAAAGCTAAATTCCAGGACTATATGTGTTGTGCCATCGGTACAAATATAAGAACAAGTTTTAGGGCAAATAATATTTCAGTGTTACTGTGAAAATAATTTTTACCTTGCAGATCTCATTAAAGGATTTAGGGGACCTCAAATAGTCCACAGAAAAGACTTAGAGAATATCCAGAGTCAGAAATGTCTCTTGATCTTGTATGAAAATAACCCCCCCTCATCCATCCTGGCCACTTTATAATCCATACACAAATCAAGAGCCAAGGGTAACTGTTAGTAAGACAATTTTAATCATTTTTCTCTGAATTCAAAATGCTTTTATGATTTCCCATTACTCTTAGTACAAAATTTAAAACCTCACTGTGGCTAAAACTGCCTCTATGATCTGGTCCCTGCCAGCCACTGCTGCCTCTCCTCATTTGGATCTCTTCTTTCATCTGTTTGCAACCACCACTCTAGCTTTCTTTCTGTCCTTCAAACATGGTAGATTCACACTCATCCCCATGTGCCTTTAATTCTGTGATGATTTCACTACATGACATTTACCTAATTATCTTAGCAGATCACCCCACTATCAATTTAAAGCACACTCTAAGTGGTATTCCTTAAAAGAATCCTTATTAGATTGGATTTCCCCTGCCATATGCACTTACGAACACTCTTGTCATTTTGTCATTTGTGTAGCACTTATATTTGAAGTCTGCTTTCTCCCATGGAGCTACAATTGCTATCAAGGAAGACACTATTCATCCCACTCTTCATTGTGTCCCTAAAGCTTGGCACAGATTTAGGATTTCCAATGTCTCAGTTCATTGAAATATGTCATGTAAAATGAAAAAGAAGAGATCAGAAGATCAGTTACTTGTAAACATTTGACTATCTGCTCCACTGAACATGTACAACACTGACTCACTGGCCTCAATTGGAGGAGCAAGAAAGCATATTAATCTAGATCCAAAATATCTCACAAAGTCTTGATTATTAAAATGAAAAGCCAGCAATGTACAGGTGTAGAGAAAACTTCTCTTCTGCACAAGAATCAAATTTGAGATGACTGTACTCAAAATTGACACTCACCCTTATTAATAAAGATTTTGTTACAAGGGTAAATTTTTTGCACCTAACATACAGAAACCAGTAGCATACCTACATACAAACAATAAAGAGAGTGAGAAAGAAATCATGGAAACAATCCCATTTAAGATAGCCTCAAAAACAATAAAGTACCTTGGAATACATTTACAAAGAAAACCAAAGATGTTTTTAATGGAAACTATAAATGACTGAAGAGGGAAACTGAAGAAGACATCATAGGATAGAAAGATCTCCCACGCTAAAGTATTGGTAGAATCAGCATTGCTAAAAAGACCATACTACCAAAAGCAACCTATATGTTCAATGCAATTCCTATCAAAATTCCAATGATATTCTGAAGAGAAACAGAAAAATCAATCCTGAAAAATATATGGAGATACAAAAGACCTTGAATAGCCAAAGCAATTCTGAGCAAAATGTCCAATGCTAGAGCCATCACAATATGCAAACTGAAACTATAAAATAAGAATAAAAACAGCATGGTATTGGCACAAAATAGGAAGACCAATGGATCAGTATAGAAGATCCAGACATAAACCCATGCAGCCACAGCCAATTGATCTTCCACAAAGAAGCCCAAAACACACTATTGAGAAAAGATGGCCTATTCAACAAATGTTGCTGAGAAAATGATATCCACATGTGGAAGACTGAAACCAGATCCCTGTCTTTCACCATGTACCAAAATTAACTCAAAGTGGATCAAAGACCTTAAAATAAAGCCTGAAACTATGAAACACTTCTAGGAAGTATTAGGAAATACACAGGAACATATAGGTACAGGGAATGACATTCTAAGCAGAACTCAAAAGGCTCAACATATAAGAGAAGGAATGAACATATGGGAATACATCTAATTAAAGAGGTTCTGCCTAGGCAAAGAAAGATTCACCAGACCAAACAAGCTGCCAACAGAATAGGAGAGAATTTTTGCCAGCTAGTCATCTGATAAGGGACTTATATCCAGCATCTACAGGGAACTCAAAAAACAACCCCCAAAAAATCAACATCCCAATGAAGAAATGGGCACATGAATTAAATGGAGAATTCTCAAAGTAAGAGTTACAAATTTACCAGTAAAGACATAAAGTAGTGTTTATCTTCCCTGGTTATTAAAGAGATACAAATCAAAACAGCATTGAAACTTCATCTTACCCCAGTAAGAATGGCCATATTCAAGGGCAATAACAACAACAAATGCTAGTGAGGATGCAGCAGATTACGAAGCCTTATACACTGTAGGTGGGAATGCAAATTAATAAAACCACTATGGAAAGAAGTATGGAAATTCTTCAAAACATAAAGATAGAACTGACATATGATCCAGTGATACCACTCCTGGCATCTACCCAAAGGAACCTAAGTCAGGTTATAGTAGAGACACCAGTACACCAATGTTCACTGCAGCACTATTCACAAAAGCCAAGCTTTGGAAACAAACCACGTGTGCTTCACCTGCTTAATGGATTAAGAAAATGTGGTATATATACACAATAACAATTTACTCGGCAATAAGGAATAATGACATGTGGTTTGAAGGTAAAAATGGATGCAATTGGAAGACATCATATTAAGTGAGTTAAGCTCAGAAAGACAAAGGCTGCATGTTGTCGCTCATACATGAAAGATTGAAAAGAGAAACATAAACACAAAAACAAGCATGATCATATACAAATTCATACATAGAACATATTTGAAGTTGCGGAACTACTCTATGAAAATTGGGAAGAGGGAAAGAAAGAGAATGACGAAGCATCAGTAATATTGTAAAATATAACATTTGTGAAGATAGAGGATAAAAGTATAAGGGTTGAAATCTCTTGAAAAATGGGGGGTGGAGGAAAAGGAGTAAGGGAGAGTAAAGTATAAGCCCAGTGTGGATACATTAAGAAACCTCTTTGCACATCAACTTAAATATTAGTAATGAAAGATAGGACTGTAAAATAGATGCAGTGCATGGGGAGGGTAGTGGTGGGAGGAGGACGTGAATGAAGGAGATTAAGGTGAGGGTGTATGGTTGATGGGCTTTATATACCTATATGAAATAGGATAAAGAAACCTCTTGTGACAATTGCTTTAAGTGGGATGGGGAGGTGCTGAGGGGGAGAGGTGTTAGGGGTCATGTAACTAATGTACATCATAAGCCAAATCAGAGTTGTCAGTGTGAATCCCCCCTGTATAATAAATACATTTAATAAAAATTTAAAAAATTATAAAAGAAGAAAAAAATTATTTGAAATAAAACCAAAGACTAAAATAAATTAGTGATTTACTAAGCTATTGGAAAACAAAATCACAGGAGCTCAAATATTAAGAACCTTCTTTTCAAAAACAACAAATAGAAGTAACAGAGAAAAATACAAAAGGAGGTAGAGATGAGAAATCCTTTAGCTCTTAAATAGATAGAGATAGTCTCTAATGACTTTCCAAGCTTCATAAGAACATCGAAAATTGGCTTAATTTTATTTAATGAAAATTAATTAAAATTGGATTTTTAATTTTATTTTAGACAATCTTACTGTATAGACTAGGCTGAACTTGAACATACTCTCTACCCCAGGATGGCCTCGAACTCACCATCTTTCTGCCTTAGCCTTCCGAATGCTGGTGTAACAGCCATGTACCATCATGCCAGCATTTGTATCTTCTTAATGAACTTAATTTCTTCAATTCCAGTGCCTTTCTGTTCTTTGTGACTCCAGGACTCCAGAATATAAGCGGGTGGATCCACACAGCAATTAAGAAGCAGCTGAAGAGTTTAAGACGTGGGAACAAAGACTGTGAGGGACTGTGGAAGTACACAAAGGAGAAAGGCATTGGAGGTAAGACTAGAGGAGACTGGAGTGTAGAAAGGGGTGAGGAAGTGAAGCTGGGTGGAAAGCTTTCCAGAGAGCTAACAAGGGTTAAGGGTCTAGGGTCCCGACACCCTAAGCTCCTGGGCTGTGATGCTAGTTATTGTGTGCACGGCTGCTGATTCTGCAGGCCCAAAGCTGGCTCTGACCTGAGATCCAGAAGTGAGTCTCCAGTTTCAAAAGCTAGGAGTCGTAAGTGTCTGGTTCTCAGGGTCTAGAGCTTTAAGTCTATGAGATTTGAATCCCTTGCCCCAGGGGCGCCAAGGCCGAGGAAGCCCCAAATATATTTAATAGCTTTCCTTTTTGATTGATCCAGCATTCAATCTATGACGACACATTGATTTGTTGCTTTTAGTTACAGTTTGTCCACTTTATATCCTTTGTTCTAGAAATGTTTTATTTTTTTTCCTTTTAACTTCATTTTTTACTACATTGAGAGGTTTTGAAGAGTCCAAGCCTGTTGTTTTGCAGAATGGTCCAATTGTTTCCTTATGATTAGATTCTGGTTAAATGGTAGAAATCCCGCATAAATGATTTGTCTCCCTCTGAGAACATGGCACAAGTGCACACGTGTAAATTTGTTTCATTGTTAGTGTAATTCTTCTTACTTGGTTAAGGTGATATTACCAGATTTTTCTATTTTGCAGGTTCTTTTATAGTTTTTAAAATATGTGATTTGTGGACTGACACCTTAAGACAGTGTGACAATCTGGTAGCTCATTAACTTTTCACTCAGCGGTAGAATCTACTGAATTTTGTTGTAAAGTGACAATTTCCATTGCTCTTTTTGCTGATTTCTCTCTCTCTCTCTCTCTATATATATATATACATATATATGTATATATATTTGTTGTGGTTTGAATATGAAAAATCCTTCAAGGCTCAGGTATTGTGGGCTTAGTCATCAATGTAGCAGTGCTTAGAGTTGGGATCTGAGAGGTAATTTCATCCTGAAGTATCTAATTTCAGCAGTGAAATAATTCATTCACTGATATAATATTGGTCATTGGACAGACTATTAGGAGGTTTGGGGTCTAGTTGGAGGAACTAGGTCCCTGAAGGCTTGCTCTTGAAAGGTGTAACTTTTACTCAGTACACATCTCTCTCTCTCTCTCTCTCTCTCTCTCTCTCCTGTCATGATATTCTACATCACCAAGGGCCTGAAACATAAAACATGGACTGAAACCTCTGAAATCATGAACTCAAATCAACCTTTCTTCCTTTAAGTTGACTTTCTCCTGTATTTTGTCACTGAGATGAAAAGCTAATATAATTGTTAATATCCACAATAGTTTACTCCTTTAACCTTTTAAACTTTGTTCTTTCTCCCTTCTTTCACTCCTTTAATCTCTTTCCCCTTTCCCTCCCTTTCTTTCATGTTGTTAGCACAATCATTTCCATAGAATTGTGGAGCCAAGGTCCTATTCTCATGCTGGCTGTCAGATGGAAGATACAGACACTTCTAAGAAGCTGGTTGGAGTATTTTTCTGCCAAGATGCATTTTTCAAAAGCAGTCTCACTACAGGATGGCTTATTTCATCACACCAAGAAGGAAAATAGTCTGTTTCTATTAGATAAGACAAATGCCACTTGATGATTAGGAGACCTATGTAATTTATCAACTACACTAACATGCATTTGTGAGTAAAAGGAACTGATAAATTCTTTGAAGCTTTTCTTTTTGTTGTTGTACTGGGGGTACATTGTGAAATTTACAAAACTTCTTATATCCCAGTTGAATTCACCCCCTCCTTCATTTTTCTCCCCCACTCAACTCTGGAATACTTCCAACAGGCCTCATTTTTCTATTTTCATATATGAGTACATAGCATTTCCCCCATATTCAGTCTCCTACACCCTTTATTCATATTCACCCCTGTTCCAGTCCTGCCGATCCACAGACAGAACCTATTTTATCTGTCCTCGTTTTTTGGAACCAAAAAAAGACAATTTTGTTTGTTTAAGATCACTATACAGTGAGTTTTGTAGCTACATTTCCATGTGTTATATGTATTAAAACCTGAATTGGTTCATCCCTCTTTTTTTTCTCCTTCCCCCCTTAACACCCAGTTTTGAGTTGAAAGTACATTGTGAAAGACATGGATCTAGTTTCAGTTTGCTCCATGCAAATATCCACTTTTCCCAGCAACATTTGTTGAAGAGACCATCTTTTCTCCATTAAATCTTGTGGGTGATATCAAAAATCGGGTGAGTATTGCTAGGTGGATTCTTATCTGAGTTTTCTATTCCATTTAATTGGTGTTCCTGGTTTTTTGCCTGTACCATGAAGTTTTTATTGCTGTGATTCTGAAGTATAGTTTCAAGTTGGGTATTGTGACCTCCAGCATTGGATACCATGGTCTTTTGTGATTCCAAATGAATTTTAGGTTGACTTTTTGATCTCTGTGATGAATATCATTGGAATTTTGGTGAGGATTGCTTTTTGAACATGTAGATTGCTTTCAGTAATATAGTTATTTTCACAACATTGATTCTGCTAGTCCGTGAGCATGGGAGATCTTTCCATCTTCTGGAATCTTTGATTTTTTTTCTTCACTGGTTTAGTTTTCATTGTAGAGGGCAAGGTCTTTCACTCCCTTTGTTAAGTTTATTCCTAGGTATTTTATTGTATTGGAGGCTATTGTAACTGGAATTGTTTTTCTGTATTCTTTCGTAGTCTGATCTTTGTTGGTATATGCAAAGGCTACTGTTTTTTTGTGAATTGATTTTGTATCCTTCTGCTTTGCTGAAGGTGTTTATGCTTTTTTAGTGGAGTTTTCCATGTCTCTTAGGAATAAGATCATGTCATCTGCAAATAGGAATAGTTTGATTTCTTTCTTTTTTATTTGAATTACTCTTAATACTTCTTCCTGTCTTATTGAAGTTCTAGCTAGGAATTCCAAAGGTGTTGAATAAGAGTGGAAAGAATGGAAACTTTGTCTTGTTAATAACTTTGGAAGAAAAGGTTTTAATTTTTCCCCATTTAGTATGATGTTGGCTAGAGGCTTGTCATATATAGCCTATATAAATTACAACTTTATGTACTTATAAAGTACATCTATATTGGTATATCTTCCTTCTACATTGGTGTATCTTCCTTCTATTCAACATTCAAATGAATGTTGAATTTTTTGAAGGGTTTTTCTGCATCTATTGAGATGATCATATGGCTTTTGCCTTTGCTTCTGTTAATGTGCTGTATTACATTTAATGATTTGTATATGTTGAACCATCCCCACATCCCTGGGATGAAACTGACGTGGTCATGGTATATGAAATTTTTGATATGTTGCTGAATTCAGTTCACCAGTATTTTATAGAGGATTTTTACATCTAATTTTATTAAGAGATTTTCCTCTAATTCTTTTTTGTTGTGCCTTTATCCCATTTGGGATGAGTGTAACACTGGCTTCACAGAATAATGTTGGCAGTATTTTTCCCTTTCTATTTCCTGGAATAGATTGAGGAGTGTTGATGTTACTTCTTTAAATGTAAGCATTCAGAGGTGAATGCTTCAGGTCTTGGATATTTCATTTTTGGGAGACTCTTTATTGCTACTTCAATTGTATTGCTTGTTGTAGATGTATTTAGATGATTTATGTCCTCTTGGTTCAATTTTGTCTAGTTATATGTGTCTAGAAATTTGTCCAGTTCTTCTAGATTTTCCAAATTATTTGAAAATGGTTTATTCAAAGTACTCTCTAATGATTCACTGGATTTTCTTGGTTTTTGTTCCAATTTCCCCATTTTCATTTCTAATTTTATTAATCTGGTTCTTTTCCCTCCTCAGTTTAGTCAGATTTCCTAGGGGCTTATAAATGTTCTGTATCTTTTCAAACAACAAGTTTTTTCTTTTGGCAATTTTTTGCTATTTTTTGTCTGGTTTCTTTTTATTAATTTTTATCCTTATTTTTATTGTTTCTCTCCTTCTTCTACTTTTGGATTTAGCTTGTTCTTTTTGTCTAGGACTTTGAGATGCAATGTTAGGTTGTTTATTTGAGATCTTTCTATGTTTTTAGTATATGCACTCATGGCTATAAACTTTCCAATTAGCACTGTGTTTGCTGTTCCCTATAGGCCCTGATAGATTGTGCTTTCATTTTCATTAAATTCCAGGAACATTTTGATTTCCTGCCTCATTTGTTCAAGGACTCAATGATCACGCAGCAATATGTTGTTCATGTTTCCAGGTGGTTGAGTATATTCTGCTGTTTCTTTTGTTGCTACATTCAAGTTATTTTGTAGTGGTCAGACAGTATGCAGGGGATTATTTAAATGTTCTTTTTGGTAAGGCTTGCTTTGTGACCTAAAATATGATCTGTTTTGGAGAAAGTTCCACAGGTTGTTGAGAAGAATGTATATTGTTGTGTTACAGGATCAAATACTCTGTAGAACTCTGTCAAGCCCATTTGATCTGTGGTGTCATTCGATTCTAAAATTTCTTTGTTGAAATTTTTTTGTCTGGATGTCCTCTTTATTGGTGGTAGAAGAGTATTGAAGTCTTCTGCTATTACTGTATTGGTTGTCTGTGATCTTAAGTCCGATAGTGTATGTTAAATGAAGTTGGATATTCTGACATTTGATGCATGTAAGTAAATAATTGTTAATAACTCTTAATGTATTGTTCCTTTTATTACTATGAAGTGACCGTTATGTCTCCTGACTAATTTAAGCTTGAAGTCTACTTTATCTTTTATAAGTACAGCTATTCCTGACTGTTTTTAATGGACCATTTCCTTTGTAAATCTTTTTTCACCCCTTTTACCCAAAGTCAATATTTGTTTACGTCTGTAAGATGATTTTCTTGTAAACTACAAATTGTAGGGTCACTTTCTAATCCAGTTTGCCCATCAATGTCTTTAAACAGGAGTGATGAGACCATTAACATTCCGTGTTTATACTGACAGGTATATGGTGATTCCTGTCCTTTAGTTGTTTTGTTGTGTAAGAGTTTGTGTGTATGCAGTTCTATGCTTCTCTCTAACTATTTGTCTAATGCTCCCTTAAGATTGAATAATTCCTATCCTTTTGTGGCTATGTTGATTTTCATCTTCTGTATGTAGGATTCCTTTGACAATCTTCTGGAGTGCTGATTTTAGTGGTCAGGTATTGTTTTAGTTTATGTTTATAATGGAATTGTTTTATTCCTCCTTCAATTTTGAATGACAACTTTGCTGGGTGGAGTATCCTAGGGTTGGAATTGTTTCCCTTCAGTGTTTGAAATACCTTAATCTATACTATTCAAGCATTTAAGACTTCTTTTGAAAAATCTGTTGTTATTCTGATGGGTTTACCTTTATACATTGTTTCATTTTTATTTTTTACAACTCTCCATTTTCTTTCTTTTGTCTCTCTGTTAATTGTTTTATCTCTTATATGCCATGGAGAGGTTCTATTTTATTCATGTCTGTTTATTGTCCTAGTGACTTCCTATACCTGGATGGGCATTTTTTCTTGAGATTTGGGGTATTTCCTGCTATTATTTGGTTGAATATATTTCCTGTGCCTTGCATTATATCTCTTCTCCTTCAATGCCCACTATTCAGAATTTTGGACTTTTAATGGAGTTCCAGATAGCTTGCATATTCCTTTTGAAATTCTTCAATCTTTGTTCTAAGTATACTTATGTTTATATGTAAATATATATATTTATATATATAACAGAATATATATATATATATATAACAGAATATATATACATATAGCCTTCAAATTCTGAAATTCTGTCTTGTACTTGTTTCAGTCTGCTGAAGTTGCATTCACCTATACTTCTTATTTGATTTGAGGAACTTTATATTTCCATGGTATCTGTTTGGTTCTTTTCTTTTGAGACTTTCCATTATCACGTCTTATACTCTCTTTATTCCATTGATCTCTTGCTCTCTTTCTCCTTTTAAAAAAAATTCCTTCATTTCAAATTGGTGTTGTTTTAAATCCTCTTTGAGTTCATTTAGTTGTTTCTAAGAGTTCTTGAATTTTTAAAATCTGTATTCTCTTTGGATTCAGTGAGTGGTTCTGTGTGTCCTCTTTAGAACCTCTTTAAGTGGTTCTAGTCAGTCTTTGGACCTTAGCAACTAAGGATTATTCCCTTTGCTGTCCACAAAATCCTACATTGTGTAATTGTTAACCTTTTGAGGAATCATATTCCCTGACTAGTTTTTTCCCCATGTTTCTATTTTGAGATTTACTCATGTGTTCTTGATTAGTTGGTTAAGGATTTAAATTTCCTGTTACCTTCTTGACTTAATTCCTATGTGCTGGAAAGCTTAGTTGTTCAGTAGGTCATTGTAATGATTCTGCTCACTGACCTGAAGGTATAACTTAGCAATAACAAATTCACAGATTGAATGCTGAACCAGTTATTCACATAGTATATAAATCCTTGATAGTATTATCTATAAACAGCAGGTACTGGGGAAATAACAGCTGTTTGCATAGAGACTGATGCTTAGGTAATTAAAATGATGGGGCTAGAAGAGGAGATCAAGAGGGGCCAAAGGGTAAAGAGGTGTGATTTGTGGCACTGTGTGGTAGTAAGGCTCAATGTGTATAAAGGTTTAGATTAGTCTCTGTGAGGGAGAGCACTATTATAGGAATTGTAGAAGGGTAGGAAGAATGGGAGTAATGTGTAAAGTTTGTGTAATAGAACACTCAGTGAGTGGTTACTGTGGAGGACAGGGACAATGCAAGGGGAAAAAGGGGGAGGAATGGAACAGAAGGAGAGGAAAAGAAGAAAGAAAAGAGAAAAAGAAAAATCAGGGGAAAGAAAAGAAAGAACACTAGAGGGATGAGCAAATTAAAATTTTAACAGAATGGGAAAAGGAAGCAGCAAAATTTTTTTTAAATAATTGTGCAAATTTTTCCTTTACATGGAGAGGAGTGGGTTTTCTCTGAGTTTAATCAGTACACTGTGTGTTTTACTCTTGATTTCTGATCTGGGTGCTGTCCCTTTTTAAGGTTGATAACTTGGGCTGAGTGCCAATCAGTGGTGCCCTGCTCTACTGAACAGGCTTTTGGGGAGTTTTTAAGTCTTGGCTCTTCTTGGAGTTTGGCCAGTCACAGTCAGCTTGTTTGATTAGCCAGGTGCTCTGAAGTGGTGCTATAAGAAACCGATGGGTTATGAGTGGCAGTCCCTTCAGCACGCATGCTAAGCCTGGGAGCTAGAATTAAGCCATTCAGTGCAATACTTTATCCTGGGAAGGCTTTTAGTTTCAGCTCACTATCAGGATTCCCAAAGTGGTAGAATGTGTTTCACACAGGATATGACTGAGTTATCCCTCCCCCAACCAAGAATGGCAGTGGAGAAGTCGGTGGTGGAATGTGACCTACAAATCATTTTACCTGAGTTTTGGATACTTGATAACTGACTGACAAATTATGCATAGGCTGTACATTGGCAGGAAAAAGCCAGGAAATCCTACACTTGATTGACAAATGTCTGCATGCTTTCCTCTTCTTTGGCTTACTTGTTAATCTATGCATGTTTATAAAGAGTTTTAAAAATAGATGGAGAAAATCAGTTGACATTCTTCTTTATACAGTATTGTACAAAGTTGAACAATGTGTATGTGTTGGCATTTGGGGGGATACTTGGGTTTGAAATAAGAGCCCAGCACTTGTTAGGCGGCACTCTATCGTTTGAGTTGTGGCCCTAGCCTTCATTGTTTATGCTATTATTTATCCATGCATTCATTCATTCATTTTTGCTTTTATTATTTTTGTGATAGTTTCTCTCACTCTTTGTCTGGGCTGGCGTGGACTGCAGTCCTCCTTATAAACTCTTATGCTTCCTGTGTAGCTGTGAAGACAGGTTCCTGCCAACATGTCCAACATTTCTTGGTTGAGATGAGGTCTAGCAACATTTTCCCCCACCTAGCCCTAAATTGTGATCCATGTATATCTGCCTTCTGGGTAGCTAAGATAAAAGCTCTGACCACTTGCCCTGACTTGTTTGTTTTGGGAGGTAAAGTTTTGCTCTGTTGCTCAGGCTGGCCTGGAACTTTTGATGCTCCTGTCTCAGCCCCCCAAATGCTGGGATTCCAGGTATGCTCCTTCACACCTGGCATTAAGTGTACTTTTTATTATGAGTTCTTTGGAGATTAATATCAGACATGGTTAAACCTAAGATTAATATGCAGTTAATTCATTTAATAAATGTTTCTTGAGTGCCTTACAGCAGGCATTATTTAAAGCTTCTGAGAAGTGGTCACTGTGAGAGCATTACAATAGTGAATCTTTTGTGTACAAGGCAGCACTTTTGTGAATTCATATGTTTTCCTAAAGTTCTATGCAAAGATATTTTTGTTTTATGTAAAAGACTATGAAAGAAGCACTACTCAATTGGTAATTTTATTTACACTGAGTTCAATTATAATAAATGTTTATTGTTTTAATTAATAAATCAGGAGCTGCTTTAAGATAGAGGTGAGAAACTAGGGTTCTTAGAGATGTTAGCCTACATTTTTTCATAGTAAAGATAGAGACAGAATTTAAAATTTCATGGTAAGTTAGGAAAGCTAATTCTTTAATTGGAGAAAATTATGGAAGACATAATTATGAGAAGTAGGAGGGTGGGGCTCAGCAGATTCCGACCCGGGACTTAAGTGACACAATTCAGGCTCTCTCTCCCTGACCAGTGAAGTGCTGGGTTGCTGCAGTTCAGAGGCTTGGTCTCAGCACGGACAACCTCTTTCCTCCACTGCCCTCACTGTCACAGCTCCCTGCCAGGAGCTGAACTAGGATGGCTGGTGGAGGGAGTGGGGACAGGCAGACCCTGGTAGAGGTAAGGAGCCATGTCAGGCTCAGGGAGGTTGCCATCCAGGAGTCTGCATCCCAGGAGATAAGCAAGTGGTGAGGTTGTGGCTGCCTGTCACTCATCCAGGTGAGAGGATGGGTCCTACCTGGTCCGTTCCAGGTAGGCGGTACCTTTTACCAGTGAATCTGTTTGTGTATCAGCAGTCTTGACTTGGTGTCTGTGATGTTTGACTTCCTAAGCTGTCTGGCATTGTGGTACCATCCCATTGTCTTTTGCAACACTCACTTGCATTGCACGGAGCTGTGAACCTGCCTTGGAGGTAAGTAAGGGTCCATGAAGGGATGGGGCAGTCAGTGGCTGGAGACATGATACTGGTGTGGGCCCTGTTGGGACTTGAGGCATCAGGTTGGTTGCAGGCCAGGCTGCCTGTGCTGGCAGGAAAGACCAGGCACCAGTTAGGTCAGCCATGAGCCTCTCTAGCAGCCTGGGAGTGTGGCCAACCTACTGGTGCTTTACCCAAGGATGCTTCACCCCAAGCAGTGAAGTCTTAAAGCCTCCCTGTCTACTAGCTGAGTATGCTCCCATTCTGATGGGTGCTTTGTGCAACACTGTGGAAGACATCTCAGCATAAAACAGTATCTTATGGAAATGATTGCCTTCACAGAGCATCACTTGTCCCCAACTCCCCCACTGGACATAGTAAAGCTGATATGAGAAGTGTGAAGGGAAAGAATTCTTGCAAAGCAATTGCCAGTTTTGTAATGTTTTAAGAGTACAAGTTTCAGCTGATATACTTTAACTAGAAAAAGTATCAACATAGATAAATTAACCAGAATTTTTTTTGTGTAACTGTTGAGTGATAGCTGGAATGTGTGCATATATTATCTCATTTAATCATCAAAACCCATAGTATACAAGGTCAATTATTATTCCTTCTTTACAGATGAGACAATGAAAGTCTCCATCTCTAAAGTAAGGGTAACTATTCCAAAGTTAGAGCTGTGACTCAGCCAGGCCATATGACTCCTTTAAAGTCCCTTAATCTGTTGTATCTACTGTCCCTCTAGCATCTCAAGAATATGTAAGACTATTTTAATTGGGTAAAGTGTACAGGGTGCTCACAATGGAACAGTAAGTAAAGCACCTTCCTTGAAAGTAGGAACCCAGCAATTGGATAGGAAAAGTTTCTTCAGGCCATGCTTTTAAGTAAGTTTTAAAGGTAGATGTTTTTCTAGAGAATCCTCTGATGCCTACATCAGTGATTTTGAAACTTCTGAAAGATTTTACTTTGAAAATAATGGTCTTTTCCTAGATTTAGTATCTCTTGTTTTTAAACTTTAAACAAGGAAGTTTAATATTGAACTAATGGTATAATGGTTACCAGGTATGCATTCATGTTTAAACAACTTAATTTGAAATGGTAACACTGCTAGTAAATCCAGAACACCCTGTGCAACTAGTTAAAATGCTCTTGTTTTTCAATATCTGAAGATTAAACACAAAGAAAGACCTTCTGAAAAGAAAAGGAAGAAAATTCAGAACACTACAGATTCTGAAGAACAACATTTCAGTAGGTACTTTTGGTTACTATTTTTATAAATCCAATTTCTAGTTTAAGTTCCTGTAGAAAAAAAAAGCTGACATTGGCTTCATTTGTGAAACAATCTGTGTTCCCTGCTGCCCAGGGAATGTCAGCAGAGTAGTGGATGGTGTAATGTGATTTACACATCATTTTACCTGAGTTTTAGACTCTTGATGTCTGACGAGTCAAGCCTAGGGTATACATGGGAAGGAGAAAGCCAGGAAATCCTACGCTTCATTAAAAAGTGTCTGCATGCTTTCCTTTTCTTTGGCTTGTTCTTTATTCTGCCCATACTTATAAAGGGTTTTAAAATTAGATGAAAAAATCAGTTGACATTTGTTCTTTGTACAATATTGTATAAAGTTGAACCATGCATATGTGTTGGTTTTTGGAAAAGGTGGGTACTAGCATTTAAAATCAGGGCCTGGCACTTGCTAGGCAGGCACTGTATCATTTGAGCTGTGGCCCTAGCCTTCTTTGTTTTTGGTTCTTACTTGTTTACTTACCCATGCATTCATTCATTCATTCATTTTTATTTCATTATATTTGCGATAGAAATCTCACCTATTATCTGGGCAGTCATGGACTGCAGTCCTCCTTATATATACAGGTTCCTGCCAGCATGTCAACCTTTCTTTAGTTGAGATGAGGTCTAGCAAAGTTTTTCGCCAGCTAGCCCTGAATTGTGATCCATGTGATGTCTGCCTTCTGGGTAACTAAGCCTTGACTTGTTAGTTTTTTGAAGTAAAGTTTTTGCCCTGTTGCTCAGGCTGGCCTGGAATTTTGATCTACTGTCTTTGCCTCCCAAGTGCTGGCATTACAGTGTGCTCAATTGCACCTGGATTTTAAGTGTATTTTTAATTATGAGTTCTGTGGAGATTAATATCAGGCATGGTTAAGCCTGTTTAAGATGCAGTTAATTCATTTAATAAATGTTTCTTGAGTGCCATTACAGCAGGCATTGTTTCAAGCTTCTGTTTATACAAAATGGTCATTGTGGCCCTGGAGAGGACTACATTAGTAACCCTTTTTCCAGAATGCATTAGTTTTGTGAACTGATGTATTTTTGTGACTTTACATGCAAGTATGCTTTTACTATATTTAAACCTTGGGTAAGAATCACTACTGGCACGGTGATTTTAGGTACAGTGAATTATAGTACATCTTTCTTATTTCCAGTAATAAATTAAGAATTTGCTTTAATATACAGTGAGAAATTTGGGTTCTTCCAGACTTTAGCATACAGATTTTCATAGTGACAGGATTTTAAAATTTCCTGGGAGGTTAGAATGATTAATTCTTTAATTTTTGAAAATTTTGGGAGACATAATTATGGGGGAGGTGGGTGGTGCTGGAAGGTCCCTTCAGGGCTTGAGTATGTAGGTCAGACGCCCTGGTCATGTTCTATGAAATGCTGATTTTGGGCAATGTAGTGCTGCAGCCTCACCTCAGACTCCTCCTCTCCATAGGCTACTTTGGCTGTCAAAGCCCCTTCCAAGTTCTGAACCAGGAGCTGCTCAGTGGATGGCAGGTGAAGGGAATGGGCACATGCAGAGCTGGGTGTGTTGGTTGCAGCAACCAGGGACTTGCAATACCTGAGACAAGCAAAGAGGTCTCAGCTCAAATGAGGCACCCACTCAAATGACAAGGGTCCCTCCTTGCCCAGTCCATGTGGGCAATACCTTTTCTTCGGGCTTCTGGACATTTAGCAGCTTTTTTTTGACCTGGAAGTTTGATAGGATTCTCTCCCTCAGATTCCTGTTTTGGTGAAAACTCCTTGTCCTTGCCACCTTCACTTGCATTATGGTGACCTGAGAACCAGCATTGGAGGTCAGTAAAGGGGCTGGGAATGTCCATTGGCAGCCAGTAGTTAGGGACCCAATTTCAGGAGTGGGTTCTCCTGGAAAGTTGAGATGCTGGATGGCCCAGAGGTGACCTGCCATTGCTGATGGGAAGAACCTGGAACCCAGTAGGTAGACCAAGAGCCTTTATAGCAGTCTGGGAGTATGGGTGCCCAGCAGGTGCTTCACTCAGGGTCACTTCACATCAAGTGGGGACTCCTTGGAACCTTCCAATCTCCTAGCTCACTAGCTAGGTGTGCTTGGGTTCTCATGACTTCCTATATGCAACACTCAGTAGAAACTATCTTTTGCTAAGAGGAGGTGAAGCCAAGTCATAGCCTTCAGGAAAGTTCAATTGTCCTTTCCCCTCCCCACACACACACCCAGGCCTTAGCTTTGACAGTAGAAGGTGAAGGGCAAGATTTCCTACAAAGCAATTTTTCGTTTTGTAATGCCTAAGAGAAAAAAATTTCACCTGATGTAGTTTAATTAGACAAGAATAAATACATGTAAATTAACCAGAATAGTTTTCTCATGTAAGTATTGAGTGGTATGTGTATTGTGTACATGTGGTATCTCATTGAATTATCAAAAGCCCTATTAGATAAAGTCTATTATTATTCCCAGTTAACAGATGAGAGAATGAAAGTGCACAGCTCTAAAGGAAGAGTAACTTGGCCAAAGTCAGAGCTGTGAATTACCCAGTACACCTGATCCCTTTGCATTCCATCTGTGTATGCAATACTATCACTCTAGCATTTCATGTGTTTTAAGATGATTTTCATTTGGTAAATGATGCAGGGAGCCTAGAATAGGAAAAATAGTAAAGCATCCTTCTCATCAGTAAGGACCCAGGATTTTGACAGAAAAAAGTTTGTCCAGGCCACACTTCTGAGTAGGTTGTAAAGATAGAAGTTTTCTTCCAGATGCCTCTAACTCCCATCTCATACTCTATACATAGGAAAGTAACTTTTCAACATTTGGAAGATCTCCTTTGGAAGTCATAGCTCAGTCCTCCATGAAGCATTTCTTGTTTTGAAACTGTAAACAAGAAATTGACTACTGGACTACTGGTTTAATAGTTTTCGGCTGTGTGCTCCCATTCAAATTACATAATTTGAAGTGGCAACAATGCTAATAAAAGCAGAATATCTTGTGTAATTGGTTACAGTATTGCTGTTTTTAAATTTCTTAAGATAGAACAGGAAGGAGGACCTTCTGGAGAGAAAAGGAATTCAAAATAGAACATTTCAGTCTCTGACAAGAAACACTTCTTTAGGTATTTTTTTCTATGATTTTTAAATATCTAATTTCTAAGGTTAGCTCCAACAGAAAAAAAAGAAGTGATTTCTGGCTTACTTGTGGTACAATCTATGTGGTCAGGGAATTGCAGTGGAGTAGTGTGTGGTGTAATGTGACCTACACAGAATTTTACCTGAGTTTTTGTCTCTTTATATCTGACTGGTAAGTTATGCTTAGGCTGTTCATGAGCAGGAGAAAGCCCAGAAATCATAGGCTTGATTAACAAGTGTCAGCATGCTTTTCTCTTCTTTGACTTACTCTTCAATCTGCCCATGTTTATAAAGGGTTTTAAAAATGAATGAATGGATCATTTGGCCTTTTTCCTTGTGCAATATTGCTTATAGACGAACAATATATACATATGTTTTGGTTTACTTGTGGGGGTACAGATTCTGGGTTTGAAATCAGGGCCTGGCACTTACTAGTTAGGCAGTCTGGCCTTTGAGCTGTGTCCCAAGGCCTTTTTTAGTTTTTGTTATTTATTTCTGTATGTGTGTATTTTTTATTTTTACTTTGATTATTTTCATGATAGGGTTGTCACTTTTTGCCTGAGTGGGTGTGAAAACAAATCCTCCTTTTATACACTTTCTTCTTCCTGTGTAGCTCTGGTGACAGTGCCTGCTACAATGTCCACCTTTTCTTGGTTGAGATGAGGCCTAGGAAAATCTTTGTCCCAGCTGCCCTTGAAGTGTGATCCTCCCTATGTCTTCCTTCTGTTTGGGCAAGATTGTAGGTGTGAGCCCTGGAACCGAACTTACTGGTTTTCTGACTTAAGAGTTTTGCCTTGCAGCTCAGGCTGGCCTGGAAGTTGGGATTCTCTTGCCTAAGCCTCCCAAGTACTGGGATTACAGGTGTGCTCCATCACACCTGGCTTTAAATGCACTTTTAAAAACTAGGATGTATTCATTGTACAATGAATTAATTGGGACAATTCCAAATATGTTCATATTGTACATGTGTTAGATAACCACCACCACCTTTCCCCCTCCACCACTCCCCACCCAAATTAAAGCAATTGTAAGAGATTTCTTTGTTCTAATTCATAGAAGTACACGAAGCCCATCCCCCACATTCCCTCACCTTAATCTCCTTGATTGACTCTTCCCACTCCAACAAGTCCCTCCCTACACATACAATGTAACTATTTTACAGTCTTGTCCTTATTGTTAATATTTAAGTAAATGTTCCAAGGTATTTCTCAGTGTCTCTCTGCTGAGGGTCTACTATACTTTAGATCCTTCAACCACTTCCATTTTTCTCCCTTTCCCTTTCACCTCTCACCTCCCATTTTGCAATAGCTTTCAGTACATACCCTTATATCCTTTTCTTTCACAGGTATTGTTGTACCATATTGATGATGCCCTATCATTCTTTTTTCCTTTCCCTCCTTCCCAGAGTTTCAAAGTATAGTTCCTTAAGTGTACTTTTTATTCTGAGTTGTGAGGACTTTAGCAGAAGACATGGTTAAACCTGCTTAAGAAACAGTTAATTCATTTAACAAATGTTTCTTGAGTTCCACACAGCAGGCATGATTTCAAGCTTCTGTTAATAAAGAAGTGGTCATTGAGGCTCTGGAGAGGACTATAGTAGTAACCCTTTCTCTAGAAGGCAGTACTTTTGTGAAATCACATATTTTCCTGATTTTACTTGTAAGGATGTTTTTACTTTATTTAAAACATAGGTAAGAAACAGTACTCACTCAGTAATTTCATGTAGAATAAATTTTGCTATACCAGGTCTTTCTTATATTCAGTAATATATCAGGGGTCTGCTTTAATTGACAGTGGAAAGCTGGGGTTCTTCCAGATGTTAGCATACTCTTTTTCATAGTGAAGATAGTGACACACTTTTAAAATTTCATGGCGGTCAGGATCACTAATTCTTTAATTTTAAAAATTTGGGGGACATATTTGGGGGGAAGATGTGGGGTTGGGCAGATTCCATGTCAGGGCTTATGTGAGATAAATCAGGTGCCCTGGTCCTGATTTCTGAAGTGCTCATTTGAGACAATGCATAGCTGCAGCCTCAGTAGGGACTCCTCCACTCCTGGGCTGCCATGGGTGTCAAGGGCCCTGGGGGTAGTTGAACCTGGGAAGGCTGAGTAGATGGCAGGTGGAGGGCATGGGAGCCTGCAGGGCTGAGGTGGGGTCCCCTTGAGGCTCAGCATCACACTTTTGTACAGCCTCTCAGTCCCTGGACAGGAGCAGAGGGGTCCAGGTGACCTGAAACTCACCTAAGTGAGGGGTTGGGTCAGGGCTGGATAAGTCCAGTGTGTCCGGGCATCAGTAAAACATTGTCTGCATAATCCTCAGATGCATATGGCATCCTGGGCAGCCTGTTGCAATGGTGATTCCTAAAGTTGTCTTTTGGTATCCTTATTTGCAGCACAGGGACCTGGGACTAGAGTTGGAAGTCAGTAAGGGAGCCTGAAAGAGCTGATGGAAGCAGTGGTTGGGGACAGGAAGCTGGATCAGGCCCTGCAGGTGGTATTGAGACAGATGAGTGCTTGCACTGCTGCCTGTACTGGCCTGAAGGACCTAGGAACCTCTAGGTCAGCCATAAGCCTCACCAGCAGCAGCCTGGGACTGAGTGACTTTCCCTGCTGCTGTGTTGTCACCCAGGGTATCTTCAACATGGATAATCTGGAGAAGCATTGAGTCCCTGCTTCCTCTCTTAGTTCCATGTAATTGCCTTCACATGGGTGCTTGAGGAAGACAGCTCAGCAGAAACAGAGTCTTTTCTTCACAGGAGCTGAAGAGAAGTGATTAACTTCAGGAGAGTATTCATTGTTCTGACTCTCCCACTGAACTTAGAAAAGGTGACAGTAGAAGGGTAAAGGGCAAGAATTCTTGCAAAGCAATCCTGGGTTTCCTAATGTCTAAGGATGTAAGATTCACCTGATTTAGTTTAAACAGACAAAGTAGAAATATAGACTGACTTACCAGAATATCTATATTGGGTAACTATTGAGAGGTATGTGGATAGTATGCATCTATGATCTCAGTTAATCGTCAAAAATCCTACTACCTATTATTATTCCCATTTTCCAGATGGGAGAATGAACAGCCCACACTATAACATGCAACTCAGCCAAAGTCACAGCTGTGAGTCAGCCAGACCATTTGACTTCTTTGAAGTCCCTTTACCTGTTGTATAGCATACTATCCCTAAAGCATTTCAAGGGTTTCTAAGGTGGTTTTCCTTGTGCAAAGTGTGCAGGGTACCCAGAATATAAAAGAAAGGAAAGTGCCTTTCTTTCCAACAAGAACCAGCAATTTGATAGAAAAATGTTTGTCCAGGCCATACTTTGGAGTAAGTTGTAATGACAGAAGTTTTCCTCCCTTATCTTCTGACTCCCACCTCATGCTCTTTCCATAGGACAGTGATTTTGAAACTTAAGGAAGATCTTACTTTGACAATTGTGGCCCTATCCTAGATTTAGCATTTCTTGCCTTGAAATGTTGGACAAGGAAAGGTAATATTGGACTACTGGTCAAACGCTTCCATGTGTACACTTATGTTCAAATTATTTAATTTGAAAGAGTAATGCTGCTAATAGAGTGAGAATATCTGTGTAATTGGTTTAAAATGCTGTTGTTTGTCAATTTCTTAAGATGAGAAACCAACGAGGACCTTCTGGAGGGAAAAGGAAATAAAAAGAGAACACCACAGACTCTGAACAACTTTTCTTCAGGTACTTTGTCTACGATTTTTAAAACCTACTTTCTGGTTTAAGCTCTGATATACAAAAAGCTGATATCCAATGCATTTTGTGATACGACCTATGTGTCTGTGGTCAGGGAATTGCAGTGAAGTAGTGGGTGGTATAAAGACCTACACTTTCTTTTGCCTGAGTTTTGGACTCTTGACATCAGATTGAAAAGTCGTGCTTAGTGTGCACACGGAGAAGAGGAAGCCAGGGAATCCTAGGCTTGACTAACGGTGTCTGTGTGCTTTTCTCTTCTGTGGCTTGCTCTTTAATCTGCCTATGTTTATAAAGGGTTTTAAAATAAATGAAGAATATCAGTTCACTGTGGTTCTTTGTAAAAAATTGCCTCCCAATGAATAATATATGTATACATATATATGTTGGGGTATTTTTGGTTGGGGGTGGGAGGTGGGAACCAGGGATTGAAATGAAGGTCTGCCACTTGGATACATACATATATGCACACTGTCATGTGAGCTGTTCCCCTACCCCTTTTTCTCTTTTGTTATTTATTCATCTATGGATATACTCATTTATGAATTAATTTATTTACTAATTTGTTTATTTTTACTTTCCTTATTTTCATGATATGGTGTCTCACTTTTAGCTTGAGCAAGTGTGCTCAGTGATTCTTCTATACACATTCTGGTTCCTGTGTAATTGTGGTGACATACGCATGTTAACATGCACAACATTTCTTGGTTGAGATTTGGTCTAGCCCAATTTTTGTCCCAGCTGGCCCAACACCTGCGAAGTCATCCATGAGCCTCACTAGCAGCCTTTTCCCAGTGCATCTGGGCTTCAGTCCCACTGGCCTGGGTGTCTCATAGGCTTCTCTTCCTAGGCTGCCAGCTGCATTAGCAGATCTTCCCTATGTCTTTCCACCCTTACATACATCACCCAGAGCTGTTACATGTATCACAGGTGAGTAAGGGGTCCCAGAAGACTTACAGCAGACAATAGTTGGAGACGCAATGCTGGAGGGAGCCCTGTGGGAAGAATGGGCAGCTAGGTGGGCTGGCATCTGGCTGCTACTGGCTGGAAGGACCATGAGCCTCCCTAGCAGCCTGGTAGTGCAGCCTCAAGTGCTTCACCCAGAGTCACTTCACCTTAGACAGGGAAGCTTGCAGCCTCCAGGTCTCCTAACTTGCACGCTTTGCTTGGTTTATCCTGGGTGCCAGGGAATCCTAGGCTTGATAAACAGGTTTCAGTATGCTTTACTCTTCTTTGGTTTTTTTCTTTAATCTGTCCATGTTGAGAAAGGCTTTTAAAAAAAATTCAGAAAATCAGGTGACTTTTGTTTTTTGGGGAAATTGGTGACAGATGAACAATAACAATTGATAGTGCTTGGATTATATTTTTTCGGTTTCCTTCTATTAGGCTATGGTGGGCTCAGGTGATGGATACGCCTGATGTGAGAAGAACTGATATGTTGAGGAGAGGGGTATTATAACTTGGATTTTTGGGGGTAGGGGCGAAAAATATGCTTTGAAATTAGGACTGGCATTTTCTTCAACCAGGGTACTCTATGCCTTGAGTGGTATCCCCAGCTGTTTGGAGTATTGTTATTTCTTCATTGATACCTATGTAATTTTCTTTACTTGTTTATTTTTGTATGTATGTATGTATTTGTTGTTTATTTATATTGATGTTCATTCCTGTGCTACTTTCTTTATTATAACTTTTGTTATTTTTAGTATAGAGGCTTTGAATTTTGCCATAGATAGACTTGAATAATTATCTTTCTGTACACTATCTGCTTCCTTTGTAGGTGTAGTGACAGGTGTCTGCTGCCATGGCAACTGCTCTTGGTTACCATCATGTCTGGCCCAATTAGTGACCAGATAGCCTTGAATTGTAATACTCCCTGAAGTATACCTTCTCTGAAGCTGTGATGAGAGGCCACTGACTGGACTTCTGTGTTTTTTTTTTTTTTTTGGAGAAATGTTTTGTTTATTTCTTTGTTTTTTTTCACAGAGATTAGCCCTGTACCCCAGACTAACCTAGAACTAGGGTCATCCTGTCTCAGCCCCCCAAGTGCAGGAACTACACCTGTACTTCAAACCTGCTGGTTTGTGATATGTGTATTTTTTAGATTCCTTGAAATAATTTGTGAAATTGTGTTCATCAAGATAGATTCATTGTACAGGGTGGATTATTTTGGACCACTGGAAAGAGGTTTACAGAGTACACTGGCCAGATAGCCCCCACCATCCCTCCACCTCGCCTCCTCCCCCAGCACCATAGCAGAACACCAGAACCTGCATCTCAGGTGAGTCAGGGGACTAGGAAGGGCTTCAGTGGCAGACCGTGGTTGGGGCCCCAGTGATGGAATGGGCCGGCAGGGACATTTAGGCAGCTAGGTAAGTCAGTGCTGCACACCAGGCTGGGGCTGGCAGAAAGAACCAGACACCCCAGCTAGGTCTGCCAGGAGCCTTCCTAGGAGCCTGGGAGCTCGGGTGCTTCACCCAGAGTCACTTCACCTCAGCCTGGGAGGAAGCCTTGGAGCTCCCAGGTCTCCTAGCTTGCTTGCTCTGCTCCCTTTCTCATGGGGTCCAGGGAACCCTAGGCTTCATTAAAAATCTCTGCATGCTTTTCTCTTCTTTGGCTGGCTCTTCAATCTGTCCATGTTTACAAAGGGTCTTAAAAGGCAGGGAAGAAAATGAGTTGACTCTTGTTCTTGAGACAATGTTGTGTACAGATGAACAATGCATATGTCCATGTCTTTCAGTTTGGGCTTTTTGTGGGTGGAGGTGGGCAGGAAATGGGGGTTAAAATCCGGGCCTGGGATTTTCTACCTAAGCACTCTATGACCTGAGCTGCACCCCTAGGCCTTTCTGGTTTTGATTATTTAGTCAAAATAACCATTTAGTCATTTATTTCTTTAACTATTCACTGATTTACTTCTTGACTGATTTATTTCTTTATTTTTTAAATTATTCATTTATTCACATGTGCATATATTGTTTGGGTCATTTCTCCCCCCTACCCCACTGCCCTCCCCTCCCTTACCCTCCACCGCCTCAGTTCCAGGCAGGTCTTGTTCTGCCTTTATCACTAATTTTGTTGAAGAAAAGACACAAGCCTAATAAAGAAGACAAAGCATTTTTGCTAGTTGAGTCGAGGATAACTATAGAGAAATATTCCTAGCATTGCTTTCATGTACACATGTGTTATAACCCATGTTAATTCATCTCTAACTGGTGTTTGCACTGGTTACTGATCCCCTTCTCATGATAACCTCTGTCACTTTAAGGTTTCTGTATTAGCTCCTCTGGAGTGGGGCATCAAAGGCTTTCATGTTTTGGATTTTCTACTTACTCCTATACCTCCAGCATGTGCTCTCCCCTTGTCATGTGATGCAAGTCCATCAACATTGCTGCATTTGCTCTAGATCTAAAGTCTGCCTATGAGGGAGAACATACGATTTTTGGTCTTCTGAGCCTGGCTGACCTCACTCAGAATGATGTTCTCCAGTTCCGTCCATCTACCCGAAAATGATAAGATTTCTTTCTTTTTCATGGTTGAGTAAAATTCCATTGTGTACAAGTACCACATTTTCTTGATCTATTCATCAATAGTGGGGCATCTTGGTTGTTTCCATAACTTGGGTATTGTGAATAGCACTGCAATAAACATGGGTGTGCAGGTGCCTCTAGAGTAACCTGTGTGGCTTTGCTTTAGGTACATCCCCAGGAGTGGGATTGCTGGATCATATGGCAGGTCTATGTTTAGATTTTTAAGAAATCTCCAAATTTTTTTCCAGAGTGGTTGTGCCAGCTTACATTCCCACATCCTCCTCAACACATGTTGTTGTTGGTGTTTTTGATTATGGCTATTATAACAGGGGTGAGGTGGAATCTTAGTGTGGTTTTGCTTTGCATTTCCTTTATGGTTAGCAATGGTGAGCATTTTTTCATGGGTTTTTTTGGCCATTTGAATTTCTTCTTTTGAGAAAGTTCTGTTTAATTCAGTTGCCTTTATTGGCTCTTTGATTTTGGGAGAGTTTAGTTTCTTAAGTTCCCTGTATATTCTGCTTATCAGTCCCTTTTCTTATGTATACCTGGCAAATATTTTCTCCCACTCTGTGGGTGGTCTCTTCAGTTTAGAGACCATTTCTTTTGTTGTACAGAAGCTTTTTAATTTTATGAAGTCTGATTTTTCCTTTCTATCTCTTAGTTGCTGGGCTGCTGGGGTTCTATTGAGAAGATTTTGCCTATACTTATTACTTCCAGAGTATTTCCTGCTCTTTCCTGTACTAACTTCTGAATTTTGTGTCTGATATTAAGGTCTTTGATCAATTTTAAGTTGTTATTAGTATAGGGTGATAAACATGGATCTTGTTTCAGTTTCTTGCAGACAGATAACCACTTTTCCCAGCAACATTTGTTGAAAAGGCTTTCTTTTCTCCATCATATATTTTTGGCACCTTTTTCAAAAATAAGGTGGGTATTGTTGTGTGGATTCATATCCAGGTCCTGTATTTTGTTGCAACTGCTCTTCATGTCTGGTTTTGTGCCAGTACCATGCTGTTTTTATTGCTATTGCTTTGTAGTATAGTTTGAAGTTGGGTATTGTGATACCTCCAGCATTGCTCTTTTTGCTGAGTATTGCCTTGGCTATTCACATACTCTTGTGTTTCCAAATGAACTTTAGGGTAGATTTTTCAATCTCTGTGATGAAAGTCATTGGGATTTTTGATGGGAATTGCATTTAACATGTAGATTGCTTTTGGTAGTATAGTCATATTTACTATGTTGATTCTACTAATCCATGAGCACTGGAGATCTTTCCATCTTCTGTAGTCTTCCTTGATCTCTTTATTCAGGTGTTTGTAGTTCTCCTTAAAGAGGTCATTTCCTTCCTTTGTTAAGTATATTCATAGGTATTTGATTTTTTTGTGTGTGTCTCTTGTGAATGGCATTGTTTCCATATATTCCTTCTCAGTTTGTTTGTTGTTCATGTATAGAAAAGCTAATGATTTTTGTGAGTTGATTTTGTATCCTACCATCTTGCTGTAGCTGTTTCTGGTATCTTGGAGATTTTGGGTAGAGTTTTTTTCATCTTTAAGATATAGTATCATATTGTCGGCAAATAGGGATATTTTGACATTTTCTTTACCTATTTGTATTCCTTTTATTTCTTCTTTTTACCTAATTGCTCTGTTAGGAATTCCAGTACTATGTTGAATAGGAATGGGGATAGTGGGCATCCTTGTCTCATTTCTGATTTTAGGGGAAATGGTTTCAGTTTTTCATTATTAAGTATGATGTTGGCTGTAGGTTTGTCATATATAGTGTTTACAATGTTGAGGTACATTCCTTCTATTCCTAGTTTTCTTAGCGCTTTTATCATGAAGCGGTGTTGGATCTTGTTGAAGGCTTTTCTGCATCTACTGAGATGATCAAATCATTTTTGTCTTTGCTTCTATTAATTTGCTGTATTATATTTTTAGATTTGCATATGTTGAACACCCCTACTTCCTGGATTGAAGGTGACTTGGTCATGGTAGATGATTTTTCTGATGTGTTGTTGAATTTGGTTTGCCATTATTTTGTTGAGGATTTTTGCATAGATGTTCATTAAGGAGATTGGAGTTCTCTTTTTTGGAGTTGTCTTTGTCTAGTTTTGGGATGACAGTAATATTGGCTTCATAAAATGTGTTAGGCAGTTTTCCTTCCCTTTCTACTTCATGGAACAGTTTAAGGAGGGTTGGTACTAGTTCTTCTTTAAAGGTCTGATAGAATTCAGCAGAGAATCCATCAGGTCCTGGACTTTTCTCTTTTGGGAGACTCTTTATTGCAGCTTTAATTTCCTTTGTGTTACAGATCTGTACAGGGGATTAATATCCTCTTTGTTCAGTTTTGGATGGTCATAGTACCTAGAAATCTGTCCATTTCTTCAAGATTTTCAAATTTCTTAGAATACACATTCTCAAAATAGTCTCTGATGATTTTCAGGGTCCCCGTAGTATTTGATGTTATCTCTCCCCTTTTGCATTTCTGATTTTACTGATTTGTGTTTTTTCTCTTCTAATTTTTTTGTCTCTATTTCATTGATTTCAGCCCTTATTTTTATTATTTCTCTCCTTCTGCTTGTTTTGGGATTTGCTTGTTCTTGTTTTTCTAGGTGTTTGAGATGTAGCATTAGGTCATTGATTTGAGATCTTTCTGACCTTTTAATATATGCAGTCATGCATATATAAACTTTCCTCTTAAGATTGCCTTTGCTGTGTCCCATAGGTTCCAGTATGTCGTGTGTTTATTTTCATTAACTTCCAGGAACCTTTTAATTTCCACTTTTATTTCATCAGTGACCCATTGCTCATTGAGCAATATGTTGTTCAGCTTCCAATTGTTTGCATGGTTTTTCATGTTGTTTTTGTTGATTTAGTTCTAGAATTTCTTCATTAATTTTTTGTTTGGATAACCTATCTAGTGGTGATAGGGGGTATTAAAGTCTCCCACTACCACTGTGACAGAGTCTATATATGATTTTAGGTCCTTCATAGTATGTTTGATCAAATTGGGTACATTGAATTTGGGTGCATATAAGTTGATAATTGTTATTTCCTTTTGGTATATTTCCCCTTTTATTAGTATGGAGTGTCCTTTTTTATTTTGTCTGAGCAATATAATTTTGAAGTCTACGTTGTCTGAGATAAGTATTGCTACCTCTGCCTTTTTTCAGGGCCTTTGGCTTGGTAGATCTTCTTCCAGGCTTTCACCCTAAGCCAGTGATCATTTGTCAATGAGGTGGGTCTCCTGTAAGCAGCAAATTGTAAGATCTTCTTTTTTAATCCAGTTTGCCAATTGGGTGTCTTTTGATGGGGGAATTAAGTCCATTAAAGTTCAGTGTTAGTATTGATAAACATGAGGTGATCCCTGTCATGTAGTTGTAGTTGTTGTTTAAGGGTTTGATTGTGTGCAGCTGAATCAGTGTTACTCTCTACTTTCTTGCCTTTCTTCTCCTGTGGTTTTGTACTGCCTGTCCTTTTATCCTTTTGTTTGCTTTCACTTTCTGCATGCAGAATTCCTTTGAAAATCTTTTATAGTTTTGGCTTCTTGGTCATATATTGATTTAGTTTCTGCTTATCATGGAAGACTTTTATTATTCCATCTTTTTTGCTGGGTAGAGTGTCCTAGGATTGAAGTTATTTTCATTCAGTGCCTGGAAGACCTCACTCCATGCTCTTCTTGCTTTTAAGGTTTCTGTTTAGAAATCTGCTGTGATTTTGATGGGTTCACCTTTGTATGTTATTTGTTTTATCTCTGTTACAGCCTTCAATATTCTTTCTCTATTCTCTGTGTTGTTGTTGTAATGATAATATGTTGTGGGGTAGTTCTCTTTCAGTCCAAACTGTTTGGTATCCTGGAGGCTTCCTGTACCTGAATGGGCATAGTTTTCTCTAGATTTGGAATTTTTTCTGTTATTATTTTGTTAAATATATTACAATTTCCTTTTGCTTGCACCTCTTCTCCTTCTTGAATGCCCATGATACTCAGGTTTGATCTTTTGATGGAATTGGTGAGTTCTTCCATATTCCTTTCACAGGTTTTGAATTGTTTGAATAATAGTTCTTCAGTTTTTCCTTTAATTACCATTTCGTCTTCAAGTTTTGTGATTCTGTCTTCTGGTGGTTCTAGTCTGCTGGAGTAGCCTCCCATTTTGTTTTGTTTTTCTGTTTCATTCTTTTTTCTGAGGTTTTCCATATCATGGGTCACTTCTTAATATTGTCAATATTCATCTTTAATTCATTTATCTCTCTATTTATGGTGTACTCTGTTTCATTTTGGTGTTTATTTAGAGCTCCTATGATTTCATTTATTTGTTTTTGTGTTTTCTCATATTCTTTATTTTTGTTGTTTGAGATGTCTTGAGTGTTTCCTATATGTTTCAGTTGACCATGTCTAGTATCATCTGTATGAAATTCCCATTGATTACTTGCAGGATTTCTTCTTGCAGCATGTTCTTGTGGACTTCATTGGGTGTATTTTATGTTTGTTTTGTTGGATTCTGGATCTGGGTATCCGTTTTCTTCATTTCCCTCTGAATCCTGCACTAATTTGTTTTTTGAGGGAGAATGGTTTCTATCCCTTTTCGTCTTCACATCATTCCAATTGGTACTGTTTCTGTCCCTTGTGTATGTGTAATTTAGTATTAGCTGACTTATAGTAGCAAAACTAACAAAACCAGGAAAGAAGGAGAAAAAAGAAAAGAAGGAAAAGAAAAAAAATGGAGAACCATAGAAATCAACTATGAGGTGTGGTGGACAATCTGACAACAAACAACACAAACAAACACTTAAAGAAAGAGAAAAAAAGAAAAAAAATTCCTGGTTCAGGAACAGTAGTACTTAGTAGTACTGGTGTTACTCCTTTAGCATGCAGTCCTGTTTGTCTGGATTTCCTAGGCAGGTTTGAAGCTGGCACCTGTTGATGTTGGAGCCCTGCTGTGGTGGATGGCAACCCATGTGCTGATGGGTCAGTGGGAAGGTGGTGGCCAGGCAATCCATTGGGCAGTGGACCTGTGGGCCTGCCGGTTGGCAGCCTGGGTGTTTTGTGGGGCAGCAGTCCAGGGGGCCTGCTGTGTGGAGGCCTGATGGGCCAGTGGTTGTGTTAGGCTATTTAATTCTTGAATGGCATGGGCTGTTTAATAATGGTAGACTATTTACTGCATGAATGGCATATTAAAGCATATATTCTGCCTTATTCCAATTTTGATAAATAATATGTATATATGAATGAAGAGAAATATGCAACTGTAAGCAAGTTTTCTTCAAAGCAGTTTGAAAATACTTGAACAAATTTTATTGTAACTTTATATTTATCTTTACCACTCAATATGTTATGATTATGAAATTTTAATATGAAGCACAATTATTGTGTTTCCAGAAATCAAATTATTTTCTCATAGTTAAAATGTTTTACATAAAAAAATGAGTAAGACTTGTGCCACTGCTCTTACTGGTGAGGTTAATACTGTGCTGCTTTGAAGGATTATACCAAATATACACTTTGTGTCTTCATTGCTAGTCCTTCTTTTCTATTTATTTTCTTTAGTCATACTAGGGTTTGAACTGAGAGCTGCATGCCTATTAGTCAAGCCTTGTATCACTTGAGTCATAGCCCCTTTCCCATTTTTATTAGTTTCTTATAATTCTTTCTTATAATTTTATAGAAAATTTGAAGTTGTTTGGGTGAACTCATACATGCTGAACTTTGAGGTTTATATACAATATTACCAGGTGCTGAGATTCAGAATGCCACTAAGCATATCACCAAATAAAATATTTCTGGAAAAATAATTGTTTTCCTTTCTAAGATTAACTTTTGCAGTTCTTCCCACCCTCTCTGCACCTCCTCCACAACCCCTCTGACACCTCTGATTCCCAGTACATTGCAAAGTGTGTAACAGAAAAAATGGTCATGGTATAGATTTGTGTTCAGCACATAGAATGCAAATGTTAATGTAACTCATAGTTAATTGAAACAAATTAGAGGCAGAGGATATAGTCTGTCTCTTAATTTTATGCTAATCTTTACTCATATTCACTCTGCATTTTAAATTTTTCTGTTTTCAGTTTTGCATTTAATGAACTTGACAGTAAAGGCTTTGAGATTCTTGTGATAGTATAGCTTAAACTTTGCTCAAAAATTTATTTTGAAAAAATCTTACTAATAGTTGCATAGGAGAATATATTGTATTTACACTATGTGCTCACAGTATATCTTAGTTAGATTTCCCCCCTCTACCATTCTCCCTCATTCCTCTCATCCCTTAGAACAATTCTAACAGGTTTTCATTCTTATATTTTCCTATATTAATAAAAAATACATCTACCATATTCACCCTCATTCATCCTTTTCTTATACCCTATTATTTTATCCTTGTGCTTATTTTTTTTAGCTTCATCTTTTTGTTAAAATAGATTATGTCATAAACTTTTATTTACAGTGTTCTTACTTTTACCTTTTAAGTTCTGTTCTTGGATGTGTTCAGTATTTCTGTGATAATGATTACCTTTATACAACATATTCATTTGAATGTTCATATCCTTCCTTGTATATACCTTCATTCCTAACTTTGATTTTTCAGTAGAACAATTTTATGTTGTGACTATAAATATTTTGAGCTATGTCATGTTTTGAGAATGTGCTCTTCTTTAGTGTTATAACTAGTGATATTGTGGTACTGTTATCCTAAAATATAGTGATAAAGACATAGAACAACTAAGTAGAAAATTGATTCCATTCTATATATATATATATAATGACTATATATATATATATGACTAATATATATATATTAGTCAGGGACTGAGTAAGAACTATGATCAATTACAGGGGTAATCATAGCATTTTTAATATCTGGAAATGTTATATCTGCCCTGTGGAACATTTCCCAAGATGGAGGTTTACACTTAGGCCATAGCTTTCTGCAGTGAGTTTTGGTTAATATCAGCAACCCCTGAGTCTATTCTCCTGACTTTCTGAAGGCCATCTCAGGTTTACATCATGTTAACATCAATTACAGTGATTTCATAATAGTTGCCTGGGTTCTGGTTCACGTATCTTAAGCAGACCAGAAAATTCACATCAGTATTTTAAACATGGGTGATTTTTACCCCAATTTATAGAACAATAAGTTGAGGTTCAGAAAGAGCAAAGTATTTGCCTAAGATATTTAAATCAGTCAGTGGAGATGCCTGAATCCATACTCCTTCCATCTTAGAATCATGCTTCTGTAGAAAGACATTGTAGTTAGTCTAAATGTGAAGGACCATGGTTACTTTAACCTATTCAGAAAGGAAACCAAATTTCTTTAGAGTTTCCATGTGTTATATTTGCTGTATCCTTTTGGGTCTCTTTATTATTGTGTATTATCTTTTTAGAGTAGGGTTTCTAGTAGTCTTTTCACTTGCAAAACTCAATAGTTACAAAAATTGTTTTTCAAGGTTTCTTTTTAAAGACAGGACTAATGCTCTACACAATTCAGCCATAATGTCAGCACTTTTTACTTTAATTCATCTTTCAAATAGGGTCTCATACTTTCCCTAGGGACCAATGTAAGACTGTGCTTCTCCTTCCTACATCTCCTGGTCACTGGGACTGCAGACATGTTCCACCATGCCAGGGTTATTTATTGAAATGGAAGTCTTGCTAACTTTTGTCTGGGAGTGCCTTGAACCATGGTCTTCCCATCTCCTCCTGCATAGCTTGGATTGCAGGCATGAGCTATTGCACCTGATTTTTAAAAAGTTTTTTTTAATGTTACATATGTGACATTTCTTCCCCTCAATTGTAGATCAACTTAACTGTTTGGAAAAGTAAGTCATTCATTTGTCACTGTCAACATCATAGTGCTAAGACTTACTGAATTTATTCTTTGGCATTTCATTGTAATTGTAATGAAAAGAAAATGGAAAGAAAGGATGGTTTAAAATGTGATTTTGAGGAAAAACTTAAGACTGGGGAATTAGAAATCTTTCCAGATGATAATGTTGTAACTGATTCAGGTATCAATGCTTTTTGTTTTACTGCTTTCTCTTGAATCTTCATCTGAAGACTGGAGGATTTTCTTACATCTCCTTCAAGTACAGACAAATAAGAGTTTCTGTTTGTTATATTCTTTTTCATGGCTATTTTTTACATAGTATGGTTAATATTAAAGCTAAATATGTAATTTGTCTTCATGGCTAT
Organism: Castor canadensis; assembly: GCF_047511655.1. Lineage (NCBI taxonomy): Eukaryota > Metazoa > Chordata > Mammalia > Rodentia > Castoridae > Castor > Castor canadensis. Next base: position 51,402,199 of record NC_133394.1, on the reverse strand, counting down.
GAAAGTACACAGTTACAGTTTTATAGCCATAATAAAGACTTTTTCATAGACTTAAGCTTATCCACATTCAAGGAAAAAATAAGTTAAGGCTAGCTTTGTGGTAATTTATACCTTGTTTTGTTTTTTTCAGACAGGTTGTAACATTGTAGTTGTGGGTTGTTTGTGCTTTTGTAACATTTTACTGTTAAATTTTCTATCATCACAAATATTTGTTACTGTTAATCAGCAGAAGCTGAAAATTTCACTTTGCAATGTGTTCAGTAGTTACAAAAATAATTTTAAAACATCTGCAGATTTCAACTTTATAGTTCTGTTTTTAAGATAGGAAGAGTTTGTCAAATTGACAAATTTTATCTATGGCTTTTACTACCTGTAACTTTGCATTTTGAGTGGCTTAATTTAGCCATTGTTTATGGAGCATTTTGAGTATTTTGCAGTAGTCAACTATACTGAGTTGTATATTTAAATATTCGTCAGATGAGTATATCACCTTCACAAATTTTAATATGTTCAGTAAGTAGTTTGTCAGTATATTATGTTCACCACTGATAAGATTATTATGTTTAATGAAATGTGTTTCATTGTATATTGATAACAGGCCATGGACAAACATCATGAATTAAAAGCCTTTATTTGAGTTGTTGAATAATAGGGGATAGGAGGGAAAGGGTAGGGAGAGGAATAAAGAGAATTAATCTGATTAAAATACAATGTAGTCACAGAACTACCATGATGAAACCTCTTTAAACAGTGAATAATCACCAAACAAAAACTGAAGAATAAGAATGTAAAATACATCCCATTAGAGGGTGAGTACTAACGGATGGAGGAGGGTGAATGGAAAGGGTCAAAGGGAATGAATATGTTCAAAGAACTTTATATACTTCTATAAAAATAGAACAATGAAGCCTGCTGAAAATTTTTTAAGTAATGGGGAGGAGGATGAGGGAGAATAATGGAGAGGATGAATCTATTCAAGAAACATTGTAAGCATATATGGAATTGTCACAATGAAACCTCTCTGCACAAGTAATATAGGCTAATAAATGTTTTAAAAAATTTTTAAAGTCCTTTTGAGGATTATAATGGCATACTATTTCACTTCAGCCAACTGAAGGTAGTAAAATTTTATGCACTAATATTAAATTATAGAATTGAATTTTCTCTGAAAACTATCTTTCTGCATTAGTGTCCTCTTAACATGCTAGAAATACCTCATTTATTTCTATTTCGGAAATCACAATAAATAGAGATTTATTTTTTCCTTTTATTCATTTGTATTTACTGAATTCTCTGGATAGATAACAAAAATAATCAATTCTTTAGAGAGAATAGTTCTACTGGTTCAAAGTCATATCTAATCAATAGTTGTATGGTCCTTGTCATGATATCATTTACAGAGTACCCTCTCCATTTTGGATTTTTTGCCAAGAGATAAACGTTTAAGTGCAATTGCCAAATGAGAAAAACGCCAATGATTTTTAGTGTTCTACTAAATAGCATGTGATCACTATACTACATATCCCTGTTACATAGGTTTTCAGGGAAAACTGAATTGAGGCAGATAATATATGCCAAGTTGAATAAAGTAGTTTACTCCTTCTCCCTGCCTCTGAAATTTGGGACTGCTTGCTCAGGTCAGTGGGGTTGAGAAGAGCTAGAGGTAGAGAAAATGATTGGTGCAAGAATGTTATGCTGTCCAAGTTTGGGGAATGACATTTGATATGGTGGACATAATTTATGTAGATTATAGTTTGAATGGGGCCCTCTAGAGTTGGGTATGCCAGATTGCCTGAAGTACTTAGCAAAAAAATTTCCCCTAGAAATATTTCAGTAGAATCTCCATCAGAATAGCAAACAACCTTATTAGCTTTTCATTCTGAATTTTGGTTTAAACTGAGGATCCAATACTGCATAGGTGCTTATATAATCAAGCTATTCTTTAGGTACACTTTGAAATACAGGGTATAAAGGCAAACAGTGAGACAGATATGGAAGGTAAGGGAGAAATGCAGTTTCTGTTTTCAATTTATATTTTCATTGAGTGGTAAAAAACTGATATATGTCCTCTTCATAATGAGCAAGGCTACTATTCTTATGTAAGAATTAGTAACCTTTGCTGTAAGACAGTGGATTCTTAGAGTTGAACAACATGATGGTCCTACACTGGTCACACTAAAGTGGAAACTGTAGAGGATACTCTTGTCAAACTGCACATGGAAAAGATGTAATGAGACCTGCACTGGAGAATTAAATAGTTTGCAGACTACCAATAGGAGTTGCCTATTCATATTTTATTATGGCTCTTGAAGAGAGTTGCATGTACATACAGCGTACATGGCAAAACTGTATACAAGAAACAAATGCTCAAAATCTCTGTAAAATGCTGAGAATAAAAATTGTAGCATGCCAGGTATGCCTGAAATACACATGAAACTTTCACAGCTCTTGAGTTGTTTGACTAAGATTTCTTCCATTTTTTTCTTTAATTTGTATTTTATCTTTGAGATCTAAAATTCTGTCTTCCACTTGTTTTGGTCTCCTGGAGAGGCCTTCCACTGTGTTTTTTTGTTTGACTATGGGGGACTTTTTATTTCCAGGATTTCTGTTTGATTCTTTCTTCTGAGGTTTTCCAAATCTGTGTCCATCTCTTCTTTTATAACTTCTGTGGTCTTCTTTAATTCATGTATCTATCTTTTTATAGTGTCCTTTGTTTCACTTTGGTGTTTGTTGAGGTCCCATCTAAGTTCCTTTATTTGTTTCTGTGTCACCTCATGTTCTTTGTTTTTGGTGTCTTGAAATTTCTTGAGTACATCTTGTACATTCTGGTTGACCACGTGTAGTACCTTCTCCGTGAATTTCTCAGAGATTTTTTTCTCAGAAATTTCTTCTTTGAGGGTTTTTTTTTGTGGGCATTGCTGAGTTACTTAGTTACATTTATCATTGTTTTGTTGAGGTAAGGGACTATGTATCCATTTTCTTCATTGTTCATTGAATTCTGTATTGAAATGTTGTATAAGAGTGGTTTCCATCTCTTTTTCTTCTTCCCATCACTCCACTTGGTGCTGTGCTACTATATTTCTGGTAGGCTAATTGGTTCATTTGATTGCCTGATTTCTTTCTCTTATTTAATTTTTGTGTTGCGGCTGATTTGGTTGTTAGCTAGGTTGACATTCTCTGGCTGACCCTGGTCTGGGGGTGTAATTTAGCATTAACAAGTTCACAGGTTCAATGTCAGACCAGTTGTTAATATCTTTTATAGAAAACCCCTTGATGATAATATCTATAGACAGTCTGAGTTGGGAGGATGGATATTAGGCTAGTTATAGATTGTGGTTAATTGGTAAAGATTGTGCCAAAAAAAGGGGGGTGTGGTTAAAGGAGTGAGTGGGTGGGTTGAGAGTTATGGGGGTTGCTTGGTTTTGTGGCCTGCATGTGTTTGGGTATATTTCTGTTGTTTCAGTGGATGGTGGGATTTCAGAGGGCTGGGATTGTGTGCGGTTGGTAAAGGAGGCTTGTCACCACATGGTAAGTGTGTAGCAGGGAGGGATAGTGTGGTGACAGGTTGGGGGAGGATGGGAGACAAAGGTAAAGACAGGAAAGAGTGAATGAGTTGGGGCAGAAAGAGTAGTAGTAGGGAGAACAATGGATTGTAGTATAGGTGAAGGAAGGAGAGTAAAGATGAGGATAGGGATAAGAGAATAGTTACAATGGAATTAATAATACAGGAAGAAAGAGAGAGGGAGAGAGAGTGGGGGGGAGAGAGAGAGAGAGAAAGAGAGAGAGAGAGAGAAAGAAAGGAAAAGAAAAGAAGAAAAAAAATGAAACACATTTTAAAAACCTTCACCAATTTCAGGAACCTGGTTCAGTTCAGTCCATTAACAAATATTCTGGAGTTATTCCTTAGGTGTATAATCCTGGTATTGGTGTTCAATTGGAAGCTTTGATGTGTTCTTACCAGGTGACTGGCTTGTGAGTGGTACTTGGACCTTCTGTCCACAAGATTAGTTGGAGTTTTGAGGTGAGGTAAGATTGCCAGCTCATGCAGAGTAGACAGAGTTGTTTTCAGCAGGCAGCAGCTGTGGTGTTCTTTAGTTGCAGCTCTGTTTGGTCACCTCCTCCCACAGCAAGGTGGGGTAATTCAGTTTTGAGTGTTACCCTCTGTCCTGGAGATTGGCCTGGGATCCACCTCCTGCCCTGCTTTGGGAGGTTATTTCCCTGTCTTAGCCTTTATGCCTCTCTCTTTTTTTTTTTTAAGGAAGATAGTGAAATTCCTTTAATAGGCATATTTCATATAAACAAATTGTCACAAATTTTACATTCTAAGGTCCACATGAAAAACATCACAGTACACACAAACTAAATGCAAAATATATCAGACAAAAACATCCTAGGAATGTTCATGCTAAACTTTTGCAATGTTTCCAAATCTCTTTTAAGGTTTGGAGAACATTTGGTACAATTCTTTATTGATGTGATTATTGATTATTATTACTTCTCACCCCAAAAATATAATTTCCTACAAATTCTGTAATGCTTTAAATTAATAGTGTTTGGCTTATATTATCAAGAAACATTTCCCCCACCACTGTAAAATGAAATTAAGCATATACTGGTTAAATAAGTCTCAAGGAGAAGAGTGGATTTTGTTGGCTTTAAAAACAATGATATGTACTTATACATTCTTAACCTTTTTCTTGGGTGCAATTTGGAAGTAACCTGTCCTTTAATTGCCTACATGGACATTGTGGTTGCAATCCAAGTGAATAGCATCACATCAAAATTATCTAATACACATGTTACCACAGTTGCCCCCAACTCAAACATCTCAGGAAAACATAGCCAATAAGTCCTTCACTGTGTATAAATTCAGCACTCCTGATAAATTATAATTCTTCATTTTTCTTCATTTTTGGGACTCTCCAGTTGGTCTTTGGTCGTTTCTTCATCTTTCTTTTTCACATCTTCCTTCACAGAGAGTGCCTCCAGTTTGAGTGGCAGATCAGAGGTTCCACCTGTAACAGATGAACTCTGAATGTCAGGTAAGGCGTTCCGGCTGCCTGTCCTGGCTGAAGATGCGAAGTTGTTGATCACAGATTCCACATCAGTCATGTCTGATGAGTCTGTCCTCATATCAACGTAAATCTCTGGTTAAAATATGCTGTGGTTTCTAAGGCAGGTTTAGGAAGAAACTCTGATAAACTTCCCTTTATCTTTTCTGTCCCACTGTGACCTCAATAAATTTATGGTTTTCTGTTACCCCCAAATTTCTCTTGATTGTCTTTTCAGTATACCATGACCCCAGGCGCACGCAGAGATGCCGGCGGTGCCGGGCCAGGTCCCCTCGCGGTCCGGCTGCCCCGCCTCTGCTCGCTGCCGCCTCTGCTGTCTGCCGAATGCGGCCGCTGCTGTGCTCCTGCCTTTATGCCTCTCTTGATCTCTGCTGGGTCCCAACAGCTCCACTAAGAGGTTGGGTTGTCACCCCACCTCCATTCTCAGCCTTTGATGCTTTGTGGCACATCACTGAGAGTTCAGTGCAGAGAGCTCGGTTCCTTTGCACACCTCTGACAGTTCTGCAGTGAGAGATAGGCGCTTTTACTCTCCCCCACTCTCCAGGGTGGGTTCAGTGTTCCACCCACTCCATGTTACTGTTACATTACAGTTCACTGTTTGTGGCTTTCAGTTTTGCTGGGGTTCTGTCTGCACAGGGGCTGTGCTGGATTATTTTCCCTGGTGGGCGATTGGGTAGGGAAACGCTGCATGATGCATGATGTTCACCTGTATCTTCTGCAGTTTCATGCAGGCAGCTTTGCAGCCAGCTGTCAGGGAGAAATGGTGTTATTTGGTGCAGCATAGAGAAGACTTCCATGAGCTAGGGGTCCAGGATGTTGCAGGGTTTGATTCTGATTTATGCTCTGTCTTCTTCAGGAGAAGAATGAAAAGAAAAGAGAAGTGGTCAAGGTTTTTATTCCCAGGGACAGAACTGGACATGCCTTGCTGGGATTTTTGTGGCTGTTAGGTGAAATTAAAGGTTGATTTAAGGGTCAGTCTTTGAATTTTATCTGCACCTAATGTGATGGTGATTATTATTTTGGCTAGAAGCAATCAGAATTACCCAAGTATGGCTCCAGTGTCTCAGGAAGGTTCCTGAAGTCATGGAGCTTAGGAGATCTGATTCCCTACCTTAGCTGTCATTTTCCCAAGATGGACAATTCAACTAAATGAACGGGGCCCATGTGTGAGGTGTTTACTAACAAGCTTAAACTAAGATGATTTGCTACTTCTTATTCATTCAATCAACAGACTGGGAAGGAGAAATTGTATCTCTAAGCAAACTCACAACATTGCTTAAGAACTTTACCAGCTCCTGGCAGTATGGTGACAAAGATTGTCTTTAGGGGGTCTCATGTTTCTGTTCTTGGTGATGACCTGCAATTATACCCATTCAATTGCCACCACTTGTGTACCTATTCACATAAAGGCTTGCCTTATGTCTTGCATACTCATAAGTCAAGAGATGGTTCTTCTCATATGTATGTAAAAGATCTTGCAGAAAATTAATACATATGGTGGTAAGGAAAAGCTCCATATCTATGCATTTTCAAATCTTGAGCAAGAGCTTTAGATCCTCCAAATGTTAAAAAAGTGAGTTTACTTAGTATTTGTTTATTAAAGGGAGAAATAGTCTCAAAAATTCTTGAGAGCCTGAAATATCCAAAAGCCAGGTTAGAAACTTTTATTTCTGGTACAAGTGACTCCTGTGGTAATAAAACAACATCCAGCTAAAGATTACTGACAAGTGAGAAAGCAGGAAAATGTGACCCACAACGTGGAGAAAAGTCAGTCAATAGAATAGACTAAAAATAAAATAGATGTCAAAATTAATTAAGATACATGAGCTTTAAAATAGCAGAAGACAAATACACAAATATGTATGTGTATATACACATGAACAAATTTACATCATACAGGTAAAGTAAAACATAAATGAAGTGAGGAATAAATGGAAAACATAAACAGACTCAAATGGAACTGTAAAAAATAAAATATTATCCCCAATAAAAACTGTGGATGACATAATCAGCAGACACAGATACCACAGAAGAGATTATCACTGAGTATGAAGACATATGATAGGAAGTATCCAGAATGAAGCACAGAAAATAAAAGACTGAAAAATTTTTCTTCGGTAACCTATGAGACAAGTAAAATGATTTAACATATGTGCAATTGGAATTTCAGAAAGCAAAGAGAAGGAACATGATATTCCAAGAAGTAATTTCAAAATTGTCCAAATTTGATTTTTTAAGAAATTATAAACCCACAAACACAAAAGGCAAAAAGAAATCAAAGTAAAATAAATGTAAATAAAACCTTGCTAACAGCTAAAATAGTGCTTAAGAAGGGACTCTTAAAAATAACAAAAAAACCAAACACATATCACTTTCACAGGAACAAGGATAGAAAACACATCAGAAATTAAGAGAATGTAGCTGGGGATGTAACTCAGTGATAGAGCACTTGCCTGGCATGTGCAAAGCTCTAGCTCAATCACCAGCCCTGAAAAAGCAATTTTAAAGGAAATTATGCAAATCCAAGGAAAATGATTTAGTTCTCTAAAATGTTGGTAGAAAAAAATGTACTTAAGTTCCATGTCTAACAAAATATCCTTAAAAGTAAAGTGAGGCAAGAGTTGAAAAGCTTATTTATTATTTATGTGGAAAATCAGAAGATCTTAAATCTCCAGGCAACATTTAAAAAGAAAAATGTTAGAGGATTTACACAATCTGATTTCCAGATTTATAAACTTACACTATTCAAGGATGAATAGTATTGGTAGACATATAGATTAATGGAATGGAAATAACAGTCCAGAAATAAACCAATACTTTCATAATTGATAGATATTCAGCATAAGTGTCAAAAATGCATGGGTGGGGAAGGAGAGTTTTGTTTATCAAATTGTGCTGTAATGATTATGTATCTTTATGAGAAAAAATGAATCCCAACCCTTTCATTATACCATACATTAAAAAATAAGTAATCAAAATATATAATAAACCTAAACTTAGGAACTAAAGCCAAAAATCTTTTAGTAGAAAACATAGGAGAAAATCTTGATGACCTCAAGCTAGCCCAGGCAAAGACTTATTACATAAGACATAATCATATGATGTCGATGAAAACGTAATGAATTACACTTTCAAAAGACGCTAAGAAAATGAAAATGTCAGCCTCAACATGGGAGAAAATGTATCTGACACCAAGTGTGTGTGTGTGTGTGTGTGTGTGTTTACATGTGTGAGTATATTATAAAGAACTTTCACAACTCAATAAGAAAAGTAAAAACAAAGGATTGGGGCATTTCATGAAAGAAGATATGCAATACAAATTTTCAACATTATTTATATTTATGAAAATATCAACAGAAAGCAACATTAAAATACCTATTAAAATGACTTAAATTGAAAAGTTGGATAATTCCAAGTGCAAAAAACCTAGAATTCTAATATATTGCCGGTAGGAAAATATAATGTCACATCCAATTTGAATAACAGTTTGGTAATTTCTTAAAAAGTTAAATATATGCTTAACATATTATATACCATGTCTGAAAAACCATGTATTGTGATTGTTTTTTGTTTGCTTTATTGCGGTGCTGAGGATCCAACCCAGGTCCTTGTGCATGCAGTTGACTACTGACCTACATGCCCAACCCTACAATATGAGTATTGTATGTGTGTGTGTGTGTGTGTGTGTGTGTGTGTGTGTGTGTGTGTGTGTGAGACAGGATCTTGCTATGAACCTTAGGTTGGCTTGCACTTGCAATTCTCTGGTCTCTATCTCTTGTGGACTTTTATACTTATGTGCCACTGTGCTGGGCTCTGCCATATGAGTTTTTGTAAAATATATGCAGTGTATATTGTGAAAATGTTAGCACAGAGAACAGCGGGAAGAAATGGAAGTATAGTCTTAAAAGGCATATGTTCAATGAAATTAGTATAAAGCTATCTGAAAAGTAAATTGGGGTAATTTTAATCCATGTTTCATAAATTCTAAAGCATCTACTTAGAGAGGAAAAACACAGCCTATCTAATGAACAATATTGCAGATGATAAAGATTTGTGAAAAAATCACAAATCCAATCAAAAGAAAGCCAGGAAAACAGGAAAAAGGAATAGCAAGAAGACAAAAAACACATGTGGGTAAAATGTAAACAGCAAGATACTAAACTTAAAGCCAACATGTTAATGAATACATTCGCTGCAGATGGTCTAAAAATTTCACTTTTTGGGGTAGATTAATATTTTCAGATTGGAGAGAGACACAAAAGCCAATTATATGCTATATAGTAATTTGTGTAACTTAAACAAGAAAACACACATATGTTAAACATGAAAAAATAGGAAACATTCTCCTGCAAACAAGGGTCATATGAATGGTGGAGTGGTCATATTAGTGTCAAACAAAATCAATTTCAAGATAAAGGAGTATGACAAGAGAGCAAAAGAAAACTTCATAAAGGTAAAGGGATTGATACATGAAGAAGATAACCACACCAAATATGAGTATGTCTACTTTGTAGCAGATCTTCAAAGTATATAAAGCAAATATGGAGAAAAGAAAAAAGAGACAAGCCCACCAGCACAGCTGGAGAATTCGATAATCTTCTCCTAGTAACCAATACAGTATGTAGATAAAAAATCAATGGGATTACAGAAGACTAAACACCACCACCATCTTATCCAGTCTAACAGATGTTATCAACCATTCCACCCAACAATAGCAGAACACATATCTATTGCATGTATATATGTAATATTCGCCAAGAAAGACCATATTCTGAGCCAAAAAACAAATATCAAATTTGAAAGAATTGAAATCATACTGCATATGTTCTCTAACCACAGCTTAATTAAATAAGAAATAATATTAGAAAATCCTCAAGATTTGGAAATTAAATAATGCACTTCTACATATTAAGCAGGTCAAAGAAGCAATCATATGGGAGATTATAAAATACTCTTAATTCTTATTTCACATTACACTCACAAATGGACTTAAAATGGATAATAGACCTAAACCGTAGTCTAATGGTAGAATTTCTAGTATAAAACATTAAAGAAAACCTGTGTGGTCTTGGATCAGAATTATTTATCACGATACCAACAGCAAAAGCTACAAAAGAAAGATAAATTATTAAAGTTCACCAAAATTAAAAACTTCTTTCCAGAAGGTACCACAAGAAAATGAAAATTCTACTTCAGGATGGAAGAAAATATTTATACAAAGGACTTGAGTCCAAAATTCAGGAGGGCCTCTATCTCAGTTACAATAAGGTAAATCAGCCAATAAAAACATTCATATGTTTTGAACCTACTTTATCTAATAAGTGAATTAAAAATGCTCAATCTGATTAGTCTTCAGGGAAATGCAAACGAACACCAGGAGAAATGACATTATATTTGCATTCTAATAGTTTCAGTAAAAATAATTGACAATTCTAAAACTACTGTGGATGAGAAACATGGCCTGTGGGAATAGAAAATAATCCACTCTTTTTGGAAAAAGGCTTGGCACTTTCTTATCAACAACCCTACAGCTTTTTTAAGTACCTACCGAAGAGAGATGAAAACATGTCCACACAAACACACATGTAAGTGTTTACAGTGGCTGTTTGTAATTTTTCCTCATTAGAAACAGCACAGATATTCATCAAGTAGTGAGTGAATTAACAAATAGCAATATGTCCATGCAATACAACACATCTAATCTGTGAAGAGAACAAATTACTGATACACTCAACAACATGCATAAATTTCAAAAACGTTATGCTGGTGGAATGTAAAGAGATGAAAAGTAGTATGAATTCTATGATTCTCCTTATATTAAGCTAAAAATCTAATCTATAATGACAGAAAGCAGATCACTTGAACCTGGAATGATGAATGGGTGGGGACTGACTAGGGAGAAGCCTGATGAAAGTCAGGCACTGGGGGAAATCTTTTATATGCATTGTGGAGGTGGTTGATTTATCAAAAATCTCAAAAAATGTAATTAAAATTGGTTATTTTATTGTATACAAATTACAGTTTAGTGAATGTGGAAAAAAGTTATTCCTGACTTAGTGAATGGTCCCATTTTCTATCTAGTTCCACACACTAGAACCTGGAGAGCTCCATATTCTTCCCCATACATATTAAATTCACGTGCAATCTCACTTTCTCTTCCCCCTGTTTCTACTTCCCAAATAGCATATGGAGTACTGCAGTCACCTCCAAACTGCATACTGTCCTGCCACAACCCCATCCAATTGCTATCAGAGAGCTCAATGACTTCTTTTTTTGTGGTGGGAATGGGGTTTGAACTGAGAGCTTCATGATTGCAAAGCAGATGCCCTACCACTTGAGCCATACCTCCAGCCAGTTTTGCTCTGGTTATTTTGGAGATGAGGGTCTCATAAACTATTTGTCTGGTCTGGCCTTGAACCATGATCCACCAGCTCTCAGCCTCCCAAATAGCTAGAATTACACGCATGAGTCCCTAGTGCCTAGCTCAATGACTTTTAAAAAAAATTATATACTTTCTCTTTCTAAAACATTTAAATCTATACAGTTTATGAAAAAGAAAATAAATTATTCTTCTACTGATGTATGACTAGGTAAAGAATGTATATATTTAACACTGAAAGCACAATCCATAAATGGAAAAATTAGTGTAATGGATCCCATCAGATTAAAACCACCTGCTCTATGAAAGCCCAGATGAAGAGAATAAAGAGTACAGACTGAGAGAAAGAATTTTCAAACCACATATCTAAAAGGTGCTAGTATTCAGACTACAAGAAAGAACTAAAAAACCAATAGTACAAACAGCAAGTAATCCAATTAGAAGTTGGGCAGAAGACATGGACAGGTATTTTATAAAAAAGAATATATACACAGTAAGTAAACATATAGAAGTTACTTATTATCATTAGACAACTGGAAAATTAAAACTTCAACTGCAATAAGATGTCCTTATCTACCTACCAGAATAACTAAAATAAATTGTGATGACCTCAAATTATAATATGATTTGAGGCAAAGATGTAGAGAATGGAATCACATTTTGCTGAGGGGAGTGTAGAATGGCACAGTCACTCTAAAAAAGCATTTTGGCAGTTTCTTATAAAGTTATACATACAATTACCATAGGACACATTGACTGCTCTCTTGGGCATTTATTTTGGAAAAGTGAAACTTTATGTTCACACAAAACCCCATACTTGAATGGTCATAACATCTTTATTTATAATAAGCAAAACCTGGAAGGAGCCCAGTTGTTCTTCAACAGATGAATGGCAGAATGAGCTGTGGTACCCACAACCTCAGCAATGCTATTCATCAGTTTAAAAGGAAATGGACTATTAATACTTACAGCATCTTGAGTCAATTTCCAGGGAATTGCACTGAATGAAAAAGTCAAGCCCTAGAAATTGTATACTATGTGATTCCAAATTTATAAAATTTTTGAAATTTAAAAATTTTAGAAAAACAGAACAGAGTAGTGGTTGGCAGGGGCTAGTGACAATGAGGAGTAAGCAAAAGGGAAAGAATGTGCAAAATGAGGAGTATTTGTGGTGATGAAATGTATTAACAAATATCAGTCCATTTCTAACTTAGGAATTTAAATTACACAAAGAAAGGCTCTGAGGTGATGGCTGTTATTTTCAGAAAATTTAGAATAGTTTTATTATGGGTAGAATAGACTTTGTTTCCTACCTTGAGGGAATAATTAAGAAAAGAAGTAATAATATGGATCCACCACAGTTGGTCCTAGAACAATTTTGACCTTGTCAAGTTTCTGTACTTTCTGTTGTTTGGTTCTTGGGGAAGACAGTAAAGGTTGGAGAGAAAAAAAACACAAACTTCTGGTTTGGTTCTCTTTTGCCAGCAGCCTCTGATCACACACATGCATTTCCTCCCTCCTTCACCACACTGCAATCAAACTGTAAGAATCAGCACCACTAACAGTCACAAACCAAGAGATCTCGGTCATGTTGCAGTGGATTTTTAAATTTAACCTTGTTGTATTTTATTTTTTTGTTATTTGAGGTAAACTTTGTATTGGAATATGTTTTATTCTTTGATTCAGAACAACACACTGACTTCAGGTACAGTTTTGAGTTTTCAAATATAAACACATTTGTTTAATCAATGCCCAGAATGTGCCAACACTGACAAATTGGGAGTTTACTACATAAATATCCAGAGTTCTGGTTCCTTTTGAAAACCATGAAAATGTCACCACATTGCTAATATTTTAGCTTTACATGCAATGTATTTCTGATCAAGGAGCCACAGAGGGGAATCTACTGGGAGTGTTTATAATTAGTGAGAGACACAGATACAGAGCATTTTTATTGGGTATGACTACATCATGAAGAATGCACTATGGTAAAACAGAAATAGCCTCAGGTCTTGATGAAGTTGTTAAGGCACTGAATTAACAACCCTGGAGCTGCGTAGTCTCAGAATTTCTTATAGGAAATGATAAACACCAAATGTTTCAGCAAGTTAAACCAGGATTTTCTGTTTCTTGTAGCTAAAAACTTCCTAATTGGCCTTTGGGGGAAATACTTCATTTGTGAATGATATATAGTGTAAGGATTTATCAGATTAAGTAGGAATGTCTTTATCTTAGTGTCATATCCCACAGAACAAATTACACTGGTCAGGAGAGAGAAAATTGGATGATGGTAGAAAGACAAAATAGAGTCATTAAGGTAAAAATTATTTATCTATATATTATATCCATATCTATACCTCTTCCTATATCTCTATCTCTATCATCTCTCTTTCTCTCTTTCACTCATCAATCTCTATATATTTCTGTATCTACAGAAGTGTGGCAGTAGTCCAGAACAGGAGTCAGAACCTGTCCTAACAAATTCATTCACCATAAAAATTTTAAAGATGGACATTGTAAAAAACAAGTATTAAGTGTTTCCTCTCTAATTGTTCTTACACTTCTGATCATTTTGAATAGTTTCATGTTTCTTAAGTTGCTTAACCTAAATTGTTAATATTGTGTTTATTCAGCAAAAGTCTTCTCAACAACCCATCTTTAGTATAAGTCTTTATTTTGTGCCTCTAAGTTCAATTCTGATAAAGTTTGAACATCAATGGAAGGTTCTGTGAAATGAACTTTTTTTATGAAACTGATTGGATCCTAAGTCCTCTATATCACAAGGCTTGCGTATCAGTTGAAGAGACTTGATCCCTTTTATATAGTAAGAGGCACTCAATATGTTTGCCTTGAATTTGGGTCCAAAAAATTCTTTGGTATAATTAATTTCTTATTCCTTTAGGAACAAGTATTTATGTATATACCTATGTATGCTGACCCCAGGCCTATATGCACATGCACACACACACACACACACACACACCCACACACACAAACTACACACACATACACACACACAACTATACACACATAACCTCCTAGCTCAGTCTGTCATTCTGTGCTCTATTATGCCAATGAAAAAGATGCAGTACACTATCATATCACTTGACAGAAATGTTATTTACAAGTTAGAAATTGTATAGGAGGAATTGCAATGCATTCTAGGATAAGCTAGGTAAATAACTGGTAACCCCTCTAAAGTCACAAGAACTAGAAAACATGAACAAAGTGCTTAGAGCCTTGGTGGGGGAGGATGAATGGGGAGAAAGTGTTGGCTGAGCAGTGATACCCCAGTAACGTCCACATGGACTCTAAACTTATGACCTGTTAGTTATATATAGGTACTGACTATTTTTGTAGGATCCATGAGCTAAAAATGCATTTATAATTTTAAATGGTTGAAAAATTATAAAATCATAATAATATATTTTGACGTGAGAATTCTATGAAATTTGAATATCAGGGACCGTAAATAGTTTCATTGAGACAGAACCATACCAATTATTTACTTATTCTTTATTCCCACTTTTGAGTTCTGAAGCCCAAGTTGAATAGTTGTATTAAGAGACTCAATGACCACAAGGCGAAATATTACTCTGGCCATTTCCAGGAAAGGCTTTCTGACCTCTGGCCTAGGCAGTCTGAACAAATTAAATGTTTAATGTGCAAGTGAATCACTTGGGAATCTTGTGAAAATGCAGATTTTGATTCAGAAGATCTGAGAGGGGCCTGTGTGTCCACATTTCTAATGAGATCCTAGCTTGCACAATCCTGCTAGACCTAGGACTGGATACTAAGTAACTAAGGTCCAGTACAGTTCAGCAAACTTATTCTTTTTTAAAGGACCAAATAATAATTACTTCAGGATCTGTGGGCTATGCAGTCTTTTTAAAAATTAACATGTATTAATTATACAAAATAATGGGTTTCATTATGACTTCTGGTCTTCTTTACAAGCACTCAAATCATCAAGGGAAAGTAGCCTAGAAATCATGGAAAAGAACAGGGAAGACTATTCCAATAAAACTTTATTTGCAGAAGCAAATGTATTGGATTTGTCCCCTGGGCAGCAGTTCACCAGTTGGTGGACTAGAGTGTTAGTGTAGAACATCATTAAGGAACAGACATTGCCCCACCATCAACTTGCTAACTACTTGTATTTCTAGTAACAATGAACATAACAATCAGCTTTTATTTGTTGTTTTTTATGTGCAGACACTCTGTCTTCTCTTATTTATTGCCCAGAATAATTGTAGGAAGAGGAACTGCCATTATCCTCACTGAGGACATTAGGAAACTGAGCTTCTGAGAAAAAGCACATATCCAAAGCCTCCACAGGAAATCAGTGGTGGACCTGAGGTAAGCATCACCCATGATTATGATGGTTGCCTGTAGAACATGGACACACACAGGAAGTCTACAATCTGGAGAGCTGAACTGTGACCACCCCACTTTCCTTCAGTGTGGGCCTGCAGCTCACAGACCTAAACTATAAGACAAAACATCTATTTGAAATCAGGGTGACATGGAGCTGTCAGAAAAATGGGAATTTGTCTCAGGAATGGCAGAGTTTTCAGTTACAACACATTTTAAACCTTCATTGCACCTTCTAGATGTTAAACCTTTGAGAGACTTCAGAAAGTACACTTCGTAGACTTGGATTTCTTATCATCTATAATGAATTTGCTTTACTGTATAATAATATGTCATTTTAGGCACCAAATAGTAAGGAATTTGGCTTTCTCAGTATACTTTGGAATTTTTAATTATATAATGTATGTCTCTTCTAACCACAATATCTGAAATTACATGTCTCCTTTAACATTCTTCTAGGATATTTTTCTTCTTTCATAGTTACAATCACTGAAGTAGAGAACAAACCTTGATTTTGGTCTACAATGTAAGAATAATTTTATCCTTCTTTGCATTTTCATTTCTGTGTAAATTAATGTGTGTGTGTGTAAGGCATGCATCAGCATAAGTATATTAAGAGAACAGTAAGAACAAACGTGTTAGTAAAAATGCTTAGGAAGGAATTTTTAGACACAATATCCTCAGATTGAAGATAACATATAGAGATTAGTAATTTGTGCCATTTTAATGAATCATCTGTTGAAAGATTTCATGTCATTACCTTGATGATTCATGATCATTTCCATTTTATGAGCAATCAGTATAGGATACAGGACAAGGAGAAATAGAAGAAGTTTTCTAAGTCCTAAGATTCTGTCATCTCAACTTTCTTGATGGAGCAGAAAGCTCACACAGTGTTATAGACTCATAGAGCCAGAACTTTTGATTCTGTAATTTAGACATTGCATACTAGGCCTCTATGTTTCCATGTTAAGGTCAAATTGAAAATGTAAAACTCTTAAAAGCCAACACAAATATGTTGGAGTTTTCCTCATGAATTTGGAAATATGTATCAGCTTCCTAGGGTGGTTGTAACAAAGTACCACAAACTGGGTGACTTAAGACAACAGACTTGTATTGTCTCACAATCTAGAGGCCACAAGTCCAGAATTAAGCTGTTCACAAAGCCATGCTGTCCTAACAAGTCTCTTGGAAAGAAGCATTTTCCTGGCTTCTGGTGATGGCCAGAAATCCCTTGGTTTCTCTTGCATCACTCCAATCTCTGCTTTCATCTTCTTGTGGCATACTGTCTGTGTCTTCACATAGCTGCCTTCTTGAAAAGTCACCAGTCACATTAGATTTGGGACCCACCCCACTTCAGTATAACCTTGACTTAACCCTGATGCAGTCTCACCTATGTGTATTAAATTGTCAATTCCTTTGAGTCCAATTTACCCAAGTGTTACTGTAATTATAGACACAGTTCTACAGCTCACCTTCTTTAACAAAAGTTGGTTATTTTTGGAAAAATTCTTTACTATTTCGTAATAAATTTTACTTTGTTACCAAGTTATTCTTGTAACATTAAACATTAATTTGATAGCAAGTCATTAATCAAAACATCCCAGTTGTCTGTCAGTGGGACTGAGTGTCAGGTGTCCTTGTAACTTTTGGCTTCATAGGAACAAATTGGCCTTCCCAGAAAGTCATGAGTATCCAGCAGAATATTTTTGGAATTTAATAAGAAAATACTAATCACCAGAGGGAAATATTAAAGTAAGTTATACTCCTGGTAAGTGAATTTCTTTTATTTTGGGACATTATTTCATGCAGGTATCTGGTACCACCATACACGATGTGTAGTAGCTTGCTTACTTATCTTTAGTGATGTTTGACCTGTCTGTGAACTTGGAGGTTCCCAAAGCATTGGTCAGGATCATATTATACAACTGCCTTAGTCAGGCATAAGCAAACGTAAACTATATTGATAAATCTTTTCCCTACTTTTAACCTGTAACTTAAAAGTACAATACCATAAATTTGGGTAAGTGAGACAAAAGCTGACATATTCATAAGTATTCTTTATTTCACTAAGTGAGAACCTAATGGGTAATGAGAAGAATGCTAAAAATTCTTTTTAAATGTTATGTATTGTATAATAGAAACTGAAATCACCTAAAAATTGGTAGAACATTCTTAATGTTCTCCAGGTCCTAAACCCAAAATGGAACAAACATTAAATTGTGTCAAAATAATGTTATGCCTTCTTGAGTTTGACTTTCAACTTGATATTTGGCATTAAGGGCACCACATGCCTTCTCTCAGAAACCCAAGCCCCAATCCCAAATCCAGGGCCTGAGTATAATTGAATATAAGGTCAGCCATCTTGCCTCTGAGAGTCTCATCCTGAATGTGTGTGGCTTCCATACTTGGACACATAATAAATTTATTAGTCCATTGTCACTTTCTTTCATAGGTTAATGAAAGAGTAAATTTTCCCTTCTCCATCACTGCCAAATAAAAGAATGTTTGGAATGTTAATTTGTAATATAGTAATTACAATCAGTGTTGTCACATCTGAAAAAAATAGCAGCTAAGGGTTTTTAAATTTGTGTATATCATCAGTTCTGAAGGACCATTCCTTTATAAATTGGAGTATTCTATAAAATAACAGGCCAAAGAACAGAGATATGGAGAAGAAATATGAAAAAACAGAATTATTTTTCTTCATTTGTTCAAAGGCACATCTAAAGACAAAGGGTAATAGTGATTTGAAATGCTGACTCTGCAAAGTTACTGGCATTGACCAAGCAGTACACAGACATGAATATTGTGTTTTTAGCTTTCTGTTAAAATATGAAATATAGCAGGAGGATAAAAAAAGCTCAACTTTTTTGTTCATATTCAAACCGTCACTATCAGAGTGAAGGAGGCTCTGCATCTTCAATTGACTTTCTATAGCTCAGATCTATTGGAATTTGGAGAATTAATGTGCCTTCAAAAGCTGAGATGGAAAGTGAGGGGCTCTTCATCTGCTTTCCTCAGATGCCTGGAACCTAACCAGGAGCCCACCTGGACGCAGGTGATTAAGTGAACCTGTGATGGCTTTTTCACAGTGAAGAATCCAAGCACCCAGAACATGATCATGTAGATATGCAGTCCTTATAGATGTGCTGCTTGCCCAATATTCCTAGTAGTTTAAAAATGGGTCTGGAGATGGTAAAAACAGAGATAAAGCTTCCTAGGACTCTAAGGTCTCAGACACCTCGAAAAGAGAAGGAAAGGATGAGTTGAACTTGATCCACTCATAGATTTGCTTAGATAGGATTCAATCTGGATCAAACTACTTCATACCTGGACATTGTGAGGTTTTAATGTAATAAAGCATGTCCTCAAAGTATTTAGAATCAGTGTCATGTGTGCAGCGACCCCTGGCATTTCAGTTCCCTTCTGGGTAATGGCCATTGCTGTGGGGAGAATTCAGCAGTGGTGCTGGAACCTTGGCCACTGCCCTCACAGTGATAAAAAGGAATGGATATAGCCAACTCACAGTGAATGGCTTGCAGCCCATCATGGATTCTTCATTGATTACATTCATCAAATTCATGAACATTTCTGGCTCACAGAAAGCAGCAAGGTTCCTAGTATCTTCTATGTTCTGAGAAAGAGTCATAGGCATTTATAACTTTTCAGAGTTCAAGTCAGTGAAGTAGGATTTTAACAAATCAAAGAAAATGACTAGTGTTTTAATGTTCATAACTTTAAAAAGACACATGATCAATATTTTTAAAAAACCATTTAGAGAAAAATTTCAAATAATGGTGATGATGCAAATCAGAGACCACTGGGGCCTGGTCTTGCCTGACCTAGAAAACTATTCTTTCACATTCTTGAAGTATATAGGGCTGTGCTCATGGGGCTTGATCCTAATCTGGGGCTGGAAATTTGGTTCTGAGCTTAGATTATTTGTTTCATGTTGCTTTAAAAAATGAGAGAACATTTACAAGTTGATACTAGACTGCTGTTTACAATTTCTGAAAAACCAAAGAACAATACAATTTATGCAACAGAATACACAGTATGGATTTGGAATTATCATTTTGAATCTATAACAAGTGGCAGGGAAAAGAAATTAACAATTTTTCAGTTGTTTGGAATGAAACAATACTTTGTGGGATTCACATTTCATATTGCAGTTGTTTAAACAGCAAAATGCTGGAGTGGTTAAATATGAAACCACAAAGTTGAACCCTGAGAAAGCTGTTTGGTCAGAAATGTTTCTGGAATGAGTCTTCAGCCTTGGTTATTTATGTTCCACTGGTCAGTGATGAACTATGCTATACTCAGCCTGAGAAATTATCCACAGAGGAAGCTTTGCTTTAGGGGTTTGTCTCTTCTTTCAGAAGTTTGAAGTGGCAGCACATCCCTTAACAGCTCATTTCCTGAGGGATACCAAACAAGAAACAAAACCAGGAAAAAAGAAGTTTATGATCTCTCACCTCCCTGTGAACCCTTTCTATGTTTAACATAGAGACATTCTCATAACCTGGCTTAAACTGAAATCTGCCACAAAGGCCCTAAATATTTATTATGCAGAGGCCCATGGCATATTTTTCAACAGGAAAACAAGACAAGATGCCTTTACTACCTTTGTGCTTTGCCTAAACATAAAACTGAAGTAAAATTGAATTAAAAAAAAGACCTTGTTTTCCCTGTAACAATTTAGTTGGAGAAATTTTTAATAGGTTCATTCACAAACAGAATTAACAACTTTGGGTTGTCCACTGGAAACATATCAATCTACTAATTTCTATCACTTTATTAAATAACTGAGAAGAAGTAGATAGTCATTGAGAAACCAAAATTAAATAAATACTTTGTAGCCATTGTCCCATTAGAAACTCACAGTCTTGAAGAGGGGCATCAATATTTTAGTTATGCACAAACTTAGAAGTAAGGGGACCTGGCAAATATAGTTTCTGGGGTGAGATTGAAGACAGAGCATGACTGACGAAGGTGTGGGTTGGGGCTGAGTTACATTTTGTGATACCTGTTGTGACTCTGAACTCTAGAGATTCTTGAATGGCATTAGAGATGCAGTCATCATGTATGTTTAGAATTAGTGCTCAGTGGTATGTCATGAATCTGCAGTGTATACCTGACATTTTTATTTTAGTTCAATGGTAGAATGCCAAATGACTAACAGATTTTTTCACATATAAAATCACTCAGAAAATAAATGTATCCTCATAATGTCAAATGCTGAATCAATAGAGTAAAATTACAAGAGAGGGGAACAGCAGAAAGAAACCAGAGGTAGGAAACTAGGTGTCTGAATAAAGTGAGTAATTCTTGTAGTTCACCATTTCTAACTTTAAAATAAATGGGATCACTTGCAGCTAGATCTAATCAACTTTGATTTGAATGGCATACATTCTTTAATAGCACCAATTCTTGAAATTCTTAAATTATTGATCTAAAAATAATTATACAGTATCTTTAGATTGTTTTGGTTTTGGTCAAAGCTAAATTACATAGTAGATTTTATTTTCCTTGGCATGTTATGAAAAAGGCAAGGAGTAACTGTGACTAATGGTGCTAGTAAATGTTTCTCACCAGCTCAAAAGTTGGGGTTGTGGGTAGTCCTGAGTTATAGCCTTTGACAGTTATCATGTTGTAAATGCTTTCACTTTGGCCAATTTCAAATTATCAATGGGATATCAACTTTACAATCTCCTGAACATTTACCTATTGGTAATAACACTCTATTGCTATTTCTGCATGGATCATAAGACTCAAAACTTAAGAGTTTTTCAGCTTAGTTACTGAAAGTGGACATGGAATGCCAAACTCTCTACCCTGTGATACTCCTATAAAATGAAAGGAAAGAGAATAGGAATAAGAGAGGGAAAGTTTTGCTATATTTGCTGTATCAGAATCTGAACAAACATTTACAAAACATATTTAATTCAGTAGACAGTTCCTGAAGACTGAACTAAATATTAAAGGAGCTTCTAAAATACAGAGATTTTAGTATACTTACAGCATGCTGTTGTTGGAAATATATGACAATAAATAAACTAGTCCCTTCCGGTTGATAAACATCTTCCTTGTATTACTTTTAATTTACATTTCTCTGTTGTTTTCTCTTTGACATCCTTTTTCCTCAAATCAGTTACTCTATATCAATGCTGATTTATTTTACCAAAATAAATATCCCATGAAGCTCTTTGTCAGTGAAGTTGTTTATAACTTATAAGTAAAATGATTTTATTTTTCTTCTCCTACAGCATTCTTTAAATGAGAAGAAAATTATATGAATGTTGCCAATCTTGTGCCAGAGCTTGGGGAATTGTCTGAAAAATAATCTCTGAATAATCCTAACCCACATGGAAGCATGAATAAGTTAGGGAAAAGAGACTTAGGTATTTGTTTAATCTTCACATTCAAAAGTTAAAGCAATAGCTTCTTTATTTTATTCATTCTTTTCAGTCCCTCAAGCTTGGGCCTCAGAAGCTCTGTGCTGACTAAATTCATCCTTTCTCATGAATTTTATTTTTGATTTCATCTTATAAAGAAAACTTTCACAATTAATGGATTCTAACATAGCTCTTGGTTGTGAATTTTTAAAAAATAAATATAACCAAGAAACAGATTTACCACAGAATACATAATCATAATCATTACCAAGTCCTACCTTTTTTAGAAAAAAAAAAGCACTTATATTTTTTAACTTGACAAGTCAATTTTCATTTCCCATTTTGTTTGCAGGGTAGGAGTAACAGTGATACTCTAGAATAAAACAAAGAGAAAGGCAACTCTTAAAAACTATTTAGATCAGAGAAACCTTAGAAAAGTATAACTCCTTTCTTGGGCGTCAAAAGATATTCAGAGGTAAAGGAAGTTGAGTACTTAGATTTTTTTAAATTTTGTTTTGTAAAGCCAGGAACTCTCTCTTCCCCATGGACTTAAGACAAATGGCAGATAAGCTACATCCAACACATCATAGTTGACCATTTTTGTTTATACCTACAAGGAAATTATTATTTCTGTTCTTTCTAATCCTTCTGCATTAGTTATTTGTTGGAAATACTGATAGCTCTCATTTGTGGGTAGGTGTTAAAATAGCACTATTGTGAAAAAAGAAAACCAAATCTTGTTACAGAGATCAGTGAGATTCACACAAAGCACCATTGGGAAACTTCAATTTATTTATGTTTTAGTTACTTTGTGCATTGAGATTAGATTTTGATTCTTCAGAGAATTCTTTTCAAATTACCCTATTAAATAAGAACTTCTTTCTATTCGTAACTACTTAAGCAAGAATGAAGAAAAATAAAGCTTACATTTCTTGTTTTCTAAGAAAGAGTGGTAAACTGAGGCATTCAACTAGTGAGTACTGCTCTGAACACATGACCTGAGCTACAAACTTTGAGGGCTTTCTTGTTCTTGAAGACCCCTGCCACATAAGCATGATGCATTGCCCTTTAAGTGTTCGGTGAGCTTGTTTCCTTGAATTGAGTGTCTTGGCTACATAGAGCTGTACCTTCTCTACTAAAACAAACAAACAAACAAGCAAGAAAGCAAGCAAATCTGCAAAACTAACCGAGGAGATTAGTAAACTGGTAGTTAGCAGATTATGTTGTGCATGTGATTTTGTTCCTTTGAATTTTCCTAACTAGATTTCTTTCCACAGTGTCTCACACTATTCAGTAATGTCTTTAGTATTTCCCCTTCTCTTTGTAATGTCATCAGTTAAAAATTATTATGTTACTTGATCACACTTTGATCCTTTCTACATTGTGCATCAGGACTCATGATGACAAGGCATCCTTCCTCTACCCCTTAAGTTTTTCTACAGCCAACACCTCTTGTGTCTTCTACTTCCTAGCCACTATATCATTATTAATGAGAGAAATCTTCATTTTCTAGGAGATTCTTCCAAATCTAACCTCTTGTAGGCTTAAAAAATATTACACTTCAGATTTTGAGAATACTCTCTTCAAGGGAAAGAATCTGTTTACCAGGTTTATTTATAGTGAAGATTAAATAATAGAGAGGAAAGGTAGTTCTAATGAGAATAACAGTTTTAATGAGATTAAATAATAGAGAGGAAAAAGTTCTAATGAGAATTTTCTAATTAGAAAATTCAGGGAAAAAAGGAAGGTGAACAGATAGTACCCTTGTTTCTCGCACATTAGCTTAAACATTTTACAGTTCTGCACCTACATTCATCTCTGTGGCTCTTACTACACAGTTACCTCAGATTCTCCTGAAGCCAAACCTCTAAGGAGATCAGCAGATAAAATGTATTGAAACACCACAGAAAGGAACATGCAATATAGGATGAAACTAAAATTACTCTAAAAACTATTCATTCAAGTGAAATTCTCTTGATTCTTGCTTTTCTGAATAAGAATGCCATTACTTAAACAGCATGCTCCTTTTATCATTAGCATGTGTTTCATTGCATCTTTCCATCAGCCATAATCTTCAAATATGGTGTTTCCTTTAATTTAAAAGGATTTCAGTGTTCTTATCCATTAATTTTCTAATAGACTTGCTGCTGACAGAGAGAACTGTTGGCCTAGAAACACTGAAAACATCAATTTCCCTGGAGCAATATCTCTCTAATCTCAGCGCTAAGCCCCCAAGTTTACTTACAGCTTGTTCATGTGCACTTTAAGATTAATTAAATGACCATTAAATGTCACAGAGCAACCCATGAGAAAAACTCAAAGGTAGAAAAGCAGTCATGTTGGGTCTAACCTCGTTCCTTTTAGAGACCAGCATGGTCGAGTCCCTCTAGGAGACACACAATTACTACTGATAATAATGCAGTATTTTCATTACCTGCAGTAAACCCATGCTCAATAGGTACATAGCACACATAAATTTTCCTTAAATTTTCCAATTCGGCATTTGGTCACAGATAAGTACGTGTGTGTGAATGTGCACGCATGTGCTCGGTGGGCAACACACCTCTTACTTGCTCACCCTCTCCCTCTTTGAGGTGCCTTTGCCTGTTCACCATTTATCAGCTCTCAAAGAGCAGGTCTGGTGATCCACTTTATGTTTCTTGAATGAATGCAGAGAGGAAAAAGAATCTCTGGACTGATTGATATCATTGGGATAGTAACAGGATTCAGTTTTGTTTTGTTTTGTTTTTTAAATTACAATTTGGGTCAGGGTTTAGATAACCTTCTTTTAGAAAGTGATTACAAAGATGCAATTTCAAAATATGCTTACAAATGAATACATTTGCACAAAGAGCTGGGAGAGGGAAAACCAAAACAAAAATAAAACAAGTATAACAACAATACCAACAACAGCAACCCCCACAACTTGATTCATAAACCGGGAGTCTGCCTTGGAGGAAGCCAGTAAAATTGGCATGAGTTGTCAAGGGACTTGCCCTTCAGATTTTGCAGTGACTTTCTTTGAGTTGTTAGATCACTGACAATCACCTACTGTTTCTGCTTCCACTCACCTGGGTAGAGTATCCTGTTTTTCTGAGAAGTCTTAGGGAAATGTGGTGCCATTGTGTTTTCATTCCAGATGTGATAAACCCAAGGGCCTGTGAGTTTCCCTGGATATCCACAGCTTTCTAAACAAGAGGGTCCAGCTTTGTCAGAGAAGTAATTTTATAGAACTCTACTTAGAAAATGTATAAAACTTTGCAATTCACTAAGCTTATTTGCAATAATTCACATAGAGAATTATTATATTATATAGATATATACAGTCTCAGAGAGTTTGACTATTATGAATTAATATCTAATGGGAGATAGAAAATGAGAGCTAAGAATACAAAATGGAGCCAGTGAGGAGATTAGCAACCCCAGGACACCACTCCATGTAGGGGGATGAAGGAAGAAAATGATCATGTAGAAGCCTGGAACTAGAATGACTGTACTGAGTGGGATCTGGGAAGGGCCAGCTGTCTCCACAGACATTGCTTGACTCAGAGGAGAGAGGAGGAATGGCTTGGCTCCTATTTTCCTCCTGCTCTTTAATCTCCTACCAGTACCTACTGTTAAGTGAACTGGGCTGGAAGCAATCGATGAAGGATCTGGATAGGGGAAATGCAGGAGGTGGGCATCAGCCCCTGTGCCTAGCATCTGCCAGATTCAGATAAGATGTGAAATGCTGTTGAAAGCAAACAATCTCATAAACATCAGAGGCCTAGAGGTGGGTGGCAAGCACCTGTCTTCATTTCAGAAGAGAGAAGAGGAATGTGACCACAGATAACCACACATGGGGGAAATCAACACTTTCTCAAAGAATAATTGCTAATGCTGGCAGCCTGCATGTCATGATAATTGAAACCAACAATAAAAACCAAAATCAGCCATGTAACACTGGCTTTCTTCTAAAATCCTAGCTACTTGGGAGGCTGAAATCAGAGAATTGCAGTTTGATGCCAGCCCAGGCAAACAGTTCAAGAGATCCCATCTTTATAATTACCAGAGCAAGATGGACTGGAGTACCTGTTATGCAAGTAAACACCTTGAGTTTACACCCCAAGCCCGTAAAATGAACAAACAACCAATCCCCCCAAATTTTCAGGTATGAAAAATGAAGTTGGTACATACATATGATTAAATCAGATATCAAATAGATCTGTATTTCACTCTTCAATTAGCAAAATTGCATAGCAAGTTTTAGAAGAAAGTTTGGATTATATGTATGATTTAGGGGAGATTTTTTTTTGTTTTATTATTCATATGTGCATACAAGGCTTGGGTCATTTCTCCCCCCTGCCCCCACCCCCTCCCTTATCACCCACTCTGCCCCCTCTAGGGGAGATGATTTAAAGAAAGGCAGGAAGCCCAGAGGCTATAAGATAAATAGATATAATTGATTATGCAAGATATCTTAAATGTATGACAAAACATAAAGTCACAAATAAAATCAGAATGTGCATAATAAATTGGGAAAGAACATTTATAATACATGACACAAAAATAATTAATACCTATAATGTGCTTGCAAAGTAAGAAAAAGGCAACCAAATAGAAAAGGTAGTAAAAATACTGACAATTTATACAGCTGAAAAAGAGATTATGATTCAGCTATTGTAGAAAAAGCATTTTTTAAAAAAAGCCCTCCATGAGTGGTTTATGAAAATGGAGAGAAATGTGAAACTTGACCCCCTTGACAGGCTTTTTCTATCAGTTAATGGAAGGAATGAGTAGAGGGTCATGGGATGGAGGACCAAGAGTCCATGAAAAGTTTGGATAGAATGTAAGGCATGTGTGTGGTCCCCTTGTGAACTGTGGAAGTACAGACTAAACATGAATGTGCATCCTTGCTCTCATCCAAGCTCCATCAGCTCTCACCTGCACTCCTGCAGGAACCTTCTCTCTGATTTCCCTCTTCCATCCTTGCCTCTGCACTCCATGCTCCACATAGTGACCAGAGAAATTCTTTGAGAAGTTCAGTCAGATCATGAGCCTCCCTGATCAGGCTTGTCTGCAGCTTTCCAACTCACACAGAGCAAGAGCTCTGTCCCCTGTAACTTCTCTGCCTTCACATCCTAAGACCCTCCCCTTTCCCTCAGGAAGTCCAGCCCCACTGGTCTCCTTGCTATTTTCTAAACATCCTGAACAAGCTTTCAGGTCTTGCTGCCCCCTTTGCCCAGACAGCCCCATCTTCCCACACTCACTTCACTGCCTTTGCACATATGACACCTCATCAGAGAGATTTCCCTGATGGACCTATTTAGAGTAACATCTTTATTCTCTAACATGTACACACTTTATTTTTCTGCATAGCATCTACTAACACTTGACATATAACTAGACTTGAGTACTAGCGTTGAGAACATAGACTGTCACATATAGGCACTCAAAAATTATTTGCTGAGTGATTAATGAACTAATGAATGAATGAATGGAATGTGTGGACAAGAATAGTCATCAAAATATTACCAGTGAGTTGTTTTGGATACTTTTCATTTCTTCCTTATAATTTGCTCTATTGTTTGAAGAAACTACAGACTTCTTCAATGTTTTATTCTTATTCAGAAATCAGAGGATATGGCTTGTGTTTATATGAGTCTGTGGTAAATTTATGGGAAGAAGGACTCTTAAAAAATGCACAGACTGCTTTTCCTTTCCATCTCACAGATGTAGGATATTTATACTCTCTGAAACTTTTGATGATGAAAGAATTTAAGTATTCTTATTAGAACTGGGGACGTAGCTCAGAAGTAGAGCACATGCTTAGCATATATAGTAGGTTCTGGGTTTAATCCCTACTATTCAAGAATGCTTGTAGATATTCTGATGAAAGCATTAACAATGTTCTTAGATATAGTGAATTATTTAGCCCACTTACAATGTTATTTAGGATTTATAGCTATATAAACTATTTATTTGGTTGGAAAAATCCATTTATTTGGTTGGAAAAGTCCATTTCAACCATTTGATAGTTTTATCAAGCATCTTTCAGCATTTATATAAGAAGCAATGAGAGCCTGCTCTTTTCCATTAATCAGAACATTAAAACTTATTGAAAAATGCGCTTCTACACATGATAAGCCATTCAAAGCTAGCGTGGGAACTACAACTAATGCTGTTAATAATGGCTTTCCAGGAAAAGAATTTAATGACTGTGCAGAATCCAGACATCCAAATAAAGTGTCATTGTGTTTATTATTTCATTGTATTCTTTGTCAGCATGTGAAAACAGGCAGAAAAATTTGTCTTAATGTTAAGTACTATTACCTTTGAAAGCACAACTCCAAAAATATATTCATTGATTCCAATGTGCCACAATGTTCATTAAACGGAGTCCACAGGGAGGCAGGGACAGTATTTCAACTCAAGGTTTCTCTCTCTCTCTTACTCCCTTCTTCTTCTTCATATTCTTCTTGTTTTTTCATCTCTCTCACTCTCTCTCTCTCCCTCTCTCTCACACACACACACACATACACACACACACACACACACTTTCTCTTCCTTGTTTTCCCTTCCCTGCCCACCTTTTTCTCTTTTCCTCCCTCCCTTCCTCCTACCTTGGGCTGCCAGAGAGAGAGAGAGGGATCAGGCCTTTCCTACACACTTATGTCTATCATTAATAAGACTGTATGAATGTAGAATATAGATAGACAGACATGGTTTGAGGCAGTGACAGTGGGCAAGGACTTACAATGTTCTAGGTGCAGAGCTAAGCCCATTATAAGTTCAATCTTGATGACTCTATGCAACAATCCAAAGAAATAAGTACATTTTCTGGGAAAGGGAACCAAGGTCCAAAACTGCCACTCAGGCAGAGCCAGAACCCTACATGGTAGAAAAATCTCTGAGCCATGAATCCTTAGCTTGAGCTCTTGCTCCTCCAGTGATCAGCAGTATGGTTCTGGAGAGTCATTCCCACCTCTTCCAATCTCACTGCCCCCTTGATGAAATTTGGAGTTCAGATTAGTCACCTGTGAAAACTTTTTCTAGTTCTGATGTCATATGATTATGTGATTCCAATTCCAGCACCAGTAAATCCTCATAATCTTACTACTCAAAGGTATGCTATCTTCTTGGATTTATAAGGTTTTTTTAAACAGTGAATCCTGAATAATTCTTCATGTATCTTGAAATAGGCAAAGTACACTATGTGTAGTCATTAATAAATGACATGATTCATCACCAAGTGTTACCTTAGCTGGAGAGACAGGATGGAGTCTAGGTATTTGTGGATCAGGTTGTCTTTCAGGACATCCTGAGTTTCCAATGGGTCAGGCTACTCATTAACAATAGATTAAAAAGTCTCTTGGAACATGAATAGCCTATGGAGTATGGTTTTGAAAACATATCAATATTTGGCAATTTGATTTTAAATTATTTTATAGGCATATATCTAAATAGTCATTACAGAAAATAAATTGGCTAATTCTTCATTCCACTGAAATGTATTGTTAATGGACAAAGGAAAATGATCCTTTTGGGAATATGCTGTAATAATAGCATGAAATTTTCCTTTATTTCTAAACCACATAGATGACCAAGAAGAAAAGAACAGAGAATACTCAAAACAATCAACAAAAACTTAAATGACTGAATATGTCCATACTTATCAATTACAAACCTGAAATAAACTGTGTTAAATTCTCCAAATAAAAAACATACACTGATTATGTTAAAGAAAAAATTAGACTTAGAAATATGCTGTCTATAGGAGTTCACTTCAGTGTAAATACACATAGAATGAAAGTGAAGGAGGGAAAAAGGTATTCCATTCAAATGGAATCCAAAAGCAGTCAAGAGAAGCTATAAAAATATTTGATAAAGTAGACTTTAAATGAAAATTTGTAAATGGAGACAAGAGAGTCACTGTATAATGGTAAAAGCATCAATGAAATAAGAGAAAATAACAATTATAAGTGAGTATGCACACAATGCTGGAGCAACCAAATTATATAAAGCAAACATTATTGGATATAAAAGGGGAAATGGGCTCTAATAATAATAGTTGAGGACTTCAACATTCCACTTTCAACAAAGAAAGATCAAAGATCCAGTCAAAAAGTGAACAAAGAAATATCAGAGTTAATCAATATCAGGCTAAATTGACCTAATGGACATTTACAAAATATTTTAACTAAAAGATTTAGAATATACATTCATTCTTCTCATCAGCACATAGGACATTGTCCAGAATATGTTAGGCCACAAAACAAGTGTCAAATAACTCAAAGAAACTGAAAACATAGTGAACTAAAACTAGAAGTCAACAAGGAAAATCAGAAATGGTATTGCAAGTTAACAGTGTACTCTTGAACCCCAATGAGTCAATAAAGAAATCAAAAGATAAAATTTAAAATTTCTTGAAAACAAAAAGAAAATGGAAACACAGCCTATGCATGAAATATAGCAATATCAGTATTAAGAGGGAAGTTTTTACCAAGCAGTGCCTATATCCAAAATATTTTCAATAAACAGTGCTGCAATAAACATCAGAGTGCAAGTGTCTCTCTTGTAATCCTGACTTACATTCCTTTCATTGTATCCCTAGGAGTGGCATTGTTGGATCATATGGTAGTTCTATTTTTAGTTTTTTGAGGAGCATCTATACTGTTTTTGTTTATTGCAGCACTGTTCACAATAGCCAAGCTCTGGAAACAACACAGATGCCCTATAATGGATAAATGCATTAAGAAAATGTGCTATCTCTCTCTATATATATCTATATCTTCATATAGCTAGCTACCTGTCTATCCATCTACTTATTTATCTAATATATCTAAAGTAGTTTTATTCAGCCATAAGGAAAAATGACACCATATGTTTTGAAGGTAAATGGATGCAACTGGAGGATATCATGTTAAGTGAAGTAAGACAGGCTCAGAAAGACAAGGGCAGCATGTTTTCTCTCACGTGTCTCACAAAGAACAATAAGATAAGAAAAAGAAATAAAGGGCATCCAGATAGGAAAATAAGAAGTCAAATCATCCCTCTTCATAGAAAACATAATTTTACATATAGAAAACCCTAAAGACCCTATAAAAACCTTCAGAACTATTAAAGAATTCAATAAAGTCCTAGGATACAAAACTCAACATACAGCATTCAGGAATATTTTCATACATCTAGAATAAAATTTCTGGGAAAGAAAACAAGAAGGCAAGCCCACTTACAATAGGTTCAAAAAATTATGATGCCTAGAGATAAGTTTATCCCAAGAAGTGTGAATAATCTCTACAATGAAAAACTGGAAGAGTTACTATCATTAAAATGTTCATACTAACCAGGTGATCTGCAGATTCAATTTCAGTCAAAATGGCAATGGTGTGCCTCACATAAAATAGACCTGTTGAAACTATTCCAGGAATGGGGAGGAGGAAATAAAGGAGACTGATGGAAGGGGTAAATTCAACATTTATATATTGTAAGAACTTTTGTAAATGTCACAATGTACCTCCAGTACAACAATAACAAAAAATACTTTAAAATTCATATATAACTAAAAAAATATCCTAAAGAACAAAAGTAATCCTGAAGAAAAGAAACAAAGCTAGAGGCATCATAATACCTGATACCAAAACTCACTATTTACTATAGCAATTAAAACAGGATGGTACTGCATAAAAACAGACTCACAGATGAATGAATCAGAATACAGAACCCAGAAGTCACACTTCTACAGTCAAATGATCCTAACAAGGCAGCAAAAAGTTCATTTGAGAAATGACCATTGTGTTAAATAAATGGAGCTGGGCAAATTAGATATGCATGTGTACAAGAAAGGAGCAAGGCCTCTATCTCTAACCATATAAAAAATCAACTGAAAGGGGTGAATTTAACTATGATATATTGTAAGGACTTTTGCAAATGTCACAATGTACCCCTGGTAAAATAATAATATAATAAAAAAGAATTTAAAAAATCAACTCAAAATGCATCAAAGATCTAAACTTAATCTCTGATAATAACATAAAAGAAAAAAAACATAGAGGAAATACTCCCTGCCATTGATTCATTGGATAAGACTCCAAAACACAGGAAAGAAAATAAATGTAAAACAGACAAATGGGTGTACCAAACTGAGACATGCTATGCAGCAAAGGCAACAATAACAAAGTAAAGAAAAAGACAACTGTGGAATGGGAGAAAATGTTTACAGATGATTCTTCTAATAAGATTAATATTCAAAAAATAGAAGAAATTTTAAAAATTCAACAGTAGAAACAAATGACCTGAAAAGTCTATATTTTTTCAAGGAAACATTCAAATTGCCAACCAGTACATGAAAAAAATACTCAATGTCACTAGTCATCAGGGAAATGAAAGTCAAAATCACAATTAAATCATCTCATCCCATTTAAAAAGGCTGCAATAAAAGACAAAACACATTAAATGTCCCTAAGGTTCTCTTATACATTATTGATGGCAATGTAAATTAGTAAAACCATTATAGAAAACAGTATGGTTGTTCTTCAAAAAATTTAAATTAGAATTACCATATGATCCACCTACCCAGCCCCTTACTGAGTATATCTCCAGAGGAAATGAAATCAGTATATTAAACATAGGTCAGCACGCTCATGTTTATTGTAGCAGTATTCACAATTGCTTTGATATGGAGTCAATAAGGTGTCCACTTTTGAATGGATGAATGAATTGAAAAAATGTGTTGCAGATACACAATAGAATATATTCACCCATAGCAAAGAATGAAATTCTGTCATTTCCCGGATATAACTGAAGGACATGATGTTAAATAAAAGAAGTCAAGGACAGAAAGACATGTCCTGCATGAGGTCACTTGTGTGTACAAGCTAAAAATATTCTCATAGAAGTAAAAAGTAAAATAGTGGCAACAAGAGAAAGGGTAAGAGGAGCAGAGACCGAGGGAGGTTGGGTAAAATACAGTTATATTGTGTGAATAAGTTCTGCTGTTCTGTAGTGCAGTAGGATCACTACAGTTCGATATAATTCATCATATATTTTACAAAGAACCAGAAGAGAGGAGTCTGAAGGCCCTCAACAGAAAGAAATGGTAAATGCTTTAGGAGAAGGACATGCCAACTGACCTTTTTAGAATATTACACATTGCATACATGTATCAAATTGTCAATTGTATCCCACAAATATGTACAAATATTATGTGTCAATTAAAAATAATATAAATTCCTCCAAGGAACTTGGAACAATATTAAGTAAATATCTTTAAGATGTTTAAATAAAGTTCCATAGTATATATTGAAATATCTGGGAGTATACATCTTCTGCAATTTTTTTCTTATGGGTTATATATTCTCAGGATAGAATTGCAGGTCAAAATTATATGTACTTTTAATTAAACAAACACTAGCAGATTGTTTTCCAAAAGTGTTATACTAAGGAGTAATTCCTCAAAGAATATAGAAAAGTGATTGCATGGACCTATTCTCACCAGTAGTGTGGTACGGTTTAATTTTTACTAGGCTTACTGTCATAAAGTGCCTTCTTCCTAATTCATTCTATTTCTGTTATATTCATGCTTTTCTTAGAAATGGCAGCTAAATTTTATTATATGCTTTTGAGTTTCTATTGTTAATATTTTTTCTGTATTTAATTATTATGTGATGTATTATGTTGCTGTACTTTCATTTCTGTAATAGAATTACACAGTTTAGAGTCTAAACTCAAGGTTGTTAAAACTGTTAAACACATCTTGATAGTTGAGATTTGTTTTTTCGTATTATATTATTATGTTTTGATGTTTATGAGTGTGTCAATTTCATAATATTAATTTGAAAGTATTTACTCTTGCTGAGGTCTAGAAAAGTTTAAATCACATTGCAATTACCTGTTCATAGAAGTTTAGGTAAACTTAGCTGGGGACGTATCTGCTACTGGTGATTTATTCAATAACAAATTTTGCTTCTTTTGTTGGTGGTATTGGAGTTTGAAGTCAGAGCTTTGTGCTTGCTAGGCAGGTGCTTCACCCTGTGAGTCACCCTTTTCTCTTTGGTTATTTTGGAGATAAAAATCTTGCTTTTTTTTTTTTTTGCCTTGACCAGCCTGGACTGTAAGTATCCTATTTACACTTCCTGTTTTAGATGGGATGAGAGGTGCATACCACCATGCTTATCTTTTGTCATTGAGGTGGGGGTGGGGGCATCTCATGACCTTTTATGCTCCGACTGGCCTGGAACCTTGATCCTCCCAATCTCAGCCTCCCAAGTAGTATTACATGTATGAGCCATGCACTAGGCTCCAATAACAAGTTTTAAGCAACTTCTTAGTCTCTTCTTTAGTCATAAATATATTGATGTTTTCTATTACTTAAATTAATTGTGAGCATTTATGCATTTCAAGGAAACCACACAGTTACTATAGATTTTCAAATTTACTGCAATAAAACTTAATGTATTATTTTCTTATAATTCTTTTACTGTCTTACATTTATCATTGTTTCCTTTTTTCATTCCTCATTCCAAGTTTTGGACATTTTAATGTGTCTTTTTTTTCTTTCTTTAATGAGACAAAAGATTTTCTTATTCAGTTGATTTTTTTAAATAATAAATATGTCTATTCCTTCTACAGTTTTTGTTTTTATTTCCTTGCTTCCAACTTCTGTTTTCATAAATTGTTTTCTTTTTAAATGATTTATTGTATTTTAAGGTGACTATTAATTCTCTTTAACATTTATTTTCTCTTTTAATAATGATTGAAGGCTATGAATTTTCCTTCGAGTACAGCTTTGTGTCCTCTAGTATTTATTTATCTTGACTTTTTAAACATATATGTATATATGTATATATATTTTGGTGGAACTGGGGTTTGAACTCAGGGCCTCACAGTTTCTAGGCAGGTGCTTTACCACTCGAACCACTCCACCAGTCCTTTTATGTGTTAGGTATTTTTGAGATAGGGTCTCACAAACTATTTTCATGGCTTTGAACCATGATTCTACTGGTCTCTGCCTCTGGAGTAACGAGGATTACAGTTGTTAGCAGCTGCTCCCGGCTGATATCTGCTGGTAAACAGAAGTTTTTTTTTAACTTACAAGTAGTATAATATTTTATCTACCTTTTAATTATTTATTAGCATATTACTGTATTATAATGAGAAATAAAATGACTTGTAAACTCTCTTCTTTGAAAACATTTAAAAACACTTTTGTAACTAAGTGCATATTAAATTTTAGAATAACAACTGTAAAGAGAAAATCTCCTGTATATTTTAAATTGAATTTATTGATAATACTTTCCAGGCTTTTTATCTTTACCAGGTCTTTGTGGCTGATTTGAAAAAAGATGTATTTAAATCTCCCCCATACATGTATTTTTCATCAGATTTTCCTCTCCTTGCCATAGTTTTTGCCTTACATATTTTTCACCTTGTGGATCAGGACATTCATTCAATGCATTTTCTTCATGTGTTGTGACATTTATCATGGCACCAGTCTTCTTATCTAGGTTAGTGCTTTTAACCTGAAGTTTTGTATCATTTGATATTAATATTGTCCTTCCTTCATTATTTTTGCTTGCATTAATTTGGTATTTTTCTCTACTTCATTGTTTTCAGTTCTTCAATCATTTTAAGTAAATTTTTCTTTTTCTTTCTTTCTGCATTTATTGAGATGATCAAATGGTTTTTGTCTTTGCTTCTATTAATGTGCTGTATTACATTTATAGTTTTGCATATGTTGAACTACCCATGCCTGCATCCCTGGGATGAAACTGACTTTGTCATGGTGAATGATCTTTCTGATGTTGGATTCTGTTTGCCATTAATTTATTAAGGGTTTTTCATCAGTATTCATTATGGAGATTGGCCTGTAGTGGATATGTCCTTGTCTGGTTTGGGGATGAGTGTAAGCCCCTTCTTCTGATGCTTAGAGTCAGACACAGATTTCTCTTGTTCGTCTTTATAAATAAGTTACCAATTTATTCCACCATGGCATTCCACTTTTAATGGTCACCTCTCTTACTGCAATAAGATGAGTCCTTTAGCATACCTCAACTTGCTTATCTTCTCTGCTTCATCCCATCAGATGAGACATTTGGAATGGTCTTAATGTCAAATCTTCTCTCATCCCAATTCTATCTTGTCACTGGACCCTTCAAGTTTTGTTGAGATAGTGAAATACTTTTAATTGTAAACTCATTAGGCTTTTATTTTACTGTATTTTTTATCTCAAGAATTCTTATTTAACACTATAAAAGATGCATTCTCAATCAGAGAACTATGTGTGTCTTATCTATTTTATTAATGTGTGCATACAGGCACACACTTTGCGTGGGAGTGTGATGTACTAAAATATTCATGCTCTGTGGCTCAACTTGTCATAAATCTGCCAGAAGCCCTATTTCATTGAATACTTTTACCTTATTCTTTCAGGTGATAATTCTAATAGTTTGATGGTTTTTTTTTTTTTTTTGGTAACCTGAAGATCTGGTTACCAATTTAGGAGTGTAGATGGCCCTATAAGTGATAAAAATCAAAGCATCTCCTGTCTACCTCCCTGGGGAATTGTGAAAAATGAGACAGACAGACTCTCTGTAAGCAGCAGAGAGAAACTTCCTACTCCTCTTTCTGTTTCCATATCAGAAATAGTGAAGACTGTGCCTACCACATACCACTCCTTGGGCTTCATGGTGGTCAGTCAGACTGACCACATGAATGATACTGATTTTAGATGCTTAGGGTAAACACAACTCTGAGGCTTTGCCCAGAACTCATGAAGAGCAACCTCTACCTCGAGGGTCTCTGAGTTTGATTTTCAGACCCAAGCATAGCCCATTTTTGAAAGTCCCTACACTATCTCTTCTGCCAAGACTTTTTCAGAACAACTTACCAAAACCGACTGTTGCTTGGTTCAAGATAGACAAACAGATTAAGATAGAAATTTGTAAGAAATAAGTATTTCAAATTCTATCATCTTCCCAGAATCTTCTTAGGAAATAATTATAGTTTTTCAATTTAAACAATCTATAGCTTTTCAGTTTAGTTTTAATTGCCAAGAATGGCTCGGTTATGTTTTACTGTCTATGCGGTTTTGGATAAAGTAAAAACGAAGAAATCAACTAAAGCTATTAATCCCTCTAAATACCAGACCATCCGGAAAGCTGGAAAAGTGCATTATCCTGTAGCATGGGTGAACACGATGGTCTTTGACTTTAAAGGACAGTTGAGGTCTGGAGACGTGATACTGCACAGCTGGTCTTCATTTCCTGATGAGCTTGAAGAAATGTTGAATCCAATGGGAACTGTTCAGACGAATCCTTACACTGAAAATGCAACTGCTTTGCACATTAAATTTCCAGAGAATAAAAAGCATCCCTATTATTACCCGCCTTTTGATAAGATTATTGAAAAGGCAGCTGAGATTGCAAGCAGTGATAGTGCTAATGTGTCAAGTCGAGGAGGAAAAAAGTTTCTTGCGGTACTGAAAGAAATCTTGGATAGGGATCCCCTGTCTCAGCTGTGTGAGAATGAAATGGATCTTATTTGGACTTTGCGACAAGACTGCAGAGAGAATTTCCCACAGTCACTGCCAAAATTCCTCCTTTCAATCAAGTGGAATAAACTTGAAGATGTGGCTCAGCTTCAGGCGCTACTTCAAATTTGGCCTAAACTGCCCCCCCCCCCCCGGAAGCTCTGGAACTTCTAGATTTCAACTATCCAGACCAGTATGTCCGGGAGTACGCTGTGAGCTGCCTGCGACAGATGAGTGATGAAGAACTGTCTCAGTATCTTCTACAACTGGTGCAAGTTTTAAAATACGAGCCTTTTCTTGATTGTGCGCTCTCTAGATTCCTACTAGAAAGAGCACTTGCTAATTGGAGGATAGGGCAGTTTCTGTTTTGGCATCTTAGGTCAGAGGTGCACATTCCTGCTGTGTCAGTACAATTTGGTGTCATCCTTGAAGCGTACTGTCGAGGAAGCGTGGGACACATGAAAGTGCTTTCTAAACAGGTTGAAGCACTCAACAAGTTAAAAACTTTAAATAGTTTAATCAAACTGAATGCAATGAAGCTAAACAGAGCTAAAGGAAAGGAGGCCATGCACACTTGTTTAAAACAGAATGCATACCGGGAAGCCCTCTCTGACCTGCAGTCACCTCTGAATCCATGTGTCATCCTCTCAGAACTCTATGTGGAAAAGTGCAAATACATGGACTCCAAAATGAAGCCGTTGTGGTTGGTGTACAGCAACAAGGTGTTTGGTGAGGATTCGGTCGGAGTGATTTTTTAAAACGGTGATGATTTGCGACAGGATATGTTAACACTCCAAATGTTGCGCTTGATGGATTTGCTCTGGAAAGAAGCTGGTCTGGATCTTCGGATGCTGCCTTATGGCTGTTTAGCAACAGGAGCTCGCTCTGGCCTCATTGAGGTTGTGAGCACCTCTGAGACGATTGCTGACATTCACCTGAACAGTAGCAATGTGGCTGCTGCAGCAGCCTTCAACAAAGACGCCCTTCTCAACTGGCTTAAGGAATACAATTCTGGGGATGACCTGGATCGAGCAATTGAGGAGTTCACCCTGTCCTGTGCTGGCTACTGTGTAGCTTCTTATGTCCTCGGGATTGGTGACAGACATAGTGACAACATCATGGTAAAAAAAACTGGCCAGCTCTTCCACATCGACTTTGGACATATTCTTGGAAATTTCAAATCTAAATTTGGTATTAAAAGGGAGCGAGTGCCTTTTATTCTTACTTATGACTTTATTCATGTCATTCAACAAGGAAAAACAGGAAACACAGAAAAATTTGGCCAGTTCCGCCAGTGTTGTGAAGATGCATACCTGATTTTATGACGGCATGGGAATCTCTTCATCACTCTCTTTGCACTGATGTTGACTGCAGGACTCCCCGAGCTCACATCAGTCAAGGATATACAGTATCTTAAGGACTCTCTTGCTTTAGGGAAAAGTGAAGAAGAAGCACTCAAACAATTTAAGCAAAAATTTGATGAGGCACTCAGGGAAAGCTGGACTACTAAAGTGAACTGGATGGCCCACACAGTCCGGAAAGACTACAGATCTTAACGACCAGCCTTTGCTCCTAATGTTCCCCTTAGTTTTGTTTTGTTTTCATTTTGCATTTGCACTAAATTGAACAAGACCCTGCCAGAGATGTTATAAAGGGAATGAAATCCTTTATATGAACTCAGAGATAAATAAGAACAAGGCACCCCACAGAAACTAATGTGAACAATCCCTGACAACTACACTCTGCTTTTTGAATGCTTCCAAGACTCATCATGAATCCTGTCAGCATTATGGATAATCATTTCCTGCTGACTTTGCACGCCAAGGAATAAATGCTACTAGGGATTGTTTGATGTCTCTTTTTTGTTTTTTAAAGTGTTTGGTACTTTATGAGAAAGGTGTAAATACTTATTTTCAGCGTTGTGACCAGGTGTTACCATTCAGCCAACAACTTGTCCACACCTGGGGACTGTTCTTATTTTCCAAATGAAGCATCAAAGAAAGTTATCTTCCTTCCCTTTTAAAATTGTATAAAGTACAAATTATAATCTGAATCTAAGATTATTTTTCAAAAGAAATCTTTTAATCCTATGGAAACTCATTAATTTTGTTAATATTTATCTACCCTGGTAGTATCATTCCAACCAGACTTGCTGAAAATCTGTTGGTGAGATGAACATAATATATATATATATAAAACATGCTGCATTTATATTTATAAAATTTCTAGTGGGAGTTCTATATAAAAAGATGTTTCTTTGGTATTCTCTAGCCTGTATTTAAAGTTTTACAAAAAGCGGAGCTTTTTCCTAAGTTACCTTTCAGTTGGTTAACTGCGATCCAGTTCTTCCAGCTGCTTCTGTAATGAGGCACATATTAATACACTTTTTATATGGTATCTGTGAAAGAATTCACTTCATAGTACATAATACTTGAGCAGATGTATGGATGAAAGCAAGCAAATGAAAAGGAAACTATTTATGGAATAAACTCCAGACCTAAAATTCAGTATTTTAGTAAAATGCCAGCTATTCTTACTGTATTTATTAAAACTTGTAATAATGTGATTTTTCAATGATACTAGTTCACACTGAAATGGTTTCATGCCACATGGAAGTCTTCAGTTTATTTCTTGAGGTACCACACATTTAGGGTGCTGGGTGGTGAATAATGTTAATATGTGCAATAGGAACTACTGGCTTGATGTGCAGGTGAAGTAGACACTCTGAGTACTGGCACGATCCAGCAGAACCACTGCTTATTCTCCAAAGGATATTGGGGGCTCTCAGTCCTCAATGAATGGGAAAGACAGCTGAGTTCTTGCCCTGTGACTGAGTTTTCCATAGGAATTTTATTAAAGGTTGTTTAATTTTAAAAAAAATAATTTTATAAATGAAAGAACATATTTAAACTAAGGAAATAAACAGAAAGGCAACATTCAGTCATGTGTAATATATGGAATATGGGGAGTTATTTTTCTTGACTGTCCATAGTCCTTCCAGTAACCCCTAATCAAGCTTGTGTGAGTTCAGCCTTGATAAATTGCAATGTCAGAAATAATTCTGTTGAAAGTAACAGAAAAATCAACAATATATGGAATATATATATATATACATATATACGTACATCTATACATACGTATATATGTATATAAAATGTGTTTATACATATAGCTATCTGGAGCCAAGCAAACTATAGGGAGGATAAGTATTAAGTATGTTGGAGTTTGGATAATCAGTAGGTCAATTATGTTATTGATAACTATATTTTGCCTCATTTCTATTCTTGGTAAAATTGCTCCTTTTCAAGACTGCAAGATACCTTCCAACAGCCTCCAGGGATCCTGGGTTTCTTAGTACAGGCAATGGCATCTTTCCCATTAGCTCTCTGAGAGAAGTGTACAATCTTCTTTCTCACAGTCTCCTTGAAAATATCAGCCATTTCTCATTGGCCCAATTCAAATCATATATATTGTCACAGACAAACACCTGCCCATTCACCTGCTCACACACAATTGTTTAAGGTATCATAAAGACATACACAGTGTCTATGAAACCATTCTTGCCACCATTATGAAATATTTTCACTTTGCTAAATCCATTGATCAATTTCAAGTCCTTATTTTACTTAGTATCATTTTACTCAATTGATTATCCACTCTTGAAAGACTATCTTACCTTTGCCTTTCTGAACATGCTTTCCTGGTTTTCCTTCTACCTCCCCAGCTGCTTCAGTTCTGTCTCCTTTGCTAGTTCTTGCTCAAGCTTGTGTTGTCTTCTAAAAGAAGCAGATACAGAATAGCACTTAGAGCACTTCTCTTTTCTATCTATACTCACTGTCTTTAGGGTCTTATCAACATCATCATAATCTAGCAAATCAGCATCATTCTTCTTATCACTAAAGGCCAGAGAAATATTATCTGATCTGCTCTTGGGAGGATATTATCACACAGACTCAGTTATTGTCCACAATTTACAAGGGAGAAAACAGAGACAGAAGACACTGCACATAGCTGGGGCAAGATCAGAGAGAGAAGGTGGAACATGCAGACCTGAACCCTGCCATGTGGACCCCAGAGTCATCCTTAGCCACACATGCTCTTCCATCCATTGGGTGATCACAGTCTTTCTGTGGCCCTCAGTTTTGTGGAGGAGAAGTATTGGGGTTTGAACTCAGGGCCTCACATTTTCTAGGCAGGCACTGTAGAGTGCACTTGAGCCATTCTGCCAGTGCTTTTCTTGTGTTGGGTATCTTAAGATGGGGTCTTGAGAACTATTTGTCCAGTCTGGCTTCAAACTGCAACCCCCCTATCTCTGCTCCTGGGGTAGCTAAGATTACCATCATGAGCCACTGCTCCTGGCTATGGGGCCCCTCTTCAACACTGTGTCTGCTGTCTGTGCAGGGGATCTAATTACTGTGGTGACAAATCTTACGAATAAAATACCTTTCCTCCTTCCTTTCCATTTGCAATTTGAACTCAACTTCATCACACTGAAATTAATATTATGTCACTTTTCATCTCTTAATTGCCAAGTCCAACAGATATTTTTCAGTCTTGTTCTACATTTAACAGTGGTGAGCCTTCCCTCCTTGACACTATTTCCATGAAACTGCATTCCCTGACATTGTGCTTTTCTGGATTTTCTCCTATCCCTGTGACATTTTCATTAGAGCACATCTTACTCAAAGTATGCTTTAAGTTTGATGTTCTTCAGGGTTTTTACCCCTCTTCTCATTCTGTTTTCTCTGGAGATGATATCATCCATTTTAGGGACTTACATTGAGACTTAAGAACTAATATCCCTTAATATGCATGTGCTTGTCCTCACTTAGAGGTCCTGTATGTCCCTCAGTCCAAATATGCAGAGCTGAGCAAACTGGCTCCTTTCTTACCACTCTGCAACTATTCCACTGTCTCTTTTCCCTGTTTGTGTAACAAAATGTCACAGCCTCTATCCAATGGCCAGAGAACTCAGAGGGTATCTGATACTTTCTCTGTTCTTTCACCTTCAATACCCAGGTGGTCAGCATGTGTTATATCCCAAGTCTGTGTTCTCTTAACATCACCAATGGACTTGTGTTGAAATACTGCTTATCTTTAAATTGAATCATTACAATAGGTTGCTATTTGATCTTCCATATTCCAGACTTGCCCTTGCAATCTTTTGTCCATGGTGTTACCAGAGTAAACTTTTCACATTGCAAATTTCACCATGTCTTTCCCCATATATTTTTCTTCATTGACTCTCTGTGCTTAGAGGATGAGTTTCAAACTCAGCAAAGTCCCTTGTTATCCAGTCCCAACCTGCTTCTCCAGACTCTTTCTTTGATATTTCTTGAATTATTCCTCTTCTCTTCCTTCTGTTTTACCCCTTTCTTCCTCATTTTTTTGGGTGGCTACTTCTCTAGCTCTTTGCTTGCCACTTCTCAAGCTCTTTCTCTTTTTCTTCCCCATCTTCTTCTGTTAAAACCTTTTTCTTCCTACATTCTCCTCTTCTTCCTCTTCCTCGAGTCCTAAATTGCTTGTACTTTGAAGCCCAAGAGACTGTTTTACAGACCCAGACACCATCTTACACATCTTTCCTCATCTGTGAAACCCTGTTCATCCTGACAAGGCCAGTTCACATATTGTACTTTCTAAATTCTCCAAACTGAGTCAATTACTTTTTCACTTTGCTACTTTTGGAACTTCACCACACTTTATGATGCATAAAGTTAGTTACAACTTGTTTGAACTCTGTGACTCTTTTTAGATTTTAAGTTCCTTGAAAGTACTAATTTTGTTCTTATTATCATTTTATCCCTT
The DNA here is from genome assembly GCF_047511655.1 of Castor canadensis. Lineage (NCBI taxonomy): Eukaryota > Metazoa > Chordata > Mammalia > Rodentia > Castoridae > Castor > Castor canadensis. Next base: position 51,358,663 of record NC_133394.1, on the reverse strand, counting down.
TTCAAAACGATCAGCACATAATAGAGTCAGTATTTGCTGAGCTGTGCTTAACTGAAGCATAAGTTAGTTTCCCCTGGGATATCAACTGTACTTTTAGAGATGATATCATACATTTTACTGTCACAATAATGTGCCTTTCATGTGTACCATATAATGTCTAAGTAATTTTCTCAAGTTAAATATATATAAGTAGTCAAATTTATTATTACATATCTTTAAAACAGCATTTAGTATTATTAACAAAGTACACATGTTATTTTGTGCTAAAATCCTTAAAATTTCCATGTCAAAAAATTGCTTCCATTTTCTCATGGAAATAAGAATAAAAGCAGTGACTTCTGGGATTACATTACTAGCCAAATTCAGATTAATTTCATTACCACGTTTCTAAGGAGTCTACATTTCATACTCTTGAGTCATCTGTTTTTATAGCTTCATATTTATAGCACATATAGAGATTTAATAAAGTCACTTAGTAATGACAAAAGTTAATTCTGATTGTCATCAGAAAGAACTCAGATAAGTTTATCCTTTAAAATGAATTTAACATCAATAGAAAAATGAGACTTGCAAGTCATTGAATCTGTTTTTATAGTTAAGGAGCCAAAAATTAATTACTATCAACCTTGTCTCCCCATAGCTCTGATTTTTGTTTCTGACATCACCCTCAGAGCTTTAAAACTTGATAGAAATAGAATATGGGTAGGAAATTTAGCTTTCTGTAAATGAATAAGGTTTTATCATGTGTTAATGTAGATTCCTTTAAAGCTGGGTTTCTGGTGGAAAGACTCACAGAATTCAACTTTGTGTAATTATGTATGTCCTTCTTCTAAATCTTAAGAAGTTGGTGTATTTTTTTAAACTGAGGGACAATTTATTCAAAATTAAGTTATTATAAGTTATTAGTTATCACAGTTATTAAATGCTCAGTGGCATTTAATACATTCACAATATTATGAGTCCATCATTTCTATTTTATTCCAAAATATTGCTTTTCTGACAAATGGAAACCTGAGCCCTTTGAGCAGTTCCTGTCTTTTCCTTTCCCTAGGCCTTGACAATTCTTTCTGTTTCTATGGATTTTATCTATTCTGGATATTTTATATAAATGGAATCATACCACATGTTGCCTTTTGTGCTGGCTTCTTTCACTTACAACAATATTTTTGAGGTCTATTCACTTTGCAGCATGTAAAGAAATACTTCATTCATTTTTACGGCTAGATAATATTCCTTTCTGTATATATATATGTATATGTATATATATATATATATATATATATATATACATATATATATCACAATTGTTTATCCATTCAGCTGTTTGTTTATGGGCATTAATGTTGTGTTGCTGTGTTCAGTTGTTAATAATGAATAGTGCTGCTGTGAACAGTCACATACAAGTGCTTGAGTACCTATTCTCAATTAGTTAGTGTATATATGTATAAATATAATATGTGTGTATGTATATGTATATATATGTGTATATATTTTTTGTTTTGTTTTGTTGCTGATGCTGGAGTTGGAACTCAGGGCCTCATGATTGCTAGGAAAGTGCTCGACTACTTGCACCATGCTTCCAGCCCTTTTTGCTTTAGTTGTTTTTCATACAGGATCTTGCACTTTACAACAACCTTGGATTGTATTCCTCTTACCTATTCCTCCTGCATAGCTAGGGTTGTGATATGAACTACCATTTCCAACTTGTTCCTTGAGATACAGTCTTGTTATCTTTTTTGCATAGGCTGACCTCGAGCCATGATCCTCCTATTGTTACCTCCCAACTAACTGGAATTATAGACATGAGACACTGTACCCAGCTAGTTGGTACATTTTAGAGAAGGACAGAAGAGTCAGTATCCTGAAATTTAGAACACTGCTTGGAAATTTGACTGAATATAGACAATTTTCTCATCTTAGGATGCATGGAAAGAAGCCAAACTTCAAGACTTTGAGCACTTTTTCCCCATGGAATTGATCACTCATTTTCTTGACAAAAGTGCTTGGACTGTCAGTGATGGGGAATTTGATTCAATTGTTCCATTTTGCTGAATGGATCCTTAAGAAAATCAATTCTTATCATTTGTCAAATATGTGTTCAAATGTGGATGTAGAAACAAATTTCACTTCCAAGAAACTTATAGATAGTGGGAGGGACATTCAAATCACCTGCTATGAAAACTCACTGGGTTGTGGGCAAGACTGCATGGAGGCTGTGTCTCAAAAAGGAGGAGCAAACACAACCAATCATGGCAGGTCAAGCAGATTTCCCAGAAGTGAAATTTGAGATCTTCTCAAACGTGATGAACTTCAGTTCAAGTTTGCTGAGCCAGTCCTTCCATATCAATCTCCTGATATAATGTACCTTTTTTGAATGTTTTTGTATATAAAAAGGCATATGTTGGGTTGAATATACACACAGACAACTATATCAATAGGTGTGTAAAACATCAGATGGAATTAAACTACAGTAGACCATTGGTATCTCTGAGTCTCTGGTTCTAAGGAGACCACCTTGGGGAAAATGCTCAGGATGCACAGAGTTCAGTGATATGCTGAGGATACTCCATTAATTTTTCCCATAATGCTGCCCAACTTCTGCTAAAGACCTGGCCACCTTTCAACAAATCTCAAACGGTCATGTTATCACCTAGATTGAACAAATTATGTGCCCTTTTTGGCTTAGAAGGATTCCCATAACTTTGACCTGGCCTTTTGGGGGCACATTTGCTTTTTGTGGGGCAGACTTTCACACAACTAAGGGCAGGGAAACACTCACAGTAGGTCAACAATGATTTAGATACAACTAATGACAATGCAGGACTGACTGAGAGCTGCTTCACATCCCCACGTGTAAAGTGCATGGGGATTTAAATTTTTGTTTTAGAAATTTTTATGTATTTGTATATTTATGACCATGCCTGGTCAAAATGGCATGTAATAAATCCACAAATAAGGCAGGCTTACTAGATATGCACTGTTTTCTTAAACTGCTTTTGCACTTGATTTTATTGTGATGTTTTTCCTAAGATGTACGCATTAGCCTGACTAGGAAAGGTGTGAAAGTTATCTTATGCAAAGAACAGCAGAGTGGGTAAAGTCAAGAGAAGATGGGAAAGAACATGGCATATCCCAAACCTTAGAGAATTCAGTCTTTCTGTAGAGGAATACAGGAGTTAGCATCCAAACTTGATAAGAGGTGAAAGTAGAAACACCTGACGAGTCTATACAGCATGGTGCTGGATTTGAATGGCTTTATGATTGTCAATCTGCTTTGTAAGAATTTGCATTCTCCTTCTTGCCTTCTTATGCTTACCTTTTAAGTTCTGAGTGAATCTTCATGTAAAACAGATTTTAAGTTCTTCCCAAAGAAACTGTTTCATCTTGTTTGTTTCTTTTCTTGTGGACTTGCCCAGATACAGCCCTGAATTGAGCACAAGTGCCCACACTTGTCTAGTTCAGCACTGCTGTGCAGTGACTTTGTCATAAGCACTGTGGTGCAGTGTTGGCTATAAATGGACATAAAAGACAATATCTGTGTCCTAATGGGATCCAAATTCAAAGGAAGATACATAGATATGGGAATACAGATATAATATCATACAGTTAATTTAGAACTGTGTATTATAATCCTCAGTCCCCAAGACTGTTGAGGTCAGGTAAGGCTTCTTGAAATAAATGAATTCAACTTATCAATGATAAGAAAACAGAACATTTTACACAAAGTATCAAGCAAAATAAAGATGGCCAGGTTTAGGAAAAGAAGAGCTGTATTATCTTTTTGGCACATATCGTGTTGGAGGATGCAGGGGGAGGAATTGGAGATCCTAATGTGCAGTGCTAAACAGTTTGCGTGTATTTCTTTGCTGGTTACGAAGCCACCAAATAATGTTTAAGGAAGATGGAAATGATTAGACAGTATGTATTTGAGTACAGAAAGATTCTGGTAGAGAAGACTAGTTAATAGGCCTTTATAATACTCTATAAAGCAGAGATGATAGGGCATGAGCAAGAGCAGTGACTGTGATCAAGATGGAAAGGAGAAGACTGAATTCATAATGAGTGTTTATAATTAAAACCAGAAGAACTTAATGATAAGAGGAAGTCATTTGAGAGAAGAAAAGAAACAATTGTATATTTTTACTATGGGTAGTAGGAAAATGCCTATGCTACAAGCTAATGAAATTGAGAGAGGACTAAGAGAATCCAAGTGAAAATGATGAGTGCATTTTGTTCATTAGAAACTTCCAAATCAATAGCAAGCATGTACTTCAGAAACAGAGGGAAAGTTGGTACTGGAGAAACAGACTTGGGAATGATCCAGTTGGATGATTGCAATCAGCATTCTAAAGGGATAAGAAGGATATGAAACATGGTGAGTTGATAATTGTATGGGACAACAATAATGGAAAAGGTTGCCAAGCAATAACCAGATCATTAAAGGTAGAGACAAGAATGAATCAAGAAGGACCGTCAAGTACCATACAGATGTCCACTTAAAGACTGGAGACAAAGTTATCCTATGAAATTCCCCAGTGCTGCGAATTCTTAGGTGATTCAAATAGACTGAGGCCACTGATAATGACAATGATATGATAGAAATAAATAGGAATAATTAATATGGTGGTTTATTTTGTATGTCAATGTGACTGTGCCTTGGAGTACCCAGAAACAATTACACATTATTCTAGGTGTGACTGTGAAGGTGTTTCTGGATATGATAAACTTTTAATTCAGTAGACTGACTAAAATGGATTACCACCCTCAATATGATTGTGTGTAATCCAATTTATTGAAGGTTTGAATAGACAATATTAGTGTGCCTATTGCTCCTATTTCTCTGTAGAGTCCAGACTAATACAGACTTTAGTACCAGAAGGGGGTATTACTGTAACAAATACCTAAAAATGTAGAACTGGCTCCACAAATGAGTAATGGGTAGAGGCTAAAAGAATTTTGAGATGCCGACAACAACATACTCAAATTGCTGAGAAGGGATGTTTAAGGTGGTTGTGGTATGAGCCCGGAGAGAAGAGAAAGGAGCTATGGGGAAAGCCTCCCTCTACTCAGAGAACACATAAATAACCATGAACAGAGTACTGGTAGAAATACATAGATAGTAAAGAGGTCTCGGGTGAAAATAGCAGCATGGTATTGGAAATGGAGGAAGAGTAATCCTTGTTATTGAGTAGCAAAGGTCTTGGCAGAATCGTGTTCATGTTCCAGTGCTTTGCGCATGGTAGAACTCGCATACAATGAAATTAGTTTATTGTTTGAGCAGATTTCTAAGCAAAGTGTTGAAGTGGCTTGTTTCCTCCTGATTGTTTATGATAAAATGCAAGAAAGAGAAATGAATTGAAGACAGAATTACAAGGCAAAAATAAATCATAACTTAAAGACTTAGAATATTCTCAGCCTATCCATATCCATATTGGAAAAATTGATAAAGTGTCTTGGAGAGAGAGCTCTAAATAATGTGTGGCTAAAAAAATCACTTGATAAGGTAGAGTGAACTAAAGACCTAGTAGCTACTCCTACAGAAACTCTGCCAATGTCAACTGAGGAACAGAGATAGATCAGAATGAAGCATGGCCATTGGACTTACTATATATTATAGCACTGGCCCACAGGACTACTCGGCTATGAACATACACTGTTCAAGGAAAGGGAGGGTGACTCAGAGATAATCAGTACAGCTCCTCTGTTTCAAACGGTATATGGGGGACTTCTTAATTTCAACAGGGCAAATGACAACTATGTGCAGGCTTGTGATATGACCCCTGCCTGGCAGAACTGACGAGGTGGCCCATCACCTCGATAGGTCCAGAAGACAGAACCACTGCCCCAATTGGTCCAGAGGACAGAGGAAGAAACCTAACAAATATTCAATGATATTTGCCTTGCTAGGTTTTAAACTTGCTTGGGTGGGACCTCTTACCTCTTTCTGCCTTCTGTTTCCTCCCTTTGGAGACAGGAATGTCTATTCAATGCCTATTCCACCACTGATTTGTTGCATTTGACAAATTTACAGCTGAGGCACAATTTTGCCTAGGATAAAATGACCTCAAGCTTCATCCATTTTTGACTTAGAAGGTATTTCAATGAGACTTGGGAGTTTAAACTTTGATATTGATGATGGAATGAGTTAAGACTTTTGAGGTCATTGGGACTGAATGAATGTATTCTGGATATGAGGACACACATTATGGGTGACAAGGATGGAATGTATGGATCCTATATTATGTTCTCCCAATATTCATATGTTGAAATCCTACTCTTCAATGGGATATTATTAGGAGGTAGGGCTTTGGCAGATAATCAGGTTTAGATGAGGTCATGAAGGTGAGGCACCCATGATGGAGTTAGTGTTCTGATAAGAAGGGGAAGTGACCCTTCTTATCAGAAAGAACACACTTTCTCTGTGTGTATGTACAAATCTATCAAACATACCATTTATAAAAGCTGATTTATTTAAAAGGGAGTATTTGCTTCACAAAATTTTCTTAGCTTAGCTGGATTGTCACACTAAAACAGTTTTTGGGAGGTCCTTAATTATTTCTTAGGGAGAGATGGGTTTTAAGAGTTATCAAAATACAAAAATTACAATGATTAAGTTTAGAAATCTTAATTGGCTTTATCTGTGATTTCGTAATTGGCTGCTACCTCTTTCCATAAGATAGAATAAGAGTTTCCATTAGCTAAGCAGAAGAGGTTGGCTTTAAAAGCAGGAAAGGACTGAAGAAAGCAGAAACAGAACAGAAGCAGACTGGTCATTTCAAAGTTACTTTCTTTATAAGACAGGACAGGGAGACAGAAGAATAAAAAACAATGGTTAACATTGGGTTATTTGAGGTTACCCTCTGTGTAAGGATCAAATCAGAAGGAACATCATTACCATGCTGATTGAATCTGGCCTGCTGAGGAAATTTGTGTTTTCTTTCTTTTTTGATTTCAGGTCAGATAACAATTTAGCTTCAGTTTTGGTGACATGGAAGTTTAGTATGTGCTGCTCCATTTTGAGTTTTCTTTGGATCTGTTGGGGTCCAATGCTAAAGCTTAGTCCAAAGTAGCAGCTCTTGTGGTTATTTCAGAGAATAAAAATAGCAACTGTTCCAGGAATCAGGGAAGGGGGGATAGGGGAGAGCACTAAAGGGGTGAATTCAAGTATGATATATTTGATGCAATGTAAGAACCTTTGGAAATGCTACAATGTACTCTCACCCAGCATAACAACAAAAATAGCAACAACACAGTGCTGCTTTAATGGAAGCTATTCTGGTCTGATGGCAGCTGCCCTCTGTTTGTCAAAACTTCCTGACTAGGTCACAACTGTGTTCCTGACCATTGTCTATGCTCCAATCTCTTCCCACCTTTGGCCTTTGATGGCTTGTCTACTAGTTTCCTTTCACCCTTTCCTTTTGCTTCCAGAGTGATTGATCCTCATTCTCAAAAGTTGTTATTGAAGTTTGCTCCTTGCTGTTGGAATCTCGGTTCTCTTTTTATTTAACACATGCAAAGGCAAGCTTTATTTTTATTCATTGTTTTGGGCAGTACTGGGACTTAAACTCAGGACTTTATGCTTGCTAGCTTGCTAGGCAGGCAATCTACTTCTAAGCCCTGCCTCCAGCTCAATGTCTTCAGCAGTACGCAATGAGTCGCTCACAAGGAGTCCAGCTGATCTTTTTTGCTAATGAAAAGATTTTGAAATTATCTATCACTAAGCATGGTTAACATTTTAATTTCATTGAACTGAAAATTTGATTTACAATTCAGTCTGCTGTGTTTGCATGTGGGTTGTACACTCACAATTTGTACCCATAATGTTTCTCTAATTTTCCTGAGATCTTGATCATTGTATCTTTCCAGAGTGTGTTAATACCAACTAGGTATGATCATTCTTTGTTCACTGAAGCTAAGTGCAGCAGCATTAGTGTAGCCTGTTATTGGACATTTAATACTACCTAATATTTAATATTGCAGCCATATTTCTTATTTGTGCCTTAAATTTGCAAGTTGTGTTTTAAGGAAAGTATTTGTAGAAATTGTACTTTTTTGTTTGTTTTGTTGAAAAGATACTCTTATTAAAAAGATTCTACAGATCTCTGTGGATATACTTATAAAAAAGTAGTCCAGTTGGGAAGTGTGGCACCAGCCCATGAGAATATATAGTTTCATTTAGAGAGGATTTTTGGTTAAATAAGAGGATGTCAAGGGATCTTAATTTATTTCTAATAGAATTTGGAGAGGGAGATGATTTTTTATACTAAACTATTTGGAAGATAATCTCAATAAAATATGAATTTATCTTTATGATACCTCTCATTTTATGAACAAATGAAAAGATGGGTTCCAAATATGAACACACACACATACACACACATGCAAACATACACACACACACCACATACACACATGCATACATACACACATACACCACACACACATGCACACACATGCGCATACATACACACACCACACACACACACACGCATACATACACACACTAGGCTTTGCAGAGAAACCCAGAAAGAATGCAGGCGGAACAGAAAGAGAAATTGAAAGCTGCACTTTATGTAAATAGCGGTGCCATTTCCCACGTGAATGAGGAGCAGCTTTATAAAGAGTTTATAGCACACATTGGGTGGGAGGAGTTCATTAAATTCTCTACAACTAGAACAAATTTTAAGAGCCATAGTAATTGTTTAGGAGAATCTTAAAATGAAGCAGAAACTTAGAACAATTGCAGTTGGAGAGCCAAGAACACTTCACTTCCTGAGAGCAGATAGCAAAAATTCTAGCAAGTCTCACATCAAATATGACAGGTGTGGAATACAAAAAAAGTCAATTTGCTATAAAACTCCTAGATGATAAAAACAATGAAAGAAAAAGAACTTGACATAAAACATTTTCATAGTCTCTACATGAGATTAAGAATATAACCTGACCCTTAGTTTGAAACAGTTGAAGGAAATGGCAGGAGTACACATTCCTTATAAGGTTTTAGACATACACATAATCATTCTCAATAAAACATTTCTCCCCTCATTCCATAGCTTGGACTTAGTTGATATTTGTGTTCTAACACAGGATTTCACAAAGAAAAGGCAACATCCTCATAAGTGTTTTAGGTTTAGAGAGGGACAGCAACTGACAAATTGAAGCAAGGTTCTGCCCAGAGTGATCACAAGTGACAAGTCCTCCTCCAACCCTTTCTTTAAATTAGGGGTCCTGAATGGTGACTCGTCTGTGTGTTTGCTCCTCTTTAGCCTTGCTTCTCAAAGTAAGTTGAATTTGCCTGTGTTTGCAATGCTGTTCTCAGTATGCGGATTCTTTTTATCTCATATAATTACGTCAATTTCCAATTCCTATGCTGCTACATTGTATCATTACATCATTGCATTACACATAATTTAAATACGTGTCCTCAATGCATAATTCAGCTTTCATGGTTTCTAATGTGTTTTTCTTAGAATTTAGAGTTACTACAATAAATCTAGTCAGTTTTTTTGTAAAAGCCTTTATGATTTTTATAATAAAAAGATATTCAGAATGTGATTGTGTTACAAACATGCTCACAGAAAAAACAAAAGTTGGCATCACAGTTAAAAATTTGTAGAACATCGAGGTCATACTCATTAGCAAAGTGCTATTACACATTAATTTTTAGAAAATGACAATATGTAGATTACATGCTGAGGAACTGATATCTAAATAAGAGGTTTATGGTTTGAGGGGGCTTTTATTACAGCTGGTTAGAAGAAACTGAGAGGCATTTCTGGACCAACAATTGACATTTTAAAAGGATGTAGAAAAAAAGATAAATTCTAACACGTGCTAAAAGTGCCTTTTTATAATTTGGATAAACAAATACATTCATTAAGACAATGAAAAGTAGTGAAAAAGGGACCAAACACACTTGGATTTTTTTAGCTGGAGACTTGTATATATTTGAATTAAATATTTCATTACATAATTTTCATGAGTAAACTTAAAGAAAGTGTTATCTCCATTAATACCTGTTTCCTTCTAATAAAATCTCTCAGTTAGTGAGACTTGGTTTTTCAACCAAAGTTGTCTTGAGTGATTGTTATGCATGGTCAATGCTAGGTTTGTGGTGGGGTGGGATCCAAAGGTAAATGCAGTAGCTCTGTCCTGGGTAGAAAGAGAAAAACACATGCACATTTAGTTAGAGCTAATTAACATTTCAGCACTTCTCTAATTATTTTGGTCTTAGGACTTATTAAAAATTATTGAAAATCCTAAAGAACTTTTATTTGTATAGCCCAAATCAATCAATATTTACCACATTAGAATTAAAACAGAGGAAGGTAAACAGAAGCATACAATAATAACACCTTCCTTTTACTAGATGTGTGTCTTATTCCAAGTCATATGGCCTCTAGAAAAAGATAATGCATGTACACTTCTGAAAAAATGAGAGTAAAGCAGGCAAACAATGTCTTTGTATTATCAAGAAAATGTTCTTGAATCTGGGAAGTCTGTAAAAGGCTCTGGAGGATTCCCACATTTTGGCAACCAATAATCTAGAGAACAAAGTTTTAGAGGCTCTGGTGGAGATGCATCCAAAGTTCCACAGGGATATAGAAGAAGGAGGCAATTTGTATTAATTAATGTTTGAATTATTTATTATACCATATTGTTAAAATTGGTTTCCAGCTGAGTCTAGATTGCAAAAAACAAACAAAATAGTGATATTAGTTTTGCTAGTGGTTCACTTCATAAAATAAAGGCATTCCCCTGCCACCTGGTAGCAATGTATCCTAGTTAAAGATGTAGGATTTTTTTAATTTTTATTTTATTCATATGTGCATACAGTGTTTGGGTCATTTCTCCCCCTTCCTCCATCCCCTCTCTTACTCCCCCACCCCCCCTCTCCCCCCTACCCTTTCGCTACCCGGCAGAAATTATTTTGCCCTTATCTCTAATTTTGTTGAAGAGAGAGTATAAGCAATAATAGGAAGGAACAAGGGTTTTTGCTAGTTGAGATAAGGATAGCTATACAGGGAGTTGACTCACTTTAATTTCCTGTGCATGTGTATTACCTTCTAGGTTAATTCTTTTTGATCTAACCTTTTCTCTAGTTCCTGATCCCCTTCTCCTATTGGCCTCAGCTGATTTTAAGGTATCTGCTTTAGTTTCTCTGCATTGAGGGCAACAAATGCTAGCTAATTTTTTAGGTGTCTTACCTATCCTCACCCCTCCCTTGTGTGCTAAAGCTTTTATCATGTGCTCAAAGTCCAATCCTCTTGTTGTGTTGCCCTTGATCTAATGTCCACATATGAGGGAGAACATATGATTTTTGGTCTTTTGGGCCAGGCTAACCTCACTCAGAATGATGTTCTCCGATTCCATCCATTTACCAGTGAATGATAACATTTCATTCTTCTTCATGGCTGCATAAAATTCCATTGTGTATAGATACGACATTTTCTTGATCCATTTGTCAGTAGTGGGGCATCTTGGCTGTTTCCATGACTTGGCTATTGTGAATAGTGTGGCAATAAACATGGGTGTGCAGGTGCCCCTGGAGTAACCTGTGTCACAGTCTTTTGGGTATATCCCCAAGAGTGGTATTGCTGGATCAAATGGTAGATCAATGTTTAGCTTTTTAAGTAGCCTCCAAATTTTTTTCCAGAGTGGTTTTGCTAGTTTACATTCCCTTGGTGGGTGTTTTTTGTTTGTTTTTTATTTTCTGGAACATTGTAGCATCCAACAGACTAAGACTACCAGAAGTGCAAATACTGGCACACAGAACTGTGAGTCTTCCAGAACTTGGGGACTCCCAATCTGTTGATAAAGGGAACAAGCACTGCGCCAACCACCAGCCACCAAGTACTGGCCAGCAACCACCAACAATTGACCACAGAACACTGACTGACCTGAGAATCCAGAGAGAAGTACCCACAAACCATTCAGATGAACTTGTACTTTCAGTCCTGAGGGCTAACACACAGTCCTTGCAGGCATCTGACTGCACCCCCCATAGCTTATTAAGTTTTTGGCCTCATAACTGAATGAAATCTTCCACCCTGCTCAGTGTGGGAGGTGTGCAGTGGCTTGTGACTCAGCTCACACTTCTCTATACAAAGGACAATAGTGTGACTGCAGGCTAGCCAAGCCTGAACCCAGTCAGTGGGAAGTAACTTATTTGACTACCTCTGAAAAGTCTACTAGTGAGCTGAATCTGACTGCCTTCCCAGAGAAGAGCTTTTGGCCAAAAAATCAGAGTTAAAGTTCCCAGACATGCTCCCTGAGGAGGAGGACCAATGCTTCCTTCTCAGTTCTCTCCCACAATCTCTGAGAAGTCTCATAGCTAAGCAAGCTAGAACTGACTGCACCTGATAACAGGAGCCTTTGCTAAATAGCCTTAGTAGAGCCCCTAAACCTGCCTGGTGGGGAGGGGCACTGCTATGGCAACTGAATACAGAATATCTATCCTAAGGAGGGGAAAGAACCAAGAAAAACCTCTGTCTGAAGGGACTCAGACTTGCATGACTTCTGGGGGGGACACCACCCAGTGGGGATACTAAGAACTGCAGACAAAAACTTCACACCTGTAATCCTAGCTACTAAGGAAGAGAGATCATAAGGATTGTTGTTCAAAGCCATCCCGGGCAAATAGTTTGTGAGACCCTATCTCAAAACACCCTTCACAAAAATAGGACTGGTGGAGCAGCTCAAGGTGAAGGCCCTCAGTTTAAGCCCCAGTACCACAAAGCAAATGAAGAAACAAAAAACCTGATGACCAGTTATTGGAGGAGAATGTACAGTGTACTTTTTGATCACAGAAGAAACCCAATCTCCTCCACAATAAGGAAGAAATTAGGACCTTATTTTTTTTCTTATTTGCCATATTTCTGATTTGTCTGGCCCACTTTTTTTCCCCTACTTTTCAATTCTACGCCACACCCCTTTTCTTCTCTTCCTTTTCCCCACATTTGATATTTCTTCCTTACACACCACTCAACTAGTGGTTTATTCTACACCTTTTTTTATTACTCCCATGATTTTTATCCTTGTGCAATCCGTGGCAACAGCACCCCTTCTTCAACAACTGAGCTACACCCACACACATAATATGGTCTTAATAATCAGCAGCCCCTCTACCTCAAACCTCTTCATTCCATTCCCCCTTCTTCCATATATCCTCGCTCACTCCCACTTTTTTACTCTATAAGTTTTAGTCTGTGTGCAAACCACTGTGATTTTTCCAATGCCTCCCTATATATAGCTAATACTACCAAGGGTTTTATACTTCACATAAATACCTGGTTTAGTATTAAATTCATGAATTTGTTATTGCTAAGTTATACCCTCAGTTTAGTGGACAGAAACAACAAAACAACCTAGCCAATAACCTATCCTGCCAGAACATGGAAATTAATTCAAGGAAAAGACTTCAGCTGACTGACAGATGAGCAAATCTCAAAATAGAAGTATAGAAAATAGGAAAAGGGAGGGGGATAGGACTCCTCTAAAGGAAAATAACTACACAATAAAGCATCTGATGGTTCTTGAAGGGAATGAAACTTGAGTCATCAATATCAAAGAATGGTAAGAATGATTAAGAAGGTTAAAGAGGACATGCTGAAACAAGTCATGAAATCCAAGAGAATGTGGATAAATAGCCTGAGAAGACACAGAAACAACTAAGCAAACTCATAGAATACATGAACATCTAAATGAGATCAATGAAAAAGCAAAAAGAGATGAACAAAATAAGGAAGAAAATACAAGATATACAAGGGGAATTTAATAAAGATATGGAAAGTCTCAAAAAGAAAAAAGACCATGTGGAAATCTTGCAAATAAAAAGCTCAGTAAGTTAAATAAAAATACACTTGAAAGCCACTCCAGCCTACTGAAACAAGTGAAAGAATTTCAGGACTTGAAGACAAAGTAGAAATAATAGAGAAAACAGACAAGTAAATAGAGAAAAGAACAAAGAAATAAGAAAGGAATATGCAAGAACTCTGTGATTTGATTAAAAATCCTATGAAAGACAGGCATTGAAGAAAAAGTGAAAGCCAAAGGCACAAGAAACATTCAACAAAATAATCCACAAAACTTCCCAAATCTTCAGAAAGAGATATCCATCCAGATACAGGTGGTCTATAGAACACCAAACAGACATGGCAAAAATAAATCCTCACCATGGCTTATTTTAATTAAAACATTAAGCACAGAGAACAAGGAAGTAATACTGAAGGCTGTAAGGAAAAACATCAAATCACCTATAAAAGTAAACCCATCAGAATAGCAGCAGATTTCTCAACAGAAACATTAAAAGCAAGAAGGGTATGGAATGAAGTATTTCAAGCATTGGAAGAAAATAATTTTAAACGCAGAATACTCTACCCAGCAAAGCTATCATTATTAATTGAAGGAGAAATACAAAACCTCCATGATAAACAGAAAAATCAACATTTGACCACTAAACCAACACTCCAGAAGATACTTAAATGAATTCTAAAAACAGAAGATGAAATAAACATAGCCATGAAAGGATGGGAATTATTAAATCTCAAGAGAAGAGCAGGTAAATATTTGTAGAGCAGCTTAGAATCAGTTGCACACAAACACACCCTCACACAGCCAAAACAACAAAATGGAAGGAATCACCACATACCTTTCAATACTAACAATGAATTCTAATGGTCTCAACTATCAATGTGTCTAAATACACATTCGCAAGCTGAATTAGAAAGGAGACCCAATGATGTTTTGCCCTAAAAAAAACCCATCTCACAGACAGCAACAGACATTGGCTTAGGGAGAGGAAGATTTACCAAGCAAAAGGCCTCTTAAAACAGATAGGAATAGCTATACATATTTCAGATAAAGTAGGCTTCAAACCTACCCCAGTCAGAAGAGATACTAATACTAATAAAAGGAACAATATATCAAGATGAAATAACAATTGTTAACTTATATGTGCCCAATGCCTGCACACCCATCTTCATTTCACATACACTACTGAACTTAAAAGCACAGACAGACCTCAACACAGTGATATTGGGAGACTTCAACACTCTGTCACCAATAGCTAGGTCATCCAAACAACAACAACAAAAGAAACAAAAACAAGGAAACTTCAGAATTAAATGACACCATAGAACAAATGGTCTTAAAAGGCAACCATGGAGAATTTAATTCAACAGTGTCACAATAAACATTCTTCTTAGCAGCCCATGGAACGTTTTCCAAAATAGATCATATTTTAAGACACATAGCAAGTCTTAGCAAATATAAGAAAATTGAAATAACTCCCCTGCATACTGTATGACCACAACAGAATAAACCTAGAACTCAACAACAACAGAAACAGCAAAGAGTATTTATACACCTGGAGGCCAAAGAAGAGGTTGCTGCATGACCAGGGATCATTGAAGAAATAAGGGAAGGAATAAAAAGCTTCCTGGAACCCAATGAAAATGAACTTACTAGAATCTATGTGATATAGCAAAGGCAGTGCTAAAGGCATAGTTTATACCTATTAGTGTCTACTTAAAAACACAGAGAAATCGCAAATGAATGACTTAATTCTGCATTGCAGTCTCCTAGGAAAACAAGAACAAACTAAACCAAAGCTGAGGAAGAGAAAGACAATAAAAATAAGGGGTGAAATCAATGAGATAAAGACCAATAAAACTGTATAAAGGATCAATGAAGCAAAAAGTTGGTTCTTCATGTAGATAAATAAGATTGATGAATCCTTAGTGAATCTGACTAAAAGAGGGAGTGAAAAGACACAATCAATAAAATCAGAGATGTAAAAGAGTATATCACAACAAATATCAATGAAACCCAGAAGAAAGAAAAAAGACAAAGATCTCATGTTTTCATTCATATATGAAAGATAGATCCCAATGCGAACACAAGCATTATCACATCTATATCTATGTTTGTAATTATATCTACATGTATCTATCATTCCATCTATCTATCTATCTAATCTGTAGAATGGGCATCCACAAGTAAGAATGTAAGAGGAGAATAAGGAAGGTTGAAAAGAATAAAAGAATGATAAGGAGTGAATAATATTTAAATACATCACATTTGTATAGGAACAAGACAATCAAACATATTGATAACTGTTGAACATTACAGGTTATGGGGAAAAGAATGAAGAGTTATAGAGGGGGTTTAACTGATTAAAGTACAATATATTTGTAAACTTCTAAGGCAAAACCCCATTGAACAATGAACAGACACTAAAAGGATGAAGGACAGGAATCCAAAATAGGTCATATTAAGGGGAGAGAAATTGCAGGAGGGAGAGAGTAAATGAAGAGGGTAAAGGAGGATCAATAGGAGGTTGAGGTATTTTCTGTACATGTATGAATATGGAACATTGAAACCTGTCAAAATCCTTTCTAGAAGGGGAGTCAGAGAAAAGGAAGAATAATGGAAGGGATAAACCAAACCAGGGTACAATATATGTATATATGGAAACATCCCAACAAAATCCCCTGTATGTATAAGTATCATACACTAATAAAATTTTTAAAAACTACATTGAGATTTCATCTCACCCCTGTCAGAACGGTTTCATGAAGAAAAAAATTACAAAAACTGGTAGTGAGGATGTGGAGAGAAAGAAACTCTTATATACTGCTGGTAGAAATGTAAATTACTTCAGCCACTATAGGAATCAATATGGAAGTTCCTCAAAATATTTAAAATGTAATTTCCATATTATCCAGTTATGCCACTTCTGAATATAAACCACCAAAAATTCAGCTTATAATAACAATACTTGCATACTCAAGTTTATTGCTACACTATTAACAATAGTCAAATTAGGAAATCAGCCTAGGTGTCCATCAATGGAGAATAAATATATATAGATAGATAGATAGATAGATAGGGAGAGAGAGAGAGAGAGGAATTTTATTCAGCCATAAAGAAGGGAATTATGTTATGTCATTTGCAGGAAAACAGATGGAACTGGTGATCATGTTAAATGAAACAAGCTAGACTCACAAACACATGGAGTAGAGTTTAGGGGAGTGAGTAAGGACATGAAAGTAAGAACTTGACTACAGATGTGAATGAGCAAAAAGGAATGGAGAAGAAGTAATGAAGAGTAATGGGGGGATGAATATGATTAAAGTACATTGCATGCACGTATGGAAATGTCATAATGAGTCCCCTTACTTGGTGTAGTTAAAAAATAAAGCGTAAAATCACTGACAAAAACAGTGATCTCCATTTTATGAGCATCATAATACATAAAAATTAAAGCAATAAATATTGGCTAGGATGTGGAGAAATGAAATGCTGGTGCCCTCTAATGGAAATGTAAAACAGTGCTGTTTCTGTGGAAGACAGTTGACAGTTCCTCAAAATTTTAACATTTAAGTACCACATGACTCTGTGATTCACTTCTAGGTATATACATAAGACAATTGAATGCAGGGACTTACATATTTGTACAGAAGTACTAATAGAAGCATTATTTACAATAGCTCAGAGATGGAGACAACCCAATATCAATTAACAGATGGTTGCATAAACTAAATGCACTATATACATATAATGGAGTATTACTCAACTAAAAGAAATAATCAAATTTTGATATGTGCCTACAGCATGGATGAACCTTGAAAACATTACATAAACTGAAATAAGTCAGACACAAAGGACAAATATTATATTATTCCACCAATGTGAAAAATGTAGAATAGTCAGGTTCATAGAGATAAAAAGTGGAGTAAAGGTTAGCAGGTGTTTAGTGGAGAGGGGTATTGGGAGTTATTGATGAATGGGTACATACTTTATTTTGGTGATAATGAAAATGTTTTGGGCATAGTGGTGATGGCTCCGCAATACCAAATCTCTTTAATGCCACTGAATCATGTACTTACAAATGGTTAAATTCATAAATATTTTGTTAAGTATGTTTTGATACAAAAAGAAAGTGGCATCAGGACTGGTGGTCTCCCTGCTGCCCTTGAGAAGAACAAAGCAGCTTTGGAGGGACCTGTTTTCTCCTGAGCTGTGCAGATGTTAGGTCCAAATAAAGACAAACTCTCAATCTGAATTACACACAACTCATGGGGATATATTTATTCCATGATCTAGGATCAGCAGATCCTAGAGTATAATCATAGATCCTAGGAACATCAATGTTATAGCCCCAAGAATTTCAGCAAGCAAAACTAACTCTCAATGTTATAAGAAAACCCAAAAGACAATGGAATGCATCTTCAAAATACTGACAGACTACAATTATCAATTTTGCCTCAGTTAAATCACTACACAGGCATTAATATATTCTATTTTTTCTGGGATGTATTAACATTTTCTCCTTTTCTTCTAGGCTTCTGATCTAAATTTCATTAATTTTGTGTGAGATAGAAGTTTAAAATTTTTCATGTACATAGCTGGTTTTCCAGCTCCACTTATTGGAAAAATTTTCTTCCCTTATTGAATAGATTATGTTTGTGTGACTAATTGTATTAATAGATATCTAGTGTTGAAACAAACTTGCTTTCCTGTGCAAAGCTTCAATTAACTATAATATATTTTATTTTATATATTGTTAGTGAAATTTGTAAATACTTTGAAATTTTTTGTCTATGCTCTTGATAGTCACTGGTATGTGAAAATTTCATTCTGTATTGTGCTTAACAGGTTTCAGTATCAAGGTTACCCTAGTCATATGAGTTAGAAAATGTTTCCTCTCTCTTCTCCTCTATGTTCTGAAAACAATGTGGAATTAGTATTATTTTTCCTTAAATGCAAAAAAATGTGGACTTCACCAGAAAGTCCAGATTGGCCTAATGTTTTCTTAGAGGGAATGATTTTAATTGTAAATTCAACAGATATTGGACTATTCGGATTTACCAACTTGTATCTGCTTTGAAAATTCATGGTTTTCCCCTCAAAGGCATTTTTACATTTTAGTTGATTTGTCAAGTTTTTTAGCATAAAGTTTTCAATAATATTACCTTACTATATGCTTAATGTCTACAGTTTCCATAATGAAAACCTCATTCACTCTGCATAGTAACATTTGTTTCTTTTTTATTTGTGATCATTCTTATTATGCATTTTTAAATTTTATTAATATTTTCAAAACTGCTTTGGCTTTGATTACTTCTAGCATCTGCTTATATTATATTTCACTAATATATATTACTTATTTTATTCTTTTCACTTGTTTGCATTTCATTTAGTCATTTTCTAGTTAATGTTGAAGTTTTGCATTTTTAATAGAGATGTAAAACTGAAGGGATCAGAAAAGGCATGAGAGAATCAACAACAAACCTCTCCTAGCTGCCTATCTGAACCCACTGAGAATGGGGGAAATGGCACACACCAATTTGTACCTACTGATTTGAGTGCACTCTGGCCTCCTTTCTTGGTTTTCATTTGTTCTCTGCATTATTAAGCTTGAACATTACATCCAAAGCAAGCATAAATGTAAGGAAAACTAAATTGCTCTTTCCACAAGATCAAAGAAAGTGTTAATTGCAAGACACACCATGATTTTATTTGACCCTATGGAAAAATATGCTATGACATTGGAGTTAATGTATCTCAATTTCAGAGATATGATTTTTTTTTACAAAATATATATTAGAGGTGTGAGGAGTATTAAATAGGATTATAATAGATTTATTGTAGACAAATAGGAAAGTCTAATTGTATGAGAAGATGTGCAATAAATATTAAAATATAAATGAGCAACACAAATTTAGATTAACTAGAAAATACATATTTATATCAAAATGACAAAATTCAAGTGGAGAAATTTGGTTTTTGTAGATTTATGACTGTAAGTACACACTGGAAAAGATAAATATCTATAAAATTAAAAAGTGGTATGCAGAATAAATTGATGAATCAAAGAAAAAATGCAAATAAAATGGTCATAGAATTTTATGTTTTGTCTTCTACAAAATCAGAGAACAAGAGGGCAGTACAGGGTCTGCCTGGAGTTGGGAGGGGTGAGGAAGGAGGTGGTCCAAGTAATGTATACACATGTAAGTAAATGCAAAAATGATATCTGCTGAGACTGATCTGGGAATTGGGGGAGAAGGGATGAAAGAGAGCAGTGGAGGTGGTGAATTCAATCATGATATGTTTGGTACATTGTAAGAACTTTTGCAAATACTCCAATGTACCCCCACCTAGCACAACAATAATAAAAAAAATTGATATGAATAGTAATGAATATCAATGATGTGAAATAATGAATATTTTCAAATAAAATTCCAATATAGATATAATTCCCATTTAAATATTTTTATTTATAAACAATAGGTCTTTGGATTTTAATCTTCAGGATTAGAACAGGAAGGTATAAAGGGGGCAGAAAAAATTTATCACGCCTTCATGAAATAAATCTAAGATGGTACATCATTGACAGAGTTATAATCATTTCCAACATTTATTATCAATATTTTCTAAATCATCTCAGTGGAAGTCAAGATCATAGATGCTGCTTACATGAGAAAGTTAAAACTCATTTACAAATATTCTGGTAGTTACATCAAAGGATACTGCACCCTTTGAATTCCTGCCATGCCTTGTATACTTTCACATTTTACAAAATAGTTCACGTTTGCAAATATTCACTTGTGAAAGGAATGTGAGTCAAGTCAATTTCCTTAGAGGTCCTCAGTAAAAATGTCCAGGTCTCTTGCTACAGGTGAGACTTGGGAAGTTCCAGCTTATCTTGAGTCTAGTTTTGGAAAGATGTTTCCCATCTCTCCTACCCTCCCCTACTGCACTGGAGAGAGTGTAAAATAATTCAATTCCTAAAGAATTAAAGTCATATGAATAGAACATACTAACATTCTCAGACTTAGGGTAAAAATTATCTTCATGTAAACTGTTTAGTAGGAGAGAAATGATAAGACTAGGAAGGTGATGGCAAAGATGTATGTGTGTGTCTTCAATTAAAGCTCTTCTGGAGAAATCATGCTTTGCACATTTTTAATTGCAGGGCCATGAAACTACAAAGACTCTAGGTACTATGATGTACCCCTATTTCTAATCAAATTTGGAATTCAGCTCTTGCCTTCAAAGCAACCCTTTCCTCAGGGAGCTAAGCAGTCACTTGAGCTTTCTCATTGCACCATCCAGAGGATCAACCCATTTGAATGTTTGAACATCTCACGCCCCAGAGTACCAGAGAGAACTAAAGCCACATCAATACATCAAGGAATATATTCTTAATCTTTAGAAACTTCCTGTACCAACATCCTCATAAAAGAACAAATAAATATTTCTTTGCATTACACAACGGCTTACTATTCATACATAAAGACAAAGGAAATCATGTTGTTTGCAATAAAATGGATAGAACTGGAGATCATCATATTAAGCCATGTAAGCCAGGCTCAGAAAAACAAATTTCATGTTTCCTCTTACATGTAGAATCAAGATTTGAAAAAAAAAGGCAGTAAAGGACAATTGGAACTATTTGGGGTGATGATGGGGACCAGCAGGAGGGGGAGCAAGAGAGTGTAATGGGGAGTTAGTATGATCAAATATATACATATATGAAAATATCATAAGGAGGTGCATTAGTGTATGTAATTAATATATGCCAATAAAAATTTAAAAGTTCCTTGCAAAATAGCACACATTTTAAAAAAAGCAAATCATTCTATTACCCTGTCCTGTTGAAACTATCAACAAAAATCTAAAGAAAAATATGTAGGAAACTTCTTGTCTATTAGAAAAAAGGGAGCACAGAAGAAGGGTGCAGAAGTCTTTTTAAAAATGAGAACATAACTTTGTCTTTGTGTTCCTAGAGATCAAACCCAGGGGTCCTACTTGGGCTATTTTCCCAACCCCTAAAACATAACATTTAAAAACACTGTTAACTTTAATGACAAGTGAAATGGAGTGTATTTTTTTAATACACTTATGATTCACAACATGTACAATTGTTTAGATATATTATTAATATTTTACATTTTTATGCTTAGTTATTTTTGGACTTTTTATGTTTTTCCTACTATAAGTAATTCTCTGAGTATATAAACTTTTCATGTTTGTACAAGCAAAGAGATTAATTTGAGCTGGCTAGTTACTCTAAATTCCGAGTGGGAAGGAAATTGAACCCATATTCTAAGAGCCCCATGGATTTAGGAAAAACCGTGCTTCCCCACAACTCTTTAGAAACAGCAGCTGAAAGGTCTTAAAATTAAATGAAATAAAAGCTCCTGTGTGTCATTTGTCACAGGTAATCAACTGTCACTGTAGCTTTTCTTTTCTTAGGTAATAGAGTTGGTTACATAACGCTTTATAATTCCAAGTGCAGTACTGTTTGGTCTTCTGAAATCTAAACTTCCAAGATTTAAGACAGTGATAAAAGGCAAATAGTAACTTGCCTAACCTTTTAGTTTTTTAAGGGGGAGTATGTGCATTGTGATGAGAACACACTAATAAGGAACTTTGATCATGTTTGACTCAGTCAGTGCAGTGGTATGATGGGAGACAGAGAGATGAGAACCCAAGCTTCCCATTTAGTGACATTCGGGTTCCTTTAGTATATATAGGGTTAGGAAGCTCTGGGAAGAGCCAAAAAATTGTTTATTTCACTTCATATATTATATAATTTGGTTCATTTTCCCTAGCCTCCACTTTTATGAGAAGCCATTAAAACATTCAGTAATTGTTATTAAATATGTTAATGAGCCTTGAAACTAGGATTGGTTTTCTGAGTCAGTTAATTCACATTACTATGGCTGTCTCTACAAACATCCCAAACAATGGAAATCTAGAGTCCCTTGTAGAAGCTGAGTGTTCTTTTATGAGGCTCAGCAATACAAACTAGGCGTGGAGATGCTTTTAAAGGACAGTTTTATGCAGCCCTAAAGGTCTGTCCCCAAAAGGAAGGATTCACTTTGAGCACTAGTCAGCACATTTCCTAGATCTCTGAGCAAAGTCTAGACCACCTTGTATAAAGGAAATAAATATTCCTTTGACCCTACAGAAGTAGAACATGGCCCTACATTATGCTATACAAATCCATGTAAATGTGACTTCTGCAAAATCTTTGAAGTTGTAAGTTTTTGCGTCTAATTCATGGTAAGATCATTTAGTGTTGGGGAACAAACATTTACTCATGTGTCATAAACATTTCCATGTCATATGAACACAGCAGACATTGCTACTCAGTCTGTTTCAACAAAGCTCTTTGTAAGTCAACTCCAATAAACTAGAGTGCTATGTAAATTCAATTCTAATGACCATCTCTGATCTAGTTCATTGGATTTGATATTGACATTGGCTGGCTGGCCCTGGGATAGATTTAACAAAAATTTACTGAGTATTCAATTCCAAAAATCGTGTGAGGGTTACATGGGGTCACTGTGAGGCATAAGATATGGTATGTACCCAAATGAAATTTTAATCTAAAATGAGGAACAAGATGCAGACTATCATTCAAAGGTGTTAAATGACAATTGTACAAGATGTCTAGATAGTGATTCTGGATGAGAGGAATAAACGGTTTAAAGAAACAAAGAGTAACAGTAAGAGAGCATGGCTAAGTTAGGAAGATTCAGAGTAAAAGAGGCAGGAGAATTGCTTGGAGGGTTCTTGGTTTAGTGCTGACTTATCCTGAAGAGCAAATGTTTACTCTATGCTCCATTTTCTGTGGCCTATTAGGTATGGACACTTCCCAACCCACAGTTATTGCCTGCAGTCAGAAGCAAGTTATAATGTTAAAGTCACAAATGTTTTGATGTTCTGTAGGATCTACTAATATCAGGGCATGTTTGGATTATTTGTAGATCTCTGTTTTTTATGGAGAACAAACAGAAATTAAATTCACTCACACATTGTTTTATATGACAAACACTAGGCATATTTATAATTTTAAGTTACCTAGTAGACATAAAACTATACCTTTGTAAAATGTACAATATAATTAAATATTTAGTGTACACCATTTGAATGTTTTTTAAAATGTATGTACATTACAGACTATTACCATACACTTATGACTAAAAACTAATAGTTATTTATATAATTTATAGAAAATGACATTTGCTACAGGATTCTTTATTAAGTTATCTTCTAACACTTTTCTATAGTGTATTCTGCTTATACTAGTTATGTATTTTAAAATTTCATGCAGCATAGATAGTTTTATTTCAGTTATGTATATTAAATTTACTGAAAATGGTAATGTGAACTTCTGTTAACTCAAGTAATCAGAAAGATGATAATTCTATGGATTATAAAAATCAGTTTCTATATTTTTGTAAGTAACATTTTGTAACCATTATCTCCTGGAAAATAACTTAAAACTCATCTCGTATTTTTCCAGAAATGTGCAATCTCAAATTGTATATAACTGCAGGTAATCTTCCAAAATGCTTACTTGAAAGGAAATTTCTCCCAATAAAAGCAAGCTTTCCCTCTGATTTAGTTTTAAAGTAGCTGAAAACACAAAGCACTAGATGACTTGGGAAGACATTTGGACAGATTTTCTACTGGCAACTCAGAGCTTAGATATGGAACACCAGTATTGCAGGTGGTCAGTCTATAGTACAAAGCTTATCAAGTTACTGATTTCTTTCTTGGTCAGATGGCAACATTGCTTGGCAGAATCTCAATTTTCACATTACAGATGCATTTGTGTGTGTGTGTGTGTGTGTGTGTGTGTGTGTGTGTGTGTGCGTGGGTATGTAACTGATGAAGAACAAAGATCTTTTACTCTGGAAGATAAAAATTATTATATGTCATGTAGGCCATATTTGTTAGTATAGTACTAACAAATTTTGAAGTTGGCATGAGAACAATATTTAGCAAAAACAAAACAAGGTAGTTGTTTTACTTAAAACTGTGATCTAAATTTTCCTATGAAAAACCAAAATAAAATAACAGATGAAGATTGAATTGATTGGCTAGAGAACTTGAAGTTCAAATATCATTATTTACTTGTTATAAATTGGAGAAATGTATTCTTTGTTAGTGGAAGATCATTTAGAATTTTAAATGATATTAACTTTCAGCTTTTTATTTATACTAATTTTAAATATCCCCTTTTATAAGCTCTGGTTCTCTGCCTTTTTAAAAAACATAACTTTTTTCAGCTGCAGCTCATCTCCACTGAGAAAAAAATGAAAGACTTTCAAGGAGTTGGGAGCTGCAGAGCAGCACTAGAATTAGTGTTGTCCTGTGATGCTGTGAAGCCTCTAGAAAGTCTCCATGGCAAGACACCTGGTTTTTCTTTAAAAAATTATCCTATCATCTGACAAATCACAGCCATTGACCATGAGAACAGTCAGAAACAAAGGATTCTTTTCTATTTCTTATGACCCAGGATATGGTGAGTAAGCACACAGATTTCCAGTCTAACTTCTGATGGAACTTGTCCCAGGGAACAACACATTTGTTAAAGAAATGAGTTGGAGCTTGCCTGGAGCTGGATGTGAGCAAACCATCCATCTCTACTGGAGATGCAACAGCCACACATTTGGAAGTGAAATCCCAGTCAACTGACAGGGCAGGTAACTGACCGAGCTGCAGAAGGCCATCTGGTGCCTGATTAAGTATCAGGTTGATGAACTGAGGTCATAATTAAGTTTGTACTTAACAGCTCCTTGCCTGAAGTGGTAATAACAATGGCTTTGTGACAACACCCTCCTTTTTTCTCTGTCATTATCCTCACAAAGAGATTTAACAATGTCACAGTTGTCATTACTAGGAAAGTTAATCAGTCCTCTCTTTAATAAAAGCCTTCCCTCTAGTGTTCATATTAAATTATTTATGTTTACCATCTTTAAATGTTAATTCAATTGTTAATTCAATTCACTTTTGGAAAAATCACTGTATAAATCCTTAAGTACAAACAAATAACTCAGACCAATTACTTATTGCAGGGCAATCACTTCATTTACATATGTCTATTCGAAACTTAATCCAAATTAGGGTTCTTAATAGTCTCTCATCTACACAAAAAATTTTGCAAGAAGCTTTTTAAGGTCTCAAAAATAACAACTCCATTCTTCTCATTGTTCAGGTACAACACTGAAGTCACCATTGATTTCTCTTGCATCTTTATGCCTTACACTGATTTAGTTAACAAATCTTGATGCCCTTATGTAAAATATATGTTTTGAATCTAGCCATCCCTCACCATCTACTCAGCTACCAGTCTGGCTCAATTCCTAATCTGTTTCTTGTTAGGCTACATGAGGGTTAATGTCAACTGCTAGCTTGATTGTATTGAAAAGCAGATTAGTAAAGCACACTTCTGGGCATGTCTTTGAGGGGAATTTCAGAGAGGATTACCTAAGTGGGGAAGACATCCCCAATATCCCATAGGCTGAGGGCCTGAGTTGAATAAAAAGGGGAAAAGGAGGAAGGCAGGGAGTGAAGGCATTCTTATTCTCTCTCTCTCTCTCTCTCTCTCTCTCTCTCTCTCTCTCCCTCTCTCTCTGTTCCTGCCCTTCCTGCTATGATGGATTGAAACCTCTGAAAGTGTGAGCCAAAATAATTCCTCCCTTTATGTTGTTCTGCCAGGTATTTTAGTCATAGCTACAGAAAGCTGAGCAGCACAGTACTAGAATAGCTTGTACAAGGATACTGGGTGTGAGGCTGACCATGGATCAAGTGATAGAGAACCTGCTGAGCAAGCTCTAGGCCCTATGTTCAACTCCCAGTATCACTCAGGAGGGGGAGGCAGGACAATTGTGAGTTTGAGGACAATCAGAGCCACACAGTGAGTTACAGGCCAGCATGGGCTACATAGTGATACCCTGTCTCAAAAAGTAAAAATTGCTATATAATTTATATGTACACTTTTAAGTGTGAAAGCTGTGTTAGCATCAATTGTTTCTCAGTGGCTAAGAGAGTGACTGATTTGTCACCTAGGCCTACCACATGAACCATACTTGGAGCAGTGGTCAGAAATTGGAAATTATGTGACATACTTTAATAATGACACTAAAAGCAATTAACAGTTTATAATGATGAAGATATTGTTGAGTTGGTAATGGACCATAATTTTAATCTCATTTTTACAAAGTGGGTGAAACAATGCCCTCAATTACTAATATAACATTTAAAAAAATCACCAATGTTCAAATTTTTAGTCTCCCCAATGACATCATTGTTACTAAGAGAACCTTTTACTATAAAAATTTTAGTACATGAAAACTTTGTTTTTTTCTAAAATCGTAGGTGCTCAAATGGCATGTTAGCTTTCATTGCTTAAAAGGTGACCATTCAGTCATTCAACAAATATATGTTGGACTTTTTTAAATGCCAGACACTCTTCTAAAGACTTGAGAAACAGTGAATCTCTTGGGAGGTTGTCTTCTGTAGAAAGAGAGAACTCAGAAAAAAACAAAACAATAAATCATATACAATGTTAAGAGTAGTAAGTTGTATGGAAATAATAGAGCAGATAAAGGAAGCAAGAGTTTGGATTTGGCTTCTATTTTTAACAGATTAAATGTCACTGTAAAAAGAGCCTTTGAACAGACTTGAAGGAGTTGAGGAAGCCAGCCAGATTGACTTAAAGAAAGAATATTCAGGCATGGAGCATAGCCAGGGCACTGGACCTGAAATGGGGTGTACTCATCATATTAAGAAATGCCAGAGAGGACAGTGTGGAGGGAGAGAATGATCATGGGGAAGAATAGCATAAAAAGAGGTCAGAGGGAAAATAAGGGGGCTTTATTATGCAATAAAATGATCACTCTTGTTGCTGTGTTGAAACAGAAATAATAGTGGAAGTAAAACAGAGGGAAGAATATTGCATCAATCTGGATAAGAGATGCTCTGATGCTGGACATAATGGTACATGCCCATAATCCCAGCACCCTGTGAGCTGAGGCAGGAGAATCAAGAGTTCAAGGCCACCATGAGCTACATAGTAAATTTGAGGACAGCCTGAGCTACATGGCAAGACAAGATCTTGTCTCAAGAAGAGAGAGAGAGAAAGACAGAGACAGAAACAGATAAAGACAGAGAGACAGAATGTGCCACAGATTATAGCTGTATTGAGGTGGTGAAATGTGATCAAGTTTGCATTGTCTTTGGAAGGTAGTATTAACAAAATATCTCAATGGACAGAATGTGTGGTATAAGAGAGTAGACAAGAATAGTATGAACATTTTGCCTCAGTACAAAAGATGGAATGCCCAGGAAATGTTGGCTGCTGGAGAAAGTGGGTTCAAGATTTTTTAATTGGAAAAATAGAAACAGACTTGTATGCTAATGATAATTGCATCAACTAATTTAGGAAAAGTTACACTATGGGAATAAATGGCCCTGAAATCTCAGTCACTTTCAACAAAAATGGTTTAGTGTTTGTTTCTGATTTAACTGCAAGTCTGTTACCTTCTTTTTTCTCTGGGATCCAGGTTGAAAGCTTACATCTCTATCTGGGATATTGCTTTCCTTGTGAAAGAGGAGAAAGAGAAAATGGCAAAATCAACAATGCGCCTTAAGTCTAAAGTCCATGGGTGAAAAATACACTATCCTCCCCTACTGAGAATGTGAAAGAGTCTTTTGAAAAGTAATAATTTGCCACAATAGTGATCCAGTGGAGAATGGAAAGATAATCTCCTTTTCTGAGGAAAAATTAGAGTGGGGTGCTTGAGAGTGTGTTAGAGATCAAATACCATGTCCAAGTTGGAGACAAGCTTCAGAGGGAACATGACTGCTTCATTATCAGTGGTTCTCAAATGGAAGTCTTTTAATTAACAATGTCAACACCGTCTGGGAAGATTTTAGAAATAACACATTACTAGACCTCAATCCTGAATCTACTGACTCAGAGATTCTGGATATGGGATCAAATAATTTGTATTGTGTTGGGTTCTTTAGTAATTTTGTCCTTTGAGTTGATTTTGATGATTGCTAAATTTGAGAACCAATGTCGTTTAGTACTAGTCAGAAAGATGGAATGCAGTTATGGGCTCTGGTAGGTGGATAAAGAAATGATGAAGTTCTACTAAAATTACCTTTCTGATTGCTTAAGTTTTTTTCATTGAGGTAGAAATTAGCTAACAGAAAACATAAATGAGAAGACAATAAGAGAGGTTAAGGCAATAGGAGAAAGCATGCAGTGTTCAACATGGACATTGTGTAGACTGTCATTTCCACAACTGTTTATGGTTCATGTGTGGTTCATGATCATGTATCAGGTGGCCATGTATTTTCTCCAATCCTGTTCAGCAACACAAATCCATGCACAGAATGCAAGAGCTGAATCTTATTAGGGAGTTTTTTGCAAGTTAATAAATTGGAGCATGATAGGAGGTATCCAAGGGAATGATTAAGGAGATCTACCATGGTATTTAAACTTGATAAAGAGGAAAGGGAAGATTGGGAGGTGAAGGACAATCAGAAGGTAGTTGGATAAATGTTTGAGGTCTCAGAGTTTTGGAGATGGAATTAGAGAAAATGACCTGGAAATATAGGAAGCAGTGACAAGAAAGAGGGAGAAATGAAATTGAAACTATGATGAATCTGGCTATTTGGGGGATGAAAAGGTACAGAAAATGGCTATGGGAGTGCCTGAGGGCAAGTGGAGAAAGAAGGCCAAGCAACAGAGAGGACAAATTACTGGAAGATAAACCTACAATGTGTAATAAAATGCTCAGAAATTAAGATAAGGATAATGCTATAAAGAATAGAAAGTAGGATCACACAGAAAAGAGGAGTAACATGGTGGGCATTATATGATTGTAACAATGAAAGGTGAGTGATGCATCCTGATAACATCAAATATTTGGGTTTTTTTAGGAGAATGGTTAAAAGCTGATATTAAAAATGTGTTACCATTAGCAAAACTTTTTATGAGGATGTGAATTAGAAATCTATGATTTGCAATATTAAAGTTTAGCTATATGAGTTAATCATGGCTTTTCTCTTTTGATATATTTGGTATTTTTAAAAGCCAGTAGTAGAGCTAATCAAGAGAGGAAACAGGATTACCCAAAAATCCCACAGTATTTCCAAAAATAAAAAATACATCCTAGGCTGATATCATCTTTATATAACCATAATTATTTGCTGCTCAAGTCTGTTTAATCACACTCAATACACAATGCCTTCTTGCTGTCTTAATTGAGGATAATAATTCACTAGTTGATTGCCAGCAGTATTTATGTCACCTGCTTTGGAAGGCATCTTGGGTAAAAGAGCTATCTTCAACTAATATAAGGGATCTGGAAGTTAATTAACTTTTCTCAATGTCCATACCACACTTGTACTGTGGATATGGTGAGACTCTAAATCTATCCACTCATACACATTTGTCCACAGAGAATGATAGTTTGATACTTCCCACTCTGCCTCTAGCCAATATGAACTTGAACTTTTCTACCATACCACTATGTGCTCAGCAGTGTCCCAGTAGGACAGTGTTTGTCATTTTGCTAATGTGTATTGTCAAGCAGTGCTCAGGTGACTACTTTCAGAAACATAGGCTCTGCAAGGATAGCACTTTTGTGCTGTCTTGCTGGACATCTTGAACACAGGCTCTTTGTTATTTTGAAGAAGCTGCCCTGTTAGGTTTTCCATGATACTGTCCTGCTAGGAAGATACATCAGCCTCAAAGCTGCAGTAATTTCTCAAGCCACTAGATGGAGGGGGATTCTGTCATGAGGTCCTCTCAGATTCAGAGCCTCTGTTCTCCTCTTACCTCCTCTTTCCTCTGAATTCTGACTTTTCTTTAAGCCTCTCAATAAGAGATACATTCTATTTATCATTAGATCTCCATGGACCATCAGGAAGGCCTCAATCTTTTGAAACATTTCTTGGTATATGGAGGAACTTCCAGTTTTCCTAATGATTCATACTTATACTCTTCCCCTAAGGATAACGAGGGATATCTATTTATAGCAGAGAAATAAAAATACAACTTAAAGTTGCAGTGGTTAAACTTATTTGCTATGTTTTGCGTATGTGCTGTGGTACTAATCTAACTAAACTGTCAGTAAACAAGTGGCATAATGTGTATAAAGCATGAAGAAACTCAATAAACATTCTTCCTCTTATTTAATCTTACTACTTTAACTTCATTCCCCTTTAGCTTTAAAGTTCGATCAATAAGTTTCTATTGCTTACCTCCAGACTTTTCAGACCACAATCCTCAAATAGTTCCCAACACCCAACAGTTTTCTTACTTACATTTTATATTTACTTTAAATTTCAATTCTCAAAAAAATCCTAATACCTAGCATTAGCACCTAACATTGCTCTTTTTTGATCAGATTTCACATTTATACTTTATGAGTCATTTAAGATCTGTTTTTCTTTCTTTTCCAGCCATATTGACATCCCTGATGCTTCTCAACTCTACCTCCACTCCCTCAAGCAGGCTATCACCTGAATCTTGCACTGCCTTTTCCATTACTGGGATGCTCTTTCCATACACATCTGCATGTGCACTTTCTGCATTGTTTTTAGCCATTACTCAAATGACAGCCTCTCAACAAGGCCTTTTGTGATGACCTTATCTAAAATTGCAGTCCCTGAAATGCTGATTCCTTTTCTTGGCTAAAGAAGGTAACAAAATATGTCATCCCCTCATGTAGGATATAATTTACTTACAATGTTTGTTTATCAAGAATGAAAGCTCTATGAGGACAGAGATTTTTATGGATTTTGTCCAAGGCTAGGTTCCCATGGAATGGGATGGAATGATGCCTGGAAGTAACCACTTAGTAAACTAAGATGAATCCCTATAGTTTAAGTTCAGATATACAATATTGCTCACTCATAATATGCACATATATATGGGTGTGTGTATGTTTATCCTTTCTTTGTCTAGCAGGGACTCAAGATAAACATATATGTACATATGTGCATGTCAACATGCACACACATTCTCCAATATCTTTGCGAAAGACTACTGAACCTGGCATTATTTAGAACAAAACCATGTGCTAGAAGCTTGGCATGGTGGTGCATGCCACCAATCCCATATGCTCCATAAGTGGAAGCAGTAAGAATTTAAGGACAGCCTAGGCAGAGTTAGCAAGACCCTATCTCATAACGAAAATACAAACAAAAAGGGATGGGAGTGTGGCTCTGATGGTAAGAGCATCTACCTAGCATGTGTAAGTCCCTGGATTTAAGACCCATTACTATACATTACCACAGAGAGGAGAGGAGAGAGAGACAGAGAGAGAGAGAGAGAGACAGACAGAGAGAGAGAGAGAGAGAGAGAGGGAGGGAGGGAGGGAGGGAGGGAGAGAGAGAGAAAGAGAGTAAAAAAGATCTAATTGAAAATGGTTATGTCATTTGCACTATTTCTTATGCTATTGAGATTAACATAAATATACAAAATAGATATTTTCAGGCACAAAGCAGCTAAAATTGAACTATGTGGTAAAGGAAATCTAGGCAAGAAGTAATTTTGAGAAAAGAAACCTTTTAACTATTGCCCTCAAAATGGTGTATGTATATTAAATTAACACATATTTTAGAGTTCAGGTACCACACGCATAATGGGAGCAGAACTGAATTTCAATACTATTACGGATTCTAAAATCTTGGATATGTAATTTTGAAGATACTTCATTAAAAATTCATTCCCACATCTTGAAGGATACCCAAAATTCATGTGTGGGAATTTCTGTAAAAGAAACATATGCAGATCACCATTATGTTTCAGCATCAGTTTATCATGCATAGTTTGGTTATAAATGTGTGTTTGGATATATATAGCCATTTATAAAATTGAATAAAAAAAGGACATGAAGCCACAGTTCTTGAATTCAGAGTCAGCATTTCAGAAATAAAAGAACCCTCTTAACTCTCTCCCCTTCTAAATATGCAAAGTTTTGAAATAAAGCTTTGTACCTTAAATGCTAAGGGAAGGATAGAATGGAAATACTTAGGAATTTGTAATACAGAAAAGGAAGGAATTATGGATTTGGTTTTAGTTTTATAATTTAAAAAAATTTTCCTACAGAAAACATTTCTTCAATTACAATAATTTCATGGTGAAATAAACTTACAGCAAAATAGGTAAAGAAAACTCCAATAGTTAAGGAGAACATATATGTAATACTAAATCAAATTATTTTAAAGTAAATAAAAATAGAACTAATGTTACTTTTCCTTCTGTTTCTAGAACCTAAGCTCTTGGTGAATATCCTCTCATTTTGTTACTATTTTCTGTGTTGACTACCTAGCAGTTATTGTAGAGGATAGGGACCTCTTAAGTCCTTCTCAACCCACACTCCATCCTCAACGTGCAGGATCTGACTGTGGTCTACGCCAACCAAAACAGAACCTTAGTGTTTTTCTGATAGGTTCCTAGACAAGTATGTGACTTGAACAGAACCTCAGGGAACAATGATTTTGTAGGTATGGGACAGTCAGTTGCTCTTCTTCAATATAGCTTGGGAAGCTTGAAGCTGTTTTAGTTGTCAAGCCAAAATATGAAAAAAAAAGCTAAGATAGACAGATGGAGGACTAATATTTACTCATTCATTCAAAAGTATTTATTAGGGGTCCATTTGTGAATTCAGTGTGAAAGAATTTTAAAATGTGGAAACAAAAATCAACTAGAAAAGATAGCAACAGACTAGGCAGGGCAGAGCACTTCCTAAGCTCTCATGGTCATAAACCTAATACCAAAGAGGGTACAGTTTTCTCCTGTAAAACTCAGCTGCATTCTTGCCTGTATTCAGGCAAGGAGAAAGCAAATAGCTGACTGTATAAGAACTGGGGATTTGTGAGAACTGTACAATGTAAGTAGAAGGAGAAAGACAAAAGCATTGAATGTGAGTTGAGAGAGAGAAGTTGAGAGAAAAGAGGAAGAGAAGATATGCAAGATAGGGATTACAGCAATACTAAATACGGGAAATATAGGAGGAAGGTGATTTTTTTCAGGGATTTTTAGATACATGGAAATGTGTTTTTAAATATCTTGATGTTTTGCTCAAGAAAAATTATCAAATTATTTTGTGATTCTGTCTTAAAGAAAAATTCTGAAGTTGCTTCTTTAATTCTTAAAAATTTAGAAGGGGGTCTTCATGTTTTTTCATGCATATAATGTACCTTAAACAAGTTCACCCCAGGAGGAGAATTATAAATGGTGGAAAGCGATAATGTCCACACAATAGAATTCATCATTGGTGTATACAATTGGTGAAATGAGTTTACTTGTTTCAAGTTGGTCATTTATTGGTTGGATGCTAAAATTTTGGTGGTAATATATTTATTGGCACTGTCAGGTCAAGTGCATGTTCGTAAGAGTGGGGGGCTAAGATGACAAGATGCTCAGTTGGCCAAGATGTTGTTTGGGTCATCCATTTTGTTGTTGAAGTTTGTGAACATGACAATAGTAACAGAGACAGAGAAAGTAGATCAGAAGCTAAGATTTTCAGGAAATCAGAATCACTGGGTTTTCATAAAAGATTTGATTAAGGAAAAACGGTCATTGTTTTTCATTGGAGTTGACCTTGTAAGGGAATTGGAAAGAGAAACAAGGTGAGGTGGCAGAGCAATGCAGAGAACATTTGAGATCTATGGTCATAAATTCAAAAGGAGGTCTGAAGGCTTACTTTTTTCTTTTTAATTGTTTTGAAATTTATATTTTGGTTTCTTTAAATTAAGACTATTTTCAGGCTGAAAAGGGCAGCAAAAATAGTAGAAAGAATCCCTGTATACCTTTCATCTGGATTTCCTAAATATTAACATTTAACCACACCACAATGATCAAAGTGAGGAAATTAACATTAATAGAACAATATTAATAATCTGTAGGCTTTATTCAGATTTTTTCACTTTCCCCATTGATGTACTAGGATCCTTTCGGGATCACATATTGTTTTTATTGCCATATTTCTTTATCTCCTCCAATCTGGGACAAGACTTCAACTTCTGAGTTCAGAACTTATTGAGTGGGGTTTTCTTAGCCAAAAGGATCTTTGTTCAAGGCCAGCCAATGTGAAAGTCCATGAGAACAAGTGTAAATAGAAGGACTGTGCTCTAGGCCACCCTGGGCTGAGATACCCTATTCAAAAAATACATACAGGAAAAATGGGCTGGGGTATGGCTCAAGAGGTAGAGCACCTGCCTAGAAAGCATAAAACCCTGAGTTCAAACCCCTATATGGCCAGCATTTTGTGTGGTGCTGTGGCAGGAAGGCAGAGAGGGGTAAGAGAGATTAATGAGTGCTACAGTAACACAAAGGAAGACCGGAGATGGGGAATGTAACCTAGAGACCAGAGGAAGGTTACCTCACCCCAGAGGTTAAAACAGCCAATGAAATAACATGTGATTATGTATGGGATAAGCCATACCTCCCCATTTCTGTAACCTGCTCTAAATGGTACATAAGGAAAGTCCCCTTTGTTCTCGGAGCTCAGCCTTTGAAAATGAGTCCTCTGAGTCCCTGCCAGCTTGCTTAATAAACTTGCTTCCTGAAAGCTTTGGTGCCCTCTCAGTCTCTGTATGAGCCCTCCAACAGTGCCTCTTGATTTGAACTTAACTGATGCTTCTGTGACTAAATTTTGGTGTGCATCTTTGATAAGAATACTATAGAAATGAAGTTGGCCTTTTTCAGTGCATCTTATAGGAGGACATGTCACAGTGTCTCTTCATTAGTGACCATTTGTTTAAGATGTTGTCTACCAGTTATTGATCACCACTGAAATGTTTGTAAATTTTTTTCCTGTGAGATTATTTGTAGAGAGATACTTTGACATTATATAAATATTCTATTTCTCATACTTCACCAAGTAATTTTAGAATGCATTGTGAACTTTGCCATAACAATTACTGTGGAGTTTGCCAAAAGTTGAGTTTCTATTTCTACCCTCCCTTATTTATTTTATTTACTTTTATTTTTTTCTTTTTTTTCCTTTTTTAGCACATTATTGTTATACTAGAGGTACAGTGTGACATTTATAAAAGTGCTTAAAAATGTATCTTACTTAGATTTACCCCTTCCATCTATCTCCTTTATCCTCCCCTACCCCACTTCTAGGGAGAGATTCTTCTCTTGTCCAATGAATTTAAATCAGTAATTCATAACTATATGGACTTATGAAAACTTATTTTCTATGGGACATAGTCCATTATTATTATTACCTTTATTTTCACAGATTTAGCCATTAAGAGCCCCTTCAAATTGGCTCCTGTGCTTTTGACATATTCTAATCATTTCATGAGCATGTCCTTATTCCCTGACATCACAAAGTTCCAGGTTTATTTCACACTTTCTATACCCTTGCTGTGGAATCTGTTGTTTCTCAAGTGTCCCTGGAGAATTTTATTGGAGAATGGTATTTAGAAAACAAACTCTGGCAGCAGGAGACAGGATCGTGTTCAGGCTCTTAATAAACAAACTATGAAATATATGTATGAATATTCACACATCTATATCCTTTTCTATACCATAGACATATAGATCCATATACACATCAGTATTTTGCCATTATCTGTCATAAACCCCTACATATTTATGTGTATGCTTGTATACTTATATATGCATATAAACATATATTTATAAACCTTTGAAAACAATGAATTCATACTTCCAATTCCAAACTTTCATAAGTTTTATGCTAGCCTAAGTCTTTTATTTTAATTCCTGTCTCCATTATCCCCAATGTATTTAATTTTTACTTAAACCTAGTATACACATGAACTAGATTCAGAATTCCTAACCTACAATACGATGATAAACAGGTTAGAGTTGTGGCTCAAGTGACCAAGAGTTTGGCACAAGGACCCAAGTTCAAATATCAATACTGCCAATAAAAAAAAAAACAAGAGAAAAAATGAATTAAAAATAGGCCTGGGCAATACTACTCCTGAGGATATACCCAAAGGAATGTGACTCAGGTTACTACAAAGGCACCTGCACACCCATGTTTATTGCAGCACTATTCACAATAGCCAAGTTATGGAATCAGCCAAGATGCCCCACTACTGATGAGTAGATTAAGAAAATGTGATATTTATACACAATGGAATTTTACTCAGTCACAAAGAAGAACAAAATTTTGTCGTTTGCAGGTAAATGGATGGGACTAGAGAACATCATCTTAAGCAAAGTTAGTCAGGCGCAGAAAGCCAAAAATCACATATTCTCCTTCATATGCAGATTACAGACCTAAAAGAAATGTAGTAATATTATTGGACATGGGTCACACACTAAGGGAAGATCGTGCACGGCAGGGATAGGGAAAGGGAAGAAAACTAAAAACTTGAATGTGGTTGATATGCTCACTGTATGGGAGCAAATCTAGTGATCTTAAACTGGCAGAGGTCACTTTGGGAAGGGGACTAGGAAGTAGTGAAGAGGTCGGGTAGAAATGAACCGATGTGGGTTATAATACACATGTGCATGAAAACAACACAAGGAATTTTTCTGTATAGCTCTTTATCCCAAACTAACAAAAATGTTGTTTTTCTCTTTATCGTACATGCTTTTTCTTCAACAAAATCAGAGAACAAGAGGGTAAAACAGGTTTTGCCTGGAGGGGGTTGGAGGGGAGAGGTGGCCCAAATAATATATACACATGTAAGTAAATGTAAAAATGACAAATAAAATAAAAAACAGAAAAAAAAAAGGCTGTGGATGGAGCTCAGTGGTTGAGTACTTGCCTAGTAGTCATGAAGCTCTGAGTTCGATCCCCAGTGCCATAAAAAGTTGAATAAATAAATAAATAAAAACACTTTGAAAAACAGATTTTTACATATATATGTACATATATTCATGCATATATGTACATACATACGTATATATACATATAAATTTTGTCATCTTTAGCTTTAGCGTATACAGAAAAAAATGCTGTTACACTAAAGTTACTTAGGTAAGTTCTTTTGTTCTTCATACACTTTAATGTGGTTATATAATGTATTTGTAATGTACTTAGCATTATTTGTTGCTATTTGGATTCTATTTTGAACATTTCCTTATTATGGTTAATTTTACTTAATTGCTTCTTTAAGTATGTGCACAGCCACATGTTTCTAAAACTCAGAACAATAGAAGCCACTACAATAAAGTGTCTCCTCAGGTAAGTGATGCTCAGTCCTTCTTCACTGGTCTTATCCCCCCATGCATTCCACCATTTTTACATCCATTGCATGTACACAACAAATCACATTAGTTTCTGGTTTATCATGTTTGTGTTTCATTTTTGACAACTGAGAAGATATATCTGTATTTTATTGTTTTCCCTTCTCCTTCACATTTAATATAGTATGTTATAGAATCTCCTTTGCACTGTTATTCATACTTAGAAATATGTTTTGGAAATAGCACATGTCCCTTAGAGGTCTTCCTCATTCTTGTATACAGCTGCATAATAATTCTTTGTGGGGATATACCATAGCTATCCAACAACCCTCAAACATGGGAATTTAGGATGTTGCTAGGATTTTGCAACTGTAAATAATGTTCTAATAAATAGTGTACATAAATTTGTAAATATATATATTTCTGTTGTTGTAGGTATATTTTCAGGATAAATTCTATATGTGGGCTTAGCAAGTCTAACAATAAGTCAATATATAATTTATTAAATATTACTGAATTTCCCCCCAAAAGAATTGTACTAATTTGCATTCCCATGAACAATGTATGAAAACTTCTGTTTTTTCTATAGCCTTACTTGTAGAATATTTTAAAAATTGTTAAATTTATACTTCTAATCTGGGTCTACACAAATTTAGAAGTTTATGTCCAGATGATTCTTGGCACCTCGCCAGCCACGTCGAAACGCCCGAGGGTTCGTGAGCTGGAGTGTGTGGGGCGGCCGAGGGGAGGATTGTCCCGCCACATTCAGGGCGCATGAGGGTGGCCAGCCATCCCAGTAGCCCATCGTTCCCTGGCGCCTCCTGCCCGCCCCTCTGGCCGGCCTCTTGGCCAGGCTTCGGTCCCACCCAGCGCTGCCGGTGTCCAGGCACCTGTGCCTTGGCCTGCCTTAAGCCAAGGACAGCTCGGGGCGCCGCGGGGCGCAGCAGAGGCTGATTGAAGGGGGCGGCAGCGGCTGTCGTGCTTCTGTGCTGGCAGCTCCAGCTGCAGTGGCGGCAAGAAACTCGCTTGCACTTCTGCACAGGGGGTCGAGCCTGCCGAGTTCGAGATGGAGTCGCAGATGGAGACGGAGGCGACCTCTGAAGACATCCATGGTGAGTCTCCCAGGTCCCTAGGGGTGTCTGCGGTTGGGCCGCTGAAGAAGCGGGAAGGACACGGCAAGGGGTTCCAGGGGAAGGCCCAGGGATTAGTTGGTCCCCTGGTGGAAAGGGGCTGAGGGAGACAGGGATGCTGGAAAGGCTAGGCTGAGGGGCCTGGGGCCCCCCAGTCGCCCCCGGCCCCGGACTGCCAGTGGCCGAGCTGGTCCCCGCCGGCTCGTTCAGGCCAGGGGCACGAGAGTAACATTCTACATGAATGCATTCAGGCAGGTTATGTAGATGGCAAGGGCAATAATAAGTTTATTGACTGTTAGGGGAAAATTTTACCAAAGGCCATGATGGGCCAGGTGGAAGGCAGAAGAGAGTTAGCAGTGTTACAAAGTGTTTTTAAAAAGAGCTTCTTAGCCTGTTGGAGGGGCAAAACCGAGCAGTTTCTGATCCCCAAAAATCAAGGCATAGAGAGGGTTTTGGTTATCTCTGGGCTAGGATTTGGGAGGTCCCTGGCCTAGTGGACAAGTATTCCACATGTTTTTGCAATTGAAGACAGAGAGAGAGAGAGAGAGAGAGAGAGAGAGAGAGAGAGAGAGAGAGAGATGTTCAATCTGAAATACAATTCTTAATGTTTAAGATTCCAGGTCTTTTCTATCCCCTGGCTGTCTGTCTCACTCTCATGACTTGTTGAGGTTCAACCCAAAATTCCAGTTCTACCATTTATATATGAGACATGATGGAATAAGGTGAACATGTAGGCTAGGATTTGGAGCCAGGTTACTCATAAGAAAGTAAAAAGGGAGAGTAGAGCAAAAACTCACCCGGGGGTTTAGATTAACAGGATATAAGTAGGTGGTTGTCCCAGGCTTATTCCTAATTAACTGGAACCTGGGTTTGGCTAGTGATGAAGGAGGCCATAGGCTTAAAGTAATCCAGCTGTCAGTACTGGATAATCACATCTGAAAAAGTCAATATGATCATGGCATTGAGGGTGTAAACCACTATGGGGCTTAGCCTGCAATGGTGCATTCAGCTTTGGAGGAAAAGCAAAGAAAATTCAGCAGAGTAAAGATTTCATGTAATGTCTGTACCCTCTTGGAAACCCTTTCATGCCTTTTGTGATAAAGTTCAAATGCAGTAGCTACTATTTGAATCTCCACAATATTGAATAAATGTCTGTAATTTGTTGTCCCTTGTAATCTCTACACGGATTTACTGTTGCAAGCAAACTGATTTATAAGGTTTTTACACACCTCATGCTTTTCTATTTTACACTCCTTTCCTTCTTCCTGGAATATCTCTTCTTACTTTTTTTCTGCTTATCAAATACCTATAAGAACCAGAACCATCATTCATATTCTCCTTATTCAATTCAGCGTAAAAATTTCCCCTAACATCAGATTAATAGTTATACACAATACCTTTGCTTATCCTTCCATTCTGGAGATGTCTTCTTCATTCTCATTCTTCATTATCACAGGCTTATTCAGAGTCTGCTGAGGCATTGTGCTCAGTGCTAGGGAAGACTCCATCTTTTATAACAAGTTCCAACCTTGTAACTTCCTAAATTGTAAAGAATGATGTCCATATCATTGACTGAGGCTGGCAGTGTCTGAAGTTGTAGAACACCTACCTAGCAAGCATGAGGCCCTGAGTTCAAACTCCAGTACCACCAAAAAAACCTCAAAACATAACAAAAGCAAAAAAACAAACAAAAAACTCCATATCACTGACTGTATTAGTCTGATTGGACTGCTATAGTAATTTATAGAAATGATAGATATTATTAAGATAGAAATTGTTCATAGTTGTAGAAGTTGGGAAGTCTGAGATCAAGGTACTGGCTGATTCACTTTCGGGTAAAGATCCTCCTTCAGGTTTTCTTCTTGTTATATCTTCACATAGCAGCAACAGTACTCTCTAATGTGTCCTCCTCTAATGGGACATGAGCAGTATCACAGGGGCTTCACCTTAATGATCTCACCTATACCTAATTATCTTCCAAAGACTCTTCTTCCAAATACCATCATATTATGGGTTAAGATTTCAATACACAAATTAAGGGTAGAAACCAATATTCAGTCCATAATATTACATTCCCTATTCCCCCAAATTCATAATCTTCTCACATCCAGAATGTATTTCATCATAATAGCCCCCAATGTCTTAAGTAATTCTGACATCAACTCAAAAGTCTAAGCCTAAAGTCATATCTAAATACTATTCTAAATCAGATATGGGTGATGATTCTGGTACAATTCACCCTGAAGCAAAATTGCTTTCCTGCTATGAGCCTGGGAAATTAAGATGGATATATGCTTGCAAGATACAATGGTAGGGTATGTACACAATAGACATTCCCATTTCAAAAGGGAGCAATAAGAAAGATGGAAGGGGTAATATTTCTTAAATAAGTCCCAAATCTTGCAAGGCAAATTCCATTAGATACGAAAGTGTGACTATAACCCTTTTTGGTTTGATACTGTCCCCTCCAGGTCCTTTGGGATGGCAAGTGGCATGGCTAGTGGCATTTCCATGCTCCTTTTTGTAGCTGTCACCAAGACTCCCTGCAGTGCATCCCTTGAAGTCAGTCATGTCCCTTGAGCAGGCCTGTCCCTTGTAACTGTGCACTGTGGACCAATGGTTAGAGAAGCATGATTGATGATCATTAAGTCTCTTCTCTTGTCCTTTCCCTTTCTTGAAGCATGGCACATGTTCCCAGATGAATAGCTCTACAGTCCCATTTTCTAAATTCCAAGATTACAATAACCCTCATTCTCACCCACTTTTTCTCACCTTTAATTCAAACTGGCAGTGTCTGATGGTGTAACCTTATGCATTCCTAGCCTCTGGTGAAATGGTGAAATAAGCACATGAACAAGTGCTCTCATTTTTGGCAATATGGCTTCTTTGAGAATTTTCTAGGTACACAGTTCTGGTTCCTCTGTACTTAACAATTATTTATTCAATGTTTCTATCTCCTATTCTATTTTATTTTAAGAGTTAGAACAAGCCAAACTACTGCTTCAACACTTTTGCTTAGAAGTTTCCTCAGATAAATATCCAGTTTATCATTTACAAGTGCTGCCTTCTACAAAACGCTGAGCATCAACACAATTCAACCAAGTTCTTTATAACTTTGTCAAAAGGATAAACTTTCCTTGGGAGCTCAATGACATATTCTTTATTTACATATGAGCCACTACCAGAATGGTCTTTGCCATCTGTATTTCATGATATTTATGTATTCTCTAAGAACATGGAAGCTTTTCCTATAGCTCTCTTCTCCTCTTTCTGAACCTTCCCAAGAAGCTCCTTTAATGTCCATATTTCTGACATGTACCTCAGAAACACTCCAGCAACTGTTATCCAGTTCCAAAGCCACTTCTCAGTTTTAGTGTTTGTTACATCAGAATTTCACTTCTTGGTACTACTTGGTACAATTCTAAATACTAATAAACCTGTAAAAGAACTTCTAAATACATGAAACAAAGACTGATGTAACTATAAAAAAGTAGATAAAACTTGCCTTTACAGGTGAAATGTCAACACTTGCTCTTTATACTTGATTTAAAAAAGACCAAAATATTAGGAAGTTTGTATATTTGGACACCATCACCCAACTTGACCTAACTGATTTTTCTAACAAACTCCAGCAAACAGCAACACATTACATATTCTTCTCAAGTACATAGGATTATTTATCAAGATAATTCATAAGCAGGTAAGTAAAATTTTAGGAGACTAAAATGACATGAAGTATGTTCTGTGGTTATGTGGAATTAAATTAGAAATTAGCAGAAACAATCAAGATAAATCTACAATATTTGGAAACTAAATAACATACTTTAAGCCATATCTCACAGAAGAAACACAAAGGAAAATTAGAATGTATTTTGTACTGAATTAAACTAAAATACAGTCATTAAAATTTATGGAATACAGCCAAAT
Source organism: Castor canadensis (assembly GCF_047511655.1). NCBI lineage: Eukaryota > Metazoa > Chordata > Mammalia > Rodentia > Castoridae > Castor > Castor canadensis. The sequence continues at coordinate 51,315,598 of NC_133394.1, read as the reverse complement.
CATAAATATAGAAAACATTCTAGCACTAAACACATTTTTAGGAAAGAACTAATACCATTAATTTCATAAGTTTTCACTTGAAGAAACTAGTATGGAAGCAAATTAATCCATAATTTAGCAAAAGAATGAAAACAACAGCATAAACCCATAAAATAAAAATAATAGAAAAATCAAACCAAAAATTGACTAAGGTTATCAGGAAAATTGATAAATGCTACAAGACTAGTTAGGGAAAATTGAGTGAGAATACATAAGAGCAGCAACATTACTATAGATTATAGAGATATTTGGAAAGATCTTAGGGGAATGTTGTATATAATTTTACAGTGAAAAATATGATAAATGATATAGACAAATTCCTTATAAGACACAAACTAATCAAAGAAGGAACATGTACCCATAACCTGAATAGCTCTTCATTAGCCTTATTTAAAAGAACTGAGTTTGTGGTTACAAACCTGCTGACAGAGAAAACACCATGGCCACATGGCCTCACTGGCAAATTCTGCTATTTATGTAAATTCTTCCAAAATTTGAAGAAGATGGAATGCTCTCCAAACTATCCTATGAGGCCAGCATTATCCTGTGCCAAAACCAGACAATGAAAAATACAAACCAGTGCCTATTATAAACATAGACACAAAAATTCTTAACAGAATTATAGGAAGTCAAATACAACATGTGAAAGTGATATGCATTGTGACCATGATTAACCCAGGATTGAAGTTGAGTTTAACATTTGAAAATCTACCAGTTTAATAGACCATGATCAGTTGCATACATGTAGAAAAAGCATTTGATAAATACCAGTATCCCTTTCTAATTAAAATAAAAGGAAACTTTCTTAAGCTCATAATGACTCATAAAAACCCTACAATTAAAACTATATTCTTTGAAAAATTGAATATATTCTTCCCTGAGATAAGGAAGGAGTACAAACAGTCTCTCTTGTTATTCTATTCAATACTGAAGGTTTTATCCAGGGCAATTAATGGAAGCAAAAAGCAAAGCAAAAGATTTACAGATTGGAAAGGAAGGAGTAAAAACTTTCTTTATTCTCAAGGTGAAATGGAAAAAAATACCATCATAATAGAATAAAAAGATATAATGTACTTAGAAATAAATTTAACGAAGTACAAGACCTATACACTGAAACCTAAAATTGCTTTTGAGAAAATTAAAGAAAACCTAAATAGAAGGAGTCACTGCAATGGACTAAATGGTTATGTTGGCCACAGATTTATAAGATGAAATGCTAACCATCAAGATGATGGGATTAAAAGACAGGACCTTTCAGAGATGGTTGTGTTATGTGGGTGCCCTCATGGATGAGATTAGTGCACCCATAAAAGGCAATATTCCATTCCAAGCTATATCTTCATGATAAATGAAAGCATAAGTCTCTATAAAGATTTGTACATGAATATGCATATTAACTTCACTTCTAAAAATATATAGGAGAAACAGCCCAAATATTTAGTCATGGATAAAGAAATTATAGCATGCCCATACAATAAAATACCATGCAGCAATACTCTTGCCTCAGTAAAACTTGTCATTGACTTGTGTTTGTTTGTTTGATGTAGATTGTACAACTGTGGGTTAAAAGGTATCTTTTTTTCAGACTGTGTGCTTTAAAGACTAGAGAGATTCTATAGAATTAATGATTAAAGACTATGTTACTTGAATAATGACCTAGTTCTTTAAGGAGATTTATTTATTAATTTATAATCCTCTTGGGTTAAACTTAGATTGCATGTATCTCTTTTTACTTAACCAGAAGGGATTGATGTAAAATACATGCTCAGTTTGATTTATGGTGGGAGATATTAGTGATTATACCTGTACTTTAAATTGCAGAAATTGTACTTTCTGCTTGCAACAAACTTCAGGCCTTTACCAGTTGTTGACAGTTTTATTAATGATTAAATCCTGTGTTAAGTTTCCTTTCACTTAATTATTCTAACAGGAGTGACAGATCTTTTGTAATTATCTGTAGTTTGGGTAGTTGCTGATTATTTATAGTTTTCTTCTGTAAAAAAGCAATATACCAGATAAATTTTGTCAACTCTTGACTTTTGAAATTGATTTCATTGTTGTCTAACATTTGTTATACTACATAATATGCCAGATTTCAGATATTACTTTAAAAACTCTCAAAATATTGAGAATGCACTTAATGTAAGTAGTACAAACCTTAAAAATCTTATTTCAACACTCTTTAATGGTTGTAGCTTCTCAAAGCTAAGTATTCTTCAACTTCAGTATTTTTAAACTGTGGAGTCTTACAGAAAAAAATTTTAAGAATTACTTTAAAAAAGTTTGCTGATAAGCTTCCAGAATGAATGATTTTTGAGATGTCAGAGCATGCATGAGATTTATATATACAGTTGTGGGATGCACAATGGCATCTCAATCAATGAGAGACTGCATATATGATAAGGGTTCCATTAGAGTACATCACAGAGCCAGGGTGGTGGCTAATATCTTTAAGTCCTGCTGCTTGGAAGGCAGAAATCAAGAGAATCACTGTTCTAGGCCAGCCCAAACAAAAGTTAGGGAGACCGCCATCTCAACCAGTAAACCAGATGTTGTGGAATAAACCTGGATTCCAGTAAGCAGAAGCATAGGGAGGAGGATTGAGGTCAAACCAGGGCAAAAATGTAAGACCCTGTTTATAAAACAATTTTAAAAAATTATATCACCAAAAACCCAAAAGATTGTATCACCGAGTGAGGTCATAGCCTTCCTCATTTGTGTAAGTTTGTGATGTTTACACAATTATGAAATTGCCTCACAACACATTTCTCATAACAACCCCTTCATTAATGGGTAAGTGACTGCACAAATCAGTTGACATCATGCTAGGTAGAGTGTAATGAAGTGGATTTTATTCATACATTTGCAACTGATGTACCCATTCAGACTACAGTCAGATACTGCTAGAAAGTGACAGAAGAAATAAGTATTGCCACGCAGAATTTGAAAATGAAATATGAAGTGGCTGCCTACAGATCACACAGGAAGTTATCTTTGTCATCTATGCCACCATCTTGCTGAGTCCATTGTACTTTACCTTTTCATCTCTTATCTTTGTTTCTTAATTGACTCACTTCTAACTCCACATTTCCTTTTCATTTACTATTGTTACTTACAATCTACTCAGTGTTACTTAGACATAATTTCCAGTTCAATGTGTCAAGTTAAAAATCCTTCACATATAAGATGTAACTTGTGTTGCTACAGTTACCCTTTAAAGTATAGACAGCTCTTTCAGTTGGTCATGTTTTACAATACATTTTATATTCTGAGCCTTATTTTTAGAATACATATTACTGTCCACATTTGTTACTAAATACTTAGTTTTACATATATGAATCCCATTTCCTCTGTAGTCAAGGCCTCGTGGAGTCGTGTATATACGAAATTTCTTTAAAATCTCATTTGTGACAGCTTTTCCTTGAGAGAGTAAAAGAGACAATTAACATTAAGTCTATAGAACTACAAGTACTATTATAAGATGGAACAATTAATAACCTCATATTAGTCAGTGGGATCTGAGAGTAAGAATGACTCACTCTATAGTATCTCCCCTTTAAGCAAGATAATGAAGATCAGTTGAGATTAGGTCACTGAGTACGTGATAGGAAATAATATCCTCCCTTTCAAAAAGCTTTGCCAATTCCTGACTTCTCAATGATCCTCACATTCCCAATTCCATAATAAACTGAACAGTTCTTTCTTTCTGGAGATGGGAAAATCAAGACTAATAATCTCCATTAAACCTCAAGATTATTTTTAGATTTTTTTTCTCAAGAGTCTCCTACTGCAATATGCTACAAGGTGTGACTTCCATCAATTAAAATTGGGAAGATTCCATTGCTATCAATTGATTTCTAGTGTCTTGGTGCCAGGAATGTCACCAGAAATGGTAAGAGATCATATTTACTGAGTATGGATTATACATCCATCATTGTTCTATGTACTTTATGTCTGTAACCTCCTCTCATGCTCACAACAACCATATGTGATAGATTGCTCCTTTTTGTTTATATAAACAGGTCATAGAACTTAAATAAACACAGATAGCTTAAGTAACTGATATAAGGTCATAAAGTTGGTACAAAAGAGCTCTTTGAGTCTCTACATATTTGCTCCAGAGCTCTCACTTTCTTAACTTCTATACCATTGTGGCCAATGACCACAATATATTCAGATATTAATAAATATGCCACATCACTTTTTCAAAAATCCTACCTAGCAAAGATGGAGAGAACAAAATTTCATGCCTAACTTTCTAATCATATCCCTTATCCTAAAAAAAGTGACAATCAATTAATCGGAGGCAAATAATATCAGTATATGTTACTCATTCTAATAAAGAAATGTACTCTTTAAAAATGTCCTCTTCACTTTTATAAACAAGCAAGCCATGGGGAATGGAATGAAGATCAGACCAGGGACTTGGGCTTGAAATATAGGCTGAGCTTTTCCCTATAAAGTGGGCATCAAGGTTAGTTAATGGATCCTAGTTCATTTTTATCCTTTATAATCTTACTTCATATATTTATTGTGTCAGAATTCTTTTGCATATATGTAAATTTAAAAAGTAAGAGTGACCAATAGAGTTTTTGTTAAATTGAAGTGTTTTAGTATCAGCAAAAGTAGATAATAAACTCACTGAAAGCCAAATGCCTGCCAATGTCTATACTTCAATTTTTAGGGATGTCCAGTTAGTAATCATTTACATAGAGATGGAAATCTGTATTACTTTTTTCTCTTGAGGATAGAGATTAGAGTAACTCTTAGGATTCTGACTCATCAGTTTTGTTCCACTTAATATGTTTGTTATTTGTTTAATGTAGTTCTTGCATCTGAGGCTATTTTGTCTACAAACATATCACTTCACAAAAATCAATAAAGCCCTTCTCCCTTAAGTTGCTTTTCTCAGGTATTTGGTCACAGTGACATAAAGTCTACCAACATAGCATAACTGAATACTATCATGTGTCAGGTAAACTATTCTCATTAAAGATGTGTAAAATGAGAAAAAGTATGTTTATGCCATTTAAAAAATATGGAGCATATTATCTAAACTTTATGTGCATTTAATGAACACTCACTTAAAGGGAAATTATTTCAAGAACGTAGTGACTGAAAATAATCAGGGCAAGTTACACTGGGTATAAACCTCAGGCTGCAAATTGAATTGTGCAAGCATTTAAACTATATTTAGCTTTGATTATTCAACTAGTATTCTATTTTAACTTGTAATTCTACTTGGACAGCTGTCCCTTAACTTTGTCAGTTCATTGGTCCTCACCCCTCCCCAAATTTCTCAGATTGGTGGCCTCACACTATTAGGGCACAGCCTGTCAATTCTTGTTACCACTGGGATGTTTGCTTCATGTCTGCATGGTCCTTTTGGGGCCACTAAAAGGTAGGTCATGCCAGATTACATAGTTAAAGATGCTGCAGAAATATTGTCTTTCACAGCAGACAGAGAAGTATCTGTAAAGTTGCTCAAGGTCTTTCTACCTAGAATCATATACTCACATTCCCTATCTGGGTCTTTCTTCACAAAAAAATCTTATTTTTAATTAAACTGGCCATTTAATCTAGCATATGCTATGTGTAGTGGCACATACTTCTAATCTCAGCCCTCAGTAAGCTGAGGTAGGAGGGACCTGCCACAAAACATAAAATTTTATTGTTTTCTTTTTGACAAAGTATATATTCTGTGGCAGTCCTCTCCATCCTCTCCAAACACATACATATATGCACACTTGGCAAAGAAATACAATCATCTTGAAATGAAGAGAATTATTTTTTTAGCTAGGGATTGAACCCAGTGCCTTGTGCACACTAGGCAGCCATTTTATCACTGAACCACACCTCAGTCTCTTCAAGAGAATATTGTGAAGCTCTTCAACTTTGAGCACAGAATTACTGTCCTACATGTATTGTCTCTACACGTGTAATGGACTATGACAAAATTTTGTGAAGTAAAGTATTTTTGTATCTTCCAAAGTGAGGTGCTTAACATGAAACATAAAAAACAAATGAGTAACAAAAATCTCTGTAACTCTCCACTATCCTTTGATTAGAAACAATATAATTATTTAGACATGAAGAGCTGGAAACATTCATAATGAACTAGGATAAAGTACAACTCAAAAGAGCATATCAAAAGAAAATGAAAAATTCCCTCCACCAAAAATAACTTAACAACAGAAAACAACACTAAATTATAAATGTTTTTAACTGTAAATATTAAAACAAAACAGCACCCCAGAGGACAAAATTGTGTGGTATTTATACACAATGGAATTTTACTCAGCCATGAAGAAGGATGAAATCTTACCATTTGCAAGTAAATGGATGGAACTGGACATCATTCTGAGCGAGGTTAGCCAGACTCAGAAGAGCAAAAATTATATGTTCTCCCTCATATGCTGTCTTTAGATCAAGGGCAAATACAGCAATGTTGTAGGACTTGGCTTACATGACAAGGGGAGAACATATACAGGAGGTACGGGGTTAGATTGAAAACCCAAAACATGAAAGCATTTGATGTCCCCACTCCAGAGGAACTAATACAGAAACCTTAAAGCAACAGAGGTCAACAGAAGAAGGGGATCAAGAACCAGTGTAAAGATCAGTTAGAGATGAATTAACCTGGGTTATAACACATTTGTACATGAAAGCAATGCTAGGAATCTCTCTGTATAGGTGTCCTTATCACAACTAACAAAAATGGTATGTCTTTCTTATTATTGCTTATTTCTACTCTTCAATGGAACTGAAGAGTAGAAACTCTTCAATGGAACTGAAGAGTAGAAACTCTTCAATGGAACAGGTTCTGCCTGGACAGGAGGAGGGAGCATAGGAGAGGGGAAGAGCAGGGGCGGGGGGGGGGGGGGAGAAATGACCCAAACAATGTATGCACATGTGAATAAATGAATAATAATAAAAAAAGACCATAAGTGCATGTGAGTTATTAATGCAAACGCTTTCCCATGGGCTGCCAACAGTGATTTATTTTTCATGCCACCAAAAGGTCTATGCATGGCCTTCATGTCGTTCTAAACAAATTCAAAACTTAGAACCAAAACCTTTCTAAAAATGGTTTCAACCCAGAAAATAGTTGCATACATAAATATACATCTTTTTTAGATGTTATGAAATATAATGCTCCATAATCTTGAAGTTAAAAAAGAGATTGTATATCTCAAAATTACAGATGAAATATTTTAAATTTATTTTTAATAGACAAAAATCGACATTTATCATACATATGTATATGACATATTTATCATATATGTTTATATACATTATCATACGTACAAATAGTAGGTTCTTTCACTTTCATAAAATACAATTCTAGATAATATTTAACAGGAAAATGAACTGTTGACAGAGAAAAATTTCCAGTTTAAATAACATTTTCAATATAAAAATTACATAAAATATAAGTCAAATTTTAAACTGTGATGTTAGCATACTAAAGGAAAACTTAAAGTTCTCCATTTCTGTGAATGGTCCATCACCTTGTGTACAACAAGGATGCCCTCATGACCTCTTAACTACTATTTTTTCCCTTTGATATTAAAGTAATTTTAGACTAGCACAGAGTATGCCTCCTGCAGCTTTAGTGTTAGTGTTTCCAAATCCTAGCACCTCTCAATTAATTCAAAATTTTCTCTAGCTGGCAGAGGAGTAGCTCAAGTGCTAGACTGCATGCCTAGCAAGCTTGAAGCCCTGAGTTCAAACCTGAGTACTACCAAAAAAAAAAGGACATATTTTTCTTTAAATCACAAAGTTTAGGAAAAACCACAAAAATACCCAGGAGTGGTGGGTCAAGCCTGAAATCCTAGCTACTCAAAAGGCAGAGATCAGGAAAGCTCACAGTTCAAGCCCAGGCAAAATGTTCTGAGATCTCACCTTAACCAGTGCTGGGTACACTGAAGCTTGCCTTTTATCCACATATGAAGAGAGGCTTAGTGAGCAGGGGACCAAGGTTCAGGCTTTCTTAGACATACAAGGAGACCCTATCAAAAAAAAAATGGGCTGGTGGAATGGCTCAAGTGGTAGAGCACCTGTATTTCCTTCTAAGAGTAAAATTATAGTTGCTAATAGATGCTAAGTACTTCTCTAAACTTATCTCAAGAAGTTAATGGATGACAAATGTCAACATCCCTGACCCTTGCTTCATGTAACAATTAACCAATAAGAATTCTACAAGAGCTAGTGCAGTGACTCAAGTGGTAGGAAGCATGCCTGCTTAACAACCATGAAGTCCTGAGTTCAGACCCTGGCATAGACAAAAAAAAAGAGAATTCTACAACAGAAATGGTCAGGTAACTTAATGGTTCAATTTTTCATCTAGAAATGAAATGGGATTATTCATTTCTATATACCACTATTTTAGAAACTTTTTATAAATCTGTGTTGTAGCTAAATTAACCCACTAATAAAAGAATGTTCAAAGACCAATTCACCAAGTACAATTTATAATTTATGGCTTATTTGAAGAAGAAAGTCCTTGTAAATAAAATATGATACTCAACATATTTTTACAATGTTTCATGTTTGTTTAGTTTGTCTTTTATTGTTACCCAATAGACATGTCTTCTGTAATGTAAAAAATTTCACAAACCACGACTTTTCCAGAAAGAACAGAGAAATAAAAGGAATCTGTTGTAAGAGAAAAAACAACAGCAATTAATATAACTGTTTTAATAGATAGTAGAGCACTTAAAACTTAAAATTATGTTAGTCCATTTATTCAATAATTAATCTATTATTCCCAGTTCTAGTTCTTTAATAACATCTTTACAATATTATAAATTTTTCATTGCTTACCCCATGAAAAAGCCAAAAGCAGTGACTAATTAACTCACCATTTTTCTCTGTTAATTTGAATGACTGCAGGAACTATTCCTTGCCCCAAATTAATGAACACTATTTATGTTTGATTGAAGTCTTACTTGTGTCCACCAACACTGATTCAAATGTGAAACTGGAAAACATTCAATTAGGTTAACTTAAACTTCCTGAAAGGTAAGTTTCTAAAGCTAGTATATATCTACATATGCTATTTGTTGATAAAATATAAATTTGTAATGTACATTTCACAATTAAGTGGGAGAAAACATAGTGATATTTACCAATATGGATATAATGGTGCTTCTATAATCTGTTAAGAACCAGTGCTAAATAAGACTAACATTCTGAAAATTATGAGATAAGAAATCCATCAACAAAACAAAATGGTAGCTATTGGTATAAAAAATCAGAAATGATAAGATTTTCTTATCTGTCCTCTTCACCTTAAATACATGAAATTTGAAAATCAGGTGTTGATGTTACCTTATTCGACTTTCTTCTTGCTGTTCTGTCATTAGCCAGAAAAACATAAATTACAATCAGATTAAAACAATGTTTCAAGAATCTACTTTCTTTTCTTCTGCTTCCTTTTTCATCCTGTTGTACTGTTTTAGTTATAAAGACATGGCAATGATTTTCTGGGAAGGAGAAGGCCAATATTTCTCAATTTTCAGAAAAACATCCTTCTTTATTAGGACAAAAGTTCATACACAAGTTCATTCACAAGCTATTTCCCAAAACAGACTACAACCACTTGAAAGAAATAAAATATAAGGTTTTTTAATCAGAGAAAACATGTTATGTTTAATGAACCAATCTCTGCTTTTAACAAGTAATAGAAGCAGAAAATGTTCTCTGAAGTCATATTAAGAAGGCCACCTTATAGTATTTTGCAATAACTGTAGTAACCTACTTTGAAAGAATGTCATTAAATATGCTACAGTAAATGATATTCTAAATTTGGTTATTTTTCATGAAAATTATGTCCAAAAAACATTTTTCTGCTTATTACTAGTTTTTCTTACAGAAAGGGGTTTATAGAATAGGAAAAAGTCAGAAATTCTAGGTGATAGGAAAGAGGACAGATGTAAAATAAGGAAGGACTCTGTCCTTAATTAAACTTAGATGATAATCCCTCAAAGCTGCTTTTATGAAGTTCTGTTTCTTACTAATATTTGGTATTTCTTTTTACTTTTTTGACTTTCATTAATAATTCATAATAGTTTCCTTTACCAGCTAGAAAACATAGAACTTGTAGTTTAAATGGTAACTCAGTCCTATCTACAAATTATAAAGCATTATAATTCCTTCTGTATACACTTTACCTGTACCCATATCCCTCTTCCCCCCATCTGATGATGTCCTGAACTCAGAAAAAATCAGCTGTGTAATCTGTATTATCGTGGGCCTCAACTGTCCAGTATGTTAAGAGGGAAAAGTAAAGCCCACCCTCATAAGACTGCTCTGACACTGAGACAACACATACAAAATGTCTATCTATGGTATCTTGTACACAGAAGTGTTCAGGAATATTGTTACCCTTTTCCCTTTCTAACCTGTCCTGTTCTCCTCCCTATGTTTCAAGTTCCTATGCCAAATTCAAATCAAACACCATTCATTATGAAAACTTCCTACACAACAGCAGCCTATGGTGAGTCTCTACTTCCAGGAAATGTTTATCTTCTTTTTTTCCCATTGCTCCCCACTTTTGTCCTGTTATACTAAATTTGTTTCCTAATAAACTTTACTATTATTTTTACTTCAAAAAATGATGTATGATAATGTTTTCCTACCCTAGTTTTATTATATTTCTTCCTCTCCTTCACATTCATTCTCTCTTTGCTTCCCTCTCTCTCCCCTCTGCACTATACACTATTTTGAACTATTTTATTCTATTATAATGTAAAAATACACTCACCACCAAGATTTATTATGTTTTTTAAGAAAGCAAGCAAAAGTGTTTGGGTGTATGTTGGGGTAGTAGTGAGAAGGCGATCTGAAACAGGAAAAACAACCAAATTGCAATGTCTTTTTTTCTCTTCCCACCTTTCCTAAGTCAAATAAGGAGGTAACTAAGAAAATGTAAAAGAGCATCCTAAAGCAGTTTCCAGAGCCAATATTCAAGACACAGAGATTTAATAAAATCTTTCCTAAAAATAAATAAATGATATTGTAAGCATTATAAACCAATGCTTAAAATTTCACAGTTCTTAATCCATACAGTATATAAAATAAAGTACAAGAAAATATATTCTACTTACCAACAAGGAGTTAAACAACACTGGAACTGTGTTCTGTAAGATAATCTTCTAGTTCAGGGATATTGGGGACAATCTTGTCATTCTTCCTTTGATCCATTGATAAAGTTTTTCTAGTATAGCATCTAAAGGCCTAAATGGGGCCAAAGGTGAATTTTTATGAATCAGCAATTCATAAAATTATACGAGAAATGCAAAAAACACAATGAACAAAATATATCCATATTTCTATCTAAAGTATAAGACAATGGATCATATTTGTAATGTCCTGATTTCATCATTTTAATGTGCATACAGACTAAGGTTACTAAGAGTGACATGATTACTCTACTCTTACATCTAATAAGAAATACCTGTCTTAGCCAGCTTTGGTGGGTCATGCCTATATAATCACAGTACACTGAGTCAAGAGAGAACTTAATTCAAGGCTGGCCTGGACTACACAGTGAGATCCTGTCTCAAAAACAACAACAAAACAACAAAACAGAATCTACTACATAATCTTCATGGGCCAAATGATGGAACAGAAAAAAAAAGAAATTGGATGTTTCCTTTTCTTCTTCCCTTTCTAAGCAGTACATCCTAAAAGCTAGAAGCTGAAGGCAGGTGGGACAGTCATTTGTATGTGAGTTAGAGAGGGACAAGCATCTTATTAGCCTAGAGTTGGATGACAGAACCTGATAAGTATCCATTTGCATGAAGTTTATAGAGCAGAGACAGCACCTCAGAGTCTCAAAGCCAGGGTGAGATGAAGAGGTCACATTTACAGGAAAGACAGCATGTGCAAGATGCTGGAGCCTGAGTGGAAGAAGGGCATCTACAGCAGGGCAGAGACTGACAAGAAGAAATCTAGCTCATGATCAGTGGAACCTAAGAAGACTGACAGCCTGAGCAGAGAGAAGAGCACCTGTATAGGAAGGTTGCCTGGTGCAGAATATCAGTCAGAAAAGAGGAGGAAGACATTACACAATCTGAGAAGTGTTTGACAGCAGAAGTAGAAGCAGGAAGAAGAGATCATACACCTGGAAGGTGGCCGATGCAGTGTGGGGTGGAGGAGGGTTAATCAATTAAATAAATATATTAAGGATAATGAGAACCAAGTTACTCACTGTTGTAGGATATATAGAAGAAGAAAATTAGAATGAACCCTGAGTTATAGACAAGGAATAAGGCTTAATTTTCGATATAAATGAATATAGAAACAGACCTACAAATATATGTGTGTATGTGTGTGTTTACACCTACATTCATTAGAAAGCAGCAGTATTCCAGTAAAAATGAACAGAGAACTTTGCTCCTAAAAACTACTTTCTACCAAGAGGACTCAGGGCTTCTTTAAGAAGTGGCTGATCACACAACTAAGACAGAGAAAATAAAGATGATTCTTGTTTTCTAAAAAAAGAAAGAACTCAGAGAACCATGAAGACATGTGAAAAGGACATAGAGCAAACTTCAAGACACTCCCATGGGCAAAATCAGGAATGATAGTAATGAATTAATATCCATTAAATAAAACAGGACTCTGAGTCCATACCAATATAAAAAATCAAGTAAATTTTGTTGAGTAACAGGATAGCCATATTGCCTCAGAATAACTCCCCCCAAATACTTATTAATGACAAAGAGGGGCTTTGAGAAGCATAGCAATAAAGTGATCAAAGTAATTGCCATCAGCAATGAGAAATCAAAATTTTACACCTCTTAATCTAAGGATACAGCCTCACTTCTATGCTATTCCTGGCAAACATGCCTATGACTTGAATTTAATCCATCTAGCCTCTCTCTCCTAATGGATTATGATACTATAATCAAGCTGTTTTATTTTTCTCCCACTCACTAAAGGAAATATAAACATTTAATACTGGAGCTACCTGTGGCGGCCCACATCTGTAATCCCTGCTATATCAGCACTTGGGAAGCTGAGGCAAGAGGATCACAAGTTCCAGGGTGGCCTGAGCTACAGAGTGTGTTCAAGGCCAGCCTAAGTTAGGTACTTGCCTCAACAAACTACTAGAGACAAAATTTCGCAATCTTATGTGATCCTTCTAAAAGAAAGGCCACCCTGTAAATCAATAGTGTACAAATAATCTGGCAGAAAACTGAGTAAAGCCCATAACACAAGTAATTCACAAAGATAATGAAGAGTATCTTTGTGAAAAATGCCATCTGTTATCTATCAATGAAATAAGTAAAAAATTAAAAGATTGCAAGCAACTATACTGGCAGAGGCTTAGGAAAATGGGAACTTGTATAGAATTGATAGGAATAAAGCAGTAGTCTTTGAGAAGAACAATTTATGAGATACTATATAAACTATAGATATAAATGTTTATCTTTTACATTTTCATTCTAGAATTCCACTCCTTGAAAATTATTTCCTCTGGCACAAAGATGTCTTCTCAAGGACCATAACTGCAGCATTATATGTCAAACACAAGAACCTGGGGAAAATATTAACCAATAGGAATTCAGTTAAGTTATAGAAAGCTCTTGCTATAAAAAATGCAGTCTTTTTTAAAGAATGGGAGACCTCAAATGGTTGATACAGAACACATCAAGGACATATGTAATGATAACAGGAAAAATCAAAGTCAGAAACAAGATGTATACTATTCCACTTATGTTTCTTTAAAACAAAGCCTATGCATTACATATAATATACCCTATACTTTTTAATCTGAAAAAAATTTTGCAAAGATAAGAATACTTACCTCTGGATAGAACAGTAGGAAGAGATTTTGAAAGAAAGAGAAACAATAATGAACCCGGACCTTTTATTATTGACACTTAGGTTTTGTTTAAATATTTTATACTTAACATGTAATATTTCCATTATTTACAAGGAAGTAGGGAGCACTGTGGCTGGAACATAAGATATGGCAGGTGTGAAGGGGGCAGGTTTTGCTCAAGCATACATTCTCTGGTCTTTCCTTATGGCCAAGGAATTGGTGTCTCCCAACACAAAATTACCAACCTGATTATCTGTCATTCTCCCATAGCTTTCTTTCTTTAGTTCTTAAATATTGTTTTTTAAAAATGTAATGAAAAGATGCACTAAGCAATACAAAACTCAGAAATATTCATCACATAACCTCATAAATATGAGTCAATACCTCACCAAGAATTAATTTATATGATAGCCCTGGGTATAAGCACAAAAGGAAAAATACCTGTAATGTTCTAGAATGTGAGAGTATTGCTACAATTAAGGATGGAGGTAAAGAACACTAAAAAGAAATAAGAGTGGAGAAAGGGAGAAAGAGGAGGCACATTTATAAAGGAAAAACATTAAAGTCAAAAAGTCCTACTTTGGATTGTATGGTTCCAGAAGCAGCCTATCATACACATCATATACATTAAAAGCATAGACTGTGTATTAACCTACCTGGGTACAAGAAACCATACTGACATTACAGCTGTGTGACTATGGAGAAAATGCCTAATCTTTCTATGCTGCTTCCTCTTGTATAAAATGAGGACACTAACAGTACCTACATCATACAACTTATTTTGGAAATCATAAATTCTTATATGTACACCACTCAGAACAATGTCTGGCACATTGCAGATATTTGCTACTGGAGTCTTGCCCACATACTTGTGGCACTCACTTCTACAAAGAAAGGCTGTTCATTATGAATACCTGTGACATCTGTTGATGGGTACTCTCTGACTGCAGGGCCATGCTTGCCTTGCACTGCAAGGAGAAAACAGGGATTAATGGAAATGATGGCTGGGAAGCTGCTGCATAAAGATTCAAATCTTCCTTGCTCTAGACTTGGGACAACTCAGAGACATACTTCATTTGTTCTTGGAAGGTTCCCCAGTGGGAGTGAGCTCCACATGCACACAGTGGTAGGTAACTGCCAGGACAATGCCCTTTATCGTCTTCCATCCCCTTCCTTTCTTTCCAATTTCCCTACCAGTGTTTCCCATATCCTTTCCCCAATAAACTATCTGCACTTGAATCCTTTTCCAGGATTTGCTACTGGGGCAACACAAACCAAGCACTAATTTATTACTATTACTAAAAATGAGAGGACAATTTTCATCCACATAAAAGATGACCCTGTGATTTGGAGAATGACCATGAAACCATACAGTTCAAAGCACACAATATTACTAACATTATTTAAGATTTTAGAAGACTGTCTTTATTCCAGCACATTTTAGCAAATAGGAACTAACTTTTGACAGAAAGAGGATCATTCTCTTTATTTAAAAAGGAAGAACAGAGGAAAGGATGGACCAATATTCTGACAGATTCTGAACAGAAAAATGACTATTGATTATTTTTATATATATTTAAAGTAAGATTAAAGTTCATATTTATTTAAAACCTACTTCACTACTTTTTTGTCTTATTACCCTTTGTATTGGTTCAAATCACCATTACATTTTACAATTTTCTAATTTGTCTTCTTTTACCTCTTCTAACTTTGCTAATGTTTAATTTGTATTTATAACAGGTAGGAGAAGGATAGCCCTGTAGTGGGAGTTCAAAGCAAATATGATGAGAGGGCTTCATCATCATGGCTCACCCCCGCTCTGTCTCAACAAGAGTTATTTTAACTCAGATAAGGAAATGGGAGGAACTGAGTCATAGCAATTCCTCCATATCCCACCTTTGGGTCCTAAAGAAAGCTTGGCACTTTAGGCCCTCTGAGGATTATATCACTCCTTTAAAACAAATATCGCCCCATAATTGACACACAGTGCAGGAATGTTTTCCTACATCAGGCTTAAACTGGAACATTATTTATGATTGAAACCCTAACTATCTGCTAACAGCCATACCTTATCTTGGCACTGTCATCAGCAAGTATTATTTGGAGCAACAGGAAGATATCACATAACAATACAGAGCTATTTGCTGCTTTTTAATCAATGAATGTTTATACAGCTCAAAAATTCTACCATAAACTAAAAAATTCTAAGTATTAAGTGTCAGGTTTGGAATATTTGCAATAGTCTTTAGTAGAATGTCTGACAACACAGAAAACCCTAAACAAATGCCTTTTTAAGTAACTCCTGAATTTGGCATACTATAATTGTCAGTTTACTGCACAGCTGCTGCCCAAGGATGGGTTTGCCTCATTCATTTATATTATACAAACTTCCTGGCATAAGCAGCCTCTTCTCAATAAATATGTTTAATAAAATGGGTGAAACAAAAGCATCATTATAAAAATATATAATTATGAGCCACTGTCAAAAGCTAAGAAAAATATTTCCAATGTATTTGAGGACAAAAAGTCATAAGTGATCTTTTTCATGCTCAAGAAAATTTGATTTTCATTTGCTTCAGTTTAAGAGGAGGTGTGTAGGAAGGTAATTGAATGGTAGAGCATTTGCTTAGCAACACAAGACCCTGAGTTTGATTCACAGGATTAAAAAAAGTAAGAGAACAATTAATATTTTAATAACTCATTCCAAATATAAGGTAAAGCATTAATCATACTCAAATTCCTCACGAAGTGAAGTCACAATTCTTTTATTTGGCAGTACTGGGGCTTGAACTCAAGGCTTCATGTTTGCTAGACAGGCCAGTTCACAATTTTTTATATAAAAACTATGCACTTATCTTCACACCATTGTATTAAGTTTTCTGGATTTTATCAGAACCTTTTCCATAAATGAAACCCATATATTGGAAAATATATTAACCTTATAGCTCTCCTATGAATTCTATCAACATCCACATTCTCTTCATCATCAGAAATATTAATCACCTATTAGCAACAGCATGACTGAATGTTAGAAGTCCTGTGAATTATCTTGCACTTTGTACAATCACATTTCTACATTGCTTACCCATAGGTGGAACCTCACTAATCTACATTAACTGACACAGAACATATACTTACACAAAAACTTTTCAGTTATTTGATTTCTGCCCTAATGTAATAAATTATCTTGAAATACTTTTATAGGATTCCCAATTTCAAAGTCATTTATCTCCTTAACAATTAGAAACCACATTAATTGACTCAAAGATCTCAGTAAATACCAACACAAAAGAACTACTAACTGCTTATCCTTCTTATCGCATAAGGATATCTCAAAGCAAAAATAAAACAAACCAGATAATAACATCACATTTTTCATATAAAGGAAATATGTAAACTTTATACATTTGAGATAGTAGTAGAATGTATTTTTAAAAGGTTAACGTTACCCACTTTATGTACAGTGATTCAAAGGTCACTCTTTCCCTAATAGGGTATAAGCCTTGAAATTCCACCATCCTCTCCTTTAATAATAGTAACCAGTATTCTCTTTAAAATGCAAATATATCTTCATGATACAGTACCACAGAACTTAATGATGGGGATATATTCTGATAAATGCATTGTTAGGCAATTTCATCACTGTGCAAACATCACACTTACATGAACCTAGATGATATGATAGCCTTCTACACACCTAGACTATCTAACACAGACTATTGCTTCTAGGCTACAAACCTGTACAGTTCGTTACTGTGAATGGCATAGGCAATTTCAACAAAAAAATAAGTATTTCTATATCTAAATACAGAAAATACACAGTACAAATATGGCATAAGAGATATTTTAAAATAGTACATCTGTTCAGGGACTTAACACAAATGGAGGTGAGTGAGAGAGCAGTGAGTGAATGTGAAAGCCTGCACTCCTACAGACATTACCAACACTGTAAGCTTAGGCCATGCTACATCGACAAAAAGTATTTTTCTTTCTTCAGTTATAAATTATCTTTAACTTATTGTAACTTTTTAGTTTATAAAGTTTTAAATTTTTGACAATCTTGCAATCACATTTAGCATAAAATGCATACATTGTTCAGCTACACAAAAAATATTTTCTTTCTTTATACTTTTATCCCATAGATGCTTTCCATTTTTAATTCTTTGGATCCTTTTGGTTAAAAAGTGAGATGAAAAGAGATACATTAGCCTAGCTGACCCAGTGTCAGGACATCAATATCACTATCATCTACCTCCACATCTTGTCCCACTGGCAGGACCTTAGTGGCAGTGAAAAGCATGGAGCTGTCTCCTATGACAACATGCCTTCTTCTGGAATCCCTCCTAAGGACCTGCCTGAGGCTGTTCCTGAGGAGGTGCCAGTCTTCAGAAATATGTCCATGGTCGTTGGCTTTGTTTCCTTCTATTTTTCATCACAGATTTGCTGTAAGAAAATGAGGAACCATGATCAGTCATGATTCATCTCTTCCCTTTGTTTGGGAGAAGGGAAGTTACTAGGGTTTGAATGCAGGGTCTCACACTTGCCAGGCAGATGCTCTATCACTTGGACCAGAGCCCCAGTCCTTTTTGCTTTTAGTTATTTTTGAGATTTTGTGATTTTGCCCAGGGCTGACCTTGGACTACAATCCTTCTACCTCTGTCTCCCTTGTAGCTGGGATTACAGGCAAATCCACTCTCAATTTTTTCTTTGAGATACAGTATTGCTAACTCTCCCCCTCACACACTCCATGCTGGCCTCAAGCCACAATTCTCCTATGTCTGCTTCCCTCCCAAGTGCCAGAGATTATACACAGGAGCCATCATGCCCAGTCATGAACATTCTTTATGAATAAAGACCTTTCAGTTGTGGGATCCACGTTTTCAAAGTTTTAAGGTTTTGACTGAGGTTTGCAAACCCTTCACTTGGGCTTGTGGTACTCGGCAGTACAGCACTTGCCCAGCATAAGCAAAGCCCTGGATTTAAGCTGCAATGCTGCAAAAAAAAAAAAAAAAAGAAGAGGAGAAGGAAGAAGGAGGAAAAGGAGGGGGAGAAGGAGAAAGAGGAATATGAAAAGGATGGAGGAGAAAAAGAAGAGGAGCAGCAGCAACAACAGCAAGAGGAAGAAACCTGCTTCTAAACCCTTCACTGTGAATTTCTTGGGGGTTCTTCCCTTATTACTATGCAGTTTCCTTTGGTCTTGCTCCTTTAGTTATGTCTTCCTGTTTCCATTCCAACAACTCCTCAGGAACCACTTCTAACGGCTCCTCGGTGTCATCCACATCTACCTTAAAGTTGTTTGGCATATCCACCACCACCTTGATTTCTGCACTCTTGTTAAGTTTGACAAATCCTCTGAAGTGATGGACAAATGTCTTGAAACCTGGCATTGTATTGGCCCTTTATAGATCGAATAACTTTCAGGCATTCATTTCCAAAATACGGAGGTGTCATTCATATTGAAGATTTTCTCTGACACATAATTTTCATTCACAATCATCTTATCTACTTTCCAAGCATTCTTCAGCAGTCTCACATGGTCTGGCAGACTTGCCACTCACTTTTACATATGCAATGAATAATGATTCTTGAATCATTCAAACCACCCACAAGTAGCAGTAAATTCAACATCACAGTTGGGTATAGATATTTCTTTCAACATCACAAACAAATGTTATGGTTTGGTCATGATTCTCATGGCGTGAGGAAAGATACTCTTCTGTGCCAGGTCATTGGAAGTTTCTTCATATTTGCTGTAGGCTTTTCTCCAGTTTTTGTTAGTCTCATTATGTTTGATGTAGCAGAATATTTAAGCCTGTTAAACATTCTGCTACATTGAACAATCACTTTATTCTTATTCTTCAGGATAATAATAGGCTATGGTGCAATGAGACATGCCTGACTGATGTGCAGTAATCATCACCAATTTTCCACCTTTGTAGTCCTTAGTCATTTTTAATTTCATTTCTAAGCCATTCAGTCAAGGTGACCTATTACTGTTGACATTAGCAGTAGATTTTGATGTGAAACTGAATCTAACAAAAGAAACAATGCAACCAAGAGACATTGCTAAACACAATATGTGTGGAGCTGCTACACATAGCATAGCATGGCATACAGCAAACTATTTTTAATACAACTAGAAAGGACACGTTTTAACTAAGGTATACAATAGTAAGTGCATAAAGCAGCAACATATTTGTCTGTTATTGCTATGAATTATTATGTGATACACATAATTGTATGTGCTACACTTTTACAAAATAGGCAAGGCAGGAGGTTTACTTATACCAGCATCACCACAAACATGCAATGTGTTGCACAGTATAGGTACTACAATGTCACTAAGCTATAGCAGTTTTTCATCTCCTTTAATCTCATGGGGACACAGTAATATGCATGGTCCATTGTGGATCAAAAGGTTATTATTGTGCAGTATATGAATATTTCAATATTATCTACCATTAACTATTACTATGTGTTGTTAGAGCAAATTCATTCCCTGGAGTACTTTTCTCATGAAGAAGCAGAATCTACAAATGTCACAAAAATGCATGGATTCCTGAAAATGGGGGAAATCTCAGAAAGGAAATGGTTGGCAGCAAAGCATATTTAACCTCCCTTATCATTTTAGCCAGAGCCAGTAGCAGTTTTGTGTATATGAATCAAAATTATCTAATCCCATGTTCTAGTCATTGAACCAAACAAATACACACTTATCCTCTTAGATCAAACAGATTACTCGGTATAATCCTTGCTATCCAGAAAGTCACTCCATATCCATTTCAGTCCCAAGATTCTATACAGAGCAAACACACATTCACTTACTATCTCTAAAGCCAAACAGAAAATAACATTCCTTAAGAAATAATGGGGCTGGTAGCATGGCTCAAGCATCTGCCTGACAAGCATAAAGCTCTGAGTTCAAACCATGAGAGTCTCAAAAAAATTTAAGTGAGGAAATAGTGGAAATTTTCTGGTATTTTAGAAACAAGATAGGCTTTAAACACAATTCCATTCCCTCAGTTTTTTCCTCAACTTGAGCAAATTACTGCATCTCTTTGAGCCTGTTTCCAAGTAGCACAATAGTCTTTTCCACGAAGAGATGCTGAAGGCATTAAAAATACAAAGGAAACATAAAACTCATGGCAGGTGGCTCACAGAACACACACACAATACTGCAAGAGTAGCAGCTAATCTAAAACTATTGATGTAGTTTAAAAATAGCAAGTCCTACAAAAAATAGAAGCAAAAAACCAATAAAATGCATAGGCAGTAAGTAATTACTAGCATTTCTCTAATTCCATGAAAATATGTATGAGAAAAACATGCATTTAATGAACTAAACAATTTTATACCTAAAAGAAATCAGTTGTCATATACAACAATCAAGAAAGTACATAGTTAATGTGAATAAAATAGCTTGACAATTACCAATGAGCATGATTCTTAGAAGCAAATCAAATACACAACAGAAGGAATATCCATGTATACCAAATTAAAACAATGTAAATCAGAAAACTAAGTAAATAAAGTACATTTTCACATAATCCATGCTACAAAACTGATTCCTGGACTGGGGTGAAGATAAATGGTAAAGCACATGCATGAGGCCCTGGGGTCAATTTCTAGTATATACATACACATTGTATATATTCACACATATTCTTCATGTTTTATCATCTATGAAGTCTTACCATACAAGAACACTGCTGCACTCTAGCAAACCAACTTCTATAGCCAGAAATGTATACTGGCTCACCTACTTACAGAAATAAACTTTCTAAATAACTTTGCTTTTTATTTTACTTTTAAATTTCCTTTATTCATATGTGCATACAATGATTGGGTCATTATTCCCCCTGCCTCCTCTGTTTCCCCCCACCCCCTCACTTCCAAGCAGATACAGTTTTGCTCTTATCTCTAATTTTGTTGAAGAGAGTATAAACATTAATAAGAAGGACCAGGGGTTTTTGCTAGTTGAGGTAAGGATAGCTATATAGGGAGATTCCTAGTTTTGCTTCCATGTACATATGTGGTACTTTCTAAATTGATTCTTCTCAAACTAACCTTTTCTCTAGTTCCTAGTCCCCTTCTCCTATTGGCCTCTGTTGCTTTAAAGTTTCTGCATTAGTTCCTTTGCATTGAAGACATCAAATGCTATCTTTTTTTTTCCTTGGGTTACCTACCTATCCTCATACCTCCCTTGTGTGCACTCGCCTTATCATGTAATCAAAGTCCTATCCTCTTGTGTTTGCCCTTGATCTAAAGTCCACATATGAGGGAGAACATACAATTTTTGGTCTTCTGGGCCTGGCTAACTTCGCTCAGGATGATGTTCTTCAGTTCCATCCATTTGCTTGCGATTGATAAGATTTCATTCTTCTTCACGGCTGTGTAAAATTCCATTGTGTATAAATACCACATTTTCTTGATCCATTCGTCATTAGTGGGGCATCTTGGGTGTTTGCATAACTTGGCTATTGTGAATAGTGCTACAATAAACATGGATGTACAAGTACATCTGGAGTAATTTGTGTCCCATTCTTTTGGGTATATCTCATGAGTGGTATTGCTGGATCAAATGGCAGGTCTATATTTAGATTTTTAAGAAGCCTCCAAATTTTTTTCCAGAGTGAGTGGTTGTACTAGTTTACATTCCCACCAGCAGTGTACAAGGGTTCCTTTTACCCCACATCCTCACCAACACTTGGTGGTACTTCTAATGATAGCTATTCTAACAGGGGTGAGGTAGAATCTTAGTGTAGTTTTGATTTGCATTTCCTTTATGGCTAGAGATAGTAAGCATTTTTCACGTGTTTTTTTTTTTGGCCATTTGAATTACTTCTTTTGAGAAAGTTCTGTTAAGTTCACTTCACCATTTCTTGGTTTCTTAATTTTGGGAGAGTTTAGTTTTTTGAATTCCCTGTATATTCTGGTTATCAGTCCTTTGTCTGATGTGTAGCTGGCAAATATTTTCTCCCACTCAGTGGGTGATCTCTTCAGTTTAGAGACCATATATTTTGTTGAGCAGAGTCTTTTTAGTTTTATAAGGTCCTGTTTGTCCATTCTTTCTCTTAGTTGCTGAGCTGCTGGGGTTCCACTGAGAAAGTCCTTGCCTTCACCCATTATTTCCAAGGTATTTCCTACTCTTTCCTGTATCAACGTTAGAGTTTGGGGTCTGATATTAAGGTCCTGGATCCATTTTGAGTTAATACTAGTACAGGGTGATAAACATAGATCTAATTTCAGTTTTTTGCAGACTGCTAACCAGTTTTCCCAACAGTTTTTGTTGAAGATGCTGTCTTTTCTCTATAGTATATTTTTAGTGCCTTTGTCAAAAATAATTTGGGTGTAGTTGTGTGGATTCATATCTGGGTCCTCTATTCCATTCCAGTGGTCTTCAT
This sequence comes from Castor canadensis, assembly GCF_047511655.1. Classification (NCBI taxonomy): domain Eukaryota; kingdom Metazoa; phylum Chordata; class Mammalia; order Rodentia; family Castoridae; genus Castor; species Castor canadensis. The sequence continues at coordinate 51,292,318 of NC_133394.1, read as the reverse complement.
GTCCAGTGGCACGTGTTTTTGTGCCTGTACCATGCTGTTTTTATTGTTATTGCTTTGTAATATGGTTTGAAGTCTGGTATTGTGATACCTCCAGCATTGTTCTTTTTGCTGAGTATTGCCTTGGCTATTCGAAGTTGCTTGTATTTCCAAATGAATTTTAGGGTAAATTTTTCAATCACTTTGATGAATGTCATTGGGATTTTGATGGGATTTACATTAAACATGTAGGTTGCTTTGGTAGTATAGCCATTTTTACTATGTTAACTATACCTATCCATGAATATGGGAGATCTCGTCACCTTCTATAGTCTTCTTCAATCTTTTTCTTCAGGGGTTTATAGTTTTCCTTGTAGAGGTCATTCACATCCTTTGTTAAGTTTATTCCTAGGTATTTTATTCTTTTGAAGCTATTGTAAATGGAATTGTTTTATATATTCTTTCTCATTTTGTTCATTATTAGTGTGTAGAAAAGCTAATGATTTTTGTAAATTGGTTTTGTATCCTGCCACCTTTCTCTAGCTGTTGATGGTGTCTAGGAGTTTTGGGGTAAAGTTTTTTGGGTCTTTAAGAGATAGGATCATGTCATCTGCAAAAAAGGATATTTTGACAGTTTCTTTACCTATTTCTATTCCTTTTATTTCTTCTTCTTGCCTTATTGGTCTAGCTAGGAATTCCAATATTATGTTGAATAGGAATGGGGAGAGTGGGCATCCTTGTCTCATTCCTGATTTTAGAGGGAATGGTTTCAGTTTTTCCCCATTGAGTAAAATGTTGGCTGTAAGTTTGTCATATATAGCTTTTATAATGTTGAGGTACATTCCTTCTATTACTAGTTTTCTTTGAGCTTTTATCACAAAGTGGTGTTGGATCTTATCAAAGGTTTTTTCTGCATCTATTGAGATAATCAAGTGGTTTTTTCTTTGCTTCTGTTAATGTGCTGTATTACATTTATTGATTTGTGTATGTTGAACTACCCCTGCATTCCTGGGATGAAACCAACTTGGTCGTAGTGAATGATCTTTTTGATGTGTTGTTGGATTTGGCTTGCCATCATTTTATTGAGTATTTCTGTATCAATGTTCATTAAGGAGATTGGCCTATAGTTCTTCTTTGTGGAGGTGTCTTTGCCTAGTTTTGGGATGAGTGTAATACTGGCTTCATAAAATGTATTAGGCAGTGTTCCTTCCCTTTCTATTTCATGGAACAGTTTAAGGAAAATTGGTAGCAGTTCTTCTTTAAAGGTCTGATAGAATTCAGCAGAGAATCCATCAGGTTCTGGACTTTTCTTTTTTATGAGACTCTTGATTGCTGCTTCAATTTCATTTTGTGTTAAAGACCTATTCAGGTGATTAATTTCCTCTTGGTTCAATATTGGATGATCATAAGTATCTAGAAATCTATCCATTTCTTCAAGACTTTTATATTTATTAGAATATAGGTTCTGAAGTAGTCTCTGATGATTTCCTGGACTTTCATGGTGTTTGTTATTATCTCCCTTTTATCTCCCTTTTTCCATTCCTAATTTTACTGATTTTTTTCTCTCCTCATTTTAGTCAGGTTTGCCAGGGGTCTGTTGATCTTTTTTATTTTTTCAAAGAACCAACTTTTTTGTTGCATTAATTCATTGCATGGTTTTTTTTTTTGTTTCTATTTCATTGATTTCAGCTCTTATTTTTATTATTTCTCTCCCATTTGTTTTAGGATTTGCTTGTTATTGTTTTTCTAGGAGTTTGAGAAGTAACATTAGGTCATTGATTTGAGATCTTTCTGTCTTTTTAATATATACACTCATGGCTATAAACTTTCCTCTCAGGACTGCCTTTGCTGTGTCCCATAGGTTCTGGTACCTGTGTTTTCATTTTCATTAACTTCCAGGAATCTTTTAATTTCCTCTTTTATTTCATCAATGACCCATTGATCATTGAGCAATGTGTTGTTCAGTTTCCAGCTGCTTGCATGTTTTTTGTTATTATTTTTGTTGTTGAGCTCTAGTTTTAATGTATTATGAGCAGATAGAATGCATGGTATTATTTCTGTTTTCTTATATTTGCTGAGGCTTGCTTTGTGCCCTAGGATATGATCAATTTTGGAGAAGGTTCCATGGGCTGCTGAGAAAAATGTATATTGTGCAGAAGTTGGATGAAATGTTCTGTAGACATCAACTAGGTCCTTTTGGTCTATGGTATGTTTTAGGGCTAGTATTTCTTTATTGATTTTTTGTTTTGATGACCTATCTATTGGTGATAAGGGGGTATTAAAGTCTCGCACACCACTGTTTTGGAATTTATATATGTTTTTAGAATCTTCAGCGTATGTTTGATGAAATTGGGTGCACTGAGGTTGGGTGCATATAAGTTGATTTTTGTTATTTCCTTTTGATGTATTTCCCCGTTTATTAGTATGCAATGTCCTTCTTTGTCTTATTTTATCAGTGTAGGTTTGAAGTCTAGTTTGTCAGAGATAAGTATTGCTACTCCTGCCTGTTTTCAGGGGCCACTGGCTTGGTAAATCTTCTTCCAGCCTTTCACCCTAGGCCTATGCTTATTTTTATTGATGAGATGGGTCTCCTGTAAGCAACAAATTGTTGGATCTTTTTTAATCCAGTTTGTCAAATGGTGTCTTTTGATGGGGGAATTAAGTCTGTTAACATTGATTGTTAGTATTGATAAGTATGTGGTGATCCCTGTCATTTAGTTGTCTTAGTTGTTTAAGGGTTTGAATGTGTGTAGCTAAATCAATGTTACTCTCTACTCTCTTGCCTTTTCTTCTCCTATGGTTTGGTGCTGCCTGTCCTTTCATGGTTATGGTGGCTTTCACTTTCTGTGTGAAGAATCCCTTGAAGAATCTTTTGTAGAGGTGGCTTTGTGGTCATATATTGCTTTACTTTCTTCTTATCATGGAAGACTTTTATTGCTACATCTATTTTAAATGATAGTTTTGCCGAGTAGAGTATCCTAGGGTTGAAGTTATTTTTATTCAGTGTCCGGAAGACCTCACCCCATGCTCTTCTTGCTTTTAATATTTCTGTTGAGAAATCTGCTGTGATTTTGATGGGTTTACCTTTGTAAGTTACTTGTTTTTTCTCTCTTACAGCCTTCAATAGTCTTTCTCTATATTCTGTGCTTGTTGTTTTAATGATAATATATAGTGGGATAGTTCTATTTTGGTCAAGTCTGTTTGGTGTCCTGGAGGCTTCCTGTACCTGAATGGGCATAGTTTTCTCTAGATTTGGGTAATTTTCTGTATTATTTTGTTAACTATATAATGAATTCCTTTTGTTTAGAACTCTTCTCCTTCTTCAATGCCCATTAATCTCAGGTTTGGCCTTTTGATGGAGTCATTGAATTTTTGCATGTTCCTTTCAGAGGTCTTGAGTTGTCTAACTAGTAGTTGTTCAATTTTTCCTTTAATTACCATTTCATCTTTGAGTTCTGAGATTCTGTTTTCTGCTTGTTCTAGTCTGCTGGATTGGCCTTCCATTTTGTTTTGCATTTCTATTTCGTTCTTTTTTCTGAGGTTTTCCATATCCTGGGTCATGTCCTCTTTAATATTGTCTATTTTCATCCTGAGTTCATTTATCTCCCTATTTATGGTGTTCTTTGTTTCACTTTGGTGTTTATACAGTACTTCTATAGTTTATTTGTTCTTGTGCTTTCTCAAATTCTCTATTTTTGTTGTTTTGGTATTTCTTGAGTATCTCCTGTACATTTTGGTTGACCATATCCAGTATCATCTCTTTAAAAGTTCTCATTGATTACTTGCAGGATTTATTCTTTCAGAGTGTTTTTGTGGGCTTCCTTGGATTCTTTGTTATAGTTTATCTTTGTTTCATTGGAGTCTGGATCTGGGCTTCTGCTTTTTTCATTTCCCTCTGGTTCCTCTACTAATTTATTATTGGTGCAAAATTGGTTTTCATCTTTTTTCTGTCTTCCCATTATTCCACTTGCTGCTGTTACTGTTCTTGTACTGTGTGCAATTTAGTATTGTGTAGCTAGTAATAGTAAAAATGGTATCTAGAGTGAAAGGATAAGAGGAGAAAGAAAGCAAAGAAGGTAAGGGAAAAAGAAAGGAGAAGGAAAAAAGGATACAGAACCAAAGACATAAACAGGGAGAGATAGTTTACTAATCAGCAGTGAGCTAAACAGGCATTGGAGAGACAGAGAAAAAGGAAAAAAAAAACAGGTTCAAATGTAATAGAATTTCAGCCTTAATAGTTCTGTTTCTGGTGTTACTTCTTCAGCATCCAGTTGGTGTTTGAGTAGCAGTTCTGTCAATGTTGCAGCAAAGAGAAATATATATATATATATTATATATATATAATATATATATATAGAAAAGGTATCTAAAACTATAAAAGAATAAAAGTTTCAGGTCCAGAAACCACACCATTTCTGTCTTAGTAGTTGTGGTGTTGTTCTTTCAGCATTCAGTGTTGGTGTTGGTATTTAATCAGTAGCTCTGTGGTTATCTCGCCAGCTGATTGGATCTGGAGACAGCTTGGTGAACCTTTATCTGCTCTGTTTGAGAGTGCAACTCACCTGGCACCTACTCCTACTGTCAGTTGACTGCTGCTGCAGGCTTTATTTATTACAGTTCTCAGGGATAAGCCATCACACTCACCTAGTCCATCTGGCTTTGTTTATTTAGAGTTCTCCTGGGTGCCTGCCCCTTTTCTTTTCTCCAGTGTAGGGCCCTACCTGCCTGTTGCAATTGCAGTCCTTTATTTACAGTTCACGTGGGGAAGTGCTCTTCCCCCACTCTGTGGCAGGGCATTCCACTCATCTGCCACTGTTGGAAGCCTTCCCCTCTCCAAGCTCTCTGTGGGGCCCTCCACCTCTGTCTTCTTCAGAAAGAGCATGCTACATGGGGAGGTGCTGCTCCCCCTTACTCCAGAGCTCAGGGTGCCCTGCCCTCTTTGCTACATGTCCTTTTTTTTGCGGGGCAGAGATCAGTCTGTCCAGGGGGCTATGCTGGTTTTTCTTGGGGGTGGCTGTGGGAGAACCGTGTGCCACTTATCTGGTCCCCTGTGGGTCTGCCAAGTGGGTTAGGGGCTGGTTCCTGGCAGCACAGGAGCCCTCCTGGTTTTTCCATATACTGTGATGTGGGGGAGCTATGTGTGGGCTGGGGGTGTGGAGGATTCAAAGTTTTGCCTCTTCTTGGTGGTTTTTCCTGTCCGGTGTGTCCCAGCATCTCAGGAAAATTTTTACTTTAATGAGCACATGCTATTTGCTTCCTCCCTCTAGTCACCATCTTGGAAACTCCCCTCTAAATAACTTTAGAAAGTTATTTATATCTCAAACTGGGTCTTCTGAACTCAGGTCCCTACACATACAACTACCTAAGGAGATTTCTTACAACTCACAGATGACTCAAATACACCACCTCAAACTGGACTCATTCTGTCAATCATAATCTGCAACATAATGCTCTTTCTATAAGCTCTAATGCAGAAATAGTCCCAGAATCCACTCATTTTCACAAGCCAGGTAGGGCAGAAAAATTTTTATTCATCATGCAAATATTTATTAAACCTTAATTATGTGCACAAACACGTTTTGAAGTTATTATGTTGTAAATTTCCCTCAGGCCAAATAAATCTTATCTATTCTACCTCCTTTACAACCCATGAATCCATTTTCATCCCATACTTCCAATTTATACTACTTTACCACTGGATCACATTTCTGAGCTAGAATATTATTATAACCTGTACTTATCACCAGGCTTTCAAGTTCAGTATCCTCCAACTGATCATTCAAACTATGACCCATCTGATCACTTCACTTCTTTTTAAGTCTCCCCTGGGTAGCAGGAAGCCTCTGAAGTAAAGCCAATCAGAGGCCCAAGCTAGCTCTGCTGATGCCCAGAAGCACTGGGAAAATGTATCACTTGGGTCCAGGCAGGACCCAAGACCAACTTGGATGAGTGTCAGATAGCAAGACTTCTCTACTTGCCTCCAGGGACTGTGAATTCTGGGCAGTGGTGACCCAATCCCAAAGTGGCCCCCCCAACTCTGAAGGTGCCCACTCCCTCCACCTGCCATCCACTCCACTAGCCGTCACTGCTTCAGCTCCCCACAGGGCCCTTGAAAACAGAGGATCCCAGAAGAGGCAGAGTCTTTGAAGAGGTCACAACTCTACATTGTACCAACCCAGCACTTCACAGATCAGAGCAAGGGCACCTCACTTTCCTCACTCAAACCCCACCAAGGAACCTGCCTAGCACCACCCTCCTACCCCCATAATTATGTTGCTTATCAGTTTTGAAAATCGAAGAATTGTCCTCAACTTCCATGAAATTTTAAAATCATGTCCTTATCTTTAGTATGAAAAATAGTATGCTAAAGACTGCAAGAACCCTAGTTTCCTACTGTACTTTAAAGCAGATCCCTAATTTATTAAAGGAAATAATAAAGATGTAGTATAATAAAGTTCATTATAAATAAAATTACCTAGAGAGTAGTGCTTCTCTACCTAGTCTTTTCAATAAAGCAAAAACATCCTTGCATGTAAAATTAGGAAAATACTTGAATTCACAAATGTGCTGCCTTCTATAGGAGGAATTCACAAGTATAGAACTCTCCAGGGCCACAATGACCACAGGCCTGAAATAATGCCTACAGTATGGCACTCAAGAAATAGTCATTAAATTAACAAACTGCTTCTTAAACAGGTTCAACAGTGTCTTCTTCTAATGTTCACAAAAATTAGAATAAAAAGGACTCAAGAGGAACTCCTCTACGAAACTTGAGGGAGAGGGGAAAAGAAAAAGAATGACAGAGCATTCATAACAATATCATAAATATAACATCTGTGAAAATAGAGGATGTAAGGATATGTATTGAAAGCTATTGAAAAATAGGCTTTTGGGGATAAAAGGGTTAAGGGGAGCAACAGAAGGGATTGAAAAGACCAATGTAAGGTAGACTCACAGGGGAACACATTTAGAAATCTCTTGGATCATCTATTTCAATATTAATAATGCAAGACAGGGATGTGAAAAAGTTACAGTATATGTGTTGGGTGATACATGAGGGGGGTGAAGAAGGAGATTAAGGTGAGGGTTTATGGTAGTATATGGTAGACTTCATATACTTCTACAAAAGAGAAAAAAGACACCTCCTAAAATTACTTTAAGTGGGGCAAAAAGGGGGTCCAGTGGGTCAGATAGTGGCAGTGATCTAACCAATGTACAATAGACGCCTATTTGTAATTGTCACAATGAATCCCCCCTGTAGAATGACAATATCCTAATAACATAAAAATAGTAAACTAAAAATGAATAAATAACAAAAATCAGAAAGAATTTGGGCACAACTCTTGGCATAGAGTGCTTACATAGAAAATTCCAGGCCCTGATTTCAAACCCCATTTCCTGCCTCCTCCAAAAACCAGTGTGTATATATATGTATACATATATACACATGTATAATTCATCTCTAAGCAATTTTGTCCAAAGAAAAAAGGGTTTCTTTTTAAAACCCTGTCTAAACATGGACAGTTTGAGGAGCAAGCCAAAGAAGAGAAAAGCAGGCTGGCACTTGTTAATCAAGCCTAGAATTCTCTGGCACCCATGAAAACCCAAACAAGCAGAGCAAGCTAGGAGACCCTGAGGCTCCAAGGCATTCTTGCCTGAGGTGGAGGGACCTGGGTGAAGCACCTGTTGGGCAGCCACACTCCCAGGTTGCTTTTGAGGCTCATGGCTGATGAAGGGGGTTTCTGGTCCTTCCAGCCAGCTCTGGCGCTGGTCCACCTAGATGCCCAAGCATCTCTGCAGGGCCCACTCCAGAACTGGGGTACTGGCTACCGCAGTACTTCTAGGCCTCCTTACTGACCTCAGATGTCAGCATGCAGTCCCTTGGATGCAAATACGGGTGGCACAGGACACAGGGAGTATTCGCCAAGGCAGCAGGCACCCTAGGAAAAGAAGCCCAGCCAACGTTGCTGATGCCCAAATGCATGGGGAAAGTACTGCCCATCTGGACTTGGCCATGTCAAGTTAGGATGAATTAGGACGACCCATCTCCTAACTCAGGCAAGTGCAATGAGGCCAAGATCTCTCTGCTTCTCTCCAGGGACCACCATTTCTGGGCAGTGGTGACCTGGAACCTGATGTAGCTCCTCAGCTCTGTAGGTGCTCATTCCCTCCAACTGCTATCCACTCCTCTGGCCACCCCTTCTTCAGCTCCCCACAGGGCCTTTCATAGCCAGGGGAAGCCCAGGACAGGGGCATCCTCATTCAGAGGCCCTGGCTCTGCACTGCAGAAACCCAGCACTTCACAAATCAGGGCCAAGGCACCTGACTGACCTCACTCGAGCCCCGCCAAGGAAACTGCCCAGCCCATCATCCTCCCCCAGATTTAGGTCTCCCATAAGTTCCCAAAATTAAACACTTACTTTTTCTAGTGCCATCCCCCATCATGAAACTTTAAAATTCTTTCCCTATCTTAGGTACAAAAAAGAGTATGCTAAACTCTATGAGAACCATAGTTTCCCACTGTACCTTAAAGCAGATCCCTGATTGATTAGCAGAATTGATGTTATAATAATGAAATTCATTATAAATAAAATTACCAAGTGAGTAGTGCTTTTTACGTAGTCTTTCAAATAAGACAAAACCATCTTTGCATGGAAAATAGATGAGTTCACAAGTGCTGCCTTCTAGAGAAAAAATTCACTACAGAACTCTCCAGAGATGCAATGACCTCTTGACTATTAACAGAAGTGTGAAATAATGCCTGCTGTCTGGTACTTGGGAAAAAGTTCTTAAATTAATTCACTGCTTCCTAATCAGGTTTAACCATGTCTTCCACCAATGTCCAGAGAAGACAGAATAAAAAGTACACTTTAGGAAGTCAGGGAACTTAAGTACACTCTTTGGAACTCAGGAAGGAAGGGAAAGTAAAAGAGAATAGAGTATTAACAAGAGGGTAAATCCTAACAGCAGGTAAAGGATATAAGGATATGTATTGAAAGCTACGGAAAAATACAGGATGGGGGGTAAAAAAGGAAGGGAGAGCAATGGAAGGAGTTGAACAGACCAAGGTAATGTTGACTTACAGAGGAGACACATTGAGAAACCCCTTGGAAGATTCATTTAAATATTCATAAGGATTGACTGGACTGTCAAATAGGGACAGTGTATATGTGATAGGAGTACATGTGAGGAGGGTGAATGAAGGAGATTCAGGGAGGGGCATATGGTGGATGGACTTCATATACTTATACAAAAGAGAAAAAAGAATCCTCTTGCAATGGCTTTAAGTGGGGCTGAGAGTGGGTCCAGGGGAAAGGGCAGTGGGGGCTATCTATCCAACGTGCAGCATAAGTCCATTTGGAATTGTCCCAATGAATCTGCTGTACACAAACAATCTGTACTGGCAAAAAAATTTAAACATGAAACTAAAATTTAAAAGCACATTAAGCTAGCTGGGATGGAGCACGTGTGTAATCCCTGCACTTGAGAGACTGAGGCATGAGGATCCCAAGTTCCAAGTCAGCCTGAGCTGAACGCAAAGGTCTACCTCGATAAGCAAACAAGCCCTATGCAGGGTCTCACACCTCTAATTTCAGCTACCCAAAAGAAAGACACCCAGAGGATCACTTTAAGGCCATCTGGGGCAAATTTTTCCTAGACCTCATCTCAATCAAGAAAATTTGCACATGGCAGCAGGCACCTGTCACCACAGAGACACAAGAAGCAAAAAGTTATAGAAGGAGGATCACTGTCCACCTTGCCCAGACCAAAAGTGAGAGCACTGATACCAAAAATAATGAAAGTAAAAACAAACACAGAAGTAAATAAATAAAAACATAAAGAAAGAAATAAAAGTAAAAATGAATAAATAACAAAATCCTGAAAGAATTAGGAGCAAAGCCAAAGGGAGAAAGTGTCTACTTAGAAAATGCCAGGCCCTGATATCTAACACCTCCCATCTCCCAGAAAAACCAATGTAAATAATACTGTTCATCTGTATGCAATAATGTTCAAAGAACAAAGTCAACTAATTTTCTCAATTTATTTTTCAAACTCTTAATGAACATGGACATATATTAAAGAGCAAGCCAAAGAAGGGAAAATCCTGCAGACACTTGGAAAACAATTCCCTGGTACCTGCTGAGAAGCCAAGCACACCAAGTTTCCTGGGATGCAAGACAGGGTGGCAAAGGACACAGGGAAGAGTCGCCATGGCAGCAGGCAGCCTAAGGAAGTAAAGCCTATCAGAAACCCAAGCCAGCCTTACTGAAGCCGAGAAGCACTGTGGAAAAGGTACCACCACCTGGATTCAGCCAAGCAGGATCCATGCCCCTCTGAACATGAAGGAGTACCGGGTGGCCCAGACTTCTCAGCTGCTTTCTCTCAGGGACCGTGCACTCTGGGCAGCAGCTACTCCAGCACAATGTGGCCCCCCAGCTCTGCAGGTGCCCACTCCCTCCACCTACCACCCACTTCCCTAGCCTGGCTGCCCCTGCTGCAGCTCTCCGCAGGGCCCTTGACAGCCAGAAGGGGAGACCAGGACAGGGAGCCTCCTCGCTGAGGCCACAGCTCTGATTTGCCCCCATCCACTACCTCACAGATCAGGGGGAGGACACCTGATTCACCTCTCTCAAGTCCCACTAGGGATCCTGCACAGCCTGGCCCAGAGAACAAAAGTAAACCGATTTCTGCATTGATTTTTGAAACCCTTTCTAAACATGGTTGGCTTGAGGAGCAAATCAAAGAATAGAAAAACATGCTGACGCTTGTTAATCAAGACTAGGATTCCCTGGCTTCCTCCTGGCCATGTACACCCTAAGCATGACTTGTCCATCAGATATCAGGAGTCCAAAACTGAGGTAAAAGAATTCGTAGGTCACTTTACACCACCCAGTACACTTCACTGCCATTGCCTGACCGCATAGGTTGTATTACAAATACATTGGATGTCGGCTTTTTTTCTATCAGAGCTTAACACAGAAAGTAGGAGGTTTTGCATCTAAAATATGTTTATTGTTCTTTGAAAGGGTTCAGTTTGACTTTAAATCAGGCTGCACATTTTTCATCAGTCTAACATCTCTCATCATGTCACGCTGACTTCCATTCACAATACTTCATTAAATCCAAAAGAGAAAAATTTTTTTAATTTTGAGAATAAAACCCAGTTTGGAGAACAATTAACACAAGTCTGTAATTTGAAACAAAATGAGGGCTACTGTTTCATATTGCTTTCTATACTCTTCCCCTCCCACAGAGCCAGGAATGTAATTCTCCTAAATTAGGCAGACACTGATACTGTAGGACAATGACTGTGCACACACAGGTGTGCACCAAACACCCCCATACAACAAAATGTGGTACATGTCAACTGGAAAAGTTTCTGATGGTATTGATTAACAACCTTGGAGTCAACACTCTAAACTTAGAGGGTAAATGTTCTGATCTTGTGACTATATAAACGGAATCTATTGTCATGTTCAGAAATAAAAGAATTCTGGATAGTACCATCATCTTTAATTTAAATTTCTAGAAACAATGTCAAAAGCATTGTTTTTCAATGTGGGGATGAGGGAGGAGAGAATCTACAGATTTGCATTTAGTTAAAAATCAAAACAACTCCAGCAATTAAGAAATAGGTAGTTCACAGGGCCAGCCAAAGTCTGAGGTGTTACCATCACTGGGAGACAAGATCCTAATCCATTCATACTGGCCTAGCTGATGCTGAAAAATGGGAAGCTTATGGCTCTGCACAGCAAATTCTGGCAGAAGATGACTCTAAGCCTGTATCTGGGGCCATACAGCAGGGCACTATAAGTATGTAACATTTAGGTGAAAAGAGTCCAAGAGCCTGTATGATGACCCTTCGTTTGTCAATGAGGCCTGGTTATAGTTACCTTCTGCAAATGAGAAAAACACCATTTCTAGATCGGCACACTGAACCCAGCAGAGAACCTGCAAAAACGCTACCACACCTCCTCACAAGCAGCACAATCCCTTTGCTACTCGCTGGGTAGCAAAGTAGGTTTTTAAAATTCATAGCCAAAGTACCTGAAGAAAAGTTGTTTTTCAGAATCTACTGGGCTCTCATTTCTTCCTTTACCCTCCAGACATTCCCCCTTGGTGTTCCATCTTAAAACACTGAAAAACAACAGCATTTTAAACACAAGATAATCTAGCTCTATTGGCAGTATTACTCTTTCAAATTAAATAATTTGAATGCAAACGTACACACAGAAGCTGTTTGACTGGTAGTTCAATAGTACCTGTTCTTCTTTAATGTTTCAAGGCAAGAAATGCTAAATCTAGGAAAGGGGCACAAGTTTCAAAGTAAGATCTTCCAAAAGTGTCAAAATCACTGTCCTATAGAAAGAGCATGAGGCAGGAGTCAGAGGATCCAGGAGGAAAACTTCTATCATTAGAACTTACTCCAAAGTGTGGCCTGAACAAACTTTTTTCTGTCAAATTGCTGGTCTTTGCTGGCAAGAAGAGTGCTTTCCTTTCTTTTCTATTCCAGGCCCGCTGCACACTTTACAGAATGAAAATTGCCTTAAGAGATCCTTGAGGTGCTATAGGGATAGTATGGCATACAACAGGTGAAGGGACTATAAAGGAATCAGATGGCCTAACTGAGTCACAGCTCTGGCTTTGGACAAGTTACACTTTAGAGCTGTGGGTTTTTCATTTTCCCATCTGGAAAGTGAGAATAATAATAGACTTTAGGTAGTATGATTTTTGATGATTAACTGAGATCACAGATGCACACTGTTCACATACTTTTCAATAGTTACCCAAGATAGATATTGTGGTGAATCGGTCTATATTTTTACTTTGATTAAACTAAATCAAGTGAATCTTATATCCTTAGACATTAGAAAACCCAGGATTGCTTTGCAAGAATTCTTGCCCTTTACCCTTCTACTTTCACCTTTCCTAAGTCCAGGGTGGGGGAGTAGGGACAATGAGTGCTCTCCTGGTGTAACAGGGAGGAGGACAAGAAGAGAAACAGACAGGCTGCATTCTGATAAAGAGGCAAGGGAAGGGATGGCAAAGCAAAGAGATAAATCTTAAAAAATTAAAACATTAAAAAGGTCACATAGCACTGGGGGAATGAAATAGCCAATAAAATCACATGTGGCAGTATGTGGGGTGAGCTTTGCTTTTTCCTTCTGTAACCTGCTTACAAGGGTATATAAGGTGAGACCCCTTTGTTCTCGGGGCTCTCTGCCTTTGGACAGGAGTCTGCTGAGTCTGTGTTGACACAATAAAACTTTGCTTCCTGCTAAACTGCCTCAGTGTCCAGTATTTCAACTTGAGATTCCCACAACACTGGGGGAAATCACTTCTCTTGAGCTCCTCTGAGCTCCTCTGAGCTCAAGAGCTCTGAGGAAAAGTCTCATAAAAGACTAAAAGGATCAAATAACATATGAACTATAGGGAATGCACAATAAATTAAAAGAAGGTCGATGTTAGTTTTCTAAAAATTCTCTCTACTTTAAATGCACGGGGATGGAAGGCAAGGACCATTGAATTTATTTTTAAACTTCTTTTTGCAATGGTGTCCTATTAGAGTTCTCAAAATGTGCATTTTTACCTATATTTGGGATCAAAATATAGCAAATAAAATCAATTATCAATAATTTCTCTGTTCCCAATTTAAAATGGACTTACGACTCTTTCCTATGCTATCTTACTCCTACTACATAGGCTGCAGAAGCATTTCCTGGCCCTCTTAACCACAAGAGACTCCTGTCCACAACTCACCATGAGGTAAGTAAGGGTCCAATGGACACAGGAAGGATTCACCAAGAATAGGAAGAGATGCCTGCAAGACTGCGACCATGCCAGTGATGCAATAATCTGGAAAACATAACACTCACACAGACAGCACAAGCCATGCAAACTCCACAATATGGCAAACTCTCCACTGGTCTCCAGGGCCAAGAACCTGGGGAGCGAAAACCCACAGCCCAAACTGGACCTGAAGCACTGCAAGCAGCCAATACCACAAGGAAAAGAGAGAGCATAAAAATATGTTAGAATTTAACATGTGTGCAGGACACATGGATATGTATCGAAACCTACTGAAAAATACAGGGTGGGCAGTCAGAACCCCTCCAAGGACCCTGAAAAGCAGAGTCAGCCTCTTGCAATAATTAGATCTCCTGTCATTCTGAGGAAGGTTCAGAAAGGACTCAGGCAGGGTTCACCAAGGCAGGCAGGCATGCAGCCTAGGAAGAGAAGACCTGTGAGACACCCGCCTGTGCCTGTCTGGGCCAAAGCTGCAGCCCAGACTCCTAGGAAAAAAGGTACTGCCCCCTTGGGCTCTGCCTGCTGGGCAGGACCCATCTCAGAACTCTGTGGAGTGGCAAAGTGCCAGGTGGCCCAGACTTCTCTGCTGGTCTCAGGAAGACCTGGAGTCCTGGGCTGCGGGGGGAGGGGAGCATCCCCTCCCCCTGCAGGTGCCCGCTCCCTCCACCTGCCATCCACTCCCTCTTATGGCTGCTCCCAGCAGGGCACTTGGCAGGTCATCCCAGGGAAGCCCAGGAGAGGGCAAGTCCAGTGCCCAGTCCCTGGCTCTGCAGTGCACACTGCCAGCACTTGACAGATCAGCGCTCAGGACCAGGGCTCCAAATGATCACCCTCCAGCCCCTCCCAGGAACCTGCCAAGCCTGGCCCTCATCTCCCCATAATTAAGCCTTCCTTCATTGTCCATAATGAAAGAATTCCTTTGATCTAAGCACCCACCCCATGAAAACTTTAAATCCTCTCTCTGACATCAATACGCAAAACAGGATGGTACATTCTGGAAGTACCCCAGTTTCCCACTATCCCTTAATCCAGATCCCCAATGGATGAAGCAAATCACAAAGGTGTTTCATAATAAAATCCATTCAAAATGACATGACCCAGTGTGTAGTGCCTCTTACCTGGTCTCTCAACTATTGCAAAAACATCCTTCCCTGCACACAAAAATCAGGAAAACATAGGAGTTCACCAGAGTGCTGCTTTCCACACAAGGATTTACTACTGCAGAATTCTCCAGGGCCATAATGCCGCCTTGGGGGTTAGCAGAAGCACAAAAGAGTGCCTGCAAGTCTTGAAGTAGGGGGTAGGTGGGATGAGGAGCCAGGAGAGGGGGAGGATCTTTATTGCATCCCTGCTTTCTTAGAAAGGTTTCACCGTGTCTTCTGCCAATATCCAGAGGCCTCAGAAAACAGTACCCTTCAGGGAGTGAAAGAACATAAGGAAACATACACAAAAGCACACTGTATGGAAGTCAGGGAGGGTGGGATAGGCATCGAGAAGGAGAGAACATCAATAACAAGGCACATCTTATCATCTGTGCAGGTACTGCATCCTAAGATGTGTCCCCAAAGCTACTGAAAAATATGGAGTGGGAGAGCAACAGAAGTTGAACAGCCCAAAGGAAAGTGGACTCACAGCCAGTGGGCACACACCTAGAAAGCCTTGGAACATTCACTTCAATCTTGATAAGGAAAGAGAGGACCATAAAATAAGTAGGGTATATGTGTGGTGGTGTACGTGTGGCATGGGGAGGGCGAATGAAGAAGATGAGGGTTGTGGTATATGGTGGAGGGACTTTATCTGCTTCTATGAAAGACAAAAAAGAAACCTCTTGGAATTGCTTTAAGGGGGGCTGGGAGGAGGCTATAGGGAGGGAGTGTGGGCATGCTCTAACCCATGATGTACAGTACAACTCTATTTGCAATTGTCCCAAGGATTCCTCCTTGTATGAAGAACTTATCTTGATAAAAACAACTTAACAAACAAAACCAAACCAAAAGTACCCATAACACAAACCGGCTGGGATGGAGCTCACCTCTTATTCCTGCACTTGTGGGATGGAGGCAGGAAGAACCCAACTTCGAGGTCAGCCTGACCTACAGAGCGACATTCTATCTGAAGAAGAAGAAGAAAAGGAAGAAGGAGAATAAGAAGATATCAAAATTAAAAAAAGAAAAACCCAACTAAACTACTCAACCAGAAATCACACCTAAAGCCAGCAGGGAGGGAGCACACATGTCATTCCTGCACTTGGGGGGCTGAGGCAGGAGGACCTTAGCTCCCAGGTCAGCCTGAGATACAGGGCAAAACTCTCTTTCCAAAAACCAAGAAGTCCTTTCCAGGGTCTCAGGCCTAGATTCTCAGCTGCCCAGAAGGCAGACAAAAGGGAGGATCATAGTTCAAGGCAGGCTCAGGCAAACACTTTGCTACAAGGCATCTGGAGGAAGAAAAGTTGTGCATGCATGGCAGCAGGCCACTGTCACCACAGCAACCCAGGCAGCAGTGTTCAGAAAAGGGGGTGTCACTCTGCACGACTGACTGCCCAGGCCCACAGGGAGAGACACTCGCCCAAAAATATCAAAGAAACCTTAATCAGAGAAGTGAATAAATGAAACATACCTACATAAATACGTTTACAGATACATATGTACTTAAATAAATAAAGACCCAAACTATGTAAAGAAATAACGTAAAGGTGTCCAGGGGAAAAAAGAACAAAACCCTGAAAGATCTAAGGGGTCCGCCTGCAAGAATAGACTGCTAACCTAGAAAATGCCTTGCCCTGATTTCAAACCCCTTTTCCTCCTCTCCCACAAACCAACACACCTCATCCATATGCACAATTGTCCAAAGAACCAAAGTTAACTCATTTTCTCGATTCACTCATGTTTCACAGCCCGTCAGAAACACACACAGGCTACACAGAGCAAACCAAAGAAGAACAAAGCATCCTGCCACTTAGAAAAACAGCCCAGGAACCCCTGGCATCCAGTAGAAGTCAAGGCAAGCCAAGCAAGCAAGCAAGGAGAGGGAACTGAGCTGGAGGCTCAGAGGCTTCCCAGTGCTTGGGTGTTTGAAAGAAGCTCCTGGCCTGAGGCAACCCTTGTCAAAGAGCCTGAGGGGCCGCACTTCCTGGCCAGCCGCCGAGGGAGTTTCGCCACAGCGCCAGCGGGGCTGCCTGGTCCTTGCCTCCAGGATGGGTAGCACCGCGGTGGCGACGCAGATGCAGGCCAGCCTAGCCGTCGAAAAGTCCCATCCCGTGGGGCCCACTCCAGAGCCCTGAATGCCCAAGCTCTGGCTGCAGCAGCCCATCCTGGTCCCCTTGCTCACTCACCGGTTACATGATGCTGGTCTGTTTGCAGCGCCGCGTGCACTTGCGATGCGACCCAAGCTGAGGGCTGAAAAGGCCAAAGGGAGGATTCCCTGAGGCAGCCAGCCAGCTGCCTACAAAGAGAAGCCTGTCAGATGCCAGCTTCCGTGCTGCAGAACTCAGACGCACTGGGAAAAAGGTACCTGCCTCCTGGTCGTGGCCTGCCTGGCAGGACTCATGGCCCATCTCGAGAGTGCAGGGTGCTCTACACCTCTCTGAGATCTCCAGGAGATCTCCAGGCTTGGGTGGCCTGCAGCGACCTGGAGCCCAATTCTGCAGCTAGAGAGATTCGCCACCACCCCAGCAGCGGGGGTGGGGGTGGGGGTGCCTGGTCCTTCCCGCCAGCAGCAGCCAGCCTAGTGCATAGGGCGGCGCTGGTGCCAGCCCACCTAGCTGCCCAAATGTCCTCCCCACAGGGCCCACTGCAGCACTGGGTGCCCAAGCCCCGGCTGCAGCAGCCCAACCAGGTCCCCTTTCTCACTCACCTGTGATGCAGGTCGCCGAGGTCTCCAGCTCCCTTTGATGTGATGCAGTTCAGGGCGCAGAGGACACAGGGAGTGTTCCCTAAGGCACCTGGGGGCCTACAAACAGAAGCCTGTCAGATACCAGTCTTCCATGCTGCAGAAGCCCAGATGCATTGTGTAAAGGTACCTCCCATCTGGACTGTGCTGAACTGGCGGGGACCCATCGCTGATCATGGAGAGAACCAGGCCAAGCGCCCTAGACCTCTATGCAGTTCTCCAGGAGACCGCCAGGCTTGGGTGGCCTGCAGCCACCTGGAGCCCAACTCCAGCCCTGCAGGGCCCCCCTCCCTCCACCTGCCATTCACTCCTCTGCCCCACCCCAAACCCCTGGTTGAGCTTCCTGCAGGGCCCTGGACAGCCCAGGAGAGGGGGGGACTCCTTTGCCCAGAACTTGCTCTGCAGTGCAGAAACCCAGCACTTCACAGATCAGTGCCAGGGCACCTGACTGACCTCACTCAAACAGAGCCAAGGAACCTGCTCAGCCCTGCCCTTCTTCCCCAATGATTAGATCTCCCTTAACTTTTGAAAACAAAAGAATTAATTTTTTTCCAAGCCTGCCCCCACCCCTAAGACCTTTTCAAATCCTCTCCCCATCTTTGCTACCAAAAGTGGCAAGCTGAACTCCACAAGATCCCTACTTTCCCACTGTACCTTAAAGCAGATCCCCGCGGGATTAGGGAAATCATCCAGGTGTAGTATAATAAAATTCCTTGAAAATCAAATTAGCACGTAACTGCTGCTCCTCACTAGATCTTGCCAGCAATGCCAAAACGTCCCTGCTTGCATGGAAAACCAGGAAATCATGAGTTCACAAAAGTGCTGCCTTCTGCAGCAAGGATTCCCCACTTTAGAATTCTGGAGGGTCACAGGACACCAGCTGCTGGTGGGAAGGACCAGGCACCCCTCCACAGAGTTGCTGGGGTGGTGCTGAACCTCACTAGCAGCCTGGGAGGGCAGCTGTGGCCCCACAGGTACTTCAACCAGGGTTGCAACAGGCCAGGTGCTTGTTTCACACTCACCAGGACTGCTTGTTTCACACTCACCAGGACTGGGAAGCCTCTGAGCATCCAGGTCAGTTCCCTTTCCTAGCTTGCTTGCTTGCTTGCTTTGTTGGGTTTGGCTTGGCTTCTGATGGGTGCCTGGGGTTCCTGAGCTGAATTTACAAGTGGCAGGATGCTTTGCTCTTCTTTGGCTTGCTCTGTAGTCTGTCCATGGTTATTGCAGGCTATAAAACATGAGTGAATGGAGAAAATGAGTTGACTTTGGTTCCTTGGACAGGTCTATGTATGGATAGATGAACTGTGTTGCTTTGTGGGAGGGACAGAGAAAGGGGTTTGAAATCAGGGCCAGGCATTTTCTAGGTTAGCAGTGTATTCCTTGAGGCGGACACCTTAGACCTTTTAGGGATTTGTTATTTGTCCCTAGACACCTTAATTTATTTCTTAATGCAGTTTGGTGTTTATTTATTTATGCATGTATGTATGTACATATGTACGTATGTATTTATTCACTTATACATGTGTGCATGCATGTATCCATTTATTTACTACCTTGATGAAGGTTACTTTGGTTTTTTTGAGCGAAGGTCTCTCCCTTTGGGTCTGCGCAGCAGTGGACAGTGATCCCCCTTCTGAACACTTCCTGCTGCCTGGGTAGCTGTGGTGACAGTAGCCTGCAGCCATGGGCAGCTCTTCTTGGTTGAGATGTGTTGAGAGAAACTTTTTGCCTCAGACCCCTTGAACACCCTTTTGTCTGCCTTCTGGGTGTCTGGGAATCTAGGCCTGAGACCCTGGACAGGACTTGTTGCTTTTTAGAAGGAGAGGTTTGCCCTGCATCTCAGGCTCACCTGGAAGCTTGGATCCTCCTGCCTCAGTCCCCCAATTCAGGGATGACAAGTGTGCTCCATCCCTGCTGGTTTTGGTGTGCTGCTTTCTGATTTAGTTTAGTTTGTTAACGTTTTTGTTCTTATTATTAGGATAAATTTTTTTTGGAGGGCAGATGCATTGTGACAACTTCAAATTGGCCTGTATGGTCCATTTGCTTGATGCCCCGCCACCACCACCCATTCCCCTACTGTCTGAGTCCCTCTCAGACCCAATGATGGCATTGGCAGGAGGTTTCTTTTTTCTGCTCCTTACAAGTATTTGCAGTCCATCTAACTTATTGCCTTATTTTAATCTCCCTCACTCACTCACCCCCATCCCACAAGTACTCAAACACACATAATATTGTACCTAAGACAGACCCATCTTTCCTATGAATGTTAGTGTGAGTGTACCAAGTGGTTTCTCAGAAAGTCCCTGCAGTGAGTCAACTTAAGCTTGTTGTGTTCAACACCTATCTTCACTCTCCCTTATCTCTGAAATCCAGCTACGAAATTTTCAGGAGTTTTAGTACATATGCTGCTCCTATGCTATCCCTGCACAGATCTTTCTTTGAACCATATTCTTCATGAGAACCTTCCCTTGTCCTTTCTCAAACCCCGAATATCCAGAGTGTATATAAATTGTATTTTTCATTTAGTTCCCTTAGTGTACATTTTAATTCATTCTTCGCTGGCCATTCATAGAAGAACTCATGCTCACTGCTCTGAAAGAAGCAGTGAATATACATTTAATTCCTGGACCCTCAAAAGCCCTGACCTTTTCCTGCCAGACTGGCAGACACCAGGAGCTCTTGATATTTCTGACTTGCAACAGCCACAGAGGGTCCTTGTGGCCCTCCAGGTTTGTAAATAGGGGAAACCTTACAGTGGAAGACCTCGCTTGGTGAACACATCTACTTGCCTGGTTTTGCATGCAGGGGTGGTATTGCATGGTTGGCAAGACATGGTAAGAAACACACGTCAGGTGACCATTTGACATAGAACAACTTTTCTTTTAGTACCCTCAGATGACTTCCTTCATCACCCATGGATCTGCTCGAAGGTGCACTGGGGAAAGTAGGGATCTGCTGAGTTTAGCATGCAGGTGTTGGGAGCAAAGAGGAGGAGAGCATTTGAAAATGTCTGGTTGTGTGGGGAACACTTGGAAAGATTTAATTGTTGAATTTTGAAAACTTAGGGGAGAAATACTGTAAGTTGTTTTCAATCTCCAGGTCATTTCCCTCTACTAGCTTTTTTGATAGCTTGGGTTGTCTTCTGAAGGTTGCCTGGGCTCCCTGGGTTCAAGTTCCAAATGGGAGGAGGCCTTGTAGCTGGGGGTCAGAGATGGGCTCCAGGTCCCTGCAGGCCACCCAAGCCCCGGGGACTCCTGGAGAAATGCAGAGAAGAGAAGGGCTCCTGGTGCTTTTGCTCTGGGAGAGAGGCAGTGGGTCCTTCTGGGCAGGCCAAGTCCGGTGTTTGGGACGTTTACTCCCCCCCCCCCGCCCCGCCTCCCCACCGTGCGCCTTGCAGCTGGGCTCTCGGCAGCGCTTGAAGCTGTCTTCTGACAGGCTTGTCTTTTTTAGGCTGCCTGCCGGCCGCCTGAGGAAGTCCCCCCTGGGGCCTTTGCCGCCCTGAGCGGCCAGGCATCGCGGGCGCGCACGCGCGCGCACACGGAGGACCCGAGAACCGACCAGCCTCGCGGGTGAGTGAGCAAGGGGACCCGGCCGGATGGGCTGCACCAGCCAGGGCTTGGGGCCTCGGCGCTGTGGAGTGGGCCACTGGGGAGGGGAGGACGTTCGGGCAGCAGCTCGGTGCGGCAGCGCCACCTCCACTGGGAGACCCGTGCTGGCGGGAAGGCGCCTGCGCCCGCCTGGGCGGTGGCGCACCTCCCTAGCGGCCGGCCCGGGACGGGGGCGGCGGCGGCGGCAGTGGCTAGGCAGGCGCTTCAAGGCGGTGGCTTGCCTCAGGCCAGGGGTTTGTGTCAAGTCCCCCCGTATTCAGTATTCGGAAGCCTGCCAACCTCCAGGTGCGTTCCCTCTCCTAGCTTGCTTGTTTGTCTGCTTGCTGGCTTTCCTGGCTTGCCTTGGCTTGGCTTGTGATGGGTGCCCGGGCTCCCTGGGCTCTTGTTCCAAAGGGCAGGAGGCTTTGGTCTTGTTCGCCTTGCTCTGTAGTCTGTCCGTATTTCTAACGGGCTTGGCAAGCTGGGGGAATGGTGAAACTGGCTTGACTTTGCTTCCTGGCACACTTCTGCCTTTGGATGAGATGTGTTGGTTTGTGTGAGGGGCAGAGAAATGGGTTTGCGATCAGGGCCAGGCATTTTGTAGCTTGGCTGTGTCTTCTTGCAGGGGAACCCCTTAGACCTTTTAGGGTCGTGTTAATTTCTCCCGGACAACCTTCTTTCTTTCTTTATGCGTTTGGGTCTTTGTGTATTTCTGTAGCTCGGTACGTAGTTGTAAACATGTCTGTTTTTGTTTTGATTGCTATGTCTCTGAAGTATAGTTTGAAGTTGGGTATTGTGATCTCTAGTGTTGGCTATTAATGGTCTTCTGTGCTTTCAAATGAACTTTTGGGTGATTTTTCAATCTCTCTGATGGATGTGTTTTGAATTTTGATTCGGATTGCGTTGAATATGTAGATTGCTTTTGGTAATATAGCCGTTTCACAGTATTGACTTTGCCAGTCATGAGCATAGGAGACCTTTCTATCAGTTTTAGCTGACTTTGATTTTTTTCAATGATTTATAGTTTTCACTTCACTTCCTTTGTTAAGTTTATTTTGGAAGCTTTCATAAATGGAATTGTTTTCCTGTATCCTTTCTCCGTCTGCTCTTGGTTGGTATATACAAAGGCCAGTGATTTTTGTGAATTGATTTTGTATCCTTCTACATTTCTGAAGGTGGAGTTTTTTTTGGCAGAGTTTTCTGGTCTAAGATCATGTGATCTGGAAATAGGATAGTTTCATCCTTCTTTTCGTATTCGAATTTCTTTCACTTCTTCCTATCTTATTGCTGTAGCTAGAAATTACAAGGCTATGTTGAACATTAATGGAGAAAGTGGAACCCTTGTATTGTTCCTGACTTTAAAAGAAATTGTTTGAAATTTTCCTCCATTTAGTATGACGTTGACTGTAGGCTTGTTATATATAGCCTTTATTGTATGACTCACTTTCCTTCTGTTCCTAGTTTCATCAACAGTTTTGTCATGAAAGAATGTTGAATTTGTTGAAGGGTTTTTTCTGCATTTATTGAGATCATGTTTTTTTCTTTGTTTTTATTAAAATGCTAGATTACATTTAGTGATTTGCATATATTGAAGCATCCCTGTATCCCTGGGATGAAACTGAGTTGGTCATGATATATGACCTTTTGATACGTTATCAAATTCAGTTCACCAGTATTTTATAGAGGATTTTTGCATCTAATTTCATAAAGTGATTGGCCTATAATTCATTTCTTTTTGTGCCTTTGTCCAGTTTGGGGATGAGGGTAATATTGGTTTCATAGAATGCCATTGGCACCATTCCTGCCCTTTCTATTTCTTGGAAAAGATTGAGGAGTGTTGGTATTATTTCTTTAAATGTCTGGTAGAATTCAGCAGTGAATCCTGGATAGTTCTTTTTGGGAGCCTCTATTGCTCCTTCAATTTCATTGCTTGTTACAGATACATTTAGGTGATTTGTGTCCTCTTGGTTCAATTTTGGCCGATTATACACATCTAGAAATTTGACCAGTCTTTCATTTTCCAATTTATTTGAATATAGGTTTTCAAAATACTCCATAATGATTCACTGGATTTTCTTGGTGCTTGTTGTGATTTCCCCTTTTTCACTTCTAATTTTATTAATTTGGGTCTTTTCCCTCATTTTAGTCAGATTTGCTAGGGGTTTATCAATGTTGTTTATCGTAGGAAACAACTAGATTTTTCTTTCAGCCGTTTTTTTGTTCTCTATTTCATCAATTTTGGCCCTTATTTTTATTAATCCTCTCTTTGTAGTTTTGGGTTTAGTTTGTTGTTTTTCTAGAAGTTTGAGATACAGCGTTAGGTCATTTATTTGAGATTTGCGTTTTTAATATACGCATTCATGACTATGAACTTTTTCCCTTAGCACACTGAGTTTGCTGTGTCCTATAGGCTCTGGTAGATTGTGCTTTCATTTTCTTTTCTTTTGTTGTGCTTTCACTTTCATTAAATTCCAGGAGCATTTGATTTGCTGGCTCATTTCTTTAATGATCCACTGATCATGGAGCAATGTGTTGTTCAGTGTCCAGGTGGTTGAATATACTCTGTTTTTTTGTTTTTTCTCGTGAGTTCAACATTTAAATTTCCTATTCCTTAAGACCTGCTTTGTGAGTGAAAACACTTAGTTTAGAGAAAGTTCCATGGGTTGTTGAGAAGAATGTACCTTGTGCTGTTGCAGAATTGAATACTTTGTACACCTCTGTCAGGTCCATTTGCTCTGTGGTGTCAATGAATTCTAAAGTTTTTATATTGCCTTTTGTCTGAATGACCTATGTATTGGTGTCAGAAGAGTATTGAAGTCTTCCACTATCATTGTGCAGAGTGCCCGTGATTTTAAGTATAGTTGTGTATATTAAATGAAGTTGGGTACACTGACTTTGGGTGCATTCAAGTAAACAATTGTTACTTCATCTTGATGTATTGCTCTTTATTAGCATGAGGTTTCTACTTTGTGTTTTCTGACTAACTTAAGCTTGAAGTCTACTTTATTTGTTATAAGTATAGCTATTCCTGCCTGTTTGAATGGGCCATCACCTTGGTAAATCTTTTTCAACCCAAGCCAATGGTTGTTTCAGTCATTGTGGGAGAGGGTGCTATTGTTAGTGATTGGAGAGGGGTAGGAAGAATGGGAGTAATGTGTAAAGTCTCTATAATAGAATACTCAGTGAGTGGTTAGTATGGAGGAGAAGGGACAAGAGGGAGAACATGAAGAGAGGATAGGAAAAGATGAAAAAAAAAAGGATGTCAGGAGTAAGGAAAAAATGTAACAGGAGAGAAGGCTAAGGAAATTAAAATTTCAACAGAATGGAAAAAGGTTTAAGTTTAGATTTTTAAAATAATTAAATATTACATATGCATCTATATTCATATAGAAATATTAATTGTCCAAGTTTCTTTTTTATGGGGGGGAAGTGGGTTGTTTGTCTGAGTTTAATGATTACACTGGGTGCTTCAGTCTGATTTCTAATGGGAGTTCTCCCATTTTAAGATTGATAGGCTGGGCTGTGTGGCATTTGAAGGTGCCCTTCTCTATTAGACAGGGTTCTTTTTTTGGGGGGGGGTTCACTCAGGGTTTTTAATCTCAGGCTCTTCTTGGAGTTTAGCAGTCATGGTCAGCTTGTTTGATTAGCCACGTTCTCTAAAGAAGTTCCTAGAGGAGCTGATGTGTTAGCAATGGCTGGTCCCTCTTACCCGCAGGCCAACCACAGGAGCTGGAATTGAGCTGTTTGATGGGTCACTTTTCTTCAGGAACCTTGTTAGTTTCAGCTTACTATCAGAGTTTTCAAGGTGGTAGAATGTGGTTTTTTACTGAGGATGTGACTGGGCCACACCTCACTCCCACAGGGAATGGCAGTGGAGTTGTGGATGATGTAATGTGACCTACACATCATTTTACCTGAGTTTTGGACTCTTGGTATCTAATAAGTCATGCTTGGCCTGTACATTGGTAGGAGAAACCCAGGGACCTCACCTTGATTAATAAGTGTCAGCAGGCTTTTCATTTATTTGGCTTGCTCTTTAATCTGCTCATGTTTATACAGTTGCCTGCTACAATGTGCCAGTTTATTTGGTTGAGGTGAGGTCTAGCAATATTTTGCTCAGGGTGTCCTTGAACTGTGATCTTCCCAACATCTGCGTTTTGGTTAGGTGAAAGGTGTGAGCCCATGGACTGGACTTGTTTTTGAGGAGAGTTTTGCCCTGTAGGCTGGCCTGGAACTTGGGATCCTCATGCCTCAGAGCCTCTGAAGAACTGGGATTATAGGTGTGCTCCATCACACCTGGCTGTAAGTGTACTTTTTATTCTGAGTTCTGTGGAGATTACTAGAAGACATGGTTAAACCTGTTTTAGAAGCAGTTAACTCATGTAATAAATATTTCTTGAGTGCCATACAGCAGTCATTATTTTACTTTTCTGTTAATAGATAGTCATTGTGGCCCTAGAGTTCTATGGTAGTAAATCCTTTCTCTAGAATGCAACACTTTTGTGACTCATGTATTTTACATGCAAGGTGTTTTTGCATTATGTAAATGACCAGGTAATAGTCACTGCTCTTTAACTTTATTTACAATGAATTTTATGATGATACATCTTTTTTATCTCCTTCAATAAATCTAGGATCTGCTTTACCTTACTGTGGCAAACTAGGGTTCTTACAGAATTTAGCATATAGTTTTTCCTACTAAAGATAGGGACAGGATTTTAAAATTTAATGGAGGTTAGAAACATCACTTCTTTAATTTTCAAAAATTATATAGAGTATATTAGGTGTAAGATATATGCAATGCACAGACTTCTTCTAAGCCATAAGTTGAAATAGTATATATCTTGCTTTTTAACTTGTTTTTTTCTGTTAACATTACATATTTCCTAGCTGTGTTCTGTATCAGCCATTTGAGGCACCCAGTCTTGAAAAGACTGCATATTATTTTATAATGAGAGTGTTCTATAAATTAACTGTGTTCTTACAGTTTCTTGGTGTTTGATACAGATACATATTGCAATTAATGGTCCTTGAGAAGACATCTTTGTGCCAGAAGAAATATTGTCAAGGATTGGAATTCTAGAATTAAAAGGTAAAAGATAAACATGTTTACCTGTTTATAGTTTTTATAGTATCTGATAAATTGTTCTTCTCAAAGACTACTGACTGCTTTATTACTATCAATTCTGTATGAGTGCCTGTTTTCCTAAGTCTTGCCAGTGTAGTTGCTTGCAGTCTTTTTAATTTTCATTTATTTCATTGATGAGTAAAACAGATGGCATTTGTCTTTAATTGGTACTGATACTATTCATTATCTTTGTAAATTACTTGTGTATGTGTTTTACTCATTTTCTGTCAGATTATTTGTATCCTATCAATATACAGGGTGGCCTTTCTTTTTTGAAGGACAAAAAGAAGATGTAGAATTTTGTCTCTAATAGTTTGTTGAGGCAACTATGTAGCTAAGGCTGGCCTTGAACTCACTCTGTAACCCAGACCACCCTGGATGTTTTGATCCTCTTGCCTCAGCTTCCCCAGTGATGAGCTTGCAGGGATAAGAGGGATTGCTAGTGCAGACCAGCACAGCTAGCTCTAATTTTAAATACTTTCATTTCCTTTATTGAGTGTTAGAGAAATAGAATATCTTGAGCGTAGTATAATAACCCATCAGGAGAGAGAGGCTAGGTGGATCAGCTTCAAGTTATATGCACGTTTGGCAAGAGCAGCATAGACGACGGAGGCTGTATTCTTAGACTCAGAGGTGTAAAATGTTGAATTATCCTGTTACTCATCATGTTTACTTTGAACACTTAATTTCTATACTTTTCACAGCCTCTCCTTGTCATTAATAAGTATTTGGGGGAGGTTAATCTGAGGTGATAGGACTAGCCTGTTGCTCAACAAAATTTAGTTGATTATTTATATTGGTATGGACTCAAAATTTCCTGTCTTACTTAATGGATTTTAATAAATAACTATCATTCCTGATTATGGGAGGCTCTTGAAGTTGGCTCTGAATCCTTTTCACACATCCCCATGCTTCTCTGAGAAGTTCTTTCTTTTTTTGAAAATTCATTTTTACTTTCTCTGCCTTAGTTGTGGAATCAGCCACTTCTTCAAGGAGCCCCAATTCCTCTTGGTGAAAAGTAGTTTTTAGGAGCAATGTTCTCTGCTCATTTTTACTGGAGTTTTGCTGTTTTCTAGTGAGTGTATATGTAAGTACACACATACCCGCACATATTTGTAGTTCTATTTCTATATTCATTTATGTTGAAAATTATACTACCAGTTCTTGTCTGTCATCCAGGGTTCATTCTAGTTTTCCTCCTCTGTATATCCTACAGCAGTGAGTAACTTGGTTCTCATTATCCTTAATATACTTATTTAATTGATTAACTCTCCTCCCCTACACACTGTATGGGCCACCTCCAATGTATATGCTCTTCTTACCCTGCTTCCACTTCTGCTCCCAAACAAACACTCCTCAGAATGCCTGGAAGCTCTTGCTTACCCATTTCAGGTGTAATGTCTTCCTTCGTGGTTCTGACTGATATTCTGCACTTGCCACCTTCCCATAGATGCTCTTTTCACTTAGGGTCTCAGTCTTCTCAGGCTCCAAGAAATTGAGATTGATTTCTTCTCATCACTTTCAGCCCTGCTGTAAATTCCCTTCTTCCTCTCCATCTCCAGTACCTTGCACCTTGTCTCTTTCCTAAAACTATACCCTGTTCATCTCACTCTGGCTTTGAGACCCTGAGGTGCTGTCTGTCCTCCATAAACCTTCACACAAGTGGATACTTAATTTACTCTTATCAGGCTCTGACATCCAACTCCAGGCTACTAAGATGTTTGTTCCTCTCTACCTCACATACAAATGCCTGCTCCTTCCAGCTTCACCTTTTAGCTTTTTGGTTGAACTGCTCAGGAAGGGTAGAAGAAAAGGAAACACCAATTTCCTTTTTTTTTTTAATGCTCCATCATTTTCCCTGTGAAGATTTTGCAGTAGATTCTATTTTGTTGTTCTTGAGACAGGATCTCACTGTGTAGTCCAAGCTGACCTTTGAACTAGGGATTCTCCTGCCTCAGCATTCTGAGTAATGGGATGATAGGCATGACCCACCAAGCCTGAGTAAGATAGTTATTTCTTATTAGATTTAAGAGTAAAGTAATCACATTGTAAGAATGTTTGTAAATGCCACAATATACCCCCACAGCCAGCACAACAATAAAGGAAAAAAAGAGAGAGGAAAAACAAGTACTCAGAAAAGAAAGGCAGCTTTCCGTATTTCCAAGTCTAAGAAAGCTAAGTGTGAGCTTATAAGATTATTAAAAAGAGTAGAGTAATCATGTAAACCTAAGTAACTTAACCTTAGTCACTACTCACATTAAAATGATGAAATCAGGACATTACAAATACCCATTCTGTTACATTTTATTTTGAAATTGAGTTTATTTAGTTGCATTTTTACCTTTTTTCTTTCAAGGAAACAACTTGATGTAATAAAGCTCATTTATTCAATAAATTCCCCCCCTTGGTTCCTCTTGTAATTTTATGAATTGCTCATTCTATACTTAACCATTGGCATATTTTAGCTCTTCAGATGCTGAACTAGAAAAGCATCCAGTAGTGGATCAAAGGAAGCCTGACAACATTGTCCCCAAATCACTCAATTCCAGTGTTGTGTGGCTCCTTGTTGGTAAGTAGACTATGTTCTCTTGTACTTTGTTGTATATTTCATATGGATTAACAACTGTGAGATTTTAAGCAGTGATTTACCAAACTTGGAATGCTTTTAATGGCATTTATTTATTTTTAGGAAAGACTTTAATGTATCTGTTTCTTGAATATTGACTCTGGAGACTGCTCTGGAATGCTCTTTACATTTTCTTAATCACCTCCTTATTTGACTTAGGAAAGATGGGAAGAGAAAAAAAACATGGCAGTTAGGTTACTTTTCTTGTTTCAGATCACCTTCCCATCCAACCCCAACATACACACGAACAGTTTTGTTTTCTTAAAAATGTAATAAATTGTCATGATAAGTTTATTTTTACATTAAATAGAATGAAATAGTTCAAAATACAGTATTGTAGAGAGGGGAGAGGGAGGGAGGGAGGTGCAAAGAGTGAATGATTGAATATGAAAGGGAAGAAGAAATACAATAGTAATACTGGGGAAAGAAGATAGTACTTCCCTAGTATTTTTGTACACTATTATTTTTTGTAACAAAAATAATAGTAAAGTTTATTAGGAAAGAAATTTAGTATAACAGGATAAATGTGAGGTGAAATGGGTAAAAAAGAAGAGAGACATTTCCTGTCCCCATGCAGGAAGTGGGAGTAGAGACTCATCATAGGCTCTCATTGTATAGAAAATGTTCATGAATGAATGGTGTTTGATCTGAATTTTGGCAGAGGAACTTGAAATGTGCAGAGGAAAATGGGACAGGTAAGAAAGGAAAAAGAGTAGCAATACTTCCTGAACATCTCTGTGTAGTAGATACCATAGAAAGACATTTTGTGTATATGTTGTCACAAGGCTCAGCGAGAGGCTAGGCTTTATTTTTTTCCTCTTAGCATGTTGCACAGTTGAGGCCCGCAGTAAAATAAGCTGCAAATGCGATTTTCTTCTGAGTTCAGGACACAGTAGTATACAGGAGAGAAGTAATATGGGTACAGGTGAAGTGTACACACCAGGAATATGATGCTTTATGATTTGTAGATAGGATTAGTTTACCATTTAAACTTCAAGTTCTACATTTTGTATTTGGTAAAAGCAAACTATTGTGAATTATTTATGAAGGCCAAAAAAAACCATAAACGGAAATACCAAATATTAGTAAGAAATAGAACTTCATAAACATAGCATGGGGCTATTATCTTCTAAGTTTAATTAAGGGTAGAATCCTTCCTTCTTTTACACCTGTCCCCTTTCCTAGCATCTAGAATTTATGACTTTTTCCTATTCAATAAAATCCCTTTCTGTAAGAAAAAGATGGTAGTAAGCAGAAAAATGTTTTTGACATAATTTTCATGAAAAACTAATCAAATTTCAAATATCATTTACTGTAACATATTTAATGACTTTCTTTCAAGGTTGGTTATCAATTTTTGCAAAATATTTAGTATAAGGTGACTTTCTTAATATGATTTTAGATAAAAAGTTCTGCTTTTCTTACACTTTTAAAACAGAGATTGATTAATTGAAAAATAGCACATTTTCTCTGGTTAAAAAAAATCATATGTTTTATTTCTTTTAAGTACTTCTAGCCTGTTTGAGGAAATAGCTTGTGAATAAACTTGTGTGTGAGCTCTTGGTCCAGTAAAGGAGTATGTTTTTCTTGATATTGAGATTATTTTAGCTAAACACAGATTTGTAAAACATTTCTGAAATAGGGGTACATAGAAATGAATAATCCAATTTAATTTCTAGTTGAAAAATTGAAACATAAATTACCTATTTTTTTTTTTTTTGCTATTCTGGGATTTAAACTCAGGGCTTCATGCTTCCTAGGCAGTCATGCTACCATTTGAGCCACTCCTGTAGCCCTTGTTGTAGAATTCTTGTTTGTTAATTGTTATATGAAAATGTTGTGATTTACAGAAAAATCTGTCATTCCTTTTTATTTTTTGGCAGTACTGTGATTTGAACTCAGCCTCACACTTGCTAGGCAGGCACTCCATCACTTGAGTCACTCCTCCACCAGCTAGAGAAAATCTTGAGATAGTTGAGAGGTGGTAGGATTTGAAAATGCTCACACTAAAGTTGTAGGAGGCACCCTATCTGCTAGCCTAACATTATTTCAATATCAAGGTAAAAAATAGAAAATAAAAGGTCTTGAGTGCATCTTGAGTGAACATGAGATAATGAATCAGTCAAAGAAATGGAGACTCTTTAAGTTTTCCTTTAGTGTGCTAACATCACAGTTCAAAATTTGACTTCTATTTTATGTAAGTTTTGTACTAAAATGTTACTCGAACTGGAAAATTTTCTCTGTTGGTAGTTCATGTTCCTGTTAATATTGACTGGAATTATACTTTATGTAAGTGAAACAACCTAATATTATAAAATGAACATGATAAATATGTGTAATTTTTGTCTATTAAAAATAAGTTTAAAAATTTCATCTGTAATTTTGAGCTATGCAATCTCTTTTTTTAACTTCCAGATTATGAAGTGTTATATTTTATACCTCTTAGTTCTAAAAAGATGTATATTTATGTATGCCAGGGTCTTTTTAAAATTTTTCTTATTTTCTTTACCCAATACCAACTTCCTACATGTTAGAATAACTAAGAATTGAGTTTAGTAAGTTTTTGCTTATGTTCTCATTCTTTAATCTACCTTGCTTAGAAATCAAGCTGGATTTGTCATTTTCTGGTGGTAGAAAATGTATAGCCCCAAACAGAATCAACATGATAGGAATTCATTTTTTCATGTGTTTCAAAAGTTCAATTATGGAATCAGAACTTTCATTTATAGATATTTAAATGTTTCACATTTTAATATACATTACTAAGCTTTAGTATATAAATGTATGTTGCTGTTACTTCTTCTTGGTTGAAAATCTTTTGGTAGCATTCTGGTTGCCTGATTAAGTTGTTACTCAGCATATTAGTCTTTCATGATTATCTGTACCTACATTTCTAGCCTAACCTTTAAATTTCTGGATGTAACTATATTGTGGCTAAAATGGCCTCTCCACCATTCTGATCTTCCTAACATTCCCATATTCTTCAGCTTCTGTTTTCTTCATACTTGCTTATTTGCTTTCTGTGTGTGTGAGGTGCATGTGTGGGGTTTGTACTCAGGGCTTTGTGCTTGCAAAGCAGACACTTTACTGTTTGAGCCACACCTCTTGTCCTTATTAATACTTGCTATGTTGCCCAGCCTGGTCTCGAATTCCTGGATTCATTTGATTCTCCTACCTCACCCTCTCACATAGGGAGGAGTAGAACTAATTGCATGGCCTGACTTTGCTTTTATCATCAGAGCCTTTTTTTGTCATCTCATAGTTTTCTCTCCAAATCATCTTTCATGGCTGTGCTCCTGGTTTTGCTCCTAACCTCCCCACTGTACTTGCTGCTGACCATTCCACTGTACATTATGCACTGGTTTCAAGAGTGGACTTTGTCTTTACTTTCTCAATAGTGCTTCTCAAATTTTTATCTCAAAAACCTTTGTATATTTCTAAATTATTGAGGACTCCAAAGAGCTTATATTTTGTGAATTCTATCTGTTCATATTTATTCAATCAGAAATTATGCCTGATAAGTATAGAAATATTTTTAACTCATTAATACTGATAAGTCATTATCTATTTACAACATAGTTTATGAAAACTATCTTTTCCAGTGTAATAAAGTGAGAATAGAGGCATTGTTTTATGTATTGCACTTCTCTCTAGTATTTGGCTTAATAGAATATAGAATCTATTTTATTCTTCCCTATTTATTCTGTTGAAATACGTATCATATGCAAGTATACCCCTTTCATCTATTTTTAATTTTTTTGGACCATTTGTGTTTCTGGATCCTCAAGTCGAGATTTTGAAATGTTGGTTATGATCCACATAATTTTGGAACTTTCCAATTAAATTTTGATACATTTTTAAAAGATTTATTTCCTTTTTGGTAGCCACAACTAGGCATCTTATCCTCATTTATAACTTATTCCTAAGAAAATAGATTTAAGTATTAAAAGTGTCTAAAATTATTATAGGTTTGAGCCAGCCTAAATTACTTTAGATTTTACTTTTACTTCACTGTTATGGCTTCTTTTTTGTATTATTCCTTTTCCCCTATATGCTCTCTTCATCCTCCATGAATGGGTTAGTGTTTAGCATCTTTACTGAAATAAAAATGAATAGAAATTAGAATAAGAGGCAGACTTCATTTCTCAAAAAAGCATTTTAACCACTAAAGTTATTTATTAGGTAAGTTTGAACAGAAATTTAGTTATTTTATATGATAAAATATTCAGAGAATGTTTCAAATGGCATTTTGCATTCCCATCTGTGATTTACAATGTTTATGTTAGTCTAGATTTTAGAACATCAGTTGTTAGACAAGATTTTAACTTATTTTCTTTGTAGTTCCTAGAAGCATTTTCAGTGGGAGAAAATTGGTTTTTCATAGTCACTAGGTTAGTATATTGAGAATCTTATAATTTTGCCTTTTCATAAATATAAATAAATTCTAAAATTTGAGTTATTTTCTGTACTATTATGTATGTTAGACTTTGTGGAGAAGATATTCTGGAATTGTTTTTGTATTTTATTTGGCTATAAGCAGTAAAGTTGGCATTTTAGTGAAGATATATTACTTGTTTATACTGCATCAGTGACTAACCCTTATTCCTAAAAGCCAAGTCCTTTTCAGTTCAGTCTCAGCTTTCACACACTAATTTCACTTTGAGCTGGCTAAGTATTTCTGCCTCTGATTTAGTTTGTAAAGTCTAGCCAGTTTGTTCCTTAGAGATGAATTTACTTTAGGACCATATTTTCCTCTACGTTTCATGCTTCTATTAATCTCACAGACTGTTTGTTAGATGATTGGCTCTTCTGACTTAACCTTTCCCCACATGTTTAGTTTACATAAGATGACACTGGAGCTGATACAAAAATCCTGTGTATATAGGTATAGCTGATTTATGATTTAAAAAATAAAATTTTCCTATGTTTGTATTAGCAATTTTGTTCTAAATTATTTTCAGTGTGTAAGGATGTCATGTGAATAGATAAAACTGCAAGGAGTTAATTAAAATGGTTTGACCTGATACTTCCCACTCTGTGCTATTTACCTAGGATTCAGTTTAACACACTTCCCCGTCAATTTGACAATAACTAATGTTTTCAAAACTCTTCATTTTTCAAATAAAGAAGTAAATTCCTATGATTGGAAGTTGTAGAGACAGAATACAAATCTAGGTCTGATGACATCTTGTCTAATTCCCTTATATTATAAAACACCCTCGTGTATACAACTTGTATAGGTTTTGAACTTCTTGTAAATGCTAACTGCAGTGTCTGGTAGGAATTAAATATCTTCAGTATCCAGAGCAAACTGAAAGTTTCAAATTAAAGCTAAGCTAAAGGACTGGCAGAGTGGCTTAAGCAGTAAGAGTGCCTGCCTAGCAAGCATGAGGCCCTGAATTTGAACCCCCAAACCACCAAAAAAATAAAGCTAAGCTTAACAGTGTTGCCCATGGTAGATTTTTCATAGACATGTAGACTGCAGCCATTTAAATTTTCCCCCGTGTTGTGGAGCATCAAACCCAGGGCCTCTTGTTTGTTAAGCAGTGTTTCCAACCGAATTAAACCTCCAGCCCTGAGGACTACAGTCAAATTGTTTTCAGTGCAAATAGTTACATCATTTGAGATTCATATATTCCCTTTCCTGGCTCGTTGCCCCCCCA
Source organism: Castor canadensis (assembly GCF_047511655.1). Lineage (NCBI taxonomy): Eukaryota > Metazoa > Chordata > Mammalia > Rodentia > Castoridae > Castor > Castor canadensis. The sequence continues at coordinate 51,257,641 of NC_133394.1, read as the reverse complement.
CGTTTATTTTGTTGTTGTATTGGGATTGAACTCAGAGGCCTCAAGTACTTTCTTACTTGAGTCACACCCCAGTACTTTTGTTTTCATTTTTTAACATTTTTATTCATATAGAATAGTTATACCGGGAGTTTCATTGTGAAAGCTCCATATATACATATATTATAGCCCATTTTGTTTCTAGTACCCTGTATTGCTCTTCCTCACACTTTTCCCCCATTCTGTATCATTCAACAGTTTTCAGTGTGTTTCCTTGTGTCTTATTCCTGCACAGATGTGATGTATTTCAGTATTTTTCACTCTCTTTTTCTTTTCAGCTCTTTTTATCCTCAGCCTCCTCTAACAGCTCCACTTTTGGAAAAATATTGTGTATATATATATATATATATATATATATATATGTGTGTGTGTGTGTGTGTGTGTATGTATAATAGTGCTTGTATTTGTGTTTGGATCTGAGAGAAAGCATATTGCATTTTCTGAATCTGGCTTACTTTACTTAACATGATGCTCTCCAGTTCCATCCATATCCCTCTGAACTACAAACTTTCATTCTCCTTATGACTGAATAATTTTCCATTGTATATATACATTAGTTCTTTAAAGTCTGGTATAATTCAACAGTAAATGTATGGGGTACTGGGCTTTTCTTCTTGGGGAGATTATTGCTGCTTCAATTTCATTACTTGCAATTGAGCAACTTAGGTAGTTTTTATCCTCTTGGTTTAATTTTGGTTGGTCATAGGCATCTGGAAATGTATACATTTCTTCCAGATTTTCCAGTTTATTTGAATGTAGGTTTTCAAAGAATTCCTTAATCTCCTGGATTTCATTAGTACTTGTGATACCCTTTTTTCACTTCTTCCTAGTTTGTGTCCTTTCTTGCCTCCTTTTAGTCACATTTGATAAGTATTTATCAACCTTATTTATCTTTTCAAAGATCCAAGTTTTTGTTTTGTTGATAATTTGTAAAGATTTTTGGTTTCTATTTTTTTATTTTCTGCTGCTTTTGGGTTTAGGTTGTTTTTGTTTTTCTAGGATTTTGAGATCCAGAATTACTTCATTTATTTGAGATCTTTCTGTGTTTTCAATGAAGGCACTCATAGCTTAAACATTTTCCTTAGCACTACCCTTTCTATGTCCCATAGGTTCTGGTAGGTTGTATTTTTATTTTCAATACATTTCAGGAACCATTTGATTTCCTCCCTTACTTCTTCCATGACCCACTGGTCATATGGAATGTGTTGTTCAGTCTCCAGCTGTTTGAATATGTTCTGCTGTTTCTTTTGTTGCTGAGCTCTAGTTTTATTCCATTGTGGTCAGACATTATTCAGAGGGCTATTTCAAATTTAATATATTTCTTAAAACTTGCTTTCTTTTTGGAGAAAGTTCCACGGGCCACTGAGAAGCATGTGTATTGTGCTGCTGCTGGATAAAATGCTCTATAGGTGTCTTTTATGTCCATTTGGTCTGGAATTTCTTTGTTGATTTATTTTGTCTATATGACCTATCTATTGGTGACAGTGAAATATTGAAGTGTCCCACGACAATTGTGTGGAGGTCTGTGTTTGTTTAATGAAGTTAGGTACACTGATACTGTGCACGTATAAGTTAATGAATGTTATTTCCTCTTGATGTGTTGTTCATTTTATGAGTAAGAAGTGAATTTCTTTGTCTCTTTTTACTAATTCAGGTTTGAAGCTCACCAATCTATATCTTTTGATGGGTTAATTTGGTATCACTAACAGTCAGTGTCAATATTGAGAGTTATATGGTAATTTTAATCTCAAAGTAAATATGGACATTAGGACGTTTCTGTAACAATTAAGTGAAGGTTCCGAGGCAGAAGGAAGTCGCATAAGTTCAGAACTAGAATGTTGTCTGAGTCATCCTCATAGCTAGTGAAATCATTCAGGATCATAAATTGGGTTGGAAAAAAAAAGAAAGTCAAAAATCAAACACATGCATTTTTGTGTAAAATGTTGCTCAAAAAATATATATTTTTATTTAACATTGCTTTCTTAATCCCGGTATGAAAGTAATTGTAATATCTCAATAAGATGATAATTTCTTTTTGACATTAGTAGTAACTTTATTTTCTTATTAACTGGTTGTATTATTACAAATGGATAAGTTTGTTTTTGCGATATCTTTGTAGCATGTTAGTACATATATGAGCCTTTGTACTCAACACTTAGACACTTAGCTTATATAAGTGTACTTTTTGTGGCTTTATAGGCTTTAATATTTTGTATTAATCATTTGTTCCTTTTTCCAATATTGTCATTTAGCAGGTAGGAATTTTTTTGTTGTTGTTGTGGTACTGGGCTTGAACTCCAGGCATACACCTTGACTGCTTGAGCCACTCCACCAGCCATTTTTTTGATGGTTTGTTTCAAGATAGGGTCATGTGGAACTGTTTGCCTGGGTTGATTTGAACTGCGATCCTCCTGATCTCTGCCTTCTGAATAGCTAGGATTGCAAGTGTGAGCCCAGCGCCTGACTACCAGGTAGTATTTTGTATTAGTAGTAGAGTAGGAGTCATATTTAGAGTATAGCTAGCACAGGCAATAATTTACGTAGTAAATTTTCAGAATTTGGAATTTGACTTTGGGTATGTCTTCTTCACAGTGGTTAGAAATAGTGAAATATCATCATGAGCTGTATTTATGATGAGGTTTATGCAGCATTCTGAGTTTCATACTATTTTTATATCTTGGCAAGGGATAAAAGTAAAGTACACTTGTATCCAATATATAGCTTAGTATAGTATATTTTTCATTTGAATTATTCTTTTTACATTTTAAAATAATTTAGTAAGATTCATTTTTTGTTAAATTTTGTGGTATATATGAAAAATGATTTTCTTAAATTTTTTCAGGTCAAAATATCTGAAGTTTTTCTAATAACACAGGGACATCGAAATTGCATTTTGTTTTCTGTGTCTGGTATTGGGGTTTAAATTCAGGGCCATTTGCTTGCTAGCAGATTCTTTGCAACTTGAACCCCAGCCCTTTTTTCTATTTTTAGTCATTTTTCAAGTGGGGGTCTCATGATTTTGCCCAAAGTAGCTTTAGATCATGATCTTTTCTACCTATGGCCTCCTGTGTACCAGAGATCACAGATACCTGCCACCATTCCTGGCTTATTGATTGAAATAGGGTCTTTCAAACTTTTTGCCTGGGCTGCCCTTGAACCATGATCTTCCTGATCTCCATTTCCTGAGTAGCTGGGATTATAGGCATGTGCCACAGCTCCTGTTCCAGATGGTCTTTTTTAAATTAAACATGAGGAGCCCTTGCTTTGCACAATAGTGTGGTACCATAACAATAATGTAACAAGCTCAAATTGTGAAATGATTATAAAAAGTTAGTGGGAAAATTTTGTTTTGAGACCTTGACAAATGTTTGTCAAAACATTACTGCTTAATGTTAATGTTAATGAAAATGGAAAAAGTAAAACATATTTTACAAACATTGAAAATTAAGCTGCTTTATATCTTTGTATAATAAATACAAAATTTAGAAGGTAACACACATGTACAGGAAAGCAATGCGAGTCAGCTCCCTGTGTAGCTATCCTTATCTCAACTAGCAAAAACCATTGGTCCTTCCTATTACTGCTTATACTCTCTCTTCAATAAAATTAGAGATAAGGGCAAAATAGTTTCTGCCTGGTAGTGAGGAGGTAGGGTGGGAACAGGGAGGGGGAGGGGGGATTAAGGGGGTTGGGGGGAAAGGGGGAGAAATGACCCAAACATTGTATGCCCATATTAATAAAAGAAAAAGAAAAAAATACAAAAAAGTCATTGAATAATTATTTCTTTCTTGTCATATAAGTTACCATACAGAATGAGCCTATTTTCTGTGCATTGGCAAAATGTCCAAATGTCATAAGTGTGGATCAGTTTCAGCATTTTATACTTCATACTTTCAACATTATGAAGTACCTTCTTTTTACCCTGACACTTTTGTCATCATCACTTCCCCTGGGAGATCATCACCCTTCAATGTCACAGCACTTTCCTCTGTAGTCATTAAGTTCCCCTTCACTGAGCCCTGGCTGACAGTCTCCTAAAAAGTGGAAGAATGAGCATTTCTATCGTCATCTGTTTCTTCTGCACCTCCACGTATGTTCAGTTGAATTTCACTGCCAGTGCTATCATTTTTTATTTCTTTGCTTAATTTTCATCTTCGTTGTCCAGTTTCCTGTTTTGATTCTCCATTTTTGTGAAATGCATGGAGATTTATCACTGGGAAATAAGGGTACAACACAGTAACTACATGCCTTGCTGCCTCAGTGATGTGTAAACTGACTTAAGAACTGTGCTTTAAAGATTTACAAACTTTGAATGAAATGAAGTTATGGGCTAATGATTTTGATGTTGTTAATGTAGTGATTTCTGGGCTAAAGAACTGGTGGCAAGTTTGTGCTTTGCTTACAGTAACATTAGTTAGCAATTTTAATCATGTTGTTAGGGAATTATTTAACTAAACTGCAGTAACTGAAATTTATTCAAATTGACCATCAAATCTAGAATCAAAATGTTAATATCAACATTCACTCCTTATTTATGGTTAAAAGATCTGACCTGAATTTGTGTTTCTGTTTGTAGTATATGGCTTTCATAAAATGATATATTTGTATATAAATGTGTATCTGAACAAACATAGTGCATGTATCTTCATGATTGGGTACATCCACTTAGATAATATGTAGCTTATACATATAAAATATGTAAAGGATTGTATGAAGACACACATTTTATATACATATAATTAGATTATAGTTACAGCCTGCTTCTGGGCTTAGTAAAAGCCTTGCAATATTGCCACATACCAGATCTTCTTCCAAGAGCAATTCTCTTTTTATGTTCCCAAAGAAGTTGTTTGAGTGATTCTATGTTATTGTCTTTGTGTCCTAACTTGGCAGTCCTTTTAGTTTTTCTTTTTTGGTGGTACTGGGGTTTGAACTCAAGGCCTCGTGCTTGTAGTTTTTTTTATTATTGTGCCAGTTCTGAGTATTCCATATTTTTACAGTAAACTCATGTTAATCTGTTATTCCTTAGTGGTCTTGTAATTTCCCCTTAAGCTCTAATTTATCTGGAGATCTCAGCTTGTAATACTTTCCTTAGTCACTCATTTCAGTCTCATTAGTTTTTTGTTTTGTTTTGTGTTTTTGTACCATATTGTTCAGTGTGCTACTTATTGTATACAACTTTGGGTTACAATTTCATGTATAAACATATGATTCTTATAGACTATAAACAGTGTGAAGTTACTAAACCATTTAGAATAGAGACTGACATACAGTGAGTCTCATAAATAGTTTTGTTTACTTCTTTGCCATTACCAGTAAAAGAGTTGCAAATATTACAGACTGAATAAATAATTTAAAATTTTAACTGTAACTTTGGTTTTAAAATATCCATGCCAACTCTTTAGTTATCTGGCAGCATTTTGTCTTGGATGACTGGCTCATCATACATGCAGATTTTTTTGTGTCTCCTGTGGGGTTTTTTTTTTTTTGGCACTGGGCTCTTAACCATTTGAGCCACTCTAGCCTAAGTCATCTGCATTTAAGAATTTCTTGCCAACCTTATGTGTTTTAGATTCTCGCTTTTTTCAATTGTGTATTTTTTGTCTCTTTTAATTCTTGTATCAATTGAGGATATTGAAGAAGCTTCTGATATTTTTGGTAACAGAAAAAACTCTTAGGTTAGTTTGACTTGTATGATTTTCCATTTATAATGCACTTGGAAGAAGAAGAGTAAAATAGCCATTTTACCGTTCAGATGCTTGAGATTTATTGGTAATTGGTAGTTGGTTCATGGAAATTTGAGATATTCTCGCTTTTAATGTTAAAATTGACAATAATATTCTTAGATGAAAGTATTTTGGCAGAGGATGTGCCAAAAAATTTTTCAAATTGAATTTTTAGTATTTTAGGTATACATTTCTTGTTTTCATTTCAGTTGTTTTTTCTCTTCATTTACAACTTGGAAAAGTATACCAGGAGGATTTCCTTTTTAATCTATATTATATGTTTGGACATTAAATGTATAGTTTAGTATGGAAGCAATGGGATTATTGCGGAAGTTACCTGATTTATAGTTAGCTCTTAATTCCAGTACCCTCAGGTGTGCATCAAGTGGGAAGAACAATTCTCCTATCACTTTGAAGTAATTCACTCGTGTAAGAAGATTAATTTTGATTTATTGATCAGCTTTAGACTAAAACCAACAAGGAACACTTTAGGCCTAGCCTCTGATTTATACAAAGTCTGGTCCAGTGAAAATGTATGATCTCCTGAAGCTGTTACTTAAAACTATTACAAAGGCTTTTACTGTCATTCACCTTGGAGATTATTTTGCTTAAAAATTTGTAAAAATGTGCAGTTCTAGAAAAAGTAAGTAAACTATGCCCTTTTCTTTTTAACATCTGGATTTTCATTCAGCTGACTTCAGCCACAGTTTTAGAAGAGGTCATAATGATTACAAAAGAGTAACTAATGCAGAGAACAAACAGACTAACAATGACAACCACAAAAATGAATATTGAAGTAAATCATCTATAGGAATATCTGAAAGAAGAACTTCAAAAGTGTTTAGCAAAGGTTCAGAAGATATGATGGATCATGCCTATTTATGTGAATGATTCTGATTCAATTATGGCATCAGAAGACAGTGAGCCTTCAGCTGAGTGCTGGCAGAACATGAATAAATTGCTTAACTTCTTTTCACTTATCTCTGATTCATCGGGAATAATGTCAAAATCTTCAGAAACCTTTGGACAAGCAGGTGACAGACATTTTTATGATTTTATAATTTCTGTTTAGCCATAATACTAAAAGGGACATCAAGTTGCTCATCGTATCTTCTGAGATCTGAGTCCTCCCTGACTCTCACAGAGTATGTTCTTAAGGGATTCAGACAGACTTCATTTCAATCATGGGGCTAAAGTATTTGACAGTGGGTATTTGGGACAGGTTGATTTTAAAAAATAAGTAATTTTGGTGAAGAAGAGGAAGAAGAAGGCTGGTTGAGAATATGAAAGAAAGAAAGGAAATATGTTTGCACTGTTCTATTTTGGAGTTTTGATATCTAAAAACTATGTTTCTATTTACTTATGAAGGAGTTTACATCCCTACAGAGCCAACACAAAAAGTTGTGTTTGAGGATGAACAGGACAAGAGTAGACTGACTGAGACACAGAGACAGTGTCACTTGGTGACTTCTGAACCTCTGCATGTTAATCTAATAGTGTTTCAATTGGCATGGTGAACCACACACACCTGGCGGCAGAGATCAGTGGGCTAACAATGGAATCAGAACTGAAGAGGATCCAAGGCTGTTTCACCCTTAAGAAAAAATGAAAGGTACAATGATTTTCTATTACTGTAGTGCCACTTTGCTGAAGGAAACCATTGTCAAATCTCTAAAATTCTTACTTGACAATTTTTTTCTTTAGAAAGTGATAACTTCACAAAATTCTGAGGTAGAAGATTAAGGTCTTTAAATGTCATTGCAGCTCAGTGAACAGAGGCAGCCTGGATAGCTGATGAAAGTATCTGGACACAAAAATATGAAGCTAATGTATCAAATCCCCTGTGACACTTATTCTTTGACCATCTTTTAATGTCACCTAGGAAGTTGTGCCAGGTGACGGAAAATTTCAAGAAATTAATGAAGTTTGTGAAATACTTAACTTTATTACTGCTACAAAAATCTGACCATCTAGCACTCACTTTAATATCATAACCAAAGTTCTAGTCATTGATAGGAAATTTTCTACGTGAATGAAAGTGTATTGTTTATATCAAGAAAGATCAAACAAAGTATGGCATTATTTTATGTGTCACAAAGAAAGAAAATTGTTTTTCCAGACATGGTCAGATGCCATTGATTGTAAAATGCATCCCAATTTCAGAGATGCTAAAATAAAAACATATTCTTAGAATCAGTGGATGTAGCAGTGTGAAACTGAGCTTGCAAGATTCCCTTGCAGCAATGACTTTATAAGATCAATTTCTTCTGTTTCTGGTTGTAAAAATGACCTGACAAGTTATTTTACATGAAAAAAGGAAATTATGAATCACAATGTTTTTGTTAACTTTATGATTGCCAAATACATAAGGTCTAAAGAAAAGTCATTTTGAACCTACTTTTCATTATATACCCTCCTGTGTTGCATTTTATATCCTGAATATTTATGATTTACTAGAACAACTTTAAGTTAAAACTATATAATGTCAATGAAAATTTTCTGAAGAAGTTGGATTATAAATTGCTAAGAAAAATACAAATGCATTAGCCCTCCTTAGAAATACAGGTCAAGGCTATAGACAGTGTACAAAAGCTCACATGACTAAGTTGACATTAAAAAATTTCAAGTTCATGGCTAAAAATGTTACCAGTTTTTTGATCTTTGGTTTAGCAAAGAATGATATTCTCTAGTTTTTGTGACAGTCAGGGAAATGGACTTTTCCATTCACTTCTACATGAATAGAAATTGGTTCAGCCTTCCCAAAGGTCCATTTAATATTTTTTAATAAATAGTTTTAAGGTACATTTATCCTTTAACTCAGCAGTTCTTGTTTGACAAACTCAGGTAGGAAAAAAGTGCCAGAATTATGTGAAAAGATGTCTGTGCAAAGAAGAAGCCAAATATCTGGCATTAAAGAATTGGTTGTTGTTTTTATAGTCACATGACAATTTACAATTTACCCGTTAAAAGTTATATTATACAATGAATATAAAAATGCTCTGACAAAATGGGGAAAATAGTGTGTGATTTCATTTGTTTTTTAAGTTATAAAAATATTTACAGCCTCCATTAAAATCCTAAGAATTACATGGACCAAGAGGTAGTTTATATGGCTTCTTTTCCATTTTCCAGTTTCCTGCCATGAGTATTATTTCTGAGATTAAAAATTGTTAGGCTATTTAATGCATGAATGGCATGGGCTTTTTAATAATGGTAGAATGTTTACTGCATGAGTGGCATATTAAAGCATATATTCTGCCGTATTCTAGTTTTGATACATAATACATATGTATATGTGAATGAAGAAAAATAAGCAACTGTAAGCAAGTTTTATTCAAAGTAGTATGAAAATACTTGAAGAAAATTTACTGTAACTTTATAGTTATCTTTGCCACTCAGTGTATTATCATTATTATGCAATGTTAATGTGAAGTACAATTATCTTCTTTCCAGAAATCAAATGATTTTCTCACATTGTTGCATTTACAGAAGTGCTTACCATATATCAGATATATCATACAATGTATCAAATACATCATACTTGATTTCACCCCCCTCCATCATTATCCTTTATTCCTCCCCCCCGCCCCTTCCTGGAATTATTTCAGAAACTTTTCCATTTACATACATGTGTACACAGTATTTGCACTATATTCACCTTCCCACACTCTTTCCCCACCTTCTCCCTCCCCACAACTGGTACCAACCACACCCCTCCACACAGGACCTGTTCCACCCTTCTTCAGTTTTCCAACTTTGAGAAGGAAAAAATTGACATTTTCATTCGTTTAAAATATCTACAGAGGGAGTTTCCTTGTGACTTTCCATGTATATATGCATTATAACTCAAATTGGTTCATCTCTATTTTTGTTCTTTCTGCCTTTGTTCCCTTCTTAGGGTGATTTCGACAGAATTTAAAATTCTATATCCATTCTTGTATAGAGAGTACATCAACCATATTCACCTTCTTACCTTCCTTCTTTTACCCTCTCTCCTTCATATGTGATCTTTCCTCAGTGTAACCTATTTTTCATAATATTGCTGTATGTGTTTTAGGTCTATATTTTACATATGTGAGAAAACGTACAGCTTTTGTCCTTCTGAACCTGGCTATGTTCCCTTAAGATGATGTTCTCCTATTCCATCCATTTACCTACAAATGACAAAATTTCATTCTTCTTTGTGGCTGAATAAAATTCCATTATATATAAATATCACACTTCCTTAATCCATTCATCAGTGGCAGCACCCTGACACCTTGCATATAATGATGGTTCAAAGGTCTCAACAGTTATGTAAACAAATCTATACAGCCTTCTGTAGCATATGCCATTTCTCTGTTTACATTCTATGATTCTGAGTAATACCTTAGGATATTCTTTATTGTGACAGCAAAAGTTTGAAGGCAGATGAATTGTTACATATAAATACTGAGAATTATTTACAAGAGGTAAATAAAGAGAGTAGCCAGACATGCTCATGGGAGAATCATATTGGATGTCATCACACCAAAGTACTATGTTAGAAAGGCCATTGTCAATGTTCCATGTTACATAAATAAAGCCTGAAAGAGCCCAGAGATTTGTGGACATCCTAGAAGGTACTAATCAAAAGCAAGTTGAGGAATTCTAGAATTGTCAATTCTTACTTACTTTGGGTTCATTGGAATTTATGATGCATACGTGTAAGAAACTATAGTGTTCATTTATGTCCCATGCATAATTTTGTGCTATCATCTATTATGAAAATGTTGTTTATGATTCCTGATTGGATATAATACCACATGAGTATTTCAAAGGTCAATAAAGTAGAACTTCCCACATTAACCTTTATTGCTTGTGTTCGTAGTCACTGTTGTATCTCCAGTGCTTTGCCTTATTTCTGGTCTCCAAAACTCATAATAAAAGTATATAAAATATAAAAATGTCATTATGTTTCCTTTTCCCCATCCTACAAAGTGAGACAACATTATTGTGTCTTTTGATGGTATAGGAAGTCAGTAATTTTTCCTTCCCGTTGTTTTACTTAGATCTTTCGTACTGATGTAATAACAAATTGTCTGAAGTTTACTGAGTAGTGAAAATTTCAACACATTTCCTGTGAATATTGTATGGAGTCCAGAATGTGTACATAAATCTTAGTTTTAAAATGTGCTTAAGTAATTTTTCCTTGTTGCCTTGTCAATAGGGTTCATAGTTTAAAAGTCTAACTCTGGGGTTTGAATGATTGGGATCAAACCCTAGCTTCACCACTTTCTACCTATGCTTTCTTATTGCAAAGTCTAGAAATCAGCGCCCAAGGATTTACAAAGTGTAGACAACAGTCCACAAGAATTTTGTAAGATAAATGAATAAGTGAGGTAAAACACTAATAACAGTCCCTGGCACTCAATTATTGTTGGTACAGGTGTTGTTATTAAATGGCAGTTGTGTCACTAGTAGGAATAATTTATTACAATCAATGCTAGAGTAAACAATGGTAAATTCATAGAATATGTAATGAGACAAATTTGAGTTTCAATCCAAGTTTTGCATTAATGATATATGAATCACCTCAGAAGTGTAAATTCCAGGTCTCTATGTTGTTACTACTACTTCCTCTTTGCTTTCTAGACCATAATTGTTCAATAGGTATTTTTCACTAAGTAAGTTTATGCAAATTTACTCTGGCAATTTTATTCAGTAAAGCAGTAGTTGTTATTGTGGTGTTTAAAAATTATTATTTTTTTTGATTTATAGCTCACAGTCTATGAAAGAAGATGCTGGAAACTGCTACCTTCTGAAAAGATACCAGTAAGTGTTAATCAAACACCTATTGAAAGAAATGAATTTCCTCCATTACCAGAAGACTTAGAAAGAAGTGCCATGTTAGATGGGCTCACCATTGGAGCAGCACTTTCACCACCTCTAAAGTCAGATTGTAGGATGGAAAGAATGAGAAGTCATGGAATGCCAGGTAACATTGAATTTTAAATCCAGTCTTTTAAAATTTATGGTAATTTTGAGGAGAAAGTAATATTTTGATGAAAAGGTAAATTTGATTTTATAAAACATAAAAAGTCTAAATTTTGATCAAAACAATTTCATTAATATGTTCTTCAGTCAAGTCAAATTAACAGTACACCTCCTTGAATAAAGTTAGAATGGATGCTGTTTTGAACTGTTCAAAGCTACTCAGTTGTTTAGGCCATTTGTCCAGTTGAAATGTAAATTGAATGAATCAACCAGGTTCTACACCTGTTAAGTCTATAGTTTCGATTACTTGGTTTGTTTTCACGTTGAGTACATTCAGCTTAAATTGAGGCAATTTGATTTCTTCAGAATACGTATTTCTATATGATTTTGTGAAATTTATGTATCATATTCAAAAAGTTTTTGCTTTTTAAGTGTTTATTATGAAATGTATTATATATTCAAAAGTGTGTAAATCACATACACACACTATAAGGGATAATTAAGAATCATGACCTTACTAATCTGTTACACGACCTCACAATTAGAACATTGCTAGTACTTTGAAGTCTCCTTCAAGAAAGTCCATGACTACTTGTGGTTTAGCCACTATTATGAATTCTGTCTTATCCATTGCCATGCTTTCCTTTATACTTTTATTTATGTTTATAAACATAAATAAAGTTTGCTTTTTCTTATTTTGAATCTTATTTATGTGGAAGTAGAGTAACAGTTTTACTAGATCTATCTTGTTTATTTTTTACTGAAATATAACAGTTGATTAAATGGCTGTCAGAACTTACTGATCTACTTTATTATTGATGGATCTTTGGCTCCTTAGATTGTGTGCTACTGGGAATATTCTATTGCAGATTTCCTGATTCACAATTTAAGAGTTTCTGAAATATACTTATGCGGTATAAATAAGGTATAGGGAGAGTGCACCTTCAGTTTTACTAGGAAATACCCAACTATTTTATAAAGTGCTTGTGTCAGTGTACTCTTTTACAAGCATGAGGTGGGAGTTCTCATTGCTCCACTTCTGGGGGAACACTTTTTTAGCTTTAAATTTTTTGTTTTTCTGATATATGTGGAATGATGTCTCATTGTGGCTTTAATTTGTATTTCTTTGATTACTAATGAAACTGAATTTTCTACATGAGTAAGAAATTCTTAAATATTTCCTCACATGGAGTTCTTGATGATTTTTTTCCTTGTATTTTTGCTCATTTTACCATTAAGTCATTTGTGTTTTCTTGATTTAGAGGGATTTTTTAAAAACCTTTGATATTATAAGCTTAATGTATGTTGTCACCTAGTTAGAAGGTTATTATTTTACTTGTCTTGATAAGCAGATAATTTTAATGTAACTGAATTTATATTTCCATATGTAGTGTGTATTTTGATGTCATGAAGAAATTCTTCTCTTCCCAGAGTTTTTGTATTCACACTTAAGTACTTGCCATATCCAAAGTTGATTTATTATTTTTTTAAAGTTTGGTGCTAAATAGTATGAATTCCCAACTATCCTAGCATTATTTATTGAGTATTCTATCTTATTTTTCAGTGATACGTAATCCCAAAATTAGTCACATATTAAGTGTTATTGTCTGTGGGAGTCTTTGTCTGAATTTTCTTTTTGCTTCATTTGCCAATTTGAACCAGTGTCACATTGCTACCTGACATTTTTTCTTTGAGTAGTTTCTCTTTTTTTTTTTTTCCATATGTGTTTTGTAATCAGGCTGTCACATTCTCTGAAAAGTTCTGTTTGGTTTCTTTATTAGGATATGTTCATTATTTGGGGGGATTCATAATGACAATTCTGATTAGGCTTATATTACACATTAGTTATATCATCACCATTGTCTCTCCCCTCAAACCCCTCCCTGCAGCACATAAGGCAATTGCAAGAGGTTTCTTTATTCTGTTTCATATAGGTATATGAAGCCCATCAACTATATACTCTCACCTTAATTTCCTTCATTCACCCTCCACCCCTTCAGCTAGTACCCCCCCCACACACACTCTACCTATTTTACAGTCCTGTCATTCATTACTAATATGTAAGTTGATGTTCAAAGGGGTTTCTCAGCATATTCCCACTGTGAGTATACTTTACTTTGGTCCATTAGTCTTCCTTATCCCTTTGCCATCCACCACCCATTTTCAACTTCCTTAAATCCTCTATCTCCACAGATGTTGCTTTACGGTATTTCTGAGGCTTTGTTGTTCTCTTTTCCGTTCACTCCTTCCCAGAGTTCCATAGAGTAGTTCCAGTGAAACACACATGTTCCACATGAGTTTGTATATGATTATGCTTGTTTTTCTATATATATTTATTTTTTGAATCTCTCTTCCACATAAGAGTGAAAACATGTGGCCTTTGTCTTTCTGAGCCTGGTTTATTTCACTTAACGTGATGTCCTCCAATTGCATCAGTTTACCTTCAAATTACATGGTGTTATTATTCTTTAAGGCTGAGTATACCACATTTTCTTGATCCATTCATCAGTTGTAGAGGATCTGTCTTGATTCCAAAGATTGGCTATTATGAATAGTACTGTGATGAACATTGGTGTACATGTCTCTCTATTATATTCTGACTTACATTTCTTGGGTAGATGTCCAGAAGTAGTATCACTGGATCATATGGCAGTTTATCTTTATCTTTTTGAGGCATCTCCATATGGCTTTTTATAGTCATTGTACCAATTTTTATTCCCACCAACAGTGTATAAAAGGCCCCTGTTTCTCCAAATCATCTCTAGCATTTGTTGTTACTATTGCCCTTGAATATGGGCATTCTAAATGTTGTGAGATGAAATCTAAGTGTTTTGATTTGCATCTCTTTTATAAACAGGGAAGTCAAACTCTTTTTCATGTATTTATTAGGCTTTTGTATCTCTTCCCTTGAGAATTCTGTGTTTAATTCCTATGTCCATTTCTTCATTGGGATGTTGATGGTTTGAGGGTTGAGTTTTTCGCATTTCCTGTAGATTCTGGATATTAGTCCCTTATGAAATGAGTAAATGGAAAAGATTTTCTGTGGGCTGCCTTTTGACTGTTTCTTTTGCTGTGCAGAAGTTCTTTAGTTGGAATGCAGTCCCATTTGTTCATTCGTTCTCTTAGATATTGGACCGTTTGAGTTCTATTTAGGAAGTCATTTCCTATACCTTTATGTTCCAGTGTGTTTCCTACTACTTCCTGGAGTTGTTTCATAGTTTCAGGCCTTATATTAAGGTCTTTGATCCATTTTGAGTTGATTTTGGTACAGACTGGAGGACGGGAATATAGTTTCAGTCTTTTAGATGAGGATATTCAATTTTTCCAGTAACATTTGTTGAAGAGGCTGTCTTTTCTCCATAATGTGTTTTTTTATTGTTTATACATTTATACACATGTATATACATTGTTTGGGCTACCTTAGCCCCTGCCCCCTACCCCTTTCACCCTTCCACCTCTTCCCTCCTGCTCTTGCTTCTAGGAAAAAACTGTTCTGTCCTTTTGTCCAATTTTGTTGCAGAGAAAACAAGAGATAATAAGAAAGACATATCATTTTTTCTAGTTTGACATAAAGATAGCTATACAGAGAGATTCCTAGCCTTGCTTCCATGCACATGTGTATTACAACACACATCAGTTCATCTCTGCCAGACCTCTTCACTACTTCCCAGTCACCCTCCCATAGTGGTCTCTGACAGTTTAAGATTACTTTATTCGCTCCCCTACTGTGGGTTAACCCCTTTTAAGTTTTAGGTTTCCTTCCATTTCCCTACTCCTTCTGTATGCATTCTCCCATTAGTGTGTGGCCCATGTCCAATAATATTACTGCATTTGTTTTAGGTCTATAATCCACATATGAGGGAGAACATATGATTTTTTGGCCTTCTGAGCCTGGCTAACTTGGCTTAAGATGATGTTTTGGACTGCTTTGTCAAAGATCAGTTGGCTGTTGTTTCATGGGTTTATTTCTGGGTTTTATATTGTGATCCATTAGTCTTCTTGTCTGTTTTTGTGCCAGTACCATGTTGTTTTATTGTATGGCTTTGTAATATAGTTTGACATTGGGTGTTGTGATGCCTTTAGTGTACTTTGGGTATTGGAGGTCTTTTGTGTTTCATATGTATTTCAAAATTGACTTTTCTATTTCTGTGCAGAATGTCATTGGAATTTTGATAGGGATTGTGTTGAACATGCAGATGGCTTTTGGTCATATGGTCATTTTCACATTGTTGATCTACCAATCCACGAGCATGGGTGATTTTTCCATCTTCTGATGTCTTCATCAATTTCTCTCTTTGGTGGTTTACAATTGTCATTAAAAAGATCTTTGGTTTCCTTCACTAAATTTATTCCAAATTACTTTATTGTTTTTGAGACTACTGTAAATGGGATTATTTCCCTGATTTCTTTCTCAGTCTCTTTATTATTGGTATATAGGAAGTCTATTGATTTCTGTATGTTAATTTGTATCCTGCTAATTGTCTGGAAGAGTTTATAATTTCTAATAGTGTTTTGGTAGTATTTTTACAGTCTTTTACATATAGGATCATGTCATCTTAAAATAGTTTGACTTCTTCCTTCAATATTTGAATTCCTTGTATTTCTTTCTCTTGTCTTATTGCTCTGGCAAAGAATTCCAAATCTGTATTGAACAGGAGTGGGAAAAGTGGGCATCCCTGTCTCGTTCTTGACTATATGGGTATGGTTTTGGTTGTTCTACATTTTGTATAATGTTTGCTATAGGTTTGCCATATAGAGCCTTTGTTGTGTTGAGGAACATACCTTCTATTCCTAGTTTCTTCCAATGTTTACTAGGAAAGAGTGTTGAATTTTGTCAAAGGATTTTTCCGCATCTGTTGAGAGAATTATGTGTTACTTATCCTTGCTTTTTATTATATGCTATATTATGATTATAGATTTATATATGTTGAGCCATCCTTGCATGCCTGGAATGAAAACAACTTAGTCATAGCATATCTTTTTGATGTGTTGTTGAATTCTATTTGCAAGTATTTTGTTGAGAATATTTATGACTATATTCATTAAAGATATTGGTCCATAATTCTCTTTTTTGGTTGCATCTTTATTGGGTTTTGGAATGAATGTAATTCTGGCTTCATAGAATGAGTGTGGTAATGTTTCTTCCCTTTCTGTTTTCTGGAAATGTTTGAGGAGTATTGGTATTAGTTATTTAAAGGTTTGATAAAATTTGGCTATGAGTATGTCAAGTCCTGGGCCCTTCTTTGTATGGAGGCTCTTTATTACTGCTTCAATTTTATTGCTTTACTAGGTCTATGTAGGTGGTTAATATCTTCTTGCTTCAATTTTGGTTGGTTATATGTATGTAGAAATCTATCCATTTTGCCTAGATTTTCCAGTTTACTTGAATAAAAGTTTTCAAATTACTGTGTAATGAGCCTCTAAATCTCATTAGTATTTGTGGTTATGTCCCAACTTTTTGTTTTATTGGTTCTGTGTATAGTTTTTTTTGGTCTCAACCTCATTGATCTTGGTACTGATCTTTGTTATTTCTCTCTGCCTGCTGGTTCTGGGTTTGGTTTGTTCTTGTTTCCTAGGAGCTTAAAGTGTGCATTGTTAGATGGTTCATTTGAGAATTCTCTGTGTTTTACTGGAGACATTTGTAGCTATAAACTTTCCCCTTAGCACACCCTTTCCTGTGTCCCACAGATTCTGGTATATACTTTTTCACTTTCATTGGATTCTAGGAACTTTTTAATTTCTTCCCTTATTTCTTTGGTCACCCACTGGTCTTTCAACAATGTGTTGTTTAGACTTCATGTGTTTGAATATTTTCTGCAGTTTCTTTTATTTTTCAGGTCTAGTTTTAATCCTTTGTGATACGATATGATACTAGGGGTTACTTCAAGTTTATTGAATTTGTTGAGACTTGCTTTGTGTCCTGAATATGATCTATATTGGAGAAAGTTCCAGATAGTTGTATTAATGGTTTAATTTAACAGTAAAACTAAAATTCATAACATCCTTATTTGGTATAACATATGCTTTTTGATATGTTAATAATTCTTAAGGTCAAGGATAGGTGTGTTTGTGCAACTTTTTGATTAATTCGAATACTGAATTCAATTTAATTAATTTGATTATTTCCACTATATGGATTTTGGAGTTTTTAAAATTTGAACTCATTTCACTTGTAAATTCTCTTCTGCAGGAATTTCTTTCTATTCTGCTGTCTTTAATATAAATAACATATTTACATTTTTCTCTTTCATTTAATACAGTGCTGTGCTCCTATTAGAATTAATAAATACTTGCTGGCTTAATAGTGCTTGTTGACTGGCACTTTATGGAAACCAAACATTTATTTAAAGATAGGGAATATTCTTATAATTAAATATAAAATAACTTTCATATGTTTCATGTAGATTGTGAGGGGGAATATCTATACATTTTTCTTACATACCATTTTTGTGAGAAATTAGTGCATGAGTAAGTACCTGCACCAACAAATTATTTCTTAAAAATGCATAATGTTTACATTTGAGTTTGCCAAATCACAGATTGCATTTTACTTCAAAAGATTCTGTCCATGATACATCAGCCATTCCTCCATCAGCCAGTCTTAACTATCCACCTGTTACTTCATCAGGAAATATATAATGGAAGACAATGCTAGGTAGTGCAGGTCACATATGGCATATAAATGAACTGCCTTCTCAATGAGGGTACTATTTATAGAGAAATTATCAAACTTGTGTGGCAGAAGTAAGCTTACCTTTGAATTTACTTTCTCTTTGTAATTTATAAGTCTTTATGCTTAATGTGTACCAAAATAAGTAGGGATCCAAACTTTAAAGGTTAAGTATTAAATCCTTTGTTCCTATAGAAGTCTTCTGTACTGAATTAAGGACCAAAGGGTGTGTGTGTGTATGTGTGTGTGTGTGTGTGTGTGTGTGTGTTTGTAGTCTTTCCTTCTCTCTTCCTCTCTCTTTCTCCAAAGCCCCTATAGTTTTACTGATTTATGCTTCTCAAAAAATATACTACTCAGATTTGAAGTAACATTTCTTATATTAGATGTAAAGTCCTTATTGGCAGCATTTTCATGGTATATTTGACTGTAAAAATCAAATAGTAGCTAACATATAAAAGCTCTAAAGTCATCTCAACAAAGTAAATATATTCTATTTTTAAGTGGGGAAACAGAACTTTGGTGAGGTTGTATGATTTATATACCTATTTATAATTATTAGTGATCATCTAGAGATCATATTGGAAGATAAAACAGTCACATTCATACATCAATTTTTTGATAAAAGTTGGAAGCTGGCATACATGATTATATCATTCTTTTGATTAATATTCGTACAATGTCAAGTTTGAAAACTACTACTTGCACATGTTTCCTTTGATTTGAATATCTGTAAGAATGTACCTTGAGTCATTTGATAGAAATATTATATTTAGAGGAGACACTTTTAAGTCTGATATGCCTTCTTCAGATTCTACTTGCTCTAGCACCTATGTGTTGGGATTTCTTCTGTTTTTATTCTAATTTACATAGTAGAAAATTGATGCTTAGAGTGAATATATTCCCTTCAGTTCAGTCTCCCAGCATTCAAATGAGAGAGTTAGGAGTCACACATTGGTGGTCTTCATCAAGGCAGCACACTGTGCTCTCACCTTTCAGATTGTCATAAACAATTATAATCTTATAAGGAAATAATTTGCTGCTTGTTTTAGAAAATTTTCCTAATAAATATGAAGCATTTATATAAGGTTTTTGAATTCTTTCCCAGGAATATTACAGTTTCAGGGAACAAGCTTGATTTAAATCTGAGTTACTTTCTTTAGATTTTACTTATCTTAGCACCAGAAATACTCAGATTTCTGTTACGTGAAAAATAAAAGTACAAAAAGGTAGGGTGGTGAATTCAACTGTGATACAATGTTCGAACTTTGGGAAATGTCACAATGTACCCCTAGTACAACAATAAAAAAGAAAAAACTAGTACAAAAATGTATACTAGATCTAAAAAATCTTTTACTTAAAAGATTTAGAAGTGTATTTCATTTGTGCTGAAAAAGAGGCATCCTAAACTACTATTGAGCAGTACTACTAATGTTTCATCTGAAGGACAATAATAAGCTATACGGTATACTGTATAATTCTTATGAATATTATGAAGGAATGAAATTTATAATTCAGGCAGAATATAATCCCCAATATAGTAAAAAAGAAGTTAATTTCAAACATTTCAAAGAATATAAAGTTGTGTCATTAATAAAATTGCCTATTTTATGGTGGCCTAATATAACACAACTGAAAGTCATCACTGTGCTATTTACACTACTTCATACAAAATAAAAGTGCCCAGAACACTTATGTTTTCAGTGACTTCACGTTTTAAACTGTCAAATGTATTTTGCTCTTTTAATTTTTTAAATTTTTGATCCATTGAGACAGGATAGGGAATCACCAAGTACTCAGGATGGCCTTGAACTTTATATGTAGCCCAGGATGTTGCTTCTTAAGTTTTTGATCAAAATACAAACCCTACCAACGTGGCAGGTGGTGAAGCACTTACATAAAACATAAGGTATTTAAATATAACTTTCCTATAATAGTCAACTTCAGTTATGGAGTACTTTCCATTTTATTTGTTTATCAACTAATTTTGACAGAAATTATCAGAAACTTTTTTTTTCTTTTGTAATTATTGATGTTTGATCTCAGGGTCTCATGCAGGTGCTCTACACCTTGAGCCATACCCCCAGCCCAATGTCAGAGAATCTTGATATAGCAATGGCTAAGAAGTGTTTCCTCAAATGTTAGAGTTAGTAGGCAGAGAGGATGAAATACGAGAGATCAGGGCAGAAATTAATGAAATGGAGACTAAAGAAAAAGAACAGCCACCACAACAAATATGTATGTACATATATAAAGAATTACTGAAACAAAAGATGGCTCTTTGAAAAAACAAACAAGATTGCCCAACCCTTTAGTACTAACCGAAAGAAAAAGGGAGAAAACAGAAATTAATAAAATTAGAGATGATGGAGGGAAACCCCTGAGCAGAAAGTGCCTGGAAAAGGGGAGGATGAAAAGTCATGTTGAGGGGAACACTGCTTTGATGAATGGAGGGCTGAAGGAATGGAAGGGGAATGGGGAGGTGCTGCAGTCCAGCTGCTGCAGGGGCTCCAACTGTGGTCTTGGGTGCTTGAGTGGCAAATAATGACATGAACTCGGGATTGTGCCAGGCAGCGATGGTGTCATTTATATTCTGAAGATTGTGTTTAAGCAGTGCAGAAAAGCAGGAAGGAGTACATGGCAGTCCCCAGGTTTCCCTTGACCTCCGTACTAGGATTGGCTGTAAACGTTGCTATGGCTACTAGCCCAAGTGCAGAACATCATGTTCTCAGGACCTGGTTTTCCCAGGCCCACACAGAGAGAGAACAGGGGAGTTCAGGAACTATCCTTTTGGACTGTTGCAATCTCTTTTAGGGCTGTGGCACAAAAGTTAAAGTGACTCCACTCCTTTCCAAGAGGCTTTGGGGGTCCTGGGAGTTTCCAACAGGGAGGGATTAAGAAATGACCTGGTGTTTCTCAGAACAGGTCTTCTGAGGGAAGACTTTGACAAGGGCTGATACAATTGAGCTGTTGTTGGGATGGAGAAGGGCTGTGGAAGGACACAGACCAACTTTTGGGGAACCAGAAGGGCTCATGGCAAACTTCAGTTCATTTTGGACAGGAAATTGGTAGAAGGAGGCTGATTGGGCTGAGAGCAGAAGACTAGGTTTCAGTGGGATTTCTAAAGGACAGATGGATGGGAAGAGGAGACTTAGAGCAGATCAAGCTGGAAGGGGTTCAGGTATGCTACTGGGATCAGGGACCCTCAAAGTGTGTGTGCTTTGGAAAAGGGTCTAACTAGAGCACTGGATGGGGATAACCTGGAGGTAATTTGAAAGGTGAAAGTATGGTTGGTACATGGGAACCCAATTAGGGTTGGCCAACTCCATGCCCAACAATGTAGACAGGGTTGGGTCAGCTTTCTCAATGGGAGTATTTTGGCCATGCCCACATTCCATGATGCTTAGTACCAATCTGGGTTCACCTCTTCTAGCTGATACCATGGCCTGTAGCTGTTCAAGGAAGTTCATGGGGATTGTTGAGGTCAACCACGGTGATTTCTGGGACTGTAGTGATGTGCCCTCTTCTCCACCTTTTCCAGCTATGGGATGGCAAAGAAACTAGGCTGAGGAAATAGGCTCTTGCCTAGAAAAGGTAGAGAGAATATCATCAGAGGAACAGATCTGGTATTCCTGCAGGAGTGAAGAAAAAAAACTGGCAGTGAACCAGAGACAACCACTACTGGTGATTATAACTGACCTGAGTATGTGCACAGAGACTGTAGTACTCATACACCACATGTTGATGACACTGTGTCCCTTCTCCTAATGCTGGTATCAGGAAAAAAGGTATCCCCTCAGAACTAGGATTGGTGAGACCAAGATTTTTGTCTACAACCAAGAGCCTGAGACAGCTTTCTCACCAGCTGAATGGTGTTGTTTCTGAGTCTGTACCTTGCATCCACAGGGAAGACTCACGTTTTGTACTAACCAGAAGGATCCAGAGAGCCTGGGTCAAGAACTATCAGTAGCCCTGGACTCCAGCTGTCTAACAAAGAAATAACTGAGTAGTGAGATTGAATGGAAACAGCAGAATCAGGACACTTTGGACCAACTGGGGAAAGAGAAAGAATGCCAACAGAAGTCAACTGAAGAGCAGAAACTCTACAGACACAGCTGCAGTTTCACATTCAGACCATAGGGATCCTGGTGTCTAAGAAAACAGACTTGAAGTACAGCTCTGGCCCACATGCAGCAGGCAGCCAGGCAGAAAGCAGAAGAGTCTGAAGCTCTTGCCAGCCACCTCCAGTATGCACAACAGTGTATGAGAGAGCTGGAGCTGAGTGTGTCTGCTTTATCCACACAGAAGAATCAGGTGGACACTACAATAAGGAGATAACCAAAGAGTGACATGCCCTGAAGCAGGAACTGCACTAGAACCAGGCACACAATGAGGATGTGAAGGAGCAGAAGTCAGGAATGGAGCAGAGGCTTCAAGTGGTATTCACCAAGAAAGTGGCCATGCGGCTTGCAATGGAGGAACCACAAAAGTTGGAGATGTTTGAACTCCTGCTCCTATAGTTCTCCAGCAGATCTGAAGCTCCCAGGAGTAACCAGAAATTACAGCAGCCCATGGAGAGGCAGGAAAACTGGAGACACATGGCAAACCTGATAGAGATGCTGTAACAGGTACAAGTGTGGAGAGACTGAACTGCTGAGACTGTTAGAGGAGAGAGGGCCATGTGTGAGCAGAATATGCACCGTGAAGTTTTGGAGCAGCAGTGCACTGTGAAGGCCTAGAAGAAGCACAGCATGCATCAGGTGTCCAAGCTGAAGAGCAAGCTGGCTGAACTGAGAAGCCAACTGGTGGAATCACTACATCCAGAGTCCCCAGCAGGTCGATCTGAGGCAGAAGAATGCCTACAGGAGAAGGCCCAGCTGCTTCAGAAGGAATTGGAGATGCTGTTGGGACAGCTGCATGCCCAGGGTCAGGACAATAAGAGCTTGAGTTGCATGAACCAGGAACAGGAGGAGAGGATGCTAACATTGGAGCGGGCAGCCAAGATCTGAAACCAGCAGGTGAAAGACAACAAGATGAGACTTTGGAGAAGGACTGCACCACCCTCAGCTGCATGCTTCTGCAGAATGGAGAGTTCAAGGAGTAGCTCCCCTGAACTGTAAAATGGTTTGATCAGGTTGCCCAGTCACAACATGGAGCTCACCAGCATTCTGCAGTTGGCACAACATGTCAAGAAGGAGCTGGCCAAGTAGGTGGTACAGCTACAGGAGATACTGGCAGAGCTGAAGGAGGCAGTGGAGCTGAAGAGCCCAAAGGCTTGGAGTCTGCACAAGCAGTGAGAACATTGCCTGGCCCACATGCAGCAGCACACGGCCACCTAATAATAGACCTCCAAGAAGGAGGCACTGCACCATCAGCTACTGATGCAGACCCAGCTCCTGGACAAGGTTCAGGGCAAGATGGCTGATGAAAGGTCTGTAGGGAGTTTCAGGAGACCCAGGAGTGGCTGGAAGCCATCAGCTAGGAGAACCAGCAGCTGCAGGCCCAGTTGAGCCTCCTGGCTGTCCGTGGTTGAAGTGGGTGGAGTGCACAAGGTCAGAAAGGGTGGAGAGGCTTCTCGGTCTGATCTCAATATCCCGAAGTATCTACATAGCCAAGAAGAAATGGTGACTTTTTTGATGCTGTTCTTGCCAGTAGTGAGAAAGAGCATGAACAGCTGCACAGGCAGTCTCCTAAGCAGAAGGCCAGCTGCTGGCACCTGGCTTACCTGGCAGCTCTGACCCCCAGGAGGAGGAGTAACTTTGCGTATGTGCAGAGCTACCAGGACATTCAGATGTCCAGGGAGAAGCTAGGAAGTGCTTCCTGGAGTTTGTGCAGGAGATACTGGAGTTCAGGGAGCTATTGGAGGTTCTGCAACATTGCTGTGTCCAAATCTCCAGAGAGATGGGCACTAACACAGAGTACATTGCCCTTTAGTACTGAAGGCACAACACCTAGACAAAAAGTAGTATGCCAGCTGGTCAGCCCAAGACAAAAGAGAGATGAAGATGGA
Source organism: Castor canadensis (assembly GCF_047511655.1). NCBI lineage: Eukaryota > Metazoa > Chordata > Mammalia > Rodentia > Castoridae > Castor > Castor canadensis. The sequence continues at coordinate 51,233,247 of NC_133394.1, read as the reverse complement.
CCAGCAGGAACCAATGCTGCTGCTTGTGGTTGAGCCCAGTGATTGGCAGGTCAAAATTCCTGGCAGAGTCCCAGAAACCTGCTTCTGAGCCTGCCTCAGGCCACTTGGGTCACCAGGAACTTCCCAAGAACAGAGTGACTTTGAAGAGGTGAGCCTCACTGACAATGTGGTGCCAGTGTTAAGAGAAGCTGGGGTGGCTTGGCTCCCAGAGTACCCCACTGATGTGCTGCTGGAGATGCAGAACTCCCAGAAGGATGCAGGTTTGGGCAGTGACCACTTTTTCTACCAGGGTCATGAGAATGATGGGGAGAAATCACGGTTATCTGATAGATAGCCTAATCTTGGAGAAGTGGGGCTGGCACTCTGCCCCATCAGTTTCTGCTACCCAAGTTCCTGCCATTCCTTTCTAGTCTCCCTTTATATTTACCATAACATGATCAGAACCCCTATGTTAGCAGAGGTGTAGGCTCTTTGCCATTTAGGCAAGGTCTGAGTCTTCATTTTTGGACTTCTGTTCTGGAAAATTGCCTAAAACTCATAATTATGGACTGGGCTGCCAATGCTGGGGTCAAGGGCTCTATCACCTTACCCAGAGGTGTTATTTATTTATTTACTTATTCTGAGATATGTCTTACTATGTACTGTATGGTGGCCTTTAAGTCATCTCCCAGTCTCCCAAGTTCTGAGATTACAGTCTTGTATCACCATGTGTAGCTTTGATTGGTGGTTCTTGATAGCAACCATCACTTGATGGATGTCCTGGCCATATTTGTTTTTCTTGCCGTACTAAGGTTTTCAATTCAGGATCTTGTGCTTATTAAGTGAGTACTGCACCATTTAAGCTATGACTCTAGACCTTTTTGCCTTATTTTTCAGATAAAATCTGATGATTTTATCCAGGATGGCCTTGAACTGTGATTCTCCCATGTATACCTCCTGCATTGCTGGGATTGCAAGGCATGCTTGTTCTTTGACACAGAGTCTCACTACCTTCCCTGCCACCCACCCTAAGCTGGTTGCCAACCATGATCTTCCCATCTCTGCATTTTAAGGTGCTGGGATTATAGATGTGAACCTCTGCACTGACATTTTATAATCTTCATCATTATAAAAACTTAGATGCAGAGACCTATGCAGAAAGAATAACAAATCATGAAAAACAGAAACAGGAAACCTCAGTTCTGAAAAGAGCTATGTACCTAGTCTTCTCTGTGAATAGAAGCTGCTCTTTGGCTTCTCCATCACAAGTGCTAAGGAAGCAAATGAATACCATAAACTGGTTAGCCCCCACAGTTCACCTACAAAAAGTCTTCCAATCATTTGCAAAATGCTTGGCTTTTACAAATTATTTTTAAAATAACTACATAATTGAAAGTAGAATTGCATACTACTCTAAGAGTTCATGCTGAGTTTTGTGTGAACAGTTTGTTACAGAATGAGTATGAGAAAAGCAACCTGGAGATCCAGGTTTCTAGCTCCAGTCCAGGTAATTTACTACCTAACACTAAGAACTAAGTCCTGGAATGATCTCAGTATTCTTATCAGGATAAAGGGAAGATTATACAGATCAACAGTTCTTTACCTAAGTCCAAGAATTCCCAAAGGCCTATGAATGATTTCAGAGATTCCACAGGCTTGAGTAGAAAGCATTTCATATTCATTTTAGTTAATCCCTAATTAAAATGCTAATGCCATTCTGTTATGGATGTGAGTTACAAATAAATGTTAGTGGTAACTCTACCTTTATTTACCTAAGCCTTTGTTCCCCTTGGAAATCATAGACATTTTCCTCTTCAAATATTTTTGTGGCATGTATATAGAGGTACAATTTTTCTCATTTCTATGCTGAATTTATACAGATATTATACTGGTTGCTAATCCATGGTATTTAATATATTAATTAATAAACACCTATATTGTTATGGTATGTTATTAAAACATTTTAATAATTGCCTCTATAAAATTAGTTTTCTTTGTAATTCTCTGAATTTTATCTTATCGAGTAGAAAACATTATCCTTAGATAGGGTCGTGTCTTAGTGTGTCTTCATACTAAAAAAAAGATGGGAACACAAAAGAATCCTTTTATCGAATAAACTACATCAGTCTCCTAATTTGTAAAGTTCAGTGACTATAGTTCGAAAATATTTACTCAAATATACCAATTGGAAATTATGTTGGAATAAAAATTAAGAATTGTACAACTGATAAAAACCCATTTCTAAAATCTGACTAAACAAAATAAAAAGAGATCTTTTTAAAATGACTGAACTAAATATTCCTTATAAACATTACAAATTGGGCCATGCCCTGCAGATTTCTGTAGGTTTTGATGAACGTGAATTGAATGACATAATTAAGTTTCTGTCTCTAACACATTAATTCATTATCACACTCAACATTGGTCCAGATTTTGTCTTCTTGGAATTTCTCCTTCTAATCACACAGGGAACAGTCTAGAACTATAGAATGTGATTAAATGCATGAGTTGCTAGAGAATTCACATTTTTAAAATAATGAAATAGTCATCTCAAAATTGAATTTAAAATTCTGACTTTAGTCCATTTCTACCAACAATCATTACTACTATTACATTCCTAACTTATAATTTCTCCCCAGAAACAACAATAATCTATCTTCAAAGCCTCAGGGCCTGAGAAGTCACATTTGTGAGGCTTTCATGTAAAGGAAAGCACATGTTTTCTAAGAAAGCCTACCTGGAGCTGTCATGGTTATCACCATAAATATGATTAATTAGGTTTTTGTCACTAACAACACTTAATTCTGAGACAGTGGGAAAGATGAATAGTGGAAGGACTTAACCATTCTGTAAAGCTACAGTTTTGAAGAATGCAAATCTTACAATGAAAGAAAGAATTTGGTGGAATTATGTGCAAACTACAATTGGACCACTATTGTTTTTCATAATACCTACCCCAAATACGTCAGGCAAAAATCTCTTCTTTTGTTAAAATCATTTCTTTAAGGCATGATTATTCTTTTCCTCTCCTTATTCACTACAATCAGGCAGTACTGAATGATCAAATTGAAAACCTACACATTTTAATGTATTTTTTAATTTTCTTATTCTCTTCAGAGTTATCATTGGAATCAATTCATTCTGGTCACAACAATTTCATTCTTATCTAATCATTTCTAGAACATGTGATGGAGTTTACATTAAGACCTTTCATATTCAAATACAAAAATGTACCAAGGGGTGCTGATATTTTTAAATTATATGTGAGGATGGACTTCCTTAACAATAAGTGATTCTTCTCAATTCAACATGGGATCCTCGGTCATACTCTGCAATTTGTAAAACAGTTTTTAATTGCACAATTCTACATTGTGTCCACATAATAAATCAATTTATACATCATTACATCAGTTAGTACATATTTTGTGTTTGAAATTTAATATAATTGCATAAAGTTTTTGCATATTTCAGATCTTAATTTTTGTGAAGGTTTTTTTTTGTCTTACGTGGACAGAATGATATCAAAAGAATAACCAACCACCATGTAATAGCTTAATAAACTAACGAAAACACAGACATCCTGATTTTTCAAATCATTAAACATTCCACAATACTTTTCAATGACAAAAATTTGAACACAAAAACTACCCGTAAAATTTCAAACATTCATTCATTGCTTTTGTTTTCCTTTCTCCTCTCCACAAAACCTTTCCCCTTGAGGATGTGTAAAAGAGTCTGGAAAGCGTTATGTAGGAAAAAGCAGCTCCTCTGTCAACTCTCCATGACCCTGAACCTACTGTCACTCATGATGGGAGGGGTGGAGCCTTAGTGACTCAGGAAAAAGCCTGTGATTGGTGTAATGTAAGACTTGTGATTGGTTCATAAGCAAGGCTTGTAATTGGTAAAATACAAGGCTTGTGATTGGTAGAAGTGGAAGCTAAGGTGGGATTGGTGGAATTACAATCCCAGCATAGCTATATAAGCAGGCTATGCCCTAGTCTTTGTGTTTGCTGCTCTGCGTTTTTTGTGAAGTTGGGCCGTGTAAAGGAGTATTTTCAAGGTGTTTTTGTCTCTTGTAGCCTTTTTCACCGACTGAAATACACGGTTTTATTAACACTAAGAGGAGACAAAATCTCAGATTTGAAGCCCCAGGAATCAGGAAGCAGCTAGAACGTGGCTGGAGAGTTAACTCCAGGATGTGAGCAAGATCCACACAGCAACTAAGAAGCAGCTGAAGAGTTTAAGAAGTCGCCAGAGTGGAGACTGCCAAGGCTGTGAAGAACTGTGGAAGTACTGAGAAGGAGGAAAGCAGTAGAGGTAAGACTAGAGAAGGCTGGAGTCTACAAAGGGGAGGCAGCTAGGCCAGGGGGAAAGCATTCCAGAGAGCTGCCAAGGGTCCCGACACCCTGAGCTCCTGGGCTGCCATGTTAGTTATCGGGTGCAGGGCTGCTGACTTTGAAGCTTGCTCTGACCTGAGATCTGAAAGTGAGTCTCTAGTTTCAAAAGCCTGGAGCCATAAGTGTCTTGTTCCCAGGGTCTAGAGTTTAAGTCTATGAGATTTGAAGACCTCTCCCCAGGGCCTGAAAGACTGAGGAAGCCCCAAATGTCTTTAATAGCGTTTCTTTTTGACTGATCCAGCATTCAATTTATGAACATACTGATTTATTGCTTTTAGTTATATTTGGTCTATTTTATTCCTTTGTTCTAGAAATGTTTTACTTTTTTTCCTTTTCATTTGATTTTTTAATGACATTGAGAGGTTTTGAACCATTCAAGTCTGTTGTTTTGCAGAATGATCTGATTGCTTCTTTATGATTAGATTCTGGTTAAATGATAGAAACCCTGCAAAATTATATGTCTCTCTATGAATGCCGTGTGGCTCAAGTGCGCACACGGTACAAATTTGTTTCATTGCTAGTGTAATTCTGATTACTTGGTTAAGGTGGTATTGCCAGACTTTTTTTATTGTACAGACATTTTGTAGTTTTTTAATATGCAATTTGTGAAGTGACACTTTAAGACAATATGACAATGCAATTTCTCAGCAACTTTGCACTCAATGATATTAGAATGTACTTGAAGTTTGTTGTAATGTTGAAATTTGCATTTCTCTTTTGCTTCAATATGTATGTGATTGTTATGGTTTGTATAGGAAGTATCCCTCAAAGGCTCATGTGTTGCAGGCTTGTCCTTAATGCAGAAGTGCTCAGAGTTGGGACTTGAAGAGATACTTGGATCATGAAGGCTCTAATTTCAGCAGTGAATTAATTCATTAATGAATTGGTCATTGAACAAACTATTAGGAGGTGTGGTGTCTAGTTGGAGTAACTAGGTGCCTGAAGGCATGATCTGGAAAGGTGTATCTTAACCTCACTACACATCCTTGTCTCTCTCTGTCTTTCTGTCTCTGTCTCTTTCTCCACTCGCAACCCATATGCATGCATGTCCTTCCTGGTTGCCATAATGTGAGTGGCTTTCCTTTGCCATACTCTTCTGTCATGATGCTCTGTCTCACCAAGGAAGAGCCTGAAACACAGGGTCAGGTGACCATGGACTGAAACTTCAGAGATGCGCGCCCAAATCAACCTCAAATTAAGTTGACTTTTTCATATATTTTGTCACAGTGCACACTGAGTAAAAGCTAACATAATTGTTAATATCTACGATAGTATACCCCTTCAACCTTTACTTTGTTCTTTCTTCCTTCCCTCACTCTTTTCATCTCTTCCCCTTCCCTCCCTTTCTTTCATGTTTTTAGCACAATTCATTTCTATTGGATTGTGGAACCAAAGTCTTGTTCTCTTGCTGGCTGTCAGATAGAAGCTACTGACAGTTCTAAGAGGCTGCCTGGAGTATTTTTCTGCCAGGATGCATTTTCCATCATCCCTCTCACACAGGCTGGTTTATTTCCTCACACCAAGAAGGAAGTAAGTATCTGCTTCTTTTATACAAGACAAATATTGTGTGAGGATTAAGATAACTGTAATTTATCATGTACTCTGAAATACATTTGTGAGTAAAAGGAAGTGCTACATTTTCTGTAACTTTTTCTGCTTGTTGTTGTACTGGAGGTACATTGTGTCATTTACAATCTATCATAGCTGAATTCACTCCATCCATCATTCCTCTTTACACATCCAGTCCTGGAAGTTTCAACATGCTTCAGTTTTTCTATGTTCATATGTGAGTGCACAGTATTTCTACCATGTTCACCCTGCTATACCCATTCCTCATATCTTTCCCCCCTCCCATTGGTGCCAATCTGTAGACATGATGTTTTACCTTCCTGTTCTTTTTTTGTAAAAAAAGACAAATTGTGTTTACGATAATCATACAGAGACTTTCATTGTGACATTTCCATGTACATATGTATTATACCTTGAATAGGTTCATCCCATCTATTTTTCTCCTTTCTACCTTAGTACCCACATTGAATTGATACTTGATTGATTGATGAAAGATGTGGATCTAGTTTCAGTTTTCTTCATGCAGATATCCAGTTTTCCCAGAAACAATTGTTGAAAATGCTGTCTTTTCTCCATTGACTGTTTTGGGTGGCTTTGTCAAAAATCAGGTGGGCATAGTTGAATGGTTTCATATCTGAGTCTTCTGTTTCATTGGTCTTCATGTCCATTTTTCTGCCATCCCAAGCAGTTTTTATTGCTATGGCTTTGAAATATAGTGTGAAGTTGTGTGTTGTGACCTGTAATTTCTGGGGTGAATATCATTAGAATTTGATGGGGATTATACTGAATATGTAGATTGCTTTTGGTAATATAGCCATTTTCACAATATTGACACTGCCAGTCCATAAGCATAGGAGATCTTTCCATCTTCTGTAGGCTTTTTTGAATTTTTTCTTAAATGGCTTATAGTTTTCATTGTAGACGTCTTTGACTTCCCTTAAGTTTATTCCTAGGCATTCAATTATTTTGGAGGCTAATGTAAATGGTATTGTTTTCTTATATTCTTTCTCAGTCTGCTCATTCTCAGTACATATAAAGGATACTGGTTTTTGTGAATTGATTTTGTGTCCTTCTACAATGCAGGAGGTGCTTTTTGGTGGAATTTTCTGTGTCTTTTCCGTATTAAAATCATATCATCTGCAAATAGGAATAATTAATTCTTTTTTGCATATTTAATTCCTTTTATTTGTACATCCTGTCTTTTGCTTTAGCTAGAAATTCCAAGACTGTTGAATAAGAGTGGAAAGAGTGGAACCTTTCTTGTTTCTGACTTTAGAAGTAATGGTTTCAATGTTTTTCCCATTTAATATGATGTTGGCTATAGGCTTGTTGTATATGGCCTTTATTATATTGTGTAATTTCCTGCTATTCTTAACTTTCATGAGAGTTTTATGAAAGAATGTTGAATCTGTTGAAGGGTTTTCCTGCATCTATTGAGATCATGGTTTTGTCTTTTCTTCTGTTAGTACACTCTATTACATTTAGTGATTTGCATATGTTGAACCATCCCTGCATTTCTGGGATGAGACTGACTTGGTTATGGTGTACGATCTTTTTGATGTTATTGAATTAAGAACACCAGTATTTTGTAGAGGATTTTTGCATCTAATTTCATAAAGAGATTGGTCTATAATTCTTTTTGTCTTGTGCCTTTGTCCAGTTTGGGGATGGGACTTCATATAATGTTGGCAGTATTCCTTCCCTTTCTACTTCATGGAAGAGATTGAGGAGTGTTGCTATTACTTCTTTAAAGGCCTGTAGAATTCAGCAGTGAATCTATCAGCTTTTTTGAGAAACTGCATTGTGTCTTCAATTTCATTGGTTGGTACAAATATATTTAGGTCATTTAACATCCTCTCAGCTCAATTTTGGCTTGTCACATGTGTCTAGAAATTTGACCAGTTCTAGATTTGTCAATTTATTTAAATATAAGTTTTCAAAATACTCCCTAATGATTCACTGGATTTTCTTGGTCTTCATTGTGATTTCCCCTTTCTAATTGATACTTTTATTAATTTGCATCTTTTCCTGCTTCATTTTAGTCAGATTTGCTATGGGCTTTTCAATATTATTTACATTGCTAATCAACCATATTTTTCTTTTAGCAATATTTGGTATTATTTTTTGTTCTCTAATTCATTAGTTTTGGCCCTTATTTTTATTTTTTCTCTCGTTCTTGTTTTTCTGGAAGTTTGAAATGCAACATTAGGTAATTTATTTGTGATTTTTCTGTTTTTAATATATGCATTCATGGCTAGAAATTTTCCCCTTAGCACTGAGTTTGCTGTTTCCCATAGGCTCTGGTAGATTGTGCTTTCATTTTCATTAAATTCTATTTCTTCAGTGATCCACTGATCATGGAGAAATATGTTGTTCATTCTCCAGGTGGCTGAATATCTTCTGCTGTTTCTTTGGTTGACTTCAAGTTCTTTTGTTGTGGTCAGACACTATGCAGTAGTTATTTAAATTTTCTATTTGTTAAGACTTGCTTTGTTACCTAAAATATCTGTTTTGAAGAAAGTTCCATACGTTGTTGAGAAGAATGTGTATTGTGCTGTTGCAGAATTGAATATTCTGTACACCTCTGTCATGTCCATTTGCTCTATGGTGTCATTCAATTCTAAAGTTTCTTTTTTGACTTTCTGCATGAATGAGCAATCTGTTGGTGATAGAAGAGTACTGAAGTCTTCTACTATCATCTTTGGGTGGTTATGATTTTAAGTACAGTTGTGTATGTTAAATGAAATTGGGTAAGCTGACTTTAGGTGCATATAAGTAAACAGTTATTTCCTCTTAATGTGTTACTCCTTCTATTTGTATGAAGTGACCTACTTTGCATCTTCTAATTTAAGCTATAAGTCTACCTGTTTTAAATTTAGCTGTTCCTGCCTGTTTGAATGGACCATTATCTTCACCCCAAGCCCATGTTCCTGTCTGTAAGGTGGGTTTCTTATAAACAACCAATTTTAGGCTCTTCCTTTTTCATCCCCATTGCCAGTCTTTTGATGGAAGAGTTGAGAACATTAACATTCCATGTTTATATTGAGAGGTATGTGGTGATTCTTCTCACTTAGTAGTTTTTACTGAATAAGAGTTTGTGTGTGTGCATGAATTCTATGCTCCTCTCTAATTACTTGTCTGCTCTTCTCTTGAGAGTGAATGATTCCCATCCTTTCATGGCTATATTGATTTTAGTCTACTAGGTGTACGAGTCCTTTGAGAATCTTCTAGAGTGCTGATTTTAGTGGGGAGATACTGTTTTAGTTTCTGTTTATCATGCAAGGGCTTATTTCTTCTTGAAATTGAATTATAACTTTGCTGGGTAGAGTATCATGGGGTTGAAATTGTTTTTCTTCAGTGCTTTAAATACCTGACACCATTCTATTTATGGTTTTATGGCTTTTGTTGAAGATTCTGTTGTTATTCTGATGGGTTTACTTTTATATGTTATTTGATTTTCTTCTTAAAACTTTCAATATTCTTTCATTTCTTTCTGTGCAAATTATTTTAACAATTACACACCAGGGAGAGGTCCTACTTTGGTCATATCTGTTTATTTTCCTGTACCTGGATGGGCATCGTTTCTTGAGTTTTTGGGGAGTTTCCTCCTATTATTTTGTTGAATATATTTCCTATGCCTTTGGTTTATACCTCTTCTCCTCCTCTGATGCCCATGATTTGCAGGATTGTTTTTTAGATGGCATCACAGATATCTGGCATATTTCTTTTGTACTAAATATTCTTCTGCATTTTTGATACCTATGTTGTCTTCAAGACCTGAAATTCTTTTTTTTTCATTTATTCATATGTGCATACAATGTTTGGGTCACTTCTCCCCCCTTCCCCCTGCCCCCTCCCTTTCCCCTCTTCCTCTCCCCCTCACCCCCTCGTTTCCAGGCAGAAACTGTTTTGCCCTTGTCTCTAATTTTGTTGAAGAGAGAGTATAAACAATAATTAGAGGGACAAAGAGTTTTTGCTAGTTGAGATAAGGAAAGCTATACAGGAAGATTCCTCGCATTGAATTCATGTACATATGTGTTAGAATCTAAGTTGATTCTTCTCTAACTGACCTTTTCTCTAGTTCCTGGTCCCTTTCTCCTATTGGCCTCTGTCACTTTAAAGTTTCTGTATTAGTTCCTTTGCATTGAGGACCTCAAATACTATCAGGTTTTTTTGGGTTTCTTACCTGTCCTCATACCTCCCTTGTGTACTCTCGCCTTATCATGTGACCAAAGTCCAATCACCTTGCTGTATTTGCCCTTGATCTAAAGTCCACATATGAGGGAAAACATTCAATTATTGGTCTTCTGAGCCTGGCTAACCTCGCTCAGGATGATGTTCTTCAGTTCCATCCATTTACTTTTGAATGATAAGATTTCATTATTCATCATGCAAGCTCTGAAATTCTGTTTTTTGACTTAAAGAACTATTTGTTACCAGAGTTTCTGTTTTGATACGTTTCCTGTGAGACTTTCCATGTCACCTCTTATACTATGTTCTTTATTTCATGTATATGTCTTTTTAAAAAAGTTTTACTTTGTTTCTATTTCAGAGTTATTTGAAATGTGTTAATTTAGTCATTTCTGTGAATCCTTGAGCTTTTTAATCCAAATTTTCTTGGGATTCATTGACTTTCTCTGTGTGTCCTGTTTAAGCTCATTAAACATTCTTACATTCTGTGGACATTAGCATTCCCTTCATTGTCCACCAAATCCTCTATTGACTGATTGTTAATGATTTGATGAGTCATATTCTCTGCCTTCTTTTATTCCCCACATTTCTATTTTGAGATTTTCTAATGTTTTCTTGATTCATTGATTGAGGGTTTAAATTGTTCCCTTGACTTAATTGCTATGCTCTGGCTAGCAATCCTGTGACTCCCACATCATGCTCTTTCCATCGGAAAGTGATTTTGAAACTTGGAAGATCTTACTTTGAAAATTGTGTCCTTATCCTACATTTAGCATTTCTTGTCTTGAAACTTTAAACAAAGAAAGGTCAAATTTGCATACCAGTCAAATAGATTCCCTGTATTTGTTCATGTTCAAATTATTTAGTCTGAAATAACACAGCTAATAAAGTCAAAATGTGTAGTGAATTGACTAAAATACTGTTCTTTTTTCATGTCTTAAGATGGAACAACAAGGAGGATCTTCCAGAGAAAAGAAAGAAAAAACAGAACATTTCAGACTCTGGAAAACAATAATTCTTCAGCCTATAATTTTTAAAACTCTAATTGGTAGTTTAAACTCTGATAAAAATAAAAGCTGACAATTGCTTTACTTGTGATACAATCTTTATGCTTAAGGAATGAGAATGGGCAAGTGAGTGGTGTAATATAACCTACATAAGCTTTAAAATGAGTATTGGACCCTTGATACCTGACTGACAAGTCATGCTTAGGATGCACATTGGCAGGAGGAAGTCAGGGAATGCTGGTCTTGATTAACAAGTGTCACCATGGTTTTGTCTTCTCTGGCTTGCTTTTTAGTCTTTCCGTGATTATAACGGGTTTTAAAAATGAACGAAGAAACTCATTTGATTTTTATTCTTTGTACGGTCTTCTTCCTGACGAGATCAACCTGCACTGCATTCCAAAATGGCAGGTTTTCTCCATCCATTCCTCAGTAGAAGACCTTGGGTGTTGTTTCCCAGGTTTGGGTTTTGTGAATAACACTGTGCTCAGCAAGGTCGTGCAGGTGTGTCGGTTGCATATTGACTTAGGTTCCTTTGGGTGCATGCCAGGGGGACATATCCCTGTATCATCTGGCGTTTCACTCTTTGGTGGGAAGAGAAATCTCCGCCCTGCTTCCCATCATGATTTTCGTGGTTCGAGTTGGCACCGGGTGTGTGCAAGTGTCACTGCCTGGTGGAATCCAGGCAAGCATTTGCGGCTGTCAGCAATGGGTCTGGAGACTTTCCCCTGATGTGACTCAGATTTATTCCGTGATCACACTTCCCCCGTCCCATGCCAACTGAGTAGGAAGCGTGCATGCCCGTGGGTAAATGCACACACAGACAGGCAAACACACCCAGAGTAATAGTGTTTCAGTGCACCTTCTCGTCCCAAATCGGCTGACTAGAGCATGGCTGATGCTGTGTGAGGATCTGAATGGGTGGCAAGTTGTAAAAGCGGGAATGTTCGGCAGGCTGCACGTTTGCCAGATGAACAGCGTGCCGATGGTGGGGTGGTGGCGCGCCGGTGTCCTTTGTGTGCCTCTGCACTGGAGAGGAGGGTGGGCTGCAGCTGCATGAGTTATGCCCTGGGCGGAAATGGTGAGGGAGATGTTGGGCGTGTGCAACGTGTGGTGGCAGTGCATCATTGCAGTGGAGCAAGGGGATGCCTGTTTGGGAGTGCGGCTGCCTAGCTGCCGTAGGTCATGGCTGCTGCCATACTGGGCTCACTTGAACCCCGACCCAACCTGGCCCCACGGCACTCTGCACCTTTTCATTCTCAGAAGGTGGTCAGCCCCATGGAAATGCCCGAGGGTTCGTGAGCGGGAGTTTGGGGCAGCAGATGGGAGGATTGCCCCGCCACATTCAGGGCGCGTGTGGTTGTCCGGCCATCCCAGTAGCCCATCGTTCCCTGACGCCTCCTGCCCGCCACTCTAGCCGGGCTCTTGGCCTGGCAATGGTCCCACACAGCACTGTCTTGGCCTGCGTTCAGCCAAGGACAGCTCGGGGCGCCGCGCAGCGCAGCCGAGGCTGCTTGAAGGGGGCGGCAGCGGCTGACGTGCTTCTGTGCCAGCAGCTCCAGCAGCAGTGGTGGCAAAAACTTGCTTGCAGTACTGCACCGGGGGTCGAGCCTGATGAGTTTGAGATGGAGTCGCAGATGAAGACGGAGGCGACCTCTAAAGACATCCTTGGTGAGTTTCCTGGGTCCCTTGGGGTGTCTGTGGTTGGGCCGCTGAGGAAGCAGGAAGGCCCAGGGATTAGTTGATCCCCTGGTGGAAAGGTGCTGAGGGAGCGAGGGATGCTGGAAAGGCTGGGCTAAGGGGCCCGGGACTGCCCGGCACCCGGGGCCCCGGACTGCCTGTGACCAAGCTGATCACCGCTTGCTCATCTGGGCCAGGGGCACGAGAGTGTCCCGCTCAGACTTTGACTCGCCTTGCCAGAAAAAATGTCCCGGATCCACAGGGCTCTAGGCTAGGAAGCAGAGGCCTTAGGGTTGTGCTGAATGGACCTAGAGCCCCGAGCCCGCAAAGAGGCCTCAGGCACAGTTCCCCCTGTGGACCATGAGGAGACCCGGGCCGGTACTGTCTGCCAAGCGTTTACGTCTCTTGAGTGTGCCGAAGCTCAGTCGTCCTCTTTTCCTCCTTCCCCGAGTCCCAGGGGGCAGTTGTACTGTCAGAAACCGGCTCCCCATAGCAGAAGTTCCCAAGTCATCACGTGCGCCTTCATGCATGCATTCAAGTGCCGTATCGATGTTCCACGTCTGCGAGAAAACCGGTGCCCTTTGTGTTCCTGAGCCTGCCGTCCTCACGTTCACATGGTGTGCCCAAACCGCAGCCATTCCCCCTCCAAGCAGGTCACATTCATTCTTCCTCCCGAAGACCTCAACCTGCACCGCATTACAGCATGGCACGTTTTCTCGCTCCATTCCTCAGCAGACCTTTAGGGTCGTTTCCCTAGCATGGGTTCAGTGAATAGCGCTGTGTTCATCATGGTCATGCAGGTGTGTCGGTTTCATATTGGCTTAGGGTCCTTTTGCTGCACTCCTGGGGGACGTCTCCCTGTATCATCTAGTGCTTCACTCTTTGGCGGGAAGAGAAATCTCTGCCCTGCCTTCCATCATGATTTCCGTGGTTCAAGTTGTCACAGGGTGACAACTGCCTGGCGGAATCTGGGCGAGCATTTGCGGCTCTCAGCATGGGTCCGGAGACTTTCCCCTGATGTGATTTGGTCAGCATTTAGGTGACTCACATTTATTCTGTGATCACACTTCTCCTGTTCCGTGTGAACTGAGTAGGAAGAGGGCATGCCTGCGGGGAAACTCACACACAGACAGGCAAACACTCCCAGGGTGACCGTGTTTCGATGCTCCTTCTCGACCCAACTCTACTGACAAGAACATGGACGATGCTGTGTGAGGATGTGAGTGGGTGGGAAGTTGTAAAAGCGGGAAAGTTCGGCAGGTTGCACGTTTACCATATGAACACCATGCAGGCAGTGGAGTGGTGGTGCCCCGGTGTCCTTTGCGTGCGTCTGCGCTCAGAGGAGGGCGTGCTGCAGTTCCATGAGTTACGCCCTGCCAGGAAGCGGGGAGGGAGATGTTGGCCATGTGTGACGTCTGTTAATAGCATGTCAGGGCAGTGGAGCAAGGGGATGCGTGTTTGGGAGAGCGGCTGCCTCGCTGCCGTTGGTCTTTGCTGCCACCATACAAAATAACTGGCCTGTACTCTTCAAAAATATCTAAATCAAGAAAGATAATGAACCATTTAGTAAAAATGTCTCCAACCTATTAAACCGTTAAAAAAATAGTAAACATTTATTACTTATATACATGAGATAGACAGGAAAAGAAAGGGAGACAGTGGTGGGGAGAGGAAGGGGGAGAGAAAGAGGCAGAGGAGGAGGGAGAGGAGAGACAGGTAGGAAATAATAAAAAGATGGGGCACAAGATAAACAAGCAGAGAATACAGAGAAGGGGTATATGGAAGTTCCTTATACTCATCTTGCAAGTTTTCTGTGGACTTTAAATTATATCAAAATAACAATGACAGAAAACTAAAAATGAAAGAGCACAGAGGCCTTGTCAAGTAAGGCTCATTTTCTCCCACAGAATGGCATTTTTAAGATAAGGCCTAAAAGAGGGAGGGGGTATGGCTAAAGTGGTTCAGTTCCTGCCAAGAAAACAGGAGGCCATGAGTTCAAATCCAAGTACTGGCCCCTCCCCAGAAAGAGGTAACACCGCAAAGTAATGAGAATACTTAACCAGCACAAATAACAGACGTTCACAAACTGTTCCCTAGGGCACAATTACCACATGAGAGATTAGTAGATTTATCTAAAACAAAACAATTGCTAGTGTTGCTTTATTAAAATTTAATTTGCAAAAAATTCAGAAGTTCATTTGAGACAGTTCATATTCCTTTAGGAAAGTGTCTTGACAAATATTTGAGGTAGAAAGTGAGACCTGCAGGTGAGAGGAGGTGTGGATTTGTTTCTCTGGAAAGAGAATGAGAGGGAAGAAGTGGAGCAGAAGGAATAGTAACCACACAGTGATGGAAGCTGTGGTGTGACTTCCCTAACACCATCTATGTTCTCTCTCTAGAAATCATGTACACAGGAAGTGACTACCCTGCAGAAACAGGAATCCGAGTTTCACATTCCAGTTAATTTGGGCAAGGTGGGTGTGTTTTAATAAATTAAGTCCTTACAACATAGAAAATCTTGGAGAGGTTTAAAACTTTGTTAGGATATGGAACAAAAGTTCAAGCCCATCTCATGTAGGTATTGACTGATACATAGTTTTTCATTTAGACGAGAGACACCAAAACACATGATGTGTCTTATTATGACAATATATCTTCTTATTAAGTTAAAGTCTTCTCATGCATGTTAATATTTTATCTTCTTATTAATTCATGTTCTGATATCTTATTATTAATAAGTGCCCTGCACATTCAAGAAGTTGCATGAAGGCCAGGCCTAGTGGTGCACATCTGTAATCCTAGCTACTATGCAGGAGGTGTAAGTAGGAGAATCACAGTCCAAGGTCAGCCCTGGGCAAAAACATCAAGACCCTATCTGAAGAGCAGCAAAGGTAAAAAGGCTTCAGAGGTGGGGTGGCTCAAGTGGTAGAGTTCCTATCTTGCAAGCACAAGGCCCTGAGTTCAAACCCTAGTACCACCAAAGGAAGAAGGGAGGAACAGAGGAAAGAGAGACCGAGAGTAAAGTCAAAACTTGAGAGAGAGAGAGAGAGAGAGAGAGAGAGAGAGGGAAAGGAAGAAAGAGACAGAAAGAAGAAAGAAGGACTGATTGGCTGATTCAGGAGATGAAAAGAAGAAACATCAATCAGTGTACCCATAGCACTTACTAACTAAGCATATGGATGGATAGTGTTCGTGATCTTTAGAATCACTGATCGAAGCTGAGGTTCTTATCTTACACTTTAAATAGGCAAATGTGATATTTTATCAGTAATAAGATAACTGTATTTTCAAATGTGTCATTATATATCATTTTGTTATAAAGTTTTAAAAACTGAATCAAATACTGATAATGTCTTACAACTAATTTATCTGTGAAGCTATGTTTTTAATTCTCAGCTTTAATTTGAATGTTATATTTCATGGCCACCTCTTGGTTTTTTACCATTATAACCTTTAACAGTGTGCTGTGGCCAAATACTGATATAGAATGTCACTTTTCCAGATGTATTGTTAAAGAGGCAGGGCTTAAAAACATTAGGATGCATTTCACATTCTGAAGACTTTCACCAAAGGCTATGTATGAGACACTATTTAGATTATTCAAATGATGTGTAAGGCTGAGTGATGAATAATCCATTAGCCAACTGACTTCCACTGCTAATACCAGTGTAAATTAGATCACAACATAAATTAGAACTAAGATCAACCCCACAATTCAGGATGAAATTCTTGGATGTGAATAACTTCTGTGTGACCACTATAAACACAGAGCAAGAGTGCAAGGGTGAAGCAGCCATAAGCGGAATCGACAGGCAAAGAGGCTTCACCCTGGGAGCAGTGCAAATCAAGGACACTAACTGCTCTAGACAGCAGTACAAGAATGAAACCATTGTCAACTGCAAAACAAAAAAATACACTGTCAAAACTTTAAAGACAGTAAGAAGGTTTAATAAAATGCATGTGCATGAAGACTGGTCAGGGCTGGAGACACGTAGGACCACGCAGATAAATGAAGGCTTTCTCAGCAAAGATGAAGAATATTTATAGTCCTACTGCAATTGGGACTATGGTGCCATTGAAAAGTGGAAACCCAGCTGTCACCTAAGACAGGAAGGGAATTCTGCAAACTTGGCGGCAATCCTTCAGCTGTGTCCTTAATCCCCCTCTTGAGTCTGCTACAGTGCAACATCACTACAGCACTCAAAGGGGTCAGGAGATCGCTCCATGAAGACCTGTGAATTTTTCAGAGAATCAGAATCAAAAAACTACTTACACAGAGTGCATTCATAAAATGTGTCTCAGGAGTTAACCTACCTAAGCTATTCTAGCTCACATCCCTGCCTCTCAGTGTTCCTCACCAGGATCATTCTTCATTCACCCACTTCACACCTGAGTCATCCTCCTCTTTTCACCTTACTTCCATCTCCTATTACCTGTCATGATCTGTGGATTTGACTTCTTCATCTGAAATCCACTCCTTCTTTTTGATCTTTCAGGCCAGTCCAGGTCAGGCCCTCGCTTCTCATACTTGGACTATTAAAATAACATTTTATCCTCCCAGCATCTAGTGTTTTTCCTTAAAATTCATTTTATCACTGAGAAAGATGAAAATGTACCTTTCTAAAGCACAGTTTAAATCATACTAGTAACTCTTCAAAACTTCTTCAGTTACTCCTCCTGGCTGTCAATCAAATATATATTTCCTGGCTTGGCACTCAAGACCCGAGTAATTTGCTAGCTGGGCACCCACAGCCCTTCAGTGTCTATTCTGATTCTGATGTACACATTTCCACAGTTCAACCTTCTCGACTCTTCTTCAAACTTCCCTTTATATGTGGATCTCGCCAGGCACACGTCTTTTTCATTCAAATTTTACATATTCTTCAAAAACTACCTTCTCAACAAACATTGCTTCCTCAACAAAACCTTTCTCCATCACCCTGACGTGATGTCACATCCCGTTTCTCTAATCCTTGGCTGTGAGGACAGCTCCATAAAATTTGCAGAAGGTCATGTAGAAATAGCACAGATATGGAAATGTATAGTCATCAGATAAAAAGATGACAGAATACTCTACGAGATGAATTATCTTCACATTGCCATTAAGGAAAGAACAAGGTACGATTTCCCACAAGTTTATATCCTCGACCAAACCACCAGGGAAGGAGCACGGCATTTGAAAGGTAGGAATTCTAACTGTACATTTAAATAAGTATGAATTATTACACCTCAGTTTAAAAATCCAAAATCCACGTTATCCACAATTGCCGTCCAATGCCCTAGCCATATCACCCTCAACTCTGCCTGCCTCTGCTACCTCTGTCCCCTACTTACCTCATACGCATCTTTGATGTTCAGGGGCTCACCCAGTGCTGCCACATGCCCCACAATGCCTTTGTTCCACTCTAGGCGTATACAGTTGTTGGAAGCTTCTTCTAGTGTTGAACCTTCAGCAACATCAAAGAGGCGGCTGATCAGAAACTTGTCATTAGAGCTGTCCTCACAGACAAGGAACAGGGAATAGCGGTCAGCAGAGATAAGTCCGTGGATATGCAAGAAAATTTTGTGACACAAGGCTGTGACATCCAAATGACTAGAAATGTCTTTCACTAATTCCAAGAGTCTTGAGCACTGGTCCCCTTCATTACTATCAAACCTTGTGGGGGTTAGAGGCATCTGCTCCTTCTTTTCTGAGTCCAAAAGGAAGTTCACAGTTCCCTCAGAATCCTTGACCACAATGGGTCTGAGGGGCCGGTCAAACTCTGAGGCAGAAATTTTCCTGGTTGGTGTGCCAGGGGCACTGCTCTCTGCACGAGGACTCTGGGGCAAAGGGCAAGGACAAGACTCGGTGTGGCTTCGAACGCCTTCCTTGCACACAGGGATGGAGTGAACTCTCTCAGCAAACCATGCATTGACCATTTCTCTGCAGAACAGAACATGCAGACACATAAGTTACTTGAGGAGGAAGAGTCTACCCTGAAAGCTGCCCAAAATCCTTCTAGTGCAGGGGTATAGTCACTCTCCATACTTAGGAGCTGTAGAAAAATAACATTATCATCTCGGTAGATGGCAATTTGTTTATCCAACAAATTTTAAAATGCATCTAGCCTTTGTTTAAAGTTCCTTTTCCATGTGGCAAAGGAAACACAAGAGCACTCACCACAGTACTGTTTCTACAGCAAAGCTAAGCAGCAATATAATACCACTAAAAGATGCTGACAGATACATCATGGTGCATTTATACAGTGAGAAAAACAATGGTTATAGGTACCAAGTGGTATAGGGTGTGCTGACCATGTGCAAGGCCCTGGGTTCATGTGAACATGTCTGATGTAAGGGTATAAAGGAACAGATGGGAGTCAAGAAACCTGGATGGAATTTTTGCTTGACGGTTTTAGTTTTTTTCAGATAGAGTCTCAGTATGTATACCAGGCTGGCTTAGAACTTTCAACCCTCCTGCCTTGATCTCCTGAGTGCTGAGATTATAGGCGATAGTGGCCTGCTGGTAGCTCTGGCCAAACAAATCACTTCTATGGCTTAAGGATTGGATTCGTATTTTCCCTTCTCTTCCTTGAAGCTAGGTGATTTTGTAACTTTACCCAGTTACTGATATTAGAGGGAGAACATTTTACTTAATCCTGGTGAGGCAGTCATTAACAAACCGACTTCTAAATTATGACGCTAACTTAAATGTCTGAAGCAAACCCATTTTATTCGTCCATGACAAAACCAGGAATCAAACTCAGCTCTCCCATTCCCATAACTATGGCTTACAAGAAAATCAACTATCTCAGAATATTAATTCCTATCACAAAGAAAGCAGTGCATCAGTCTCTCTGATTTTGAAAGTCAAAATCAAAATCAAGTAGAGAAGGCATAGAGAGAATAACATCTTTCCCAATAACACATTCCCTAATTTAAACCTTTACAAAGGATCACAACAGCACACCACAACAGTGAGGTAAAAAATAGTATGTCAAAGGATTCAGAAAGCAAAGATTCTTGAGAATACATCCTTTAAAAACATCTAACTGAATCCCAACATATATGGGTCATGTTTTATAAATCAAAAGCAATGCACTAAAAAGAATGGATAATGAATGTGTCTGACAGAAGAGTCACTCTAAGTGTTGCTAGATTTAGCAAACAAAAAAGAACATCCAGCGAAAACTGAGTTTCAGGTAAACAATGAATAACTTTTTAATGTAAGTGGTATGCAAAAGTCAAATTTAACTGGGAATATTCTATTTTTTTCTGGCCATCCCAGTCATTCCACATTGTTTTTTCTAACTAAAATTACTGGTGAAAAGACAATGAAGGAAAGGTAAAATCTATGCAACACACTAATGGGTTGTAGGCTATCAAATTACTAATTTTAATACTGAAACAGCACAGAGGATGACTGCCCTATAGTCTTGCACATAATTGGACCTTTTTGAAAGTTCTTAGATTAATAATCTGTTGAAAAACTAGAAGCAAAACTAGAGCATAAAATCCTCTCTAGAATCAAGCTCTTTTATTTTGCTCTCAAAACTATGCACATAATATGTTTCACAAGAGAGAAGAAATCAACTGTGATCTTCTTATAAAAGGCTAAGTTATTACTTGCTAAAATTTGGGATT
This sequence comes from Castor canadensis, assembly GCF_047511655.1. Classification (NCBI taxonomy): domain Eukaryota; kingdom Metazoa; phylum Chordata; class Mammalia; order Rodentia; family Castoridae; genus Castor; species Castor canadensis. The sequence continues at coordinate 51,212,804 of NC_133394.1, read as the reverse complement.
ACAATGGTCCAAGAGGCTGTTTTCAGCAGTGAGTCCTGGATTCTTTGCATTTGCTTCTTCCTTTGAGTTTCAATTTCATCCTAGATAAAAAGAGGAAATGCCAAAAGTTCCAATCTCTTTGTGAAGTGTAATGTAGTATCTTTAGCAGGTTATAAAGTCAAGAATCCCAAATCAGCAAGCAGAGGATAATCTAGTTCCAGCAGATGAAATGCTGAACCATCACAACTTCTCTGAGGTCAAGTCCATCCATGGCAACAGTGGCTTTGGTATCAACATCCCATGAAGACCTCACAGCAGCTCACATTATCAACAGTCCACGAGGTGGTTCTTGGGTAAGACCATTCAAATTCTTTTTGCCTCTCAACTTCCTCATTTTAAAACAGGGTGAAAATCTCCTGACTCCTTTACTCACAACAAACACAAATTAAAAAAAAATGAATATGGAAGCACTTCAAATCTCCCCTCCCTAAAAGTCAAAATCAAATATTAGCAGAGAAGGCAAAAGAAAGTAAGCTCACTACAATGAGATTTTGCTATTTCCCACACCCTTTGTGCCTGTTCCCATGGAGATGAATGCCTGGGGTACAGAGCAGTGGCTGTATAGCTCCTCTTAAAGTTCAACTACAGGGATCAGAAAAAGGATGACAGTATTGGGTGTGGTGATCCATATCTATAATTCTAGCTACTAGGGAGGCAGGAGGATCACAAGACCCCATCTCAAAAACAATACAAACAAATGGACTGAGGGTATGGCTCAAGTAATAAAGCACTTGTGTTGCATGTGTGAGGCCCTATGTTTAATCCCAGTACAGGGAAAAAAGAAAAGTGAAAAGGCTGTGTCTGGTACATGCCCACATGCAGGGGAACCAACTGGGTGGCCCAGGCTAGCTGCATGCACCAAGAGCATTCAATGTCCTCTGCCAGAGCAAATACCTCAGAATGCCATCCTTTGCAGACTTCCTCTAAATTTTCTTCTAAAAGAGGAGTATAAATTGCATCATTGCCATCTGAGCAAAAACAATGAAAAAGAAACAAGTTCCTCTGAGGTAATTTTTATTCTTTGCCACAAGCACTAATAATTTAGGGTACAACTTTCATGTACAGGCATCCTCGCTAACTGCCTTGCAAACCTGGAACCCCTCAGAAAGCATAGGGCATTGACACTGTCAGCTGATTTAACTTTCACAAGCTGCTAATGAAAGACAAGCCAGAAAGCCTTGGCCAAGTGAATGCAATGAAAACTGAAGCCAAGAATTTATAATCAATGACAAGACCCTGACGTTTAACATCCCATCCCAATGGCTCCCTGTTCTCATCCAAATCTGTTTCATTATCCTCCACTCACTTACTTCCTACCTTACTTTATTACACCAAAACATTCTTACCACATAAATGAGCTGTATTATGCATCCGTTTTCAGTGAGTAAATTCAGTTTTGTATTTCAACTTTTACAATACGACTTAAAACATCTGGAGATACCATAAAGGGCACCAGAATTAATGTCAGTAATGATTTCTCTCAGGCCACACTAATGTGAATACCACCTGTGGCTTCAAACTTGTATATACTACAGGTGATGCTCCGGCTTAGTAAGGAACACGTCCTACACTGAGCTCACAAAGCACCTGCAGGACAAGATCTAATCAGATGGGAGGGAAAAACCAAACAAAAGTTGTCACAAACAGACCATGACTTCTTAACATAAAGGTTTCTGAATCTTAAATCTCAAAATCTTTTGAAATATGACTCCAATAAGAAATGTGTTATCCTAGTATTTCTACTCTAGGGAAGACATGTGCAGCTTAAATTGCACATTGGGATGTTTAACACATTTTGGTTTCAGGAGACTTCTTCACAGCTCTAACAACACTGCCCTTCAAGATGCTGTGACAAAATGTGGGTTGAGAACCCGGAAAACATCCACCACTAGCCTGGCTCCCCAGCAGCTGTGTGTACCAGCATTGGCCACTTTTGGCCTTTAGTAGACAGAGGATGGATCAATTCACCTGTGACATTCCCCAAAGGAATTCTGGGGAGGGGGATCAGCAGTTTATTTTATCAAAATGTCACATGTGGCAGAAATGAAATCCTGTATGTTTCATTCTACACAACACATGTGTTCCCACTTTTAAAAGGGGAAAGTGTTATATTCTCATAAAAAGTGTTGTATTCTTAAAATGATAGACTCAACTAATTATTAAATCCAATTGTGCCAAGCTAGTAATACATTTTTTGGCTATTTAAATAGGTTTGAGTTTTGCAAGTTGAATATGCTTATCTTGTAATCTCTAAACATTTTTTGAATTAATGAATAAGATTCTTTGAAAAGAGTAAAATGTTACTATGCAGTTCCATGTAGCAGTAACTTTACTTTCTACCAAAGTCAAACTGCTCTCTCATCTTACAAAAGGAGTTTTGAGAAACGCAGAAATGTCTTCATATTCAATGTTCCTGATGTCTTGACAGGGAAAATAATTAAAATATTTTGTCTAGGTTTTGTAGAATATTTCTTGGCCTATAAGAAAGTAAAGAAAAACTTATAAGGCTCAGTAAAATTGGGATATAAACCTAATAACCCTCATGAGTTAAATAATTAGATGAAACCTACTTATGACACAACTGGTTTAATGCATCTTGCATATTTGCCTAAAATAATGTATCAAAGGATAAAAATTCAGGGGGAAGAGATGGCCCAAACAATATATACACATATGAATAAATGAATAAACAATTAAAAAATAATAGAAAGCTAAATAGAAAAAACATTGAATGTAGTATATGTTTTAAATTGATTAAATGTTTTTAAATAAAGAGAATTTAGGGCTGGGGGCATGGATCAAGTGGTAGAGTGTGCTGAGTCCAAAAAACTAAAAAATAAAGAGAATTTATTAAATGCACCTAAATAGAATAACTAGATATTAGCATTGGGTGCGTGGGGAGGGTGGGAGGTTGGTTTTTTAAGACAGGCTTTTACTATGTAGCCCAGTCTGGCCTTACACTCTTCCCAAGTGCTAGGATTGCAGGCATGTACCACTATATCCTGGCTCTGCCATTGCCTTTAATTTAAAAGCATCGTTCATCTCAAAGATGGGAGAGGTGGGGGAGAGAGAAAACTATTGCAATGTGTTTTTTCAAAATGAAATAACACCACTTGACTTTCCACACCAATAATTATACCTGAATATAACAGAATTTTCTGAATCCTACATAGAGATTAAGAGTTAAAAATTGAGAAAAATAAATGAAAGAATGTAACTTGTTTTTCCATTACTACTTAGAAAGTAATTCTTTTCAAGATATAGATTTGGGGACTATCATCTCTAAATAATATTGGCAATAAATGTGAGGAAATAAACATTCACTACCTATGATGGAAACCACAGTGATATTTATAATGATGATAATTCTAAACAAAGTATGTTTTTAATACTTGATAAAACAATGCTTGGACAATCTGCTAAAGGTCATTTGGGGACTGAAGTTGGCCATTTTAGTTTTCATCCAAGGGGGGGGCTGAAGAGGTCAGTGCTGTCCTTGGGCCACAAGGTGGGCCACAGACAAAGTCCCTGGAGCAGAACTTTCAGAACAGGTTTCTAGGTTGCCTCAAGCAAAACAGAAGAAAACATTACAGGCCCTGAGTAATCCATAAACACACTGCATTTTCATGTTTATAAGTATACTATTAAAATGTCAACCTTTCTTTCTTTTAAATGTTTTTATCATCAGTCATGTGAATTAATCACTAGTACCGGAATCACAAAGAGTGTCCTAAATTTTCTGAACAGACAGAATTGTTATATGAAATTCTGCTAAAATTATCTGCAGGAAAAAACATCAAAACAACTCAAATAAAAATTATATTGGGAATTTTTCTGCTCTTGGATTTTATAGTTTAAGTTAGGTTGTTTGTGTAATTGACCTGGTTCCACTACTCAAATTTGGAAAAATACTTACAGCAATGAAACTTCAATTTGAGGAGCTGATATGCTTCTCTTTTAGTGAGAAGCAAGAACTGTTAAGAGTTGAAGCAGGCTTTAAATCTCATTTATGAATCTGTGTCTTGATTCCTCAGCCCTTCTCACTGCCCACCTTACAGATGATGTTTGTTAACTTGGGCTAGTCACAAAGATCTTTAGTAGCAAAACTGGAAACAAAATCTTGGGGTCTGAATTCCTATTTCACTTCCCTTTCTAGTACCGTACAGAATCCCACAAGAGGTGTGTTCAAACCAGTAATAAAAATTCATCTAGAATGAGAAAGGCACTTAAGGTCTCTACAATCACTATTGTGTTGTTCTAATGCCCATTTACCAGAAAAAAAGGGAACGGATATCAAAGTTTTGATTAAGTTTTAGGTGCTAATGATTCTCAAGGTAAAAACAGTAAACTACTAAAAATGCCAAGAACTATACATTAGGGTTTTAATGTCTTAAGAACTCCACTAGATGAAAAACACCATCATCTCCACTTCACAGAGTGAATAATGTGCTTACAGTCATTCTAGAAAGGTGGCTCTGCAGTTGAGGCCTAAGACTGTCTGATCTAGGGCTTCTAGTCACCATAAAAAGAAAGAAATTTTAAAGGTTTCAGAACAGTGGCTCCCAACCAAGTTATGGGGCCAACCTTGAGGAACAGTTGAAATGTTGGGAACAGATTTACTTTCACAAACCTGGGGGTGCCCCTGGCATTTATTGTCTAGGGCCTGGGAATGTTAAATGTCCTGCAATGCACCAGAAAGCCTCTCACACAAAAGTGTCACCTTCCAATGCCAACATCATCTTTGAGAAGCACTGCTGTAGATGATGAAAATTTTAACAGATTATAACAGGGTATTAAACAAAAGGGGATATTTGGGGCACTTCTATCTCATAACTTCCTATAATCTCTACTCTGGTCACAGTAAATAGTTCACTTCAGTGTGGTAAAGAAATGAACAATCTGCCTGAAGTTATTTAGTGTTTTAAGTTTTCTCCTGCATGAGAACATCTCAGAAAATTACTGGGATCAAATATAGACAAATCACAGAATTGCTTCCTATGGCTTTACTGTCCATACCATGATGGAGAGTTGTAAAGGACATACTATTTTGTAATTTTCCTTGCATTCAAAATCACATGGTATGAAAGATGTTTAAAGGGACACCTAATACATCTGAAAGAAAATATAGTAGCAGCAATCTATGCTGTAAATAAGAAAATTTATTTGCTTGTCGATTTAGATGAAGAAGCTGAACTACATTGGCATTTCTCAATCTCAGACCCCAAGAGCTCAACACAAGTATGTTTTGAAGATCTGTATTTTTCTATGAAAATGTTTTAAATTTTTATTTTCAAACTGATCATAATTAATACAAAAAAAAAAGGTTTAGGAAGTATGCCTTAAATTATAGCATGACCATGTTATAGGCAAGTGTTACCCTGTAATTTCAGTGCACAGATTGATATTTATGTTCATGAGCGAATAAGAGCAAATGCAATATGCAAGTATGCTTCCTCTATGTAAAAAATGAAAACTGGTTTGCTATGCTATTGGAATAAAAGTTCCATGACTGCTCAAAGACCCAGCAGGAGAAGCGAGTCATCATGGGCAACTGTGGCCAAGGCCAGCTGACCTCACTAGACTGCTCATCAGGCAGTTAGGGCCACATCGACTTTGCAAGGGTGATTTAATGAATGCTGCCAATTTGCATTTGGCTATGGTTTTATCATTTTTTTCATAATTACATTTAAATTTATTTTGGTAGTACAGTTGCATAAAAGCTATACCAAGATTAAATTATATCTACTTTTATTTATTCTACTTCTAAGAATTCCACATTCAACCAACATTAAAACAAAAGGAAGTCAACACGAGGCATGGTAGATATCTGGAACTTCTGAATCTGCCCACATTGCTTTGTTTTACCCTCCCTGCTCCCAACCCCAAAGGACAGCTCACCCTATAGGCTATCTACCCCCAAAAAACAACAACAGCAACAACAAAATTAGACAACCCCACTCTCCTGGATACAGTGACTAGTCCAGATAAAGCAGATGACTCAAGTAAATCCAGAGTAATGTGGAGAGGGTTGAAAGGTCCTGTGCAGACACTTGTGTGTATGTCTGTGTGAGTTTTAATTATTTCCACAGCTTAGATTCTGATCTTTTCTTATATCCTTACCATAGCTATTTAACAGAGTAGAGATGATGATTCTTGCTTTTTTATAATTATCATTAGGGATATAAAATCAAAGTAGGATCATTTCTCTCCCAAATTAAGGCATAATAAATCTATTCATACAACATGATTTGTAAAATGTCACTTTATAATTCAGAATCAAGGGAAAAGAAGAAAACAATGGTACATAGCCTTCAAAAAGTGTGTTTACTACAAACTGAAAACCAGAGAAATATACTTCTTTTAAAGGTTTTTAAAAACTTTTTAGAATATTCATCAAATGATTCTTATGCACTTAGCACTCAGTTTGTTTTACCTGCCTTAAATATTGCTTGACAATAAATACTAGTTCTTAGGATTCAGGGCAATGAATAAAGCACTTACATTGTAAAAAATTACAATAATATAATTTAAAATAAAATGAGAATAACAAGTCAATCAGTAAGATTACAGAGCTAAATATCAAACAAGTGACTCATGTGTAGAGACCTTCTTCCACCTGTATTCCTAGGTTTGTAGCTCACAGGCACTTTTTCCTGACAACCTGACATGACAGATCTTTCCAAGCTACATCCATCACCTGTCTACTGGCCAATGGAATCCACGTCTGTACAGCTAAACTAATGCCACCGGATGTCCTGCAAAGTCAGGAGCAAGTCTGCTTTTAAATTCAGAAATAAATCATTTTCAACATCATTGCCAATCAACTCATTGACTTCATGAATTGTCCTCTCTCTTACTAAAGGCTTTGAAACTCCAGAAAGGTTTTTATCCTACAATAGGTGATGAGAAAAAAAAACAAACATAACTTGCATACCAGTTGTAAGAAATGAAGAGGGGCAAAAGTTTTGGAGGCATGAACTAATCAATGCCATGTAGTTCTCTTTAGCTTTTATAATTATGAAAGAAATCATTCCTGAGCATTATTAAAACACACCATGCAGCAGCAGCAAAGCTCTAGCCTAATTTGTGTTCTCAAATGTAAAGGAATGACGCATTCTCAAATCTAAAGGAATGACACATTCTCTGTGATCAGGTAAGGGATGAAGGTACACACTTCATACAATTTTTTAAGCTGCAATTTTTTAAAAAGAAGTGATACCAGAGACCAGAGTCAAATAATCTAAAGTAGAATTATTTTAAAAGGGAACTTGGGGGCTGAGGTGTAGCTCAGTTGGCAGAACACTTCAGAAGCATGTCAGAGGTTGGGTTCCAAACTAGTACCCCTCTCCCTAAAAAAAGAGAAAGAAAGAAAAAAATGTTGTTGCCTCACATAATCAAAATGCTAGCAAGCTTCCTAATTTTGAAGTGCTATGGACATGATCACATGAAATATTGGCAATTTTTACAGATCACAAACTGAAAATTTTCCAACAAGCCTATTTAAGTTTTTATGATACTAAGATAATAGACTTATTTCAAGATATCTATTTAGGACTAATGGTTATTGCAATAAATTTGTATTTTTATGAACCATGATCATTTAGTTAGGCTCACAAAAGGTTCTAAATTTCAAACTTTAAAAATGCTGGAGACAGAAAGGCATAAGAAATATCTATTTTTTTCCAGGTTCTATGGGTTCCTTCAGGCAGAAGAATTCAATTCATAGCATGCTTCCAGGATACTATAAGGTAGCTTAAAGCTGGCCATATGGACCCTAGTTATGAGCAATACAAGGAGAAAAGACAATTATTGCACCAGAATTGCCATCATGAGGTATTATAAATAATATCAAAGTCAGATTGGGTCAGTGCTCTGAGGGTTTAATTGTCTTCAACATCAGCGATTGCCTAAAAAATTATGCTTAACAAATCATTTGTCTCAACATAGAAAAAAAGTTTATGCTTCTCTGTAATTAAAGAAATGATAAGTTTTTTAAATGGAGAGCAATATTTATTTTACATCCACCATCTGCTTTTAATGTATATATCTTACAAATAAAAATACTATACCTTTTACAAACAAGAAAAGAATGACAAAAGAAAAAAGAAAGAACCTCAAACAGGAGTTGGAAACTCAACTGATTCAGCACAGCTTTGCAGTGTCACATAAAAAGTCTATGTAGAAAGCTGCATGAGACTGTAAAACTTCTGTTTATGGACTTTGATCCAACCTGCCATAAAACTATTCCTCACTTAGTATCTTCTATTTCCATTATATGCCAGATATTCTCAGGCTTTTGCCTGGTACAAAACAAAGCAATAAAATTTAACCATCTCACTATTATAATACTAAATGACCTAAAACATTACCCACAATCACTGAGCTGGTTAGTAACCAATGAAAGATAGCTTTATTCTAACGTGCCATCAAGAATAACTGTTAAGAGGCGTTAGCATCAAGAAGGCGACATTTGTAAATGCATGCACAGTAAAGTCCCCAATTAACACAGCATCTCAGGCCTGTAAGACTGCAAGTAATCTAGAATAAGGTGGGGGTAGCTCACTAGAATCAAATTAATTTCTACATCAATACATTATGCTATGAATTATTCATGTGACATCCTTAAATTCGCATAAGCAGGTTTTGACTACTGGAAGGAACTGCTTCTATACTAGAAGCTATAGCTTTTAATGAGGTACTTAGCTCTGCACTTGAAGATAAAATATAGAAAATAATGAAGTATAGCAGCCTAACTGCTTTCCAGGTCCACCAAAATTCACAGGTGTTTTTGAGAATTTAGGAATGCCAGAACTTTCATCACTGAGTGCAGATCACTCAGGTCTGGGGATAGGATAGAAAAGCATGCCTGAATGGCAAATGACAAGAAACAATGTAGAAATAGTTCCACCAGCAAGCTCTATTACTGGTGCAAATGCACAATCTAAGTGAATTCAAAAGTCACTGTAAATTTTAAAATATGCCACATGCCTCTACAGTACTATTCTGTGTCTTGCCTTTTCTAAATCACATACAGTATTCGTCTTACACTTACAATGCCTAACAAAGTGATACGAACTTTTAATTTTTAAAAAACAGGGCTATAAAGTTAAGATGTATACAATAAATTTTTATCACTATAATGCGACCACACTGGGCTTAGTAGTCTGACATTTTTATAACCAACTGATGTCCACCTTCTTACTCTTATTTAAAAATCTCCAGTTAATGCCACCAGTATAAAGCCAAACTGGAATGTTATTTCATGAAGGCCCTCTGGATGCACAAAAATTCTGAGATTATATTCTTTACACTGACATCTCCAGCACTTTATAACTCCTAAACTTGAGGGCCTGCACCACACTCACTACTCAAACATTTTACACTTTCGTTTTCCAAGTTGTACTCAACATAGTCTTCTCTTAACACGACCCCCCCAAAGTGTTCAACCTACTGCCATCATCAACCATAACTAAAAACTGTAATTGAAAAACAAATCTCTTGGAGTTTTGGATCATCTAAATTTTATAGTTAGCACTGTCATTTTAAGAACTGGGGATTTAATCCTATGCTACATGGGAGAAGAATAGGAAAAGAAATGTAACTTAACTCTGTTTTCCATAAAATGTTGCTACATTTTCAAAGTTTTGGTAGGTTCTGACAGTATTCTTACTAGTGAGCACTATCACTGCATTGTCCCAAGTTTTTGACTTTAAAGGGAAGTTTATGCAGATTTATTGGACAAGACCCCTCCAGCACATGTTAAAGCTCAGCCTAGTTCTCTGCCTCCTCCGTTCTCTGTGCCCCAATTCAATGACTGCAGAAGGGTGGGAGTGTAGAGGATTGAAAAGACACTGGTGACAGATGGCCTCAGTAGCAGGTGACCCCTGAAAACTGTTGGCTCACAGCAATGGATTCTAGACCCAGATGGCCTTAGTGCCTCACCTCAGACCCGCAGAAAAGTGCTGTTCAAAAAGATCACTTTCAGAAAGAGCACTTTCCTTCCAGAGCTATCCTCTGACCCCTCTGGATTTTGAAGGAGGAAGGCTAAAGCAGGAAAGATGACTTATAAAGGTGGGGTGAGTACTTAAAGAGAGGAGTATTAGATTTGTCCCTGAGCCCTCTTCTGTCAAAAGACCTCCCAAATCGCCACCAAGTCTGAACGTTTCCTAGGAAAAACAAGATTAAAAGGGCCCAAGTAATAGATGTGCAAGAAAGTAGAGAGAGACAAGTGACCGTCGGTTTTCAATGAGGCATCTCCCGCAGGTGTGAGGGGCACTATGGGACTCAGGCTGGGGAATCGCGCCCCAGGGAAAGTGGAGGGAGGGATGCTGAAAGAAATACCTCGTTTTCTTTCCAAAGGGCAACATTGCAAACGTGGGCGGGGGGGTCCTTTCCGAACCCGGCTGAGGCTGGAATCAGGAGGCTCCAGCAGTGAAGTCGCTCCCAGGTTAGGTCAGCGCAGGACCCGCTGCCCAAGGCCCTAGCCCCGCGCTCCAGCGGGTCGCAGCCTGCTGGCCCCGCGCTGCGTCGCCCCCTGGCGGGAAGCGCCCGACAAAGCCGCGGCCACGCGCGGGAGAGTGGGAGCCAGGCGCCCAGTCCCGGCCTCCTCCACCTTCACCGTCCTGGACACCGCTGCCCTCCAAGCCAAGGCGGCCGGCACAGCTGTGCAACGGCCACCTCCGGCGGGGCTCGGGCCCCTTCTCCAAAGGCAGCCTTAGTGTGCGGCAGACCCTGGCCGCGACCGACCCCGCACCGACTCCGACGCCTCTCAGGAATCCACGCGCCAGGCACTTCTCCCCGCTCTTGTCCCGAGCTCCGGTCCCAGTTCGTCCCCAACCGTAAGGCAAGCTGTTCCCACGCGGGTCCAGACTGCCCGCCCCGCAGCCGCCTCCTAAAGCACAGGCTCCTGCCCCCGCCCCCGCAACGGCCGCCCGGGGCTTGGCTCAGGACCAGGAAGCGCTGGCCTCGGGGTCTAGCGGGACCCGTCAGCCCCTGGGGTCGCTCACCATGGCGCCTCCCTTGCGCTCTTTGTGTGCGCCCCGCAACCCGGGCAGAACTTTCCTTTCCGCACTGCCATGGGCGAAAAAGCAAGTGAAAGGAAGCGCGGGACAATCGAGGGACTGGAAGGGACAGAAGAGGACACACTCACTCTGCAAAGACTCCGGCATGTTGCTGCCCTAGGGCTTCCTCGCCGCCCAGCCCTGCCCGGCTTCCCCGCCCGCCAGGGTCAGCGCGAGGGGGGCCAGGGGAGGAGCGGAGTCACCCGGACCCCGCTGGCCACGGCGCTTCCGGAACTGCAGGGAAGGGGCTCGGACGCTGTTTTGGTTTTGCTAAGCGGGCTTAGGGACCCGGGAGGTAAAGGGGCCGGAGGAAGGCCGGGAGCGCGGGTGTGCGAAAGGAATTTTGCTTCTGGGGAATGCGGAGACCGGAGTCGCACGCACATTTTTGTATTTGAACTTTGTAAGCTGGCTTGGACCCGACGCCAGAGTTTTGCGACTGCGCTGGCTTCAAGTGGAGGACTCTGCCCCACACAACCCCGAGACCTACTTCAAAGCCAAGGGGCCTGGAGACAGGGTTTGTTTTATGGTAAACGGAAGGGAATTCAACAGAGGCAGAGATTAGCCCTGAGTTGCGCTCCAGCCCCCGTGTTGTCAGTGGTCCTCTTCTTACCTGGTGGCTTTCCTAACAAAGTAAGAGAAGGTGAAGTCCCAGTGATCATCCAACCAGGCTTCCACCGAGTCCGGGTCCTGCTGCTGCCACGGCCGCCTGACGCTGGGGCCGGCCGGGTCCATGGTCTGCGCCGCGCGCCTCTGCGGCTGGCGGGTGCGGATTTCCACCCCGCCAGGGTCTCTTGCTCGCTGGAAGCGCGGGACAGAGACCGAGACCCTCCCCTTTCCCTGCTGCAGTCCCGCAGGCTTTCAGCCAAGGGCCTGGCTCGGTCCGGCCTCCAGCCCCGCCTCGCCCCGCCCACCCCGCCCGGCCTCCTAGCTCCAGGCTCCCGGGTTCCAGGTGTGGCAGTCAGGGTGGCGCTGCAGCGCCAGCCCTGCTTGGTGTCTGGAGGAGTCCAGTTCTCAAAGTCTTCCAAGTTCCGGAGTTCCGAAGCAGCCTCGGGGGCGATAGACGAACTCAATGCAAACCAAGTGGGCACCTCCAGAAGGAAGTAAGGCGGCCGCTGGGATGCGCTGTGTGTGGAGCCCCCTGAGGAGCTTACTCAAAGGTGACTGGGTGTGATCAGAAGATCCCATTATAGGAAAGGGAAGGTTACAATGAATGGAACCCAACTCAAGCCTAGAAGGCAGAAGATAAGGAAGTTTCACCTGAAAGTGAGAGATGATGCTAACCTAATGCTTGTCCTTGCTCCTGGGAGTGCAATGACTTCCGCCTCCTTCTCTCCATACAAGTGTTTGGTCCAGGAGAACCAGGACCAACTTCCCTTGGAACCTAGTCTACGCCCTGGCCAAAAACCTCAGTCACCCGCCATGTCTGGGCTGGAGAATTGAAGCTTTTGCCCTCAAGAGAGGATTGTGGGCGTAGATGTGTAATTTCCAGCAGGACGACCCGTGCTTCATGTTAACAATAGTCAAGAATTAAATGTCTTTAACCATTGCACCCCACACCTTTCTTAACTGGAAAAAAAAGGATTTTCTGGAAAAAGAAAAAGGCAAACAATCACGATGCTTTGCCATATGAAGGTAGAAAACAAGGTCACCTCTGAACAATTAGGTTAATTTGATAGCACCAGCATTAGCTACCCAGGTTCAGTCCAGAGCAACCAGTTAGCCCAATTTTAAATTAATTCATCATTTTTATGTACTGGAATTAACAACCCCCTAGAAGTATCCACTAAAAAGGGCTCAGTCTTCCAACCCTATTTTGTCCACACCCTTATAAGTTGCAAAAATAGAAAGAAAAAAAAAAAAGAGTTGATTCCATCCTTCGCTTTGTCCTCATCCCAGTCTCCCTGTCCCACAATTGCAATTTTAATATGGCATTTGCAGTGACCTAATTTTTCTTGGCAGACTTAAATCTGGAGTTGTATGTTGCACAATGTGTGAATGACACCGTTAGCAGTGATATACCAGAAGTGATTTAGCTGACATACTTTTAACAAAGTACACTTGGCAAGAATGTAAGACATTACTCACTACATAGAAACACATAATTAAACTGATAATATGGGAGCCTTAAGCAATGTCTTCCAGTCCCCCATGCAATGGCTTATTTTCCTGCATTGAGTAATTGTCCTTTTGTAATTTCAGTTCCTCTGAAACTTTACCTTTGTGCCCAAGTAGCCACAACCAATATAACAGAAGCAAATCAGTAGAGCTGAAGTAAAGCAGGGTAAATTAGATTTTAAAGCAAGAGTTCTCTCCAGATATGCTACTATAATGGTGATCAGAATGCTGGGAGAATGGACTTTCTCTACAGTGATCTTCTACCTCCCCAAATCCATGCACTCCTCCTAACAGGAGGTCAAATAATTTAAGACCAGACTTAACAGACTAAAGATACAGAGTGAATTTTTTGGCTTCAATGTTTGTGTCCCCTTCCAAAGTTCATGTTGAAACTTAATGCCCAATGCAACAGTATTAAAAGGTGGGATCTTTAGGAAGTAATTAGACCACTGAGTTCTACTCTCATGAATGGGTTAGGCCACAGAAATGGGCTGGAGGGGACCAAGTTTGCCCCTTCTAACCTCTCTACCATGGGAGGACAAGGTGTTAGTCCTATGGAGGATGTAGCAACAAGGAGGAAAACGTCACATGTATTGTGCCTTGATCTTGGATTTACCAGCCTCTAAATCTGCAAGAAATTAATTTCTGTTGTTGATATATACCTACTCTTCCATATTTTGTTAGAGCAGCACTACAGACCAAGATAATGGGCAATATTAAATTGCCATTTTCTCTAACTTAAAAGAGTTAAAATATCAGAAACCAGTAAGGTTTTTGGATAATTGCTGCAAGAAAAACAATCCATGGATTCTCTCATCACTGAATCCCAATTTTGAATGGTGTAAGCAGTCGAATGAATTTACTGTGAAGGCCTATTACCCAAAAAACATGTCGCAAGGTGCTCAAAAGCAGGAGTGTTTTGAACTGTTCTAGTTTCTAGGAAACTCAGATAAAATCTGTAGCAATATCTCTTGTCAGCTTAAGTATATAGCTTTAAGGGAGAAGGGGGGAGAAATGACCCAAACATTGTATGCACATATGAATAAAAAAAAATTAAAAAAGGAAAAAAAAGTATGTAGCTTTAAGTCTTTACTTAAAGAGAAGCATATTTTGAACTGGCCTTACCTTGGCCTCTCCTAGTCCTACTTCACTCTTTTTCCCAATATGCACAAATATCTTATGTGTTAACTTGTTGGAATCCATTGCTGTAAACATCTCAAATCATCTTTTGAAATGAGTTGAAGAATAAGTAAACATCATTGGAAAATAACTTTTAAAATGTTGGTAATGCTATTTCTAACAAACAAATGTGGAACAACAGAAAGACCTCCAATGTACTATATTCCCATTGTATTGGACTGAAACTCAAACTCTCTAATAAGGGGGATCAGTAAGCATTCCATTAGTGTAATATCTGAAATAACCACCTCAAAAAGAGAAGGCGTTTATTTTTGGCTCACAGTTTTGGAAGTTTTAGTTTATGAACAATTGACTCCATTGTTTTGTGCCTGTGGCTGCACAGTACACAATGGTGGAATTGCATGGCAGAGGGAATCCAATTCAACTCATGCCAGGAACAAAAATGAGAAGAAATCAGCATCCATACTCCCCTGCAGGAGACTAAAACCTCTCACTAGATCCCATGTCTTCAAGGGTTCTACCACCAGCCAAAAACAAGAAGTTGGGGACCGAGCATTTAATGCATAGACAGACTCTTCCTATATAGCCCAGGCTGGCCTGGGACTCAGGGCCCTTCCACCTCTGCCTGCTAAGCATATATGACATTTTAACAGAATGCACAGAGAAGCACACAACACCACTTCTGTGTTATCTCTACCAAAAACATAAAATCTAATCATGAGGAAATAGCAAACATGTCCAGACTGACGGGCTTTTTTACAAAATAATGGGCCAATGTGCTTCAAAACTTTCAAGAACAAGAGAGATAAAGGGAGGCCGAGAGAGGCTTGTGTATTCAGTATTTATTGCTATGCAACAATCTGACCACTAGCTTAGTGACTTAAAGCCACACTCATTGATTATCTCCCAGTTTCTGTGAATGAGGAGTCCAGGATAGCTTAACTGGAGCCCCTGCTCATGGGCATCTATGATGCTGCAGTCAAGATGTCAACCAGGACTGTGGTCTCAGCTAAGGCTCACTGGCAAAGGAGCCACTTCCAAGCTCTCTGAGGCTGTTGGCAAAATTCAGTTCTTTGTGACTGCAGAA
The DNA here is from genome assembly GCF_047511655.1 of Castor canadensis. Classification (NCBI taxonomy): domain Eukaryota; kingdom Metazoa; phylum Chordata; class Mammalia; order Rodentia; family Castoridae; genus Castor; species Castor canadensis. Next base: position 51,197,363 of record NC_133394.1, on the reverse strand, counting down.
CTGAGGCATTCTTTTTATTACTGGGTCCTGGAAGGAGAACTTTGCAGGCTGTTACCTGCAGGCTGCTCTCAGTTTCTGAAACCACCTGTATTCTTTACTACATGGAATTCCCCAACATGGCCACTAGCTTCCTCATAGCCAGCAAGGAAGAGGAGTCCAGAAAGGTGAACCCTATAATTTCATGTAACACAATCACACAATCATGTACAAGTCGTCACACACATCCCATCACTTTTACCATATTCCATTTTTTAGAAGCAAGTCAAGTCCTGCCTTCACACAAGAAGAGAGGATCATATGAGGGTGGGAATCACAGTGGCCACATCAAAAGTGTGAATAACACTGTGTCATAAGGCACAGGACTGGGACAAAGCACGTGTTAGTTGATGTTTGTTGGGCCGATGTAAAAGGAAATGTGCGTCTTCTCTCACCTCGTCAGATCTGTGTGTTGTATATAAATAAGTCCATCATTAATCTTTGAGGAGTGGTTGTTTCTTCTCATGGTCTTAGTGAGTCTTACCCACTTAGTAAGACAACATCTTACACTTAGCAGGACTAGGCTTAAGTAAAAGATCATTTTTCTGTTGATAGTTCTAGAGTACATATTCCAAGTTGTTACACATGAGATCAGTTATCAGCCCAACATTTTACCTGTGGTCTAATATTTTAGATGTGTGTGAATTTAAGTCAGATCCTGCTTCTCAATTTAAGGGACAAAGCTAACTGATGAGTAATAGTACTGCTATAATGTAGCGATTTGATGGTGTGCACAAAATTCTCTTTCCCAAATCAAATATAGGATTTTATACCCAAATCTCTTGTAGCAGCCAAGAATTCAGTTTGATATAAAAAGGCTGATCCAGTGAAAGTTCTTACTCAGAGGATGGTGAGCAGCTGCTCTTCATATTAACAGGGGTCACACGTAGAGGAAATAAACTTACATTAAACACTGGTGGGATTTGGACAGATACTAGGCACACTTTTCTGATAAACGGATGCAACACAGATGGACTTATGATAAAAAACAACTGTGGAATTTTCCCCTAGAAACTAACAAACAGGTGGACAGTCATCTGTTGATAATGCTTTGAAGTCCTGTCTAAGAAGCCTGGCTGCCCTTTCATCTGCAAATGGAGAGTATGTTAAACAGAGGAATTGTGATGTTTGTATTAGTAAATAATATTAGCCACTTAGAGAAGCATAAAATAACATGAAACACTCATAGCCAGAGCAAATCTATTCCTCTCATCCACTTTTCTGTTAAAGAGATTCCACACTCTAAATTGAATGTCGCATACTAGTCAGAATGATGAAACATAAAATTATTACAAGGAAAAAGCAAAGACTGAGACACTTTTAAGACAACTGCATCAAGGTGTGATATATTTAACAGAAAACCAGATTAAAAGTAAGTAATTTAGAACACTTCTTAAAAATTGAAGGAACAAAGATGTGTGCTTTTCAAAGAAAATCTGGAGAAACATGTTTAATGATCTTAAATTTAGTCTAGAGAATAACTTGCCTTTCCTTTAAAAATTATAGGTAAAAAAATTTTTAGTTGATGCTTAGAATCTCATTTTAAAAATCTCAAATGGACACTATTCATAGGCATGATTATGGGGCCTGCTCCTTCCCATATTTATAAGGAAAGGTCTGATGTAATTATCACACCAGAAAAAATGAAGGATCTCATGACTACAAGATAATTTTTGCCTTTTAGAAATAGCGTTTGCGAGTTGGGGATGCAGTTCAGTGGTAGGGCTCTTTCCTAGCATGTACAAGGTCCTGGGTTCAAAACCTAGCAATACAAAATAAAAAGCTTTTGGATATACTTCTCTGAATCAACTTTTTTTAAAATATCAAGATTTAAAAATTTAATAAACTCAATTAAAAGTCAAGTAAGACCTCAGAAATCAGGTTTACTACAAATTATCTAAAATTTTTCCTTCACCTCTGATAAATGCATTGAAAATATGACATTTTTAAAATAAATGAAACCAAATGTTGCATGGAGATCTGGACTAAGCCAAAAGTGTGTTCTGTATAGATACAGTCACAATTACTCAATTTCTCATCCTTTTCTTACAGGAAACTTAACAATGTATGGAAAGGGAATAACTTGCAACCATTCCAATCTGGAAGTTCCAAATAATAATTTCAATTATACTTAACAGAAAATATTGTCTTTACATGATAGCACTTCCAGGAAGAGTAATCAATAAATCAATAGAATGAAGGCACTGTATCCATAGAACAGGCCCAATTTCTTCAACTTCATTTATTTTCATTCTCTTCTGGCTGTGAAATCACTGAGATGTATGAATTCTCTCTTTCCATAAGCTCTTACAGCATGGTAGTAGGGCCTGCATAATCACTTGGATATTAAGATTAAATGTTCCTTGAGAATTTGAAAAAAATTTCAAAAATGTTTTAAAACTGGAATTGATTAATGCAAGTGACACTCTGAAAGAACCACCCCAGAAGGCCACATACATTTTACAAACTGTGTCCCCATTGCTAAAAACACTCTGGGGAACTCGTCTTGAATGCTTCCAGAATGTACATTAATCTTGCATCTTTTCAGTGTGAGAATAGTTTGGTTTATTTATTTTACGCTGACAGTAAATTTGTTTCTTTATATATCTTAAGTGCTAAACATCATTCCACCTATGATTTAGTGGGGAATAAAAGAATTATTGTGGTAAAATAAGAAATGGTAATAAAGTAATGAGGCTGATATTTGTTCTTTAGAATGGAAGTTGATATTGTCCTTCCATTTCCTAGCTGTGTGACCAGAGACACTGACCAAAGGCTCAGTGCTTTGGTTTGCTCATCTGTTGTAGGAGTAACAATAGTCCACATAGACTTGTTGTGATGATTAACTGATGTAATAAATGCACAATAGTAGATAGAGTGCCCAGTACATACAGATTAGTAATTCTCAGGGAATAACTATATGTAGGCACTTCTAAATCTCTACTTCTTACCAAACTCCTTTTTCCATCTATTCAAGTTCAGCACATCATTCAAAAGTCACTCCAAATCCAACCTTTGAAGTAGGTTCTCCTTTTTGGAGCAACTAATTAATTTTGTAATTCTCTCTCTAACTAATCATGGAGTCCTGATATTAAAATCTATCCCTTTTTCTTCATCCCACCTCCAACACTTGACATCAGTCCATGAATCCATGCATTCCTCATGCTGCAAGAAGAGTGAACTTCTGATGTGCCAGTCCTCTGGAGTCATTTCCCTTCTAAAACACTTCAGTGACTCCCTCCAGATTGGCCCCTGGGTTTAGGACCTGCTGCTGAGTAGAATATACAAGACCATTCAGGTCAGACCCAGCTTGCTTACTACAGAAGCCACATTGTCACATTTCTTGAAATGTATCATGCTCTATCTGTTCTAGGACTTTGCACATGGCTGAAATTTTCTCTTTACCTGAGTCTGAGCTGCCATGTAAGAAGACTGAGTATCTCGAGAACATCTTACTGGCGGGAACCACAGGAAGCTAGATATAAGCAGAGATCGCATGGAAAGAGAGCGATGGTGGCCATCCTGGGCATGGCCAAGTTCTTCCTGCCTTCCCAGGTAGCCATGTGAGTGAAGACAGCTACTTGGAGGACATTCTACACCAGGAAATGTATTGCGGAAAAGAACTAAGGACCCAGCCAAGAGCAGAGCTGAAGTCCAAAATATGTGACCCCATCCAGCTATCCTGTTCACAGCAACCCAGCTGAGGACCCAGGCATTATGAAACAGACCTTCCATTCCTACTGTGCCTGCCAGAACTTCTGACCCACACAATCATAAGCATAGTACATAATTATTGCTTTACATTAGAAAGTTTGGTGATAGTTTATACACAGTAATAAATAACCAGATACTTGGCAAAGTTTCTGGGCTGGGTCTTCCCTAACTGGATGTGTCTTTCTGCCAAAGATTCTCTAAGAAGATCCTGCTTCAGAGAGCTACTCTTGTCTTTTATGCTGTGGAAGGAAATGGCTCTCTGCCATTGCCAGCTATATTACCTTATGTTATTGGTTCTCAATCTTTTCAAGATTTTAAAAATAGTCCCTGTTCTGATTTGGATATGGTTGGTCCCTCAAAGTTTCATGTGCCAGAAGCTTCTTGTACTCATCCCCAATATGATGGTGTTGAAGTACGGAACCTTAAAAAGATGGGGCCTAGTAAAAGAGAATTAGGTCATACGGCCTACACCCTCATGAATGGCTTAATACTGCCTCAAGGGACTGTGTCATGTCTTGTGGGATTGGATTAGTTCCTAGAGGATTGGGTTGTTTTGAAAGAGCTAGCCTGGCTCCTCCCTGCTCTCCTGCTTCCTGTCTCACCATGTGTGTATTCTGCCATAGGGGGATACACCAGAAGGCCCTCACCAGAGGCAGAACAGATGAGGCTGCCCAATCATGGACTTTCAACCTCCAAAACTGTGAGCTAAATGAACCTCTTTTCCTTGTAAAGTACTCAGCTTTAGTTATTGTGTTATAGTAGCACAAAATAGACTAGTATAGTGCCCTACATAAACTTTCCTTAATTACCCAGATCGAGAGTACCATGGTTCCTGCTGGGATCCTGGCTGACAGAGCCACTCTCACATACATTTCTCAAGATGTATTAGGAAGTTGGTAAGAAAGATACAGGTCAAGATATAGAAAGGTCAAGTTATGCTTCAGAAAGCAACAGAAAAATAGTTTCTGCTGGGTATTGAGGGGGTGGAGGGAGAGGGAGGGGGTGGAGTGGGTGGTAAGGGAGGGGGTGGGGGCAGGGGGGAGAAATGAACCAAGCCTTGTGTGCACATATGAATAATAAAAGAAAAAAAAAAACAAAAAACAAAATTCAGCCGACAGATCAGTGGGCTAGGTCGTATGTGGATTTGGGGAACTTTACTCGTCTCTTCATCTTTCTATACGTGGGAGCTCACAAGGCTTAGGGATGCACACTGAGGTCACAGCCAGCCTGTGAGTAAGGTCATCTGCTTATTCATCTGCATTGCTGTATCAAGTATGCTGTCAAATTTAAACAAGACAATCTACTAAAATATCTGTCCCAAGAAAACAAGTAATGACAGCCAAATGATGGTGTGTGATTGGTTGACTCTACCAAGTATAGGGGTAGTTACCTTAGTCGTTTTATTAAATATGAAGCAAAAGATTTATGTTATGGTGATAGAAGAATGCTGTAAAAGTGAGAAAATATAGCAACAGTATGCTGTACATCACCAATAGGATAATTATTTATCTAAAAAGTTGGCATTCTTAGACTTCCAATATGCAGTGCATGAAATTCATTTATTCAAAGGAGACATCATAATAACCTGCTGGCTGGTAGTGATGGATAGGTTTTTAATCCCAATGACCACAATCTTCAGTCTGCCTGTCATGGAAAGCCAGGAAAAAAATGAAATTTTCCTTTCATAACTCTTGATATTGAGAGAGGAAAAACCTGGAAGAATAAGTGGCTCATTCCAGTGGACAAATGGACATGGGGCTGGGAGAATGACTGTGAATAAAAGTCATTGTTCCTTAACTAATGCTATTTTCACTTGTTACATTGAAAAAAAAATGGAGGTAAGGATGATTTCTGTCCCCCTTTGTGTCTAGAAAGTCCAAGTTCAAACTGTCACAAAAGCTGGAAAATTGTCAACACCATGTGAGTTAATTTACAAATCACCTCTTGCTGAAAAACTCAGGGAAAGTCTGGTGCAATCTTTGTCAATGAACTAAAACTTATCATACAAACACAGCAAGAAGAGAGATGCTGTACTGCTTTATTGATGAGAAAGACTTGCCTATGGATTTCCTCCTTTGAGGTTTAAAGGAATTCCTATTTCTCATTTACAGTCTATCAGAAAAAGTATATGACCTGTATTTTTTAATTTATACAAATCCACTCAGTCAATCAGCCTGGGTTGAAATTTAATGGATGTATCAGTCATCGTTGGTCCAGGGAGAGAGAAAAATGCACCATCTACTATTCCATCTGCTTCTTCTATTACACTCCTTCCTGGTTATTGGTGTGGATTTTTCTGCCCAATCACTAGCTCAGGTGCTTCATTTCACTATTAAGCTGGGAGTCTCTGTGAAGTTGTTGCTTTAAAAGAAGAAATCTAAGTAAAAATAAACTGAGGAATGATCTCTGAAAAAAAAAAACTTGTTTATACACTTATGGCAAGTACTTATTTCTAGTTATTAATTGTTATCATAAATTAAATAGTTTAGAATAGACTAGGTGTTTAGTGCCATCAATTGATTTTTCTGGATTCAGTAAGTCTAACCAATTCTTTTTCTTTGCTTCTTAAGAAAATGGTCATTTTCTGGTATGCACCCAACGTTATTTTATTTAAAAATTATATCACATTTTCTGTATTTTAGTCACTCTTCTATGATAACAACTTGTTTAATCCTCCTAATAACTCTACTAGTCAGGTGCTATTATCACCATTTTACAGATGGGGAATTGGACATGCAGGGAGAAGTTACATAATAAGCCCAGGGTCTCACTGTTAGTAGCAGAGCAAGTAGTGAAAGCCATGCAGCTGAGCTACAGAGCCTAAACTCTGTATCACTTTTTATGCTGTTACATCTTGTCGGGAAAGATTTAGAGAACAGGAGAATTGAGTCACCTTGGTCTATGTGAGGTTCAACTTAGTGAATGCTGATGCCTCCTTTTCTCATAGTTATCAGAGATGATGGAGAAAAAGAGACTGAGAGGTCTTCAGATGATATACACTAGAAAGGGCAAGTGTAGTACATCCACAGCTGTGTAACAAGTTACCCAAAATTTAGAGGCCAAATGCAACAATCATAGTTTTTGTTTTTCATGGTTGATGTGGATCAGGAATTCAGAGAGGGTACAGTAAGGTCTCTAACCTGCTGCATCTGGGATCTCAGGTGGAGAACTTGAAGGCTGGAGCTGAGTCTTATAAAGGCTCGTGCTCTCCTATGTGGGTCTGGCTGGTTCAGTATCTAGGAACACCTTTCACACTCCCACCACCACCCCGTATCAAGTCCTAGGGATGTTTGGAGAATGCTACACACAAAATGAAATGCAGTTGCAGTGGGAGTTACTGTTTTGGAGAACCTGGTTTGATGGTTATTTAAATGATTCAGGTAGGATTTCTGAAGAAAATGTAGGATAAGCACAAGCTATGTAAGAATTGTTTATAAAAGTGAGTGGGGGGAGTTGAAAGAATTCAGAAATAAGAGATTACATAGAACCCCAGGAATAGCAACAGCAATCTATCTATCCTAGAACTGTAGGAGTGAGAGAAGAGAAAGGTTAGCTGAACTCTGAAAGTAACTATTTTTAGAGAGTATCTGAGAAGAGCTGTGACCTTAAAGAAAGGATGCAGATAACCAGTGATGACCCAGTGGGAAAGGAGGAGGATGAATAAATAACCCTATCTCACTGTTCTCTTGCCCTCTGGTCCTCTGACTTTCCGGTTCAACTGAATGTAATGTATCCAGACCAATCCATGCAGATCAGCTTCCCAGGATCCCTAAGTAGGGCAGATGAGGAGTCTGTGTAGGTAAACAGACAATGTCTAACACATCAACTTGTTACCTGGGGTTTGGTGGAGGGTAAGCAACAAATGTGCTCTAAAAAGTCATAAATTGTCCCTTGTAGAGCTTTAGGTAAATGTTGCTGGAGTTTGTAATGCTACCATTAACAGACACTATATTATTCTTAATAATATGGAATTACTATTTTATAGTAATCTGTTATATGAACACTTTCATCTAGTTCAACCTACTAGTTTGACTATTTTTCCAATAAAGTTATTAATAGGTAGACTGCTCATACTTGATGACTAAAAATGTCACTGCCCCTTGTTTTATTGTTGAACAATTTCAAAAGTAGGATTGCTTAAAATATTTACATGTAATGAATATTCTAACTGGAGCACATTAAATGTTTTTATTGTTGTTCAGGGATGAACCAAGCTATTATAAGTCACATATCCTAATTAACTGAATTTAAAATCATTCCAGTGTATACATATTTCAAAGCATATTTCATATCATGTTGAACATAATAAATATATAAATTTTGTCACTCAAAATAATAAATACAAGCGAAGAAAATAGTAGGAATGTTGCTTTGATGGCTCATGGCAATCCATCCTTTGGTGCTTAATTGTAATTATTCAACCCACTTAGCCATTCATTCTTGAAAGGTGCACAGGCTTGAAAAGAAACAGAGAACTGTAACTGACTCTTGGATATCATGGAGGCCCAGAAATAAGTGAGGTTTAGTCTGTATAGATTATGGGAAGGGCAAGTTTTGAATTTTATATTTATATCATGCCTTTTACCACATTTTCCTTATTATTTAGTGACCTATTCGATGAAGGCTGCTAGACATATATTACCTAGTAACCTATTAGATAAGGAACACTGAGGTTTTGATGTGTTTTCTTACTCTACTATGCAACCACCAGGGTGCAATTAAGGACATGGTCAATGTGGATCTTAAAGGGAATTCTCATTGAGATCTAGATTTAAATTTTCTGTCTTCTTCCACCATGCAGAGGGTGGAAACCGAAGTAGATCGGTGTTTAAAAACTTAATTAATACAGTAGACAGAATAGTGGGCCCCCAAAGATGTCCAAATTCCACTACCCAGGATGTATGGTAAAAAGAATTTTTCAGAATGTGATTGAGTTAGGCAGTTTGAGATGGGCAGATTATCAGGTGCTGTCTGGGTGGTCTCAATATATCACAAATTTCCTTATAAGAAGGAGGCAGGATGAGGTACCAAGGGGAAACCCCATTGGACTATCAATATACACTTAAAAGAATGAATGGCAGGAGAGAAAAATAGGTCTTTTCTGGAGATGGGTACCAGTGGGAGATGGGTGAGTAGAGGAAAGGGGGAATGTAGGTGAATATGGTGAATGTATTTTGTATTCATATTATAAAAATAGAAAAATGAAACCTGTTGAAATTGTTCTAAGAATGTTGTGGGAGGTTAAATCTAACTTAAGATATGTTGTAAGCACATATGTAACTATCACAATGTATCTTCCTGTACAACTATTATATACTAATAAAATAATTTAAAATAAATAAATAAATTAAATTTCTAAATGATAAAAAGCAGGGGGATTTCTGGTAAGCAGAAGGTGATGTACTAATGGAAATATCAGTGCCATATAGATGTAAATAGATGTAGATTAGAAGGTAATGTAATTACAGATGTAGCCATGAGCCAAGGAATGTCAGCAACCCTGAAAGTTGGAAGAGTCTACACATCAAACTTCCTCCAAAAGCAACAAGTCCTGCTGACTGTTTGATTTTAGCCCTGTAGGAGTCAACTGCAACCTCTGACCTCCAAAATGGTAAAAGAGCAAATTTATGTTTCTTTATGCCATTAAATAGGTGGTAATTTCTTACGGTAGTCACATGAAACCACACAAAGTACCTTCGCTAGTTATGTGAATATGGTATGAGGAGGAACTGTGGTCCTGGATAGGGTACCTGTGACACTCCATACCATTGTTCTTTCAAAACCTGATATGCAGTTTACATTAAGAGTCCAGGGGCTTCATGGACATTGGGACCAAGGCATACACCCAGAAATATGGAGTTAAAGGATACATTAGGGAAGACTGTGGTGATTCTGACCAGGATGCACAACAGAAAAGAGTGAGAGGATGCTTGGGAGCAAAGTGTTCGTATTCTTTGTGTATTTTTGGAAATCTGAAAATACACTAATACTAGTGTCTATATTCTTTATTCTTGCCCTTAATAAAAATATTAATACACACACAATCTTGTCATAACAAGAAATTAAAACATTTTGCACTTATATGTCAGATTTCCTTGTAATGTTAACCATCAACAGGCATATCCCCTGAAGTTGCTTGGCCTTAATTGAGCAACTACTTTAGGGTCAGACATTGTTCTCAGACTTTACGTAGTTCATCTCATTTAAATCTTCCCTTAATTCACCGAGGTAGATTTTCTTTCCATTTTATATATGAAGAAATAGGTCCATAGAGTTGAAGAATTTCTTCTAAGTGGTTGTGAGATGCATAACTAATCATATTATTGATTTTAAAAGAAACAGCTAGGATCACCCTTTAGTAGCAAGTGAAGCATGGATGTTAGAATGCTTGAACATAGCCAGTCTAAGGTCAAAGTCAAGATACAAATGTAAGATGGAATATAACAGTTTGCCTACCTTTTACTTCTATTAGCAAGTGACCCAGTTTATTCTTAAACTCTACTTCCTCCACTAATTACCTGAAATGCACATGTCAAGAATGTATGATACATATATAAAAAGCATCTAGCATTGGTATTAAATATAGGAAGTGCTTCTGTAAATTTGATGGAATAAAGTTTAGCAAATACGTAGTCTGAAACACACAGTAACAAATAGGGGAGGTAAAAACAATGTTTGATATCATTTCCAAAGTTATAGATTGACCTAAAAAATAGCCCCTATAGCATGAATGACCATGTATATAACCTCTTCCAACAAAAAAGATTGAAAGCACATCATAAATTTGAAAGACAGGATTGCAAAAATCTCCCACCTCTGAAAAATTCTGAGAAACAAAATAAAAATCCATTATAGAAGGAAGAAGCTTGCCCTGTACATTTTTCTATTTGCTTTTGATTCTGAAAGTACTATAATTTATACATGACCACCTTTCACCATGTACAACATACATCTCTACCACCTAATAGCATTCCTCTCTCATTTTCCTTCTTTTAACAATACCCAGACAGACCTTAAGCAGTTATCTTCCACCATCTCACACCTCCCACAGGCCTCAAGAGGAACTGATCTCCAGAGGGATGTCTCTGGTGTGTCTAAGGCTAAACCCATCCCTTATAGACAGTGATTGGTACAAAAGTGACTCAATTAATGTGAGAAGGAGTTTTTAAGGAGGATCTGAGGAAGGCTGATCATTATAATGAAAGAGATTCTCAAAGTAACCTTTTTCCTTGAATGTTTTCAGGATTCTTCTGCAGCTGTTTCACTTCTACCCTGGTGATGATATTTCTATTAGGAGCAGGAAAATGAGCTAGAGTCACGGGAAAAAGTCACCCCAAGGCCAGCCCTCTTCTGGTTAATTGAGCCAAAAAATATATGATGGTTTAAACTAGTTTGAGTTAGGTTTTCTGCCATTTGCAGCCGAAGATAGTCTGATATATCATCCCCATTTTGTCCAGTCAAAAGTTCTGCCATAAATTTAATTCTGGTGTTGAGCCAATAAAATGTGTTTAAAAAACAGTCCTAATTCATGGTATCAAAATGACAGGGCTACCATGCAAACCCAGAGCTGTACATATATGGGCCTGCCAAGCCAAATACACACCCTCTAAAGACTACATCAGTTAAAAATTTGCCAATTCAAATATATCTGCTCATCTGAAGTCATCATTCTCAATTTCCTAACATTGGGCATTCTATGTTTCTTAAAGTTATATGTTGCCTGTGATAGCAAGAAACCCAAGTAATAATTTCCCTGGCAAAAGGCGGAAAAGAGCAAGTATGGGTATATAACTTGTGTATGAGATCCTGTATTTCAACACCAGGTGAAATGATTACATAATAAAAGAGCATTCTGAATTTAAATGAATGACCAATGTGAGCTTTCAAACTATTATTGAAGTATCAATGTGGGATTTTAAATTGACATTATCTTTAGCATTGAACTGAAAGTAACATGTGCATTTTGTTTAAAGACCTAGTGGGGAAGAATAAATAACAGTTTATGAATTATCATTTTACTTTTACTCAAATACCAAAAGCAAGCTCATGACACGAATAAATGTGCTCTGGAGCATAAAATAGGACCTATATTAACTTTGAAAATTTTTTAAAGTGTTTTTTAGAAATTATTTATGGCTATAATCAAATTACTACTTGATTAAGAAAAAGCAGTTACTTTTAAATCTGAGGTTTGCTTGTTTTCCATCTTAGCTAGCATTTATGGCATATTTATCTGGAGAAAAAGGAAAAAAATTGATCCAGCTCTTATGGAAAGTAGAAGATTGGTTTTTGGAATCCAATAGAAATTTCTCCTTAATACTTTTTGTGTTTAGTAGAATAAATGATAAACCTATTTTTAAAAATGAAAATAAGTGGTAGGGTATCTGATCTGCTGGGCAGAATTTGTTCACTTTTAATCACCATGTCCCCAACTGATCCTTATAGTGTCTGTACTTTCAAAAAAAATAAAATTTTATTATGTTGAACATTTATGACTTCATAGTAGGGAAATAACTACAATATTTAAACAAAATTGACAATTATCTAATGAGTATCACCATTTACAAAGTGCTGTATTTAAATGTAATTATTTTCCCTGGTGGACAAATACCCAGATTGTTCAAGCTGAATCATTTCCTTTTAAGGTACAAACATTTTTATTTAAAGAAAACCTAATCACTAACTCCAAAGTAAAATTAATTTTAAAAGTGAAAAGATGAATAGTAATAATGATAATCGTATACAACACTCATTCATGTTGATTTTGGAAATAAAATATCTTCTTGATATTTTTGTTTAACCATTTTTCAGTATCTAGTAACAAAATGACTCTTCAGATGAATTTATTCCTTATTATTGTTCTATAAAAGCTAAATTATATAGAGTTTATAAGATTGTTTCTGCTGCTTTAGGATACAAATAGGCAATATTCTCAGGTGTAGGAGAAGAACTCAACTATTCCTAGGACTCAGAGAGGTCCATAATGTTTTTTCAAGTTTAATTTATCCATTTGTGTATTTATTGACACAGAATTTCAAAACAATGTTAAACAAATTGTAAAAATTTAAAGATGATTTGGGAAACATACTACGACTGTGGAAACAGCTATGGGACCCATTTGTTTTCCACTGATTTTGAAAGGAAATGTATCTCCCTGAGCTTGTTTGGTTTGAAAATGTATTCCTAAAATAAATATTGCTGTGATGGCTTCCTGTTAATGTCAGGCTAGTCAACTGATGTAGAAATCTTCCAGTTATGTTAAAAGTTCCTTCACATAGATTCCAATGTACATGTTTTCATATTATTTGTTACGTAGAGACCAACTTCCTTCTGTATTTAAACTTTTATAGCATTTTGTCTTTCCACTTATTAAAAGAATGAAACTACTTTATAAAAATAATATTGTTTTTAAGTGGAGTTACTCCATCCCATTTAGATCAGCATTTCACACGTCATGTTAATTTTTAGATAGAAATTAAATTAGCCATACTATTTTCCTGGTGTTGGAAAGTTATTTATTACTTTTTTTCTTATCTGCACAATTCAGTTCCACCAAATCTATCACTCTTCCTACATCTGGACCCACAGGCTCTGCCTTTCCTGCTGTTTCCGGGGATAAGTGAGGCTGCTACCCCTCTGCTTGTTTACCAGGTCCTGTTTCTCCTAAACTGCTGGGAGGCATCGTTTGATGACCACTTTTTTCCTGCATCATCATTCTTTATTTATGCAGCAGATCACATCCAAAGCTTTACAACATGCTGCAATATCTCTGATCATTTATATGTCCATCCCTCCTTTGACTCTCACTCCCACTCCTGCTCTACCCATTTCTCTGCTCACCTTCCCAGCACAGCTCCATACCTGTTCTGTTTTCTTCACTTCCTTTCTTGGTCTGGCTCTTTTACTTGAGACCCCCCACTGCTTTGCTCTCTCACAGAACTCTGCCTGAACTCATTTCAGTTATGCTTTCCCCTCTTTGCATTCCACAGAAAAACACACAGTAAGATCACAAATGACCTATGCTCTGCTGCATCAAACACAAAATCCTGGTCCTCATCAAACTTAATGCAGTGGTGGCATTTGGCATAGCTAATCATCCCTTTGCCATTTTATTCATGTGGGTTTCCAAACACTCCATTCATCTGCTCTTAGCCCTACTTCCTGGGCTGCCTTTTCTCTCTTATTGCTGGGTATGCCTCCTTTCCTGACTGGGACTCAGTCTTCAGCTCCCTTCTTTATTCTTACTCATTTCCTCAGCAATCTTCTCTCTGAGCTGAAAATTCTCCAAATTGAACAAGATTGTTTAGTTGTCTTTGTGATACATGAACAGCTAGAAGAGAAGTCTGGAGCATCTCCTTTTCTTGATTCCATTTTCCATAGACTTTGGAAACAAATAGGATGTTTATTTCTTGTCCATTTGCCAAATACATATTGAGCAATAGGTGCAAGCTCTATGCTGTCCATTCCAGAATCTGGGCTTCTGGTCATTCCTGGTCTTTGCCCTTTTGTTTCCCATTTCTTGGCAAGCTCATTCATTACCATTATTTCAGGTATCTTCCAGTGACCTCTCTAGTTCATATCTCCCATGTTGCAGAATTAAAGCTCTACCTTTGAGATTTATGTAACAGACACTTCAAATTCAACATTACCCTTTGAATGCTATTTTGCTAAAATGTGAACAACACACACAGACCTTGATGTTGTTCTTGCCTAAGTCAGGGATTAGTCATTCTTAATCCTCTTCTTCCCTTAGCTCACAATGCCTTTCTATGTGCCTCTGTATTCCTACTAATGGTGCTTCATCATTTATTTGCCTTAACCACCGATTCTCTAGAGATCGTCAACCTCCATGTTTGGATTCCTCCCCCTTCCCCAACGTTTCAGTCAGCATGATCAACATTAATTCAGACCTGAATTCTTCGTTTATTAGAGCAATACCTTTGATGGATCGCTGCTTCCCATGGAATAGAGCTTATGCTTTCTTTCCTTGTAAAACAAAACCTATCATGTCCCATCAGCTTTCTGAAAAAGCTAAGTTTGGGCCGGGCACAGTAACTTGCAGATCTAGAAAGCTGCAGCACTTCCTTGGATCTCTTAGTATTTGCAGATTCCATTGCTTGAAATTCTGGCCTTCTCCTTGGAATCAGGTATGATTATGTGCTCGTTGAGGCTCCTATAGCTCTAACGGCTCCAGAAATGGGTCTTCTCTTCTCTGTATTAGAATACCTTGTTTCCATCTCTTTATTCATTTCCATGTATTTCAGGTGGTGTCATTGTTTGTCTGTATGTCAGCCTACTCAGCTGGACATTTCTATGCCATGTCCATGTATTAGTAAAAGTTTTACTTTTATTTCATCTTTTCTAAGAACAGGAACATCTGATGTGCACTATCATTTTGATGAATATTTTATAAACTGAAGAAATTTAGATGAAAAGACAAAACTTTTTCTAAAATGTACTCTTATTTTTGTAATGTTACTCACTTCTCACTTATTGAGGTTCTTTTCCTTTAACTGAAGTATAATTCACATACCATAAAATTCACCCTTTTAAAGTATACAATTTAGTAGTTTTTAGTATATTTACAAAGTTGAACAACCATCATCACTAATCTCAGAATATTTTCATCACCCCAGAAAGATTCTGACCCCATTAGCAGATACTCTTCATCTCTATCATTAGGGCAGAATAACTTCTTTTCTGTCCTACAGTTTTGCCTATGCTAGACATCTGATATAAATGGAGTGATACAACATGTGGCCTTTGGTGTCTGGTTTCTTTCACGTAACAGTTTTTTCAAGGTTCATGCACACTGTGTCATGCATCATTGCCTTCTGTGGTTAAATAATCTATCATAAGGATCTACTACATTTTGTTTACCGTTTCTTTAGTTGAAGGGTATGGACTACTGTGTCTTATAAGAACTCTATGTTTAACTTTGAGGCATTGTGAAATTATTTTCAAAAGCATCTGCACTATTTTGTGTCCCCATGAGCAATGCTGAAAACTTTGAATTTTCCATTCTCATCAACATATATTGTTGCCCATCTTGTGTGTGTGTGTGTGTGTGTGTGTGTGTGTGTGTGTGACAGAGAGAGAGACAGAAAAGAGAGAGAGAGAGAGAGAGAGAGGGAGAGAGAGAAGGAGAATCTCAATACATAGCTATGCTGGCTGGAATTTTCTGTATAGACCAGACTTATCTAGAAGTCATGATCCTCTTACTTTCACTGCCCAAGAGCTGGGATTTACAGGCATGCTTCACCGTGCTCATTTTCATCATAGTGATCTTAGTGAGCATGAAGTGGAATCTTACATTTATATAGGATTTGATATCATGTTCCCATAAAAGATTTCATATAAAGAAATCTAAAATCAGTAAACAAATCTATCATTTTTAGTGAAAGAAAAGGGACATAGGCATTTCAGAAGACAGAAGTACCCTTTTTCTTATCGAAACATCTTTAATCTTTCCTTGCCATGTCTTAAATTATTTCTTACTCGTAAGAATCTCTCTTATGTCTCAATTTTCTTTTGTAATATAAGGCTCCCAAATTTAAAATTCTTAATTATGATTTGACACATGTTAATTTTGAGGGGAAAATACTTTCTAGCCCCTAGCTTCCCACCTGTTCTCTTTGTTAAGGGTTATATGGCATTATAAGGTTAAGGATAGGGATAATGCATTTAATTGGTAAGAACCTGTGACTCTATGAACCATTTTTTTTTCTTATGCTCTTGACCTGTCTTCCCTGGTAACTAGCTCTTACCTTGGTTTGATTATACTTATCCCATCTAACTATTATTTGAAAACTCAATACACACACTACAAATTCTTTTCTGATACCCAACACGGTGTCCAGTATTTGCAGGAGGTTTTAAAAATTGGATGGATTTATCTGAACATGTGGCAGGGTGAAGTGACATTTGTTGTAGCAGCTGTTTGTGACTCTGCACACATTCTCTTGGTTGAGTCTTATAAATGAGGTGACTGTGATTGAGACCAGCACTCCAGTCTCTAGATGAGGAGAAGACTATTCCAGTTTACCCACAAAAAATGACAAGCATTATTTGGCCAGATACATTCACCAAGCTGATAAGATATGGCCAGATGCTGCAAGCCATTTTCTGCAGGGTTAGTGCTTTTGAGACACTTCTGTTGACATATCCAGATGCTTGTGTTTTCCACACTTACGTAAATATTCATCCAATGATTTTGTGATCATATACTTAAGTATTTCATTTTTTGGAGGGCCTCAGTTTAAACATTGATTGAATGTTCCTTTCATCATCCATTCATTGTTTATGCATCTTGGAGCCATAATGGTGTGTCTGTGATTTTTATTATCACTAATACTAAATTTTTATCTGCTCAAAGACCTCTTTGAATTTTTCTTCAAACTATCATGTTTATATAGTTGCATATAATCTAATCTATTTTGTATAACTTTACATTAGACATGGTAGTTTAAATATAGTAACTTCACCCTAAGAGTATGCATAGCTCAATATTCAGCTTAGTGTACCATTACTCTCATGTGTGTGTAAAACTGAACTTTAATCACTATATAACTAATTATTCCAAACATACACAATTATTTGTGTTCCAGAATTCAAAACTAAGAAGCATTCATATTTTTGCCTTTTAACATATGTGATAAAAGAGAATACAAGAAATTATGTATGTGGAAGAGTAATTAATACAGTAGGGTGAATGCTTGGGAATTATTAGCTTGAATATGCCTCATCCATGATGAACAGTAAGACTTCATTCTCAACCACTGATCCTGACAAATCCATTTTGATTCTCAATCATTTTGATTTTGTGTCCTGCAATTTCTTATATTCACTTTTTCCTGAGAAGGTTGACATTCTTAGTTGATTATAGATTGTTATTAACAAGCAACTGACTTACAAAAGTTCAAGTCTATCTTTCTCACCAGTAACATTTCTTGTTTTGTTGCTTGTATTTATAACAAAAATACATTGAATTTGTGCCACTGTTGTTGTGATACTGGACCATATGAAATAAATTTGGCTCTGCCTCTTCCCCTCCAGTGATGTTATGCTTAATAAAAATTCAAGCAAGACTATCTTCTCTCAAGCATATGAAGAGGAGGAATGGACAAAGCTGTGAGTTTTAGAAACTGGAATAAAAAGAAATGACACTCAGTACACATTCCATTCATCCTGTGGTTTGTAGCATGAAGGACCTTGTCCCTGCTGTAATTAGCACACACACCTCTACAGCCTAGGCCTTGCAGGCATGTCTATAGAAGGAAAGTTGGTCCCAGAGTTCCTACTGGCACTACATCATTTGTTTCACTTTCCTGTGTAATCAGTTACATACTCAGTCTGTGAACTAGCAGAGTGTAGTATTGGTCTTGAATGGCATGGTCTTCTGGTTCCAGATGTTCTCTAATCTTTCAAACTTTCTTTGTATTCAATGATCTATTGAATGTCCTACTTTTAGAAGACTTGTTCTTTTAGTGTCAGTTGAATTAAATTTCTCTGTGGACTAAGAACTACCCCGGCCCCCCATTAATAAATCCAGTATGTGCCACAGGTTTTGTTCACTATTTTGTATCATCATATTACTTTCACCAACTTTAGAAGTCAGGGATTTAAACTGCTCATCTTGTTGACTTTGACTGACGTTTTTGTCTTTTGTTAGTGTTTTAGTAGTAATTCTTATTATTAGAATGCTTTTGGAACCCTACTTCTGGAAGCAATACTTTCTAGGAACGATACTAGGTTTGTCAGACTGAATCCCTGGCTATGATCTTGCTCAAATTGTGGAGCCTCGTGAAGCCTCAGTTTACCTATACACAAAATGGGTAATAATGATATAGAAAAGGCTCCTTACCTGAGTAAGTTTGATATTGGAAGAAAAGACAGCTTTATGAATCCACTTCAAGTAGCTTAAAAATTGTATAACAAGTTGTAAAAAGTTTAGAAATTCATCCTTAAATATTCATGCTAAACAATGTGAAAATGAATTCATCTTAATTTTTACCTAACACTAAAAGATATCCTATTTCTTAGCATAAATAATGAATCAGGTATTAATTTTGTCCTACTTTTCTTGGAACAAAACTGAATGATGGCATGATAGACAATCCTTAATTGAGACTCTGCTTTTACAGCAAAATTATAATCGTTTGAAATTTAAATCATTCTTTTTGAAGAACTTAGCTTGTTGATGGTTTACTGATTTTCTCTTCATTTGTTACTCTGATCTCTGCCAGATCCTTGCTTGTTTGTCAGTGCCTTTGCCTGTGATTTGAACAGTGTTTCAATATATTTTATTAACTTCATGAAATCTGCATGGATTAGAGATCTTTACTAAGAGATAGAAATTTTATACTGTTAGTTTTCACTGTGTTATGGTGCCTGACATAATTAACAAGAAGCTGAGGGATGAACACTTTGGCAGGCTGGGTGTGGGATGTACGCCTGTAGTCTTAGCATGTGGGAACCTGAGGCAGGTGCATAATGAATTTGAGGCCAGCTTGGGCTACCCAGACTCAAAATACAAAAGTGAAAATGAAAATAAAGACAAACAAATGAACAAAAAGCTTAACTTTGGCCTTTTCACTGGGATGGATGATAGCATTAAGGGAAAGGATGCTTGTTTGAGTGGGAGTCCATGCTATGTGGTTAAACTATTAGTGATTATTTCATGTTGCTGTGATCTTTCCTTTCATCTTAGCCACTGGAACATAGTAAATAAATACTGATATAAGGCCTCCCTAAATTGCCGAATTATCTAGAAAACTAATTGTAGAGATGTGTCTAAGAGAATTAGCACATTTCTTGCCATATATTCTTCAAACACACATATTAGTGATGGTTATCATGATCATTATTTTATGAACTTTCTCTAACAAAGGCCATCAACATAAGCAAGTGTTTGGGTGTCCATTTAACATAATGGACCTGACCATCCAGCAAATCACAGACCTTTATGTTCACAGATAACTACAGTGACCAAAGTCACCCATGTTATTTATTTAAATCACTGGTGTGTACTTTCACAAACCAGCTGACCCCCAAAACCTCTTAGAAGGTCTGTAGTCCAATTATTCATAGAAGGTACAGGTAGTGATTTTAGGGTACTAAGTCAGAGAATGAGGAGAATGATTTGGTGCTAAATCAATGATTTAAATGAAGAATCAAGGCAATATGGCAGGTTTCATTTCTTTTAGAGACCTGTTTTTTCCCTTTCCTATATTTTCTACTTCCTTTGACTATTTGCAGTCCTCTTTGACCTAAGACAGAATCATAAACTAAAAGTAAAAGTAAAATCTAACTGTGATTTTTAAAAAATTGATTGGACTTATAACCAGGCTCTCAGCAGGCAGTACTCAGACCCTGAGTGTGTAGCTCAATGTCCTACGTAACCAATACATTGAGTCTCCCATGGAATGATCCTTGTTTCTTTAGTTTGACCCTTATTTCTACCCTCATTCCTACTCAACTCTATTTTAAAGATGTGAGTTATCAGATCTGTAGATATTTTTATATGTACTGGTGATAACAATTGATAACCATCTTCCATTGTCTGGTCCAGTGCTTTTCAACATTAATAGGCATAAGTTATTCCTGGGGATTTTGCTAAAAGTGGGTTCTGACTTGCATTTCTGAACTCATTGCCTATGGTTCTGAAATCATTCTTAACAAGAAATTGCCTTATCTCCTTCCCACAAGGAACAACTGCAGGTTTTGTATTGCTTATTGTTTTAAAAATGCTGCTCCATTTCTCTTTCTTATCCTTGAAGACTAAAGCTGTTGATACCGTAATAATAGCTCCCAACATAGTTTATAAGGCATATTGTCTCCAAACCCAAGGAATCCAGACCTAAGTAATATTCTTGGACTACTTTATATTACATTTCTTTTCTCATTTTAATGTGATTTCCTAATTTTGTAGCTTTTGTCTGGGTAATTGTCTAGAACTGATATTTTTCAAAACAGAAAAAAGAAAATCCTACCATATGCAGAAATCACTTTGAAGTGGTGTTGACATCTAAGTGTGACAGTTAAAGCAGTAACATTTACAGAGGTAACTTAGGAGAATATCTTTACTAACCTTGAGAAGGAGAAAGCCTTCTCAAGCAGGGTACAGAAGACACTATTCATAAAGGAAAATATTGGTAAATTTTACTTATCAAAACTTCTGGTGATAAAAACATCATATTAAGAAAGTAAGAAGACAAGCTAGAAAAAGACAGAAGATATTTGCAAAACATGAACTGAAAGAGGATTCATAGCACACCAGAAAAAGAAGATTGAAAAAATTCTAATAAACAAGGAAAGGATAAAAAAGAAAACATAACAGAAAATGTTGCAAAAGACTTGGGCACTTCACAAAAAAAGCATGTCCATAGTACTTGAAAATTTATGAAAATTTTCTCTGCCTTTTCTGTCATCAGGGAAAAATAAAGTTAAAACCATAGTAACATACTAGAAAAAAAAAAGCCAGACATCAGTGTGGAGCCTCTGGAACTCTCATACCTTGCTCTGATCATCTTGGTTTTATTTTAAGGAGCATCTCTTCAGATCTAAGCCTCTTATCCTCAGGAACTGGGAAAGTAAATGGGTACAGAAATGTTGGAAAGCCTTGTGTCAGTAAATATGAAAACTGCACAAATGCACAGCCAATAACTCAACAATTCCATTCCTGGTATATATGTAATGTATTAGACATGGGAACAACAGAAAGCCCTGTATGTGAATATGTTTCAACTGTGAAAAAAGTCAAAACTAACAACAATCCAAATGTCATAAACAAAATGAATAAATAAGTTGTGTCTTATTTACTCAATGACCTACTGCTCAGAAATGAACATAAACAACTGCTACATGCAGCAACATTGGTGAATTTGATTATTTGTTGAACATAATATTTATCAAAAGAAGTCAAATATAAAGAGACATATTGTATGATTCCATTTTATATGAAGGTTAAAAACAGGCAAAGCTGATCTAAGTGTTAGAAGTTGAAAGAGATGCTTTTAGAAAGGAGGGTTAGTGACAGTGCAAGAGTAACCCTCATGGGGTACTGCAAATGTGCTTTTTAGAAAAATCTAGATAGAGGTTTATTCTATCTAGATTTTTATGCTTAGATAGTTGTAAGAATAATGCTTATACTTTCTTATATGTATGGTATTTTTTTAATAAAAATAAAATCTATGAATGAGTCAAATTATGTAGTCACTACATAATAATGCTATCTGTTACTAGTTTTTCCTAGTAGTAAGGAAAAATTTTCTTGATCTCACTTCTTTGTCTTGCTTAACTGAAATCTGCTTTTTAGCACATTATATGACACCTGTAAAATACATTTCTATTGCTGTTCTATTGTTCCCAGCATTTACCTTATCAACATAAAGTTGATTCTGTATTCTTTTCAATGTTCTCACCCAATGCTGCTTTTTGTCCCTTTTCTATTTTCATTTTATGTTTCAATAGAGTTCTTACAATAATCCCATTTGACCTTAAGACAAATACACCACCAAACATTAAACAAAGACCAGTCACCCTGGGTCTGAAATGAGAACTCATTCTATCTAACATTTAAGGAAATGGAGGTTCCCTGTGATTGATGGGACACTTGTTTTCTGGATGTGAGGCTGAGATCTGATTGATGGCTCTTTGAAAAAGAGCCTAGATGAACAGAGTATATAAGAATCTTATCCTGTTAGAAGTCAAAAATCACCCTGTCTTTACTCTGGAGAGCTTCACACACCTTCCTTCACCACCACATAAGGCAATCCATGGCAGTATGGTGGGAATAACCTTGGCGAGGTCACCAGAGAGGGAGTCAATCTCTAGATCATCCTAACAGAATGTTCTTGACAAGTGAGTCAATCTCTCTGAACTCCAATTGATTTTCCTATAAATATGGGAATAAAAATAACTACACACAATACCATTGCCAGGATTTAAATTACATAGATATATAAATGTCTCTAACAAAAGATTCAGCACATCTAGATGTTCAAAAGATGAACTCTCTTCTCTTTTCTACACTTTTTTTTTTTAGGCAAAACTATACCATTGTGTAATTTTGCAGTCTAGGTATTTGACACAGCCATTTGGCTTTGGAGATGACAGGCCATGGAACATTTCATGAGTACATGTTGGGTATCTTTTCATAACATTCTTTTTCTTTTTTGAAGTTTTCAGGTAAAACATGTATTCTGAATGTTTATAAAACATAATGAAGATAATTGTAAGGTTCTTTGATGGAAATAAAGATACATGATCTATGATCTCAAAGGAGATCTTATTTTGTATTTATTCCTACTTGTAATGTGAAATAAATCTTTGGCTACTTTTGGTTATAATAAGTTGAATCTGTTTAAAAAAAGATAGTACCTTGTAAATGAAATAGCAGAATAAGTGTTTAGTCGTGATCGGTTTCCTGATTTTATATCAGAAAAATTTAGTGAAGTGAAAGAAGTGCCTGAGATGGCCATGGAAAGATAGGAGACAATGAATCCTCCTTCTTTTCTCTGAGTTCTAAGTGGCACATAGTAGAAAAGTTCTAAAAACAAAGATACAAATGACTTGTGGGTAAATATATCAATGGCTAGTAAAGCTGATCTGGCAGATGCAGCTGAGCCCAAGTTTGAGGAGTCAGTGTTCTGAAACTGGGCCTCCAAATCCAGACTTTAGTGCCCTGTGTGAGGAGAGGTGGCTCTGTAGATGACTGCATGTCTGTTTGCCCTGCCTGCCCATTGAAGACACCAGGCCTGCTTGTCAAACTCAGAACAACAAGGTGTAACTCAGGAAAAAGGAAGTCTCACTTTTGTACAATTCATCCCCTGACCAACCCCAAGAGTAAACTCTGTAGGTTAACAGATGCTTTTAAATGCCAGAGAGGGATCCAAGATGGCTACTAGAGTGCAGAAGCAGACAGTGTGAACTCTGTACATAAAAAATCTTGCTGAGATGCTGGAGCCACATTTGGCAGAAAAAAAGAACCAAGAAGAATCTAAACTTCAACACCCTGAACCCCCAGCCCATACAAAGCTTCTCTATGCCACATTACACTGAAAAAACAGGAGGGCTCCAGCATCTCCATATGCCAGCTCCAAACCTGCTTGGGAGACATCTGGCAGACCAACAGGTGAGCAAATAAGCATCACATGATATTCCCACAGCCACCACTGGGATAAACCAGCATAGTCCCATGGACAGACTCACCCCCAACCCCACCCCCCAAAAAAACTGAATAATAAACAAGGAACTGAAAAGGAACATGCAGCAGAGGAGGCAGGGTGCTATAAGTGCACTGGAGAAGGGGGGAGAAGCAAGGAGCTGATCTCCACCAGAACTTTCAGTAAACAAAGACTGGAAAGGCAGAAGGGCTAACAGTGGGCGGGCAATAGGCTGCTGCCTGAAATAGGGCAGGTAGCGGTCCACAAAGCTCATCTCCTAGCCAGTGAGCAACATCCTCACAATGCTGAAAAATTGAAAAACAATCAGCAAACCATCATAATATGCTGACAGCAGGGAGTCAGCTGACGGAACTCTGACCTTGCCCCAGAGAAAGAGGCAAGGCAAAGAAACAATCCCCCAATAAACAAACACAGCAAAAACCCAACTACAAAGCAGAACAGCAGATGGGCCACAGAGCTGTTCTGTGGAATCTGAGGACAAGCCACCCCTCACTGAGTGAGGAGCTGAAAAGCAGCTGCAGCTGAAAGACAGGAAAAAAAACTGGCAAGTCTCTCCAACCACCTGGTGAGACTAAGACAGAGCTTCTGCTTAAATACCAACCCCAGGACAAGATGCTGAAGGAGTAACACCAGAACTACTAAGACTGAAATTCTATTGTTCCTGAACCTGAAATTTTTTAAAGTGTTTGTTTGTTTTGTTCCCTGTTTGTTTGTCCACCACTTCTTCCTGTTGATTTCTTTGGTTTTCTTTTTTTCTTTCTTTCTTTGTATTGTTAGTTTTACTATTGTGAGTTAGCTAATACTAAATTACACACAGACCAGGGACAAAAACACACACATACACTAACCTAAAACCCAACACACTCACAAAACAAAATTAAACCAAGGGAAAGAAAACAGGTGACTGAAACCTCCAATAGCTTATCAAGAGCACAGTTACACAGTACCAGGTGGAGTGATGAGAAGACAAAAAAGGGATGGAAACCATTCTCCCTCAAAAATAAATTAATACAGGATTCAGAGGGAAATGAAGTAAACTAATACCCAGTTCCAGACTCAAACAAAACAAAGATAAACTAAGCCTAGGAACACAATGAAGCCCACAAGAATAAGCTGAAAGAAGAAATCCAGCAAGTAATCACTGAGAATTTTGTGGAGATGTTACTAGACATACAACAGGCACTCAAGAAATTCCAAGACAACAAAAATAAAGAATATGAGAAGACACAAAAACAAATAAAGGAACTCATAGGAACCCTAAATAAACACCAAAGTGAAACAGAGAACACTATAATAGAGAGATAAATGAATTAAAGGCAAACATTGACAATATTAAAGAGGAAGTGATCCATGATATGGAGAACCTCAGAAAAAAAGAATGAAACAAAAGTAGAAAACAAAATGGAAGGCAACTCCAGAAGACTAGAACAAGCAGAAGACAGAATCTCAGAACTTGAAGATGAATGGAAATTAAAGGAAAAATTGAAGAACTCAAACAACTCAAGACCCATGAAAGGAATATGTAAAAACTCACTGACTCCATCAAAAGACCAAACCTGAGAATCATGGGTATTGAAGAAGGAGAAGAGGTGCAAGCAAAAGGAATTCATAATATATTCAACAAAATAATAATAGAAAATGTCCCAAATCTAGAGGAAACAATGCAAGTTCAGGTACAGGAAACCTCCAGGACACCAAACAGACTTGACCAAAATAGAACTACCCCACAACATATTATCATTAAAACAACAAGCACACAGAACAGAGAAAGAATATTGAAGGTTGTAAAAGAGAAAAAATAAATAATGTACAAAGGTAAATCCATCAATATCACAGCAGATTTCTCAATGGAAACCTTAAAAACAAGAGGGCATGGAGTGAGGCATTCCAAGAACTGAATGAAAATAACATCAACCCTAGGATACTCTACCCAGAAAAACTAGCATTCAAAATAGATGGAGTAATAAAAGTCTTCCATGATAAGCAGAAACGAAAACAATATATGACCACCAAGCCATCACTACAAAAGATTCTTCAAGGAATTCTGCAAACAGAAAAAGAAAGCAAACAAAACCATGAAAGGACAGGCAGTACCAAACCACAGGAGAAAAAAAAGACAAGAATGTAGAGAGTAACATTGATTCAGCTTCACACAATCAAACCCTTAAATAACAAAAACAACTAAATGACAGGAATCACTGCATAGCTATCAATTCTAACATTGAATGTTAATGGACTTAATCCCCCCATCAAAAGACACCATTTGGCAAACTGGTTAAAAATGAAGATGCAACAATCTGTTGCTTACAGGAGACCCATCTCATCCACAGAAACAAGCACTGGCTGAGAGTGAAAGGCTGGAAGATGATTTGCCAAACCAATGGCCCACAAAAACAGGCAGGAGTAGAAATACTTATCTCGAACAAAGTAGACTTCAAAGTTACATTGATCAAACAAGATAAAGAAGAACACTCCATACTAATAAAAGGTGAAATACACTAAAAGGAAATAACAATTATCAACCTATCTCCATCCAGCATCAGTGCACACAATTTCATCAAACATACTGTGAAAGAAGTAAAAACATATATAGACTCCAACACAGTGGCAGTGGGAGACTTTAATACCCCCTTATCACCAATAGATAGGTCATCCAAACAAAAAATCAGTAAAGAAATCCTTGATCTAAATCATACCATAGATCAAATGGAGCTAGCCAATGTCTACAGAATATTTCATCCAACTTCTGCACAATATAAATTATTCTCAGCAGCCCATAGAACCTTCTCCAAAATTGATCATAACTTAGGGTACAAAGTAAGCCTCAGCAAATATAAGAAAACAGAAATAATCCCATGCATTCTATCAGATCACAATGCATTAAAACTAGAATTCAATAACAAAAACAACAGTAGAAAAGATGCAAATAATTGGAAGCTGAACAACACATTGCTCAATGATCAATGGGTCATTGATGAAATAAAAGAGGAAATTAAAAGGTTCCTGGAAGTTAATGAAAATGAAAACATGACCTACCACAACCTGTGGGACACAGCAAAGGCAGTCTGAAAAGGAAACTTTATAGCCATGAGTGCATATATTAAAAGGACAGAAAGATTTCATATCAGTGATTTAATGCTACATCTCAAACTCCTAGAAAAAGAAAAACAAGTAAATCCCAAAACAAGAGGAGAGAAATAATAAAAATAAGGGCCATAATTAATAAAAACAAACAAAAAAACAAAAACCATACAATGAATCAATGAAACAAAAATCTGGTTCTTTGAAAAAATAAATAAGATTGAAAAATGAGGAGAGAAAAAAAACCCAAATCAGTAGTCAGAAATGCAAAGGAGAGATAACAACAAATACCACAGAAATCCAGAAGTCATCAAAGACTACTTTGAGAACCTGTATTCTAATAAATTTGAAAATCTTGAAGAAATGGACAGATTTCTAGATACTTATGACCATCCAAAATTGAGCCAAGAGTATATGAATCACCTGAATAGATCTATAACACAAAATGAAATTGAAGCAGCAATAAAGAGTCTCCCAAAAAAGAAAAGTGCAGGACCTGATGGATTCTGTGCTGAATTTTATCAGACCTTTTAAGAAGAACTAACACCAACTCTTTTTAAACTGTTCCATGAAATAGAAAGGGAATGAACACTGCCTAACTCATTTTATGAAGCCAGTTTTACACTCATTCCAAAACCAGACAAAGATACCAACAAAAAGGAGACCTATATGCCAATCTCCTTAATGAACATCAATGCAAAAATCCTCAATAAAATAATGGCAAACCGAATCCAACAACACATCAGAAAGATTATTTACCCCAACCAAGTTGGCTTCATCCCAGGGATGCAGGGGTGGTTCAACATATGCAAATCTATAAATGTAATATAGCACATCAATAGAAGCAAAGATAAAAACCACTTGATCATCTCAATAGATGCAGAAAAAGTCTTTGATAAGATCCAAGACCACTTCATAATAAAAGCTCTAAGAAAACTAGGAATAGAAGGAATGTACCTCAACATTGAAAAGGCTATATACAACAAACCTACAGCCAACATCATAGTTAATGGAGAAAAACTGAAACCATTTCTCCTAAAATCAAGAATGAGACAAGGGTGCCCACTATCCCCACTCCTATTCAACATAGTACTGGAATTCCTAGCCAGAGCAATTAGACAAGAAGAAGAAATAAAAAGAATACAAATAGGTAAAGAAACTGTCAAAATATTCCTATTTGCAGATGACATGATCTTATAACTTAAAGACCCAAAAAACTCTACCCAAACCATAGACACCATAAACAGCTACAGTAACGTGGGAGGATACAAAATCAGCTTACAAAAATCATTAGCTTTTCTATTCACCAACAACGAACAAACTGAGAAGGAACTTATGAAAACAATTCCATTTACAATAGCCCCCAAAAACCTAAATACCTAGGAGTAAACATAACAAAGGATGTGAATGACCTCTACAAGGACAACTACAAACCCATGAAGAAAGAGATTGAGGAAGACTCAGAAGGTGGAAAGATCTCCTGTGCTCATGGATTGGTAGAATCAACATAGTAAAATGGCTATACTACCAAAAGCAATCTACATGTTTAATGCAATTTCCATCAAAATCCCAATAACATTCATCACAGAGATTGAAAAATCTACTCTAAAGTTCATTTGGAAACACAATAGACCGTGAATAGCCAAGGCAATACTCAGCAAAAAGAGCAATACTGGAGGTATCACAATGTCCAACTTCAAACTATATTACAAAGCAACAGCAATAAAATCAGCATGGTACTAGCACAGAAATAGACATGAAGACCAGTGGACCCGGATATGGATCCACACAGCTATGCACACCTTATTTTTGACAAAGGCACCAAAAACATATGATGGACAAAAGACAGCCTCTTCAACAAATGTTGCTGGGAAAAGTGGTTATCTGTCTGCAAAAAACTGAAACTAGGTCCATGTTTATCATCCTATGCTAATAACAACTCAAAATAGATCAAGGACCTTAATATCAGACCCGAAACTCTGAAGTTAGTACAACAAAGAGCAGGGGATACTATGGAAGTAATAGATGTACAAGGACTTAGACCTCCAGCAGCTCAGCAGCTAAGAGAAATGATGGACAAATGGGACTTCATAAAATTCAAAATCTTCTGCACAACAAAAGAAATGGTCTTTAAACTGAAGAGACCACTCACAGAGTGGGAGAAAATATTTGCCAGCTATACATTAGACAAAGGACTGATAACCAGAATATATAGGGAACTCAAAAAACTTAAGTCTCCCCAAATTAATGACCCAATAAAGAAATGGGGAACTGAACTAAACAGAACTTTCTCAAAAGAAGAAATTTAAATGGCCAAAAACCACATGAAAAAATGCTCACCATCTCTAGCCATAAGGGAAATGCACATCAAAACTACACTAAGATTCCACCTCACCCCTGTTAGAATAGCTATCATCAAAAACACCACCAAAACCAACTGTGGGTGAGGATGTGGGGAAAAGGAACTCTCATACACTGCTGGTGGGAATGCAAGCTAGTACAACCACTCTGGAAAAAAATATGGAGGCTTCTTAAAAATCTAAATATAGATCTGCCATATGATCCAGCAATCCCAATCCTAGGGATATACCCAAAGGAATGTGACACAAGTTACTCCAGAGGCACCTGCACACCCATGTTTATTGAAGTGCTATTCACAACAGCCAAGTTATGGAAACAGCCAAGATGTCCCACTACTGATGAACGGATGAAGAAAATGTGGTATTTATACACAATGGAGTCTTACTCAGCCTTGAAGAAGAATGAAATCTTATCATTCTTAACTAAATGGATGGAACTGGAGAACAAAATTCTGAGCAGTTAGCCAGGTTCAGAAGATCAAAAATCGTTATGCTCTCCCTCATATGCGGACTTTAGATCTAGGGCAAATACAGCAATGTTGTTGGACTTGGGTCACATGCTAAGAGGACAACACATACGGCAGGAATGGGAAAACCCAAAACATGAAAGTGTTTGATGTCCCCACTGTGGAGGAGCTAATACAGAAACCTTAAAGCGACAGAGGTCAATATGGGAAGGCGACCAGGAAGTAGTGAAGAGGTCAGGTAGAGATGAATCAATTTGGGTTGTAACACACCCAAATTGCGTGGAAGCAATGCTAGGAATCTCTCTGTATAGCTATCCTTACCTCAACTGGCAAAAACACTATGTCTTTCTTATTATTGCTTATTTCTACTCTTCAACAAAATTGGAGAAAAGGGCAGAGAGGTTTTGCTTGGAAGTAAGGGGACCGGGGGTGAGGGGAGAGGCAGGGGTCATGGGGCAGGGGGGAGAAGTGGCCCATGGCCTAATGTATGCATATATGAATAAATTAATAATAAATAAATAAATAAATAAATAAAAATGCCAGAAAGTACATTTTAAACACTATTTACTCTGTAATCTTGCCTCCAGTATTTGTTTAGCCTGTGTCTACCAATATTTATGTCCTATCAGGGAAAGTGATAACTTACTTCTTTCCCAAATTATCATAATTCCTTATTTATTTTGGCTATCATTTTTCCTCTTGTTTGTTATATTTCTCCTTAGCTTCAAATTACTTAGTTCAGCATCTCACAAATGAAAGTCCTTGTTGGATTCCACAGTGTTGTCACTTTTTCTTATTGAAATGTATATGGCGTTAGTTCCCTGAAGTTTTGAGGAGCTATAGATCCAAATTATAAAACTGCTGTGTAACACAGTACAGCCCAAAGAGAAAGAACAAAAAAGACACATAAGGACTAAGGATGGCTTATCAAATGGCAGTCAAGATAAAATTAGGTGAAAGGAGAGTTTCTGGATCGAAATATCAGGTTACCTCCTAAAGCTATAAACGTAGTAATGAAATAAAAGGAACTACCCCTTTATTAAATCACCCCATTAAGCAAATCACTTTGATGTTTGGGCATAGGTAGGTCTAAGGACAGATGTTTTTGATGTAGTTCCTTATACCCTCATCAGGTCACAAAGGATTAGAAACATCTAAATCCTTACTGAAGAAAGAATAATTATTTTTTAGGAATTTGACACCTAATAATTTGCATCCTGAAGTGTGGATAGGAGTGAAAAGCACAACTATGAGTCCATTGAATAATTCACATATGTGTTCCCTGTAAACTGTGGGATCCTTTGTGTATTTGGAAAACTCTAGGAACTGAAGTAGTTGAAAAGGAGCAGAGGGCTGACATTAAAGGCACTGCTTTATAGGCCTTTTGCAGAAGCAATAATACTCAGGAGAAATAGAAGACTAGTTTTGGTTTATTACTTGGTAATACTTTTTCCAGCCACTTTCACTTCATCCTTTTCTTGCTTCTTTACTCTCCTGTTCTCTCATTTCTCAATGAAGTCTTTTTTGAGCATAAATTGAGTACCTTCAACCTCTGTGACCTCATATTACAAATTAAACTCATTAAAGATATTTAGCAAAGTTTTCATCTTAAAAGGACTTTCTTTGTCCATAGTAAAAACACAAGCTTTGCAGCTGCACCTTGGCTGACAAGGTGGCTGACTTACAATGACTCTTCTTCCATTTCTACTTTTGGAAGAACAAACTACAGATTCTAGAAGACAGTCATTGCTCAGTCTGTCTGTGTTTACCTATGGATTATGTCTACAGTCCCTTGAGAAAGGTGATAACTCCCACTTGTGGCAAATGGAGTGTCATGTATTGTCAGGGAGTGGCCTCTCTGGGCCCATAGATGGCTTGATTTTTGTGAATTGTGGTTTATTATTCTCTTCACCATTTTATCTCTGACTCTGTCTTCATATTAATTATTTTTGTGTTCGTAGGGTTTTTAAAAGGTTGCTGAAAATATAGACTCTCTCTTCATAGTCTTTGTTACTCTAGTTTATGCTTGGAAGTCAATGCTTAACCTGCTTGCTAGTGGTTCCAAACAGTTTGCAATGTGTTAAGAGAGCCCATCACCAGAAGCTTGGCTTCATAACCTGTCTGCCACTTTCCCATCAACTCTCTGATCCTCAATCTTCTCATTTGTAAATTAGAGATGGTGGTGATAATAGACACATGTCAGAAAATTGCTTAAAGGATGACATGAATTGATGTATTTAAAGCAGCTAGGACAGTGTTCAGTACATGGCATTTACAAATACTTTATCACTTCCAGTATTTCAAAGTTTTCCATCTCTCCCAGTAGTTGAGTTGAGCCTTATTATTTATTATTTCTGCATTTTAAAGTTAACAAGTTGGTGCTCCTAAACAACGTATGAGGCTGTGCTACTCTTAACAGGGAAGAGTCACCCAGCATGTAATCAAAAAACTCAACTATTGGTTCACTAAAGTTTGATTATGCATAGCTTCATTTTATTCCAAAAGGACTTAGGGCAGGTTTTATATATATATGTATATATATACAACTGTAAATACTTTTAAAAATCATAAAATTGGAGCAAGGAGAGACAAGAGTAGGAAGACTGATTAGCTTTCTTTTTTTATGGTGATACTGGAGGTTGAACTCAGGGCCTCATGCATAGTAGGCAGATGTTCTACCACTTGAGCCACTCTGCCGACCCTTTTTCTGTTGGTTACTTTTGTGATAGGGTCTTGATTTATGCCCAGGAGGGCTTAGTCTGTGATCTTCCTATTTGTGCTTTCCAGTGTAGCTAGGATGACACATGTGTACCACGACATCCAGCCATTGATTGAGATAGAGTCTTGGGAACTTTTTGCTTGGGCTGGCCTCAAACCATGATTCTCTAGATCTCCCCCTTCCATGTAGGTAGGATTGTAGGCTTGAACCATGCCACCCATCCAGATTTGCCTTTAAGTTGCCCAGTATACACTGTACTTTTGTTTTTAGCCTGGGCTGACATTATTAATGCCTACATTCACTACAAAAGCAATAGTCTACATTACATGCACAATAGCTCTCTTTTTAGCACAAAAAGTGAAAAATTACTTTATTATTGCTGTTTCTATAAATAGAAAAAATTAGGTTTTAGAAAATGAAGCACGTTTTTCCAGCTTAGTTTATAGATCAGTGATAATATCAACTTTCACATGCTGTTTTCTTTACCTGAAAATGACATAATGTATGTCATTTATTAGCTAAAATATAATTTTTTTAAAATGCCTGCTAGCCATTACTACCCTACAAAATACAACTATTTACATTCAATGTCCATAGAATGAACTTTAAATATGTGCCAGAAATTGCATTTAGTTCCATTTCTGTGCTTCAGTTTTATCAAAGCATGCAACTGCTGGTGGTAAAGCACTTAAGGCTATAAAAGGAGACTAATGAGAAGTTGAGAAGTTTGGCCTAGCACTTACCCACAATCTTCTTTGGACACCCTTCCCCTGTCTTGTCAAACAACTGTCATGGGTAGAACACAACTGGATAAGAAACTCCCTCTCTGGATAGCTGCCTAGGAGGCAGATAGGTTGGCTTGTGTTCCCTAAGCAGCCAGAGAAATGCAGTGTTCTTGTGGGCTAATCCATTAAAACAAGAGAAACACAAAATAACAGTCAAGTCTAAATTTGTTAGAAAGCCATTTAATGTTCCAGCACTGTTACCTTCAGGGTTGTTTGTAGAAACATTTCATTTTCTGTGTCAAAGGGGACAGATTTGTAATGTTGCATACAAGTCACTGATAACTTTGAACTCTTTTGGATTGTCTTGTATGTGAATCTCTTTCAAGACTAAAAATTATCAAGGACCTTCAAAGTTATATTGCCCTTTAAGACATTTTGAGGAAATTCTTGTGCATGAGTCTGTATATATGTAAAAATTTCCTTCCCTTATAGTTGACTCTTGTCTTAATCTCACTGAGAGTGATATGTTGTCAGGGAAAGTGAAGCATAAGGTTTCATAGTCCATTCTCTTCTTCTATAGGGTAATTCATAAAGGACAGAAGTTTATTTGGCTCACAGTTCTGGAGGCTGGGAAGTCTGAGAATGTGGCATATAATCTGGTGAGGGCTTTATTACTGCAACATAACATGATGGCAGATCAAGTAAGCATGTGCAAAACAGAAGAAAATGAGCCCAAACACTGCCTTTTTGTTAGTAACCCTTTGTATGAATTCTGTGAAAACAGCATTAATCCATTCATGGAGCCTAAATATTGTTTAAAAGTCTTATCTGTTAATATTGTTACAATGGCAACTAAATTTTAACTTGAGTTTTAAAGGGGAGATTCAAACTCCTGGCTAGTGTAATTTTGGTTTTTCCTTTTTTTTTTTTTTTGGTGGGATTGGAATTTGAACTCAGGGCTTCATGCTTGCAAAACAGGTGTTCACAAAGCTGGTGCTCCACTGCTTGAGCTACAGCTCCAGTTCATTTTGCTGTCATTATTTTGAAGAAGGGGTCTCATAAAATATTTGCCTGGGCTAGCCTCCAACCATGATTCTTCTGATCTTAGCCTCCAAAGTAGCTAGGATTATAGGTATGAGCTACTAGTGCCTGGTCTAATTTTTAGTTTTGAATCTTAATTTTGAAGTGTCTGTATTTCTGTCTAATAGTTTTCAACTCTCATATTCTTACTAGTCTATTCGCAAGGGTGAATGATACAGAAATTCCATTTGTCTTTTTTATTCAGCAAGTAGGTACTTACAGCTCTTAATTCCTTCCTTTGTCTTCAGGGTGTCTGATAGGTTGTACTTAAAAATAAAATGTTCCTACTTTACATATTGCTTATTCCCTTACAGGATATCTGTTATTACCAGAGCATTGTTCACTCATTGATTAGTACATGGACGTAGGCTAGGAGCTGTGCAGAGTGAAGAGAACTACCACAGCCAAGAAAGATTTACATGGTAGTTGGACCTCCACTCTGTTATTAATTTGCTGTGAAAATTCTAAAATTATCTTTTTTATATGTATGACTACCTTGTGCTAGTTCTACAGTATCTTGATTTCTGTGGTTTTGTAGCAAATTTTGAAGTCAGAAATTATGTTATCTCTGTTGTTTTCCAAGATTGTTTTTGCTGTATTGTATCCCATGAATAACCACACAAATCATACGACCATCTTACCAAGTTGTATAAAATAATGTCAGCATGTA
Organism: Castor canadensis; assembly: GCF_047511655.1. Taxonomy (NCBI): domain Eukaryota; kingdom Metazoa; phylum Chordata; class Mammalia; order Rodentia; family Castoridae; genus Castor; species Castor canadensis. The sequence goes on along the minus strand of NC_133394.1, from coordinate 51,162,325 downwards.
TTTTAGTAGTGATTGTATTGAATCTGTAGAATTATTTAGGGAATATTATTATCAAAACATCAAGTCTTTCAAGCCATGAACATGGGATATCTTTCCACTCACATAATTCTTCATTGACTTGATGATGTTTTGTAGTTTTCAGTAACTATTGCAGTTGTTTTGTTAGATTTATTCCTAAATATTTTGTTCTCTTTGGTACTGTGATCAATTGTATTGTTTTCTCAACTTCTCTGCTAGGGGGCAGCAATGCAACTGACTTTTATATGTTGACCCTATATTCTGCAATCATGCTGAACTCATTTATTAACTGTAATAGGTAAGATGTGTGTGTGTGTGTGTGTGTGTGTGTGTTCCTGAATGTTTCCTAAACATTTCTTTAATGTTACACAAAAATAATGAACCCTGGAAATAGAGGTGTTTTTGGTTTTCCCCTTACAATCTGATACTTTTGAATAGAAGAGATGAGATGGACATTCTTTTTTGTTACTGATCATAGAGGACAAGTTTTCAGTCTCTTATACTGGGTATGATGCAAGCATGTAAGCTCTGTATGTGTATGTGTGTATGTAGATGTCCTTTACTCAAATACAAGAGGATTATTTTAGAGTTTATGAAACAGTGTGTCAATACTTATTGAGATGATCATGTTGATTTAAATTCTTTTTACAGTTACTAAAGTTTATTTTCATATGTTGAACCAACTTTGCATTCCAAGGCTAAATCTCACTTGGAGTATAATTATTCCCAAACCACTGACCTAGAGAAGTGATTTCCAAGTGCAAGCTTCCGATCAATAATTCCATGTGATGTTAATATTTTCTCTATAAATAAAAGTCTGGGGAATGGTGGGTTATATTCAAGCAGGTCTCTCAACAGCAGAATAACTCAGCAAATATAGCATGCTCATATGTTTGGACTCCCTAAGAGTAAGGTATAGTATCCTATGTATCCAAAACCTTTCTGGTAAGGACATTTTGTGAGATTAACTTTCTAACAAGCATACATGAAGATATTTTGATCCCAAGAATTTGAATTAAGTTTCTGTAGCAGGTAAGGGTGGTTTAGGAAAAGCTTAGAAGTGATAGGGTCATCAATTTAAAACTACATACTGTTATATAGAAAACTTCATTCAATTTTCAACAAATATTTATAGTGTGTCTGTTATGTGCTAGGTCCTTTTCTACGCACTGGAAAACCAGCAGTGCAAAAAAAATGACAAAAGTAATCTCTGTTCTTGTGGAGCTTACATTTTGGAAGGGAGGCAAATAATAAACATAAAAATAATGTAGATTATAAAGTATTTTAAAAGTATTATACATTATATAAAAAGGAAAACAAGCTTAAGAAGTTTTAGAAACTGGGTAAAAGGAAGGATAGCCCAATATAATATTTAATAAGACACTCAGCATAAGCTTTGTTGAGACAATGTCATGGTGAGGGAGAAAAGGGGAAGAGGGAGAAAGGGAGGGACAGAGAGAGAGAGAGAGAGACAGACAGAAAGAGAAAAATTGAGAGAGAATCTAATTTGTTCAAAGCTAGCGAAGAGGTAAATGTGCCTGAAGCAGACTGTGGGATGGGGAGAATGGTAGAAGTGTTCGTGAGTTCATTCTTGGGTTAGTGCAATAATCCCTGGACTAATTTCCCTGCTTCTACTTTTGGTCCTAGATTGAGAGTTGACTGTGTGCATATGTGTATGTGTGGTGGGTATTGAAGTGAGGAGGAGTATGTAAAAGTAGTCAAGAAGCTATTTTAGCAATCCAGGTAAGAGAGGACAGGAGCCCAAAATACACATTGCAGAAAAGACAGCCTCTTTAACAAATGTTTGTGGGAAAACTGAATTTCTACCTGCAGGACTTTGAAATTAGGTCCCAGTCTCTCATCTTGTACTAGCATCAGTTCAAAATGGATTAATAATCTTAATGTAAGATCTGAAATAGTGAAATTAATCCAGGAAAAAATAAGGAACGCATTGAACCACATAGGCATAGAGATAACTTTATGAATGTAACTCCAATATCACACCAATTAAGAGAAAGTGTTGACAAATGGGATTAATGAAACTAAAAAGCTCCTGCACAACAAATGAAACAGTAACCAGACTAAAGAGACAGCCTACAAAATAGGAGAAAATCTTTGCCAGCTATATATATGACAAGAGATTAATAACCAGAATATACAAGGAGCTCAAAAACTAACTTCTTAAAGAATCAACAACCCACTGAGTAAATAGGCAAATGAACTGAACATGTAATTCTTAAAAGAAGACATACATATTGCTGATAAACATATGAAGAAATGCTCAATATCCTTGAACATAAAGGAAAAGGAAATGCAAATCAAAAGTACATTGAGATTCCACCTCACCCCAGTCAAAATGGCTGTCATCAGTAATACAAACAACAACAAATGCTGGTGAGGATGTGGGGAAATAGGAACCCTTCTACACTGTTGGTGGGAATGTAAATTAGTGCAACCCCCATGGAAAGCAATATGGAGGCCTCTCAATAACCTAAAAATAGGACACCAGTGATACCACTCCTAGGTTTATATCCAAAAGAATGTACCCCAGAATATGATAGAGCCACTTGCACACTCATATTTATTGCAGCCCTGTTTGGAAACAGCCCAGATGGCCCCTGACCAATGAATGGTTTAGTAAAATATATATACACACAATGGAGTTTTATTCAGCCATAAAGAAAAATGAAATTATGTTGTTTGCAGGTAAATGGATGGAACTAGAGAACTTCATGTTAAGCAAAGTAAGTCCGGCTCAGAAAATCAAAGGTCACATGCTTTCTCTCATATGCAGAAACTAGATCTATAAGTTAAATGTATATAAACATATGTGATCATACACACATGCATATCTGGTGAGAGAGAGAACAAAATTATATTAATGAGTTCATCTGAGGGGGATATGGGAGGTGTAAGAGATAAAGAAAATGTTTGAGAATGAAAAATATTGAAGCAACCTATCAATTTTTTATTATAATGCACTGTACAGTAAGCTGTTAAATATTAGGGGAGCATGGTGATAAAGGTAAGTAATGGGGGGAGAGGGTTACTTTGATTAAAGCATGATATATATAAACCTGAGGTACCAAGGTGAAACCTCTGTGAACTAGCAATACATACTTAATTTAAAAAAATAAAAAGCAGGAGGGAAAAATCTTTTCCATGGATGGTTATCTCTGGGAGGGGGTTGGGCACAAGGAAAGGGGGAATGAGGGTGTATATGGCAGGTGTATTTTGTATCCATATATGAAAATAGAAAAATGAATCCTACTGAAATTGTTCTAAAAAGGGATAAGGGGAAAGAGGGAGAACAATGGAGGGAGCAAATCCAACTAAGATATATTTTAAACACATATGCAAATATCACAATATATCCCCCTATACAACTACTATGCACTTATAAAATCATAAAAAAGAGGACAGGAACTAGAAGCAGCAGTTGAGTTGGGGAGAAGTGCTCACATTTTGGGTATTTTGAGTGTGAGGTCAATAGGATTTCCTGAAAGCTTGGATAAGAACTGTGAGAGAAGAAAGAATGACTCTAAAGTTTTCATCTTCTGCAACTGTTAGGATAAACAGAGAATGGAAAAGATGTTGAAATTTGTGAAGGAGATGAAATACTCTAATATTGGAGCATGGTACATTTTATATCTATTAAACATTTTATATATAATAACTCAGCACAGGAATTAAAACACAGAAGACCTGTTATTGGCTGGATAAAGTACATCATTCAATCTGTACCAATAGAGACACCAACCTGCTATTCCTCTACATTATGCATACATAAAAAGATCAGGGAAAATCAGAATTGAATAGACAAATGCTAGTTATAATACGTATTATTTAATTTTTAAGTACATTCTTTAATTCTAAAAATTGATTGTTATTTATTTCTTTTTTGTTTTTGAGACAGGGTCTCACTATGTAGCTTAGGCTGGCCTCAAACATGAGATCCTCCTGCTTCAACCTCCTGAGTGCTGGAATTACAGGTGTAGGCCACCACTCTTTGCTTAACCAATTTTTAGAACACTTTTTACTCCTACTGAAGACAACAAAACATAAAAAAACCCCAAAAGCCCAAACCCTTCCATTGGTTGAGTGAGTGAGTAATCTGCTTTCAGAATGCATGTTCATTGCTGGCACATAACTGTGAATCAATTAAGAAGACTGCTTTCTGCCAGCAAAAGAGGAGATGGGGCAGCTGGGAGACCACTAGTGACTGAAGAGAGGAAATGGTACTTTAGGTATTAGACTATTAAGAAAGGTGCAGCACCCTTGCCATCATTCTAGGCAGATCTCAAGCTACATTTCTCAGCTTCCCTTGCAGTGAGATGTGACTGAAATCCAGGCAATGGAATGGGAAGGGAGGTAGCTTGTGTCTCTCCCAAGTCTGGTCCAGGAAATTTTACACTTGTTTCCTCTTTTGATTTGTTGAGGACTGGCATGGCCATACTGTAAGTGATATGTTGAAGATTCTGGAGGCAATGCTGGAAGAAGCCTGGGTTTCTGAATTTCTGCTCAGAGGGGATCATCTATTTATTAGTTGGTGTCTCCTATCTGGGGTCTTCCATGAATGAGAAGTAAGTTTTACTGTATTTGAGCTTTCATATATTTATTTATATTTATTTGTAGTTTATGTCTTGTAGCAGCATCTCCTGGGTCACTGGGACTACAGACATGAGCCACCATGGCTGGTACTATCTTAGACTACCATGTCCAGTCACCTCTGATCCTTACCTGGCATAAGGCATATGTGAGCCATTATGAGCACAATGTAAGGAGGTTTGAGCTTTCCTAGAATTATTTAATTTGTGGCACAGAAATAAGAGAGGCAAAATATTTTCTACAGGCAAAACATTTCCTATAATGTAAAGGTTGGGAGCATGATACTTTTTTCTAGAAAGTCTATAAGTTATAGACTTTAACATATCCAGGAAAGGAGGAGGAATAGTTAAGGAATAAAAGAATGAATAAAGTGTAGTGAAAATCTGTACTTGAGGCTAAGCTATGTCTAGTGCTAGAGCTCAGAAATTTGCTGGACATGTCTACAGACTTTATGAAGTCTGTTTGAATAAAGAATTTAGTATCCTCCCTGGAGAATCATCATCTTAAAGGCAAGAGAGATTTAGGTGCAGCAAATTTATCCTTGAAACATAAGAGTTGAGATTCAGTTTTGAGTACAGTCACCTCAAATTTGATTCCTGTGGGGAAGAGAAATTTGTTCTACACCTTTGGTTTGCTGGCTTTTCATTATAATAATAAAGTTTTTGTTAAAAAACTTTAAGATCTAGGTTAAGATGCTTTCCTGCTCCTGCAGTTTAGGCCAGTGGGTCAGTGATGTATGTGTTCAGTGGAGCAGACAGTCTGATGTTTACAAGTAGCCAAAATTCGGATCTCTTTTTGTTTTTAAATGACATCTTTCAATGAATTGAGACAACATTAGAAGCCCTAGATCTGTGCCAAGCTTTAGGGACATAGTGAAGAGCAGGAAGGATAGTCTCTTTCTTGAGAGCAGTTATAGTTCAGTGGCAGAAGGCAGACTTCAAAAATAAGTGCTACACAAATGATAAAATGACAAGAGTGTTTATAAGAGCATATGGCAGAGAATATCTAATCTAATAGGTGTTCCATTAAGGAACACCTCTTAGAGTGTGATTTAAATTGACGGGGAGGGGGGAGGAATCTGTCAAGATACTCAGGTAAATGACATGTAGTGAAACCATTGCAGGAACAAAGAGTGTTGCTAAGACACAAGGGGGTGAACATGAACCTACTATGTTTGAAGAGCAGAAAGAAGCTAGTGTGGTGGTTGCAAATACATCAAAGAAGAGAACCAAGTGAGGGGAGGTGGCAGTGGCTGGCATAGCCAAAGTGAGGGTTTTAATTTTGTCCTAAGAGTAATGAGAAGTCATAAAACAGTTTTGCATAAGGAGCAAAATGATTAGAATTGCCTTACTTATTCCTGTTGGCTTTTTGTTGATGTGTGGGTTACAGTGTGGCCAGAATGAAAGAGGCAAGGCTATTACCATAACCAGATAAAGAGACATTTATGACTTTGAACTGGGAAGGTTGTTCTCCAAGTCTTTTCTGTTAACTCCTTCAGGTCCTGGAGATCCTTTCATGAGGTCTGGAAGGTAAAAATTATTTTCACAATAACACTGAGATATTATTTGCCCTAAAAATTGTTCTCGTATTTGCACTGATGGCACAAAACTTACAGTTCTGGAGATTAGCTTTAATCAAGACAATAAATTGGGCTTCTAGTCATTTAATTCTTTATCCCAACATATTCTCTGTGAAAACCTGCAAGCTTTCCTTAAAGATAATTCTTGATAAAGCAGAAACTCATTAATTTTGTTAAATCTCATCACTGAGCACACATCTTTTTAATATTCTGGGTGCCAAAATGGGGAAACCTTTTGCTGAAGTAGCTCAAAGTTACTGCCAACCTCCTGAAGCAGATGGTAATTTTCTCTTTGTGATGCAGAGGTCAGGTGCTTAATGCAGCAGAGAGCTAAAGAAAGAAATGTCTGAGAGAAATGCTGTCAAATCCAGAGAAGCAAGGAGATAGAGAAATTGGGAGTATGCATCAATTTATCTATAGGCAACTGTAAATCACCCTTCAAAGACATTTAGCCTCCTACTTCTGCTTGTTATAAAGTTATAAATGGGCTGTTAAGGTGGCCCTGGGAAGGCATTGTCTGGTGGGTACTAAAAGTGATGCGCTAGAGCACAGTGGATAGGAGAATGGGTGTGTGCATCGCTTTCCAACTCAGAATCTGACAATGTGAAATTGCTAGCTTGAAATCACACATCCTACTCATATTTACACCATGGTAATTGTCAAACACCATGCATTAGGCCTTTTAAAAAATAATAGCTGTCAGCATTAAAATGTAAATATCTGGTATATAATATGTGCTCAATAAATATTTTTTGAACATGGAATATTAATGGAATAAAATATAGGTCAAATGAAAGCTAAAATGTATTTTTAGTTTTCACTGGTAGAATTAGTTATCTGTCTTCTCATTAGGCATATTTTGAATATAGCACATAGCACTTATTATAGTTATTTATGGTTAAGTGACAAAATTAAGGCACTGAGACAAGCAATAAAGTCACTGAGCCCTTCATTTTCTACTTACTTTCATGAAAATATACTTAGAGAAGAAAATAAGCTTGTACTAATTTTTTCTATGTTATTTAAACAGTTGCCTATTGATATCCACTTAGGGAAAAACACAAAGGGGGCTGGAGAATATTGAGATAGCCTCCATTCAATCATGCCTTATAATACTTTGTACCTCCTCTACCTAATAATTGGAACAAAAATGTGTTCACTAATAATCAATTTTCAGTCATTCATGGATTAATGAAGTTTGTGGAGTTGTTTGTTATCTCATCTTTGATTTTCATTATTCTCTTTTGGCTTCCAACCATGGAATTCTCATGTTATTCGTTAGAATCCACATTACTGAATGACCTGGGAAATAATGGGCTCTGAAACACAAGCCTGTCTTTTACTATTTCTTAGCAGTTCTCCAAAAAGTGATGTTGCATCAGGAAGAGGTCAAAACAATTAACTTAATGAAATTTATTAATATTTATAGGTTTCAATGGTCCATTACCATTCTTAATGGATCTGTTAAACTTTATAAAGAATGGGTAAGAAACTATTTCAATAATGCAGTTCACTTAAGAACCTCTAAGAATCTTATATTTTGTCCACTTCTCTGAAGGATCACATTTTGACTATTCAATAATAACTCCTCTTTCCCCCTAAAGTCTTTAGATCTTACAATACTAAAACGTATTTTCATACCAGGTACTTTGTCATGATGAGTGAATTTGAATGTGTTTCTTGGAAGACAAACAGTGGAAATAAACAGAGTGTTGGGCTTCAGTTGTAGCCAAGCCTTCCAAAAGAAATAAAGTGACTTGTTAATCCTTAGAGTACTGGAATTTGCTGGATTATTAGCCAAATGAATATTTGGGAGATTGCCTGGGGTCTCTTGTGTGTGAACTCAAAATCTTGACTCTTTACTCTGAGGTAAGAGCAGAAGGAAGACGAAGGTAGGAACACTGATCCCAACTAAGAAGGAGTTAAAGACTGGAGAGACATAGTTCCTATTCACGAGTATGTGTGTGTGTGTGTGTTGAGAAATGGGCATGAAGTAAAGATGAGGTCAGCTGACTGTTAGTGAGTGTCTTTTTTTTTAAATTTTATTATTCATATGTGCATACAAGGGTGAGTGTCTTTTTTGGCACTCAGAGCTAAGCAGCCAGTCTCTGTGAGACTGTTCCTGATCATTTCTGAGACTGCCTTAATGAAAGTCAATTTGGACATCTCTAGCCTGAGTAAATTTCATGCAGTTTGATTTGGAAGATGTTTTTGTTGTTGATGGTAATGTCAGTTTTCTAGTTTAAAGATTCAACTAGGTTTTATTTCAACCTAGCTGGTCTTTTTGTCTCATCATTAAGTGTGTGTGAGTGCATGTGTGTGGGTGTTTGTATTTTTCAGCAGTCTCTCGGGGATATTAGAAAACACCTAACCACACACTAAAAAGCAAACAACATCACCTATCCATTACTTTTACAATGCAGCAATCCAAGAAGGTACTGAAAATACTATTTAAGACACAGAAGAGAAATCTAGTTCCTTAAACCCATTATTGATTGACTTTAATCAAATCACGAATCTCCCAATATCATGAAGTCTTCCAAGCTCTCATGTCCATAGTACCACTTTTCAGGCTGCACTAGAATTAGGAGGAAAGCCCCCTCTGCACTGGTTTACATGAAAAAAAATAGAAAGAAAGATCCCAGAAACTGTAGGTACAATTTTTAAGGAACCCACCAATACTTTATGGTCACAGAAAATCTTTTTCTTGTTCTGTCTAGGTCAACCATTGGAACAGTTTCAGACCACATGAATTCCCAGGACTTTCTCTGTGTTCTACTCCATCCATTTGTACCTATTTGCCTGTTGGATCAGCCCCTCATTGTCAGCTTGGCTCCAGGCTAGGGTTCTGCTATCCATACGTGGTTTCTCCAACTATGGCTCTGCATACCTTTTAAGACCAATGGTTTGGATCCTTCCTTTCCTTTCTGGAGTTTGGCTCCTTTTGAAATTCCTAACCTAGTTTTAAGGCTTCAGGCCCTTGTCCCCAGACTTTTTGATATCTGGCTAGTGCTCTGGCTGACCCCACTCATGCAGCCATATATTTAAAAGTATAAAACTGAGTAAGATTAAAAATAGCTTTGGTACATATGTTTTTTGAAGCTTTAGCAAGGATATATTTTAGTATAATAGGATAAAGTAGGAAGAAATTTAAAGAGAAGGGGGAAAAGACACCTCTTGCTAGAAGTGCAGAGACAAGCTTGGTTACATATGTTTTTATCTTCAAATGAAAACCAATTTTCTGATGTATGTTTTTCTAAACCTACATTTCTCTGGTGAAATGTCCTATTTTCTTATCAGCAAAATGTTATATGAAAGCTAATTGAGAAGAAAACACAGGGTTTTTTCTGCATTTTGAGCAACTGTAAGGAATTTACTTGTTTGCAATTATTTGTGATTAAATGATTAAATGCAAAGGCATTTTAAAGAGTGTAAGTGTTCTACACACGTTTGGGACTATTATTTTTTAAGCAAAGCTGAAAGTCTCAAGGTAAACCAATGTCTTGACTTTTTTCTAAATTTATTGTTGATTCAGATTTCTACAGGAAGTAGCTATTTCCTTTTACAAAGTTTCATTTATTAATGGCTCAATTTAGGGAAATAATTTTATATGTGTGCTACAAATAATAGTATTAAGAAAAATCATTTGAATGAAAGTTACTTCCAAATATGCTTATGTCATTTTTCAATTTTGCTAATTTAGTGAAAATATTTGATAATACTGAGGATTTGGATGATGAATCCTCTTCCCTACACTTCATATAAAAACAATTTCCTCTCAACTAGTAATATCCATTGATGAGAATGCCAGGTTAGATAGTCATCTACACCAGTTACATGGCAATTAGCTTGGAGAATGGCGTGTTAATTTACTTAGCAAAAAGAACTTGAAATTTTCTACATTTTTAAAAATAGGAAAGTTAGGTAAATGTGTACATGTGAGTTTGTGTGTGACTCATGTTATTCCATAGGGACAAATTTGAACGTTCTTTAAACCTGGGTCATTTGAGCTCAGTAATCATCTTGAAACCCATATGATATTCTGACTTGTGTAGGATGTAGGAATCATGTCATTGATGTCATTCAATTTATAATCATGTCATTCAATTTATCATACAAATGGGAATGTAGTCAATACATAGTTTTAGTTCTTAATAGTGTACTCTTAAATGAAAATAGCTGTCACTATTAAAGGAGACTAAGGGAGGAGGAAAAGAAGAAAATGCCAGAGTGCAAAGTACTGAAATACATCACATCTGTGTAGGAACAAGACATAGTGAAATACACTGAAACTGTTGAACAATAACAAGGTAGGAAAAAAAGTGTAAGGAAAATAAAAAATATATTTACAGGTAAAATATCAAGGTAAAATCCCAGTGAACAATGAGCAGACCCAAAAACAATGAAGGGCAGGAATAGAAAACAGGTCCTTTAAGGGGAGAGTAATAGTGGGAGAGGGAGGGTAAATGAAGAGAGCAAAGGAAGGCGAATATACATCTGTGGATACGGAACATTGAACTTGTTAGTCATTTTAAGAAGGTACATGAGAGAAGAGGGATAATAATGGAAAGGCTCAACCAAACCTGGGTACAAAATATATATGAAATGTCACAGCAAAACCTCCTAGGTATTTACCAATCAAATGTTTATAAAAAGGAAATAATTGCCACTGGAAAAAATTGCTTGCAACTATGCATTTTCTTAACATAAGTAGATAAGCATGCTGAAATCAAAGTTACATCAGAAAAACTGACCCAAAACAGTTTCCTGTAGGGAATTTCATGAATACTCAGAAGTCGTGGAACTCTAGCTTTGGCTGAAGACTTTGTAAATAAATCTTGTACGGCATAGTGAACTGGAGGTTGGAGGCTATTTAGTATAAATAAGCAAAACCAGAGTTTGTGCTTGACATACTATATTACAGAAGACTGTCCCCCAAGATTTTCAAGAATTGGAATTCATAATAAAGCCAAATGTATCCTGGAAGTCTAATGAGCAGATGAAAATGACCATCAATTATATGACATTTTTAAACAAGCACATTGAACCATGAGCTACTGACTATTTGAAATATCTTTGTGATACTAGTCTGGGGTTATGCTTGCAATTTTAATTGCTAAATTTGGGATACCATTGAACTTTATTAAGGGAAAAAGATAATTGTAAACTATGTGACAAGCACAACATAAGATTTTTTTTCAGTTATATCGCTCAGTTTCTTGTAACAAACAACAAGATTTGCATTCTGTTCTCAATTTAGAGATGAAGACCTAGATTCAAGCTGCAGGAATAACTTGTGGGGAGTTCTCAAATATCACTCATTCCTTTATTTGTTTATTTATTTATCTTAAAGAAGCAAGTAAACATAAGTTTCATTCATTGAGAGAGATATGTTTATCTATTGCAGATCAAAGAGGAAATGGTGTGATTCCCACAACTGTGGAAACTCCAGGGATGACTAAATAATGAGTCACTGAACCATTAGCTCACTTTCAAGAGTGGGATGATGGAGCAAGAGTTATAGGCTGGAACAGGAGATCAAAGAAAGGGCGGAACTTAGACATATGCATTTGGAAGAGGGTACTGTACATAAACATATATATTTCACAGCTTCAGTTTAAATCTCAAGGTCATTAGGGACACCATTTTCCTTCAATTTTCTGCATTCTTTCTCTTTTCCTTGATTCCAATAATTACCCCACAGTCAGGAGCCAACCCACTTACTGGCTATCAAACACACACACACACACACACACACACATCTCAAGAGATATAAAATAATTTTAGGAACCAGAGGAAATACTATAAACCTCTCACCCTTTAGGGTCTTGACCCTCAGATTCCTGTGGAGGAGAACCCTGGAGCCTCCTTAAATTCAGTTCAGTTCAATTCAATTAGGAAGCATTGTCTTTCACAGAGGACCATCTGCTATTCTTCTTTCTAATTGTTCTTCTCGCCCTTCTTCAAGGTCAACTTGGAAAATTTGACCCATTGAATCCACCTTTAGAAAACCTCTTCCCCATTAAAAAAAAGGAAGACCAAGATGAGATAAGCTATATTTCAGTTTCTTTTAAGGATGACTTACATGAAGCTCTGACTCTCTTCCTTTCAAAACCCAATCTGAGCAATCCATCAGCAACCCATGACCCAGCAAAAAAGATGACTGAGCTGGGCTGGCAAAGTGCGTTGTGAAGATAAGGGTGATTTTATCACCTTTGATGTACCTCATAAGAGTCCATCTGGTTCAGTATTTTATTATCAATAAAAAATCAAAAGAATATAGCATTAAGTCTAAAATTCAGGGTCATCCCGGGCTCTCTTAGTAACACTCAGTCATAGGAATTTGGAATTGGAATTCAATTCTCCATTGAATGCAAGGCCCTTGCATTCAACTGCCTTAGAAAGACAAAATAATAAGAATAGTGCTTATGAAGCATGCCAAGTAAAATATTAGATTTAATTTATTGTACATGTTTTCTCTTATATATTTTATATTCTCTCAAATTCTTACAGTAATCATCATTGCTGGATTGTTATGCTCGATTTATAGTTTAGAAGTCTGACATTCATAAGCTTTAGGAAGACTTTGAAGAGCAGAGGAAAAAGTTGTAAAAAAATTACTCTGTACCATAGAAAAATTTTGCAGGCTACAAAAAGTAGATTGAGAAAGTCATAGCTAGATATGAGGCAACTTGAGAGAAAGAGGGTTTTCTTAAAAGAATTTCTAGTGTTTTAGGGATAACACTTCAATCTAAACTAGTGTTTAGAATTTTGCTTTGTGTTTGATAAAAAAAGGGGTTACTATAATCTCGGAGAAGCTATGTGGGTGAAGTAATAGACACAGTAGCAAAGTGACTTCAATGATAGAAGTGTTTGAGTTCAGAGATAGACAGGGAAATGAGCAGACGAGAGGCTGTCTCTTTTACTAATGAGTCCTGTGGACTTAGTTTGAACCTAATGGAGATAGGGAATGCAAGAAGTATCTGAGGGATCTGCCTTTGCTGGTACAGAGCTATCTATCAAGTGGCCTAGGAACAACAAGATACAATAGCACTCTGGGCCAGAAGCCAGTGTTAAGCACCACTCCTAAGAGCCTTTGCTAGCCAGGACCTCAATAACAAGTGGCAGGCAAGTGAGGAGTGCTTGCCAACTTTGTTCTACCCATGTGGAGACCACAGAAATAGATGGATGAGACTCTGCTATTACACAGGGAGGGCCTGAGATTTGCGCTATTGCTGTTATTGTAAGGACAGGATAGTAAGGTAAGGCTTGGGGAAAATGGGAATTGCAATAAAAAAGTAGTTCTTAAACTGAGGGTACCTAATAGAGGGAAGTTTTTCTAAAAGAGCCATGCCTATGTCCTACTTCCAGAGGTTCTGATTTAGAAAGCCTAAGGGGACGTTTGGTGGCAGGGTGATGAAAAGGCTCATGAGTAATTCTCATGCTTATGCTTGGTTGAAAGCCAGTGCCTTAAATTTATCAGCTTGTGTCAGAGGTGGAAATAGCTATTAAAAACAAAATTGAGGTTTTGGAAATTATTTCCCTTTTTGACTTTATTGCTTTATATCCTCAACCCTTTCTCCTACCTTCCCACATTCTCATGAAAATAACTTCCTTTCCCTAGTATTGGTTTTGTTAATTCCTCACTGAAGGCTTCTCTGATGGGGAATTACTGCAAGATTCAGCCAGCCTTTACCCCCCGGATTCTTCAGACTTGGACTCAGATGAAAAGAAAAGTGAAGAATGTAAACATCCTTTTTTCTTCCTTAAAAGAAAATGGCTGCAATCTTATTTGATCAGATCTGGTCAGTGTTAAACAACTGAGTGAATATTTTGCTTGAAACATCCTCTCTCTTCCACTACTATTTCTACAGGTTGTTCCACTGTTATTTTTTCTTAAGAGTTATTAATGGAATTTAGACATCAAAGCACTTTCAGCTCCATTTCCCAAGACCTGTTCCATATGTGACATATACAACCCTGTAGAGTTGTAAGCCACACAGAATCCTTCACCATCCATACCTTCATAAAATCCCATGTGAACCAAGGGAGTAGGTCTTCATTATGTAGAAGCTACAGTATTAAAAATAAACTGGGTTAGTGACCTAATTCTAGTTCAAGGACTCCTTTATTCCTCAATGTTATTTGAGATTTTCAAGTTTTTGTCTTCTGGAAATAAAGCTAAACTACAATAACAGCAGCAATTTTTTTTAGAGTAAAAATTTCAAATGCTTGTTTTAGTAATTGAGCAAACAGAGGTCAAAATAACATCAGGAATTAAGCATATCTCTCCATTACTCTCCAGAAATTAAAGAAGAGAGAATAGATGAGTTTCCAGTTTGAAAGTCAAGTTCAACAGTCTTTTTATATTATGACTTAGTGGAAGGGCCCTGAGCTTGTAAAGAGAGGCGATGCTTTCAGTACTGGGGGAAAAGCAGTCTTCAGTCCTGGGAATGTGGTAACCTGGTGGTCAGTTGAGTACCCTTAGGAGGACTGACCCAGTCAACAGCTGGGAAACACAGGATAGTTGCTCTATTTGAGGTAGAGACACATTCTCATCAGATATGGTCCAACTACGAGGGTGTGTTTGTATCATGAGAAAAAGAAATGCTGTTTGTTTCAACTGAGAACTGTAGAATGTCTCAATCTCATTTTTTTTAATGCTCCATCTTCTCTTTTTTATTAGCCTGTGAGAAAGTTTTAACTTAAAGACAATTGTGCAAATCAGAAATGCATAATAATCATGTGACTATTTAACATTGATATTTACCATTTATCTCTTTAAAATTTTATGGGAATATATTACAATTGAAATTTAATGTTTGCCACACATAAGATAAAAGAGAACTAAGC
Source organism: Castor canadensis (assembly GCF_047511655.1). NCBI lineage: Eukaryota > Metazoa > Chordata > Mammalia > Rodentia > Castoridae > Castor > Castor canadensis. The sequence goes on along the minus strand of NC_133394.1, from coordinate 51,147,267 downwards.
TCCTTTTCATTTTTTAAGATAGGATTTTGCTATATAGCCAGGCTGGCTTGGAACTCACAATCATCCTGCTTCAGCCTCCCAAGAGCTGGGATTTCAGGTGTGCACTACCAGGACTTTAAGCTCTTCATTACACTTGTTATACTTCAACATAGTCAGTTAGTTTGGGTCTATTATTTATAAGGTGAAAAGAAATTTTATTTCTCAAAATCTTTTGTCCTTTACTGGTTGAATTTATATAACTGATTTACCCTCCCCAAATCTTAGTTTTTTTTTTTTTCAATATTTATGGAAAGTCAGTACCTCCATAATATTATTATATAATGGGTTTGAGATTTAAAAAAATCTTACAATTTTCTCTAACACATTCTTTGGGACTATTTCATTATAAAATCTAAACTGTGTATTGTTACATTAATATTTCCATTTCAAAGGACTCATTTTACAGCAGTTACAAGGTTCAATTTGTCAGGGCTAGGCATATATTTTTGTATTACCCACAATATATAGTGGAGTAAATGGACAGGACCTTTACTAAAAGTGGAAAAAAGAATGAATGCTTATTAACTAAAAATGAAACTTTTACTCACATTTTTCAGTGAAGAGACCATGTGGTTTGACACATAAAGTTGCATATAAACAACACCAGGGGAGTTTGGGGGATCAATTTTAATGCCTTGCTTCTTCTTCCAGCTGCCTCTTAGTAATACCTCAAGATCTAATAATACATTTTTCCATTTAGACAATTACCATGTTCTCAATTATATAAACATTTGAATTGTTTCTCTTTTTATTGATTTATAGATTCTATTGATCTACATAAAACAAGTCCTTGAGGTTTTCTAACCCACCTTTCTTCTGTCCCTAAATTCTTCCATGTGATCATGCTGATCCCAGCAGTTATTGGAGTGAACAGAGAAACACAAAATTACTTGAGTGTTCATTTCTGTAGAAGGAAATGAACAGAATACCACCAGTATCCCATAAAGACCTAAACTGCATGTAAACATACTCCATTCAAATGAAAAGAGACAAAGGTCAATATGTAGAGAGCTCAAAGACTCAGATTAAATGGCCATACAGGACATGTTCCATGGGTCATTGGAATGAAGTTATATCACTAAAACTAAACTTTTATTCTATAACTTTTTAATATGTGTGTTTTACAGGAATACTGTCCTGGAAAATAAGGAAATGAGAGGAATTATCTTTAGTTTTAAAAATTATTATTCATTAACTGATTTAAACTTTAAATCAAGAGTTTTTAACAACTACCTAATTTTCACATCTAAATCTCACACAAATAGGCACTGGAGGAAAAGCAGAACATATTTTCTAATTTCAGAGACTGGAGGAGAGGAGTAATTAAGCAGATATTTGCTTGGAGAAATATTTGTTATAATGTTTCCAATGTTCTTTTACAGCTATTTTACAAGAAATCCAAGATTCCTCTGTTTCTGGCAACTTGAGTGAAGGTAAGGGCTGTGGCTGATTTTTAGTCTGGCTTATATGTAAAAGAAGGGCACAACTGAGGTTGAAAAGCCAGTCCGAGACAGCCCTTGAGATACAGCTTTAGTTTCTGTCTCATTTGAAGCATATTAAAAAATCATGATGTATAGAACATTGTAGTTTGGAGACGGATAGAAAGAGAAATAAGACATGGCTTTTGCTTCAAAAATAGATTGTAATTCAGTGAGTGTGGCACAAGTTGTGTAATAGACAAGTCATATTTAGGGAGTAAACCAAGCAAAGGTTGTGGGGAACATGCTAGAGGTGAGCCCTGTTGGAAATGTTATACCCTCATCACTCTGATAATTGAAGTGCTACTGTTGGGAATCTTTAATCCCTGACCTTGCAGAGTGATCAGTGTCACACGTCCTAGTTTGTGTGTGTGTGTTTTGGGTGGGGGTAGCACTTGAACATAAATCCTACCTGTATTGGAAATCTGATTGCACTCTTTATTCCACCCAAATATCTAGTTTTTTCATGATATCTATACTCTCAGTGATTCTTAAGCCTTTGAACAATATATATTCTTTAGAAAATGTGAATAAACCATATGTTCCTTCCTACACTGTGGGGGAGGGGAGCACATGAACATTTCAGGGACTTCTTTCCAATGATTCTGGGAAAATCATCAACTTCTCTGTTTTTCAGTTTCTCAACCTATAAAATGTAAATAACAATACCTTCTACCACAAGATTTGGAGAATAAACTGAGATAATTAAATAAAATATCTAACACAGATTCTAGGGCAAATATAGGGAAAGTGGCAACCATGATCTCATTCTTTCTTTCTTTTTCACTATGACACTGTTCTTTCTTTTACTGTGATAGATCCCATCACAGAAGCAAGACTGGGGGACAAAATAAGGGACTGTTCACAAAGGAAGGTGACAGAGGGAAGTGACAAAAGGAGACAAAGGGATAAATGAGTTTCATGCCCAGGCATAAAATATAGTAGAATAAGGAAGTCTGGGGACTTCAAAGAAGTTATCCATGGGGATATATAGGAGAATCTGACTCTTCTCTGACAGTGGATAATTTATTGATTTAATATAATAGTAATGCTAATTGTGCCTGTAGCACTTTCACACTTATGATACTAGTAGTATCATCTGAATCTGGGAAGTTTTTGTTTAGTTACTACACCTACTTCCTCTCTACATTATTATAATTGTTATTCTTTGTAGCTAAAAACATGGAGAATTAAAGATTAAGTAATTTATACAACATAAAGTGTCTTTGTCACCTTGGGGATATTACCTAATATTTTTGAACCTGAGATTTTCTTTCCATAAAATGGGATGGTGGTTATTATAATATGTACTACATAGGATTGTTGTAGGGAATAAGTGAGTTTAAAACTCTGAGCAGTTCCTGACATACCTTAGACAGTCCATACACTTCAGATCTCACTATTTATTACAACTGAGCAAGGTGGATGCTAGAAGGAAGGAAAAGGATATGATGAAAGTCAATTCTCATGCAAAGATTTACCATACAAAAGCGCATCTTTTAGGAATTAAATCAGTGTTTTCTATATTTTGGTCCTTATTTCCTAGGTTTCCAGTGGCTACTCCATTTGTTGAACCAATGGCATTTATTGTTTTAGGGTGAGGATAGGTATATAGAACAAAGAGGTCTTTTGTTCTTTGAATCCTCAGGCTCACGTTTTTAAATCAATTGCAGGTTTAATCATGAAGCCACATTTTGTTTAAACAAAAAGTGTATTTTATAAATTCTGAAATCTTCCCTTTGCTTTCAAAAGGCTGGTTTTGCTTTACAAAAGTATTAGAGTATAGTATTCACAAACATCCATGGCTTAAAAAAAAAAAAAACTAGGAACAGCAAAATTTAGAAGGTAGAGTAGGAAAAGAGAGAACTATAGATAGGAATGTCATGACTCACCTACTTGGTTATTCGTGCCCTTGGGAAAGGGATAGAGGAATGTTGTGAGCTCCTTAGTAAAGTCAGGCATGTGGACCAGCATGGCACTATAAAGTCTCTAGGCAGAAGAGCCATGTCTGAAGACTGCTTCAAAGAATTTTACATACTGTGGCATGGTGAAGAAAACTGACTGATAATCCTTGAGTCTCCCACCAGGGTCTCATTCTTGCTGTCTGGAGGTCATTTCAATTTCCACTGTAGCACAGGAAGGTGAATCCAAAACAAAGCTTGGCTCTATCAGCAAGTTGAGTAGCCAGAAATCAGTTTTAGGGGAAACCAGGACTAGTAGAATTGTAAAGCAGACTACTGAGAAGGAAGTGTTCCAGTTAGCCAAGGAGTTCCATTGCATCTTTGGTTCACTGTCCACATCCAAGTATACTGCTGGACAAAAGAGTCTCAGAATGTAAGAAAAATGACCTTTTCTGTCACAGTATTTGTTACCCTCTTATGCCATCTTAGGTGACTTGTTTAAAGGGCCCTTCCTTCTTCTTCCAGATTCCTGTACAACTCCATTGCTCACCAACATGCATGCCCTAACCCATCCCCAAAGCCTTTTAGCTAATCAGGAAAGATTGTGAACCTTTGATCTGGACAAATGCCAGGTGAGGGGCAGGTGCAACTGCATCAGGGATATAAGGAGGAGCCACTGTCAGCCATTTTGTGCCTCTGTGCTTGCTTAGCAGGAGTAAGTACATGCTTGAACCCTCTTGATCAAGAGAAAATTGACTTGTCAAGATTTTCTGTCTCTCGTGTGTCTGTTTTTGACACCAGAGGGTTATCAATTCCAACAAGAGGAAAGGACAATTATGAAAGAACTCTGAGTTGAAAATGTCCTGGAGCTTACAAAGTTCTGGGAATTATTTGAAATCCTCAAAACCAAAATTAAAAGATCATGATGAATATATGGTACATTTTTAGAGACTTCCCCTTTAAAGTTGGGCTAAATGACCACTAAGTACAATTGGATCACCCTAAAAAATCTGGAAAAATGTAGCATCACAGAGCTCAAAGCCACAAAAAACATCCAATCAAAGATTACTGCTAAGTGAGGAAACAGGAAAATGTGATCCATAACTTGGAGAAAAGTCAGTCAATAGAATAGACTAAAAATAAGATAGATGTCAAAATTAATTAAGATACATGAGATTTATAATAGTAAAAGACAAATATATACATAAATATGTATGTGTATATACACATGAACATAGATACATGAATACAGGTAAAATAAAGCATAAAGTGATGACATAAATGGAAAACATAAACAGACTCAAATGGAACTTTATAAAATAAAATATCCCAAATAAAAGCTGTGGATGACATAATCAGCAGGCATAGATACCACAGAGACAGTATCACTGAATATGAAGACATATGATAGGAAATATCCAAAATGAAGCACAGAAAATAAAAGGCTGAAAATTTTTTCTTCAGTAACCTATGAGACAAGTAAAATTATTTAACATATGTGCAATTGGAATTTCATAAGGCAAAGAGGAGCATGATATTCCAAGAGGTAATTGCAAAATTGTCCAAATTTGATTTTTTAAAAAACTGTAAACCCACAAACACAAAAAGCAAAACGAAATCCAAGTAAAATAAATGTAAATAAAACCTTGCTAACAGCTAAAACAGTGTTTTGAAAGGTACTCTTAAAAATAACCAAAACTCCAAGACATATCAATTTCACAAAAGCAAGGATAAAAGGCACATCAGAAATTAAGAGATTTAGCTGGGGATGTAATTCGGTGGTAGAGCGCTTGCCTGGCATGTGCAAAGCCTTAGGTCAATCACCAGCACTGAAAAAGCAATTTTAAAGGAAGTTATGTAAATCCAAGGAAAATGATTTAGTTCTCTAAAATGTTGGTAGAAAAAAGGTATTAAAGTTGCATGTCTAACAAAATATCCTTAAAATAAAGTGAGACAAAAATTGAAAAGCTTATTGTATTATTTATGTGGAAAATCAGAAGATCTTAAATCTCCAGATAACATTTAAAAATAAAAAAATTAGAGAATTTGCACAATCTGATTTCCAGATTTATAAAATTACACTATTCAAGGATGCATAGTATTGAAAAGTAGATATATAGATTAATGAAATGGAAATAACAGCCCAGAAATAAACCAATACTTACATAACTGATAGATTTTCAACATAGGTGTCAAAAATTCATGGCGGGGGTGGGGGAAGAGTGTTTTCATCAAATTGTGCTGGAATAATTATGTACCTGAATGAGAAAAACTGAATCCCAACCCTTTCATTATACCATACATTAAAAACTAAGCAATCAAAATATATAATTAAACATAGGAACTAAAACCATAAAACTTTTAGAAGAAAACATGGGAGAAAATCTTAATGACTTCTAGCTAGCCTAGGCAAAGAATTATTAGATGAGAGATAATCATAAGACATAGATGAAAATGTAATGAATTGGACTTTCAAAAGATGGTAAGAAGATGAAACATGGGAGAAAATATTTGTAAAACATATCTGACATAAGATGTGTTTTTGGGTGTTTATACATATGTGAGTATATTATAAAGAACTTTCACAACTCAATAAAAAAACTAAAAATAAAGGATTTGGGCATTTCATAAAAGAGGATATGCAAATGGCTAACCAGCTCAAACAAATTTTCAACATTATTTATATTATGAAAATATCAACAAAAACCAACATTAAAATACCCATTAAAATGACTTGAATTGATTTAGATTTTTGTTTTTGGCAGTGCTGGGGTTTGAATCACGAGCTTCACACTTGCTAGGTAGGTGCTTTACCACTTGAGCCACACATCCAGCCTAAAATGACTTAAATTGAAAAGTTTGATAATTCCCAGTGCTAGAAAAACTGGAATTCTAATATATTACTGGTAGGAAGATATATTGTCACATCCACTTTGAATAACAGTTTGTCAATTTCTTAAAAAGTTAAGTATATGCTTAACATATTATTCACTATGTCTGAAAAACCATGTATTGTGGTTGTTTTTTGTTTGCTTGCATTGCAGGGCTGATGATCCAACCCAGGTCCTTGTGGATGCAGTTGACTACTGACCTACACCCCCAACCCTATAACATGAGTATTGTATGTGTTTGTGTGTGTGTGACAGGATCTTGCTATGAACCTTAGGTTGGCTTGCACTTGCAATTCTCTTGCCTCTGTCTCTTGAGTACTTTTATACTTATGTGTCACTGTACTGGGCTCTGTCATGTGAATTTTTGTAATATATATGCAATGTATATTGTGAAAATGTTAGCACAAAGTTATTTTATCAAAAAGAATCTACACAAGGTAAGTAAACATCTAGAAGTTATTTATTAACATTAGACAGCTGGAAAACTAAAACTTAAACTGCAATAAGATGTCATTGAAGAGGATCCAAGATGGCAACAAGGGTACAGAAGCAGACAGGGTAAGCTCCATGAATAAAAAACCTTTCTGAGATGCTGGAGCCACACTTGGTGGAAATAAAGCACCAAGGAGAATCAAAATTTTGACATCTTGAATCTCTAGCCCATGGAAAGCTTCTCCATGCCACGTTACACTGAGAAAACAGGTGGGCTGCCACCATTGCCAGACACCAGCTCCAAACCTTCTTGGGAGACATTTGGCAGAACAAACAGGTGAGCACCAAGCATCACATGGTATTCCCCCAGCTACCTCTGGGATAAACCAGCATAGCCCCCTGGGCAGACTGACATCCCCACAAAAAAAAAGCCTGAACAATAAACAACGAACTGAATAGTAGCACAAAACTGAAGGGGCAGGAACTCTGAAAGTGCACTGGAGAAGGGGGTAAAGGCAAGGAGCTGATCTCTGCATGAACTTTTAGTATACAAATGACTGGAATGGCAGGCGGGCTGACAGTGGGTGGTAATAAGCCACTGCCTGAAATAGGGCAGGTAGCAGTCCAAAAAGTTCATCTCCTGAGCCAGTAAGCAACACTCAAAGCCAAATGGCTCTGCAAAATTGAAAAACAGACACCAAACCATCACAACAGGCTGACAGAAGGGGGCCTGCTGACAGATCACTGATCTTGCCCCAGAGAAAGGGAGTGAGGCAAAGAAACAAGCCCCCAGTAAAAAAGCACAGCAAAAACCCAACTCCAGGCAGGACAGCTGGTGGGCTACAGAGCCGATTCCAGAACCTGAGGACAACATACAAACTTAAACTGCCACACCTCACTGAGGGAGGAGGTCAGCTGCCACTGAAAGACAGAAGAAAAAAAGAAAATAAGAACACTACTGAACCATCTGACAAGACTACAACAGAGCTTTTTCTTAAATACCAACACCAGGACTGGATGCTGGAGGAGTAACAGTAGAACTTAAACTAAGACTGAAAGTCTTTTGTTCCTGAACCTGGAGTTTTTTTTGTTGTTGTTGTTTTGTTTCTTGTTTGTCTGTTCATCTGTTCCCATTGATTTCTTTTTCTTCTTTTTTTTTTTTGGTGTTGTTCGTTTTATTATTGTGAATTATTTAACACTAAATTATACCCAGTCTAGGGACATAAATAGCACACACACACTTAGCTAAAAACCCAATACAGCCACAAAACAAAATTAAAACAAGGGAAAGAAAACAGGTGACTGAAATCACAAACTAGCCTATCCAGAACATAGTTGCACAGTACCAAGTGGAGCAATGGGAAGAAGAAAAAAGGATGAAAACCATTCTCCCTTCCAAAATAATTTAATACAGGATTCAGAGGGAAAAGAAGAAAACAGATACCCAGTTCCAGACTGCAACAAAACAAAGATAAATGATGCCAAGGAACCCAATGATACCCACAAGAACAACCTCAAAGAAGAAACCCTGCAAGTAAGCACTGAGAATTTCATGGAGATGTTACTAGACATGGTTAACCAAAATGTACAAGAGGCATTCAAGAAATTTTAAGACACCAAAAAGAAAGAATTTGAGAAGACACAAAACAAATAAATGAACTCATAGAAGCCCTAAATAAAAACCAAAGTGAAACAGAGAACACTATAAATAGAGAGATAAATGAATTAAAGATGAAACTAGACAATATTAAAGAGGAAGTAACCCATGATATGGAAAACCTCCAAAAAAAGAATGAAACAGAATCACAAAATACAATGGAAGGCCACTCCAGCAGATGAGAACAAGTGGAAGACAGAATCTCAGAACTTGAAGATAAAATGGAAATTAAAGGAAAAACTGAACAGTTATTAGTCAAACAACTCAAGATTTGCGAAAGGAATATGCAAGAACTCACCAACTCCATCAAAACACAAAACCTGAGAATGATGAGGATTGAAGAAGGAGAAGAGGTGCAAGCAAAAGGAATGCAGAACACATTCAACAAAATAATAGCAGAAAATTTCCCAAATCTAGAGGAAACAATGCAAATTCAGGTATAGGAAACCTCCAGGACACCAAACAGACTTGACCAAAATAGAACTAAACCATGACATATTATCATTAAAACAACAAGCACAGAGAACAGAGAAAGAACATTGAAGGCTGTAAAAGAGAAAAAACAACACACAAAGGTAAATCCATCAATATCACAGCAGATTTCTCAATGGAAACCTTAAAAACAAGAGGGCATGGAGTGAGGTACTCCGAGCACTGAATGAAAATAACATCAACCCTAGGATACTCTACCCAGCAAAACTAGCATTCAAAGTAGATGGAGCAATAAAAGTATTTCATAATAAGCAGAAACTAAAACAATATATGACCACCAAGCCACCACTACAAAAGATTCTTCAAGGAATTCTGCACACAGAAAGTGAAAGCAAGCAAAACCATGAGAGGACAGGCAGTACCAAACCACAGGAGAAGAAAAGACAAGAAAGTAGAGAGTAACATTGATTCAGCTGCACACAATAAAATCCTTAACAAAAACAACTAAATGACAGGAATCACCACATACCTATCAATATTAACACTGAATGTTAATGGACTGAACTCCCCATCAAAATACACTGTTTGGCAAACTGGATTACAAAGGAGGATCCAACAGTCTGTTATTTACAGAAGACCCATCTCATTGACAGAAACAAGCACTGGCTGAGGGTGAAAGGCTGGAAGAAGTTTTACCAAGCCAATGGTCCCTGAAAACAGAAAACAGTAGCAATACTTATCTCAGATAAAGTAGACTTCAAACTTACATTGATCAAATGAGATAAAGAAAGACACTTTATACTAATAAAATGAGAAATACACCAAACGGAAATTTCAAATATCAACCTATATGCACCGAGTGTCAGAGCACCTAATTTCATCAAACATACTCTGAAGGACCTAAAAGCATATATAGACTCCAACACAGTGGTAGTGGGAGACTTTAATACCCCACCATCACCAAAAGATAGGTCATCCAAACAAAAAATCAATAAAGAAATCCTAGAACTAAATCATACCACAGATTAAATGGACCTAGCCAATGTCTATAGAATATTGCATCCAACTTCCATACAATATACATTCTTCTCAGCAGCCCATGGAACTTTCTCCAAAATTCATCGTATCTTAGGGCACACAGGAAGCCTCAGCAAATATAAGAAAATAGAAATAATCCCATGCATTCTGTCTGATCACAATGCATTAAAACTATAACTCAACAACAAAAACAACAGGAGAAAATATGTAAACAATTGGAAACTGAACAACACATTGCTCAATGATCAGTGGGTCATTGATGAAATAAAAAAGGAAATTAAAAGGTTCCTGGAAGTTTATGAAAATGAAAACATGACCTATCAGAACCTATGGGACACAGCAAAGGCATTCCTAAGAGGAAAGTTTAGGGCCATGAATGCATTTATTAAAAGGACAGAGAGATCTCAAATCAATGACCTAATGCTACATCTCAAACTCCTAGGAAAACAAGAACAAGCAAATCCCAAAACAAGCAGAAGGAGAGAAATAATTTTAAAAAGTGCTGAAATTAATGAAATAGAAACAACAACAAAAAAAAAAAACCATACAAAGAATCAAGGAAACAAAAAAGCTGGTTCTTTGAAAAAATAAACAAGATTAACAGACTCCTGGCAAATCTGACTAAAATGAGGAGAGAAAAAACCCAAATCAGTGAAATCAGAAATGCAAAAAGGGAGATAACAACAAACAACATAGAAATCCAGGGAATCATCAGAGACTACTTTGAGAACCTATGTTCCAATAAATTTGAAAATATTGAAGAAATGAACAACTTTCTAGATAATTATGATGAACCAAAATTGAATGGAGAGGATATTAATCACCTGAATAAATGTATAACATGAAATGAAATTGAAGCAGCATAAAGAGTCTCCCAAAAAAGAAAAATCCTGATGAAGTCTCTGCCTAATTCTACCAGACCTTTAAAGAACTAATACCAACTCTCTTTAAACTCTTCTATGAAATAGAAAAGGAAGGAACATAGCCTCACTCATTTTATGAAGCCAGTATTACACTCATCCCAAAACCAGGCAAAGACACTTCCAAAAGGAGAACTATACGCCAATCTCCTTAATGAACATCAATGCAAAAGTTCTCAATAAAATAATGGCAAACTGAATTCAACAACACATCAGAAAGATCATTCACCATGACCAAGTCGGCTTCATCTCAGGGATGCAGGGGTGGTTCAATATACGCAAACCTATAAAAGTAATACAGCACATTAATAGAAGCAAAGACCAAAACCACTTGATCATCTCAGTAGATGCAGAAAAAGCTTTTGACAAGATTCAACACCACTTCATGTTAAAAACTTGAAGAAAACTAGGAATAGAAAGAATGTTCCCCAAAACTGTAAAGACTCCATATGAAAAACCTATAGCCAACATCATACTTAACAGAGAAAACCTGAAACCATTTCCCCTAAAATAAGGAATGAGACAAGGGTGCCCACTATCCCCACTCCTATTCAACATAGTACTGGAATTCCTAGCCAGAGCAATTAGGCAAGAAGAAGAAATAAAAGGAATACAAATAGGTAAAGAAACTGTCAAAATATCCCTATTTGCAGATGATATAATCCTATAATTTAAAGATCCAAAAACCTCTACCCAAAAACTCCTAAACACCATAAATAACTACAGCAAGGTGGCAGGATACAAAATCAACTTACAAAAATCATTAGCTTTTCTATACACCAACAATGAACAAACTGAGAGGGAATATGTAGAAACTAATCCATTTACAATAGCCTTAAAAAAAATCAAATACCTAGGAATAAACTTAACAAAGGATGTGAATGATTTCTACAAGGAGAAGTACAAATGCATGAAGAAAGAGAACGAGGAAGACTACAGAAGGTGACCCATGCTCATGGATTGATAGAATCAACACAGTAAAAATGGCTATACTACCAAAAGCAATCTACATGTTGAATGCAATTCCCATCAAAATCCCAATGACATTCAGCACAGGGATTGAAAAATCTACCCTAAAGTTCATTTGGAAACACAAGAAACTGGGAATAGCCCAGGTAATACTCAGCAAAAAGAGCAATGCTGGAGGTATCACGATACCCGACTTCAAACTGTATTGCAAAGCAATAGCAATAAAAACAGCATGGTACTGGCACAAAAACAGACATGAAGACCAGTGGAACAGAATTGAGGACCTGGATATGAACCCACACAGCTATGCCCACCTTAGTTTTGACCAAGGCACCAAAAACATATGATGGAGAAAAAACAGCCTCTTCAACAATGTTGTGGGGAAAAGTGGCTTTTTGCCTGCAAAAACTGAAACTAGATCCATGTTTATCACCCTGTACTAGTATCAACTCAAAATGGATCAAGGACCTTAATATCAGACCCAAAACTCTGAAGTTAGTACAGGAAAGAGCAGGGAATGCTCTGGAATTAATAGGCATAGGCAAGGACATCCTCAATAGAACTCCAGCAGCTCAGCAACTAAGAGAAAGAGTGGACAAATGGGACAAATTAAAAAGCTTCTGCACAACAAAAGAAATGGTCTCCAAACTGAAGAGACCACCCACAGAGTGGGAGAAAATATTTGCTAGGTATACATCAAATGAAGGACTGATAACCAGAATATATAGGGAGCTCAAAAGACTAAACTCCCCCAAAATCAATGAACCAATAAAGATATGGGTAAATGAACAAAACAGAACTTTTTCAAAAGAAGAAATTCAAATGGCTAAACAACATATGAAAAACTGTTCACCATCTCTGGCCATAAAGGAAATGCAAATCAAAACCACACTGATTCCACCTCACCCCTTTTAGAATAGCTATCATCAAAAATTCCACCAACAACAGGTGTTGGCAAGGATGTGGGGAAAAAGGAACCCTCATACACTGCTGGTAGGAATGCAAGCTAGTCCAACCACTCTGGAAAACAATATGGAAACTTCTTAAAAAACTAAACAGAGATCTGCCATATGATCCAGCAATCCCACTTCTAGGGATATACCCAAAGGAATGCGACACAGGTTACTTCAGAGGCATCTGCACACCTGTGTTTATTGCAGTGGTATTCACAATAGCCAAGTTATAAACAGCCGAGATGTCCCATTACTGATGAATGGATTAAGAAAATGTCATATTTTTATACAATATTTTACTCAGCCATGAAGAAGAATGCAATCTTATCATTTGCCAGTAAATGAGTGGAACTGGAGAACATCATCTTGAGCAAGGTTAGCCAGGCTCAAAAAACCAAAAATAGTTATGTTCTCCCTCATATGTGGACTTTAGATCTAGGGCAAATGCAGCAATGTTGTTGAACTTGGTGCTAAGAGAAGAGCACATATGGGAGGAATGGGGATGGGTAGGAAACCCAAAACTTAAAAATGTTTGATGTCCCCACTACAGAGGAGCTAGTACAGCAACCTTAAAACAATAGAGGTCAATATGGTAAGGTGGCTTTGAAGTAGTGAAGAGGTCAGGTAGAGAGGAATCAATTTGCATTGTAATACATTTGTGCATGGAAACAATGCTAGGAATCTCTCTATATAGCTATCCTTATCTCAACTAGCAAAAACAAGAGGGGGGAAGATGAAGGGGGTGAGGGGACAGGGGGATGAAATGGTCCAAACAATATATGCACATATGAATAAATGAATAAAGATGAGAAAATATTTAATATTCAAATAAATATATGTGACTTATATAAAAAAAGATGTCATTATTTACCTACCAGAGTACCTAAAATAAAAAAATTGTGAAGCTCTCAAATTATAATATGATTTGAGACAAAGATTTGGGGAATGGAATCATATTTTGTTGAGGGCTGTGTAGAATGGCATAGTCACTCTAAAAAAGCATTTTTGCAATTTCTTATAAGGTTACACATGCAATTACCATAGGCCACATTGATTTCATTCTTGGGCATTTATTTTGGAAAAGTGAAAACTTTATGTTCACACAAAAACCCCTACATGAATGGACATTAACAGCTTTATTCATAATAAGGAAAACCTGGAAAGAGCCCAGTTTTTCTTCAACAGGTGAATGGCAGAATGAGCTGTGGTGCACACCTCCTCAGTAATGCTTTTCATCAATTTAAAAGGAAATGTACTATTAATACTTACAGCATCCTGGGTCAATTTCCAGGGAATTACACTGAGTGAAAAAGTCAAGCCCCACAGGTTATACACTATATGATTCCAAATTTAAAATTTTTGAAATTTAAAAATTTTAGAAAAAAAGAACAGAGTAGTGATTGGCAGGGGATAGTGACAATGAGGAGTGGGCAAAAGAGAAAGAATGTGCAAAATGAGGAGTACTTGTGATGAAATGGCTTAGTTTCTTCACTGTGCTGGTTAATATATGAACTACAAGCATGACAAAATAGTACTGAAATAAATCCACAAACATACACTCAAATTAATACAAATGAAACTGGCAAATCTGAATTAAGATGGGTGTGTTGTATCAATATCAAAATTTTGGTTATGATGTTGTACTCTAACTTTCAAAATATTACTATTATGGTCCTGATATTATTAGAATACTCAAGTATGCCATGCAACAGAATGCTATTCAGCCACAGGGACAATTGAATCCTGTCACTTGTGACAACATGGAACTGGAATACACGTGAAATGAAATAAGCCAGGCAGAGCCAGGCATGACAAATAAGTCTCTGAAACATATCAAGTCCCAATATGTATTAACAAATATCAGTCCATTTCTAACTTAGAAACTTAAATAACACAAAGGAAATGCTTTGAGATGATGGCTGTTATATTCAGAAAATTTAGAATAGTTTTATAATGGATATATGTAGAACAGGCTTTGTTTCCTACCTTGAGGGAATAGTTAAGAAAGGAAGTAATAGTCTGGATCCACCAGAGTCAGATCCCAGAACTATTTTAACCTTGTCAAGTTTTTGTACTTTCTGTTGTTTGGTGCTTGGGGTAGACAGTAAGGGTTGGAGAGAACCAAAACGCAAACTTCTTGTTTGGTTCTCTTTCGCCAGCAGCCTCTGATCACACACATGCATTTCTTCCCTCCTTCAGCACACTGCAGTCAACCTGTAAGAATCAGCACCACTAATAGTCACAAACTGAGAAATCTGGGTCATGTTGGAGTTGATTTTTAAACTTAACCTTGTTGTATTTTAGTTTTTTCTTATTTGAAGTAAACTTTGTATTGGAGTATGTGTTATTCTTTGATGCAGAACAGCACATGAATTTCAGGTACAGTTTTGAGTTTTCAAATATAAACACATTTGTTTAATCAATGCCCAGGATATGCCAACACTGACAAATTGAGAGTTTACTACATAAGTATCCAGAGTTCTGGTTCCTTCTGAAAACCTGGAAATGTCACCACATTGCTTATATTTTAGATTTACATGCAATGTATTTCTGATCAAGGAGCCACAAAGGGGAATCTACTGGGAGTGTTCACAATTAGTGAGAGACACAGATACAGAGCATTTTTATTGGGTATGACTACATCATGAAGAATGCACTATGGTAAAACAGAAATAGCCTTTGGTCTTGATGAAGTTGTTAAGGCACTGAATTAAACAATCCTGGAGCTGCCTAGTCTCAGAATTTCTTCTATAAAATGATAAATGCTAAATGTTTCAGCAAGTTAATCCAGGAATTTCTGTTTCTTCTAGCTAAAATCTTCCTAATTGACCTTTGGGGAAAATTCTTCATTTGTGAATAATATATAGTTTAAGGATTTATCAGATTAAGTAGGAAGGTCTTTATCTTAGGATCATATCCCACAGAACAAATTATACTGGTCAGGAGAGAGAAAATTGGATGATGATAGAAAGACAAAATAGTCATTAAGGTAAAAATTATTTATCTATATATTATATTCATATCTATACCTCTTCCTATATCTCTATCTCTATCATCTCTCTTTCTCTCACTCATCTATCTGTATCTATTTCTATATCTACAGAAGTGTGGCAGTAGCCCAGAACAGGAGTCAGAACCCGTCCTAACAAATTCATTCACCAGAAAAATTTTAAAGATGGACATTGTACAAACAAGAATTAAGTGTTTCCTCTAATTGTTCTTATACTTCTGATCATTTTGAATAGTTTCACATTCCTTAAATTGCTTAACCTAAATTGCTAATGTTGTGTTTATTCAACAAAAGTCTTCCCAACAGCCCATCTTTAGTATAAGTCTTTCTTTTGTTCCTCTAAGCTCAACTCTGATAAGTTTGAGCATAAATGGAAGGTTATCTGTGAAATGAACTGGCTTGCATATCAGTTGAAGAGACTTGATCCCTGTTATATATTTAGAGGCACTCAATATGTCTGCTTTGAATTTGGGTCCAAAAAATTCTTTGGTATAATTAATTTCCTATTCCTTTAGGAACAAATATTTATGTATATGTGTATACCTATGTATGCTGACCCCAGGCCTACACACACACACACACACACACACACACACAACCACACACACATAACCTCCTAGTTCAGTCTGTCGTGCTGTGCTCTATTATGCCAATGAAAAAAGATGAAGTACACTATCATATCACTTGACAGAAATGTTATTTACAAGTTAGAAATTGTATAGGAGGAATTGCAATGCATTCTAGGATAAGCTAGGTATGTAACTAGTAACCCCTCTAAAGTCACAAGAACTAGAAAACATGAACAAAGTGCTTAGAGCCTTGGTGGGGGAGGCTGAATGGCAGGAAAATATTGGCTGAGTGGCTCACTAGGACTCTAAACTTACGACATGTTAGTCACATCTAGCTACTGCCAATTTTTATAGGATCCATGAGCTAAGAAAGACATTTACATTTTTAAATAGTTGAAAAATTATACAAACATAATAATGTATTTTGAGATGTGAGAATTCTATGAAATTTGAATTTCAGGTATCATAAATAGTTTCATTGAGACAGAACCATGCCCATTATTTACATATTCTTTATTCCTATTTTTGAGTTCTGAAGACCAAGTTGAATAGTTGTACTAAGAGACTTAATCACCACAAAGTGAAGTATTACTCTCTGGCCATTTCCAGGAAAGACTTTCTGACCTCTGGCCTAGGCAGTCTGAACCAATTAAATGTTTAATTTGCAAGTGAATCACTTGGGAATCTTGTGAAAATGCAGATTTTGATTCAGAAGGCCTGAGAGGGGCCTGTGTGTCCACATTTCTAATGAGAGCCTAGCTTGCACAATCCTGCTAGACCGAAGACTAGATATTAATTAACTAAGGTCCAGTACAGTTCTGCAAACTTATTCTTTAAAGGACCAAATAATAATTACTTCAGGATCTGTGGGCTATGCAGTCTTTTTAAAAATTAACATGTATTAACTATACAAAATAATGGGTTTTATTATGACTTCTGGTCTTCTTTACAACCACTCAAATCATCAGGGGAAAGTAGCCATAGACAACATGGAAAAGAACAGGAACGGGTATTCCAATAAAACTTTATTAGTGGAAGCAAGTGTATTGGATTTGTCCCCTGGGCAGCAGTTCACCAGTTGGTGGACTAGAGTGTTAGTGTGGAACATCATTAAGGAACAGACATTGCCTCACCTTCAACTGGCTAACTACTTTTATTACCAGTGACAATGAGCATAACAATCAGCTTTTATTTGTTGATTATTATGTGCAGACACTTTGTCTTCCCTTATTTAATGCCCAGAATAATTGTAGGAAGAGGAACTGCCATTATCCTCACTGAGGACATTAGGAAACTGAGCTTCAGAGAAAAAGCACATATCCAAAGCTTCCACAGGAAATCAGTGGTGGACCTGAGGTAAGAATCACCCATGATTATGATGGCTCCCTGTAGAACATGGACACACACAGGAAGTCTACAATCTGAAGAGTTGAACAGTGACCACCCCAGTCTCCTTCAGTGTGGGCCTGCTGCTTACAGACCTAAACTATAAGACAACACATCTCTTTGAATCCAGGATTAGATGGAGGTGTCATAAAACTAGGAATTTGTCTCAGGGATGGCAGAGTTTTCTGTTACAACACATTTTAAACCTTCATTGCAATTTCTGGATGTTAAATCTTTGAAAGACTTCAGAAAGTACACTTTGTAGTCTCAGATTTCTCATAGTCTATAATGAATTTGTTTTATTGTATACTAATATGTTATTTTAGGCACCAAATAGTAAGGAATTTGGCTTTCTCAGTATACTTTGGAATTTTTAATTATACAATGTATGTCTCTTCTAACCACAATGTCTGAAATTACATGTCTCCTTTAACATTCTTCTAGGATATTTTTCTTCTTTCATAGTTACAATCACTGAAGTAGAGAGCAAACTTGATTTTGGTCTAGAATGTAAGATTAATTTTATCCTTCTTTGCATTTTCATTTCTGTGTAA
Source organism: Castor canadensis (assembly GCF_047511655.1). Taxonomy (NCBI): domain Eukaryota; kingdom Metazoa; phylum Chordata; class Mammalia; order Rodentia; family Castoridae; genus Castor; species Castor canadensis. The sequence goes on along the minus strand of NC_133394.1, from coordinate 51,129,038 downwards.
ATTACATGCGTGTGTAAGGCATGCATCAGCATAAGTATATTAAGAGAACAGAAAGAACAAATGTGATAGTAAAAAAGCTTAGGAAGGAATTTTCAGACACAATATCCTCAGATTAAAGATAACATATAGAGATTAGTAATTTGTGTCATTTTAATGAATCATCTGTTGATTTTGACAGAGAGTCAGGTGTCCTTGCAACTTTTGGCTTCATAGAAACCAATTGGGCTTCCCAGAAAGTCATGAATATCTAGCAGAATATTTTTGGAATTTAATAAGAAAATACTAATCACCAGAGGGAAATATTAAAGTAAGTTATACTCCTGGTAAGTGAATTTCTTTTATTTTGGGACATTATTTCATGCAGGTATCTGGTACCACAATACACCATGCACAGTAACTTGTTTGCTTATCTTTAGTGATGTTTGACCTGTCTGTGAACTTGGAGGCTCCCAAAGCATTGGCCAGGATCATGTTATACAACTGCCTTAGTCAGGCAAAAGCAAACATAAACTATATTGATAAATCCTTTCCCTACTTTTAACCTGTAACTTAAAAGTACAATACCATAAATTTGGGTAAATGAGACAAAAACTGACATATTCATAAGTATTCTGTATTTCGCTAAGTAAGAACCTACTGGGTAATGAAAAGAATGCTAAAAATTCTGTTTAAATGCTTATGTATTGTATAATAGAAACTGAAATCACCTAAAAATTGGTAAAACCTTCTTAATGTTCTCCAGGTCCTAAACCCAAAATGGAACAAACATTAAATTGTGTCAAGATAATGTTATGCCTTCCTGAGATTGACTTTCAACTTGGTATTTGATTAAGGGCACCACATGCCTTCTACCAGAAATCCAAGCCCCAATCCCAAACCCAGGGCCTGAGTGTAATTGGATATAAGGTCCATCTTGCCTCTGAGAGTCTCATCCTGAATGTGTGTGGCTTCCATGCTTGGACACATAATAAATGTATTATTCCATTGTCACTTTCTTTCATAGGTTAATGAAAGAGTAAATTTTCCCTTCACCATCACTGCCATATGAAAGAATGTTTGGAATGTTAATTTGTAATCTTGACCACTAAATTACAATCAGTGTTGTCAAATTTGAAAAAAATAGCAACTAAGGGTTTTTAAATTTGTGTATTTCATCAGTTCTGAAGGACCATTCCTTTATAAATTGGAGTGTTCTATAAAATAACAGCCCAAAGGACAGGGATATGGAGAAGAAACATGGAAATACAGAATTATTTTTCTTCATTTGTTTCAAAGGCACATCCAAAGACAAAGGATAACTGTGATTTGAAATGCTGACTGTGCAAACTTATAGGCACTGAATAAGCAGAACAGAGACATGGATATTGTGTTTTTACTTTGCTGGTAAAATATGAAATACAACAGGAGAATAAAAAATCCTCAACTTTGCTGTTCATATTCAAACTGTCACTATCAGAGTGAAGGGTGCTCTGCATCTTCAATTGACTTTCTATAGCTCAGATCTGTTGGAATTTGGAGAACTAATGTGCCTTCAACAGCTCAGATGGAAAGTGAGGGGCTCTTCATCTGTTTTCCTCAGATGCCTGGAACCTAACCAGGAGCCCCCCTGGACGCAGGTGACTAAGTGAACCTGTGATTGCTTTTTCACAGTGAAGAATCCGATCACCCAGAGCGTGATCATGTAGATATGCAGTCCTTATAGATGTGCTGCTTGCGCAAAGATTCCTAGTGGTTTAGAAATGGGTCTGGAGGTGGCAAAAAGAGAGATAAAATTTCCCAGGACTCTAAGGTGTCAGATCCCTGGAAAAGAGAAGGAATGGGTGAGTTGAACTTGCTCAGATAGATTTGCTTAGATAGGATTCAATCTGAATTAAACTACTTCATATCTGGACATTCTGAGGCTTTAGTGTAATAAAGCCTGTCTTCAAAGTATTTAGAATCAGTGTCATGTGTGCAGGGACCCCTGGCATTTCAGTTCCCTTCTGGGTAATGGCCATTTGCTGTGGAGAGAATTCAGCAGTGGTGCTGGACTCTTGGCCACTGCCCTCACAGTGATAAAAAGGAATGGATATAGCCATCTCACAGCGAATGGCTTGCAGCCCATCATGGATTCTTCATTGAATACATTCATTAAATTCATGAACATTACTGACTCACAGAGAGCAGCAAGGTTCCCAGTATCTTGTATGTTCTGAGAAAGAGTCATAGGCATTTGTAACTTTTCAGAGTTCAAGTCAGTGAAGTAGGATTTTAACAAATCAAAGAAAATGACTAATGTTTTAATGCTCATAACTTTAAAAAGATACATGATCAATATTTTTAAAAAACCATTTAGAGAAAAATTTCAAATAATGGTGATGATGCAAATCAGAGAAGATTCACCCAATGGGGCCTGGTCTTGCCTGACCTAGAAAGCTCTGTTCTTTCACATTCTTGAAGTATATAGGGCTGTGCTCATGGGGCTTGATCCCAATCTGGGGCTGGAAATTTGGTTCCGAGCTTAGATTATTTGTTTCATGTTGCTATAAAAAATGAAAGAACATTTACAAGTTGATACTAGACTGCTGTTTACGATTTATGAAAAGCCAAAGAACAATAGAATTTATGGAACAGAATACACAGTATGGATTTGGAATTATCATTTTGAATCTACAACAAGTGGCAGGGAAAAAGAAATTAACAATTTTTCAGTTGTTTGGAATGAAACAATACTTTGTGGGATTCACATTTCATATTGCAGTTGTTTAAACAGCAAAATGCTGGAGTGGTTAAATATGAAACCACAAAGCTGAAGCCTGAGAAAGATGTTTGGTCAGAAATGTTTCTGGAATGAGCCTTCAGCCTTGGTTATTTATGTTCCATTGGTCAGTGATGAACTAGGCTATACTCAGCCTGAGAAATTATCCACAGAGGAAGCTTTGCTTTAGGGGTTTGTCTCTTCTTTCAGAAGTTTGAAGTGGCAGCACATCCCTTAACAGCTCATTTCCTGAGGGATACCAAACAAGAGACAAAACCAGGAAAAAAGAAGTTTATGATCTCTCACCTCCCTGTGAACCCTTTCTATGTTTAACATAGAGACATTCTCATAACCTGGATTAAACTGAAATCTGCCACAAAGGCCCTAAATATTTATTATGCAGAGGCCCACGGCATATTTTTCAACAGGAAAACAAGACAAGATGCCTTTACTACCTTTGTGCTTTGCCTAAACATAAAACTGAAGTAAAATTGAATTAAAAAAAAGACTTTGTTTTCCCTGTAACAATTTAGTTGGAGAAATTTTTAATAGGTTCATTCACAAACAGAATTAACAACTTTGGGTTGTCCACTGGAAACATATGAATCTACTAATTTCTATCAATTTATTAAATAACTGAAAAGAAGGAGACAGTCATTGAGAAGCCAAAATTAAATAAATACTTTGTAGCCATTGTCCCATTAGAAACTCACAGTCTTGAAGAGGGGCATCAATATTTTAGTTATGCACAAACTTAGAAGTAAGGGGACCTGGCAAATATAGTTTTCAGGGTAAGATTGAAGACAGAGCATGACTGACCAAGGTGTGGGTTGGGGCTGAGTGACATTTTGTGATACCTGTTGTGGCTTTGAACACTGTGAGATTCTTGAATGGCATTAGAGATGCAGTCATCATGTGTGTTTAGAGTTAGTGCTCAGTGGTATGTCATGAATGTAATATTGACACCTGATATTTTTATTTGAGTTCAATGGTAGAATGCCAAATGACTAACAGCTTTTTCACATATAAAATCACTTAGAAAATGAATGTATCCTCATAATGTCAAATGCTGAATCAATAGATTGAAATCTTTACAACAGAGGGGAATAGCAGGACAAGACCAGAGGTGGGGACCTAGGTAATGTGGCTGAGTAAAGTGAATAATTCTTGTAGTTCATCATTTCTAACTTTAAATTAAATGGGATCACTTGCAGCTAGTTCTAATCACATTTGATTTGAATGGCATATGGTGTTTAATAGCACTAATTCTTGAAATTCTTAAATTATTGATATAAAAATAAATATATGATTTTTTAAGTGTTTTGGTCAAAGCTAAATTATGTAGTAGATTTTATTTTCCTTGGCATTTTATAAAAAAGGTAAAGAGTAGCTGTGACCAATGGTGCTAGTAAATGGTAGAATGCCAAATGTTTCTAACTAGCTCAAAAGTTGGGTTTGCGGGGAGTCCTGAGTCATAGCATTTGACAGTTATCATGCTATAAATACTGTCACTTTAACCAATTTCAAATTATCAATGAGATGTCAACTTTACAGTCTCCTGGACATTCACCCATTACCGGAATGCACACTCTATTGTTATTTCTGTACAGATCATAAGACCAGTCCTCCAAACTTAAGAGTTTTTCAACTTAGTTGCTTAATGAAAGTGGACATGGAATGCTAAACCCTCTACCCTGTGATCCTCCTATAGAAGGAAAGGAAACAGAATAGGGATAACAGAGAGAAAATTGTGCTATATTTGCTGTATCAGAATCTGACACAAACATTTAAAGAGCACATTTAATTCAGGGGAAAGTTCCTGAAGACTGAACTAAATATTAAAGGAGCTTCTAAAATACAGAGATTTTAGTATTACTTATAGCATGCTGTTGCTGGAAGTATATGACAATAAATAAACTAGTCTCTGCTAGTTGCTAAACCTCTTCCTTGTACTACTTTTTAATTTATATTTCTCTGTTGTTTTCTCTTTGGCATCCTTTTTCCTCAAATCAGTTCCTCACTATCAATGCCAATTTATTTCACCAAAATAAACATCCCATGAAGCTTTTTGTCAATGAGACTGCTTATAATTTGTAAGTGAAACAATTTTATTTTTCTTCTCCTACAGCAGTCTTTAAATGAAAAGAAAATTATATGAATATTTCCAATCCTGTGCTACCTTTTAAAGAAAGTACTTATATTTTTTAACTTGCTGGGTCAACTTTTATTTTCCATTTTGTTTGCAGGATAGGAGTAACAGTGATACTCTAGAATAAAACAAAGAGAAAGGCAGCTCTTAAAAACTATTTAGGTCAGAGAAACCTTAGAAAAGTATAACTCCTTTCTTGGGCTTCAAAAGGTACTCAGAGGTAAGGGAAGTTGAGCACTTAGATTATTTTAAATTTTATTTTGTAAAGCCAGGGACTCTCCCTTCCCCAAGGACTTAAGACAACTGGCAGAAGAGTTCTGTCTAACACATCATAGTTAACCATTTTTCTTTATACCTACAGGGAAATTATTATTTCTGTTCTTCCTAATCCTTCTGCATTAGTTATTTGTTGGAAATACTGATAGCTCTCATTTGTGAGTAGGTGTTAAAATAGCACTATTGTGAAAAAAGAAAACCAAATCATGTTAAAGAGATCAGCCAGAGTCACACAAAGCACCATTGGGAAACTTCAGTTTATTTATGTTTTAGTTACTTTGTGCATTGAGATTAGATTTTGATTCTTCAGAGAATTGTCTTTCAAATTACCCTATTAAATGAAATAAAAACTTCTATCTGTAGCTACTTAGGCAAGAATGAAGAAAAATAAAGCTTACATTTCTTGTTTTCAAAGAAAGAATTGTGGTCAACTGAGGCACTCAATCAGTGAGTACTGCTCTGAACCTATGACCTGAGCTACAAACTTTGAGGGTTTCTCGTCCTTGAAGGCCCTGCCACATACGCATGAGGCATTGCCCTTTAAGGGCAAAAGGAATGAGCTTCTTTCCTTGAATTGAGTGTCTTGACTACATAGAGCTGTACCTTCTCTACTAAAACAAACAAACAAACAAACAAGCAAGCAAGCAAGCAAATCAGCAAAACTAACCGTGGAGATTAGTAAACTGGTAGTTAGCAGATTATGCTGTGCATGTGATTTTGTTCCCTTGAATTTTCCTAACTAGATTTCTTTCCACAGTGTCTCTCAGTATTCAGTAATGTCTTAAGAGTTTCCCCCTCTCTTTGTAATGTCATCAGTTAAAAATTATTGTGTCATTGATCACAATTTGATCATTCCTACATTGTGCATCAGGACTCATGAAGATGGCAAGGGATCCTTCCTCCACCCCTTAAGTTTTCCTACAGCCAACACCTCTTGTCTTCTACTGCCTAATGACTATTTCACTATGAATGAGAGAAATCTCCATTTTCTAAGAGAATCTTAGTTCCAAATCTAACCTTTTGTAGGCTTAAAAAAAATACTACACTTCAGATTTTGAGACTATTCTCTTTAAGGGAAAGAATCTATTTACCAGGTTTATTTATAATAGAGATTAAATAATAGAGAGGAAAGTAGTTCTAATGAGAATAACAGGATTTTAGAAAATTCAGGGAAAAAAGGAAGGTGAACAGATAGTACTCTTGTTTCTTGCACATTAACTTAAACATTTTACAGCTCTGCACCTACATTCATCTCTGTGGCTCTTACTACACAGTTGCTTCAGATTCTCCTGAAGGCAAAGCTCTAAGGAGATCAGCAGATAAAATGTATTGAAAAACCACAGAAAGAAACATGCAAAATAAGATGAAACTAAAATTACTCAAAAAACTATTCATTCAAGTGAAATTTTCTTAATTCCTGCTTTTCTGAGTAAGTATGCCATTACTTACACAGCATGCTCCTTTTTTCATTAGCATGTGTTCCATTGCATCTTTCTATCAACCTTAATCTTCAAATATGGTGTTTCCTTTAACTTAAAAGGATTTCAATGTTCCCATCCCTTAATTTTCTAGCAGACTTGCTGCTGAGAGAGATGAACTGTTGGCCTAGAAACACTGAAAACACCAATTTCCCTGGAGCAGTATCTCTTTAATCTCAGCGCTAAGCCCCCAAGTTTAGTTACAGCTTGATCATGAGCGCTTTAAGGTTAATTAAATGACCATTAAATGTCCCAGAGCAACCTATGAGAAAAGCTCAGAGGTAGAAAAACAGTCATGTTGGGTCTAACCTCGTTCCTTTTAGAGACCAGCATGGTTGAGTCCCTCTAGGAGACACACAATTACTACTGATAATAATGCAGGGTTTTCATTACCTGCAGTAAACCCATGCTCAATAGGTGCATAGCATACATAAACTTTCCTTAAATTTCCCAATTGGGCATTTGGTTACAGATAAGTACATGTGTGTGAATGTGCACGTGTGTGCTCGGTGGGCAACACAACTCTTACTTGCTCACCCTCTCCCTCTTTGAGGTCCTTCCACCTGTTCACCATTTATCAGCTCTCAAGGAGGAGGTCTGGAGATCCACTTTATGTTTCTTGAGTGAATGCAGAGAGGAAAAAGAATCTCTGGACTGATTGATATCATTGAGATAGTAACAGGATTCAGTTTTGTTTTGTTTTGTTTTTTAGATTACAATTTGGGTCAGGGTTTAGATAACCTTCTTTTAGAAAGTGATGACAAAGATGCAATTTCAAAATATGCTTAAAAATGAATACATTTGCACAAAGAGCTGGGAGAGGGAAAACCAAAACAAAAATAAAACAAGTAAAATAACAATACCAACAGCAGCAACCCCCACAACTTGATTCATAAACCGGGAGTCTGCCTTGGAGGAAGCCAGTAAAATTGGCATGAGTTGTCAAGGGACTTGCCCTTCAGATTTTGTAGTGACTTTCTTTGAGTTGCTAGATCACTGACAATCACCTACTGTTTCTGCTTCCACTCACCTGGGTAGAGTATCCTGTTTTTCTGAGAAGTCTTAGGGAAATGTGGTGCCATTGTGTTTTCATTCCAGATGTGATAAAACCAAGGGCACGTGAATTTCCCTGGATATTCACAGCTCTCTAAACAAGAGGGTCCAGCTTTGTCAGAGAAGTAATTTTATAGAACTCTACTTAGAAAATGTATAACACTTTACAATTCACTAAGCTTATTTGCAATAATTCACATAGAGAATTATTATATTATATAGATATATACAGTCTCAGAGAGTTTGACTATTATGAATTAATACCTAATGGGAGATAGAAAATGAGAGCTAAGAATACAAAGTGGAGCCAGTGAGGAGATTAGCAACCCCAGGACACCACTTCATGTAGGGGGATGAAGGAAGAAAATGATCATATAGAAGCCTGTTATGGGTAGATCCTGGAACTAGAATGACTGTACTGAGTGGAATCTGGGAAGGGTCAGCTGTCTCCACAGATGTTGCTTGACTCAGAGGAGAGAGGAGGAATGGCTTGGCTCCTACTTTCCTCCTGCTCTTTAATCTCCTACCAGTGACTACTGTTAAGTGAACTGGGCTGGAAGCAGTCGATGAGGGATCTGGATAGGAGAAAGGCAGGAGATGGGCATCAGCCCCTGTGCCTAGCATCTGCCAGATTCAGATAAGATATGAAATGCTGTTGAGGGCAAACAATCTGATAAACATCAGAGGCCTAGAGATGGGTGGCAAGCACCTGTCTTCATTTCAGAAGAGAGAAGAAGATGTGACCACAGATAACCACTTATTGGGGAAATCAACACTTTCTCAAAGAATAATTGTTGATGCTGGCAGCCTGTGTGTCATGAAAATTGAAAAACAGCAATAAAAACCAAAATCAGCCATGTAACACTGGCTTACTTCAGTAACCCTAGCTACTTGGGAGGCTGAAATCAGAGAATTGCAGTTTGATGCCAGCCCAGGCAAATAGTTCAAGAGACCCCATCTTCATAATTACCAGAGCAATATGGACTGGAGTACCTGTTATGCAAGTAAACACCTTGAGTTTACACCCCAGACCCATAAAACAAACAAACAAACAACTCCCCCCCAAGTTTTTAAGTATGAAAAATGAAGTTGGTACATATGTATGATTAAATCAGATATCAAATAGATCTGTATTTCACTCTTCAATTAGCAAAATTGCATAGCAAGTTTTAGAAGAAACTTTGGATTATATGTATGATTTAGGGGAGATGATTTAAAGAAAGGCAGGAATCCCAGAGACTATAAGATAAATAGATATAATTGATTATGCAAGATATCTTAAATGTATGACAAAACATAAAGTCATAAATAAAATCAGAATGTGCATAATAAATTGGGAAAGAACATTTATAATACATGACAAAAATAATTAATATCTATAATGTGCTTGCAAAGTAAGAAAAAGACAACCAAATAGAAAAGGTAGCAAAAATATTGACAATTTATACAGCTGAAAAAGAGATTATGATTCCGCTATTATAGAAAAAGCATTTTTTAAAAAAAGCACTCCATGAATGGTTTACGAAAATGGAGAGAAATGTGAAACTTGACCCCCTTGACAGGCTTTTTATATCAGTTATCGAAGGAATGAGTAGAGGATCATGGGATGGAGGATCAGGAGTCCATGAAGAGTTTGGATAGAACGTAAAGCATGTGTGTGGTCCCCTTGTGAACTACGGAAGTACAGACTAAACATAAATGTGCATCCTTGCTCTCATCCAAGCTCCATCAGCTCTCACCTGCTCTCCTGCAGGAAACTTCTCTCTGATTTCCCTCGTCCATCCTTGCCTCTGCACTCCATGTGCCACGTAGTGGCCAGAGAAATTCTTTGAGAAGTTCAGTCAGATCATGAGCCTCCCTGATCAGGCTTGTCTGCAGCGTTCCAGCTCACACAGAGCAAGAGCTCTGTCCCCTGTAACTTCTCTGCCTTCACATCCTAAGACCCTCCCTTTTCCCTCAGGAACTCCAGCCTCACTGCTCTCCTTGCTATTTTCTAAACATCCTGAACAAACTTTAGGTCTTGCTGCCCCCTTTGCTTAGACAGCCCCATCTTCTCACACTCACTTCCCCACCATTGCACAAATGACACCTCATCAGAGAGATTTCCCTGATGGACCTATTTAAAGTAACATCTTTATTCTCTAACACGTACACGCTTTATTTTTCTGCATAGCATCTACTAACACCTGCCATATAACTAGACTTGAAGACTAGTGTTGAGAACATAGACTGTCACATATAGGCACTCAAAAATTATTTGCTGAGTGATTAATGAACTAATGAATGAATGAATGAAATGTGTGGACAAGAATTGTCACCATAATATTACCAGTGAGTTGTTTTGGATACTTTTCATTTCTTCCTTATAATTTGCTCTATTGTTTCAAGAAGCTACAGACTTTAATGTTTTATTCTTATTCAGAAATCAGAGGATTTGATGAGTCTGTGGTAAATTTATAGGAAGAAGGACTCTTAAAAATGCACAGACTGCTTTTCCTTTTCATCTCACAGATGTAGGATATTTATACTCTGAAACTTTTGATGATGAAGGAAAGAATTTAAGTATTCTTATTAGGACTGGGGACGTAGCTCAGAAGTAGAGCACATGCTTAGCATATAGTAGGTTCTGGGTTTAATCCCTACTATCCAAGAATGCTTGTAGATATTCTGATGAAAGCATTAACAATGTTCTTAGATATAGTGAATTATTTAGCCCACTTACAACGTTATTTAGGATTTATAGCTATATAAACTATTTATTTGGTTGGAAAAATCCATTTCAACCATTTGATAGTTTTATCAAGCATCTTTCAGCATTTATATAAGAAGCAATGAGAGCCTGCTCTTTTCCATTAATCAGAACTTATTGAAAAATGCACTTCTACACATGATAAGCCATTCAAAGCTAGTGTGCAGAACTACAATTAATGCTGTTAATAATGGCTTTCCAGGAAAAGAATTTAATGACTGTGCAGAATCAAGACATCCAAATAAAGTGTCATTGTGTTTATTATTTCATTGTTTTCTTTGTCAGCATTTGAAAAACAGGCAGAAAAATTGGTCTTAATGTTAAATACTATTACCTTTAAAAGCACAACTCCAAAAAGATATTCATTCATTCCAATGTGCCACAATGTTCATTAAATGGAGTCCACAGGGAGGCAGGACAGTATTTCAACTCAAGGTTTCTCTGTCTCTCTTACTCCCTTCCTTCTTCTTCATATTCTTCGTGTTTTTTCATCTCTCTCTCTCTCTCTCTCTCTCACACACACACACACACACACACACACACACACACACACTTTCTCTTCCTTGTTTTCCCTCCCCTGCCCACCTTTTTCTCTTTTCCTCCTTCCCTTCCTTCTACCTTGGGCTGCCAGAGAGAGGTATCAGGCCTTTCTTACACACTTATGTGTATCATTAATAACACTGTATGGATGTAGAGTATAGATAGACAGACAAGGTTTGAGGCAGTGACAGTGGGCAAGGACTTACAATGTTCTAGGTGCAGAGCTAAGCCCATTATAAGTTCAATCTTGATGACTCTATGCAACAATCCAAAGAAATAAGTACATTTTCTGGGAAAGGGAACTAAGATCCAAAACTGCCACTCAGGCAGAGCCAGAACCCTACATGGTAGAAAAATCTCTGAGCCATGAATCCTTAGCTTGAGATCTTGCTCTTCCAGTGGTCAGCAGTATGGTTCTGGGGAGTCATCCCACCTCTTCTAATCTCACTGCCCCCTTGATAAAATTTGGAGTTCAGATTAGTCACCTGTGAAAACATTTTCTAGTTCTGATGTCATGTGATTATATGATTCCAATTTTAGCACTAGTAAATCCTCATAATCTTACTACTCAAAGGTATGCTATCATCTTGGATTTATAAGGTTTTTTTAACAGTGAATCCTGAATAATTCTTCATATATCTTGAAATAGGCAAAGTACACTATGTGTAGTCATTAATAAATGACATGATTCATCACCAAGTGTTACCTTAGATGGAGAGACAGGATGGAGTCTAGGTATTTGTGGATCAGGTTGTCTTTCAAGACATTCTGAGTTTCCAATGGGTCAGGCTACTCATTAACAATAGATTAAAAAGTCTCTTGGAACATTAATAGCCTATGGAGTATGGTTTGGAAAACATATCAATATTTGGCAATTTGATTTTAAATTATTTTTATAGGCATATATCTAAATAGTCATTACAGAAAATAAATTGCATTTACCTAATTCTTCATTTCACTGAAATGTGTTGTTAATGAACAAAGGAAAAAATGACCCTTTTGGGAATATGCTGTAATAATAGCATGACATTTTCCTTTATTTCTAAACCACATAGATGAACAAGAAGGAAAGAACAGAGAATACTTAAAACAATCAACAAAAACTTAAATGACTGAATATGTCCATACTTATCAATTACCAATCTGAAAGTAACTGGGTTAAATTCTCCAAATAAAAAATACAGGCTGATTATGTTAAAGAAAAAATTAGGCTTAGAAATATGCTGTCTATAGTTCACTTCAGTGTAAATACACATAGAATGAAAATAAAGGAGGGAAAAAGGTATTCCATTCAAATGGAATCCAAAAGCAGTCAAGAGAAGCTGTAAAAGTATTAGATAAAGTAGACTTTAAAGGAAAATTTGGAAATGGAGACAAGAGAGTCACTGTATAATGATAAAAGCATCAATGAAATAAGAGAAAATAACAATTATAAGAGTGTATGCACACAGTGCTGAAGCAACCAAATTATATAAAACAAACATTATTGGATATAAAAGGGGACATGGACTCCAATATTAATAGTAGAGGACTTCAACATTCCACTTTCAACAAAGAAAGATCAAATATCCAGATCAAAAAGTCAACAAAGAAATATCAGAGTTAATCAATATCAGGCTAAATTGACCTAATGGACATTTACAAAATATTTTAACTAAAGACTTAGAATATACATTCATTGTTCTCATCAGCACATAGGACATTCTCCAGAATATGTTAGGCCACAAAACAAGTGTCAAATAACTCAAAGAAACTGAAATCATACTGAGCTAAAACTAGAAGTCAACAAGGAAAATCAGAAATGGTATGGCAAGTTAACAGTGTACTCTTGAACCCCAATGGGTCAATAAAGAAATCAAAAGATAAAATTTAAAATTTCTTGAAAACAAAAAGAAAATGGAAACACAACCAATGCATGGAATATAGCAATATCAGTATAAAGAGGGAAGTTTTTACCAAGCAGTGCCTACATCCAAAATATTTTCAATAAACAGTGCTGCAATAAACATCAGAGTGCAAGTGTCTCTCTTGTAATCCTGACTTACATTCCCTTCATTGTATCCCTAGGAGCAGCATTGTAGGATCATGTGGTACTTCTATTTTTAGTTTTTTGAGGATCATCTACACTGTTTTTGTTTATTGCAGCCCTGTTCACAATAGCCAAGCTATGGAAACAACACAGATGCCCTACAATGGACAAATGCATTAAGAAAATGTGCTATATCTCTCTATATATATCTATATCTTCGTATCACTATCTATCTGTCTATCTACTTATCTCTCTAATATATCTAAAGTAGTTTTATTCAGCCATAAGGAAAAAGATACCATATGTTTTGAAAGTAAATGGATGCAACTGTAGGATATCATGTTAAGTGAAGTAAGACAGGCTCAGAAAGACAAGGGCAGCATGTTTTCTCTCATATGTCTCACAAAGAGCAATAAGATAAGAAAAAGAAATAAAGGGCATCCAGGTAGGAAAATAAGAAGTCAAATCATCCCTCTTCATAGAAAACATAATTTTACATATAGAAAACCCTGAAGACCCTATAAAACCTTTAGAACTATTAAAGAATTCAATGAAGTCCTAGGATACAAAACTCAACATACAGCATTCAGGAATATTTTTATACATCTAGAATAAAATTTCTGGGAAAGAAAACAAGACAAGCCCACTTACAATAGGTTCAAAAAATTATGATGCCTAGGGATAAGTTTATCCCAAGAAGTGTGAATAATCTCTACAATGAAAAACTGGAAGAGTTACTATCATTAAAATGTTCATACTAACCAGGTGATCTGCAGATTCAATTTCAGTCAAAATGGCAATGGTGTGCCTCACATAAAATAGACCTGTTGAAGCTATTCCAGGAATGGGGAGGAGGAAATAAAGGAGACTGATGGAAGGGGTAAATTCAACATTTATATATTGTAAGAACTTTTGTAAATGTCACAATGTACCTCCAGTACAACAATAACAAAAAAACTCTAAAATTCATATATAACTAAAAAAATATCCTAAAGAACAAAAGCAATCCTGAAGAAAAGAAACAAAGCTGGAGGCATCATAATACCTGATACCAAAACTCACTATTTACTATAGCAATTAAAACAGGATGGTACTGCATAAAAACAGACTCACAGATGAATGAATCAGAATACAGAACCCAGAAGTCACACTTCTACAGTCAAATGATCCTAACAAGGCAGCAAAAAGTTCATTTGAGAAATGACCATTGTGTTAATAAATGGAGCTGGGCAAACTAGGTATGCATATGTAGAATAAAGGAACAAGGCCTCTATCTTTAACCATATAAAAAAATCAACTAAAATGGGTGAATTTAACTATGATATATTGTAAGGACTTTTGCAAATGTCATAATGTACCCCCAGTAAAATAATAATATAATAAAAAAATTTAAAAATCAACTCCAAATGCATCAAAGATCTAAACTTAATCTCTGACAATACCATAAAAGAAAAAAAATAGAGGAAATACTCTCTGTCATTGATTCATTGGATAAGACTCCAAAACACAGGAAAGAAAATAAATGCAAAACAGACAAATGGGTGGTTATCAAACTGAGACATGCTATGCAGCAAAGTCAACTATAACAAAGTAAAGAAAAAGACAACTGTGGAATCTGAGAAAATGTTTACAGATGATTCTTCTAATAAGATTAATATTCAAAAAATAGAAGAAATTAAAAAAATTCAACAATAGAAACAAATGATCTGAAAAGTCTATATATTTTCATGGAAAAATTCAAATTGCCAACCAGTACATGAAAAAAATGCTCAATGTCACTAGTCATCAGGGAAATGAAAGTCAAAATCATAATTAAATCAACTCATCCCGTTTAGAAAGGCCATAATAAAAGACAAAAACCATTAAATGTCTCTGAGGTTCTCTTTTTTTTTTTTTCATTTTTCTTTTATTATTCATATGTGCATACAAGGCTTGGCTCATTTCTCCCCCCTGCCCCCACCCCCTCCCTTACCACCCACTCCACCCCCTCCCGCTCCCCCCCTCAATACCCAGCAGAAACTATTTTGCCCTTATCTCTAATTTTGTTGTAGAGAGAGTATAAGCAATAATAGGAAGGAACAAGGGGTTTTGCTGGTTGAGATAAGGCTAGCTATACAGGGCATTGACTCACATTGATTTCCTGTGCGTGGGTGTTACCTTCTAGGTTAATTCTTTTTGATCTAACCTTTTCTCTAGTTCCTGGTCCCCTTTTCCTATTGGCCTCAGTTGCTTTAAGGTATCTGCTTTAGTTTCTCTGCATTAAGGGCAACAAATGCTAGCTAGTTTTTTAGGTGTCTTACCTATCCTCACCCCTCCCTTGTGTGCTCTCGCTTTTATCATGTGCTCATAGTCCAATCCCCTTGTTGTGTTTGAGTTTCTCTTATACATTATTGATGGCAATGTAAATTAGTAAAGCCATTATAGAAAACAGTATGGTTGTTCTTCAAAAAGTTTAAATTAGAATTACTATATGATCCACCTACCCCCTTACTGAGTATATCTCCAGAGGAAATGAAATCAGTATATTAAACATATATCTGCACGCTCATGTTTATTGTAGCAGTAGTCACAATTGCTTTGATATGGAGTCAATAAGGTGTCCACTTTTGAATGGATGAATGAATTGAAAAAATGTGTTACAGATACACAATAGAATATATTCACCCATAGCAAAGAATGAAATTCTGTCATTTCCCGGATATAACTGGAGGACATGATATTAAATAAAGTAAGTCAGGTACAGAAAGACATGTCCTGCGTGAGCTCACTTGTGTGTACAAGCTGAAAATGTTCTCATAGAAGCAGAAAGTAAAATAGTGGCAACAAGAGAGTGGGTAAGAGGAGCAGAGACAGAGGGAGGTTGGGTAAAATGCAGTTATATTGTGTGAATAAGTTTTGCTGTTCTACAGTGCAGTAGGGTGACTACAGTTCAAGATAATTCATCATATATTTTACAAAGAACCAGAAGAGAGGAGTCTGAAGGCTCTCAATAGAAAGAAATGGTAAATGCTTTAGGAGAAGGACATGCTAACTGCCCTTTTTTGAATATTACACATTGCATACATGTATCAAATTGTCAATTGTATCCCATAAATACGTACAAATATTATGTGTCAATTAAAAATAATATGAATTCCTCCAAGGAACTTGGAACAATGTTAAGTAAATATCTTTAAAATGTTTAAATAAAGTTCCATAGTATATATTGAAATATCTGGAATATACATCTTTTGTGACTTTTTTCTTATGGGTTATATTCTCAGGATAGAATTGCAGGTCAAAATTATATGTACTTTTAATTAAACAAACACTAGAAGATTGTTTTCCAAAAGTGTTACACTAAGGAATAGTTCCTCAAAGAATATACAAAAGTGATTGTGTGGACCTATTCTCACCAGTAGTGGGGTATGGTTTAATTTTTATTAGGCTAAATGTAATAAAGTACCTTCTTCCTAATTCATTCTATTTCTATTTTATTAGTGCTTTTCTTAGAAATGGCAGCTAAATTTTGTTATATGCTTTTGAGTTTCTATTGTTAATATTTTTTCTGTATTTAATTGTTATGTGATGTATTATGTTGCTGTACTTTCATTTCTGTAATAGAATTACACTTAGAGTCTAAACTCAAGGTTGTTAAAACTGTTTAACACAGCTTGATAGATGAGATTTGTTTTTTGGTGTTATTTTATTTTGTTTTGATGCTTATGCGTGTGTCAGTTTCATAATATTAATTTGAAAGTATTTACTCTTTTGCTGAGGTCTAGAGTAGCTTAAATCACATTGCAATTACCCGTTCATAAATGTTTAGGTAAAAATTAGCTGGGAACATATCTGCTACTGGTGATTTATTCAATAAAAAATTTTGCTTCTTTTTTTGGTGGTATTGGAGTTTGAAGTCAGAGCTTTGTGCTTGCTAGGCAGGTGCTTCACCCTGTGAGTCACCCTTTTCTCTCTGGTTATTTTGGAGATAAAAATCTTTTTTTTTTGCTTCGACCAGACTGGACTGTAAGTATCCTATTTACACTTCCTGTTTTAGATGGGATGAGAGGTGCATACCAACATGCTTATGTTTTGTCATTGACTTGCGGGGGAGCATCTCATGACCTTTTATGCTCCGACTGGCCTGGAACCTTGATCCTCCTAATCTCAGCCTCCCAAATAGGATTACAGGTATGAATCATGCACCAAGCTCCAATAACAAGTTTTAAGCAACTTCCTAGTCTCTTCTTTAGTAATAAATATATTGCTGTTTTCTATTACTTAAATTAATTGTGAACATTTATGCATTTCAAGGAAACCACACAGTTACTATAGATTTTCAAATTTACTGCAATGAAACTTAATGTATTATTTTCTTATAATTCTTTTACTGTCTTACATTTATCATTGTTTCCTTTTTTCATTCCTCATTCCAAGTTTTGGACATTTTGATGTGTCTCTTTTTTCTTTCTTTAATGAGACAAAAGATTTTCTTATTCAGTTGATTTTTTAAATAATAAATATATCTATCCTTCTACAGTTTTTGTTTTTATTTCCTTGCTTCCAACTTCTACTTTCATAAATTGTTTTCTTTTTAATGATTTATTGTATTTTAAGATGACTATTAAAGTCTCTAACATTTATTTTTTCTTTTAATAATGATTTAAGGCTATAAGTTTTCCTTTGAGTGCAGCTTTGTGTCCTCTAGTGTTTATTTATCTTGACTTTTTAAATACAAATATATATATTTTTGGTGGAGCTAGGGTTTGAATTCAGGGCCTCATAGTTGCTAGGCAGGTGCTTTACCACTCGAACCACTCCACCAGTCCTTTCATGTGTTAGGTATTCTTGAGATAGGGTCTCACAAACTATTTTTTCATGGCTTTGAACCATGATCCTACTGATCTCTGCCTCTGGAGTAATGAGGATTACAGTTGTTAGCAGCTGCTCCTGGCTGATGTCCATTTTCATCTGCTGGTAAACAGAAGTTTTTTTTAAACTTACAAGTAGTATAATATTTTATCTACCTTTTAATTATTTATTAGCATATTACTGTATTATAATGAGAAATAAAATGACTTGTAAACTCTCTTCTTTGAAAATATTTAAGAACACTTTTGTAACCAAGTGCATAATAAATTTTAGAAAAGTTGCATGGATTTAAATATATAAATAAATACCAATATTTGCATTCATACTTAACAACTATAAGGATAAAATCTCCTGTATATTTTAAATTGAATTTATTGATAATACTTTTCAGGTTTTTTTATCTTTACCAGGTCTTTGTGTCTGATTTGAAAAAAGACGTATTTAAATCTCCCTCATACATGTATTTTTCATCAGATTTTCCTCTCCTTCCCATAGTTTTAACCTTGCATGTTTATCACCTTGTGGATCAGGACATTCATTCAATGCATTTTCTTCATGTGTTGTGACATTTATCATGGCACCAGTCTTCTTATCCAGGTTAGTGCTTTTAACCTTAAGTTTTGTGTCATTTGATATTAATATTGTCCTTCCACCATTATTTTTGCTTGCATTAATTTGGTGTTTTCGTCTACTTCATTGTTTTCAGTTCTTCAATCATTTTAAGTAAATTTTTTCTTTTTCTTTCTGCGTCTATTGAGATGATTAAATGGTTTTTGTCTTTGCTTCTATTAATGTGCTGTATTACATTTATAGTTTTGCATATGTTTAACTACCCACCCCTGCATCCCTGGGATGAAGCCGACTTTGTCATGGTGAATGATCTTTCTGATGTTGGATTCTGTTTGCCATTAATTTACTAAGGATTTTTTCATCAGTATTTATTATGGAGATTGGCCTGTAGTGGATGTGTCCTTGTCTGGTTTTGGGATGAGTGTAAGCCCCTTCTTCTGATGCTTAGAGTCAGGCACAGATTTCTCTTGTTTGTCTTTATAAATAAGTTACCAATTTATTCCACCATGGCATTCCACTTTTAACAGTCGCCCCTCTTACTGCAATAAGATGAGTCCTTTAGCATACCTCAACTTGCTTATCTTCTCTGCTTCATCCCATCAGATGAGACATTTGGAATGGTCTTAATGTCAAATCTTCTCTTATCCCAATTCTATATTGTCACTGTACCCTTCAAGTTTTGTTGAGATAGCGAAATACTTTTAACTGTAAACTCATTAGGCTTTTATTTTACTGTATTTTTTATCTCAAGAATTCTTATTTAACACTATAAAAGATGCATTCTCAATCAGAGAACTATGTGTGTCTTATCTATTTTATTAATGTGTGCATATAGGCACATACTTTGCGTGAGAGTGTGATGTACTAAACTATTCATGTTCCATGGCTCAACTTGTCATAAATTTGTCAGAAGGTCTATTTCATTGAATACTTTTACCTTATTCTTTCAGGTGATAATTCTAATAGTTTGCTTTTTTTGTGGACTCCTGAAGATCTGGTTACCAATTTAGGAGTGTAGGAGGCCCTACAAGTGATAAAAATCAAAGCATCTCCTGTCTACCTCCCTGGGGAACTGTGAAAAATGAGACAGACAGACTCTCTCTAAGCAGCAGAGAGAAACTTCCTACTCCTCTTTCTGTTTCCATATCTTCAGAAATAGGGAAGATTCAGCTTACCACATACCACTCCTTGGGCTTCGTGGTGGTCAGTCAGATTGACCACATGAATAATACTGATTTTAGATGCTTAGAATAAACACAACTCTGATTGCCTGGCACTCATGAAGAGCAACCTCTACCTCGAGGGTCTCTGAGTTTGATTTTCAGACCCAAGCATAGCCCATTTTGGAAAGGGCCCTACACTATCTCTTCTGCCAAGACTTTTTCAGAACTCAATAGCATTCAATAATTTACCAAAACCGACTGTTGCTTGGTTCAAGATAGACAAACAGATTAAGATAGAAATTGTTAGGAAATAAGTATTTCAAATACTATCATCTTCCCAGAATCTTCTTAGGAAATAATTATAGTTTTTCAATTTAAACAATCTATAGCTTTTCAATTTAGTTTTAATTTTATAAATGAAAGAACATATTTAAACTAAGGAAATAAACAGAAGGGCAGTATCCAGTCATGTGTACTATAGGGAATATGGGAGTTATTTTTCTTGAGTGTCCATAGTCCTTCCAGTAACCCCTAATCAAGCTTGTGTGATTTCAGCCTTGATAAATTGCAATGTCAGAAATAATTCTGTTGAAAGTAACAGAAAAATCTACAATATATGGAATATATATATACATAGATGTACGTATATATGTATATAAAATGTGTTTATACATATAGCTATCTGGAGCCAAGCAAACTATAGGGAGGATAAGTATTAAGTATGTTGGAGTTTGGATAATCAGTAGGTCAATTATGTTATTGATGACTATATTTTGCCTCACTTCTATTCTTTTCTTGGTAAAATTGTTCCTTTTCAAGACTGCAAGATATCTTCCAACAGCCTCCAGGGATCCTGGGTTTCTTAGTCCAGGCAATGGCATCTTTCCCATTAGCTTTCTGAGGGAAGTGTACAATCTTCTTTCTCACAGTCTCCTTGAAAATATCAGCCATTTCTCATTGGCCCAATTCAAATCATATATACTGTCACAGACAAACACCTGCCCATTCACCTGCTCACACACAATTGTTTAAGGTATCATAAGGACATACACAGTGTCTATGAAACCATTGTTGCCACCATTATGAAATATTTTCACTTTGCTAAATCCATTGATCAATTTCAAGTCCTTATTTTCCTTAGTATCATTTTACTCAATTGATTATCCACTCTTGAAAGACTATCTTCCCTTTGCCTTTGTGAAGGTGCTTTCCTGGTTTTCCTTCTACCTCCCCAGCTGCTTCAGTTCTGTCTCCTTTGCTAGTTCTCAAGATTGTGTTGTCTTCTAAAAGGAGCAGATACAGAATAGTACTTAGAGCACTTCTCTTTTCTATCTATACTCACTGTCTTTAGGGTCTTACCAGTTTCACGGCTCTAAATACAATCTGTACAAACTATGTGTTATCAACATCATCATCATCTAGCAAATCAGCATGTTATCACTAAATGCCAGAGAAATATTATCTGATCTGCTCTTGGGAGGATATTGTCACACAGACTCAGTTATTGTCCACAATTTACAAGGGAGAAAATAGAGACAGAAGACACTGCACATAGCTGAGGCAAGATCAGAGAGAGAAGGTGGAACATGCAGACCTTGAACCCTGCCATGTGGACCCCAGAGTCATCCTTAGCCACACATGCTCTTCCATCCATTGGGTGATCACAGTCTTTCTGTGGCCTTCTGTTTTGTGGAGGAGAAGTATTGGGGTTTGAACTCAGGGCCTCACATTTGCTAGGCAGGCACTGTAGAATGCACTTGAGCCATTCTGCCAGTGCTTTTCTTGTGTTGGATATCTTGAGATGGGGTCTTGAGAACTATTTGCCCAGTCTGGCTTCAAACTGCAACCCCCCGATCTCTGCTCCTGGGATAGCTAAGATTACCAGCATGAGCCACTGCTCCTGGCTATGGGGCCCCCCTTCAACACTGTGTCTGCTGTCTGTGCAGGGGATCTAATCACTATGGTGACAGATCTTGCAAATAAAATACCTTTCCTCCTTCCTTTCCATTTGCAATTTGAACTTAACTTCATCACACTGAAATTAATATTATGTCACTTTTCATCTCTTAATTGCCAAGTCCAACAGATATTTTTCAGTCTTGTTCTGCATTTAACAGTAGTGAGCCTTCCCTCCTTGACACTATTTCCATGAAACTGCATTCCCTCACATTGTGCTTTTCTGGATTTCCTCCTATCTCTGTGACATTTTCATTAGAGCACATCTTACACAAAGTATGCTTTAAGTTTGATGTTCCTCAGGGTTTTTACCCCTCTTCTCATTCTGTTCTCTCTGGAGATGATATCATCCATTTTAGGGACTTACATTAGGACTTAAGAACTAATATCCCTAAATATGTGTGTGCTTGTCCTCACTTAGAGGTCCTGTATGTCCCTCAGTCCAAATATGCAGAGCAGAGCAGTCTGGCTCCCTTCTTACCACTCTGCAACTATTCCACTGTCTCTTTTCCCTGTTTGTGTAACAAAATGCCACAGCCTCTATCCAATGTCCAGAGAACTCAGAGGGTGTCTGATACTTTCTCTGTTCTTTCACCTTCAATACCCAGGTGGTCAGCATGTGTTATATCCCAAGTCTGTGTTCTCTTAACATCACCAATGGACTTGTGTTGAAGTACTGCTTATCTTTAAATTGAATTATTACAATAGGTTGCTATTTGATCTTCCAGATTCCAGACTTGCCCTTGCAATCTCGTGTCCATGGTGTTACCAGAGTAAACTTTCCACATTGAAAATTTCACCATGTCATTCCCCATATATTTTTCTTCATTGACTCTCTGTGCTTAGAGGATGAGTTTCAAACTCAGCAAAGTCCCTTGTTATTCAGTCCCAGCCTGCTTCTCCAGACTCTTTCTTTGATATTTCTTGAATTATTCCTCTTCTCTTCCTTCTGTTTTACCCCTTTCTTCCTCATTTTTTGGGTGGCTACTTCTCTAGCTCTTTGCTTGCCACTTCTCAAGCACTTTTTCTTTTTCTTCCCCATCTTCTTCTGTTAAAACCTTTTTCTTCCTACATTCTCCTCTTCTTCCTCTTCCTCTAGTACTAAATTGCTTGTACTTTGAAGCCCAAGAGACTGTTTTACAGACCCATACACCATCTTACACATCTTTCCTCATCTGTGAAACCCTGCTCATCCTGACAAGGCCAGTTCACATATTGTACCTTCTAAATTCTCCAAACTGAGTCAATTACTTTTTCACTTTGCTACTTTTGGAACATCACCACACTTTATGATGCATAAAGTTAGTTACAACTTGTTTGAACTCTGTGACTCTTTTTAGATTTTAAGTTCCTTGAAAGTACTAATTTTGTTCTTATTATCATTTTATCCCTTTTCAAAATGATCAGCACATAATAGAGTCAGTATTTGCTGAGCTGTGCTGAACTGAAGCATAAGTTAGTTTCCCCTGGGATATTAACTGTATTTTAGAGATGATATCATACATTTTACTGTCACAATAATGTGCACTTCATGTGTACCATCTAATGTCTAAGTAATATTCTCAAATTAAATATGTATAAGTAGTCAAATTTATTATTACATATCTTTAAAACAGCATTTAGTATTATTAACAAAGTACACATGTTATTTTGTGCTAAAATCCTTAAAATTTCCATGTCAAAAAATTGCTTCCATTTTCTCATGGAAATAAGAATAAAAGCAGTGACTTCTGGGATTACATTACTAGCCAAATTCAGATAAATTTGATTACCACGTTTCTAAGGAGTCTACATTTCATACTCTTGAGTCATCTATTTTTATAGCTTCATATTTATAGCACATATAGAAATTTAATAAAGTCACTTAGTAATGACAAAAATTAATTCTGATTGTCATCAGAAAGAACTCAGATAAGTTTATCCTTTAAAATGAATTTAACATCAGTAGAAAAATGAGACTTGCAATTCATTGAATCTGTTTTTATAGTTAAGGAACCAAAAATTAATTACTATCAACCTTGTCTCCCCATAGCTCTGATTTTTGTTTCTGACATCACCCTCAGAGCTTTAAAACTTGAGGGAAATAAAATATGGGTATGAAATTTAGCTTTCCATAAATGAATAAGATTTTATTATGTGTTAATGTTGATTCCTTTAAAGCTGGGTTTCTCGTGGAAAGACTCACAAAATTCAACTTTGTGTAATTATGTATGTCTGTCTTCTAAATCTTAAGAAGTTGGTGTATTTTTTAAACTGAGGGACAATTTATACAAAATTAAGTTATTAGAAGTGAACAGCTCAGTGGCATTTAATACATTCACAATGTTGTGAGTCCATCATCTCTATTTTATTCCAAAATATTTCTTTTCTGACAAATGGAAACCTGAACCCTTTGAGCAGTTACTCTCTATTCCCTTCCCTAGGCCTTGACAATTCTTTCTGTTTCTATGGGTTTTACCTATTCTGGATATTTCATATAAGTGGAATCATACCATATGTTGCCTTTTGTGCTGGCTTCTTTCACTTAGAACAATGTTTTTGAGGTCTATTCACTTTGCAGCATGTAAAGAAATACTACTTCATTCATTTTTATGGCTGGATAATATTCCTTTCTGTATATATATATATATATATATATATATATATATATATATATATATATATATATACATATACATATACATATATATATATATATATATACACACACACACACACATATATATCACAATTGTTTATCCATTCAACTGTTTGTTTATGGGCATTAATGTTCTGTTGCTGTGTTCAGTTTTTAATAATGAATAGTGCTGCTATGAACAGTCACATACAAGTGCTTGAGTACCTATTTTCAATTAGTTAGTGTATATATGTATAAATATAATATGTGTGTATGCATATATATATGTGTATATATTTTCGTTTTGTTTTGTTGTTGATGCTGGAGTTGGAACTCAGGGCCTCATGATTGCTAGGCAAGTGCTCAACTACTTGCGCCATGCTTCCAGCCCTTTTGGCTTCAGTTTTTTTTCATACAGGATCTTGCACTTTACAACAACCTTGGATTGTATTCCTCTTACCTATTCCTCCTGCACAGCTAGGATTATGATGTGAACCACCATTTCCAATTTGTTCCTTGAGATACAGTCTTATTATCTTTTTTTGCATAGGCTGACCTTGAGCCATGATCCTCCTATTGCTACCTCCCAACTAACTGGAATTATAGACATGAGACACTGTGCCCAGCTAGCTGGTACATTTTTGAGAAGGACAGAAGAGTCAGTATCCTGAAATTTAGAACACTGCTTGGAAATTTGACTGAATATAGACAATTTTCTCATCTTAGGATGCACAGAAAGAGCCAAACTTCAAGGATTTGAGCACTTTTTCCCCATGGAACTGATCACTCATTTTCTTGACAAAAGTGTTTGGACTGACAGTGATGGGGATTTGATTCAATTGTTCAATTTTGCTGAATGCATCCTTATGAAAATCAATTCTAATCATTTGTCAGATATGTGTTCAAATGCGGATGTAGAAATAAATTTCACTTCCAAGAAACTTATAGATAGTGGGAGGGATATTCAAATCACCTGCTATGAGAACTCACTGTGTTGTGGGCAAGACTGCATGGAGGCTGTGTCTCAAAAAGAAGGAGCAAACACAACCAATCATGGCAGGTCAAGCAGATTTCCCAGAAGTGAAATTTGAGCTCTTCTCAAACATGATGAACTTCAGTTCAAGTTTGCTGAGCCAATCCTTCCATATCAATCTCCTGATATAATGTACCTTTTTTTGAAAGTTTTTGTATATAAAAAGGCATATGTTGGGTTGAATATACACACAGACAACTATATCAATACGTGTGTAAAACATCAGATGGAATTAAACTACAGTAGACCATTGGTATCTCTGAGTCTCTGGTTCTAAGGAGACCACCTTTGGGGAAAATGCTCAGGATGCACAGAGTTCAGTGATATGCTGAGGATACTCCATTAATTTTTCCCATAATGCTGCCCAACTTCTGCTAAAGACCTGGCCACCTTTCAACAAATCTCAAATGGTCAGGTTATCACCTAGATTGAACAAATTATGTGCCATTTTTGGCTGAGAAGGATTCCCATAACTTTGACCTGGCCTTTTGGGGACACATTTGCTTTTTGTGGGGCAGACTTTCACACAACTAAGGGCAGGGAAACACTCAGTAGGTCAACAATGATTTAGATACAACTAATGACAATGCAGGACTGACTGAGAGCTGCTCCACATCCCCACGTGTAAAGTGCATGGGGATTTAAAATTTTGTTTTAGAAATTTTTATGTATTTGTATATTTATGACCATGCCTGGTCAAAATGGCATGTAATAAATCCACAAATAAGGCAGGCTTACTAGATACACACTGTTTTCTTAAACTGCTTTTGCACTTGATTTTATTGTGATGTTTTTCCTAAGATGTACGCATTAGCCTGAGTAGGAAAGGTGTGAAAGTTATCTTATGCAAAGAACAGCAGAGTGGGTAAAGTCAAGAGAATATGGGAAAGAACATGGCATATCCCAAACCTTAGAGAATTCAGTCTTTCTGTAGAGGAATACAGGAATTAGCATCCAAACTTGATAAGAGGTGAAAGTAGAAACACCTGACGAGTCTATACAGCATGGTGCTGGATTTGAATGGCTTTATGATTGTCAATCTGCTTTGTAAGAATTTGCATTCTCCTTCTTGCCTTCTTATGCTTACCTTTTAAGTTCTGAGTGAATCTTCATGTAAAACAGATTTTAAGTTCTTCCCAAAGAAACTGTTTCATCTTGTTTGTTTCTTTTCTTGTGGACTTGCCCAGATACAGCCCTGAATTGAGCACAAGTGCCCACACTTGTCTAGTTCAGCACTGCTGTGCAGTGACTTTGTCATAAGCACTGTGGTGCAGTGTTGGCTGTAAATGGACATAGAAGACAATATCTGTGTCCTAATGGGATCTAAATTCAAAGGAAGATACATAGATATGGAAATACAGATTTAAATATCATACAGTTAATTTAGAACTGTGTATTATAACCCTCAGTCCCCAAGACTGTTGAGGTCAGGTAAAGCTTCTTGAAATAAATGAGTTCAACTTATTAATGATAAGAAAACAGAACATTTTACACAAAGTATCAAGCAAAATAAAGATGGCCAGGTTTAGAAAAAGAAGAGCTGTATTATCTTTTTGGCACACATCGTGTTGGAGGATGCAGGGGGAGGAATTGGAGATCCTAATGTGCAGTGCTAAAGAGTTTGCGTGTATTTCTTTGCTGGTTACGAAGCCACCCAATAATGTTTAAGGAAGATGGAAATGATTAGACAGTATGTATTTGAGTACAGAAAGATTCTGGTAGAGAAGACTAGTTAATAGGCCTTTATAATACTCTGTAAAGCAGAGATGATAGGGCATGAGCAAGAGCAGTGACTGTGATCAAGATGGAAAGGAGAAGACTGAATTCATGAGTGTTTATAATTAAAACCAGAAGAACTTAATGATAAGAGGAAGTCATTTGAGAGAAGAAAACAAACAATTGTATATTTTTACTATGGGTAATAGGAAAATACCTATGCTACAAGCTAATGAAATTGAGAGAGGACTAAGAGAATCCAAGTGAAAATGATGAGTGCATTTTGTTCATTAGAAACTTCCAAATCAATAGCAAACATGTACTTCAGAAACAGAGGGAAAGTTGATACTGGAGAAACAGACTTGGGAATGATCCAGTTGGATGATTGCAATCAGCATTCTAAAGGGATAAGAAGGATATGAAACATGGTGAGTTGATAATTGTATGGGACAACAATAATGGAAAAGGTTGCCAAGCAATAACCAGACCATTAAATGTAGAGACAAGAATGAATCAAGAAGGACCGTCAAGTACCATACAGATGTCCACTTAAAGACTGGAGACAAAGTTATCCTATGAAATTCCCCAGTGCTGCGAATTCTTAGGTGATTCAAATAGGCTGAGGCCACTGATAATGACAATGATATGATAGAAATAAATAGGAATAATTAATATGATAGTTTATTTTGTGTGTAAATGTGACTGTGCCTTGAAGCACCCAGAAACAATTACACATTATTCTAGGTGTGACTGTGAGGGTGTTTCTGGATATGATAAACTTTTAATTCAGTAGACTGACTAAAATGGATTACCACCCTCAATATGATTGTGTGTAATCCAATTTATTGAAGGTTTGAATAGACAATATTAGTGTGCCTATTGCTCCTATTTCTCTGTAGAGTCCAGACTAATACAGACTTTAGTACCAGAAGGGGGTATTACTGTAACAAATACCTAAAAATGTAGAACTGGCTCCACAAATGAGTAATGGGTAGAGGCTAAAAGAATTTTGAGATGCCGACAACAACATACTCAAATTGCTGAGAAGGGATGTTTAAGGTGGTTGTGGTATGAGCCCGGAGAGAAGAGAAAGGAGCTATGGAGAAAGCCTCCCTCTACTCAGAGAACACATAAATAACCATGAACAGAGTACTGGTAGAAATACATAGATAGTAAAGAGGTCTCGGGTAAAAATAGCAGCATGGTATTGGAAATGGAGGAAGAGTAATCCTTGTTATTGAGTAGCAAAGGTCTTGGCAGAATCGTGTTCATG
The DNA here is from genome assembly GCF_047511655.1 of Castor canadensis. NCBI lineage: Eukaryota > Metazoa > Chordata > Mammalia > Rodentia > Castoridae > Castor > Castor canadensis. The sequence continues at coordinate 51,100,848 of NC_133394.1, read as the reverse complement.
TTCCAGTGCTTTGCGCATGGTAGAACTCGCATACAATGAAATTAGTTTATTGTTTGAGCAGATTTCTAAGCAAAGTGTTGAAGTGGCTTGTTTCCTCCTGATTGTTTATGATAAAATGCAAGAAAGAGAAATGAATTGAAGACAGAATTACAAGGCAAAAAGAAATCATAACTTAATGACTTAGAATATTCTTAGCCTATCCATATCCATATTGGAAAAATTGATAAAGTGTCTTGGAGAGAGAGCTGTATATAATGTGTGGCTAAAAAAAATCACTTGAGAAGGTAGAGTGAACTAAAGACCTAGTAGCTACTCCTACAGAAACTCTGCCAATGTCAACTGAGGAACAGAGATAGATCAGAATGAAGCATAGCCGCTGGACTTACTATATATTATAGCACTGGCCCACAGGACTACTCAGCTATGAACATACACTGTTCAAGGAAAGGGAGGGTGATTCAGAGATAATCAGTACAGCTCCTCTGTTTCAAACGGTGTATGGGGGACTTCTTAATTTCAACAGGACAAATGACAGCTATGTGCAGGCTTGTGATATGACCCCTGCCTGGCAGAACTGACGAGGTGGTCCATCACCTCGAGGTCCAGAAGACAGAACCACTGCCCCAATTGGTCCAGAGGACAGAGGAAGAAGCCTAACAAATATTCAATGATATTTGCCTTGCTAGGTTTTCAACTTGCTTGGGTGGGACCTCTTACCTCTTTTTGCCTTCTGTTTCCTCCCTTTGGAGACAGGAATGTCTATTCAATGCCTATTCCACCACTGATTTGCTGCATTTGACAAATTTACAGCTGAGGCGCAATTTTGCCTAGGATAAAACAACCTCAAGCTTTATCCATTTTTGGCTTAGAAGGTATTTCAATGAGACTTGGGAGTTTAAACTTTGATATTGGTGATGGAATGAGTTAAGACTTTTGAGGCCATTGGGACTGAATGAATGTATTCTGGATATGAGGACACGCATTATGGGTGACAAGGATGGAATGCATGGATGGTATATTACATTCTCCCAATATTCATATGTTGAAATCCTACTCTTCAATGGGATGTTGTTAGGAGGTAGAGCTTTGGCAGATAATCAGGTTTAGATGAGGTAATGAAGGTGAGGCACCCATGATGAAGTTAGTGTTCTGATAAGAAGGGGAAGTGACCAGAACTCTCTCTCTCCCTCTCTCTCTCTCTCTCTCTCTCTCTCTCTGTGTGTGTGTGTGTGTGTGTGTTATGTGAAGACAGGGCAAGGACACACAGCCACCTGCAAGGCAGGAAAAAAGTTTTGCTGAACCAGATTGACCCAGCACCTATCCTCAGACTTCTGGCTTCTGGAACTGTGAGAAAATGAAAGTCTGTTGTTTAAGTCACCCAGTCTATGTTATTTTGCTATAGAAGCACAAACTGACTAAATCAGCTAATATTTATGTGAATTTGTCATATGCCAGCCACAGTCATAAACATTTAACAAGATTTATCTTTAAGTTTCTTCATTTGGATTTGACTTAATTTTAGACTATTAGTCAGCCTTGTGTTATTAAAATAAAATAACTAAGATAATTAACTTACAAAGTACCTTTCATTTGTTTCAGCTCCTGTTAGATAGAAGGTCTACATTTAAAAAAAAAAGTCATTCACACTGGAAGGTATTAGGAAATTATGGAAAAATGTCCTAAGTATTATGAAAATTCAGTTTAACAAAATACTTTTCATTTTTCTGGGTTTTCTTTTATTTTAATCATATTATTCTTTTAAATATTAGAATTCAGTGGTGTGTTTTAAGAAATCCAACTCTGTACAAATCTATCAAACATATCATTTATAAAAGCTGATTTATTTAAAAGGGAGTATTTGCTTCATAAAATTTTCTTAGCTTAGCTGGATTGGTGCACTAAAACAGTTTTGGGGAGGTCCTTAATTATTTCTTAGGGAGAGATGGGTTTTAAGAGTTATCAAAGGGCAAAAATTACATTGATTTAGTTTAGAAATCTTAATTGGCTTTATCTGTGATTCTGTAATTGGCCACTACCTCTTTCCATAAGATAGAATAAGAGTTCCCATTAGCTAAGCAGAAGAGGTTGGCTTTAAAGGCAGGAAAGGCCTGAAGAAAGCAGAAACAGAACAGCAGCAGGCTGGTCATTTCAAAGTTACTTTCTTTATAAGACAGGACAGGGAGACAGAATAGAAAACAAAGGTTAACATTGGGTTACTTGAGGTTACCCTCTGTGTAAGGATCAAATCAGAGGGAACATCATTACCATGGTGATTGAATCTGGCCTGCTGGGGAAATTTGTGTTTTCTTTCTTTTTTGATTTCAGGTCAGATAACAATTTAGCTTCAGTTTTGGTGACATGGAAGTTTAGTATGTGCTGCTCCATTTTGAGTTTTCGTTGGTTCTGTTGGGGTCCAATGCTAAAGCCTAGTCCAAAGCAGCAGCTCTTGTGGTTATTTCAGAGAATAAAAATAGCAACTGTTCCAGGAATCAGGGAAGGGAGGATAGGGGAGAGCATTGTAGGGGTGAATTCAAGTATGATATATTTGATGCAATGTAAGAACCTTTGGAAATGCTACAATGTACTCTCACCCAGCATAACAACAACAAAAGTAGCAACAACACAGTGATGCTTCAATGGAAGCTATTCTGGTCTGGTGGCAGCTTCCCTCTGTTTGTCAAACCTTCCTGACTAGGTCACAACTGTGTTCCTGACCATTGTCTATGCTCCAATCTCCTCCCACCTTTGGCCTTTGATGGCTTGTCTACTAGTTTCCTTTCACCCTTTCCTTTTGCTTCCAGAGTGATTGATCCTCATTCTCAAAAGCTGTTATTGAAGTTTGCTCCTTGCTGTTGGAATCTCGGTTCTCTTTTTATTTAACACATGCAAAGGCCAGCTTTATTTTTATTCATTGTTTTGGGCAGTACTGGGACTTACACTCAGGACTTTATGCTTGCTAGCTTGCTAGGCAGGCAATCTACTCCTAAGCCCTGCCTCCAGCTCAATGTCTTCAGCAGTACGCATTGAATGGCTCACAAGGAGTCCAGCTGATCTTTTTTGCTAATGAAAAGATTTTGAAATTATCTATCCCTAAGCATGGTTAACATTTTAATTTCATTGAACTGAAAATTTGATTTAAAATTCAGTCTGCTTGTGTTTGCATGTGGGATGTACACTCACAATTTGTACCCATAATGTTTCTCTAATTCTCCTGAGATCTTGATCATTGTATCTTTCCAGAGTGTCTTAATACCAATTAGATATGATCATTCTGTGTTCACTGAAGCTAAGTGCAGCAGCATTAGTGTGGCCTGTTATTGGACATTTAGTACTATCTAATATTTAATATTGCAGACATATTTTTTATTTGTGCCTTAAATTTGCAAGTTGTGTTTTAAGGAAAGTATTTGTAGAAATTGTACTTTTTTGTTTGTTTTGTTGAAAAGATACTCTTGAGGATTCCAAGATGGCGGCTAGAGGGAGGAAGCAGAAAGCGAGCCTCCTATAGTGAAATCTTGGAGAGACGCTGGAGACACACTTTGCAGGCATAATCACTGAGAAAAGGCACAACTTTGACCCCTCCACACCTCCAGCCGGGGCAGAGAATCTCCACCTCACATTAAACGGAGAAACGAGGAGGGCCCCTGGGGCCGCCAGTGGCCGGCGCCCATATGGCTTGGGAAGACATGGACCAGGTGAGCTTCGCAGTACTGTGGTACCCCCACAGACAAGCCTGGGCCAGAGCAGCATAGCCCTGTGGACAGAATGACCTCCACCCGGGGAAAAAAAGAGAAACTGAGTAATAAGCAATAAGAACAATTAAGACACACTGGAAAGAGGGTGGGGCGCCCTAAGCCCTGAAGATTGGAGGAAGGGAATCCTTCCCGGGACTGTAAATAAACAAGCCGGGCAGGCCGGAGAGCCTCTGGCGGGAGCAGGGCACACGCCCAGCAACCAGGAGAAGGGAAGCTTGTGAGAGTGGTGGAGGGAGGAAAACTCCACAGGAGAGGAGGGAAGACCCACTTCCCACGTGATCTGTAAATAAAAATGGCGGCTGGCGGGAGCAGCAGCATCGCCCAGTAAGCAGGAGCAGGAAAGCTTGTGAAAGTGGCAGTGGGAGGAAAACTGCACAGGAGAGGAGGGAAGACCCACCTCCCACATGAACTGTAAATAAACATGCAGGCCTGACAATGCGGGGGCAGTGTCACCTTTCCCAGTGCTTGGAAAGGGGAAAGCCTGTAGCAGAGGCTCCCGCACAGGAGAACTCTGAAGAAACAAAGCCTGTGGGACCAGGTGAGTGCTAAGTTCACCCCAGAGACCTGCATAAATAATGCCGCCAGGTACAGCAGGCTGAGAGCAGCAGGCAGGCAAGCCACAGTTGCAGATACCACTCTCAGAACTGTCTCCAGACTCTTCTTTTTCTTTTTCTCCCTACCTTTGATGAGAGAACAACTGAATTACACCTGCAAGCCAAAAAACTTACTGAAACTGTATTGCATTTGAACTTGGGACACTTGGTGGGGCTTTTTTTTTTTTTTTTGGTGTGTGTGTGTGTGAGTGTGTAGTTTTGTTCTACTTTATGCATCCCCTTTGATGAGACAAGTACAGAACAACATCTGAGGCACCAACTCCAGGACTGGAGATTAAGACGGACACCCATATTATTAACACTGAAACTGCATTGCATATAAACTTGGAAGTTTTTTTTTTTAAATTTTCTATTTTCCATTTTATTTTAATTCATTTTTATATATAGATATTTCTTTCATTTACTTAGTTTTTATTTTTTTATCTTTGATTTTCAATCCTCTCTCTGTCTCTCTAATGTCTGTTCAGCTTACTGTTGATTAGTACACTGACACTCCCTGTTCATACCTTTGATATTTTCTAGTCTGATACCTTGTTCTGCTTTCTCCCTCTTGTCTGTATATTTGTCTTCCCCTTTTCTTTAACTTCTTGCTTTCCATCTCAGCTCACCCTTCCATTCTAAATATTACCATTGTTATTACTACAAGCTAGAAAATACTTAATTGCACACAGTACAGGGACAGTAACAACACCAAAGACAATGAAGAGAAGACAGAAAAAACAGGGAAACCAGTTTCCCCACGGCAAAAAATTAGTACAGGAACCAGAGGGGAATGAAGAGAACAGAAACTTAGATCTAGACTCCAAAAAAATGAAGATAAACTATGGCAAAGGACCCAATGAAGCCCACAAGAATAATTTAAAAGAAGATATACTACAAATACTCAATGAGAATTTTATAGAGATGATACTGGATAGGGTCAACCAAAATGTACAGGAGACACTCAAATTCCAAGACAACAAAAATAGAGAATTTGAAAAAGCAAAAGAAGAAATAAAGGAAACCATAGAAGCACTGTATAAACACCAAAGTGAAAGAGAGAACACGATGAATAAACCAATAAATGAACTCAGGACAAAAATAGACAACAATAAAGAGGAAAACTGCCAGGATATGGAAAACCTCAGAAAAAACAACGAAACAGACCTGCAAAAAAAAAAAAGGGAGGCAAATCCACCACAATAGAACAAACAGAAGACAGAATGTCAGAACTTGAAGATGAAATGGTAATTAAAGGAAAAACCAAAGAACTATTAAATAAACAACTCAAGACCTGTGAAAAGAAAACGCAAGAACTCACTGACTCCATCAAAAGACCAAACTTGAGAATCATGGGCATCGAAGAAGGAGAAGAGGTGCAAGCGAAGGGAATGCGTAATATATTCAAAAAAATAATAATGGAAAATTTCCTGAATCTAGAGAAAGATATTCCCAAACAGATGCAAGAGGCCTCCAGGACACCAAACAGACCAGATCAAAATAGAACAACTCCACGACATATCATCATTAAAACAACAAGTTCAGAAACTAAGGAAAGAATATTGAAGGCTGTAAGAGAGAAAAAACAAGTAACATAAAAAGGTAAACCCATCAAAATCACAGCAGACTTCTCAACAGAAACATTAAAAGCAAGAAGAGCATGGGGTGAGATCTTCCGGGCACTGAATGAAAATAACTTCAACCCCAGGATACTCTACCCAGCAAAGCTATCATTCAAAATAGATGGAGCAATAAAAGTCTTCTGTGATAAGCAGAAACTAAAACAATATGTGACCACAAAGCCACCATTACAAAAGATTCTGCAAGGGATCCTGCACACAGACAGTGACACCCAACTTAACCATGAAAAGGCAGGCAGCACCAAACCACAGGAAAAGAAAAAGCATGACAGTAGAGAGTAACATCAAGTTAAGTACACACAATCAAACCTTCAAACAACTAAGACAACTAAATGGCAGGAATCACCACATACCTATCAGTACTAACGCTTAATATTATTGGACTTAATTCACCCATCAAAAGACACCGTTTGACAAAATGGATTAAAAACTAAGATCCAACAATTTGTTGCTTATGGGAGACCCATCTCACCGACAGAAATAAGCATAAGCTTAGGATGAAAGGCTGGAAGAAGATTTACCAAGCCAATGGCCCCTGAAAACAGGCAGGAGTAGCAATACTTATCTCTGACAAAGTAGACTTCAAACCTACATTGATCAAACAAGATAAAGAAGGACATTCCATACTAATAAAAGGGGAAATAGACCAAAAGGAAATAATAATCATCAATCTGTATGCACCCAATATCAACGCACCCAATTTCATCAAACATACCCTGAAAGACCTAAAAGCATATATAAACGCCAACACAGTGGTTGTGGGAGACTTTAACACCCCATTATCATCAATAGATAGGTCATCCAAACAAAAATTCAATAAAGAAATCCAAGATCTAAAATATGCAATAGATCAAGTGGACCTAGTAGATGTCTACAGAACATTTCATCCAACCTCTACACAATATACATTCTTCTCAACAGCCCATGGAACCTTCTCCAAAATAGATCATATCCTAGGGCACAAAGCAAGCCTCAGCAAATATAAGAAAATAGAAATAATACCGTGCATACTATCTGATCACAATGCAGTAAAAGTAGAACTCAATAACAAAAGTAGAGACAAAAACCATGCAAACAGATGGAAACTAAATAACTCATTACTTAATGAAGAATGGATCATCGATGCAATAAAAGAGGAAATTAAAAAGTTCCTGGAAGTCAATGAAAATGAAAACACAACCTACCAGAACCTATGGGACACAGCTAAGGCAGTCCTGAGAGGAAAGTTTATAGCCATGAGTGCATATATTAAAAAGATTGAAAGATCCCAAATCAATGACCTAATGATACATCTCAAACTCCTAGAAAAACAAGAACAAGCAAATCCCAAAACAAATAGAAGGAGAGAAATAATAAAAATAAGAGCTGAAATCAATGAAATAGAAACCAAAAAAAAACATACAAAGAATTAATGAAACAAAAAGTTGGTTCTTTGAAAAAAATAAACAAGATCGATAGACCCCTGGCAAACCTGACTTAAATGAGGAGAGAAAAAACCCAAATTAGTAGAATTAGGAATGCAAAAGGGGAGATAACAACAAACACCATGGAAGTCCAGGAAATCATCAGAGACTACTTTGAGAACCTATATTCAAATAAATTTGAAAATCTAAAAGAAATGGACAGATTTCTAGATATGTGTGATCATCCAAAACTGAACCAAGAGGAAATTAATCACCTGAATAGACCTATAACTCAAAATGAAATTGAAGCAGCAATCAAGAGTATCCTCAAAAAGAAAAGTCCAGGACCTGATGGATTCTCTGCTGAATTCTACCAGACCTTTAAAGAAGAACTCATACCAACCCTCCATAAACTGTTCCACAAAATAGAAAGGGAAGGAAAACTGCCAAACACATTTTATGAAGCCACTATTACACTTATCCCAAAACCAGGCAAAGACACCTCCAAAAAGGAAAACTATAAGCCAATCTCCTTAATGAACATTGATGCAAAAATCCTCAACAAAATAATGGCAAACCGAATTCAACAACACATAAAAAAGATTATTCACCACGACCAAGTAGGCTTCATCCCACGGATGCAGGGGTGGTTCAACATACGAAACTCAAGAAACGTAATAAACCACATTAACAGAAGCAAAGACAAAAACCACCTGATCATCTCAATAGATGCAGAAAAAGCCTTTGATAAGATCCAACATCATTTCATGATAAAAGCTCTAAGAAAACTAGGAATAGAAGGAAAGTTCCTCAGTATTATGAAAGCTATATGTGACAAACCTACAGCCAGCATTATACTTAATGGAGAAAAACTGAAACCATTCCCTCTAAAATCAGGAACTAGACAAGGATGCCCACTTTCTCCACTCCTATTCAACATAGTACTGGAATTCCTAGCAAGAGCAATTAGGCAAGAAGAAGGAATAAAAGGAATACAAATAGGTAAAGAAACTGACAAAATATCTCTATTTGCAGACAACATGATCCTATACCTTAAAGACCCAAAAAACTCTACTCAGAAGCTTCTAGACATCATCAATAGCTATAGCAAGGTAGCAGGATATAAAATCACCATAGAAAATTCATTAGCATTTCTATACACTAACAATGAGCAAACGGAAAAAGAATGTATGAAAACAATTCCATTTACAATAGCCTCAAACAAAATCAAATACCTAGGTGTAAACCTAACAAAAGATGTGAAAGACCTCTACAAGGAAAACTATACACTTCTGAAGAAAGAGATTGAGGAAGACTATAGAAAGTGGAGAGATCTCCCATGCTCATGGATTGGTAGAATCAACATAGTAAAAATGTCGATACTCCCAAAAGTAATCTACATGTTTAATGCAATTCCCATCAAAATTCCAATGACATTCATTAAAGAGATTGAAAAATCTACTGTTAAATTTATATGGAAACACAAGAGGCCACGAATAGCCAAGGCAATACTCAGTCAAAAGAACAATGCAGGAGGTATCACAATGCCTGACTTCAAACTATATTACAAAGCAATAACAATAAAAACAGCAAAGTACCAGCACAAAAACAGACATGAAGACCAGTGGAACAGAATAGAGGACCCAGATATGAAGCCACACAACTATAACCAACTTATCTTCGACAAAGGAGCTAAAAATATACGATGGAGAAATAGCAGCCTCTTCAACAAAAACTGCTGGGAAAACTGGTTAGCAGTCTGCAAACAACTGAAACTAGATCCATGTATATCACCCTATACAAACATTAACTCAAAATGGATCAAGGATCTTAATATCAGACCACAAACTCTAAAGTTGATACAGGAAAGAGTAAGAAATACTCTGGAGTTAGTAGGTATAGGTAAGAACTTTCTCAATGAAACCCCAGCAGCACAGCAACTAAGAGATAGCATAGATAAATGGGACCTCATAAAACTAAAAAGCTTCTGTTCATCAGAAGAAATGGTCTCTAAACTGAAGAGAACACCCACAGAGTGGGAGAAAATATTTGCCAACTATACATCAGACAAAGGACTGATAACCGGAATATATAGGGAACTTAAAAAACTAAATTCTCCCAAAACTAATGAACCAATAAAGAAATGGGCAAGTGAACTAAACAGAACTTTCTCAAAAGAAGAAATTCAAATGGCCAGAAAACACATGAAAAAATGCTCACCATCTCTAGCAATAAAGGAAATGCAAATTAAAACCACGCTATGATTCCACCTCACCCCTGTTAGAATAGCCATCATCAGCAACACCACCAACAACAGGTGTTGGCGAGGATGCGGGGAACAAGGAACCCTCTTACACTGTTGGTGGGAATGTAGACTAGTACAACCACTCTGGAAAAAAATTTGGTGGCTACTTAAAAAGCTAAACATCGATCTACCATTTGATCCAGTAATACCACTCTGGGGATATACCCAAAAGACTGTTACTCCAGAGGCACCTGCACACCCATGTTTACTGCAGCACTATTCACAATAGCCAAGTTATGGAAACAGCCAAGATGCCCCATCACTGACGAATGGATTAAGAAAATGTGGTATCTATACACAATGGAATTCTATGCAGCCATGAAGAAGAACGAAATGTTATTATTCACTGGTAAATGGATGGAATTGGAGAACATCATTCTGAGTGAGGTTAGCCTGGCCCAAAAGACCAAAAATCGTATGTTCTCCCTCATATGTGGACATTAGATCAAGGGTAAACACAGCAAGGGGATTGGACTATGAGCACATGATAAAAGTGAGAGCACACAAGGGAGGGGTGAGGATAGGTAAGACACCTAAAAAATTAGCTAGCATTTGTTGCCCTCAACGCAGAGAAACTAAAGCAGATACCTTAAAAGCAAGTGAGGCCAATAGGAAAAGAGGAACAGGTATTAGAGAAAAGGTTAGTTCAAGAAGAATTAACCTAGAAGGTAACACCCACACACAGGAAATCAATGTGAGTCAATGCCCTGTATAGCTATCCTTATCTCAACCAGCAAAAACCCTTGTTCCTTCCTATTATTGCTTATACTGTCTCTACAACATAATTAGAAATAAGGGCAAAATAGTTTCTGCTGGGTATTGAGGAGGGGAGAGGGAGGGGGCAGAGTGGGTGGTAAGGGAGGGGGTGGGGGCAGTGGGGAGAAATGAACCAAGCCTTGTATGCACATATGAATAATAAAAGAAAAAGGAAAAAAAAAAGAAAAGATATTCTTTTTAAAAAGATTCTACAGATCTCTGTGAATATACTTATAAAAAAAGTAGTCCAGTTGCAAAGTGTGGCATCAGCCCGTGAGAATATATAGTTTCATTTAGAGAGGATTTTTGGTTAAATAAGAGGATGTCCAGGGATCTTAATTTATTTCTAATAGAAGTTGGAGAGGGAGATGACTTTTTATGCTAAACTATTTAGAAGATAATCTCAATAAAGTATGAATTTATCTTTATAATGCCTCTCATTTTATGGACAAATGAAAAGATGGTTTTCAAATATGAACACACACACTACACACACATACACACACATGCATACATACACACATACACCACACATACATGCATACATACACACATTCACCACACACACATGCATACAAACACACACCACACACACATGCACACACACATGCATACATACACACACTCCACACACATGCACACACATGTGCGTACATACACACATGCACACATACACACACCACACACACACACACACACACACACACCACACACATGCACACACACAAACACATACACACACTAGGCCTTGCAGAGAAACCCAGAAAGAATGCAGGTGGAACAGAAAGAGAAATTGAAAGCTGCACTTTATGTAAATAGTGGTGCTATTTCCCACATGAATGAGGAGCAGCTTTATAAAGAGTTTATAGCACACATTGGATGGGAGGAGTTCGTTAAATTCTCTACAACTAGAACAAATTTTAAGAGCCATAGTAATTGTTTAGGAGAATCTTGAAATGAAGCAGAAACAGAGCAATTGCAGTTGGAGAGCCAAGAACACTTCACTTCCTGAGAGCAGATAGCAAAAATTCTAGCAAGTCTCACATCGAATATGACAGGTGCGGAATACAAAAAAAAGTCAATTTGCTATAAAACTCCTAGATGATAAAAACAATGAAAGAAAAAGAACTCGACATAAAACATTTTCATAGTCTCTACATGAGATTAAGAATATAACCTGACCCTTAGTTTGAAACAGTTGAAGGAAATGGCAGGAGTACACATTCCTTATAAGGTTTTAGACATACACATAATCATTCTCAATAAAACATTTCTCCCCTCATTCCATAGCTTGGACTTAGTTGATATTTGTGTTCTAACACAGGATTTCACAAAGAAAAGGCAACATCCTTATAAGTGTTTTAGGTTTAGAGAGGGACAGCAACTGACAAATTGAAGCAAGGTTCTGACCAGAGTGATCACAAGTGACAAGTCTTCCTCCAACCCTTTCTTTAAATTAGGGGTCCTGAATGGTGACTCGTCTGTGTGTTTGCTCCTCTTTAGCCTTGCTTCTCAAAGTAAGTTGAATTTGCCTGTGTTTGCAATGCTGTTCTTAGTATGCGGATTCTTTTTATCTCATATAATTACGTCAATTTCTAATTCCTATGCTGCTACATTGTATCATTACATCATTGCATTACACATAATTTAAATAAGTGTCCTCAATGCATAATTCAGCTTTCATGGTTTCTAATGTGTTTTTCTTAGAATTTAGAGTTATTAGAATAAATCTAGTCAATTTTTTTGTAAAAGCCTTTATGATTTTTATAATAAAAAGATATTCAGAATGTGATTGTGTTACAAACATGCTAACAGAGAAAACAAAAGTTGGCATCACAGTTAAAAATTTGTAGAACATTGAGGTCATACTCATTAGCAAGGTGCTATTACACATTAATATTTAGAAAGTGACAATATGTAGATTACATGCTGAGAAACTGATATCTAAATAAGATATCTAAATAAGAGGTTTATGGCTTGAGGGGGCTTTTATTACAGCTGGTTAGAAGAAACTGAGAGGCATTTCTGGACCAACAATTGACATTTTAAGAGGATGTAGAAAAAAAGATAAATTCTAACACATGCTAAAAGTGCCTTTTTATAATTTGGATAAACAAATACATTCATTAAGACAATGTAAAGTAGTGAAAAAGGGACCAAACACACTTGGATTTTTTTAGCTGGAGACTTGTATATATTTGAATTAAATATTTCATTCCATAATTTTCATGAGTAAACTTAAAGAAAGTGTTATCTCCATTAATACCTGTTTCCTTCTAATAAAATCTCTCAGTTAGTGAGACTTTGTTTTTCAACCAAAGTTGTCTTGAGTGATTATTATGCATGGTTAATGCTAGGTTTGTGATGGGATGGGATCCAAAGGTAAATGCAGTAGCCCTGTCCTGGGTAGAAAGAGAAAAACACATGCACATTTAGTTAGAGCTAATTAACATTTGAGCACTTCTCAAATTATTTTGGTCTTAGGACTTATTAAAAATTATTGAAAATCTAAAGAACTTTTGTTTGTATAGCCCAGATCCATCAATATTTACCACATTAGAATTAAAATAGAGGAAGGTAAACAAAAGCACACAATAATAACACCTTCCTTTTACTAGATGGGAGTCTTATTCCAAGTCATATGGCCTCTAGAAAAAGATAATATATGTACACTTCTGAGAAAATGAGAGTAAAGCAGGCAAACAATGTCTTTGTATTATCAAGAAAAATGTTCTTGAATTCAGGAAGTCTGTAAAAGGCTCTGGAGGATTCCCACACTTTGGCAACCAATAATCTAGAGAACAAAGTTTTAGAGGCTCTGGTGGAGATGCACTCAAAGTTCCATGGGGATATAGAAGAAGGAGGCAATTCGTATTAATTAATGTTGAAATTACTTATTACACCATATTGTTAAAATTGGTTTCCAGCTGAGTCTAGATTTCAAAAAGCAAACAAAATAGTGATATTAGTTTTGCTAGTGATTCACTTCATAAAATAAAGGCATTCCCCTGCCACCTGGTGGCAATGTATCCTAGTTAAAGATGTAGTTTTTTAAATTTTTTATTTTATTAATATGTGCATACAATGTTTGGGTCATTTCTTCTCCCTTCCTCCACCCCCTCCCTTACCCCCCCATCCCTTCCCTCTCCCTCTACCCCCTCGCTACCCGGCAGAAACTATTTTGCCCTTATCTCTAATTTTGTTGAAGAGAGAGTAGAAGCAATAATAGGAAGGACCAAGGGTTTTTGCTAGTTGAGATAAGGATAGCTATACAGGGAATTGACTCGCATTGATTTCCTGTGCATATGTGTTATTATTCATTTATTCACATGTGCATTCATTGTTTGAGTCATTTCTCCCTCCTGCCCCCACCCCCTCCCCCCTCGCTTCCAGGCAGAACCTGTTCTGCCTGGAACTCCAGTTCCATTAAGAGTAGAAATAAGCAATAATAAGAAAGACATAGCATTTTTGCAAGTTGAAATAAGGACAGCTATACAGAAAGATTCCTAGCATTGCTTTCATATACAAATGTGTTACAACCAAGGTTGATTCATCTCTAACTGATCTTTACAGTGCTTCCTGATCCCCTACTCATGTTGACCTCTGTCACTTTAAGGTTTCTGTATTATTTCCTCTGGAGTGGGGACATCAAATGCTTTCATGTTTTGGGTTTTCTATATAACCCCGTACTTCCCATGTATGTTCTCCTCTTGTCTTGTAAGCCAAGTCCTACAACATTATTGTATTTGCCCTAGATCTAAAGACCACATATGAGGGAGAACATGTGATTTTTGGTCTTCTGAGTCTGGCTAACCTCACTCAGAATGATGTTTAAGATACAGTGTTTTTGAGGGAGGTACAATTATATGATATCTAAATCCAGATTTAAAGATTTTGAATGTTTAGTCTACCACTAAACACTATAAAATTATACTTGGAACCTCTGAAACAAGTCAACTTAATGCAAAATCATTCCCTAATGCAATAAAAACAAATATATTGAAGCTCAATTATGTTTTAGAGAACCAATAATTATGGAAATTTTCACAGTGCTTTGAATGTGAAGCTCAGTATTTCAGGGTGGCAAAAAGAAGAGCTTGCTTTGTTTTCTTGCAATACATTTCCCTATTGTATAGTCAAAAAAGTTAAGGGGAGTCCACAGATGCTACTGGATTCAGGTTTTATAACCTGTTGAGAGGGGCAAGGAATGTATGCTTGGCCCAGTCAGTACCCAGGCTCTGATTCTTTCTCCATTCAGGCAAGACCTAAGGGACACTAGGATGCTGCAAGCTAAGCATCTGCACACCAGTGCCTGGATACCTGGAGACTGAAGCAGGAGTGTGATGGATGCTGAGAGGAACTTTGGTCCTAAGAAACATGAGGGAGGATGTAGATTTTCCTCATGATAGTCCCCATTTTTTACTTAAAACATAACTATGCTCCTTAGGTTCTGTTTTTCCACAGAACAAAAGGAGGGAATCTTTATTCTTTCTTGAGGTAATTTTGAGCATTTATGAATCAGTGGAGTAATAATTGATGACTTGCAATCACTTCTAGCACTCCTCACAATGTTGAGGGGACAACATAGCATAGTGCATTGTTTGTCAAAGTAGGTGGGGACCTCACAAAATACAGGAGCTTGGATAGTTTTAAGGCAATCAGTTTCCTGATACTTTACTTCCACGTGTTCTTTTTCCCTTGCCAGAAAGCAAGACTAAGTTTACAAAAGTTCAAGAGTTACTTTATAAAGGACATGCAAATACCTTCATCTTTTACCTTACCAAGGTGGATTTAAAAGGGTAAATATATCTGACAAGGTGGGGATCTCTACCAATGTTTAATCACAGAAACATGAACCTTACTGTGTTTAGCTTTCAGTCTCTCAGCTCAACACCCATTGTTGTTAAGTGATAAAAACTGGTATTCTTTTGCCCCTTAAGAAGTGGTGTATCTGCATATGTGGTATAGAGGTGCAGGGAATAAACTCACTTTTGAAAACAAGTTTGATTCTTTCATTTTCTGACTGTTTTCAAAAAGGTCATGGCTTCAGAGGGATAACCCATTGAGGAAAAGCTGAAGGAACATCAGTGGCCAATATTAAATGCTTAAAATAACCTTTCAATATACTTAAATATGGAATTCCTTTCCACTCTCCTCTATATTATCTCTACTATCTCAAACCAGCCAAAGAATAGCGAGTAGGAAATCTTTGTTTCAGTAAATACTAAAATTTTCAAAATATATTGGAAAAATCCTTGGATAAGATCTTAATGTAATTTATTTCCAACTTCATATATTTCACTGAATTAAGTAATAAAAATGATTTTCCAAGCCATGTCATATGTGATTTATTTTAGTTATCATAAATTCTTCTTTTATATGAAACATAAGAAGTTAAATATTTTCTATTTCCTCTTAAGAAAAGTTAATATAAACTGATACAGATTTCAGATTATTTCTGTTATCTATGACAGATTTTGTTTCAGATTGTGCATGGTATTGTTTTTAATGAGTTGGGTCTCATTATGTTGTAGTGTCCCTCCCTGCTGGTCTTGAACTTTAGGCTGAACTGTGTCTCCCACCTCAGCTTCTGCAGATGCTGGGATTATAGGCATGTGCTATCATGCTCAGCTTCAGGTTATTTGTCGAAGGATGTTTTAACCAAAAAAATTGCCATGTAAGATAGTAATAGTGCCACCTCAGAGGGCAGATTTATTTCTGACCAAGATACAAAGATAATGTCCCTCTGTGGGGAAAAGGTTGGGCAGGTCCTCCTTAAAAGATTGGGGATTTCCCAGGTTTGGGACTTCTCAGCTGTAACAAAAATTTACTGTTTACATCTTTTCTGGGTATGACTTAGTGGGCAAGGGGGTCATCATGAACACTGCTTACTGTCTGCTGTGCCTAAGAAAGGACTTTTTCTGTGACCCAGGAGTCTTGTGTCTTCTGCCAGCATCCATGAAACTGAGGCAGACTCACTTGTCAGCTTGAAAGCCTCAGAACTCTCTGGTTCTTGTCAGGATAAACAATTCATGGGGGAGGTGCAATCCCAAGGAGTGATGGGAAGGGAAGAAGAGCAAGATAAGGAAATACTTGTTGTATCACTGGTCACCATAACTAACCACAAAGAGGCAGAATAGGTTGCTTAGCAGTCACAATCACTCTGCATTTTAGACTTTTCTGGAAAGGTGAAAAGGTGGAAATTCAGTTCATAGGAGTTCATAGACGAGAGAGAAAAGAGGGAATTTTCTATGTCTCCTTCCTTACCCTTCTCTCCTTGTTAAGAATTACCTTGGTGTACTTCCTGCAGAATTTTTGGATGCATTTGGTGGCTGATCAGAAAACCATGTCCTATGCCTTGAAGTACAGTGTTATGTGCAAATGTGAAGGAAGGACTTTGTACAAATAAAGTGCTGACCAAGACAGTGAAAGGAGAAAGTAGAAAAGAGAATTTGAGAAGGTATATAGGCTTGGCATTTCAGTATAATGGATAAAATATCCATTTGGTGTATGTCAAACGTTTCCTAATTTTTGGTTTCAATAAAGTTGAATGTATGAGCTAAGCAACTAGGAAACCAGACCCACAAGAAACAAAATTTATGATTCTGCTCATAAGAAATGTTTATAAAAGGCTTGTCTGTAGAAATAGAAAAGAGACAGATGAATGTGTACAGCTGGAATGTGAAGGGGAGTGAGTTCAGAGGGGACAAGGGATGGACACATCCTAAAGTTTGACTGTGGTTATGGTTACTCAATTCTGCAAATATATTGGAGCGAAAACGTGAACCAATTATGTCATAGAAATTGTAAACAAAGACTTTAAAAAATGAACATTAGAAAAATAGTTGTATTGTTTCTGAAAGTCAGAAGCCTGTTGCAAACTCTCACAAGAAAACATAACCTGCTGTGTGTGGTGGTGGCTGCCTGTAATCCCACCACTAAGGAGGATGAGGCAGGAAGATCTCAAATCTATGGCCAGCCAGGGTTACATAGTGTCTCAAAAAACAAGGGCTAAGGATACATTTCCGTGATAGACCACTTGCTTAGCATGCTTAAAGCCCTGGGTTTGATCCTCAATGCCATCAAGAAAAAGAAAAACTCTATCATTCTATCACTTGTCCCTGTCAATGAATACTAATGGCAGGGAAGGAGGTAGCAAGGGCACAGAAGTAACATTAAAGTGTTTATAGTGACTACATATGCAAAAAAATTACAATTGGTAAGGAATATGCATGGACAGGAATCGCCTGCCTAATTTCACCAGGCCAGAAAAATGAAGTAAATGATAATAATTTATGAAAGACATCTCTGCTCTTTAGTTACAGAACTTGAACTTTTTTTTGAGACAGAGAAGCTGTGTATCCCAGTCAGGTATCAACCCTGAGAGCCTCCTGCCTGAGCCTTCAGAGTGCTGGGATTACAGGCATGCACTAGCACAACTCGCAAAAAAACTTTTTTGCATTTGTAGTGCATCTGTTGTTTTGGCCAATTCTGTGCACTGGGAGGGGGATATTTTCTTTATGACAGGACTCAGAGACAACAGGAGGGCAGCCTGATCTAATTGATCCCTGCCAGTGTTTCCATGTTTTGTTTAATGTATTTGGTCTTGTTAACTGAAACTATGTTCATTGGAAACAAGTGTTTCAAAACAAGAAAAGAGTGAGAAAGGAGGGAAAGGGGAAAGACAAGGGGAGAATGAAAACATAGAGGTATTCATAGAGTAGGAGAAAAAGAGACCACAATGAAACAAAATGACTTGGAATAATCTTTGAGTTCACAGGACCTCTTCATTCTAATGTTTCTTCAGTAATTCGGTATTGTTCAGTATGCTGAAGGTAGAAGTATGTTAAAGGTATTTTTGGTAGAGGACCTTTTGTATTTTGATTGGTTGTTGCCTTCTAAGAAAATAATCTAATCAAAGTTAGTCTAGGGGATTCCTTCTTGTCCAATCAGAACAAGTCTCCCAGGAGCCCTCATTTGAATACAGTCTATAAAAGGGTTGGTCAGCACAGCACTCATCCTCTCTGTTCTTTCCTCTGTGGTGTGAGCCTGTGCTATGTCTCCTGGCCTCTGCTATTCTAAAATAGCAGCATCCAGAGCACAAGAGGCATGGAGGGATCAATTCTGCATAGTAGCTGAGATGCAGAACTGGGTTTGACTGCTTCCAGAAAAATTCCCAGTGCTTCTCCATTGTCCTCCAACATGTCGTCTTGGTGAGTCCTGTCATTAAAGTTTGTGAGGGTATCACAGGGAGGTTGTGACCACAGGTCCTGGACACTCCCCTGACTGTAGGGTGGGGTAGGGAAGAATAGCTTTTCTTCTGTGTGTGGGTATTTTCCTGGAATGGGGTGCTGGTGGTGCCAGGTCCCCTCTTGGAAGAACTGCCTGACTGTCTTGGCATTTTGAGGTGGGCAGATTAGCCTCGGGTTGGGCTGGGAGAAAGAGTGGCTCTGCTGGCCACTAACTGTCCACTAGTTGGGTCCCAGATTTATCCTCCTGGGGCCATTCTGGACACAGGGAGTCACCTTGTATTGTCAGAGAATTAGGTTCAATCCAGTGTGTCATCAACCTACCAGTCAGGTCAGTGAAACACCAAATGGGTTGCCTCTTCCTGTTGGCAGAGGGCACTAGGGCACCCTGACACTTTACTTATTCTTTCTGCATTTGAGAGCTCTCCTTTGGATGTTTTTGTTGTTTCTGGGTCTTGGTTTTCTTTTGCGGAAAGGAGAATGTTAGTCTGGAGGCTTCTGTTACATCCTTTTTGTTGGTTCAGAAGTCATCTTTAAGCTGACATTGAAGGTCCTCCAATACAGTACCAATAGCATTCACCCAGTACCCAACAAGTTGTTAAATAGATGTCATTTTCACCCCTGAATTCAGATTCTGCCTCACAGATGAGTCTGCCTCTCCTATGTACAGGCTGCAATCCCATAATTGCTTGAGTAAGTTTCTGAGGGGTGTACTCTGTTGGATTTGTTCATCTAACCTCATGTAAAAAATAATTAGACCTTGTATTTCTTTTTCATTCTAAATTAAATGGGAATACCAAGTCCTGTTACTGATGCTCAGTCATGGTCACTTATGATGTTTCTGCATTTGAGCATTAACGTCACTTGTGGTGAACTTGGTTACATACATTTGTAGTATGTTAACACTTTCGACACCTTAATATATATTCTTTCTTCTGAAATATGTTTTTAAAACTTTGAACAGATTTAAGCATTTTATATTTAGGTCCATGTAACTGACAGAGGGCAGGGGCTATTTTCACAATTATATCCAAATGTGTGGCATTTAATTGGTTAAAATGTTGAAATGAAATATCCTTATTTGTGATTTGGCTTTAAAAAGTCAATTTCAGGTTCCATCCATTGAGGCAATGGGAGATCCAACTGTGCATGTGCTGAGGCTGCAAGGTTACTGGCATATGTTACATTTTATCATCAGATTTTATTTATAAATACATAAATCCAAGTTCAATATGATATCAACACAGTAACAAAAGATAATTAAATCTCAATCATGGGGAGCCTCTTCTAAGCATGGAACTCAGTGCACCTGCACTGGTCACACACCCAAGAACCAGGCCCCATATCTTCATTATAATTGACTAATTTACACCCATCTACAATGTGAGTTCCTACACACAAACATATTGGATATTTGAAAAACTTGAACATTTTATCTTGGGATGAAAGTAAACGATAGTTTTTCAATTTTAATTTTCTTGATCCTTTTCAAATGCACTTACCCTATAAGAAAGTCATTTGGATTTTTGTGTTCTATATTTTAAAACGTTTGAAGGAAGGTTTGAATTTTCAGTTTAGATAACATATCCATAGCTCTTGTGTGCACACACATGCACATACACTCTCTCCTATGTCCCTCTCTTCCCACTCCCTCCAGCATCTCATGTAGTCCAGTCTGTCCTGGAACTTGCTGTATAGCCCAGACTGGCCTAGAACTCCTGATGTACCGGCCTTCTGTGAGTGTAGGCATGGGTCGGCACACCCAATTTCCACATTCTTCTACTAGGCTTCTATCTACCCTTTTTTAAAAAGCATTTTTCCCTATTGAGCTAGGTGGGGGTACATTATGGCATTTACATAATTTCTTACACTATGTCAAATATATCATACTTGAATTATCCCCTCCACCGTTCTCCTTTTTCTCCCCTTCACTCATTTTTGGAACAGTTTCAACAGGTATCATTTTTCCATTACATATGTGTGTACACAGTATTTGCACTATATTCACCCTCCCACACCCTTTCCCATCACCTCCTCCCCCCCCATAAACCTTAAATTTTAAATTTCTACATATATATCCAGAATGTAGGGAAGTATGGTAGAATGGAAAGTATCACAAATATATGTGCATAATACATATATTTATTTATATACCAGTTACTGATTTTATTTTTAATAAAAAGGGAAAATAAAATATAGTACTCCAAAAATAGTAATGTTATAATTTCTAGAATCACTAGTTTACTTTACTTTTTCTTTACATTTCTGAATTTTGCACATTTTCTAAAATAAGCATAGGTAACTTAACTACACAAACGCAGAGTCCTAGCCACCATATGGCCAAGTGCAAATTCCATCATGCTCTGAAATTCTCTATGTTCCTTTATAATTAATCTACCTTCATATTGCCAGACCCTGGCAACCCCAGATTTCTTTTCCATTCCTGTGGCTTTGCCTTTCCAGAATGTCATAAAAGTAGAATTGTTCAATATGTAGCCTTTTTGAGTCTGGCTTCTTTCACATAGCACAATATGTTAGAAGTGTTCTATGTTCTTGTGTATATCCATAGTTCACTTCATCTTTTGCTAAGTGGTATTTCATTGTATGAACACACAGTTGGCTTATTCATTTAAAAGTTGAATATTTTGGTTTGTTCAAGTTTTTGGAGATTATGAATAAAGCTACTATAAACATATCCCTATACTTTTTAATCTGATCATAAGTTTTTTTTACTTAGATAAATACTGAGAAGCAAGGTTGCTGGGTCATAATTAAGTGTATGTAGAACTTTATAAGAAACTGACAAACTGTCTTTCAAAATGGTGGTACCATTTTTGATTCTCATTAGCGGTTTATGAGCATTTCAGCTCCTCCACTTTCTTGCCAGAAGCACTGGCTATTGCCAAGTGTTGCTGTATGTATCTGTATTCTGATAGGTGTACAGTATAATCCCTGCATGTTTCTCTAGTAGGTTACCACAGGCTGAGCATCTGTTCATAGGCTTATTTGCCATATGTACATCTTAGGAGAAATGTCTGTTCAAATCTTTTGCCCATTAAAAATGTGACAGTTTGCTGATAATCGAGTTGTAATTTGCACTTGCAATGAGATTCAGGTGTTGCTCTTGCTCTGTGCCATTGGGAGTAGCTCCAACCCAGCACAGCACTCCTCAAACTTTAGTGTCTGTAAAAGCCACCTGGATAGATCTGGTGGGTCTTGGGGATCCAGGGATCCTGCATTTCTAACCATATCCCACAAGACTCTGATTCTTCTGTGATCACAGTTTGAGCAGGAAGGGCTTTGGGGAATGAAGGATTCCAAAACAGGGTTACTTGTCAGAAATGGAAAGATGAATATTTTTTCCTAAAAGATAAGGGG
This sequence comes from Castor canadensis, assembly GCF_047511655.1. Lineage (NCBI taxonomy): Eukaryota > Metazoa > Chordata > Mammalia > Rodentia > Castoridae > Castor > Castor canadensis. Next base: position 51,078,769 of record NC_133394.1, on the reverse strand, counting down.
TAGAGAAAAATAGAAGGTAAGGGAAGGAGAAGAGAGAAGGGTAATTTTTGCAAACAGTAAAGCAGGAAAAAAAATAAGGACAAATGAGCCACATCAGGTTGAAGGAAAAAGGAAATTAAAAATTCGGGGGTTGGGGTGAGCCTGGAGTGGTCAGCCAGAGTCATGTTATAGGGGACATCTTTGTATTTATTTCCTTTGGGCAGAGATTCATTGGAATATTTCACTCAGGGGAGTAATACAATCACATTGTCAGTACAGAAACACATCTCTGGCAACAGAATGAAAAAGCAACTGGAGAAAAGAATGGAGGCTGTAAATGGAGAGGTTATTGCAGTTGGGCAGAGAGATGAAGGGTGCTTGAATGAAGGCAGTCACAATGAGGAGAAAGAGGAAAAGCCACATTAAGAGGTGTGTTGGAAGAACTCTCAACATCACTAGGTAAAAATTGAATGTAGGAAAGATAGGAGAAAGGTAGAAGGGCAATGGGGTGATGTCATGTACCAGGACATGGAATGAAGGTTAAGGACTAAGGTTTGTGTAGAAGATGAGTTTCATCAGACCTACTGAGGCTGTGATCCTTCTTGTATCTTCACCCACCAATGTCTAGAAGAGCTTTTGTGAGCACATGGAGAACAGCAGAAAAATAGTTAGAGGTCATAACTTACAAGTACTCAGACCCTAAATGGTAGCTGAAAGTGAAGTTCCCTGATGAAATCTCCTCAAACTACAGAAGAGAGGAGAAAAGCCCCAAAGATATCACCCAAGAAGAACTCACATTTAAGAGAGAGAAGAGGGAAAATCCATGGAAGGAAGGGGGCATTTCTCCCACTAAGGGAAAATGTTTTAATTGGAAATTCTTTGAGGAAAGAAGAGCCAGCCCAAAGTGTTGATTGAAAATTATTTCTTTCAATATCTAACATGTGTGTTCCCTCCTTATAGGCAGTTCATTTAATGCCTGTTTCGCTCTTTGGTTTGTGGAAGGTCGTTTATGCTTTGTTTTTTCAGTCTTTAATTGCTTCTCAATAGAGAGCCTATAAAGGCAAAATATGATTTCTTCCTGTGTTTCAGCATCTGTATTTAATAGCTGAATGTCTGTAAACAGAACCAGGCAATTCAGTAATTATGCAATTACTATAGGTCATTGTCAGTATGAGCATATTTTATTTAGATGCAAACTTTGCTGCTTTATTACAGATACTTTAGAAAATGCACTGATCCATACTGGGAAAAAAAGCACAGATTTACTATATAGTGATACCAAAAGTTCGCAACTTGTTTAAAAATGTTTCTCTGTCATTTGATCCTAAGGTGGCAGTAATTGCAGGCATGTGGTGGGGGCCTGACTTAGTGCTTCCACCCCAACCTAGTGCAAGGACCAGGTTGAGTCCTGTGCTGCAGAAATGTATTTTAAGATGTAAGAGAGTCCTGGACACAGGCTCAGAATTCCTGTTTCTTCTATTTCTTAGATGCTATTCATACTTGGATAAGTTGGCCTATTTTATTTCAGCAAATTCTTTCCTGGATTTCTAATATTACCAAATACAAGAGAAACAAAAGAAAAAAGTTAGATAAAACAATGATGTACACAGACTATTTCAAAACAATATGAGAGAGCAGTGCACTAGGAGTTTGAGTGCAATTCTTCTTCAGCTGGAAGAAGAAAGTATGGGCAGCATTTCTGGAGGAGGAGAAGCCCAAGATGACTTTTAAAAGAGGAACTTGTGTAGCTAGGTTTTAGAGTGGAGAGAAGGTGGTGACTGAAATCTCAGAAGATTGTTCTAGCAAAAACGTACAAAAAAGAGCAGAATGAACAGAAAGGTGTGCTGGGGGAACACTGGGTAGCTTTGTAGTATGGAGAATTAAAATGTAAATGTGTGGTTTGGTCCAGGCAGGTCAAGACAGCTGCCTAGGCTGGGATGAAAACTTGGACTTTAGCATACAATTGAAGCAACTTTAAATCATTTTCTTCAGAGTTATTCCTACTATGGAATAAGCTGGCAACCCTTTCCTGATTACTCCCACCCAAGATGAGTCTCCCTCTCCCCAGGTATGTAGGGTAACCTCTGCTTAAGCAAAATGCAATCTACAGCTGCAACATAGATGATAGTTTTTGGGAAAACTGGCTGCTGCTCCACCACTGAACTGTAGAGGAATGAGAGTGCTGAGGATCTCAGCTTTAGTTTGGTCCCTGTTCCTATGAAGTAGGGACTTCCCTGATTCCCACTGGCACAGGGCCTTGCTTCTCCCAGACAGCTCCTTGCTTCCTATTGGTACCAGGTCACATCCAACAGCAGGACACATTCCTGGAGTGAAGGAACTTTAGTGGCTCTCCACTCAGGGTTCCAGGCCTGTTTCTCCCCACCCATAGCAGCCTCTTCAGTCTGTTTTGTGTGGTAAGCTCCAAGTTTAGTCGTCAAGTGAATAATGTCATAGAGCTTTCTTATTATTGGAAGGCATTATATGAATGTACTTTTAAAACAAGTATTAGACATGTCTTTATTATACATGATAATAATAATAAGCAGTGTTGATGGTAATGTGTAGAAGAATCTCACTTGTCAGTGGACTTGGTCTTATAAGCAGGTTCTATTTTTTCATGTGTCAGCTCTTCCCATTTTCACAGATAAGGACATGGACAGAAAATAGTGAAATTTGGCTTACTTTCAGAAAAATATATATGGAACTATTTCACTTCAAAGATAAGACATAACATCAATGTTGAGAACTTTAATGGATGTAGAAGAGACAGTTTTCTAATCTCTTCTTCTCAGATGCATTTGTGATCCTCCTTCTCATGTGCCCATGTTGGGTCGCAGGTGTTATAACCTGAAGTTTCTTAGTCTTGGTGGACAGTTGTCCTTAGGTGAATCACTATTAATATTCCCCAGTATTCCAAAGGTGGTTTTAATTACTTTCCCTGCTCATTTTTAAGACATTTTGATGAAACTGCAAATAAGTATGCTCCTCTAATTGAAAAAGAAAAAGTTAAATTGATCCCAGAAGAAAATTCTTTCATGCATCTATCTAGTATCTACTTTCACTTGTATTATCCAAGTACCAAGGTCGTGTATAAGCCACATATGCCCCAGCCATGCTCATTGTATAAAGCATTCATCAGTTAGAATGGAAACAGGTAGCGTTGACGAAATTCTCTAAATCCTACTCAAATCTCCTCTAACTTATAAATAATCAGCCATTTTTTTTTGAGAAACATCAACTGTCAAGTCCATATGTGCTTTTCTAATGGCGTTTGTATGGAAGCTTTGATTTTCTTCATGTAAGCTCCCACATTTGTCATATAACTGCCACTAGTACCTCCATATCATTTTTTATGACTCTTTCAACATTAAGTGAGATTTAAAACCAAGACAAAATAATAAAAAAGTTAGCCATCATAGAAAAGATTGCTGTTTGTCTACTTTTTGAAGCAGCAAAAAATCAAATGAGTTTTAGATGGACCATTATTTACTGTTCCTTGATGTGTCTGAGGGCCTGGTTGATGTTTTGCTTAGTGTCATCACAACATAGCATTTAAAGCTTCCACTTGAAGGTGATTTCCTGCTTAAAAGAAGATAGGAGAAAAGTGAATTTCTCCTTTGTGTACTGAACACAGAGTTGGAGGAGTGTGAGTGACCTAGAACACTTTTTTCTCTGACACAAGGCACAGCTCATTGTTATAGAGAGGAATCACACAGGAAAAGAAAAGTCTATGCATGTTGAGGATGTGGAGCTCATCCTTGCAGGTTTCTTTGAAGTCTCTCCTTTTCCTCCTCTGAGCTGCATCCTGCAAATGATGCTCTGAGCATGAGTCATTGAGTGGCCACAATCTTCTGGTTTGTAAGGGCTTAACCATCCTGTCCAAGCAGGTCTCCCTTACTATTCTTTGATGTTGCAGTCACTTGTTTTCTTCATATCACCTCCTAGAAGAATACACAAAAAATTCCCCTCCCTTCTTTTGAAGTAAAAGATCCTGACCTCTTACCTGTTTTGTTCCTGATCCTTTACAATAGAACATTTCATACAGCAGGCAATCAATACAAGTTGATTGAGTTAATGGTAAAAGAAGGGGTTTATAAAATTATTATATCCCCAATCTTTGGTCTGTATTTATCTTCCTGATTTTATATTGCTCATGATAACTGTGCTAGTCAGTTTCTCAGTGGCATGACAAGAAAAACAAGTTAGGGAAGGAAGATTTATTTAGCTCACAGCTTTAAGTCCACCATGGCAGGGAAGGTGTGGTTGAGTAAAGCATCTCTGGGAAGCCAGGATGGTGTGTGTGTTTGTGTGTGTGTATGTGTGTATGTGTGTGTGGAGAGAGAGAAAGGGAGAGAAGGAGAGAGAGAGGAGAGAGGGAAAGGAGGAGAAGAAGAAGAGGAGAAGGAGGAAGATAAAAGAAGAGGAGGAGGGGAGGGGAGGAGGAGGGGGAGGAGAGAGAGAACATGCCTGTGCTAGTGGAATTTTTTAATCTTTTCCCTTTTCTTCCATCTGGGCCCCCAGCCTGTGTGATGGTGCTACCCATATTTAGGGCCCATCTCCCTCCTTTGGTTAATCCTCTTTGAAATGCCCTCACAGACATACCCAGAAGTATGCTTTACTAATCCCCTAGGTGCTTCTCAATCCAATCTAATTAAATTTTATAAAATTACTAAGACAGAGATTCCAAGATGGTGACTAGAGGGAGGAAGCAGAAAGCATGCTTCCTAAAGTAAAATCTTGGAGACATGCTTAAGATACACCTTGCAGGAAAAACCACCAAGAAGAGGCAAAACTCTGACACTCCCAGCCTGTGCATAGCATCCCCATTCCACATTAAATGGAGAAACCAGGAGGGCTCCTGCACCACCAGATGCCAGTTCCTAATTTGCTTGGGAGAAGCAGACCACCAGGTGGGCTAAGTGGCATGCAGTTCTCCCACAGACAACCCTGGAAAAGATTAGCATAGCTCTCTGGACAGACTGATACCCACCCAGGGAAAAAAGAGAAAAAAACTAAACTGAATAATAAACAAGCAGCTGAAAAAAAAAGACATGTAGCAAAGAGGGTGGGGCACCCTGAGTTCCTGGGAATGGGGGAGGGGCACTCCCTCACATGAACTGTAAATAAACAAGCTGGCCAGAGGAGGCAGGAGTGGTGCCTCCTCCCCCAATGTGCTTGGAGAGGGGAAGGCTTCCAACAGCTGCTAAAGTGTGGCATGTTCCACCAGAGAGTGGGGGAGGGGCACATCCCCATGCAAACCCTAAATAAAAAATGACTGCAATTGCAACAAGCAGGTAGGCCTGTATACTGAAGAAAATAAAAGGGGCATGCATCCAGGAGAACTCTAAATAAACAAAGCCTGCAGGGCTAGGTGAGTGTAAAGCTTATTCCTGAGATCTCAATAAATAAAGCCTGCAGTGGCAGATGGCTGACAGTAGGTGGCAAGTGAGCTGCAGCCTCATATAGACATTCACAAAGCTGTTCCCAGACTCTTTTTTTTTTTCCTCTCTTCCTTTGATGAGACAATGACAGAACTAGGACTGGATGCTGAAGGACTAACTGAAACTGTATTGCATTTGAACTTGGGATTTGTTTGTTTGTCTCCCCTTTGATGAGACAATGACAGAACTACTTCTCAGACACCAACACCAGGACTGGAGGCCGAAGGACTAACACCTAAATTATTAAGACTGAAACTTTACTGCATTTGAACTTGTTTTTTTTTTTTTATTATCCTCTCTCTATCTCTTTAATTCCTGTTTAGATTACTGTCGATTAGTACACTATCTCTTCCAGTTTATTTCTTTGGCTCTGTTTTCTTTTTGTTTGTTTGTTTTGTTTTGTTTTTTTCCCATTTTCTTTAACTTCTTTGCTTTCCCTCTCCTCTCACCCTTCCATTCTAGATATCACCATTGTTATTATTACAAGCTAGAGAATACTGAATTACGCACAGTACAGGGACAGTAACAATAGCAAGGGCAATGATGCAAAGATGGAAAAAAGAGGGAAACCATTTCCCCCCAATAATAAATTAGTACAGGAACCAGAGGGAAATGAAGAAAACAGATATCCAGATCCAGAACCCAATGAAGCCCAAAAGAACAATCTGAAAGAAGAAATCCTGCAATTAATCAATGAGAATTTTACAGAGATGATACTGAATATGGTCAACCAAAATGAACAGGAGACATTCAAGAAATTCCAAGACAACAAAAATAGAGAATTTGAGAAAGCACAAGAACATATGAAGAAAATACAGAAGCACTGTGTAAACACAAAAATGAAACAAAGAACATGATAAATAAAGAGATAAATTAAATAAGGATGAAAATAGACAGTATTAAAGGGCAAGTGACTCAGGATATGGAAAACCTCAGAAAAAAGAATGAAACAGAAATGCAAAACAAAATGGAAGGCCAATCCAGCAGACTAGAACAAGCAGAAGACATAATCTCAGAACTTGAAGATGAATGGTAATTAAAGGAAAACTGAAGAACTATTAGTTAAACAACTCAAGACCTGTGAAAAGAAAATGCAAGAACTTACTGACTCCATCAAAAGACCAAACCTGAGAATCATGGGCATTGAAGAAGGAGAAGAGGTGCAAGCAAAAGGAATGCAAAATATATTCAACAAAATAATAACCGAAAGTTTCCCAAATCTAGAGAAAACTATGCCCATACAGGGACAGGAAGCCTCCAGAACTCCAAACAGACCTGACCAAAATAGAACTATCCCACAACATATTATCATTAAAACAACAAGTACAGAGACTAGAGAAAGACTATTGAATGCTGCAAGAGAGAAAAAACAAATAACACATAAAGATAATCCCATCAAAATCACAGCAGATTTCTCAACAGAAACATTAAAAACAAGAAGAGCTTTGGATGAAGTCTTCCAGACACTGAATGAAAATAACTTCAACCCTAAGATACTCTACCCAACAAAACTATCATTCAAAATAGATGGATCAATAAAAGTCTTCCATGATAAGCAGAAACTAAAACAATATATGACCACAAAGCCACCACTACAAAAGATTCTTCAAGGGATTCTGCACACAGAAAGTGAAACCCAACATAACCATGAAAGAGCAGGCAGTACCAAACTACAGGAACAGAAAAAGCAAGAAAGTAGAGAGTAACATTGATTTAGGTACACACGATCAAACCCTCAAACAACTAAGATAACTAAATAACAGGAATCACCACATACCTATCAATACTAACACTTAATGTTAATGGGCTTAATTTCCCCATCCAAAGGCACCAATTGACAAACAGGATTAAAAAGGAAGACCCAACAATTTGTTGCTTACAGAAGACCCATCTCATCAATAGAAATAAGGATAGGCTTAAGATGAAAGACTGGAAGAAGATTTACCAAGCCAATGGCCCCCAAAAACAGGCAGGAGTAGCAATACTTATCTCGGACAAAGTAGATTTCAAACCTACATTGATCAAACAAGATAAAGAAGGACATTCCATACCAACAAAAGGGGAAACAGCCCAAAAGGAAATAACAATTATCAACCTATGTGCACCCAATGTCAATGCACCCAATTTCATCAAACATACACTGAAGGACCTAAAAGCATTTATTAACTCCAACACAGTGGTCATGGGAGACATTAACACCCCACTATCATCAATAGATAGGTCATCCAAACAAAAAATCAATAAAGAAATCCTAGATCTAAAATATACCATAGATCAAATGGACCTTGTTGATGTCTACAGAATATTTTTTCCAACTTCTACACAATACACATTCTTCTCAGCAGCTCATGGAACCTTCTCCAAAATAGATCATAACTGAGGGCACAAAGCAAATCTCGGTAATATAAGAAAATGGAAATTATACCATGCATTCCATCTGATCACAATGCAATAAAACTAGAACTCAACAACAAAAATAAAGACAAAAAACATGCAAACAGATGGAAACTAAATAACTCATTGTTTAGTGAACAATGGGTCATTGATGAACTAAAAGAGGAAATTAAAAGGTTCCCGGAAGTCAATGAAAATGAAAACAAACCTACTGGAACCAATGGGACATGGCAAAGGCAGTCCTGAAAGGAAAGTTTATAGCCATGAATGCATATATTAAAAAGACTGAAAGATCTCAAATCAAGGACATAATGATACACCTCAAACTCCTAGGAAAGCAAGAATAAGAAAATCCCAAAACAAATAATAAAAATAAGAGAATTAATAAATGTAAGAGCTGAAATCAATGAAATAGAAACCAGAAAAACCATACAAAGAATTTTTTAAAAAAAATGTTGGTTCTTTGAAAAAATAAACAAAATCAACAGACCCTTAGAAAGCCTGACTAAAATGAGGAGAGAAAAAACCCAAATCAGTAAAATCAGGAATGCAAAATGGGAGATAGCAACAAACAACATGGAAGTCCAGGAAATCATCAGGGATTACTTTGAGAAACTATATTCAAATAAATTTGAAAATCTTGAAGAAATGGACAGATTTCTACATACTTATGATCATCCAAAACTGAACCAAGAGGACATTAATAACATGAATAGATCTATAACACAAAATGCAATTGAAGCAGCAATCAAGAGTCTCCCAAAAAAGAAAAGTCCAGGACCTGATGGATTCTCTGATGAATTCTATCAGACCATTAAAGAATAACTAATATCAACCCTCCTTAAACTGTTCCATGAAATAGAAAGGGAAGGAAAACTGCCTAACACATTTTATGAAGCCAGTATTACACTTATCCCAAAACCAGGCAAAGACACCTCCAAAAAGGAGAACTATAGACCAATCTCCATAATGAACATTGATGCAAAAATCTTCAACAAAATAATGGCAAACTGAATTCAACAACACATCAAAAAGATCATTCACCACAACCAAGTAGGCTTCATCCCAGGGATGCAGGGGTGGTTCCACATATGAAAATCAATAAATGAAATGTAATAAACCACATTAACAGAAGCAAAGACAAAAACCACTTGATCATCTCAATAGATGCAGAAAAGCAATTAATAAGATCCAACACCATTTCATGATAAAAGCTCTAAGAAAACTAGGAATAGAAGGAAAGTACCTCAACCTTATGAAAGCTATATATGACAAACCTACAGCCAGCATTATACTTATGGTTGAAAAGCTGAAACCATTCCCTCCAAAATCAGGAACAAGACAAGGGTGCCCACTATCTGTACTCCTATTCAACACAGTACTGGAATTGCTAGCCATAGCACTTAGGGAAGAAGAACGGATAAAGGGAATACAAATAGGTAAAGAAACTGTCAAAATATCCCTATTTGCAGACAATATTATCCTATACCTTAAAGACCCAAAATACTCTACCCAAAAACTCTTGGATACCATCAACAGCTATAGCAAGGTAGCAGGATATAAAATCAACATAGAAAAATCATTAGCTTTTCTATATACTAATAATGAACAAGCTGAGAAAGAACATATGAAAACAATTCCATTTACAATAGCCTCAAAAAAAATCAAATACCTAGGTACCTAGGAGTAAACTTAACAAAGGATGTGAATGACCTCTACAAGGAAAATTATAAACCCCTGAAGGAGGAGATTGAGGAAGACTATAGAAAGTGGAGAGATCACCCATGCTCATGGATTGGTAGAATCAACATAGTAAAAATGGCTATACTACCAAAAGCAATCTACATGTTTAATGCAACTCCCATCAAAATCCCCATGAGATTCATCAAAGAGGTTGAAAAATCTACCTTAAAATTCATTTGGAAACACAAGAGGCCACAAATAGCCAAGGCAACACTGAGCAAAAAGAACAATGCTGGAGGTATCACAATACCCGACTTCAAAGTATATTACAAAGCAATAGCAATAAAAATAGCATGGTACTGGCACAAAAACAGACATGAAGTCCAGTGGAACAGAATAGAAGACCCAGATATGAATCCACACAACTATAACCAACTTATTTTTGACAAAGGTGCTAATAATATACGATGGAGAAAAGACAGCCTCTTTAACAAAAACTGTTGGGAAAACTGGTAAGCAGTCTGCAAAAAACTGAAACTAGATCCATGTTTATCACCCTGTACTAGTATTAACTCAAAATGGATCAAAGACCTTAATATCAGACCCCAAACTCTAAAGTTGGTACAGGAAAGAGTAGGAAATACTTTGGAAGTAATAGGTATTGGCAAGGACTTCCTCAATGGAATCCCAGAAGCTCAGCAAGTAAGAGAAAGTATAGACTAATGGGATTTCATAAAACTAAAAAGCTTCTGCTCAAAAATATTAATGCACTCTAAACTGAAGAGACCACCCACAGAGTGGGAGAAAATATTTGCCAGCTACACATCAGACAAAGGACTGATAACCAAAATATATAGGGAACTCAAAAAACTAAACTCTCCCAAAATTAATGAGCCAATAAAGAAATGGGCAAGTGAATTAAACAGAACTTTCGCAAAAGAAGAAATTCAAATTGCCAAAAAACACATTAAAAAGTGCTCACCATGTCTAGCCATAAAGGAAATGCAAATTAAAACCACACTAATATTCCACCTCACCCGTGTTAGAATAGCCATCATTAGCAACACCACCACCAACAGGTGTTGGCAAAGGATGTTGTGAAATAAGAACCCTTTTACACTTCTGGTGGGAATGCAAACTAGTACAACCACTCTGGAAAAAAATTTGGAGGTTTCTTAAAAATCTAAACATATATCTGCCATATGATCCAACAATCTCACTCTTGGGGATATACCCAAAAGAATGTGACACAGGTTACTCCAGAAGAACTTGCACATCCATGTTTATTGCAGCACTATTCACAATAGCCAAGTTATGGAAACAGCCAAGATGCCCCACTACTGATGAATGGATTAAGAAAATGTGGTATTTATGCACAATGGAATTTTATGCAGCCATGAAGAAGAATGAAATCTTATCATTCACAAGTAAATGGATGGAAATGGAGAACATCATTCTGAGTGAGGTTAGCCTGGCCCAAAAGACCAAAAATCATATGTTCTCCCTCATATGCGGACATTAGATGAAGGGCAAACACAACAAGGGGATTGGATTTTGATCACATGATAAAGCGAGAGCACACAAGGAAGGTATGAGGATAGGTAAGACACCCAAAAAACTCGATAGCATTTATTGCCCTCAATGCAGAGAAACTAAAGCATATACTTTAAAGCAACTGAGGCCAATAGGAGAAGGGAACCAGGAACTAGACAAAAGGTTAGTTAGAGAAGAAATAATTTACAAGATAACACACATGCACAGGAAAGCAATGCGAGTCAACTCCCTGTATAGCTATCCTTATCTGAACTATCAAAAGCCCTTAGTCCTTCCTATTATTGCTTATATGCTCTCTTCAACAAAATTAGAGCTAAGGGCAAAATAGTTTCTGCCTGGTAGCACGGGGGTAGGAGGGTAGAGGGAAGGGGCTGAGGAAGGGGGGAGAAATGACCCAAACATTGTATGCACATATGGATAAAAGAAAAAAAATTACTAAGTCATTTTAGAGGGAAAATTATTTCCTACTTTCAAAAACAAACAAATAACTAGCATCAGAGTTACTTTTGGAAAGAGAACTTTTGCGCTAGGAAATACTCATATAGGGAATTTTGGTTAAGATAGGGGAATGCCAAGGACATGGTTTATACTGTTGAAGTGAAATAAAAAACATTGCTGGATAAAATGCTCTAAGTAAGGTGTTAATAGTAGTCTGAGGTTGAGGAAGGGAGTTATACCATGTGATGATACCCTGGAACATTGGGAAAAACTATTTAACAACGCTAGGGTGTGTCTCAAGCACAAGAGCGTTTCCTAGCATGTGTGAGGCCCTGGGTTCAACACCTTAACAGTTAAGCAGATGAGCTGTTTCTTGAGGCAGAGTAGCCAACATTCTTTGAGAGCACAGTTATCTAATACCTGGATTTGACTTGCTCTCAGATAAATCACTTTTTTTTGTTTGCTTGTTTGTTTTGTGGCACAGGGGTTTGAACTTAGGGCCTCTGTTTGCTAAGCAGTCACTCTACCACTTGCACTTCTCTACCACCTTACATAAATCATTTTTATAGCACCAAGCTTTGGAATAGTCTGATGCATACATATGTTTTTGGAAAAAGTTTTGGGAAAACACCTGAAAAAGAGCTATGTCCATTCCTGGTCACTGAGGAAGTGGGAGCTGGAACTACTGCAGAGGTGATAGGTGGATATTGTTTGAGAGTCAGTGATCTCTTTCTGTTCCTTTAAGTTGTACTTAACATTATAGCTTGAATATTTTTGGTTGGTGGCTTTGGTTTTCAGAAGTATTTGATTGCATTGAATTGTCTATCTTTATACAGAACCATAATACAAACATAGAATATAATCATTGGCTAAGAAGAACATGTCTGCTACTTTTAATGGCATATAAAAAAACAAAAGTGTGATTTATTAGTGATTTCTGGTTTTGAAGGTAGGATTCTGTGTTTTCTATTTCAACTGTCTTAGAAATTTCTGATTACTACAATCAGTTTCCCAGGGGAAAGACTGGAAACTTGAGCCTGTGCATCCTGTGAGAGAAACTCCCTTGTGGACTGGCAGGGAGAAGGAAGGAGGGGAGGCCTGAGGATGGGGGACCCCAGCACAGCCCAGGGTCATCCAGGATTCCTCCCAAGGAAAGGGGGCTCTCGGGATACTTTGTGGCTCTTATTTGAGGGTTCAACTCTGATACAGGCTCATCATTTTTATTGTTATTGGAAATGAGACTAATATATCTGTAACCTTTTCCAAAGCCAAGTATGGGTTCCACCTGCCAAATATAAAAGCCACATGCTTAAGGGCATTTGCTTTTTCTCACTCCACCAGTCATGCAATTAAGAAGTGAATGTCATGAGATGGAACATTTGAGAGAACCATTGATCAGCTTTCCTTGGGATGTAAAAATCAGTAATAAAAACTCAAGTTTGTTTTACCTTTTGGTTTAAAAATTATAGGCTAGTAATACCTTGTTAAAATATACGAATCCACAAATTACCCTTATTGCCAAGCAACAACTAAAATTTTGTTTTTGCTTATACAAAATGAGATGGATTGTGGTCCTACTGTTTGTGGCCTGATGGCTTGCCCTCTTAAACCTCAGAAGGGGGAAAATTCTCCTCTGGCTACCTTTCTGCCAAATAAGTCTTTCTTTGAGTGCCTCTAACATGTGGCTTTAGTATACATTCAGAGAGGTATTTCCAAGTGACTGTACAGTAGGTTTGTGTCTGGTTTTCAGCTGTGTTCATTGTCATATACTTCACTCTTGAATTGCTCAGAATTGCTTCAGTTGTCCACTGTTCCATACCAGTATCATTTGTGCTCAGTTGAGATTCAAGGAAGAAATGTGTAGGGGTGGCTATGCTTTCTGTTAGTGAGCTTTTTCATTGTTGTAGCAAATACCTGAAAGACATCAACTTAAAATGAGGAAAGGCTTATTTTGCCTCATAGTTTTGAGGTTTCAGTCCATGGTCTCTTGGCACTGTTGCTTTGGGCTTGTATATTTGGTACAGCACATTATAGCAGGAGTGCATGACGGAGGAAAACTGCTCACCCCACCCATAATGACCTAACTTCCTGCCATTAGCACCCTCCTCCTTAAGCTTCCACCACTTCCCAATAATACCATCAGCTGTGCACCAAGCCTTTAACACATGGGCTTCTGGGGGACATTTTCAAATCATAGCACACTTATAAGGAAAAGGAACAGGGTTTTTAGACTTTGACATCAGATACTAAAAAGATTGCTTAATTATGCTGTTTAAATCTATGGAAGTGGTTGCTATGGTTTAGATCTTCAATGTCTGCCACAGGCCCATGTGGTAGGTACTTGGTCCCCAGATTGGCACTATTTGGAGGGGTAAAAACTTTAAGAGGTGAGGCCTAGTGGTAGATCTTTTGGCCTTTGGGATCATCCCCTCAAAGGAATGGCAGGACCTCAGTCTCTCCTTTCTCTCTTTCTCTTTCTGGCCACAAAGTGAGTGTGTTTTTTTCTCCCATGCATTACTACAATGATATACTGCTTTAGTTCAGGCCCAAAGCAATGGAATAAACCAACCATGGACTGAAATTCCTAAAACTGTGAGCCAAGAGAAATCTTTTCTAGTTACAAGAGTATTACCTTGGAATGTGTTACAGAAATGGAAAGCTGACTAACAGTCATTTGTTCATCTACAGAATGGATACATTTAGGATTATTTCTGATACATTAGGTCATACGTTTTAAATGGTAAATACAGGTACATTTTGGAAGGTGAACAGTCACAGAATGCAAGTTAGCTTTTAGGATATTAGTTTCCTGCTATGTATTTATCTACTGCTGTCTCATAAAATATATTTCCCCTCCTGCTTATTTACTTAGTTAATCTCCTTCAAGGTGTATTTTTGTTTTTAGGAAGCCTTTCCTTTTTTGCATGCCCTCCTTCAAATCCACTTTCTTGGCCTGATGTGTGGTATTGAAATTGTTTCTTAACTTGCCCATTTCCTCCATTGTCTCTGAGGCCCATAAAGGCAAGAATCTCCTTTTTAAAATCATTGCTTCCTTCATGTTAGTCACATATGTCACTGAGGTGTAAAGTGTAAATTATTTACTGATTCTCCAATTATGTTTACATTTTTAAGGGTCTTGACTGACTATGTTTTTGGTTTTTTTATTGTTGTGCTGGATAAGGGTACATTGTGGCATTTGCAAAGGTTCTTACAATATATCAAATACATCATACCTCAGTTCACACCCTCCACCATTCTCTTTTATCTTATCTCCTTCTTCCCCCATTCCTAGAATAGTTTCACAGATACCATTTTTCCATTTACATACATGGGAGGTAATATATGAGAGGGGGAGAATAAAAGAAGGAAGTTAAGAAGGTGAATATGTACTCTATATAAGAATGAATATAGAATTTTTAAATCAGTTGAAACTACCATAAGAAAGGGACTAAAGTAGAAAGAAGAAAAACAGAAGAGATGAACCAGGTGAGACTATAATATATATAACATGGAAGTGCTACAAGGAAACTCCCAGTGTAGCTGTCTTAAACAAGCAAACATGTCATTTTTTTCTTTTTTTTTTTTCTTACACAAAACCAGACAACAGGAGGGCGGGTCCCACCTGGGGGTTTGGTACTAATGGGAAGGGGGTAGGAGGTAGGGAAAGGGTGAAGGAGGGTAAATATGTTTGCATTTTAAGAAAGTAGCATTGCAATCATAAACAGTATGTTATTTCTGGCTTTATGATGTGATTTTAATAAAGGAATGATGGAATATTGAATATGAAAGAGGACTTGATTCAGTAACAGAATTCTACATAGGAGAAAACTAATGTCCAGACAAATTAATCAATTTTTTGGACACTACAGAGCTTGTTCTTGCTTTTTTTTTTAAATTTTTTTGAATTCTTTACCATAGTCTTTATTAATTCCCTGTCCAATGAATACCTTGCCAAAGATTTTATCCATCTGATTTTCTTTTTTGTTTTTGGCAGAGCTAGGGCTTGAACTCAGGGCCTCATGCTTGCTAAGCAGGCACTCTTACCACTTGAACCACTCTGCCAGCCCACTATAGAGCTTGTTAATTACAGAGTGAGTATTTCAGAGAGCAAGGTGAATGTGTGTGAATTTGCTGTCAACACTGTGCTAAATTTTGGATTAGCCACATAGATCCATTTAGGATGTTGACTCCCCAATCTTCAGTATTTTTCATCTATAACATGAAGATGATGTTCAGGAAAGAAGATAAAGCAGTATACTGCTCTGGTGAAGATTAGCCAAATTAACAGATTAGAGAGTTATATAATCACACAGAAATATCATAATAGTTATGAATACTCAGCCTTAGGATTCTTGTTCAAGAACTCTGATGCTTCCTCTGACTCCAAGAGAAAACATTTACATCTCTGGATTGGTATTCAATTCTACAACAAATAGGTTCAAATAGCCTTTCTTGTTTTACTAAGGACCTTTGTTATTAAGTTATAGGTGTTCTTTGTGAACACCTAATAAGGAAACAACCACCAATTTGATTTCCATCTTGTCTTTCTCCTTTCCTTCAATTTAATTTTCCAACATCCAGATTGCTGAATAGTACATGCTGTTTTGATTGTGATCTGCAAATAGCAAGTTGTCATTTGTGAATTCCTTCCTCAATTAAAGGTAGTTAGAAGTGTTTGTTTTCTTGTGATTAATGTTTAGAAGAGAACTGGGACATAGGTTATTTTTGGACTATTATTTTGTCATTCTAAAATGGTGACATTTGGTTATCATGTTAAACTATTCTGCACATTTAGCTTTCAGATGTCTAATATGTGGGCACTTGTGCTAGCACATAAATATTTAGGACTTAGCACTGACATTCAGAATTAAGGCTCACTGCTGTGCAGTGTTAGACAGGGAGAGTAAAGGGAAGAAGAAAGAAGACAGGAAGGGCTTAGCAAGTGTGGCCTGAGGCAAAGTTGTGAAGTGGATCAGGCTAATCCCCACATTTTTTCTTTGCTCTCATCACCCCTCTTTCGATGCCTTCTTTTATGGGTGCCTCATAGGCAGGCGCTTTTCTCCTGGTACCCTAAAGCTAGTAGACCTGAGTCATCTGGAGCTATGACTCCTTTCTTATGAGAGGGAAGAACAATTGGTTTTTCTTCACCAGTGGAAGAGGCTGCTCCTCCACACTCACTCACCTTCTCTTGAGCCATTTTCCTTCTGTGTACACATAGCTGCATTGCTCTCAAGTACAAATAAAGGTGAGGCTTTGACAGTACTTCTAACTCTGTGCTTCTACAGGAAGACAAGGATTGCTTTTAATAAATGTGAGTGGATTTAACAAAACTGTGTCAGTAATATAAATCTGCTTCCCTTTACTCGACTCTTCAGTTTGAATACCTCAGAGGCAAAAATTTAGCCTAATTTTTCTGCCATTTGATAAGCTTTACTTACCTGCAGGTGGCCATAGGCCTTCATTAGGCTTCTTATTTCATGTGTAACCATCAACTTACATTTTTTCTTGGCCAATATGGATCCCAGTTCTCTCACTATCTTTCTTGTACCTTTTAGGTGAACACCAGTTTGTCAGTATTTTCTAATAGTATGAGAATTACAGCATTTGAAGCCCTTGACCTTTTGTGAGTTTGACAAGAAGTGAGTGCTTTGCTTTCTCTCTTGCTGACTTTTCCTGTGGCCCCTTGTTTCATTCTTTGTTTTGTTTTTGTCATTTCACAGAACCCAGAAAATTTACAGTAAATTGTTCCTTTAACATTATTGCTTGTATATTCTCTATTAATTGTTGACCATTTTTTTAGTAAAGGCATTTATACTTTTTTGAATAAATGAGTGAGTTTCAAAAATATGTGAATGTAGCAGAAGTTTCTAAGGGGCTTCCTGTTTCACCCCCTAGAATAAATGTCAGCAACAGTTAGTGGGTGTTCTAGGGGATATTATCCATCTATGTATATGTTTTTCTTCATTTTTATACAAGCACTTATATATATAACAGATACATTTCAGGTCCAAATTTCAAATAATAGCCCCTGGCTGTGCAAATACCACCTTTAACTTTTGTACCTGAACTTAATTGTTTTATGGCATTTCCATTGTCTCAACATTTCAGTGTTCTGGTAGACTGAATACCATCGAGTGGCTGTAGATACGGGGTCTGAGTTGTAACTTTTTTCTGTACTGACCTTGATCTTTTTATCTTTTTGTTTCTTGGATAGTCCATGTGGTCCTATCTGGTCATTTTTGTTCCACACTATTTGCCATCTACATGGGCTTTTGTGATTGCATAACAAAAGCCAAAATGTTTTTTTTTTATCATGTAGATTCTTCTGCTTTATGTTCTGAAGATATTGACCCCACTAGTTTCTGTCTAGATGGGATAAATGTCAGAGTGATACTGTGAATATGAAGAAATTATATGGATTATCCTACTAACTACATAAAGCTGTTAACTGAATGTTCAATGAGAATTCTCCTGTTTTTGTAGGATTGGGATTGAAACTGGAAAGATGAGAATAAAAGATCATGAAGTTCCTGCACATTCTTCAGACAAGTACTCAAAGGACTTGATAAGAAGTGGCCAAACTCTCCCTCCCCATCCAATATACATAAGCAGAAAATTTAAATTTAAGAGAGTTTTTTGATAGGGAATTTATAGGATGAAAAAGTACTTTGATCACTTCTCTCTTCTTTCCTATGGCACGTACTGCTATTTCCCCTGGCAAGGTAGGAAGGGACACCAAGAAAATTGTTTATAGAGATTTGCACAAGACAGAATCAGTGGCTTTCAGAACCCCATTGGAGGACATAGGAATGGAGCACTCCAAGAGTTCTTCAGACAGCTTGAAATGGAAACGGTGTCCATAGCTGGGGTCTGTAGCGAGAACATGTCAAGAATGACTGGTGCATGACACTTGATTTGAAAGTCCTGAGAGGAGTGGAGGCAGAGGATACTGGAGTTGCCCATGAGAGTAGGACAGAGGGCAGAGGCATATAGGCAGCACTCTATGGTGCCTACAGGGCAAGTGGATACCAGGAAGGCAATCAGGCTTGAGCTGCCCAAATGAGACACTGCCCAAGACTGCTTACATCTCAGGAAAATAGACCCCAGGAGTAAGGGACGTATGAGGTGTGTTGATGAAGTGTGTTGATTCAAGAACTCAGAGTTCATCAGCCATATGGGGCATTATGAAGGGATTCTTGTCCTCTAATGTCCCTTCCTGTACACTGACTATGGAAGATTCAAAAATAGGGAAGATGGAGTTGAAGAAAAAAGGATAGTTGGGGGAAGAGAGAAAAGTATTGCAATGATCAACTCTTTTGATCTTAGGTTGTTCTTTTCCTAGTTCTTTGAGGTGCAATGTTAGGTTTTTACTTGAGATTAGTCTTTTATAATACAGTCATTTATTATTATAAAATTTCCTCTTTTAAGATCAGACAAGTTCAGGCACTCTCAGGGTGGGTATGGCTATAGACTAAACTTTCCTCTTAATACTGTTTTTTCTTCATCCTATTTTTTTTTTCTTATTATGTTATGTTTTTAGCTTCATTTTTCTCAAAGTAACTTCTAAGATTCCCTTCAATTTCTTGTTTGATCTTTTGGTTTTTCAAAAGTGTGACCTTTAATTTCTGCTATTTGTCAATATTCCAACTTTACTTTCATTAATGATTTTTTTTAGTTTCATCTCATTGTGGATGAAAAGCTTACTTGGCAAAATTTCAGTCTTCTTAATTTGTCAAAAGTTTGCTTATGACCTAACAAGTGATATATACTGTAACATGTTCTGGGTGCATTTGAGAATAAAATGTATTCTTATGCTGTTGGATGAATTATTCTGTGGAGGTCTGGTAGACCCAGTTGATCTGTACTGCTCTCCTGGTACTGTATTTCCTTATTGATTTTCTTTCTGGATGTTCTATCCATTGCTGAAAGTGTGGAATTGAAGTCCTCATCATTTGGCTGTCAGTTTTCTCTCTTCCAGCATTTTTAATGTTTCTTTATATTTTGGTGTTTTTGTATTTGTATTTGTTACATCTTTCTAGGGAATTTTATTATTTTATATTTTTCTGTTGTTATTTAATGTCCTTTTGCATCATTTTAAAGAATTCCCTTTAGCATTTCTTATATGGTAGATTTATAGTTAGGAACTCCCACAGCTTTGACTGACTTTGTCTCTTCTTCATTTTGAAGGATAGTTTGGTTGAGTGTAGTTTTGGGGGTTGACATCTTTCTTTTTTTAGCACCTTGAATATGTCATTCCACTCCCTTCTGACCTGAAAATCTCTCTGAGAAATATGCTGTTAGTCTTATATTTGATAACTCATTTTTCTCACAATTCTTTGTCTTTGATTTTTGTTAATGTGATTAGAATGTGTCTCACTGTGGAGTTTCTAGAGTTCATCTTATTTGGAATGTGTTGTCCTTCTAGATCTGGATTTCCGTTTCCTTCCCCAGATTTGGAAGTTATCAGCCATTATTTCTTTGACAAAGCTTTATTTTCCTTTGTCTCTGGAAGTTCCATAATGCATATACTGATCAACTTAATGGTATCTCATACGTCTCTTCAGCTTTCTTCACTCTTTTTCATTCTTTTTTCTTTTTCTTTCTTTAATAATTTTAAATGATTTATGTTTGAGTACTGATTATTTTCTCCTGCTTTCTCAAGTCTACCTGTAGTAAACTTTTTAATTCAATTATTATATTTTTTACCTTTAAGATTTCAGTTTGGTTCTCTTTAATGTTTTCACTGTCATCATTGCCATTTTAAAATTGTTCATGCATTGTTTTTCTGAGCTCGGTAGTATCTTTATGGCAGCCATTTTGAATTCTCTTTCAAGTTATCTATATACTTCCATTTAATTAGGGCAGTTTCTTCATATTCACATTCTTCTTTTGTTTGGTCCATATTTTCATTTGGTTTTGCCTTTTTCCATTTTCCTTGAAGTTTTGCATAATATCTGTGCATTAGAATAAAACAGATAGCTTTTCCAGTCTTCATTCACTGGTTTTGTACAGGTATCATGTCCTTGTATAGTCATCCCAGCCAGATATTCTAGGGGCTTCTCAAACCTCTATTATGTGCCTTCTCAGGATCTGAACATATTAATTCCCAGTAAGAGTGATTTAGTTTGTTCCCTTTTATAAGTTCATCTTGCTATCACTGCCATTCATCTGCTGTAGTACAGCTGTCTGAAGCACCACTGCCTAACTCTTTTTTGGGGGGATGTCAGTGGTCTCCAGGCATCAATAGCATTCCAGGTTGTGTTGGTACTCCAAGACAGGTGAGACAGAATTCATTTCTCCAGGAAGCCCCAGCACAGCTGGAATGTTGAATGCATTGTCCAACTCATCTATCCAAGGATAGTTGTACCAAAATCTTTTAAACTTCTTTCTTTCTTTAAGATTTTTAAGTGTGCAGCATATTATTGTTATCTATAGTCACCCTAGTGTACAATAGCCTACCGGAAATTCTTACTCCTATCTAATTGTAACTTAATACACATTGATCAACATTTCCCCATTATCCCATCTTTCTTACCCCAGACTCTGATAGCCACCATTCTACTCAACTTCTATGAGATCAGCTCCTTCCTGTAGCATCATGCAGTAGTTACATTTCTGTGCCTCCAGTTATTTGACTAAACATATGATTCCTAATTCCATCCATTATCGTCACAACTGACAAGATTTCATTCTTTTTAAAGGCCAAATAGTATCCCATTGTTCACATGGATCACATTTTCTTTACCTGTTCATCAGTTGATGGACACTTAGATTGTTTTCATTTTTGGCTATTAATGAATATGGAAGTGTACATGTCTCTTTGGTGTACAGGTGGCCATACTATTTTGCCTTCCTACTAACAGTGTACAAAGGCTCACTTTTCTGCACATCCTTCCCAACCCTTGTTGTCATTAGTCTTTTTTAATGTTCATTTTATTGGAGTGAGGAGATATATTGTTGTGGTTTTGATTTGCATTTCCCTGATAATTAATGATTTCAAGCATTTTTCATACGTTAGTCTTTTTTAATGTTGCGAGAAATATCCATTCAGGTCCATTGTCTATTTTTCAATCTAGTTAATTAATTAATTAGTTTTTCTATTGAGGTTTTTTTTCCCCTTTTATTTTCTTTCTTTGTGGTACTAAGGGATTGATCTCAGGATCTCACATGCAGTAAGTAGGCACTTTACTAATTGAGCCATGTCCCCAATTCTTTTTCTTTTTGCTTATTTTTTAGGTAGGGCTTCACTTTCATCCCAGCAGGCCTTGGATTCCTATCTTCCCACTTCCACTTCTGGAGCAGGTAGGATTACAGCTGATATTACACATATGTCACCATACCTTGTTCATTTTTGAGATAAACTCTTACTAACTTTTGCCTGGGCTAGCAACAAATCATATTCCTCTTTTCTTTGTCTCCTGAGTAGTTTCGATTACAGATATATGTCACCATGCCTGACCCAGCTATTGAGATTTTTGAATTCCTCATGTATTCTGGATTGCCTTTGTCACATGCATAGTTTGAAAATATGTTCTTCCATTGTATAGGCTGTCTCTTTACCCTGTTGACCGTGTCCTTTGATGAGCAAAAACTTTTCAGTTTGATAAAATTCCATTTGCCTATTTTTGCTTTTATTTCCTGTGTTTCCGGAGTCTTTGCCAAAAATGTTTGTCTATCCTAATGTCCTAAAGTATTTCCCCTATATTTTCCTCAATGTGCTTCAATAGCTTCGTTCCTTACTTTTAAATCTTTAACCCATTCTTAGTTGATCTTTGTAGTTGGTAAAAGATAGGGGTCTAGTTTTATTCTTCTTCATGTGAATATCCTTTTCTCAATGCCCTTACTGAAAGACTGTCCTTGCTACCATGCATATTCTTAGTATAGAAATCTGTTGGCTGTAGATGTATGTGTTTATTCTTAATCTCTCTGTTCTGTTCTATTGCTGTATGTGTCTGTTTTCTTCCACTATCATGCTCTTTGATTATGATAGCCTTGTAGTTTATTTTGAAATCAGGTATTTCTGATGCCTTCTGTTTTGATATTTTTGCTCAAGATAATATCCTTCACTATTTAGGCCTTTTTGTGGTTCCATATGGATTGTAGAATTATTTTTTCTGCTTCTTTGAAAAATGTCATTGATACTTTGATAACAATTACATTGAATCTGTAGGTTGTTTGGGGTAGTATAGATATTTAATAATATCACTGCTTCTAATCCATAAATATGGAATATCTTTCCAGATTTCTTGTTTCCTCTTCAATTTATTTCATCAGTGTTTTGTAATTTTGATTATACATATCTTTTACTTCTTTGGTTAAATTTATTTCTTGCTGTTTTTGTAGCTATTGTAAATGGGATTGTTTTCTTGATTTCTTGTTCAGATTATTTTCTATTGGCATATAAAAACACCACTGATTTTTCTACACTTATTTTCTGTTCTATAGAATTTTTTTATTTTTCCATATTTAAGATCATGTTATCTGAAAACAGTAACAATTCGACTTCTTATTTTCTAATTTCTGTGCCATTTGTTCCTTCTCTTGCCTGATTTCTCTGGTAAGAATTTACTGCACTATGTTTAACACAAATAAGGAAAGTAGCCATCCTTGCCTTTTTCCAGATCTTAGGAAGTTTTCAGTTTTCACTGTTAAGCATAATGCTAGCTGTTGGTTTAATATAAATGGCCTTTATTATGTTGAGGTACTATATTCCTTCTACTCCAATTTATTCAGTATTTTTATCACGAAGATATGTTGACCATTACCAAATGCCTTTTCTGCATTTATTATGATCATATGGGCTTGTCCTTAATTCTTTTGATGTGATGTGTTGTGCTCATTGATTGGCATATGTTGAAACATCTTTGTATCCTTGGGATTAATTCCATATGATTATGGTGAAAATCTTTTACAAGTGTTAGTGGATTCAGTTTACTAACGTTTTGTTGAGTATTTTGACATTTTTGTTCACACATAATATCGACCTGTAGCTTTTGGTTTTGTTGTGTCCTTACTTCATATCGGTACCAGGATAATGCTGAACTCACAGAATGAGTTTGGACAAATTCTTACACTTCAGTTTTGAAATTTTTATCATTTTAAAAATCATTACATTATTCTCTTCTCTTAGGATAATGATTGTGTATGTTTGTATAGAATTTTGGTGGTTATCCTAGGGATTATAATATGAATTTACAATTAATATAAGTCATTTTTCAAACAATACATTTCTGCTCCACAGGCAGTATAGATATCTTATAATAGAATATTTCCATTTCCTTTATCTCACCCTTTATAATTTTGTTATCCTTCATTTTCATGAGCAGTGTACTACAATCACTCAATATATTGCTGTTATTATTACCTTAAGCAGTTATCTATTATATCAGTAAGCATAAGAAAATCAAAGATTTTTTTAATTTCATTTACTCCTTCTTTGAAGATGTTCTTTCTGTAGATTCAAGTTTCTTACCTATGTCAGTTTCCTGTTCTTTGAATATCATCTTATGTAACAAAAATTTTAGAAACTTCTTTTGCTAAAAACAAACAAACAAAATAACCCAAACTCTTCACTTGGGCTTGCAAATGTCCAAAGGGTAACTAAAAGCAAGATAATAGCCTTGCATCTCTGCCAAGGACTGGTGAATATATATCCTGTGATTGGAGTGGAAGCTACGCCCTGCCTGCAACAATGATTTTATTTTAACAAGGCCCTGCCTCACCAATCTTGAGATAATCGGTAACCACTTGACCACTCCTATGGCCAACTGACCACACCTCTGACCAGGATGTTTAATTATTATTCATACCTCTGACCCCTGCCCCAATTATTCTATTCAAAAGTTCTTACCTGTATGCTGAAGATGGGCTGAAATTCTTACTTTGCCTCTTCCTGCAGTATGCCCATACCATGTAATAAATCTCCTTTCACTTCTTTTTACCACTACTCTTTTCTTTATTTTCTGTAGTAAGGCAAGTGGTTGGTCCTAACAGTTTGGAATCCCCAGAATTGGGTCTAGGATTGCCAGTTACAATCTTTAAACATTTTTTAATGGCAGACCTACTGGTGACAAATTCTCTCCATTTTTATTTGTTTGAGAAACTCTTATTTCCCCTTCAATTTTGGAGAATAATTTTGGTGGGCACAAATTTTTAGATTGATGATATTTTCTTTCAATGCTTTAAGAGTTCACTCTTGTGATGTTGTGAAATATGTATTTGGTCTTCTTCCCTGTTTTCTGGCACATAGTTCCTAAAAACCTTTGGAATCTCTTAAGTGATAAATGATTTTTGAAAACTCATTGGATGACTGGTTCCTGGGAGTTCCTAGAAAGCTTCAGGAAGGGAGGGGTGGTTACAAGAGCAACCAACCACATAATCAGAGGATTGGAACTTTGAATTCTATCCTGTGACCAAGACTAGTGAGGGAAGAGGGTCTGAAGTTGGAGCTGATCACTCATGGTCAATGATGTGACCAGTTATGTCTACGTAATAAGCCCTCAAGGGAACCCCAAAAGGATAGAGGGTATCTGAGCACCATCTAGAGCACACACACACACACACACACACACCCTCCCTCATTTGGCACCAACTAGAACCCATGTGGTGGGCTTCCTTAATTGCATAAACACTTGAGGTGGAAAGTCAGGTCTGGATTCATAGTGACCTAGATTTCTGGGATGTGGAAAAGATATGCTTTTTCCTAGGAACTTTCTGCTCTGTCTTGAATGTGAACTGTAGGTGGCTGCTTTGTTCTGCAGCTGCTACTGAGATCTCTGGTTAGCCACATTGAAGTGGCTTGAAAGAGCCAGTGAGGAATATGTCATCTTCCATATAACTTTGTAGAGAGGAGGAAAGAATGGTTAGGTACTAAAACTAGAAGTTTGCCTAATGGGAGAGAATGGAAATCCAGTGATTAATAGTGATTAATAGCTGCAGACAAGATTTGTTTGAAAGTATTTTCAGTGTTCTCACTGAGGCTTCTGCAAGGCCCCACATCAGGTGGATGATGTGTCCTCTCATGGTCCCCGCTGGCTCTGACTTCCTGTTTCTACTCAGTAGACTAGAGCACAGTGCTGCTGAGTTTGCTCCAATTTCTCTCTGCACTGTCAAATACAGAACATGCTAGGCTTGCCTGCCAGAAAATGGACCCCATGGATTGTAGTGCAATCCACGTTACCTCAGCCTAGGTAACCAAAGTATTTCTGCATTGGTGTACAGCCAGACCACACCAGGAAACCTTGAGCAAGCCTAGCTAAGTCCACCAGTACTGCCTGATGGGCCCAGATATGTAAGCAATAGACACTCATCATTTGTCACTGAGATTTTGTGATTATCATCTCACATCATACTTTGACGATAGATAAGGCACACCATCCTGAAGGGAACTTTTGCTCTCTTGAATTTATCTGCCTTTTTATTCTTTTTTCTTCACTATTAGCATATTATTGTTGTACATGGAGTTATGTAAGTGCTTACAACATATATTAACTTCATTTATCCCTTCCATTTTTCTCTTTTATTCCTCCTTTCCTCCTCCCTTCTTAGAACAAATTCAATAGATTTCATTGCTCTATTTTCATACATGAATACAAAATACTTCCATCACATTTGTATTCCTTCACCCTTTCCTTATGCCTTCACTCCTTCCACTGGTACCCATCTCCAGACTGGAACTGTTTTAACTTCTTGTTCTTCAATATTTTAGAAAAAGATGTTTTTGTTAGTGTATGGGGTTTCATTGTGACATTTCTGAATACATATGTATTACACACCAAATTGATTTGTGCCCTTTTTCACTTTCTCTTGCCTATGTTTTTTTCTAGCATGGTTTTAGCATGTTTCTTTGTTTTTCCACCTCTCAGCCATTTCTATTAAGATTAATTTGTTAATGCTAAATAATAGCTTCTTCTGAAACTCTTTTTTACTCTTCTGATACTTTTTTTTTTGTTTTTCTGTTTATTTAAATCAGAGGCAAATTGCTTGTGTGGTGGTCATCTGGAGAATTAGACAAGGGGACTCCTCCATAAAGTGTGAGTCATAGCAGGAGGTTCATCTGAAGATGTCCTAAATATCCTCCTAAGTTTGGATAGCAAGAGAATGGTAAAGGGCAGGGCATAGTCTGCAGAAAGTGAGAAGAAATTTGTCTGACTATGCTTTATTAGAAGGGAAAACATCATTAGTAGTATATCCCACATATGCCCTCCTGACATCCATTCCCAAACTACTGGGTATTATACTTTTAAAGATATATGTCCTATATCTTCAAAAAAAATTGTACAACCCTGATGCAGGTTTTGTTTTTTATATTTTTTTATAAACATGATATGTTGCCCAGTGTGTCCTGAATAAATTAGGCCCTAGATCAATGTGGTGAAGAAAGTAAGAGGCTAAAGGAAGAAGAGAGGTTATATAAAAAGTCTAATTAGTTTTCAACTATCAAATTTTTATATTAAGCTGGAAAGATATAGTCTAGATGTAAAAGGAATGAATTTGAGTAAAATTCCTGTAAACCATCCTTCTTAGAAAATAAACATAAATGTGGAATGTACAAGTCAAAATGACTATCAGATTACAAACCAGAGACTTTGAAACTACCAAAGTCAAGAAGTACAGATTCAACAACCTACTTATCATTAAGTCACTGAAGATTATAATCTATTGAAATAAGCAGTAGTTCCATATGCCTAAGACAGAAAACTTGTTGGAAGGCAGCTGTTGACATGAAAATCATTTCTTAATATTAAATTCACTTTTAATAACTCTGACAGAATATAACATAAAAAACAGTAAATGTTGTAACAACATATGTGAAAATATCAAGTCTGAAATTCATTTTATTTAGAACACTCATTCTTTGCCTTGGACTGGAAATTTCCACTGACTGCTACCTACATTCATCAGGAATTTACACAATTTCTTTAGGCTCAGAATAAAATTTAGCTATACATTCAAAGAATCTTTTAAAAATACCTTAATGTTTTCTTAATACAAAAGGAATGTATACTTACAATGGTGCATAATAGTGTATACTTACATAATAGTATAAATGGTATATTTTAAATTCTCAGCACCTGTACACAAAAGTTTGATGCTTGACATTTTATATGGCTACCATAATACCTGAGAATATATGGCCTTTGAAATCATGACAAAAGAAATTTTTTGAGCATGTAAATGGCTGTTGAGAAGTGCATTTTAGCATAAAGACAAGGAAAAGGAACACACTATCTCCTCTAAACTCTCAACCTTGTAATTTTACCTTCTTGTTTATGTTTCTTGCAATACCAAGAATGGAAGCTCAAACATGGCTGCATCTTTGTTGCTACTCTTCCCACTGAGAGGTGGAGTCTAGTTCCTCTTTTTTGACATCTGGCCTGGCTTCAGAGACTTGATTAACTAATGGAACATGGTGGGAGAGACTTTCTGGGACTTGTGAGACTTTCTAGCCTTGTGTCTTTTATCTGGACCTGCCAGAATGTCTGAGCTGTCCCATAAGAACTCTGACTAGCCTGAGCCTCTCCTGCTGGAGGTTGCAGTCTATAGTTTCCAGTGAGTCCCATCTTCAAGCTTCCATAATGCAGTGCTGTACATGTGAATGAAGCTGTCTTGCACTTTCCAAAGCAACCCTTTTGCCAGCAGACTACCAATGAGTAGCTACAGTCAGTGCTGTGAGAAACAGAGTAACCCAGCTAAATTCTTTGTCCACAAAACTGATGACTATGTGAAAATGATTGTTTTGTTAACACTGTGTTTTGGAAAACAGCATCGATGATCTTTTCCTTAATGGCAAATAATCCAAATGCTTAGTTACTTAAAGCAATCACAAGTAACATTATCTTTCCAGGATTTTATGGACAGGAAGCTGAACAGGGAACAGTAGGACTGGTTTGTGTCTGTTCCACAATATCCTGAGCCTCAGCTGCTAACACTTGAAGTTGAAGTTGAAGTTGATGGCTTCAGGCTTCAATCATATGGAGATATTTTTGCTTTCATGTCAAGGGGTCAATGCTGGACTACTGGCTGGAGTGAAGACCTACACAAATAGTCTTCTATGTGGTCTTTCCACATGGACTAATTGCAGTTTTCTCAGAGTCTCATGCCAGATTCCAAGATAGTGAATGTCATACTTCCTTTTATGACTTACTGGAGAAAATGTCAACATTATATTGTATTGAGAGCATACTGGGTGCGCAGAGGGTTAAGACATCTTAGCAAATACACATCAACACAGGTGTTTTACTTATGCAGGAATGCATAGCCAGGATGCCAACTCAGGTTGCAAAAGCAACAAGCAATTTTTAGGGGTATGAGTTTCATGAGGACAGAGAGTTCTCTCTTTCATTTCTTTTCTTTCCATTTTTGAGTCTCAAGAGCTAGACTAGTGACTGGAACATAGTTATTATAAATAAATATTTATGGAATTGCTAAATGAGTAAACAGTAAGGCCTGTAACATTCCAGGACATAAAACTCAGTCCATATGTGACTTTACAGCATTCTTCCTGCTTGGTAGCAACCTGAAAAGAAATTTTTTAAAATGCTTGCAGCCTATCAGGGTAACAGGAACTAGGAAACTAATCAAAACCAGTAAACTCTTAGAGAATGTTAGTTTGCATCACAAGACTAGCCTCTGAATTTCCTCCCTTAGGTGCATTTCAAAGGCAGAATTCTAGATGACTGTACTGCAGGGACAAGAAGAAGAGGGTGTCCAGAGGTACTAATATTTGCCAAATATCTAGGTTTTCCTTGTTGTGATAAGCTATTTTTGGCTCAAAGCCATTCCCTTCCTCTCAGTTAATGAGGTTTGAGAAATATCAGTTCTGTTGTCAGAAAACACATGAAGGCAGAAGGGAAAATAGGGCAAACTCGAAAATTGGAGTCCAAGCATTAATAAAGCAAAAGTTAAGAAAAATTAGAAAAGGTCCATGTTCTAGATTCCTTTAAGAATATAGCACGAACATGGATGAAAACAAAGGGGAACAAAAAGTCTCATCGTTATGTAATTCAGAAATGTTCTCCAGGAACACACTGGTTAAGAATGGGATTGATGAAACTATTATTTATTGAACACCAACTAGGCCCATGTTGGTGCTTTCTTTGCAGAAACTGTGGAAGAAAATGAATGTCTGCCAGTTTTTGTTGGTAGACTTGAAGTAATTTGTTACACAGCAATGCATAACTGATGCCCACACTACTCTAACTCAACCTTCTCTCTCATCTGCTTTTAAATATTTGTTAGTTTGACATTAATATTTTAACATTTTCAAAACTTATAACCTTGGATTTAATATTGTTGTCGTTATATCCACATTCTAAACCTTAGTTTTGTATTTCATTGGAAATATAAAAATTTCAGAGCTTGTGAGGTTTTTTTTTCCCCTTCTGAGTACTTAAATTTTGAATTGCATTGATTTGACTGGGTTTCATGAAGTAATTCTTTTGAAAAATAGGTTTATATGTATTCTAGTCCCAGTTGTGCCATAGCTTGAGGCCAGTGTAATATTTTCTAACTTGCTTATGGATTCTTCTGTTTGGACATTCCTAATTTCTTTTTTATGAATGAAATCCAGTAACTTCACAAGACATATCATTCTTTATTAGTTTTCCTTGGATATAATGTCTCCATTTTGTCTCTAATTGTCCTGGTCCATAGGTTCAGTTTCCTCTTCAGGAATTCAAGGATGCCAAAATCAGCTCATGTTCAAGGCAGTATAGGAGAATGGGGAGCATGGCCTATGGAGTCAGTCTGCTGTGTTCAAACCATTGACTGGCCTTTATCTTGTGTAAACATTTTTACCATTTGTGTGTATCAGTGTTTCACACTAAAAAGGAAGATAACAGTATTGCCTATCTTTTGCATATTTTGTAATGATTAAACAATTAATGCATATGTGGCATTTTTAACAACAATAAGCACAGGTTTCTTTCTGTTTACTCTGGTAGACACTGAGCATTTATGTCATAAATTTCTTTCATCAAATATCAGATATTTCAAGTCTTTTTTTGTATAAGTAATTTTCATTTTCTATTTTATCCTACTCTTCTGGGATCCACATATGTTATATAACATACATTAAAATATATATGTTAGAAAATTTGATATTTAATATATCCCTGGTCTTTGTTCTCATTTTTTATTACCTTTCCTCTTTGTTCTTCTTTTTTTTTTTTTTTAAGCAGGCCTCAAACTGTGATCCTCCTACAGCTGCCTTCCATGTGGTTGTGATTACAGGTACGTACATCCACACCTGGCTTTTTTTTGAGATGAGAGAATTACTTATTTTAACCAATTACTATTGGTTAAAATTTAATCTAATTACTCTTTCTTCTATTATTGAATTCTTCTGTACTTGGGCTATTAAGTTCATCCTGTAAAATTTATAATTAACATATTGTGTATTATAGTTCTAAAGTTTTAGTTTTTAATTTCTATACCTTTACTGAGATTTCTTGTTTCTTAATTAATCACAAACATATTTTGCTTTACTTTATTAAGAATAATTATTATAACTACTTAAAAATCTTGCCTGCTGATTCCAAGATCCATTTCATCTTGGAGTTGATCTTGTTTGATTTTCTTTCCTGTTGAAATGTTTTCCACTTCCTATGTTTTGTATGTTTATCACTTTTGGATTATATTCTGGATTATTTGATGAGTTAGTTATAGAGACTCTAGATTCTGTTATTTTCATAACAAGTTTTGCTCTTTTGTTTTATTTACCTGTTTTCTTGATTAGACTTGGCATATACACTCTTTTTAGTGAAATCACAGTATCCATTTTTAAAAAACTTTTCATTGCTTCCTTTGAATCTGTACACATATGCATGGGTTCAGAGATGTTACCGTCTGAATGTGTCCCCCAAATTCAGGTGTTAGAAACTTAATGCCCAAATGCAACACTGTTGGGAGGTTGGACCTTATGGGAGGTGTTTATGGCACAAGAACTCTGTCAGCATGAATGGATTAATGCTGTTATGCTGTTGTGTAAGGGGCTTGTTACTTGGTTCCCTCTTCTGCTCTTTGGCCAGGTGAGAATATAGCATCTCTTCAATATAGAGGATGTGGTATTTCAGGTACAATCGGAGGAGACGAGAGAGTGGGTGGGTTCCAACCTGCAGTGCCTTGATCTTAGATGTCCCAGCCTTCAGAATAATGAGAAATAAATTTCTTGCATGATATTTTGTTATGGCAGTCCAAGCAGAATAAGATAGTGGATATTTTTTAACACAACCATCTTAAACTCATATTTTTTCCAATTTGATTTCTTTTGAGTACCAAAACACACTGTAAAGAAAGTACTTTACTGTTCTCTGTCTTTGTAAATCTCCTTGTCATAAATCCAAGCTTTAAAAGACAAGGTTGTTAGCCATGTTCTAGTAGCTCACATCTATAATCCTAGCTATTTGAGAGGCTGAGATCAGGAGAATCACTGCTCAAAGCCAATCCAAGTAAATAATTCTCCTGAACCCACTTCCAAAATAACCAGAGGAAAATGGACTAGAAGTGGGGCTCAAGGTATAGAGTTTCTGATTGCCTGCTTTGCTAGTGTAAAGTCCTAAATTCAAACCTCAGTCCCACCAAAAAAGGACAACATTGTTTTATTGAACTTATTTTTGAAAGCACAGTCTTTCCACTGTCATATATTTCAAAGGTGTATTTCCAAGAATCAGTAGGGTATATAGTTAAGCAGAACTATCTCATTTGTAACTGGGGAGCATTGAGCAAATTAATCTCTGTGTTTACCAGGTTCCCTATTGGGATAGTAATATCTACTCTATAGAAAGATGTTGAGGATTAAATAAAATGAATGCAAAACTCCTAGAATAGTTAATCAGAAAATGTTGACTATTTACATGTTGAACTCAATTTATCAAATTTTGCCCATTTGTAAGCATTTTTGGGAACTTTTTTTTACTTGTGATTTATTCCTTTTTTTAGGATCTATGCCATTTTATCTGTAACTCTCTACCATACTTGTTTTATTACTTGATATTCTAGTTATTTGAGATTTTTTTAATTCAAACTTTATAGGATGTTTTAAACTTCTTGAAGTCAGGGGCAGATTTTACTTATTTGTGTATCTTTACAGTGACTTAAATAAACTAGAAATACCCAACTAAAATTTTCAGAATTAAATTTGCTTTCTTGAGTCATCATATCATCAACTTTTTGGTAGTTTCCTCAAGAGACATATTACAACCCAGTAAATGTCCTTAAAATTCATGGAAAGATCTTAGTTGCATTTTTCCCTCCCTTTGATCCTTCTTCAGTGTTTAAAAATAAACTTAAAGATTTAGCTTGAACCACTGAGATTCAAGAGCACACATGAATCAGTTTCATCTTGAATTCATAATAGCAAATGTCTTTCTGCATTAATTTCAAATGGTGTAGATTTATAACTCAACACAGTTTTCTTTAATCAGGCATTTCTGATGATTGGCAAGATGGTATGATAGTAAACTCTTACTTTATTTTTACTTCACAGATACACTTTAATTTACTCATCTTACAGGAATGTTGTCTTCCTCACTCAATATGGTAGTTATTTTTGTCCATATAACACAAAATCTGCCTCAACTCTGGTGAAAAGAGTATACAAATGATCTTGACAATAACAAAATGACTATTTCAGAAAGGAAGAAAGAAAGCAGCTAAAACAGTCATTTATGGCAGTGCAATTCTAAAAAAAGAATACAGAAACAAAGTACACTTCCTTCTTTTTCTGGTGCTGACTGTTGAGGTCTACCACTGATACAGTTGGATACTAGGAACCCTTTAAAATATCTTTTCTTTAAGCCTAAGTTA
Source organism: Castor canadensis (assembly GCF_047511655.1). Taxonomy (NCBI): domain Eukaryota; kingdom Metazoa; phylum Chordata; class Mammalia; order Rodentia; family Castoridae; genus Castor; species Castor canadensis. The sequence continues at coordinate 51,045,473 of NC_133394.1, read as the reverse complement.
GTCAGAATTAATTTTTTTGGATTAAAAAAACAGAGATTTCCTTTTGAAATTACCTTCAATGTTATGCTTCCTATACACAAACGTATGTCATACTTGATTTTTTTTCTTGGTTCTGGTACTTGAAGACAAGTCTTATTCTTCTTTTCCTTGTTCCATCATTGGCTTATGCTGAACTTAAGCCAATTGCTCAAAGAAAGGCTTTTACTATTATTGTTCTAAAACAGAGATACCTAAGAAGGAAGAGGAGTAGTGGAATTCATGACCTAGAGACAATGTGATTCAGGAACCTGCAGGAAAATGCTTAGGCACCAGGTCGGAAGCAGAGAGTTTGGGGAAGGTTGTGTGTTGATTTCCTTCTAGGAGCAAATACTGTAAAAAACATACAAGAGACCATAATGTGTTTTCTAAAAGTCTTTTTAAAATCTGAATGATTTGAGGAAAAATCTGTTTACCTCTACACGAGTCAGTTTAGTGAGTTATGAGATTTCTATAATGCATGAATGATCTATTTCAGAAGGAAACCTGTTTCTCTATGGGTACTTTGTTGCCAGTTTAGAATATTCATGGTTTCTGAACAGCCCATAATGCAAAGATCTGTTGCTTGATTGGCCTTCTTTTGATAGTCTCTCCTTTATTGGTGGCACTTTTATTTGCAGTTTATGTGTGAAATTCATACTGTAGAGTTTCTTGAACTCCTACTCAGCATGCTTCCACTATCTTAAGTATTGAAAGCTTTTACATTTTCACAAGAGATGCTTATTGGCTAGCCTCTCCATACATCGATTCCTAGAAGACTCAAAAAGCTTAATAAATGAGTTTCTGAGATACTACCCTTGTAGGAACTCAGGTTGGAGTTCTGGACTTACACACAGGTGTTGATGCCAATATATTTGGGATGGTTCAACTCTTAATGTCCTTTTAGAAAAGTGGTAGCTGCTACAAAGTTTTGGGGATCAGCAGTATAGGTCTTTCCCCATAAGTGCATTATTAGAGTTTAATGAGTGCAAATCTCAAAATCAAATTATTTAATAAATGCAGATTACCAGGTATGAGGAAAACTGTTATCTACAACCTCTTCTAAGAGTTTGAAAACATTTCAGTTATCAGTCTTTTTTAAGTACCCTGAAGTCCATCTTGCAGAAAGTTTTACTTGAAGCAACTCTAATAATATTCTGGAGTTTAGATTTGGTTAATCTTAGAACTAGCATCAGGAAAACACACTTTTCTACATCATTGCAACTTCCAATCAAGGGCAGAAGGTGTCTCTAAAACTTTTGACAACCCATGATTTTTAATATTATTAATGTTACTAGTGAAAACCTATTTTCAGTATGCATCATGCTGGTAAGTAAGCCTTATTTCCTAATAAATTCTTTTCTTGTGTTCATTATTTTAGTTAGAAAAAATCTAGCACTGATTAAATAAAGAAGCATAATAGCTATTTTTGAAGTATGGTCTTTAGATATGATGTAGATGGCCTTCCCTGGGATGTGAGTTATTAAGATCATGGATTTAGTCTAGGGTGTAGCTTGAGCTAAATAACATATACATAATATCACACCATCTATATTGAGGTAAATTAAAGAAAGAGCTACATTTGTTATTCTGTAATTTTTCGAGAATATAAATATCCATGCTTTAAGAAATTCAGGCTCAGAGATTCCAGGATGCAAGACTAGAATTAATTACATTTTAGCCATATTGAGACTTAGGGAAGCAGAAACTGCTGTCAAATGCTGGCTCCATAATTTCTGACTGTACTTGGAAAGAGGATGGAGGAAATTTGTATCTAATTAGTGTTTGTTTGCATAATAGGCTGCTTTTTTTCTTGGATGTTTTGCTAAGTTAAATGGCTTTAGATGTGATATTATGGAAGACTTGCTCTGGTATTTTCACTGGGCATATTTTTAAACTATAGTCTTTTAAAAAGTTGAGATTGCATGTATTTTTAAAAAAATAATTTATCTGTAATACATACAAGGCATTTATGTCATATTTCAAAAATTTTGATTATTTGATTGTTCTAATATACAGGAGAGAGAGAATTATTTAGTGAATAGAAAGATTTATTGCAGAATCTGATTTGAGCTCTACAAACTACAGTAAGGCTGTGAAAATTCCTTTGCTATACATTAAACCCTAGTGTATACTAAGTGTAATAGTATGTCAGACCTAATAAATAAATTTATGGTCTAATAAAAAAGCATGGTTTTATATTTATAATATTTTCCTAAGAAGTTAATGTATTGAAATGTAACACAATAATCAAAGTATTGCCATCACATACACCATGAGACAATTATAATTTTCAAATATGATTTCTGAAAGTCATTTACCAAGCTATCCTAACCACCATAAGATTTCACTTTTTCATCAATAAAACTATGATTGTCTCCTTGAAGGATAATTGTGTTGTAAATCATCTCATGATGAAAGGATCTATGGAAAAACTCCAAGTTCTTTCTTAGGCTGAAAATTATAGCAACATTCTTTAAACATATGATTGTCAATTTGTGTTTTTATATAAATGCTCTTGCCCTAAAATTTTTATTCTTTTCTGTTCTTTAGAAACTGAGGTCATTTGTTCTTTGTCTCAAAAGCTTATCCCATATTGCAAAATGGCTTAAAGCTATTATGTGGGCCCTTGAGCTTAAGGAAGAAATAGATTTCAGGATTACTACCACATGGAAAAGAATGCATAAGGTCATCCTGAGGAAAATATAATGAGAAAGAGTAGGTCTTTTTCATTATAGGAATGCCAGCCTTTTGGATAGAGGCAGAAAAGGAGTTCACAGTAAGGGAGAAGGGAAATTGAATAGAAATTTGAATATTATGTCATCTTGGGTACTGGAAGGAGGAGATTAGTGAGCAGTCAAGTATATGAAGCATTGTTTTACATTTCTGGTTAAGTCAGATAAAATTGAAAAAAGACATTGGTTCCATTATCAGTGGATAAATTTAAAGGTAGTATTTGTATCTTAAGCCATCAAAGAAATATAGAATTAATAAGATAAAGAAACTGAATTCTTAAGGTAGGTAAACCTTTTCTAGATTATCACAGGTCAGGGCCACTGGCCCTAAATCTTAAGAAGTGATTGTGTGTATATAAAACAGCTATTTATGGGAACATACAAGAGTTTTACTTTTTACTTTATTTTAGATATCTTTCAAAACACTGAAAAAATTCCAATTGCTGCATAAGTTAAAATAGGATAATCTCTGAAAGGTATCCACTGGAGGAAGGCTTGTGTTGTCCTTTTTGAGACCAATAAACACAAAGCCAGTTTAAAGAACATAGAGAGGCCAAAAGGAGAGACTGAATACATTTTATTCTTTTTAGAAGGTTGGCTATGGAGAGAAGGAAGATGGATTTTGTGGTAGCAGGAAGAAAATATTTACCCTTACTGTTTTGACCCAGGAAAAGCTTTTACAATTATTATTAGGAAGCTAAGAATCTGAGAATGTTTAAAACACATATCATAAAGTACAGTTTTAGATTTGTAGAGGCTGAGTAAATGCTGAGAACAGTAGAGGGTGGTAGCTCAGAGTTCCACATCCCCCACCCCACCCTACAAGTTTTCTTAGTTATTAACATCACACATTGATGTGTTATGTTTGTTGAGATTCATAAACCAAAACTGGCATGTCATCATTAGCCAAAGTTCATAATTATACTAAGGTTTATTTATTTTTATTTTATAGTTCTATAACTTGAGAAAAATGCATAATGTCAAACATATACCACAACAGTTTCAAACAGAATATCTACCATTCCAAAATACCCTATGATTCACCTATTTATCCTTTTCCCCCCTACAGATTCCAGGAAAAAAATCCATTGTTATAGTACCTAAGACTTTTATGGATTCTTCAGTATAATTAAGTAAGCTCTCAGATCTTTTTAATGTTTATTTCACATTAAGCATTCTTATTCTGTTGTTTAGGTTCCAAAACTATATTACTTTTGTCCCTTCTTACTTTTCTTGTGAAATTCTGTCTTTATGCTGTTACAGTATTTTTTCTCAAGGCTGGGCTTGAGCTGTGATCTTCCTGCCTTAGCCTACTGTGTGCTAGGATTACAAATGTGTGACACCGTGCCCAACTTATAGTAAGGCTTTTGAGATATTGAAATAGGATGTTTTCAAAATCTACTCATAAAACGTTCCTCTTGAATTCAGGTGATATGCTAAACCCATATACTGTGATAAGAATACTTACTATGACAATTTAAATGTATAAAATCTAAATATAACTAATGAACTTCATGTATGTCACTTATTTTATTAATTAGTTATTTTTATGAATTGAGAATATTTTCATGACAACAAGCAAATTAACTTTGATGATAAAATTATTAAATCAATAAGATTGAGGACTCCAGAGGCACATAGTTTATGTGCTAATCCCAATATGCCTCTTTGCTTCTTGAGTAGCCATTGTTTCTCATCTATGAGGTAGGGTTGATAACAATGTCATCTACATACACAACACTTGGACACTTAGTAAATACACATGAAGCTCATAAAATGACTGTGACTCGGGACATGGACAGATGCATTTACTATTCCTACTCCAATGTAGCATTGTCTCAATATGCCAAAGACAGAGGAAGCCAGAGTCATCATCACCATCTCATGTTGGGATATAAGGGGGTATTTAGAATTGAGCCACAATTCTAGTGGCATCTGCATTCTATATATTACTTTTAAACATTTTCAAAACTTTTTGCCTAACTAGTTATTACCTTCATGAGAAAAATGTGTGTCTTTATCACAACTCTAAATGAGGCAGAGCCAATAATAAGATTAGAAATTTGCGTATTCCACACATGTCTGATGAGAGCACTAAGTTTTATGTTATATGTATTTAAAAGGTGTCAGGACTCATGGGTGTCACACTAAATTACTTGTATTTTTTCTTCCAACAATTAATGGTAGGTAACCTGGAGAGTCCGTTACACACCATTTTTAAAGCTAGTAAAGTTTCATCAAACCTTAAAAGAACATATTTTGGTTTGTTCTTATGGAATTCTTATTAAAATATTCATCTGATTATCATCTATGTGCTTAGGCACTTGCTGGCACGATGTGTGACACAGTTAGTTCTGAACTTTCAGTTTTTCCAACTGTTGTGCCAAAACTATTTTAAAATGGCACCTGAAGGCTGGCATAGCTTAATATGTTCCATTGGGCTTACTTGGTAAAAGATGAGTTCATGTTTCCAAGGCTGTCCTATGATTTCTGTTTTTAGTTCATTTTGTTACGAACATTTAAAATTTACACAATTACCAATTCTAACATGAATACAAATGTTAAAATCTGAGAGCTTTTGGCTTTACAAATGAAAGTAAAATACATAAAGTGAAAGTTCTGACTTTACATTGTTGAAACAGTTTTTTCTCCAATTTTCAGAAAGCAGGTTTGAGATTAATCAATCTATTTTGGATAAAATTTCTAATTTTTACCATTGCAAGTTAGAATATATGTGAATATAATACAAACCAATTTGCAACTTTCTGTTTTTCAATGTACCTATTTTTTATAATTTCAAGAAATAACTCACAAAAGAATTCCTTATATGAGGTCTGAAATTACATAACAAGCCACTTGATTTTCTCACTACTTTGAAACACTAGTGGTTTAATTTACATGGTGGGTTGCATGGCTTTTTAAAAACAGATTTCTTGTTCCTCAAATAGTCTGTTCATTTTAAAAGATCAGGTTATTGATATTTTTCAAGAGTTGTAGATAGAAGAATAGGGTGAAGACAATGTCAATATGAAAACGTAGCCAGGCATGGTGGCACATGCTTGTAATATTGGCTACTTAAGAGAGAGAGAGGGCAGATGGTGGTTTGAGGATATCTAGGCAAACAATCTCAACAAACAACCTTGGTGTGGTGGTGGTCACTTATGACCCTACCTATTCTAGAGGCATAAGTAGGAGGATCAAGGTCCAAGGCTGGCCCTGGGAAAAAATGTGAGACCCTTTTTGAAAAATAACTAAAGCAAAAGGGCTGTGGCTCAAGTAGGAGAGCACCTGTCTAGATATGTACGGAGTTTAAACCTCAGTACCACTGAAATATTAATAATAATAACAATGAGAGTAATGTTCAGTTGGAAACAACTGAGATGGTGATGATGACTCTGGCTTCCTCTGTCTCTGGCATATTGAGACAATGCTACATTGGAGTAGGAATAGTAAATGCATCTCTCCATGTCCTGAGTCACAGCCATTTTATGAGCTTCATGTGTATTTACTAACTGTCCAAGTGTTCTGTAGGTAGATGACATTGTTATCAACCCTGCCACATAGATGAGAAACAATGGCCAGTCATGGCTGGCAAGAGGCAAGTTGGGCTTAGCACATAAATTATGTGTCTCCTGAGTCCTCAATCTTGTCCACTCCTCTAAACTGTGGCTACTGAAAGAGCATTCTCCAGAATAATATGAGAGAAATTAAAGAAAAGCAGAAGTGGAAAAGAATGGAAAAAGTCAAAATGAGCATAGTAACCCTGATAGAACAAGAATCTCTTTTCTCAGTATTTCTTTATCTGCCATTTATTCCTCCACTTCATCTTCTCCCTCAGAATTCCTCACTGGTGGCTGGGGAAACCCACTTGCTGTGGTTTTGGATCTAACCCTTTCTCAACCCTTTTTTGAATGTTCTCTCTACTGCCTTGCTGTCCCTTTGACCTGGCTGGTGACAGTGCTTTCTAAAGTTGTTTATGATGTCCTTCACCTGCCATGGGGCCAGGAATGGGATCATTATCCTTGTTCACCATTGTCATTTCCAGGCAATACTTCTGTTCTTTTGTGGGCTATAGTACCTAGCTATATTCACACATTCCTCTCTTTATTGCTGCATCCACCCATTTCCTATTATCTCGACAAATTGACTGATGTATGAGTGACTTCCTTACATTAAAAAAGCCTCTTCAAATAGACAGTTAGCAAAAAAATTGAAAAAGGGTTTATTGACTCTAAATAGAAGATGAGAAATTTAGCGATCCTCTTACTGCCCCTCTCCCTTACTTACCCTATTTCTGATTTTGCTGTTTGGCTAACAGAATCCTCAGTGTCCATCACCTTGATTTTCTGCCTCTGTGCCCAGGATCATTGTGTCTCTCTTCTCCTCATGTCAGGTGGCTCAGCCATTTATCTCCCTAAGGATGCTCTTCATACCCACTCTAGTTTCATCCTATTGGCCTTTGTCTATGAATTCACCTTCAGAGCAATCACCCTTTCCTTAGAGAAGGCCACCTAAATTCTGTGCACTGGGCCAGGGCACACCACATGGACTCAATGCAAAAAGTTCGGTTTGGAGTGAGTTTCAGAGTGTCACAGACAGTCTCTGTCCCAGCCCAAGGAAAAAGGGCCAGGCAAAAACAAAGAGCAAGAGCTGAAAGATTGGTTTGTTCTCTGATACAGTGATCATAACATCAATGTATTTTTAAAAGAGGTAGTGAATATAAACTGTATTTACTAAAAGGTGTGCTATACTCAATACTTAAATAAATAATTTCAAGAGTCTAAGATTTCAATCATTCACTCTATTATTTAAGTCTTCAAATTAAGGAACTCCTTCATGAAAAAGTAGTTGGGTGGGGTTTTGGTAATCTTTAAAGTACCAAATCTCTCTGGGAGTCTTGTGTTCATTTATTCTTTTCTGCTGCTATTGACCACCAAGACTCTTCCTTGTATTTTTCTTCCAGAAATATTATTTGGGGCTACAACACAATTCACAGACATTGCTTCAGCTACATTAGAAAATAAGAATTTTATTTAAAATAGTCAGCTTCCTGAATTATCTCTTTGAAAAACAAGATGTTAACATAATTTTCTAAATATAAGACCTCAAAATAGTCATATAAGGGAGAAGAATATGATTTGGAGAAAATTTAGGGGTTAACACAGGAAAGTAGTAAAAAATTTTATTGTAATTTTTTTATTGTTATACTCAGGGTACATTGTGACATTTATGAAAGTTCTTACAATAATATCATATTTGAATTCACCCACTCCCCCATTTTCCTTTATCACTCCCTCCACTCCTGGAACAGTTTCAACAGGTCTCATTTTTCCATTTTCACACATGAGTATGAGCATATTCCACCTCGTGCACCCTATTGTAACTTTTTAATTACAAAAGCATCCCATATACTTACATGTATTTAATTTTTTAGGTCACAAAGTATTTTGACAAAGCAAGATTTTCTCTGAATTTATAGTCTAATTTGGCTTTATAAAATATTAATTTCTTTTTAAATCAATTTTTAATCCTAAGAAACATTTAATCTCTAATCTCTTTGGTATAAGACTTTTCCATTTTAAATGACTCATTATTAGGTTTTGATTAATTGAATTTGATTTAAAAGATCAAGTACCAAAGAAGTTATATAATCTGTAATATTATATAATCTTTTAATAATAAAGCACTTTTCTTTCATATAGTCATAATTAAATGACTCAATAAATTGTCATAAATTCTAAACTTATGTCACTTACCCATCATCTCAAATCTCTTAAGTAGCTTCTTAGCAAAGATAAATGATAAGTTGCAGCATGACTCATTTTATTGCTTTGCATTGCAAACTTAGAAATGAATCTACCTTCAGGATTATTTTCCTCTTATGAATAGGACAAAATACCTCCAAACACTGGAGAGATTTATGAATGAGTTGGTGAATGGAGGCCCTTGCTATCAGTTCCTATCCCTGACCTGTGAAAATGTCTTTAGGCTAAAACATTTGTCTCTTTTGTGAATGTAATATTCTTTTTATTTTAGAAAATAATCATATATTTCAAGGGTCTAGTTCACCTATCCTGTTGTCTATTAGATATTTCCTATTGAATATATAACATTTCAAGGCAGAGGCTCAATTCTTACTGAGCTTTCTCAAACTGAAGATGCTACCATTATAAAGCAACAATAACAGCAAATATGAAATATGTGGGTTAAGTAGATTGTAAATATTTTGATTGCAGATGGAAAATGATTATGAAAGCAGATTGATAAATATATATATATATATATATATAAAAGCTGCAGTTCTATGGTTTGAGCTCTGGCAAGTGCTAGCTAGGCATGTGCTCTTCTATTTGAGCCACAACGTTAGACTTTTTCCTCCAGTTATTTTGATCAGGTTTCTCTTTTTTGCCTGGATTTGTCTGGACTACCATCCTCCTATTTATGCTTTACACCATAGCTGGGATGACAGGTGTGCACCTATCTATTGGTTGAGATGGGATCTTACAAACTTTTTGCCTGGGCTGGCCTTAGACCTCAATCCTCAAATCTCAGCCTCCCAGGTATCTAGCATTACAGATGTGAGCCACTGGTGGATACCTAGGTAAGTTTTTGTATGTTTGTTTGTTTGCTTTGTTTAGTTTTTTAAATTGGCAATTGCCTAGCTACAGAAAAAGCCTAGACTCTTGAAGCTATTTGTGGGGGCATTAAATACACATATTTCATAGCTCTTTAGTTATTGCACATTAATATTTTATTTCCTGTATCCCTTTCTGTTTGATACAGAATCACGCTTACTCTTTTTTTCTGTATTTATTCATAAATTTTTATTAGGAAATATTCATTATATGGGAGACCTTCATAGTGACAATTCTGATTAGACATTATTTGCATTGCCCCCTTCTGACTCTTCCCCTCAAATCCCTCCTCGCCCCATTAAAGCAATTGCAAAGTTTTCTTATTCTGTTTCATATAGGTATATGAAGTCCATCTACCATATACCATCATGATAATCTTCCTTCACCCTCCCCTCTCCCACTAGTACCCCCTAACACACAATGTACCTATTTTACAGTTCTGGTTTTCATTATAAATATTTAAGTTGCTGTTCATGGGGATATTTCAATGTATGTCCACTGTGGGTGTACTTTACTTTTGTCCATTCAACCCCATCCATTACTCTCCCTTACCGCTTTATCTCCCACCGCGCATATTTCAACAGCTTTCAGTTCACATCCTTATATCCTCTACCTTCACATCTTATGTTATGTAATATAACTTGACACCCTATTATTTTCTTTTCCTTTGCACCTTTCCCCGTGTTCCATAAAGTGTTTCTGCTGTTAAAAACATGCTCAACATCTGAGTTTGTATATGATCATGCTTGTTTTTAGGTATATGTTTATCTTTTGGATCTATCTTCCACATATGAGAGAAAACAAGTGGCTTTGGTGTTTCTGATCTTGTCTTACTTCACTTAACATGATGTCTTTCAATTGCATCTATTTACCTTCAAACCACATGCCATATTTCTTATGGCAGAGTAATATTCCATTGTGTATATATGTCACAGTTTCTTGATCCATTCATCAGTTGTAGGGCACTTGCATTGTTTCTAAAGCTTGGCTATTATGACTAGTTCTGTGATGACATCAGTGTGCAAGTGTCTCTATTGTATCCTGTCTTGTGTTCCTTTGAATAGATGCCCAGGAGCAGTATCACTGCATAGGATGGCAGTTCAATCTCTAGTTCTTTTAGGAATCTCCACACTGCTTTCCATAGTGGTTGTATAATTTTGCATTCCTACCCAGAACTGTATAAGAGTTACTGTTTCACCACATCCTTGCCAGCATTTGTTGTTATTATTACCCTTGATTATGGCCATTCTAACTGGGGTGAGAAGAAATCTAAATGTTGTTTTGATTTGCATCTCTTTTATAACCAGAGAAGATGAACACTTCTTCATGTATTTACTGGACATTTGTACTTCTTCCTTTGAGAATTCCCTGTTTAATTCATTGCCTATTTCTTCACTGGGGTGTTGATTCTTTGGGGGCTGAGTTTTTGAGTTAACTGTAGATTCTGAATATTGGTCCCTAATCAGATGAGTAACTGGCAAAGATTTTCTGTCATTCTGTGGGCTGTCTTTTGAGTCCGGTGACTGTTTCCTTTCTGTTCATTACTTTTCTTAGATGCTGAGTCTTTTGAGTTCTGTTTAGGAAGTCATTCCCTATACCTATCTGTTCCAGTGTATTTCCTACTACTTCCTGGATTTGTTTCCGTTTCAGGCCTTATATTAAGGTCTTGGATCCACTTTAAGTTGACTTTGGTACAGGGTGAAAGACAGGGATCTAGTTTCAGTCTTCTATAGGTGGATATTCAGCTTTCCCAGCAGCATTTGTTGAAGAGCCTTTCTTTTCTCCATCATGTGTTTTGGGCTCTTTCATTGAAGATCAGTTGACTATAGATGCATGGGCTATGTCTGGGTCTTCTATTCTAATACATTGGTCTTCCTGTCTGTTTTGTGCCTTACAACTCTGTTTTTATTGTTATGGGTCTGTAGTATATTTTGAAGTCAGGTATCATGATGCCTCCAGCATTGGACTTTTTGCTCAGAATTGCTTTGACTATTTGAGTTCTTTTGTGTTTCCATATGTATTGAATGATTGCTTTTCATATTTCTGTGCAGAATGTCATTGGAATGTTGATAGGAATCGCATTGAACATGTAGATTGTTTTTGGTAATATGGCCATTTTCACAATGTTGATTCTAACAATCCACGAGCATGGAAGGTCATTCCATCTTCTGCTGTGTTCTTCAATTCTTTCTCCAGTGGTTTATAGTTTTCATTAAAAAGGTCTTTCGTTTCTTTCATTAAATTTATTCTGAGGTACTTTATTGACTTTGAGGCTATTGTAAATGGGATCATTTCCCTGATTTCGTTCTCAGTCTGTTCATTGTTGATATATAGAAAAGCTACTGATTTCTGTATGCTAATTTTGTATCTTGTTACCTCACCAAAAGAGTTTATGATTTCTAACAGTTTTTTGGTAGAGTTTTTGGGGTCTCTTAGGTATAGGATCATGTTACCTGCAAATAGGGATAGTTTGACTTCTTCCTTCCCTATTTGAATCCCTTTTATTTCTTGCTCTTGTCTTATTACTCTGGCTAGGAATTCTAAAACTATGTTGAATAGGAGTGGAGAATGTGGAAATCCCTGTCTTATTCCTGACTTTAATGGGAATGGTTTCAGTTGTTCTCCATTTGGTATGATGTTGGCTCTCAGCTTGTTGTATATAGCCTTTATTATATTGAGGAACATTCCTTCCATTCCTAGTTTCTTCAGAGCTTTTATTATGACAGTGTGCTGGATATTATCAAAGGCTTTTTCTGGGTCTGTTGAGAGGATCATGTAGTTTCTTGTCCTTGCTTCTGTTTATATGCTGTACATTGCATATAAATTTATATCAATTTATGTACATTGAACCATCCTTGCATCTATGGAATGAAACCAACTTGATCATGGTATCTGATCCTTTGAACATGTTGTTGAATTCTGTTTCCTAATATTTTGTTGATAATCTTTGCATCTATATTCATTAAAGATATTGGTCTATAATTCTCTTTTCTGGTTGCATCTTTATTGGGTTTTGGAATGAGTATAATGCTGGCATCATAGAAAGAGTTTGCTAATTTTCCTTCTTTTCTATTTCCTGAAAAAGTTTTAGGTGTATTAGTGTTAGTTCTTCTTAAAGGTTTGGTAAAATTCAGCTATGAATCCATCAGGTCCTGGGGTCTTGTTTGTAGGAAGACTCTTTATTACTGCTTCAATTTCATTGCATGTAATAGGACTATTTAAGTGTTTAATATCTTCTTGGTTCAATTTTGGTTGGTTATATGCATCTAGGAATTTATCCATTTCATCTAGATTTTCCAGTTTGTTTGAATATAAGCTTTCAAAGAATTCTCTAATGATTTTTTGGCTTTCATTAGTATTTGTGGTTATGTCCCCTTTTTCACCTCTGATTTTATTAATTTGGATCTTTTCCTTCCTCGGTTTTGTCATGTTGGCTTAGAGTTTGTTGATCTTGGTAATTTTTTCAAAGAACCAACTTTTTGTTTCATTAATTCTTTTTATAGTTTGTTTGGTTTCAATCTCATTGATCTTGGCCCTGATCTTTATTATTTCTCTCCATCTGCTGGTTTGGGGTTTGATTTGCTATTGTTTTTCTAGGATCTTAAGGTACATCAGTAGGTTGTATATTTGAGAAGTCTCTGTTTTTTTTTAATATAGGCACTTGTAGCTATGAACTTTACCCTTGGCACAGCCTTTACTGTGTCCTACAGATTCTGGTAGGTTTTATTTTCATTTTTATTGGATTCTAGGAACTTTTTGATTTCTTCCCTTATTTCTTCAGTCACCCATTGGTTTTTCAGCAGTGTGTTGTTCAGTCTCCATGCGTTTGAATATTTTTTGTGGTTTCTTGTGTTGCTGCAGTCTAGTTTTATTCCGTTGTGATCAGACATGATATAGGGGGTTATTTTGATTTTATTGACTGTCTTGAGACTTACTGTGTGTCCTAAAATATGATCTATTTTGGAGAAAGTTCCATGAGCTACAGAAAAGAATGTGTAATGTATGGTTGTTGGGTGAAATACTCTGTAGATAGCAACCATGTCTATTTAGTCTAATGTGTGGAGTAACTCTGAAGTTTCTTGGTTGAATTTTTGCCTGAATGACCTATCTATTGGTGACAGTGGGGTATTCAGGTCTCCCACTATTACTGTGTTAAGAGTTTATCTGTGCTGTTAGGACCATTAGAGTTTTTTTTTTTAATGTAGATGGGTGCCCCTGTGTTTGGTGCATATATGTTAAGGATTGATATTTCTTCTTAATGAATTGTTCCTTTCATTAATATGAAGTGACCTCCATTGTCTCTTCTGATTGATTTTAGTCTGAAGTCTACTTTGCCAGATATGAGTATAGCTACTCCTGCCTGTTTTGGGGTCTATTTGCTTGGAAAACTTTTTTCTATCCTTTGACTCTAAGCCAGTGTTTATTTTCCTCAATGTGATGAGTCTCTTGTAAGGAACATATAGTTGGGCCTTGTTTTTTATCTCAGTTTGCTATTTTATGTCTTTTGATTGGGACATTGAGGCCATTTACATTCAGTGTTTATATTAAGAAGTTCCTGGTGTTTCTAGCCATTTTTATTCCCCTGTTGTTTAGATTTGCCAGTCCTTGTTTACTGATCTGCTTGCTCAAAAGGGTTTATTCCTTCTTGAGTCTTCCTGTCTCACTCTAGTCTCTATATGTAAAAGTCCTTTAAGTATCTTCTGTAGTGCTGGCTTGGTAGTCATGAATTCCTTTAGTTTTTCCTTGTTGTGGAAGGTTTTAATTTCTCCTTCAATTAGGAAGGATAGTTTTGCTGGATAGACTAGTCTAGTGCTTTCTTTCAGGGCCTGAATTATATCTTTCCATGACCTTCTTGAGTTGAGAAATCTGCTGTTATTCTAATGGGTTTGTCTTTATATGTCACTTGTCTTTTTTTTTTGCAGCTTTCAGAATTCTTTCTTTGTTCTGTGTGCTGATTGTTTTGATTATGATATGTCTGTGGAATTTTCTTTTTGGTTCTGATGGTTTGGTGCTCGTAAGCTTCCTGAACCTTTCTCCATGTGTTTGAGTATTTTCAACACACAGTGTCTCTTTCTTTCTCAAGTTTAGGGAAGTTTTCAGCTATTATTTTATTGAATAGATTGTCAATGCCTTTAGTTTGTATCTCCTCTGTTTCATCTACACCCATGATTCATAGGTTTGGTCTTTTCATGGTGTCCCAGATATCTTACATGTTCCATTCATATTTTCTTAGCATTCTTTCATGATCTCTTATTGTTTGGTCTAATTCCTCCACTTTGTCTTCTGTTTTTGATACTCTATTTTCAACTTGCACCACTCTATTCACCAAGCTTTTGATTGAGGCTTTTATTTGGAATATTGAGTTGTTTATTTTGGATTAATTATTTTCTAAGGTTTCCATATCTTTTTTGATTTCCTCTTTCATATCCTAGATAGTCTTCTTAATTTCATTCATCTGTTTGTATTCTCTTTGAGCTCATTTAATTGTTTATTCACATCCTTTTTGAGGTCAAATACTAGCTCTTGTGTTTCTTCTTTGAAGTCTTTAATCATTTTAAAAAATATGGAATGTTTCATGAATTTGTGTGTTATTCTTATCTAGACACCATGCTAACCTTCTCTCTATCATTCAATTTTAGTATATGTGCTGCCAAAGTGAGTACTCACTGCTTTTCTTACACTGAATGTGAACCATTTTCCTTCTTCTAACCATACTAATGAGAACATTACTTAAACACCAAGCAGTACAGAATTGGAAGCAAATAAAGTGTTCTCTGACCAGATTTTCTTCTTTGAGTATGAAGAGAGAATTTTCAGGAAGTCAGGTGTTTATGAAATTTAGGCAAGTCTATATACTTTTTAGCACTTCACTTACTGCATCTATATAATGAGAAACTTTGATTAAATTACAAGTCCTTCCAATGCTGAAATTTAATTATGGTTGATTATCACAAATCATCCTAAGATTAAAAATTGAGAGTTGAACAATGTATCTTTAATAATAATGACAGAATTATCAAGCACTAAATGTATGCTTATCATTTAATGTTTTCCATAGGACTTGGAGAAATTAGTCTCTACCTTGAACTATCCAATATTTTCAAAGGAAAAGTCAAGTAGATAAGCAGATTAAAGAAGTCATTCTATGGGAAGGGGACAAAGGAAGAGTGAAGAGGATTAGAGGAGATGAACCAATTGGGGTTGTAATACATATATGCATGGAACTATCATATGGATACTCCCTGTGCAGCTATCCTATCTCAAACTAGCAAAAAAAGAAAATCAGACTTTTCTTTCATATTGTATCTTTTTTTTATCTTTTATCTACAAAATCAGAGGACAGGAGGGCAAAATAGGTCCTGCTCCAGTGTAGGGGAAGGGTTGGCACCAGTGGGAGGGAGGAGGTGGCAGGGAAAGGGGGTAGGAGAATGAATACAGTGCAAAAAATGTGTACACATATAAGTAAATGCAAAATGACACCTGTTGAAACTATTTTAGGAATTGGGGGAGGAGAGATAAAAGAGAGTGATAGAGGGGGTGAATTCAAGTATGATATATTGTAAAACCCCTTATAAGTGCTGTAGTGCACCCCCACCAAGAACAACAATAAAGAAAAAAGAAGACAACATTCTATATATCTTTAATATTTCTTCATTCAATTTACTTACACTTCTTAGCTAGATTTTCTTCTGAGAATGGAGGATTCAAAGATGAATAAAACATGATCTTCATCCTCCAAGAGTTCACAGTCAATGTAGTATGTTTAAAAATGATTACAAAAGCATGACCATAGCAAACCAAATAAGTTTATGAATTGGTTTCCTCTTACCACCTGTAGCTGATATCATCTTCCTTCATTAAAGTTATATAGCTGTATTTAGTGTAAGTGCTGAATTCTTGGATTTCCTACTAGGGCATTTCAGAGTCATATATTTCTTAGATTGTAAATTTGATGAAGGCAGGGCATATATGCATTATTTAAGTTGTAATTCTAGCACTTAACCACCGTGACTGGCATGGAGAGCACAAATAGACTCTAACGCAGTGATAGTGGGAGGCCTGAATACCCCACCGTCACCAATAGATAGGTCATCCAGGCAAAAGATCAACAATGGAACTTCAGGACTACTCCACACATTACACTAAATAGACATGGTTGATATCTGTGTTTTGTATAGAATTAATTTTTAATCATGCCTAGAAGCCAATAGAGAGGACATATATTTAATTGTGAATACAGTTAAAGTTTTAATTATAAAATTGTCTTTTTAAATATTTATTCTGGGTATTTTTAGAAACGGTTATGATATAATCCCTTTGTTAGCTCAATGTACCATATATTTTCCTTTCCTAATAAATTAATTTATCATAGTTTTATTTAAGTAGCAGTTTCTTTACACAATATTTAAAATATGATTCAATTTGAAAAAAATGACTTCATATATAACTATAAACATATAGTTATATTTATATTACTTTCTGGACCAAAAATCTCAGTAAAACATACTTATATTTTGTAAGTGGACAATAATTTTGATTATTTTTTCACATTCTTAGGAATGCAAGTGATACAGATAAGAAGAGGAACTGGAATATGCAGTCAAGTTAAAAAAAACGTTAGATTCCTCTCCAGGTCACACAGTTCTGAATGAAATTGTATTACTAGTTACATAGAACAATACTTGTGGAAAACTATTATTGTTTAGTCATTAAAGTAATGAAATTTGAACTAACCATTTTTTGAAAAACATGGTTTACAAGTTGGGTGGCTTGGGCAAATAGGTAACCACTATCCCCCCACTTTAAGCTTAGGACTGTTAATTTTAATTTCTAGCACCCCTCCCCCGATGACTATACACACAATTTACATTTATGTTAAAAAATTAATCTTCTCTTGCATCTCTTCACATAACAGAGTTGTATGGGTAGTGACAGTCCTCTCCAACCTCATCTTCATCTACTCTCATGTATTTCCTCCTTTCTTTGGCCACTCCAGTCTCACCCCAGCTGCTCTCAGACCTTGACATCTTTCTTATCTCAGTGACTTCATCCACCTCTATCCTTTTCTCTTTTTTGACCTTACAAAGCCTGTTCTGGCCACCTGTTAGTCACTTCCCTTTGTTTATTTAATAATGTGTATTGAAATTTGTATTTAGTCTTTGCCTTTAAAAATTTACATGCAGCAAACTTCTTCTTTAAAACCTCTCACTCCCATCTGAAGGAAATGTCACTGGAAAATTCCATGGTAATGGCTAGACATCTCTCCCTCACCCCTGTCTCCCAGGCTTGCACAGTCACCCTTTCCCATTGGCTTCACCATAAGTAGTCTGTTGCTTCTGTGTACCCCTGGTGGAATGTAATGATTCTTTCTGCCAGCCCTTAGTTTGGCTAATTCTACACTAAAAAAATAAACTCACACTTTGATTCTCATTCCTTTATTAATGAGGCTCCCTGCATGGTGCATCAACATTGCTTATTTCTCTCATATTTCACTGGCCACCAGAACTTAATTATTGTGATACATTTGTCAGTTTTCTAAGGACAGGTATAGTTTCTTATTAATTTTTATACCCACCTACAATTATTCCAGTGATTACTACACAGCAGGTGCTCAATAGTGTATATCTGTTGAAGACTTAATTAAAATGAGAGCCCCTGAAAACAGGCTGAACATGAATGATCTCTGAATGTCTAACTGCCCCTCAGATGAATTTCTAGATAAGGTGGATAAGGAACTTGGGCCTCCATGACACATCCTGGAGCTTGAGCACAGGATCCTCAGTTCTTCCATCTGAGAATGAGTGAGCTTGGATAGTTTGTCATTTCTTTTTCGTTTCTGTTTATATTTCATCAATACATTTTGAATTTCCAGGTAGCTTGGGGAAAGTAATTTAAAGTGGGTTACATAATTTTCCAATTATTTAATGTTTTTTATATTTTAACCAAACAAGTTTTTCCTATATCATGAAAATAAAGTAATTATGCAATGACAAAGTAGAAAAGGAAGTAATGAAGATTTATTTGACCACCTCCTATGCCATAGGTTCTGAGGTAGACCCTTTGAATCCTTTTTCTCATTCAGTTCTCATGGTTGCTGTAAGAGGGATGTACAATTATCACTATTTGAAGATTTAAAACAAAAACCTAGATATCTGAATCACATTATGATATCCTTTTTGTAGTGCTGTCTCTCTATTTCCAGCACTGTGAACATTCATAGTCATGTATTTTAAAACTATGGAATTTTTATAGACCAAGGCAGTGATTCTTTGCTATTGTCTGGTTGGAGTAACCATGAAATGATATTTCACTCAAGGGCATTATTATTTTAACATTTAGTCATTTATGAGAAGAGAATTTATTAAAGTTTAAAGAGTGCAGTAACAGAGATTGGAGGAAGAAAAGAGATGGATGGAGATGGAGAAAAAGAAAGAACATTCATTTCAGAGGGACTAACTAGTAAGACTTATAGCATAATGGCAGATAGTCATGGAGTCTTAAATCTGAAAATTTGAAGGTTAGTGGCTCACATGCATGAGCAATTTGTACACATACAAACAATATTTGTGAGGAGGAGCAATCTGATTATCTATCTACCTATCTGTCATCTATCAAGTATTACTGAAAATTTTTATCACTACAATAAAGGAAATTAAAAAAATTTATCTGGATGATGGGATTAACACTCTCAAACAGGGGATAAAATAACTAACTCACCTATAATTGGCAAAATATTTGCCTCACCTACCATCATTTAAAAATTTTCAGTTTTGTCCACATTTTGAGATAGTTATAATTTAAAAAATATGACTAATTAGTACAAAAAAATTCAGTAGAATCTAGGACTGATGATAATCTACAAACTGGAAAATTAGTCTTTAATAAATAGTGGGCTTATGATTTCTTACAAATTCATTTCTTTTCTATGATATTTACATCTGTTTCATCCATTATCTTTATATTTTTGATTCAGTCATATAAAATGTTAGGGACTTTTCTCAAAAAAAGTGGTGCAAACTTTGAAAATAAGTTGTGTTTGTGAAAACTATTCAAAATTAGAATTATGGAAATTAATTTTAAACCTCTGAAGATGTAATTCCATGCAGATGAGAGCATATTTATGCTTACCTAGAGATTTAGCATCTGTATTACATATAAGTTATTCAGTTAGAAAGCTGGTTAATCAAGCTTAGTGAAATGTTTTGCTAACATGATCTTGAAACAATTATTTTCATAATTAAAATATTAGTCTACTTTAGAAACCTTTGTAACCAAACTCAATCTGAGAACTATTGTAACATGTTAATGATCCATACTTTTATCATGACATAACTTCCAACTTCCTTTTATGTCTAAAAACATTTTGATCAAATAGTTGAACACATCTTTAGCAAAAGAATAAGTAGAGTCGAACCTAGATGCTATTACATAATATAATTGGTTTCCAAAACTGAAGCTGGAAGATTGAACATAAAATATTTGGGAGAGTACCTCGGCAGTGGATGGATTAGGTAACCTGAGAATCTTCCAAATAAAGATACCTGAAAAGGAAAGGAAAATACAATAAACACATTGTAGAAGCATACCTGATGTTGCAACAAAAAATGGAAAATCCCCATGGATGAAGGATGCAAGCAAAGCAGGGTTATGGGGTCAATATTGTGGGAAGGCAATCCCTAGAAGGAAATCTGTGAGCAGATTTTCTTGGATCCCTGGAAGAAAGGGGAGGAGAGGTATGGGAGTAGAGGGTATTTTGTGTTTTAATGGCCATATAGGCATAAAACCTGTTTTTGATGAGGATGTGGGATCAAAACTCAAAACATGTTTTTGACCCTTGGAAGTATTGACCTCAGTGAAATTGTGGCTGACAAAATTTACTCACTGGGATATAGGAAGAAGACAGAAAGCACAGGCCCTATATGGAAAATGCCATGTGCTTTGAGTTTTATTAGCATGGATCAACCTTCACACAGTTTGGATCTTAAATATGAATTACATGAAAGAAACCTCAAGCCAAGAATTTAACTTAAAAAGTAGTCTTTGTTGCCTTACGGAATAAGCATCTTCTGTCAAGAGTAACATTGAGGTTATATAAAGAACTCAAAAATTAAACAGGGGATTAATATCCAGAATACATAAAAAACTCAAAAATTAAAGATAAAAAAGAGCAAATACTCTAATCAATAAATGAGTAAATGAGCTGAATAGATGATTTTCTATTTTTATAAATTTTTATTAGGATACATTCATTATACAGGGGGATTCATAGTGACAATTCCAATTAGACATATATTATACATTATTTACATTGTCCCAATTGTCTCTCCCCTCAGCCCTCTCTTCACTCCACTTAAAGCAATTTCAAGAGGTTTCTTAGTTCTACTTCATATATGTATATGAAGTCCTTCTACCATATACTGTCACCTTAATCTCCTTCATTCACCCTCCCCCTCCCACTAGTACTGCCCCCCACAGACTGTATGAATTTTACAGTCCTGTATTTTATTATTAATATTTAAGTTAATATTCAAAGGCATTTCTCAATGTATACCCACTATGGGTATGCTTTACTTTGGTCCTTTCAAGGCATCCATTACTTTCCCTTATCCTTTTATCTTCTACCTCCCATTCTTTAACAGCTTTCAATACACATCCTTATATCCTTTACCTTCACATTTTATGTTTTATGATATTATTGATGCTCTATCATTCTCTTTTCCTTTCCCTCTTTTCCCAACTTCAATAGAGTATTCAAACAAGTTCTATATCTGAGGTTGCATATGATCATGATTGCTTTTGTGCATGTTTATCTTTTGGATCTACCTTCTGTGTATGAGAAAAAATGTATATTTTTGAGCCTGGTTTACGTCATGTAACATGATGTCTTTCAGTTGTATCCATTTACCTTCAAACCACATGTCATTATTCCTTATGGCTAAATAATACTCCATTGTGCATATATATCAACAGTATCTTGACACATTCATCAGCTGTAAAAGCACCTGGGTTGTTTCCAAAGCTTGGTTATTGTGAATAATGCTGTGATGACCATAGTGTGCAAGTGTCTCTATTGTATCCTGTCTTATGTTCCTTTAAGTAGCGGTATCACTATGTCATATGACAGTTCTATCTTTAGCTTTTTGAGGAATTTCCATACTGCTTTCCATAGTGGTTGTGTGATTTGGCATTCCCACAAACAGTTTATCAGGGCTCCTGTTTCACTGCATCCTTGCTAGCATTTGTTGTTACTACCCTTGATTATGGCCATTTTAACTGGGTGAGGTGAACTCTAAGTTTTGTTTTGATTTATATTTCTTTTATAAGCAGGGAAGTTGATCACTTCTTCATATATTTACTGTCACCTCTTCCTTTGAGAATTCCCTGTTAAATTTATATGCCCATTCCTTCATAAATGATGTTGATTCTTTGGAGGTTGAGTGTTTTGAGTTCCCTGTAGATTCTGGATATTAGTCCCTTATTGGATGAGTAGCTGGCAAAGATTTTCTCCCATTCTGTGGGCTGTCTCTTGAGTCTGGTGACTGTTTCCTTTGCTGTGTAGAAGCTCTTCAATTTGATGCAGTCCCATCTGTTCATTATTTCTCTTAGATGCTGGGTCTTTTGAGTTTTGTTTAGGAAGTCATTCCCTATACCTATCTGTTTCAGTGTATTTACTGCTTCCTGGAGTTGTTTCCATTTCAGGCCTTATATTAAGGCCTTTGATTCACTTTGAGTTGATTTTGATACAAGGTGAAAGACAGTGATTTAGTTTCAGCCTTCTACAGGTGGATATTCAGTTTCCCCAGCAGCATTTGTTGTAGAGCCTGCCTTTTCTCTATCATGTGTTTTGGGCTCCTTCATTGAAGATCAGTTGGCTGTAGATGCATGGGTTTATGTCTGCGTTTTCTATTCTGATCCATTGGTCTTCCTGTCTGCTTTATGCCAATACCATGCTGTTTTTATTGTTATGGCTCTGTAGCATAGCTTGAAGTTGGCTATTATGATACCTCCAGCAATGGACTTTTTGCTCCTAATTGCTTTGGCTATTCTAGGTCTTTTTTCCTATGCATTTCAAGATTCATTTTTCTATTTCTGTGCAGAGTGTCACTTGAATTTTGTTAGGGATTGCATTGAACATGTAGATTGCTTTTAGTAGTGTGGCCATTTTCACAATGTTGATCCAGCAATCCATGAGAATAGAAGGTCTTTCTATCTTCTGATGTCTTTGATTTCTCTCTTCAGTGGCTATATAGTTTTCATTAAAAAGGTCTTCAGTTTCCTTTGTGAAATTTATTCCAAGGTACCTTATTGTTTTTAGGCTATTATAAATGGGATTGTTTCCCTGATTTCTTTCTCATTCTTAACAGATGATTTTTAAATAAAGAAATAAAGACATCCAATAAATACCTGAAAAATGTTTAGCATCCTTAGCCATCAGGAAAATTTAAATCAAATTTACCCTGAGGGGACACTCCAAGATGCCAGATTATTGACTTACCCCAGATAGCCGTGCTTCAACAAACCTGCAAGTTCACCTTAGGTTCCTGGCAGCAAAAGCAGTTGGTCTGATTAGTTTGCTAAATAAGTGGCTGCCAACATGTACACAGACCATATCTATAATGACCAACCTCTCATTAAGCCTTTTAAAGTGCAATACCATTATAGGCACATGGGCATCTCCAGGAACATGCTGTGCCATTGGTGGGTGTTTTTTTATAATTTTTATTTTTTTATTATTCATATGTGCATACAAGGCTTGGGTCATTTCTCCTCCCTGCCTCCACCCCCTCCGTTACCACCCACTCCACCTCCTCCCTCTACTCTCCACCCCGTCTATACCAGGCAGAAACTGTTTTGCCCTTATCTCTAATTTTGTTGAAGAGTATAAGCAATAATAGGAAGGACCAAGGGGTTTTGCTAGTTGAGATAAGGATAGCTATACATGGAGTTGACTCACATTAATTTCCTGTGCATGTGTGTTACCTTCTAGGTTAATTCTTTTTGATCTCACCTTTTCTCTAGTTCCTGGTCCCCTTCTCCTATTGGCCTCAGCTGCTTTTAAGGTATCTGCTTTAGTTTCTCTGCGTTGAGGGCAACAAATGCTAGCTAATTTTTTAGTTGTCTTACCTATCCTCACACCTCCCTTGTGTGCTCTCGCTTTTATCATGTGCTCAAAGTCCAATCTCCCTGTTGTGTTTGCCCTTGATCTAATGTCCACATATGAGGGAGAACAAACAACTTTTGGTCTTTTAGGCCAGGCTAACCTCACTCAGAATGATGTTCTCCAATTCCATCCATTTACTGGCTAATGATAACATTTCATTCTTCTTCATGGCTGCATAAAATTCCATTGTGTACAGATACCACATTTTCTTGATCCATTTGTCATTAGAGGGGCATCTTGGCTGTTTCCTTAACTTGGCTATTGTGAATAGTGCCGCAATAAACATGGTGCCTCTGGAGTAACCTGTGCCACAGTCTTTTGGATATATCCCCAAGAATGGTATTGCTGGATCAAATGATAGCTCAATGTTTAGCTTTTTACGTAGCCTTCAAATTTTTTCCAGAGTGGTTGTAGTAGTTTACATGCCCTTGGCGGGTGTTTTTTGTTTGTTTTTTATTTTCTGGAACATTGTAGCATCCAACATACTAAGACTACCAGAAGTGCAAATATTGGCACACAGAACTGTTAGTCTTCCTGAACTTGAGGACTCCCAATCTGTTGATAAAAGGAACAAGCACTGCGCCAACCACCAGCCACCAAGTACTGGCCAGCAACCACCAACAATTGACCACAGAACACTGACTGACCTGAGAATCCAGAGAGAAGTACCCACAAACCATTCAGATGAACTTGTACTTTCAGTCCTGAGGGCTAACACGCAGTCCTTGCAGGCATCTGACTGCATCCCCCCCAGCTTATTAAGCTTTTGGCCTCATAACTGAATGAAATCATCCACCCTGCTCAGTGTGGGTGGTGTGCTGTGGCTTGTGGCTCTGCTCACACTTCTCTATACAAAGGATGACAGTGTGACTGCAGGCTAGCCAAGCCTGAACCCAGTCAGTGGGAAGTAACTTATTTGACTACCTCTGAAAAGCCTACTAGTGAGCTGAATCTGACTGCCTTCCCAGAGAAGAGCTTTTGGCCAAAAAATCAGAGTTAAAGTTCCCAGACATGCTCCCTGAGAAGGAGGGCCAATGCTTCCTTCTCAGTTCTCTCCCACAACCTCTGAGAAGTCTCATAGCTAAGCAAGCTAGAACTGACTGCACCTGATAACGAGAACCTTTGCTAAATAGATTTAGTAGAGCCCCCAAACCTGCCTGGTGGGGAGGGGCACTGCTATGGCAACTGAGTACAGAATATCTATCCTAAGGAGGGGAAAGAACCAAGAAAAACCTCTGTCTGAAGGGACTCAGACTTGCATGACTTCTGGGAGGTGGCACCACCCAGCGGGGACACTAAGAACTGCAGACAAAAACCTCTCACCTGTAATCCTAGCTACTAAGGAAGAGAGATCATGAGGATTGTGGTCCAAAGCCAGCCCGGGCAAATAGTTTGTGAGACCCTATCTCAAAACACCCTTCACAAAAATAGGACTGGTGGAGCAGCTCAAGGTGAAGGCCCTCAGTTTAAGCCCAGTACCACAAAACAAACGAAGAAACAAAAAACCTGATGACCAGTTATTGGAGGAGAATGTACAGTGTACTTTTTGATCACAGAAGAAACCCAAGCTCCTCCACAATAAGGAAGAAATAAGGACCTTATTTTTTTTTCATTTTTGCCATATTTCTGATTTGTCTAGCCCACTTTTTTCTCCCTACTTTTCAGTTCTACCCCACACCCCTTTTCTTCTCTTCCTTTTCCCCACATTTGATATTTCTTCCTTACACACCACTCAACTAGTGGTTTATTCTACACCTTTTTTTTATTACTCCCATGATTTTTATCCTTCTGCAATCCATGGCAACAGCACCCCCTTCTTCAACAACTGAGCTACACCCACACACATAATAGGGTCTTAATAATCTGCAGCCCCTATACCTTAAACCTCTTCATCCCATTCCCCCTTCTTCCATATATCCTTGCTCACTCCCATTTTTTTTACTATATAAGTTTTAGTCTGTATGCAAACCACTGTGATTTTTCCAATGCCCCCTTATATATAGCTAATACTACCAAGGGTTTTATATTTCACATAAATACCTGGTTTAGTATTAAATTCATGATTTTGTTATTGCTAAGTTATACCCTCAGTTTAGTGGACAGAAACAACAAAACAACCTAGCCAATAACCTATCCTGCCAGAACACAGAAATTCTGTGTTTGCTTCAGGTGACTGAAAGTGATTAATTGACAACAGATGAGCAAATCTCAAAATAGAAGTATAGAAAATAGGAAAAGGGAGGGGGATAGGACTCCTCTAAAGGGAAATAACTACACAATAAAGCATCTGATGGTTCGTGAAGGGAATGAAACTTGAGTCATCAATATCAAAGAATGGTAAGAATGATTAAGGAGGTTAAAGAGGACATGCTGAAACAAGTTATGAAATCCAAGAGAATGTGGATAAATAGCCTGAGAAGACACAGAAACAACTAAGCAAACTCATAGAATACATGAACATCTAAATGAGATCAATGAAAAAGCAAAAAGATGAACAAAATAAGGAAGAAAATACAAGATATAGAAGGGGAATTTAATAAAGATATGGAAAGTCTCAAAAAGAAAAAAAGACCAGGTGGAAATCCTGCAAATAAAAAGCTCAGTAAGTTAAATAAAAATACACTTGAAAGACACTCCAGCCTACTGAAACAAGTGACAAGTGAAAGAATTTTAGGACTTGAAGACAAAGTAGAAATAATAGAGAAAACAGATGAGTAAATAGAGAAAAAAACAAAGAAATAAAAAAGGAATATGCAAGAACTCTGTGACTTGATTAATAATCCTATGACTCACAGGCATTGAAGAAAAAGTGAAAACCAAAGGCATAAGAAACACTCAATGAAATAATCCACAAAACTTCCCAAATCTTCAAAAGGAGATATCCATCAAGGTACAGGTGGTCTATAGAACACCAAACAGACATGACAAAAATAAATCCTCACCATGGCTTATTATTAATTAAAATATTAAGCACAGAGAACAAGGAAATAATACTGAAGGCTGTAAGGAAAAACATCAAATCACCTATAAAAGTAAACCCATCAGAATAGCAGCAGATTTCTCAACAGAAACATTAAAAGCAAGAAGGGTATGGAATGAAGTATTTCGAGCATTGGAAGAAAATAATTTTAAACGCAGAATACTCTACCCAGCAAAGCTATCATTATTAATTGAAGGAGAAATACAAAACCTCCATGATAAACAGAAAAATCAACATTTGACCACTAAACCAACACTCCAGAAGATACTTAAATGAATTCTAAAAACAGAAGATGGAATAAACATAGCCATGAAAGGATGGGAATTATTAAATCTCAAGAGAAGAGCAGGTAAATATTTGTAGAGTAGCTTAGAATCAATTGCGCACAAACACACCCTCACACAGCCAAAACAACAGAATGGCAGCAATCACCACATACCTTTCAATACTAACAATGAATCCTAATGGTCTCAACTATCAATGTGTCTAAATACACATTGGCAAGGTGAATTAGAAAGGAGACCCAATGATGTTTTGTCCTAAAAAAAAACCCATCTCACAGACAGCAACATTTGCTTAGGGAGAGGAAGATTTACCAAGGAAAAGGCCTCTTAAAACAAACAGGAATAGCCATACATATTTCAGATAAAGTAGGCTTCAAACCTAAACTAGTCAGAAGAGATACTAATACTAATAAAAGGAACAATATATTAAGATGAAATAACAATTGTTAACTTATATGTGCCCAGTGCCTGCACACCCAACTTCATTTCACATACACTACTGAACTTAAAAGCACAGACAGACCTCAACAGTGATATTGGGAGACTTCAACACTCTGTCACCAATAGCTAGGTCATCCAAACAACAACAACAACAACAAAAGAAACAAAAACAAGGAAACTTCAGAATTAAATGACACTGTAGAACAAATTGTCTTAAAAGGCAACCATGGAGTATTTAATTCAACAGTTGCAGTCCATGGAACTTTTTCCAAAATAGATCATATTTTAAGACACAAAGCAAGTCTTAACAAATATAGGAAAATTGAAATAACTCCCCTGCATACTGTATGACCACAACAGAATAAAACTAGAACTCAACAACAACAGAAACAGCAAAGAGTATTTATATACCTGGAGGCCAAAGAAGACATTGCTGCATGACCAGGGATCATTGAAGAAATAAGGGAGGGAATAAAAAGCTTCCTGGAACCCAATGAAAATGAACTTACCAGAACTTATGCGATATAGCAAAGGCAGTGCTAAAGGCATAGTTTATACCTATTAGTGTCTACTTAAAAACACAGAGAGATCGCAAATGAATGACTTAATTCTGCATCGCAGTCTCCTAGGAAAACAAGAACAAAGTAAACCAAAGCTCAGGAAGAGAAAGACAATAGAAATAAGGGGTGAAATCAATGAGATAAAGACCAATAAAACTGCATAAAGGATCAATGAAGCAAAAAATTGGTTCTTCATGTAGATAAATAAGATTGATGAATCCTTAGTGAATCTGACTAAAAGAGGGAGTGAAAAGACACAATCAATAAAATCAGAGATGTAGAAGGGTATATCACAACAAATATCAATGAAACCCAGAAGAAAGAAAAAAGACAAAGATCTCATGTTTTCTTTCATATATGAAAGATAGATCCCAATGCAAACACAAGCATTATCACATCTATATCTATGTTGTAATTATATCTACATGTATCTATCATTCCATCTATCTATCTATCTAATCTGCCGAATGGGCATCCACAAGTGGGAATGTAAGAGGAGAATAAGGAAGGTGGAAAGAATAAAAGGATGATAAGGAGTGAATAATATTTAAATACATCACATTTGTATAGGAACAAGACAATCAAACATACTGATAACTGTTTAACAATACAGGTTATGGGGAAAAGAATGAAGAGTTATAGAGGGGGTTTAACTGGTTAAAGTACAATATATTTGTAAACTTCTAAGGCAAAACCCCATTGAACAATGAACAGACACTAAAAGGATGAAGGACAGGAATCCAAAATAGGTCATATTAAGGGGAGAGAAATTGCAGGAGGGAGAGAGTAAATGAAGAGGATAAAGGAGGATCAATAGGAGGTTGAGGTATTTTCTGTACATGTATGAATATGGAACATTGAAACCTGTCAAAATCCCTTCTACAAGGGGAGTCAGAGAAGAGGAAGAATAATGGAGGGGATAAACCAAACCAGGGTACAATATATGTATATACGGAAACAACCCAACAAAATCCTCTGTATAAGTATCATACACTAATAAAATTGTTTTTAAAAACTACATTGAGATTTCATCTCACCCTTGTCAGAATGGTTTCATGAAGAAAAAATGACAAAAACAGGTAGTGAGGATGTGGAGAGAAAGAAACTCTTATACACTGCTAGTAGAAATGTAAATTACTTCAGCCACTATAGGAATCAATATGGAAGTTCCTCAAAATATTTAAAATGTAACTTCCATGTGATCCCGTTATGCCACTTCTGAATATAAACCACCAAAAATTCAGCTTATTCAGCAATACTTGCATACTCAAATTTATTGCTACACTATTAATAATAGTCAAATTAGGAAATCAGCCTAGGTGTCTATCAATGGAGAATATATACATACATATATATATATATATATATATATACAGAGAGAGAGAGAGAGAGAGAGGGAGAGAGAGAGAGAGAGAGGGAGAGGAATTTTATTCAGCCATAAAAAGGGAATTATGTTATGTCATTGCAGGAAAACAGATGGAACTGCTGATCATGTTAAATGAAACAAGCTAGGCTCACAAAGACATGGAGTTTAAGGGAGTGGGTAAGGACATGAAAGTAAGAAGTTGACTACAGATGTGAATGAGCAAAGAGGAATGGAGAGAGGTAATGAAGAGTAATGGGGGAATGAATATGATTAAAGTACATTGCATGCACGTATGGAAATGTCATAATGAGTCCCCTTACTTGGTGCAATTAAAAAATAAAGTGTAAAATCACTGACAAAAACAGTGATCTCTATTTCATGAGGATCATAATACATAAAAATTAAAGCAATAAATATTGGCTAGGATGTGGAGAAATGAAATGCTGGTGCCCTCTGATAGAAATGCAAAACAGTGCTATTTCTGTGGAAAACAGTTGACAGTTCCTCAAAATTTTAACATTTAAGTACCACATGACTCTGTGATTCACTTCTAGTATATACCTAAGACAATTGAATGCAGGGACTTAGATATTTGTACAGAAGTACTAATAGAAGCATTATTTACAATAGCCCAGAGATGGAGACAACACAATATCAATTAACAGATGGTTGCATAAACTAAAAATGCACTATATACATATAATGGAATATTACTCAACTAAATGAAGTAGTCAAATTTTGATATGTGCCTACAGCATGGATGAACCTTGAAAACATTACATAAACTGAAATAAGTCAGACACAAAGGACAAATATATTATTCCGCCAATGTGAAAAATGTAGAATAGTCAGGTTCATAGAGATTAAAAAGTGGAGTAAAGGTTAACAGTTGTTTAGTGGAGAGGAGTATTGGGAATTATTGATGAATGGGTACATACTTTATTTTGGTGATAATGAAAATGTTTTGGGCATAGTGGTAATGGCTCCAAAATACCAAATCTCTTTAATGCCACTGAATCATGTACTTACAAGTGGTTGAATTGATAAATATTTTGTTAAATATGTTTTGATACAAAAAGAAAGTGGCATCAGGACTGGTGGTCTCCCTGCTGCCCTTGGGAAGAACAAAGCAGCTTTGGAGGGACCTGTTTTCTCCTGAGCTGTGCAGATGTTAGGTCCCAAATGAAGAAAAACTCTCAATCTGGATTACACACAACCCATGGGGATATATTTATTCCATGATCTAGGATCAGCAGATCCTAGAGTATAATCATAGATCCTAGGATCATCAATGTTATAGCCCCAAGAATTTCAGCAAGCAAAACTGACTCTCAATGTTATAAGAAAACCCAAAAGACAATGGAATGCATCTTCAAAATACTGACAGACTACAATTATCAATTTTGCCTCAGTTAAATCACTACACAGGCATTAATATATTCTATTTTTCTGGGATGTATTAACATTTTCTCCTTTTCTTCTAGGTTTCTGATCTAAATTTCATTAATTTTGTGTGAGATAGAAGTTTAAAATTTTTCATGTACATAGCTAGTTTTCCAGCTCCACTTATTGGAAAATTTTTCTTCCCTTATTGAATAGATTATGTTTGTGTGACTAATTGTATTAATAGATATCTAGTGTTGAAACAAACTTGCTTTCCTGTGCAAAGCTTCAATTGACTATAATATCTTTTATTTTATATCTTGCTAGTAAAATTTGTAAATACTTTGAAATTTTTTGTCTATGCTCTTGATAGTCACTGATACGTGAAAATTTCATTCTGTATTGTGCTTAACAGGTTTCAGTATTAAGATTACCCTAGTCCCATGAGTTAGAAAGTGTCTCCTCTCTCTTCTCCTTTATGTTCTGAAAACAATGTAGAATTAGTATTATTTTTTCCTTAAATGCAAAAAAAATGTGGACTTCACCAGAGAGTCCAGATTGGCCTAATGTTTTCTTAGAGGGAATGATTTTAATTGTAAATTCAACAGATATTGGACTATTCGGATTTACCAACTTGTATCTGTTTTGAAAATTCATGGTTTTCCCCTCAAAGGCATTTTTACATTTTAGTTGAGTTGTCAAGTTTTTTAGCATAAAGTTTTCAATAATATTACCTTACTATATGCTTAATGTCTACAGTTTCCATAATGATAACCTCATTCACTCTGCATAGTAACATTTGTTTCTTTTTAATTTGTGATCATTCTTATTATGCATTTTTAAATTTTATTAATATTTTCAAAACTGCTTTGGCTTTGATTACTTCTAGCATCTGCTTATATTATATTTCACTAATATATATTACTTATTTTATTCCTTTCACTTGTTTGCATTTCATTTAGTCATTTTCTAGTTAATGTTGAAGTTTTCCATTTTTAATAGAGATGCATTTTTAATAGGGATCAGAAAAGGCATGAGAGAATCAACAACAAACCTCTCCTAGCTGCCTATCTGAAACCACTGAGAATGGGGGAAATGGCACACACCAATTTGTACCTACTGATTTGAGTGCACTCTGGCCTCCTTTCTTGGTTTTCATTTGTTCTCTGTAGTAGTAAGCTTGAACATTACACCCAAAGCAAACATAAATGTAAGGAAAATTAAATTGCTCTTTCCACAGGATCAAAGAAAGTGTTAATTGCAAGATATACCATGATTTTATTTGACCCTATGGAAAATTATGCTATGACATTGGATTTAATGAATCTCAATTTCAGAGATATGATTTTGTTTTACAAAATATATATTAGAGGTGTGAGGAGTATTAAATAGGATTATAATAGATTTATTGTAGACAAATAAAAAAGTCTTTAAATGTATGAGAAGATTCACAATAAATATTAAAATATAAATGAGCAACACAAATTTAGATTAACTAGAAAATATATATTTATATCGAAATGACAAAATTCAAGTGGAGAAATTTGGATTTTGTAGATTTATGACTGGAAATACACACTGGAAAAGACAAATATCTATAAAATTAAAAAGTGGTATGTAGAATAAATTGATGAATCAAAGAAAAAATGCAAATAAAATGGTCATAGAATTTTATGTTTTTTCTTGTACAAAATCAGAGAACAAGAGGGCAGTACAGGGTCTGCCTGGAGTTGGGAGGGGTGAGGAAGGAGGTGGTCCAAGTAATATATACACATGTAAGTAAATGCAAAAATGATACCTGCTGAGACTGATCTGGGAATTGGGGGAGAAGGGATGGAAGAGAGCAGTGGAGGTGATGAATTCAATTATGATATATTTGGTACATTGTAAGAACTTTTGCAAATACTCCAATGTACCCCCACCTAGCACAACAACAATAAAAAAAGTAATTTATATGAATAGTAATGAATATCAATGATATGAAATAATGAATATTTTCAAATAAAATTCCAATATAGATATAATTCCCATTTAAATATTTTTATTTATAAACAATAGGTCTTTGGATTTTAATCTTCAGGATTAGAACAGGAAGATAAAAAGGGGGCAGAAAAAACTTATCATGCCTTCATGAAATAAATCTAAGATGGTACATCATTGACAGAGTTATAATCATTTCCAACATTTACTATCAACATTTTCTAAATCATCTCAGTGGAAGTCAAGATCATAGATGCTGCTTACATGAGAAAGTTAAAACTCATTTACAAATATTCTGGTAGTTACATCAAAGGGCACTGCACCCTTTGAATTCCTGCCATGCCTTGTATACTTTCACATTTTACAAAATAGTTCACATTTGCAAATATTCACTTGTGAAACGAATGTGAGTCAAGTCAATTTACCTTAGAGGTCCTCAGTAAACATGTCCAGGTCTCTTGCTGCAGGTGAGACCTGGGAAGCTCCAGCTCAGCTTGAGTCTAGTTTTGGAAAGATGTTTCCCATCTCTCCTACCCTCCCCTACTGCACCGGAGAGAGTGTAAAATAATTCAATTCCTAAAGAATTAAAGTCATCTGAATAGAACATACTAACATTCTCAGACTTAGAGTAAAAATTATCTTCATGTAAACTGTTTAGTAGGAGAGAAATGATAAGACTAGGAAGGTGATGGCAAAGATGTATGTGTGTGTCTTCAATTAAAGCTCTTCTGGAGAAATCATGCTTTGCACATTTTTAATTGCAGGGCCATGAAACTGCAAAGAGTCTAGGTGCTATGATGTAACCCTATTTCTAATCAAATTTGGAATTCAGCTCTCGCCTTCAAAGCAACCCTTTCCTCAGGAAGCTAAGCAGTCACTTGAGCTTTCTCATTGCACCATCCAGAGGATCAACCCATTTGAGTGTTTGAACATCTCATACTCCAGAGTACCCAGAGAGAACTAAAGCCACATCAATACATCAAGGAATATATTCTTAATCTTTAGAAACTTCCTGTACCAACATCCTCATAAAAGAACAAATAAAAATTTCTTTGCATTATACAATGGATTACTATTCATACATAAAGACAAAAGAAATCATGTTGTTTGCAATAAAATGGATAGAACTGGAAATCATCATGATAAGTCATGTAAGCCAGACTCAGACAAATTGCATGTTTCCTCTTACAGGTAGAATCAAGATTTGAAAAAAAAAGACAGTAAAGGACAAGTGGAACTATTTGGGGTGATGATGGGGACCAGCAGGAGGGGGAGCAAGAGAGTGTAATGGGGAGTTAATATGATCAAATATATACATATATGAAAATATCATAAGGAGGTGCATTAGTGTATGTAATTAATATATGCCAATAAAAATTTAAAAGTTCTTTGCAAAATAGCACACATTTTAAAAAAGAGCAAATCATTCTATTACCCTGTCCTGTAGAAACTATCAACAAAAAAACTAAGGAAAAATATTTAGGAAACTTCTTGTCTATCAGAAAAAAAGGGAGCATAGAAGAAGGGTGCAAAAGTCTTTTTAAAAATGAGAAGATAACTTTGTCTTTGTGTTCCTAGAGATCAAACCCAAGAGTCCTACTTGGGCTATTTTCCCAACCCCTAAAACATAACATTTAAAAACACTGTTAACTTTAATGACAAGTGAAATGGAGTGTATTTTTTAAATCCACTTATGAGTCACAACATGTACAATTGTTTAGATATACTACTAATATTTTACATTTTTATGCTTAGTTATTTTTGGACTTTTTATGTTTTTCCTACTGTAAGTAATTCTCTGAGTATATAAACTTTTCATGTTTGTACAAGCAAGGAGATTAATTTGAGCTGGCTAGTTACTCTAAATTCCAAGTGGGAAGGAAATTGAACCTATATTCTAAGAGCCCCATGGATTTAGGAAAAACCGTGCTTCCCCACAACTCTTTAGAAACAGCAGCTGAAAGGTCTTAAAATTAAATGAAATAAAAGCACCTGTGTGTCATTTGCCACAGGTAAGCAACTGTCACTGTAGCTTTGCTTTTCTTAGGTAATAGAGTTGGTTACATAATGCTTTATAATTCCAAGTGCAGTACTGTTTGGTCTTCTGAAATCTAAACTTCCAAGATTTAAGACAGTGATAAAAGGCAAATAGTAACTTGCCTAACCTTTTAGTTTTTTAAGGGGGAGTATGTGCATTGTGATGAGAACACACTAATAAGGAACTTTGATCATGTTTGACTCAAGTCAGTGCAGTGGTATGATGGGAGACAGAGAGGTGAGAACCCAAGCTTCCCATTTAGTGACCTTTGGGTTCCTTTAGTATATATAGGGATAGGAAGCTCTGGGAAGAGCCAAAAATTGTTTATTTCACTTCATATATTATATAATTTGGTCCATATTCCCTAGCCTCCAGTTTTATGAGAAGCCATTATAACATTCAGTAATTGTTATTAAATATGATAATGAGACTTGAAACAAGGATTGGTTTTGTGAGTCAGTTAATTCACATTACTATGGCTGTCTCTACAAAAATCTCAAACAATGGAAATCTAGAGTCCCTTGTAGAAGCTGAGTGTTCTTTTATGAGGCTAAGCAATACAAACTAGGAGTGGAGATGCTTTTAAAGGACAGTTTTATGCAGCCCTGAAGGTCTGTCCCCAAAAGGAAGGATTCACTTTGAGCACTAGTCAGCACATTTCCTAGATCTCTGAGCAGAGTCTAGACCACCTGTATAAAGGAAATATTCCTTTGACACTACAGAAGTAGAACATGGCCAGAAACCTACATTATGCTATACAAGTCCATGTAAATGTGACTTCTGCAAAATCTTTGAAGTTGTAAGTTTTTGCATCTAATTCATGGTAAGATCATTTAGTGTTGGGGAACAAACATTTACTTATGTGTCATAAACATTTCCATGTCATATGAACAAAAGCAGACATTGCTACTCAGTCTGTTTCAACAAAGCTCTTTGTAAGTCAACTCCAATAAACTAGAGTGCTATGTAAATGAAATTCTAATGACCATCTCTGATCTAGTTCATTGGATTTGATATTGACATTGGCTGGCTGCCCTGGGATAGATTTAACAAAAATTTACTGAGTATTCAATTCCAAAAATCGTGTGAGGGTTACATGGGGTCACTGTGAGGCATAAGATATGGTACGTACCCAAATGCAATTTTAATCTAAAATGAGGAACAAGAAGCAGACTATCATTCAAAGGTGTTAAACAACAATTGTACAAGATGTCTAGATAGTGATTCTGGATGAGAGGAATAAACGGTTTAAAGAAACAAAGAGTAACAGTAAGAGAGCATGGCTAAGTTAGGAAGATTCAGAGTAGAAGAGGCAGGAGAATTGCTTGGAGGGTTCTTGGTTTAGTGCTGACTTATCCTGAAGAGCAAATGTTTATTCTATGCTCCATTTTCTGTGGCCTATTAGGTATGGACACTTCCCAACCCACAGTTATTGCCTGCAGTCAGAAGCAAGTTATAATGTTAAAGTCACAAATGTTTTGATGATTCTGTAGGATCTACTAATATCAGGGCATATTTGGATTATTTGTAGATCTGTTTTTTATGGAGAACAATCAGAAATTAAATTCACTTGCACATTGTTTTATATGACAAACACTAGGCATATTTATAATTTTAAGTTACATAGTAGACATAAAACTATACCTTTGTAAAATGTACAATATAATTAAATATTTAGTGTATTCCATTTGAACGTGTTTTTAAAAATGTATATGCATTACAGACTCTTACCATACACTTATGACTAAAAACTAATGGTTATTTATATAATTTATAGACAATGATTTTTGCTACAGGATTCTTTATGAAGTTACCTTCTAACACTTTTCTATAGTGTATTCTGCTTATACTAGTTATGTATTTTAAAACTTCATGCAGCACAGGTAGTTTTATTTCAGTTATGTGTATTAAATTTACTGAAAATGGTAATGTGAACTTCTGTTAACTCAAGTTATCAGAAAGATGATAATTCTATGGATTATAAAAATCAGTTTCTATATTTTTGTGAGTAACTTTTCATAACCATTATCTCCTGGAAAATAATTTAAAACTCATCTCATATTTTTCCAGAAATGTGCAATCTCAAATTGTATATAACTGGAGGTAATCTTCCAAAGTGCTTACTTGAAAGGAAATTTCTCCCAATAAAAGCAAGCTTTCCCTCTGATTTAGTTTTAAAGTAGCTGAAAACACAAAGCACTAGATGACTTGGGAAGACATTTGGACAGATTTTCTACTGGCAACTCAGAGCTTAGATATGGAACACCAGTATTGCAGGTGGTCAGTCTATAGTACAAAGCTTATCAAGTTACTGATTTCTTTCTTGGTCAGATGGCAACATTGCCTGGCAGAATCTCAATTTTCACATTACAGATGCATTTGTGTGTGTGTGTGTGTGTGTGCATATGTGTGTGTGTGTGTGTGTGTGTGCGTGGGTATGTAACTGATGAAGAACAAAGATCTTTTACTTTGGAAGATAAAAATTATTATATGTCATATAGGCCATATTTGTTAGTATACTACTAACAAATCTTGAAGTTGGAATGAGAACAATATTTAGCAAAAACAAAACGAGGTAGTTGTTTTACTTAAAACTGTGATCTAAATTTTCATATGAAAAACCAAAATAAAATAACAGATGAAGATTGAATTGATTGGCTAGAAAACTTGAAATTCAAATATAATTATTTACTCATCATAAATTGGAGAAATGTATTCTTTGTTAGTGGAAGATCATTTAGAATTTTAAAATGATATGAACTTTCAGTTTTTTATTTATATGAATTTTAAATATTCCTTTTTATAAGCTCTGGTTCTCTGTCTTTTTAAAAAACATAATTTTTTCAGCTGCAGCTCATCTCCACTGAGAAAATAATGAAAGCCTTTCAAGGAGTTGGGAGCTACAGAGCAGCATGAGAATTAGTGTTTTTCTGTGATGCTGTGAAGCCTCCAGAAAGTCTCCACGGCAAGACACCTGGTTTTTCTTTTAAAAATTATCCTATCATCTGACAAATCACAGCCATTGACCATGAGAACAATCAGAAACAAAGGATTCTTTTCTATTTCTTATGACCCAGGATATGGTGAGTAAGCACACAGATTTCCAGTCTAACTTCTGATGGAACTTGTCCCAGGGAACAACACATTTGTTGAAGAAATGAGTTGGAGCTTGCCTGGATCTGGATGTGAGCAAACCATCCATCTCTACTGGAGATGCAACAGCCACACATTTGGCAGTGAAATCCCAGTCAACTGACAGGGCAGATAACTGACCGAGCTGCAGAAGGCCATCTGGTGCCTGAATAAGTATCAGGTTGATGAACTGAGATCATAATTAAGCTTGTACTTAACAGCTCCTTGCCTGAAGTGGTAATAACAATGGCTTTGTGACAACATC
Source organism: Castor canadensis (assembly GCF_047511655.1). Taxonomy (NCBI): domain Eukaryota; kingdom Metazoa; phylum Chordata; class Mammalia; order Rodentia; family Castoridae; genus Castor; species Castor canadensis. Next base: position 51,007,498 of record NC_133394.1, on the reverse strand, counting down.
CTCCTTTTTTCTCTGTCATTATCCTCACAAAGAGATTTAACAATGTCACGGTTGTCATTACTAGGAAAATTAATCAGTCCTCTCTTTAATAAAAGCCTTCCCTCTAGTGTTCATGTTAAATTATTTATGTTTACCATCTTTAAATGTTAATTCAATTGTTAATTCAATTCACTTTTGGAAAAATCACTGTATAAATCCTCAAGTACAAACAAATAACTCAGACCAATTACATATTGCAGGGAAATCACTTCATTTACATGTCTATTCAAAACTTAATCCAAATTAGGGCTCTTAATAGTCTCTCATCTACACAAAAAATTTTGCAAGAAGCTTTTTAAGGTCTCAAAAATAACAACTCCATTCTTCTCATTGTTCAGGTACAACACTGAAGTCACCATTGATTTCTCTTGCATCCTTATGCCTTACACTGATTTAGTTAACAAATCTTGATGCCCTTATGTAAAATATATGTTTTGAATCTAGCCACCCCTCACCATCTACTCAGCTACCAGTCTGGCTCAATTCCTAATCTGTTTCTTGTTAGGCTACATGAGAGTTAATCTCAACTGCTAGCTTGATTGTATTGAAAAGCAGATTAGTAAAGCACACTCTGGGCATGTCTTTGAGGGGGGTTTCAGAGAGGATTACCAAAGTGGGGAAGACATCCCCAATATCCCATAGGCTGAGGGCCTGAGTTGAATAAAAAGGGGAAAAGGAGGAAGGCAGGGAGTGAAGGCATTCTTATTCTCTCTCTCTCTGTCTCTCTCTCTCTCTTTCTTTCTCTCCCTCTCTCTCTGTTCCTGCCCTTCCTGCTATGATGGATTGAAACCTCTGAAAGTGTGAGCCAAAATAATTCCTCCCTTTATGTTGTTCTGCCAGGTATTTTAGTCATAGCTACAGAAAGCTGAGCAGCACAGTACTAGAATAGCTTGTACAAGGATACTGGGTGTGAGGCTGACCATGGATCAAGTGATAGAGAACCTGCTGAGCAAGCTCTAGGCCCTATATTCAACTCCCAGTACTATCACTCAGGAGGTGGAGGCAGGACAATTGAGTTTGAGGACAATCAGAGCCACACAGCGAGTTACAGGCCAGCATGGGCTACATAGTGATACCCTGTCTCAAAAAGTAAAAATTGCTATATAATTTATATGTACACTTTTAAGTGTGAAAGCTGTGTTAGCATCAATTGTTTCTCAGTGGCTAAGAGAGAGACTGATTTATGTCACCTAGGCCTACCACATGAACCATACTTGGAGCAGTGGTCAGAAATTGGAAATTATGTGACATACTTTAATAATGACACTAAAAGCAATTAACAGTTTATAATGATGAAGATATTGTTGAGTTGGTAATGGACCATAATTTTAGTCTCATATTTACAAAGTGGGTGAAACAATGCCCTCAATTACTAATATAACATTTAAAAAAATCACCAATATTCAAATTTTTAGTCTCCCCAATGACATCATTGTTACTAAGAGAACCTTTTACTATAAAAATTTTAGTACATGAAAACTTTGTTTTTTTCTAAAATCATAGGTGCTCAAATGGCATGTTAGCTTTCACTGCTTAAAAGGTGACCATTCAGTCATTTAACAAATATATGTTGGACTTTTTCAAATGCCAGACACTCTTCTAAAGACTTGAGAAACAGTGGATCTCTTGGGAGGTTGCCTTCTGTAGAAAGAGAGAACTCAGAAAAAACCAAACAACAAATCATATAGAATGTTAAGATTGTAAGTTGTATGGAAATAATATAGCAGATAAAGGATGCAAGAGTTTGGATTTGGCTTCTGTTTTTAACAGATTAAATGTCACTGTAAAAAGAGCCTTTGAACAGACCTGAAGGAGTTGAGGAAGCCAGCCATATTGACTTAAAGAAAGAATATTCAGACATGGAGCATAGCCAGGGTACTGGACCTGAAATGAGGTGTACTCATCATATTAAGAAATGCCAGAGAGGACAGTGTGGAGGGAGAGAATGATCACGGGGAAGAATAGCATAAAAAGAGGTCAGAGGGAAAATAAAGGGTTTTTATTATGCAATAAAATGATCACTCTTGTTGCTGTGTTGAAACAGAAATAATAGTGGAAGTAAAACAGAGGGAAGAATATTGCATCAATCTGGGTAAGAGATGCTCTGATGCTTGGACATAGTGGTACATGCCCATAATCCCAGCACCCCGTGAGCTGAGGCAGGAGAATCAAGAGTTCAAGGCCACCATGGGCTACATAGTGAATTTGAGGACAGCCTGAGCTACATGGCAAGACAAGATTTTGTCTCAAGAAGAGAGAGAGAGAAAGACAGAGACAGAAACAGAGAGAGACAGAGAGAGAGAATGTGCCACAGATTATAGGTGTATTGAGATGGTGAAATGTGATCAAGTTTGCATTGTCTTTGGAAGGTAGTATTAACAAAATATCTCAATGGACTGAATGTGTGGTATAAGAGAGTAGACAAGAATAGTATGAACATTTTGCCTCAGTACAAGAAAGATGGAATTGCCAGGAAATGTTGGCTGCTGGAGAAAGTGGGTTCAAGATTTTTTAATTGGAAAAATAGAAGCAGACTTGTATGCTAATGATAATTGCATCACCTAATTTAGAATAAGTTACACTATGGGAATAAATGGCCCTGAAATCTCAGTCACTTTCAACAAAAATGGTTTAGTGTTTGTTTCTGATTTAACTGCAAGTCTGTCACCTTCTCTTTTCTCTGGGATCCAGGTTGAAAGCTTACATCTCTATCTGGGTATTGCTTTCCTTGTGAAAGAGGAGAAAGAGAAAATGGCAAAACCAACAATGTGCCTTAAGTCTAAAGTCCATGGGTCAAAAATACACTATCTTCCCCTACTGAGAATATGAAAGAGTCTTTTGAAAAGTAATAATTTGCCACAATAGTGATCCAGTGGAGAATGGAAAGATAATCTTTTCTGAGGAAAAATTAGAGTAGGATGCTTGAGAGTGTGTTAGAGATCAAATACCAAGTCCAAGTTGGAGACAAGCTTCAGATGGAACATGACTGCTTCATTATCAGTGGTTCTCAAATGGAAATCTTTGAATTAGCAATGTCAACACCATCTGGGAAGATTTTAGAAATAACACATTACTAGACCTCAATCCTGAATCTACTGACTCAGAGATTCTGGATATGGGATCAAATAATTTGTATTGTGTTGGGTTCTTTAGTAATTTTGTCCTTTGATTTGATTTTGATGACTGCTAAATTTGAGAACCAATGTCGTTTAGTACTAGTCAGAAAGATGGAATGCAGGTATGGGCTCTGGTAGGTGGGTAAAGAGATGATGAAGTTCTACTAAAATTACCTTTCTGATTGCTTAAGTTTTTTTCATTGAGGTAGAAATTAGCTAACAGAAAACATAAATGAGAAGACAATAAGAGAGGTTAAGGCAATAGGAGAAAGCATGCAGTGGTCAACATGGACATTGTGTAGACTGTCATTTCCATAACTGTTTATGGTTCACATGAGGTTCATGGTCATGTATCAGGTGGCCATGTATTTTCTCCAATCCTGTTCAGCAACACAAGTCCATACAGAGTGCAAGAGCTGAATCTTATTAGGGAGTTTTTCGTAAGTTAATAGATTAGAGCATGATAGGAGGAATGATTAAGGAGATCTACCATGGTATTTAAACTTGATAAAGAGGAAAGGGAAGATTGGGAGGTGAAGGACAAGTAGAAGGTAGTTGGATAAATGTTTGAGGTCTCAGAGTTTTGGAGATGGAATTAGAGAAAATGACCTGGAAATATAGGAAGCAGTGACAAGAAAGAGGGAGAAATAAAATTGAAACTATGATGAATCTGTCTATTTGGGGGATGAAAAGGTACAGAAAATGGCTATGGGAGTGCCTGAGGGCAAGTGGAGAAAGAAGGCCAAGCAACAGAGAGGACAAATTACTGGAAAATAAACCTACAATGTGTAATAAAATGATCAGAAATTAAGATAAGGATAATGCTATAAATAATAGAAAGTAGGATCACACAGAAAAGGGGAGTAACATGGTGGGCATTAAGTGATTGTAACAATGAAAGGTGAGTGATGCATCCTGATAACATCAAATATTTGTTTTTTTTAGGAGAATGGTTAAAAGCTGATATTAAAAATGTGTTACCATTAGCAAAACTTTTTATGAGGATATGAATTAGGAATCTATGATTTGCAATATTAAAGTTTAGCTATATGAGTTAATCATGGCTTTTCTCTTTTAATATATTTGGTATTTTAAAAAGCCAGTAGTAGAGCTAATCAAGAGAGGAAACAGGATTGCCCAAAAATCCCACAGTATTTCCAAAAATAAAAAATACATCCTAAGCTGATATCATCTTTATGTAACCATATTTGCTGCTCAAGTCTGTTTAATCACACTCAATACACAATGCCTTCTTGCTATCTTGATTGAGGATATTAATTCACTAGTTGATTGTCAGCAGTATTTATGTCACCTGCTTTGGAAGGCATCTTGGGTAAAAGAGCTATCTTCACCTCATATAAGGGATCTGGAAGTTAATTAACCTTTTTAGATATCCACACCACACTTGTACTGTGGATATGATGAGACTCTAAATCTATCCACTCATACACATTTGTCCACAGAGAATGACAGTTTGATGCTTCCCACTCTGCCTCTAACCAACATGAATTTGAACTTTTCTACCATACCACTATGTACTCAGCAGTGTACCAGTAGGACAGTGTTTGTCATTTTGCTAATGGGTATTGTCAAGCAGTGCTCAGGTGACTACTTTCAGAAACATAGGCTCTGCAAGGATAGCACTTTTGTGCTGTCTTGCTGGACATCTTGAACACAGGCTCTTTGTTATTTTGAAGAAGCTGCCCTGGTAGGTTTTCCATGATGCTGTCCTGCTAGGATGATACATCAGCCTCAAAGCTGCAGTAATTTCTCAAGCCACTAGATGGAGGGGGATTCTGTCATGAGGTCCTCTCAGATTCAGAGCCTCTGTTCTCTTACCTCCTCTTTCCTCTGAATTTTGACTTTTCTTTAAGCCTCTCAATAAGAGACACATTCTATTTATCATTAGTTCTCCACGGACCATCAGGAAGGCCTCAATCTTTTGAAACATTTCTTGGTGTATGGAGGAACTTCCAGTTCTTCCTAATGACTCATACTTAAACTCTTCCCCTAAGGATAACCAGGGATATCTCTTTATAGCAGAGAAATAAAAATACAACTTGAAGTTGCAGTGGTTAAACTTATTTGCTATGTTTTGCGTATGTGCTGTGGTACTAATCTAACTAAACTGTTGGGAAACAAGTGGCATAATGTATACAAAGCATGAAGAAACTCAATAAACATTCTTCCTCTTATTTAATCTTACTGTTTTAACTTCATTCCCCTTTAGCTTTAAAGTTTGATCATTAAGTTTCTGTTGCTTACCTTCAGACTTTTCAGACCACAATCTTCAAATAGTTCCCAACACCCAACAGTTTTCTTACTTACATTTTATATTTACTTTAAATTTCAATTCTCAAAAAAATCCTAATACCTAGCATTAGCACCTAACATTGCTCTTTTTTGGTCAGATTTCATGCTTGTACTTTATGAGTCATTTAAGATCTGTTTTTCCTTCTTTCCAGCCATATTGACATGCCTGATGCTTCTCAACTCTACCTCCACTCCCTCAAGCAGGCTATCACCTTAATCTTGCACTGCCTTTTCCATTACTGGGATGCTCTTTCCATACACATCTGCATGTGCACTTTCTGCATTGTTTTTAGCCATTACTCAAATGACAGCCTCTCAACAAGGCCTTTTGTGATGACCTTATCTAAAATTGCAGTCCCTGAAATGCTAATTCCTTTTCTTGGTTAAAGAAGGTAACAAAATATGTCATCCCCTCATGTAGGATATAATTTACTTACAATGTTTGTTTATCAAGAATGCAAGCTCTATGAGGACAGAGATTTTTATGGATTTTGTCCAAGGTTAGGTTCCCATGGAATGGGATGGAATGATGCCTGGAAGTAACCACTTAGTTAACTAAGATGAATCCCTATAGTTTAAGTTCAGATATACAATATTGCTCACTCATAATATGCACATATATATGGATGTGTGTATGTTTATCCTTTCTTTGTCTAGCAGGGACTCAAAATAAACATATATGTACATATGTGCATGTGAGCATGCACACACATTCTCAAATATCTTTGTGAAAGACTACTGAACCTGGCATTATCTAGAACATAACATTGTGCTAGAAGCTTGGCATGGTGGTGCCTGCCACCAATCCCATATGCTCCATAGGTAGAAGCAGTAAGAATATAAGGACAGCCTGGGCAGAGTTAGTGAGACCCTATCTCATAACAAAAATACAAACAAACAGGGATGGGAGTGTGGCTCTGATGGTAAGAGCATCTACCTAGCATGTGTAAGTCCCTGGATTTAAGACCCATTACTATACATTACCACAGAGAGGAGAGGAGAGAGAGAGAAAGAGAGACAGAGACATGGAGAGAGAGAGAGAGAGAGTGTGTAAAAAAGATCTAATTGAAAATGGTTATGTCATTTGCACTATTTCTTATGCTATTGAGATTAACATAAATATACAAAATAGATATTTTCAGGCACAAAGCAGCTAAAATTGAACTATGTGGTAAAGGAAATCTAGGCAAGAAGTAATTTTGAGAAAAGAAACCTTTTAACTATTGCCCTCAAAATGGTGTATGTATATTAAATTAAGACATATTTTAGAGCTTGTTCAGGTACCACACGCATAATGGGAGCAGAACTGAATTTCAATACTATTATGGATTCTAAAATGTTAGATATGTAATTGTGAAGATACTTTATTAAAAATTCATTCCCACATTTTGAAGGATACCCAAAATTCATCTGTGGGAATTTCTGTAAAAGAAACATATGCAGATCACCATTATGTTTCAGCATCAGTTTTTCATGCATAGTTTGGTTATAAATGTGTGTTTGGATATATATAGCCATTTATAAAATTGATGTTAGACCCAGGAATAAAAAAAGGCCATGAAGCCATGTTTCTTGAATTCAGAGTCAGCATTTCAGAAATAAAAGAACCCTCTTAATTCTCTCCCCTTCTAAATATGCAAAACTTTTGAAATAAAGCTTTGTACCTTAAATGCTAAGGGAAGGATAGAATGGAAATACTTAGGAATTTGTAGTACAGAAAAGGAAGAAATTATGGATTTGGTTTTAGTTTTATAATTTAAAAAAATTTTCCTATAGAAAACATTTCTTCCATTACAAAATTTCATGGTGAAATAAACTTACAGCAAAATAGGTAAAGAAAACTCTAATAGTTAAGGAGAAAATATATGTAATACTACATCAAATTACTTTAAAGTGAATAAAAACAGAACCAATGTTTACTTTTTCTTCTGTTTCTGGAACCTAAGCTCTTGGTGAATATCCTCTCATTTTGTTACTATTTTCTGTGTTGACTACCTAGCAGTTATTGTAGAGGATAGGGACCTCTTAAGTCCTTCTCAACCCACACTCCATCCTCAACGTGCAGGATCTGACTGTGGTCTACACCAACCAAGACAGAACCTTAGTGTTTTTCTGATAGGTTCCTAGACAAGTGTGTGACTTGAACAGAACCTCAGGGAACAATGATTTTGTAGGTACTGGGTCAGTCAGTTGCTCTTCTTCAATATAGCTTGGGAAGCTTGAAGCTGTTTTAGTTGTCAAGCCAAAATATGAAAAAAAAAAAGGCTATGATAGACAGATGGAGGACTAATATTTATTCACTCATTCAAAAGTATTTATTAGGGGTCCATTTGTGAATTCAGTGTGAAAGAATTCTAAAATGTGGAAACAAAAATCAACTAGAAAAGATAGCAACAGACTAGGCAGGGCAGAGCACTTCCTAAGCTCTCATGGTCATAAACCTAGTACCAAAGAGGGTACAGTTTTCTCCTGTAAAACTCAGCTGCATTCTTGCCTGTATTCAGGCATGGAGAAAGCAAATAGCTGACTGTATAAGAACTGGGGATTTGTGAGAACTGTACAATGTAAGTAAAAGGAGAAAGACAAAAGCATTGAATGTGAGTTGAGAGAGAGAAGTTGAGAGAAAAGAGGAAGAGAAGAAAGAGAAGGGGAATGATATGCAAGATAGGGATTACAGCAATACTAAATACGGGAAATATAGGAGGAAGGTGATTTTTTTCAGAGATTTTTAGATACGTGGAAATGTGTTTTTAAATATCTTGATGTTTTGCTCAAGAAAAATTATCAAATTATTTTGTGATTCTGTCTTAAAGAAAAATTGTGAAGTTGCTTCTTTAATTCTTAAAAATTTAGAAGGGTTCTTCATGTTTTTTCATGCATATAATGTACCTTAAACAAGTTCACCCCAGGAGAGTTATAAATGGTGGAAAGTGATAATGCCCACACAATAAAATTCATCATTGGTGTATACAATTGGTGAAATGAGTTTACTTGTTTCAAGTTGTTTATTTGGTAATTTGATGCTAAAATTTTGGTGGTAATATATTTATTGGCACTGTCAGTTCAAGTGCATATTCGTAAGACTGGGGAGCTAAGATGACAAAATGCTCAGTTGGCCAAGATGTTGTTTGGGTCATCCATTTGGTTGTTGAAGTTTGTGAACATGACAATAGTAACAAAGACAGAAAAAGTAGATCAGAAGCTAAGATTTTCAGGAAATCAGAATCACTGGGTTTTCATAAATGATTTGATTAAGGAAAAACGGTCATTGTTTTTCATTGGAGTTGACCTTGTAAGGGAAGTGGAAAGAGAAGCAAGGTGAGGTGGCAGAGCAATGCAGAGAACATTTGAGATCTATGGTAATAAATTCAAAAGGAGGTCTGAAAGCTTACTTTTTTCTTTTTAATTGTTTTGAAATTTATATTTGGTTTCTTTAAATTAAGATTATTTTCAGGCTGAAAAAAGCAGCAAAAATAGTAGAAAGAATCCCTGTATACCTTTCATCTGCATTTCCTAAATATTAACATTTAACCACACCACAATGATCAAAGTGAGGAAATTAACATTAATAGAACAATATTAATAATCTGTAGGCTTTATTCAGATTTTGTCACTTTCTCCATTGATGTACTAGGATACTTTTGGGATCACATATTGTTTTTACTACCATATTTCTTTATCTCCTCCAATCTGGGATGGGACTTCAACTTCTGGGTTCAGAACTTATCGAGTGGGGTTTGCTTGGTCAAAAGGATCTTTGTTCAAGGCCAGCCAATGCAAAAGTCCATGAGAACAAGTGTAAATAGAAGGACAGTGCTCTAGGCCACCCTGGGCTGAGATACCCTATTTAAAAAATACATAAAGGAAAAATGGGCTGGGGGTATGGCTCAAGAGGTAGAGCACCTGCCTAGAAAGCATAAAACCCTGAGTTCAAACCCCTATATGGCCAGCATTTTGTGTGGTGCTGTGACAGGAAGGCACAGAGGGGGAAGAGAGATTAATGAGTGCTACAGTAACACAAAGGAAAACCGGAGATAGGGAATGTTACCTAGAGACCAGAGGTGGGTCACCTCACCCCAGAGGTTAAAACAGCCAATGAAATAACATGATTATGTATGGGATAAGCCATACCTCCCCATTTCTGTAACCTGCTCTAAATGGTACATAAGGAAAGTCCCCTTTGTTCTCAGAGCTCAGTCTTTGAAAATGAGTCCTCTGAGTCCCTGCCGACTTGCTTAATAAACTTGCTTCCTGAAAGCTTTGGTGCCCTCTCAGTCTCTGTATGAGCCCTCCAACAGTGCCTCTTGATTTGAACTTAACTGATGCTTTTGTGACTAAGTTTTGGTGTGCATTTTTGATAAGAATACTATAGAAATGAAGTTGGCCTTTTTTCAGTGCATCTTACAGGAGGACATGTCACAGTGTCTCTTTATTAGTGACCATTTGTTTAAGATGTTGCCTACCAGTTATTGATCACCATTGAAATGTTTGTAAATTTTTTTCCTGTGAGATTATTTGTAGAGAGATACTTTGAGATTATATAAATATTCTATTTCTCATACTTCACCAAGTAATTTTAGAATGCTGTGAACTTTGCCATAACAATTACTGTGGATGTTTGCCAAAAGTTGAGTTTCTATTTCTACCCTCCCTTATTTATTTTTTTTACTTTTATTTTTTCTTTTTATTTTTCTTTTTTATTAGCATATTATTGTTGTACTAGAGGTACAGTGTGACATTTATAAAAGTGCTTAAAATATATCTTAGTTAGATTTACCCCCTCCATCAATCTCATTTATCCTCCCCTACCCCACTTCTAGGGAGAGATTCTTCTCTTGTCCAATGAATTTAAATCAGTAATACATAACTATTTGGACTTAAGAAAACTTATTTTTCTATAGGACATAGTCCATTATTATTATTACCTTTATTTTCACAGATTTGGCCATTAAGAGCCCCTTCAAATTGGCTCCTGTGCTTTTGACATATTCTAATCATTTCATGAGTATATCCTTATTCCCTGACATCACAAAGTTCCAGGTTTATTTCACATTTTCTCTACCCTTGCTGTGGAATCTGTTGTTTCTCAAGTGTCCCTGGAGACTTTTATTAGAGAATGGTATTTAGAAACCAAACTCTGGCAGCAGGAGACAGGATTGCTTTCAGGCTCTTAATAAACAAACTATGAAATATATGTATGAATATTCGCACATCTACATTCTTTTCTATATCATAGGCATATAGATCCATATACACATCAGTAATTTTCCATTATCTGTCATAAACTCCTACATATTTACATGGATGCTTGTATACTTATATATGCATATAAACATATATTTAAAAACCTTTAAAAACAATGAATTCATACTTCCAATTCCAAACTTTTATAAATTTTATGCTAGCCTAAGTCTTTTATTTTGATTCCTGTCTCCATTATCCCTAATGTATTTAATTTTTATTTAAACCTAGTATACACATGAACTAGTTTCAGAATTCCTAACCTACAATACGATGATAAACAGGTTAGAGTTGTGGCTCAAGTGACCGAGAGTTTGGCACAAGGACCTGAGTTCAAATATCAATACTGCCAAAAAAAAAAAAAAAAAGAGAGAGAAAAAATGAATTAAAAATAGGCCTGGGCAATACTACTCCTGAGGATATACCCAAAGGAATGTGACTCAGGTTACTACAAAGGCACCTGCACACCCATGTTTATTGCAGCACTATTCACAATAGCCAAGTTATGGAATCAGCCAAGATGCCCCACTACTGATGAGTAGATTAAGAAAATGTGATATTTATACACAATGGAATTTTACTCAGTCACAAAGAAGAATGAAATTTTGTCATTTTCAGGTAAATGGATGGGACGAGAGAACATCATCTTAAGCAAAGTTAGTCAGGCGCAGAAAGCCAAAAATCACATATTCTCCCTCATATGCAGATTACAGACCTAAAAGAAATGTAGTAATATTATTGGACATGGGTCACACACTAAGGGAAGATCGTGCATGGCAGGGATAGGGAAAGGGAAGAAAACCAGAAACTTGAATGTGGTTGATATGCTCACTGTACAGGAGCAAATCTAGTGATCTTAAACTGGCAGAGGTCACTTTGGGAAGGGGACTAGGAAGTAGTGAAGAGGTCGGGTAGAAATGAACCGATGTGGGTTATAATACACATGTGCATGAAAACAACACAAGGAATTTTTCTGTATAGCTCTTTATCCCAAACTAGCAAAAATGTTGTTTTTCTCTTTATCGTACATGCTTTTTCTTCAACAAAATCAGAGAACAAGAGAGTAGAACAGGTTTTGCCTGGAGGGGGTTGGAGGGGAGAGGTGGCCCAAATAATATATACATATGTAAATAAATGTAAAAATGACAAATAAAATAAAAAACAGTAAAAAAAGGGCTGTGGATGGAGCTCAGTGGTTGAGTACTTGCCTAGTAGTCATGAAGCTCTGAGTTCGATCCCCAGTGCCACAAAAAATTAAACAAATAGATAAAAAACACTATGAAAAACAGATTTACTAGAGTTTTACATATATAAGTACATATATGCATGCATATATACATGCATATATGTACATACATATGTATATATATATAAATTTTGTCATCTTTAGCTTTAGAGTATACAGAAAAAAATGCTGTTATCCCAAAGTTACTTAGGTAAGTTCTTTTGCTCTTCATACACTTTAATGTGGTTATATAATGTATTTGTAATGTACTTCGCATTATTTGTTGCTATTTGGATTCTATTTTGAACATTTCCTTATTATGGTTAATTTTACTTAATTGCTTCTTTAAGTATGCGCACAGCCACGTTTCTAAAACTCAGAACAATAGAAGCCACTACAATAAAGTGTCTCCTCAGGTAAGTGATGCTCAGTCCTTCTTCACTGGTCTTATCCCCCCATGCATTCCACCATTTTTACATCCATTGCATGTAGACAACAAATCACATTAGTTTCTGGTTTATCATGTTTGTGTTTCATTTTTGACAACTGAGAAGATATATCTGTATTTTATTGTTTTCCCTTCTCCTTCACATTTAATATAGTATGTTATAGAATCTCCTTTGCACTGTTATTCATATTTAGAAATATGTTTTGGAAATAGCACATGTCCCTTAGAGGTCTTCCTCATTCTTGTATACAGCTGCATAATAATTCTTTGTGGGGATATACCATAGCTATCCAACAACCCTCAAACATGGGAATTTAGGATGTTGCTAGGATTTTGCAACTGTAAATAATGTTCTAATAAATAGTGTACATAAATTTATATATATATATATATATTTCTGTTGTTGTAGGTATATTTTCAGGATAAATTCTACATGTGGGCTTAGCAAGTCTAACAATAAGTGAATATATAATTTATTAAATATTACTGAATTTCCCCCCAAAAGAATTGTACTAATTTGCATTCCCATGAACAATGTATGAAAACTTCTGTTTTTTCTATAGCCTTACTTGTAGAATATTTAAAAAAATTTTAAATTTATACTTCTAATCTGGGTCTACACAAACTTAGAAGTTTATGTCCAGATATTGTTGCAGTGCCCATAAGTGTGAGGGAATTCCTTCCTCTTTGATTTCCTCATTATTTGCTAAAATTATTGGCCTTCCATAAAGTGATCATCCTTTTATTTGTACTGCTGGGACTCTATTATTCACAGTACAAATATCAGTCCAGTTTTTTTAGGAGGCTTTTGTATTTGTCAGTTCCATATATGAAATGCAACCTTGTTTCTTAATGACAGGCTTCTTATAAATGATTGAACAGGACTTATTCTCAAACAAGATAGCCCAGCCATGGTCTTAATTGCACAATTGATACATTCAATTAGGTCCTGAGAAAAAAGAGGATAGATAGTTATTGAACCTATGGACATAGCTACATTGCTATGAAGAGTAAACACATTTGGTGAAAATATGTATTCTTAAATTCTGAGAGGTCAGTGAAGCTAACAGTATTTTTAACAAAGAAATTTAATGCAGTCCTGTACAACTAATTCTTGTTCCTCTTGGAGTTGGCTCAACAGCTTGCTTTCATAGATCTATCTTATTTTGTACTGCAATGAGTCTTAGAAACAGTGATGAATTTTTCTAAGACATCTTGACAGATATCCACCTGATCTTGCCTCAAGTGTCAAAACCTGTACAGAGATATGAGTTCATTTCATAAAGTGTCAGTAATTATAATACTTGGTATAATCCTTTTCAAGAGGCTTTGAATCTATCTACTTTGCATAAGACTCATGTGTCGCCTCCACCATATCTCAGAGTTCATAAGCAAGTATAAGAGGAAAGCAGCATTACCTGTTGATGATATGGCAAAATGTACATGGTTAATTACATCAGTAACCAAGAAAAGAAGAAAAGAAAATCCTTTGTCTTACATATCATGCACAACTGTAACATAGGGATTTAAACAACATTTATCTTTAGGGTAATAACATAGGCATGAAAGAACATTCCAAAAAAGGATGTATAACTATAAAACCCTGACATGTAGTTTGTTTTGCTGTTGAAGGCTAACTCAACTCTCATTGCTGAACAAGTTATTAGACCCTCCTGCTTGTAACATTTGTAGTTTTCTTCCTGGAAATACATTTCTCCTTCCTTTCACTTTAATGGACCTGCATGGCACAAAGCTGATGTTACTCACTTTTGAAAACACTGAGATGCAGGCATTCTTCCTTTCAAATACTTGCTGAATTCCTTCAGAGAAGCCCTGTGCTAGATTCTTCTACTCACATTGATATGGTTCACTCAAGGCATACAGTGTTTCTTCCATTCCTATGAAAAGGGCTGTTTTGCACAAAGTTAATGTTCTTCACTCTTAAAACCCTGAGAGCTGGGCAGTATTCCTCTTAAATACCAACTCAACTCTCAGTGGTAAACAACTCGCTAGACCCTCTTGCTTCACTTGAAAACTGCTGCTCTGAACAAAGTTAATGTTCTTCACACTTTAAAACCCTGAGAGCTACGCAGTATTCCTGTTAAATACTAACTCAACTCTCCATGCTAAACAAGTTGCTAGACCCTCTAGCGTCTACCGTGGATAGTTTGGATACACGGGTACAGTGTTCTCCTTTACACTGAAGAAAGCTATTGGCACAAAGGTGAGGTTACTCAGGTTTGAGAACCTTGAGACACCGGCTTTCTTCCTTTCAAAACCTAACTAAACTCTCTCAGGGAAAAATGATGCTAGACCATCCTTCTTTTCACATTCATACTTTTCGCACAATAGCAAAAAAAAAAAAATGATGTATAATCTCGGATATATACATTAATAGAATGTTTACCTGAAAACACTTTGACCTGTAAAGCTAGAACTTCTTCAGTTTTCACAGTTCTTCTCTTGCAGCTTTTACAATACTATTGAGTTGATTGTGGAATATAGAACATAAATAAAAGAAACGAATCAGACATCAAAAGAGAAATACCATCAAAAGAGAAATATTCTAGAGAATAGAATATTAGTTACCAGAGGCTGGAGAGTGGGAGCATATTTACTTGCCAATTAGAAATAATAAGAAATTAGTATCTAATGATTATATGTATAAAACAGTTTTGAATCTCTATTAACCTAAAACATAACTGTGATGCCCACAAAGAATGTTGGTAGAAAACAGGAACAGCAGATAAATGCTGAATCATAAAGGGAGATCTTGGTATACCTTGTTTATACACACACATATACACGCACACACACACACGTTATTAAATACTATATACATCTTATATATTATACATACATGCTCATCAGATAGAGAAATTTGTAGGGATAGATTTAGCACTCAAAAATTAACAAGTCTGCTTCAATGGACATGTGCAGAACACAATAGAGTGCTCATTCATGTCAAGGACACCTGTATCAATACTTCAAGCATTTATCAGTAATTAAAGAGTAATAGAAGTTATGCAAGATGTTTTCTTACTAAATGTGATAGAAACACCTCCCCAAAGCATACGTATTGAGAAAATAAAAAAATCTCACATTTCTAAATCATTCTCAAGTTGCAGGAACACACACTAAAGTTCAGAATCTATATAAAAATAAACCGTGAGGGAAATTCCATATTTCAGCACTGTGAAATACTGCTAAATTAGTACTGGAGAAAATTTTGGGATGTTCTTTTCATTTAGTATGTACATATTAGAAATGAAGAAAGAACAAAAGTTTATGATGTAAGTTTTCAATATATGAAGAAAGTAACAAAATCTTAAGAAAATAATAAAATGGAGAACTTGAAATAATTTATAAAAACTAATTTGACTTATAAGCATCAGAAACAAGAATGCTACATTAAAAGTAAAAGTAGCTAGGCATGGTGGTACATGTGTGTTATCCCAGAACTTGGGACTGAGGTTGGAAAATCATGAATATCAGGCCAGACTCAACTGCATAGTGAGACTCTGTCTTAAAACAAAAATAAATAAATACAAAGAAAAGTTACACTAAATCAAAAATAAATACATTTTAAATTATGAAGATTCCCAGTGATACAGGAAAAAAGGGCAATTAGAACTCTCCTATACTGACGTCAAGAGAAGAAACTGATAAAAACCACTTTGAAAAATAATAACAAATTTTTAATCTCGATAATTGATAAAATATAACCAAACCAAAAAGGCCCAATATAACATTTAAGAATGGCTTAATAATTCTCAAAATGATGCTAAGAATGCCTCAGATTCTCACATTTTTTAAACTGGAATTTCTTGTTTACAAAAACAACTACTTATTATATGTCAGTTTTATATAATTCTATATCCAACATGCTAGAAGGACACAATTATGAATAAGAGAGTCCTTGCATAAAAGAGTTCATGTGGAAGACTAGTGACTTACTAGATCTGATCCTTGAAAAACTGGAGTAATTCATGGAAAAATCTGGTGAAACATACATCAGAAATAAAGATTAGTTCTGTTCAAAGAGGTGTGAACAGGGGAGCATGAAGAATACTTCTCAAAGTTGATAATATTTGAACAGGATCTTATAAAATGAATGTGAATTTCCTTTGAAAATAGCTTTAGTGTTTACAAATAAAGCAATAAGAGAAAAAGAAATGTTAAGCATCAACAAAAACAAAAGCTTGAGGGGCAAGGATGGAGAAAAATGTTAATTAACATAAAAATCATGAAGAAAGGTCTGGAGAAAAGAAAAAGTATAGTGTGGTTTAACAGGATTTGGAACTTAATCCCCCAAACACAATCTCTAATCTAGTAATCCAAAATTTTGAAATCCCAGTTGATCAAAATCACTAAAATTTAAAATTTAGAAAGGTCAAAATCTCAGAAATATGATTCTGGAAAAATATAAATTTGTTAAAAGATTTATTTACATTTTAATGAGTATTTATTTTACAAACATAAATAACCTCAACAAAAAACTTTAAAGGCCACTTTGTCCAGTAAAATAGACAATGATAACATACATAGTTTTATAAGCATAAACATGTATAGTAAAGACAGCATATGTGTATGTTTCAGTATGTATCATTACCTTTTTTAAGTTACCATTTAAAAACATGTTTTATTTTTCTCTATTTCCTCTTTTAGAAAACACTTCATTGGGGAATTTAATACATATTCATATAACTGTACCACGTTAGTCTTCATCAATGTGACAAAATACCTGAGAGAATCAACTTAAAAGAAGGAAAGATCTATTTTGGCTTATGATTTCAGAAGGTTCAGTCCAGAGTCCTGTCCCATATCTCAGCCCTTACTTTGGGTCTCGGCAGTACAGTGCATCAGGGAGGAAAAATGTGGTGGAGAAGTTGTGGTATCATTACTTTTTTGACATTCACGGAATTAGATTGTATTTCATCGCCAATATTTTAAAAGAAGCAATTAAATGTACCAGTTGACTACTAAAATAAGTAGCATGGATTTTAGAAAACTATACTAGCCTCCTAATCCTGTCTTTAATATGTTTAGACAAATAAAATAGCATAATATAGAACTAAGAGGCTTAAGATCATTAAAAGTTTGCATTTAAATTGTATGCCAGGATTCTTTGGGTACATGTAACAGATGCAAATTTGTGTTTCCATAAGCTAGAAGAAGCTGAAAATCCAAGGGAGAGTTTAACAATCAAGCCTCCTTAAGAGGACAAATGAAATGATAGCTACAGAGACTTCAGAAATAAGATTTCTGTGACTTCTCAGTTCCAACTGTCTCCCAGGAATCTAATTGGCTGGTGGTCTATGGGCTATGGCAAGTCTGGCAGGCTCATGGAAAAGAGGCATGGTTTGCAGTAAGGGCCTTCTTCACATGGAATATTCATGTGAACATAGAACAATTTAATAATTCTGAGCATAATTCTTACTCCAAAGAGGCGTTCCAAAGAAGTAAAACATTTTGATTAATACTCAGGTGAGCAAGTCTAAGAGTCATGTAGTCTTTTGTCTTACAGAACTATTTATCTTCTTTGTCCTAACACTTGTCTATAAAGAAAAAGGTAGGTAAAAATAAAAACAGGCCAAGTTCAGATTTTTTTAAATTTTTGTTTGGAAAAATACTTGACAGAGGCACAATGTAAAGTTGTCAGGGATGTAAATGTAAAGAGTCAGTGGCTATAAAGAGACTAAGGAAAGCATTGTATTAAATGTTATTCATGTTCAGTAGATCTGTCTGAAGAATAACAATTATACTGGGTGCCAGTGGCTCATGCCTGTAATTCTAGCTACTCAGGAGCCAGAGAACAGGGGGATTGTGAGACCCTATCTTGAAAAAACCCTTCACAAAAATGGGCTAGTGGAGTGGCTCAAGGTGTAGGCCCTGAGTTCAAGCCCCAGTACTGCAAAATAAATAAAGAAAGAAAGAATAACAATTATGAGGAATATTCCAGACTTATCTGCTCCTGCCATTTGCAATGATTTTGAGTTTTTCTGCTCTACTGGACTCTCCTGACTTCCTTGCGATGCCTACTAGCATAATTATTGGAATTTAGATTTTAGAGAATCAATTAAAAGAGTATCTAGTTGGTGACAGGGTACCCAGTTAGGTTATGCTCTCAGTGCCTTTCATCTGTCATAATTGATTCCCTAATTTCCTTTCTTAAATGACAATGAACGTTTTGATCTCTGCAAAAGGAAGGAGGAGCAAACGGAACCTCAGACTCCATAAGTGAATGTCTTCTACCCTCCACTTCTTAAAGATCTAGTTAAATTTTACTTGGTATTGTATTTTCATTGTAATTACCAGCAACAAAAGAAAATTTCTTTATTATCATAACTTAAAAACACAATTTCTTTCCTCCTGTGTGTATATGTTGCATTTTATACAAATGAGATTCATGTATATTTTACTTTTTAGCTCTGTAGCTCACAATAACAGGCTTTCAAAGTGATGGCACATAGTTTTTTTCTGTGTCAGAACCCCCACCTCCAAAACAAGCAGTTCACTGCAGTTGTCTCATGATTGGTTTTAGAAGCATAATGATTTCTCTGTCCCATTACAGCCATTATGAATGTTTCACAGATTAGATGATGTAATGGAAATTACCATGATCTAGTTTTGAATCCAGTATTTGCTATTTGCCCTTTAGGATGTGAAATCTGAATTATGAATTCTCAGTTTAATAGCTATAAAACAATATATTGTCCATAGTGTTATCTGAGTGAAGAATCAAATATGGAAATGCATTTGCGCTGCACTTTCTTTACAAAGAACTCTATCATCTGAGTTTTATTATTCACATGGCACTGGAAGAAACACATAACATGCAAGAACTCATTGCAATGGTTCCTCTCATTTTCAGTGAACATTTGTTGCAGCCTCTTTCATTCATATGGGCAAATGACATTTTGAGAATTTCAGGTTAGGCTAATGCCTCAATTCTGCTAATCAAATCTGTGAAAATAGTCAGTGAGATTCCAAATCTAAAATCTGGACCAGTATAGATCCACCCTAACCCACACTCTTATCAGGCATGATATATATATATATGGCCAGTAGGCTGCCTCAAGATCTTTAGGAATTTTATTTATAGCAGTAGTGACACAGAAGTACTCCATCTGTACTATGAATTCAGTGATAAATCCCTATTAATATTTTTTCTCACTCATTGTCTCCCTAAACTGAACCTATACTGAGGACAGCCTCCATCCACAAAGCTGCCCTTGATTTGGTCAAAGGTGTGAATAGCTGTAGCATCCAGAGGGCTCTGAATAATTGAGTGATTTGAGTCTGCAGAAAATTAAAATCCAAAATCATGAAATGAAAGGCCAACATCAATATTGTCTTTTATTTGATGGAGTAACCTAAAAGTAAACAGAGCTGAATAAGGAGATGCTGTCAGAAAAGGGAGACTCTCTCTGTCTCACAGTCTATTGGTTTGTTTTCTCTGGCAAATCTTTTTTCAAAAATACTATGAGGATTGGGAGAAATAGTGTTTCCTTCCATTATTTTTCAGTACAACCAAACAAATGAGGAAGGTGGACAGAGTTTATAATTTAAATTCATGTATTGCACTCCATGTTCTTAAAAGGAAGAGGGATTTTGAAGGCTTTCACCACAAAGAAATGATAAATGTTTGAGGAGATAGATTATCCTGATTAACATTACACAATGTGTGACTATATAAAAAAATCACAAAACACCCCAACAATATGTATAATATCTATACTTTTCAGTTAAAAATAAGTTTAAGGATGGAGAGAAGATGAAGATGGCAGATAGCCAAAGGACCCTAGAGCCCTGAGCTCCATAATTCTGGAAGAATACTTCAGATTCATTGTAGCAAGATCCAGTAACCTGGCTTTTTGCCAACTAAGATACTGCCAGTGCATGAAGGTGTAATAATGTTCAACAACTGACCCTTAAATTAGCTTTTTTTTTGAGGTACTGGGGCTTGAACTCAGGGCCTTCACCTTGAGCCACTCCACCAGCCCTATTTTTGTGAAGTTTTTTGAGATAGGGTCTCGCAGAACTGTTTGCCCAGGCTGGCTTCAAACTGTAATCCTCCTGATCTCCCTCCTAAGTAGCTAGGATTATAGGCATGAGCCACTGGAGCCCAGCTAAACTAGCTTTTAATAGCACATAAGAGCCCTGGTAGCCCAGGTGCTGGGACCAGACGCAGCTGCCAGCATGCCTACTGGAAAGCCAATCCCCACTCTGCCTTTTTTTTTTTCTTGGTTTCTTTTTTCATCTCTTGAAAAAGCAAAAATGCAATGCAAAGAACTGTAGAACAGGGTCTTCAAGTATCTAGGACATCCTGGATCCATCATAATATGTAGACACAATACTTCAATTCCTATCTGCCTGTGTGGACCTGAATTCCACTGACTGAATCTGCAACCCTGAGAGGTGAGTGCAATACATTGTCTTTTCTGCAGGGAACCACACAGTTCAGCACAGTTTAGGGTGCAGATTGCACACTCCCTGGAAAAAAGAGTTAGTCAAATAAATGGAGGGAAGATTTCACCTTTGCCTGGTGGGGGTGGGGCAGAATGCTGAGCTGATCTAGCCTTTGTGTGTGTATAGGGGGGGTCCAGCTGCAGTCCTGAAAACTACACATTTGACCACCTTGGAGAAACTGATTGTGAGCTGAAACTGATAGACTTCCCAG
Organism: Castor canadensis; assembly: GCF_047511655.1. Classification (NCBI taxonomy): domain Eukaryota; kingdom Metazoa; phylum Chordata; class Mammalia; order Rodentia; family Castoridae; genus Castor; species Castor canadensis. The sequence goes on along the minus strand of NC_133394.1, from coordinate 50,986,433 downwards.
AGAAAAGCAATTGACCAAAAAGCTCCATTCTAGCTCCTAAGTTTGCTCTGTGGGTAGAAGGGGCTGGTGATGGCTCACATACCAGCTCCTGGTGGGATCACTTCAGAAAACATGCCTACACATGCCAACCTTAAGAAGGGGCAGAGACACAGAGAAAACCCTTGGCAAAAGTGTCAGCAACTGGATTTGAAATCAGAGGAGTGAGTCCACAATACTTATTAACTTGATGTCTTTTTATTTAGTATTTTTATTTTTTTCATTTCTTTTCAATTTGTTGTTACACATCACCCTCTTCCATTCTGTTCAAACATCAATTGTTTAGCCCTCTGTTGTTCCACTTTCCATTTTCTCTCTCCCAGTTTTTCTTCTCTTTTCCTCTTCCTTTCTTCTCCTTACCTTACTCTCTTCCCTCTCTTTCTCCCACTGGCCCTACATCCTCCACACTCACTACTCACTGAATAGTCTATTATACCAACTTTACACATTTCCCCTATCCTTCCTATTCCTCTGCAATCCCTGAAAATAGAACCTTCTCCACAACAACTGAACTACACTTTTACACATATGAGTGCCTTATTACCTTATAGATCCCACACCTCACAACTCCTCCCCCTTACCCCATCCCTTCTCCTGCCCTATCTTCTAGCACCATCTTTTAAATTACCTAAGTATTATCTCTATCCAAACAGTAGTTATCTCCACAATATACACAGTTTACAGATAATATCACCAAGGCAGGGGGGTTATATATTATGTAAATGACTGGTTTGGGATTGAATTTGTGAATTTGTTATTGCTAAGTTATACTTCCAGATCAGGGAAGAGAAATATTACAACCTAGATAACAACTAAGCTAGTCAGAGCATAGAAATTAAGTTAAGGGAAAGATAATAGGTAATTAAAATCTCTAACTAACTAATAAACAACACCCAATCAAAACACAAAATAGAAACATGGGATAAAAAGAAGACAGGGGAATCTAACTCTTTAAAAGACTAACAATAACATACTAGAGGATTTGATAGAAAGTGAAGGGGATGAATCCTCAGTTGACCTCAGAAGAATGATGAAAAGAATGTTCAATGAGCTTAAAGAGGACACACAAAAACAACCCAATGAATACCAGGAGAACACAGATAAAAAACTCAAGAAGACATAGAAACAACTAAATGAACTCAGAGAGTATTTCAACAAACTGAAAATGAAACTAAGGAGACTATAAAAAGAAGAAATAAATGAATTAAGAAGACAGCACAAGATATAAAAGAGGAGTTTAAAAAAGATATGGAAAGTCTCAGAAAAAAGACTCAAACAGAAATCCTGGAGAAAAGAATTCCTTGAATCAAATAAAAATTACATTTGAAAGCCACTCAGAAGACTGGAACAAGTGGAAAACAGAATTTCAGGGCCTGAAGATAAAATAAATATTAAAGAAAAAAACAGAAGTATTCTTAGACAAAGAACTGAAGAGCTGCAAAAGAAATATGTAAGAAATCTGCACCTCCATCAAAAGACCAAATTTGTGAACCAATGGCATCAAAGAAGGAGAAGACATGCAAGCCAAAGGTATATGTAATATATTTAACAAAGTAATAGTAGAAAATTTCCCAAATCTTGCGAAGTGCCCCTTCAGGTACAGGAAGCCTCCATAACACCAAGTAGACACAACCAATATAGAACCTCTCCATGGCATATTATAGTTAAAACAATTAGCACAGAGAGCAAGGAAAGAATATTGAAGGCTGTAAGAGAGAAAAATCAAATAACATATAAAGGTAAACCCATCAAAATAGTAGCAGATTTTTCAACAGAAACCTTAAAAGCAAGAAGGGCATGGAGTGAGGTATTTTGAGCACTGAAAGAAAGTAATTTCAGCCCTAGGATACTCGACCCAACAAAGCTATCATTCAAAATTGAAGGAGGAATAAAAATATTTCATGATAAACAGAAACCAAAACAATGCATGCCCACTAAACCACCTGAATGGAATCAGAAGATCCTGAATGGAATACTACATACAGAAGATAAAAACAAACATAACCATGAAAGGATGGAAGTTATTAAACCTCAAGAGAAGAGCAGACAAGTAATCAGAGTAACACAGAATTAGTTGCACACATACAAACCCTTACACAACAAAAACAACTAAATTGCAGGAATCACCACATAACCACTTAATATTAACAGTGAATGTTAATGGCCTCCACTCTCCCATCAAAAGACACTGATTGGCAAACTGGATGAAAAAGGAAGACCTGACAATCTGTTTACAAGAAACCCACCTTATAGACAGAAACAAATACATGCCTTAGGATATGAGGGTGGAAGAAGATTTACCAAACTAATGGCCCCTGAAAACAAGCAGGAAGAGCAATATTTATATCAGATAATATAGACTTCAAACCTTAATTAGTCAGAAGAGACAAAGAAGGTCACTTCATAATAATGAAAGGAAAAACATGTCAAGAGGAAATAATAATTATTAACTTATATGCACTAAATGTCAGTGTATCCAGCTTCATCAAACAAATACTACTGGACTTAAAAGCACAGATATATCCCCAACAAAATAATAGTTGGAAATTCAGTATCTCACTCTCACCAACAGATAGGTAATTCAGATAAAAATTCAGAAAAGAAACCTCAGAATTAAATGATACTATAGATCAAATGGACTTAACAGACATCTACAAAGTATGTTATCCAGCAGCTGCAAAATCAAAATGCACATTCTAGTCAGCAATCTGTGGAACTTTCTCCAAAATAGATCATACCTTAGGACACAAAGCAAGTCTTAGCAAATATAAGAAAATTGAAATTACAATGGAATGATACTAGGACTTAAAAGCAAAAGGAACTACAGAAAATATTTAAGCACACAGAGTCTGAACAACACATTGTTGATTGACCAAGTCATTGAAAAAGTTCCTAGAATCTAATAAAAATGAAAACAAAATCTACCATGATACTTGGGATATAGCAAAGGCAGTGATAATAGGAAAGTTTATAACTATGAGAGCCTGTAAAAATGAGATCTCAAATAAATAACCTCATGATGCACTTCAAGCTTCTTGGTAAAAGGAAAGACCTAGCCAAACCCCAAATTAGCAGATGGAACAAAATAATAAAATAAGGGTAGGAATTAATGAAATAGAAATCAAACTATAGAAAGAATCAATGTAGAGAAAGTTGGTTCTTTAAAAGATAAATCAGATAAATAAATCTTTATCCATTTGACTTTGGGTGGGGAAACACACAAATTAATAAAATCAGACATGAAAAGTGAAATGTTACAACAAATACCAAAGGAATCCAGAGGAACATGAGGAATTAATTGGAAACTGATATTTAAATGAACTGGAAAATCTAGAATAAATGGATAAATTGCTGGATGCACTTGACCTAACAAAATTGAACCAAGAGGATACAAGCCACTTAAATAGAACTATAGCAAGCAATGACATTGAAGCAGTGAAGTATCTCCCAACAAAGAAAAGCTCAGGACCTTACATTTTCACTGCCAGATGCTAAGACCTTTTTAGAAGAACCAACACCAGTACTCCTCAAATTTTTCCATGAAATTTAAAAAGGAACACTGCCAAACTTATACTATGAATCCAATACTATACCAGACTAGCACAAAAGACAAGATTTATAGATCAATCTCCTTTATTTCCATAGATGTAAACATTCTCAATAAAATACTTGCAAACTGAATTTGGCAATACATTAAATATATCTTACATAGCAAGGTGCTGGTGGCTCACACCAATAATTCTAGCTACTTGTGAGGCTCAGATCAGGAAGATTGTGGTTCAAGGCCAGCCCTGGCAAATAGTTCATGAGACCCCATTTCCAAACTAACCAGAGAAAAATGGATGGGAGGTGTGGCTCAAGTGTTAGAGCACCTGCTTTGCAAGAGCCAAGACCTGAATTCCCAGCCTCTGCCAAAAATATATATCATATACCATGATCAAGTTGGTATCATTCCAAGGATGCAAGGATGGTTCAACATATATAAATCAATAAATGTAATACAGTGCAGAAACAGAATCAAGCACAAAAATCACATGATTATCTCAACTGATATAGAAAAAGTCTTTGACAAATCTTTTCATGATAAAAGCTCTGAAGAACCTAAGAGTAAATAATAATAAAGGCTATAAATGACAAACATCATACTAAACTGGGAAAAGGGGTGTCCACTTTCCCTACTCATACCTAATATAGTAATAGAAGGCTAAGCTTATCCAGAGGAATAAGGCAAGAGAAAGAAATAAAAGGGTTTTAATTAGGGCAAGAAGAAGTTAAATAATCCCTATTTGCAGATGATATGATTCTATACTTAAAATGCCACAAAGACTCCAACATAAAACTCCTAGATCTAGTAAACACTTTCTGCAGTGTAGGAAGATTTGAAAATAACATATAAAAATCAGTAGCTTTTTGTATGCCAGCAGTGAACAGGCTCAGAATGAAAGCATGAAAACAATCCTATTCATAATAGCCTCAAAAACACAAGGTATAAACTTATCCAAGGAAGTGAAAAACTCTACAATGAAAACTATAAAACCTAGAAGAAAGATTGAAGAAGACACCAGAATATGAAAAGACCTCTTATGTTCTTGATTTGGCATAATTAATATTATGAAAATGGCAATAGTACCAAAAGCAATCTATACATTGAATGCAATCCCCATCGAAATCCAATGTTATTCTTCACAGAAATAGAAAAATGAATCCCAAAACTCATATAGAAACATAAAATACCTCACATAGCAAAAGTCATCCTGAGCAAAAAGAGCAACACTGGAAATACCATAATACAGACTTCAAATTATACTATACAGCCATAGTAGCAGAAAGCCCAAAAGTAAATTCATACAACAACAGCCGAAGACATACACTGGACAAAGGAGAGCTGGGAAAACTGGCCATCTACATGCAGAAGCCTAAAACTAGAGCCCTATCTTTCACACTGTTCAAAAAATCAATTCCAAATAGATCAAAGATTTTTTTTGGCATTTTTTTCTTTTATTATTCATATGTGCATACAAGGCTTGGGTCATTTCTCCCCCCTGACCCCACCCCCTCCCTTACCACCCACTCTGCCTCCTCCCTTTCCCCCCCAACCCCCTCAATACCCAGCAGAAACTATTTTGCCCTTATTTCTAATTTTGTTGTAGCGAGAGTATAAGCAATAATAGGAAGGAACAAAGGTTTTTGCTGGTTGAGATAAGGATAGCTATACAGGGAGTTGACTCACATTAATTTCTTGTGCATGTGTGTTACCTTCTAGGTTAATTCTTTTTGATCTCACCTTTTCTCTAGTTCCTGGTCCCCTTTTCCTATTGGCCTCAGTTGCTTTTAAGGTATCTGCTTTAGTTTCTCTGCATTAAGGGCGACAAATGCTAGCTAATTTTTTAGGTGTCTTACCTATCCTCACCCCTCCCTTGTGTGCTCTCGCTTTTCTCATGTGCTCAAAGTCCAATCCCATTGTTGTATTTGCCCTTGATCTAATGTCCACATATGAGGGAGAACATACGATTTTTGGTCTTTTGGGCCAGGCTAACCTCACTCAGAATGATGTTCTCCAATTCCATCCATTTACCAGCGAATGATAACATTTCGTTCTTCTTCATGGCTGCATAAAATTCCATTGTGTATAGATACCACATTTTCTTAATCCATTCATCAGTGGTGGGGCATCTTGGCTGTTTCCATAACTTGGCTATTGTGAATAGTGCCACAATAAACATGGGTGTGCAGGTGCCTCTGGAGTAACAGTCTTTTGGGTATATCCCCAAGAGTGGTACTACTGGATCAAATGGTAGATCGATGTTTAGCTTTTTAAGTAGCCTCCAGATTTTTTTCCAGAGTGGTTGTACTCGTTTACATTCCCACCAACAGTGTAAGAGGGTTCCTTGTTCCCCACATCCTCACCAACACCTGTTGGTGGTGTTGCTAATAATGGCTATTCTAACAGGGGTGAGGTAGAATCTTAGTGTGGTTTTAATTTGCATTTCCTTTATGGCTAGAGATGGTGAGCATTTTTTCATGTGTTTTTTGGCCATTTGAATTTCTTCTTTTGAGAAAGTTCTGTTTAGTTCACTTGCCCATTTCTTTATTGGTTCATTAGTTTTGGGAGAATTTAGTTTTTTAAGTTCCCTATATATTCTGGTTATCAGTCCTTTGTCTGATGTATAGCTGGCAAATATTTTCTCCCACTCTGTGGGTGTTCTCTTCAGTTTAGAGACCATTTCTTTTGATGAACAGAAGCTTTTTAGCTTTATGAGGTCCCATTTATCTATGCTATCTCTTAGTTGCTGTGCTGCTGGGGTTTCATTGAGAAAGTTCTTACCTATACCTACTAACTCCAGAGTATTTCCTATTCTTTCCTGTTAGATCAAAGATCTTAATGTAAGATCTGAAACATTGAAACTACTTCAGGAAAAATAGGGAAAACTCTGGAGGATATAGTGATAATCAATTATCTACTTAATAGGATTCCAATTGCCCAGGAAAAAAAGAGCAAGAATTGGCAAATGGAATTGTATCAAATTTAAAATTTCTGTACATCAAAAGAAACAGCTACCTAAATCAAGACAAAACCCACAGAATGTAAAAAAATCTTCTCCAGCTATATTCAACAGGTAAGGGATTCATGTACAGACTATACAAAGAACTTAAAACACTAAACAGCAAAAGAACAAATAATCCAAATAAGAAATGGGCAAGTGAATAGGCAGTTCTCAGAAGGAGAAATACAAGTAGCTAATAAATACATAAAGCAATGTTCAACACTTTAGCCATGAAGGGAATTTAAATCAAAACTATACTAAGTTCCATTTCACACCAGTGAGATTGGCACTCATCAAGAAAACAAAGAGGGAAATGCTGTTGAGGATGCAAGGAAAAGGAACCATCACACATTGTTTGTGGGAATGTACACTAGTGCAACCACTATGGAAATTGGTATGAAGGTATCTCAAAAAACTAAAAATGGATCTACCTTATGACCCTGCCATACCACTCTTAGGCATATATCCAAAGGACTATATGATAGTCCTGCACACCCATGTTTACTGCAGCTCTCGTCAGAATAACTGAGATATCCAATAACCAATGAACCAATAATGAAAACATGGCATACCATGGAATATTACTAAACCATAAAGAATAATTAAATTATGCCATTTGCAAGAAAATGGATGGAACTGGAGATCATCATGTTGATTGAGATATGCTTAACACAAAATGCCAAATAGTGAATTTTCTCACTTGTGCAACCTATACCTAAAATGATGATGATTACATAAATTTAAGTTGTGGTTTTATTTCTCTGCCAATGTTATCTCAAATATACCTTCTGATCTTAAATTTAGTCATTACAAATCTCCTGAAAGTCCACTTGTGTGCTTTGTGGGAAAAAAAACTAAAACGTGATTTACAAATAGATTATGGAGCTATAATTCAAGTCATTCCAGCAGTCCCAAGGCACCATTTTTTTAAAGAAAATGAGAATATAGAAGTGAAATAACATTTAGATGATACCACAGGAGTTGCTTTCTTGAAAATTAAGAGAAATGGTCACAGACCAATCAGACCAATTATCTAGCCATAACTTTGTGTGTGAAAGCTGTGGTCTAATGAGAGAGATCAAGTTAAAACATTAAGCATTCATATCAATAATTTCAGATTCACAAAAACTTTTGTTCAGTAAAAAGGACATAAGTTCTGTGTAAAAATCATACAATGAAGAGAGTCAAGAGAGACTGAACATGGCTGAACAAATCACAATGCTTTTTGTTGGGAAGGTGACACTTGCTAATTTGGATTTGGGCAGAGGTGGAGGACAAGAAAGTACCTGCCTAAAGAGTAGCTTGCCAATAAAATAATACAGGTATGATTAAAGCTTTTTTGTTATTTTTCCTCTACCCTATCCCTTTCTCCCTCCCTACCCTCTTCTCTCCTTCCCTCCCTTCTTCCCCCCTCCCTCCCCCCTTCCTTTCTTCTTTTCTTCCTTCCTTCCTTCCTTCCTTCCTCCCTCCCTCCCTCCCTCCCTCCCTCCCTTTCTTCCTTCCTTTTTCCCACATGGCTAACCATTATCCTGAGCTCAGTATGTTTTTTTGGTGCTAAGTTTGCAACTAGTTTTGGGAGTACTTGGGTTTGAACTCAGGGCTTTGAGCCTGCTAAGCAGGTAGGCTTCTACTTGAGCCATGCCCTCTGTCTGAAAAATAGAAACTTCTACCAAATAGTTTCTCCTTGTCCACTTTAGGGAATTATAACTTTCCTTTTGCAGTTTTTTCTTCTAGCCGCTTATTTTTCTTACACACTGAGGCATGAGGCCAAATAGAAATCAGCTTTCTCTTAGTACCAACTATGCTTTGGACAAGTAAAACATAAAACATACAAAGTAAGGTCAACATCTGCTATAGTTTGGATCTTGACTCTCCTCAAAGGTTTGTGTGTCAGCATGTAGTGCTATTATGAGGGGTGGAATATTTAGTAGGTGTGCCCAATTGAAGTAAGTGAAGTTGTTTGAGGCCTTGAAGGAGATGTTGGTACCTTGATTCTTTTCTTTTACTTCCCAGTCACCATGAAGTGAACAGTCTTTGTCTACCACTTATTCCTAGTATTATGTTTGGTGCCACCACAGGCCAAAGCAACAGGGCCAAGCAACCATGGACTGAAACCTCTGAAACTGTGAGTCAATATAAACCATTTCTCCTCTTAACTTGATCACCTCAGGTATGTATTATAATGATGGGCAGCTGACTGATACACTATTCACACCATATTACCACAGATCTTTAGAGTAGTGACTCATTTGGCTAACATGGAAAGAATTGGCAAAAAATATGGAACATTTTCCCCAGTGTTTTCAGAACACAGCTGGCTTTTATACAAGTGTTTACTCCATTCCCCAAATCTTACATATTGCTTTTGTGGAATAAAAACAGAACCTACATATATAGAATATATACATATATATATTCTACTCAACATATCACAGTTTTACCATCCACAAGAATGAACTTTGTGATCCAGGAAGTCTATGAGTGTTTTCACTCTAGAATAAAAAAAAGATGCTCATGCTAGGCCTTTGGTTTGGGAAATGTTTAATCTTAATTACATGACTAAGTGTGGACTGATTGATGATTGTGCATTCTACTGCCAGCTTTCGTAGTGCCCAATATGGAAAGTTTAATTCCCTTTTACTCATTCTTAATTGGACTGTTTGGCCCTTTTACAGTTTATTATTCCTAGGATCTTTCTTCACAATTAAGAGGTACATTGACTTTCTTGAGGAAATACTGTGTTTGAGTATCCTGAAGGTGAAACTAACATTTATTAACCATTTCCCCATGGCAACAATCTCTTTTATAAATTGCAATTCACAAATGAGTTGAGTCTCAGCATTTCTTTACATCTTGTTATTTTCATCTCCTCTTCCATTAAATTTGAGAAACTTTTGCATATCTTCTTGCCTGGTTCAAATCTCATAGATGCATTGGCAAGGGATATAATTTTAACACCTTAAATTTTGTAATTGTTGATATTTATGAGTTTTCACACAAATATGCAATTATCCCCAAATATATCACATTAATATGCCATTGCTATATGATGAACAATAGTTACTGTATCCTCATAACCTGTAAATTAATAAAAGCTGTTATGTTGTATCTTTAAAAATACATATTTGGTCAAATTGATATCTTAACACTACCTCTAAAATTTCATATGTGCTATTCCACCTCTTTAGGTGTAAATTTGACATTGCTAATCCATGTAAAATCCCTATATTCTTAAGAAGGCACACATATTTATTCATCCATGTGCAGTAACTCCTCAGTATCCACAGGAAATTGATTTCAACACTACATTAAATGGTGCAATATTTGCACAGAATCCAAACTCATGCTTCTTCTCTAGATTACTTACAATACCTAAGATAATGTAGATGCTACACAAATAGTTGTACCACATTGGGTATGCAATCATGGTAAGATAAAAATATGTACATGTTCACTTTAGATGAAATTATTTAAACACTTTTTGATATGCTGTTCTTTGAATCCATAGATGTGAAATGTACAGACATTTCAGACATGTACAGTATTTTTTCACTAGAATCCAGACATTAAATGCAATGTAAAGCTAATACAAGATATAGTGATTTATCACAGGGATTTTAATTCACTCAATGATACATAAAAATACCGGCTTAATTCCTGGTGGTGCAAAGTAGCATGTGAGCCAATGCCTAGTGGAGTGAGGTCCTGTTTTTTAATATGTGAAATATTAGTGGAATATAGTGAAATATTAGTGGAATATAGTGAAATATTCCCTGACACTGGAGTGGTCAGGGAAATCTTCTATGAAGTATCTGAAAGGAGAGCTCTCTTGGCCTAGCTAGTGTGTGGATATGTAGAAGCCAAGTGGAACTGAGGATTATATGGTAGTTCTCTATTACCCACACAAGGGAAGTGTTCCAGACCCTAGGGAAAACTTAAAACTGTGTACAGCACCAAAGCCTGTGGCTTTGTACATACATATGTAATATGTGTATATCAATATATAATGCCTTTATATATATATTTAATAAATCCTTTTTATATACATATCTTTAATAAAGCTTACTTATAAATTAAGCACAAAAATTAACAATAACATAATAAATTAGCAATTAGGGAAATATACTGTAAAAGGTATGTGAATGTGATCTCTCAAAATATCTAACTGCCCTTTCACCTATTCATTTAAAGGAAGCACTTTATGGCTTCTCTTTGGCATTTCTAAATTGTTAGCAGCTCTACTCTTGAGCATTGGGCTCAAAACTAAGTAAAATAACATCAAAATTACTCATTTAACTAAGTATAATTAACATAATTATAATCAGCTTAATATTAACAAGACACATTTATTACTTCACAAAACTGAATCTCCATGCAACATATTTTTTCCTTCTTTTAGACATTTTGTTTTCCTAATTTATGTAATGCTTATTTGTATATCTGCCACATTATATATTGGGCATCATTAAGCAGGTAGTATAACTTAATTATACTCGTAACTTAGAATCACATGATTTTCTTCTATGCACATGACAAAAAATCGTCAATAATTTCTGCACATCAAGTGCAACACTGTAAAGGAGTTTTGCTGGTACATTCTGAGTTATCCTATCATAGAAACATTGTCTAATTCCTGTTTTTGTTCCAGACCATTGTAGGCTGCTTCAGACCAACCTGATTCCTCATCATAAAAGGATAATAGCATGTTTCAAGATCAATTTGAGATTTATATGAAGAAATGTTCATATCATGTCTAGTCCTTTGCCTGGAGTTTAGTAAGAAACAAGAATCCCTACTCGATGTGAGTCACCCTTTGATGCTCAGGATGCTGAAGGCTCATGACTTAGAAAAGCTCTGCTTTCATGCAAGGAATTCTCTTGAGGGAAAATCAGCTATAAACTTTAGGCAAGCACTGTCATTTCAGATGGTGATAAAAAGCTCTGAAATAAATCAGATATGGAAGAAGTTGTCTGGTAAGTAAGGGATACTAATTTCTTTCTGACTCTCATGCATGCAATGTGGATAATTAACCCATGAGGAAAAATGAAGATGGTAATGAGAATATACTTGTCAACTGAGGTATACAAGAGTGAAAAAATAGTACAATTAAATATGGTTAAAAACAGATGCTCTACCAGTTGAACCATGCCTACTTAATAGTTTCTTTTTTCCACTTTAGGAATTTATAACTGTCCTTTATCAATTTTGTTTTTTAACAGCTTCTTTTTCTTTCCAGGGAACAATTTCATTCTTTGAAAGGACTAAACCAAATTATAATATTGACATTGTGACTCGAGGGCAAAAAAGAAATGAGCTTCCTGTTAATATCAGTATTCTTTGAACAAGTAAAACATCAAACAAAAGTAGAAAATTGGGTTACCATCTGTTAGAATTTGATTCTTGACATCCACCAAAAGGCCATGTGCTAAAGGCTTGGGGTCAGCTTGTGGTTCTATTGGAAGGGAGTAGAACATTTAGTAGGTGTGCCTTGTGGAAGGAAGTGAGATCATTTGAGGCTTTGAGGGGGATATTGGTACCCTGGCACCTTTCTGTCTCTCCTTTTGCTTCCCAGTCACCAAGAAGTAAAAAGGCTCCCTCTACTGCTTATTCTTTCTATGGTATACTGTGCCATCACAGGCCCAAAACAACAGGGACAAGCAGGCATGGATCTTTAATAAAGCTTAATTTATAATTAGACACAATGAAAAATTAACAATAACATAATAAATACCATAATGAAATAACAAAATTCATGTGAATATGATCTCTTTCTCTTAAACTATCTAATTGTCTTTTTACCTTTTCATTTAGAGGAACTACTTTATGACTTCTCTGGTATTTCTGAATGGTCAGCATCACTACTCTTGAGCATCAGAGCCAATGTTAAGTAAAATGAGGGCCAACTGAATACAGGCACTGTGATATATTGCTGTAGAGACAGTTGGTCTGATAATACAAGGACTACAAAGTTACTAAAGGGTGGCTAACATAAATAGTGTGATAGACTGGACAAAGAGATGATTCATGCAGGACAGTGCATGATTTTATTGTAGCCCGAATTTGTGCAATTTAAAATGTATTGTTTATTTCTGGAATTTTCCACATTATATTTTTCAGACCACAGTTGACTATGGATAATTGAAATGACAAAGAGAAATGACAATAAAGGGGAGAATATCACAGTTGAAAAACATATGTATGTCTTGTTTAAGAAATAGCAAAATGTCTGACTTGAGTCAATGATCTGCATGGGAATACACAAAAGACAAGTCAGATTATAAGAGTGGGTTACAATGAAGAGGCTCTTTAAAGGGATATTCTCGAAAAAAGAAATCCATTCACAGTTGCAAAATGGGCAAGCAAAATGGTAAAATCTGTGTTTTAAGATAATAAATTTAGAGGATCACTTATTAATATATGCTTCCAGGAACATTACTAGAGTTTTACCAAAGGGATTCTATAGCCAAATAAATGTAGAAAACAGTGGATTTCTTTACTATAGTTTTTTTGCTAAGATTTCCATTCCTAGAAATGGTTCCCTAGCCAAATTCAACAGTGCCATATTTTCCTTCTCAAGAATCAAAATCCCCATGAATATATCTGTTGAGGAAGGTGGGGGTGTAAAATTGGAGGTGACACTTATATGGGCCTCATCCAGGTTTTTATTTTTTTTATTGTTGTAGTACTGGGGTGCATTGTGACATTTCCAAAAGTTCTTACAATATATCATGGTTGAATTCACGCTCTCCATCATTCTCCTTTATTTCCCCTCCTGAGATTTCCATTTTCTATAAAATCCTGAGGAACTTTCTGTGGGGTTGTTGCTAAGACATGTCTTTCAAATCCAGTGATTTTTTTTTTTTTTGCTATTTCCATTACCACTCTTTAATGAATAGAAACAATTTTGCTAATCTGTATTTTGAGGTACAAGAAGCAGCCAGAATGTACAGGGCTCCATTTGTATTGCACATCTCATCTTCCTATTTATTTTGTGAGGACTCTTTGCTTCCATTTGGATTTTGTCTAAGAAATAGGATACATGCTCGATAAGTCTAGTGACTTCATGCTTTTACCATGAGACTTTCTCCTAAATTTTATTCTGTGACTAGATTTGTTTCCTGAGGAGGGTAATTTTAAAAAAATAATAAGCAACCATCAGCTTATTTCTCTTCATATTTCTACTGTTCCCTGAAATAATGCCTACCTGTCCTAATAATGGGTGGAGACATGGAGTACTTATGAAAAAACTGCTATTATTTGAAAGATAATAGCCATTCATAATAATAAATGCACTCTTGGCTTATAATTCTGTAGTTTTTCTTGCTCCCTCTTGGAGTTTCTTGCAAAAGGGGACTTTTGGCATGGCCATAGAATTCTAGACATTGACTGAGACATTAGTAAACAAAAAATGAATAGAAGCTTGAAAAGAATTTGCCTGCTCATTGCTGGAAACTCTTCCTCCACCATATGGAGAAGGCTAGACTTACTTGTTGGTGGAAACCAAACAAAAGCAATATTAAATGATAGACATGTAAGTCAGCCCCAGTTGTGCTACCAGTAGACTGTGAATGACAAAGGTGAATACAGAGGAACTGACCAGTTTGTCTGTCAACCAAATGCTAACATGAGCATTTGAAATAACATGGTTGACTGAGACACCAAATTATGAAGTAATATTTATTGCATCAATAAAGGATATATGCACTATAACACAGAAATGGAATATAATTTATGGCAGGAATGGGAAGATAGAAGAGACATACTGTGAGAAGGTTTTCTCAAATATGAATTGATTCAAGGAAGAAAAGGAAAGATCAAATGAGATGAGCTGGGACTTGAAAGGTGTCATTCAGTGTTCAGCTGAAGCAAACCTAAAAGCATCATTTCAGTTTAAAGTGTCTTATGTGGCTTAATTTCTCAAAAACTTCACATATTTCCAAGGACAGACCCTAAGGATTTAATACATATTTGGCAAAAATGCTACAAGCATTTTAGAAAAATAAGTTTAAGTGGACTGCTATAGGAAATGAAGGAATGGGAAAAGCCAAATGAAATTATGGAGATTGCAAAATACAGCAAGTTAGAACATAGTAGGCCCATGGAAAAGGGGCCAAGGCATCATCTTGAAGTTGTACCTTTTTTTGGCAGCACTGGGGTTTGAACTCTGGGCCTCAAACTTGCTAGGCAGGCACTCTTATCACTTGAGACACTCCACCAGCCCTTTTGATTTTTTTTTTTTGAGATAGAGTCTATTGAACTATTTGTCAGGGCTGGCTTGGAACCTTGATTCTCCTGATCTCTACCTCCTGAGTAGCTATGATTACAAGGATTCCAAGGCTGTTGCCTGACCAGTTGTGCCTTTTGTAGAACACTATGACTCTTACTGGCTTGGATTCAAGATATTGTTCCAAATTTGCAGTCTCAGGAAAAACAAAAATGTTGTGTTGGCCTACATTTTTAGAATTTAGAATCATCTAAACTTACTGAAGATTTCCTGAAAGCAATGAGGTAAATGAGATGAAAACAAGAAAAGGAAAAAAGAGACTCCTGATACATAGGCTCAGGTTCTGAATCCAAGCTCCACTCTGTGAGCCAATATATAGGGACTTAGGTCTAATTAGCTAGTTTTGCATAATATGAACTCTAATTTCAAGGATACTTCCACTACCCTCATTAACTTTTTACAAATTTATTTTGCACCCATTTCCTTATTTAATCCATAAAACAATCCTATGATTTTGATGTTATTTTATCCATATTTAATTTTAGAGATGAAAAGATCAAGGCTGAGAGAGTAACTGGTCAATGAAAACACAGCCGATAAATGGTCTCATAGTCTTTGTCCCCTGGATGGTGCTTGATGTTAAATCCAGGGTTTTGGTTGGTTTTTTTTTTAATGATACTGATAATTTTCAAACAGTTTTAAAGAGCATGGAGTTTTGTATTATCTCAGGGACCACAGAGAAGAAATAGGGAATAGAAATAGAGCAGGCAGCGTTCAGGGCCCATCACTCCATTTCTTCCAGATCACATCTATTATACAAATTTAAAGGCTCCACTTAAAGTATTGTTTGGAGCAGTTCCCAGACACCATGTCATAATGTGATGTCTATTCTGCTTTTCAGATTATACTAGCAAGTTTTTAAAAAAAGGGACACCTCCTCATGCGTTTGGTCTCATGACACAGCAAACCTTCCCCTGAACTGTGAGGCAGCCTCACAGGAGAGGAGCAGATAAAGTCGTGGACCTTGAATCATTACACTTGGGCGGTGTACTGGGTTCCAGGACAGCCACTGTCTAAATTACTCACACGAACCCTGGCAGACTCCTTATTTATTCCTCAACAGAGATCATTAAATCATTCGGGGTACCTGAGGGCTTCTTGCTGTTATCACTTGCCTTCCTGAGGCAAGTGACCGGTGGGAGGGGTCCCACAGGCTTACGGGTGGAGCTTTAGCTGAGGTGAAGTAGTGGGCCTTTGGAGCGTGGACTTGGTGTGCCTTTAAGGGCACAGGCCAGTGGAGTGGCGATCCTGCATGTCTGTGGATCCCTGGCTTGACAGGCTTGGGGAGGCGTGGCCAAGCAGAATGGAGATAGTGTGTGCATGTGTGTGGGTCTCCACCTTGGCAGGCCTTAGGAGCACAGGCTTGTGGAGTGAATATTGTGCAGGGCTGTGCAGGCTTTGGGGTGCTGGCCCAGCGGAATGGAGATTGTGTGTGTTTGTATCTCAGGTGTGGCATGCCTGAGGGCATGGCCCAGCAGAGCTGAGATCTTGCAGGGCTGTGCAGGCCTTGGGGGCATGGCCAGCAAAGCATAGATCTTGCAGGGCTGTGGGGGCCACAGCCCAGCAAAACGGAGCTCCTGTAGGGTTGTGCAGGCCTTGGGGTTGTGGCCCAGTGGAATGGAGATAATGCGTGTTTGTATCTCTGGCACAGCAGGCCTTGGGGTGTGGCCCAGCAGAGCAGAGATAATGCAGGGCTGTGCAAGCCTGGGGGGAGGGACATGGCCTGGTGGCAATTGTAAATGTCTGTGGATCCCCAGCCTTAAGGTCTCATCCCATGGAAATTCTGCATGGGTGGGAATTTGGGGTAGCACAGCCCTGGCAGGGCAAAGGAGCAGGGCTGGAGGATTGGAGATCCCACAGTGTGTGGAGCAACTAGTGGGTGGGCCTATGGGGTGAGGCTTAGCATGCAGTGCTGCTATTCTTTTAGTATATGGTGGTGTGGAGAAGCCTTCCACGAGCTAGGGGTTCAGAGGGCTGATGTTTCAGCTCTCCCTGGTGCTTTACCTCAATCAAGTGTGTCTCCACAGCTTCTTATCAAAGTCCCTGGATCACAGAGGTCAGAAGGACTGTGGCTGTGTTCTGGTCACCATCTTGGATCCTCTCCCCCAAACCTTTCTATTGTGAAAAAAAATTGTGAAGCCTTAATTTTTTGTGCATATATGAGATGAATTTATTCTATCAGTTTGCAAGACTCACTAGTCTCAATAAATAAACCAATAATCCTCTTAATAGAATGTAGTTTCAAAAGTACATCCAGAAACTATAATGAGTGTTATCTAGAAATTGTTCACTCATAATAATAAGCAGTATATTTATTGTAAGAAAAATGTTCACTTGTTCTAGTACTTCTTGAGCTGCTCCTTCGTATCTGGTATGGTTAGAGGCCTTGGAATGGACAAAGTTCCAGTACTTTAATCCCTGAAATATGCTGTGTGCACAATACATACCCATGATGGTTATGGTTATTCCCTGTACTTCCATGGAGTTGTCTCAGTAGTTGGAGAGAAAAGAGTCCAGATGTGACTAGCTCTGGGAAAATTCTGGAACACATTTACCTGATGTACCCTGAATTTATTGCATTCAGTGTGTGTCTGTCTCCTCTCTGGATTCCTGGGCCCAGTGTGACAGAGTTCATTGGTGGGGTTTAGTGGTGAAGCCAAAATATGAGCCAAGCAAAACAAGCCAAGGGTGTTGGGTGTTTGGTTGCTACACTTATCAATAGATAAACTGTATATGCAATATTGTCCTGATCACATATTTGATCCTGGGTTATGCTAATCTAAATCTTCTATTAGCTGACATGGTATTATCAAGATGAAGCCTGGGAAATTTGAAGTAGGGTAACTCTATGTCTTGCTATTAAATCAATTTCACATGTGTACCTCAGAGAGAACAACATCCAGATTTTTAATTGTATGCCCCTTCCATACAACTGTGGTCCCAGGATTGTAATGGCCAACTACAAGACACTGAATTGTCAACTGTAAACCATTACTGAACTCTAGCAAACATCCATGGAACACAAGGAAAGACCAAGTGTAACTGAGCTTCTAAAATAATTTGAACGATCTGTTTGCAGTCATTGCCATATTAGTAAAACTTTTAGAGCTATTAAGAAGAACAAGATGGATTGATTAAATTCTTCCTCAGTTCTAACATTTCCTTCTAAAATGCACAGACTGTTATGATTTATCTGTATCACTTCAAAACTCATCTACTTTTTATATAGTTCAACTGAATTTTCAAAATTCCAAGCCACATTTGGCTGCTGCACCCAGGACAAAAGTCAGATTCATCAGATGAAATTGTGGTACAAAGCAGATGCTGTGTAATTACAGATATTTTGATGGTTCAAGCATAAAAATTACAAACAAAGGGACACAAAGGTGGTAAAGGTGTGATAAAGCACAGATGCTAGAGACATTAACCACAACTTTTAAGGTATAGGTATTAGGGGATGGCAGAGAAATAGAGAGGATGTGGATGGAATTGTTGGTGGCCCCTTTGAGCACTTTTTGATTCAGTATAAGGACAATATTTGCTTATGATGGTAAATTTCTATAACTATTTTCTAAAAATCCTTTTGGCAACTTTGCCTTCATTCAGAAGGCAGTAAGGACACCACATGCAGGGTGCTTGTTTGGTAAACACTCAGTAGTATGTGCATTCACTTTGTAATAATTTTTACTTTATTAATCCTTACTTATTTTAATGACAAAATAAATAGCATTAATAATGATATTATCATTTTTCATGAATTGCTAAGTTGAGAAGATGGAGAGGGTAGTGTGTGATGACAAAGATAACCATATCTAACATATGAGGTTTTGTAACAACCAGAATAACTTCCTTAATTTTGGATTTTGTGATGCATCTTTCAGTTTTCTAGATCCCTAAGTTTTTATGACTCTTATTGTTCTTGGGTAATCATTATAAGGTAAATGAATCATAGAGCTACAGAGTTATGTTGTACTATTTGGATGATGTTGTCACCTTCCCTACAACAAAGACACACTCCAAGTCCACTTTGATTCCAGAATTTAGGTTCTCCTTGAGGGCTCTGCATGACTATATATTACCTGGCTTTTGGAAGATATCTTGTGATTGGTACTTTTTGATTGATAAAGAAAATCATATCCTGTGTGGAAGGAAAGGAAATGGCATGGCATTTCTTGGCAAACAGCCCAGAGCATCAGCTCAACCAATAGTGGAAATCAAGCCATACTCATTTCCTATTTGGTTTTTCTCCTTTAAGTGACTACATTCCCATTCCTACACTTCCTGTATTTCATAGGGTCTTTTCAATCTCAAAACTCATCACCTCCTTGAAGCCTACTCCCGTAAAGCCTAGTCTAATTATATTTCTTTCTCAACAGACATTGTTTATTTTTGTTTTTCTTCTTATCCTCTGCTTGCAGTGTAGAAAGATCATGTCAGAGTCAGGTAACACAAGAGGCATATAATTTATTTAACTACAGATTTGGTGTGTGAGCTGGGGCATAGTACCCAACCTTACAGAGGCTTTCTTTCTTTCCTCTCTGAAGTGTAGACTTTGGAATTCATAGCTACCTCCTAAATGTGCTGTGAAAGGTGCAAGACCCAGCAGAGTCTCTATTACGTGCTTGACATGATAAACTCACATACTTCTACTGTAAAACTCCCTACATCCAGTAAATTGTTTGAAGAGCTACTGGACATTCTATAAATGTTGCTAACACCAATTTAATACAGTAATTTGAAATCACACAGACCAAAATCTGTGACTTTCACTTGATTCAATGAATTAAGTATTAATATATGGCAGAGTATGAATTTTATACTTAAATACTTGAAATGAAAAAATCATGTCAGATATTTTGAATTTGAAGACTGAGTAATTACACATGAAGTGGTACTTAAAGGAGACCTGAGACTAGTGTGGATTTCAACAAACAAGCTAGAATAAAATGTGAGTGAATGTAGACTCAGAGGTTCAAACCCATGGAGCTCACTGGATTGACCCACCAAGTACATGTGGGTTTTTGTTGGATCCATGAGACTAGATGCAAGTGTACTCTTTTGTTGCACTTCACTTACAAAATTCTGCAATTCCTCAGTCAAATTTTTGTTCTATGAAGTAATATGCACAAAGTTTCTCAGCTAAAGTTAAGAACTACCTAATTATTTCTCCATTCAGAATGGAGCTCAGTGAAAACACTTGTCACCTCAGCCCAGTTTTCTCTATTCTGGAGGCCTACAGAGACCAAAATGAGACCTACCAGAATTAGAATGGGAAGATTACTACTCTCATAAACATTGAGCGGGAAGTTACAAAGAGCTGTCTATCTTTTGGGGCTGTGGGGCCATACACAGGTTGTCTTGGTAGGAGGCAGGGCTCTGCCTAAACATTTAATTTGTGAAAGAACATCTTTTGACTGTTAATTGCTCTGAATCTAAAGAAGTAAGATTATGTAGTATTTTAATTTACTTTCCTTTGTTCCTACTAATTCTCTTTTGTACTATGCTTGGTGGAACACATAGTAGAAAAACTAATTTGTTTGCAGTGTAAATGTCCTACTTTCAGAAATCGGTTGATTACCTTATAGAGGTAATATAGTCCATTTTCTCCAAACCTGTAAACTAGTAGTTTAAACTAGCAGCCTTATCAAAATTCGTTCAAATATTCTCATGGGAATGCTCCCTACACAGTGCTGTGTGGCCTAAGCATTCCATTATGAGACCCTTTATACCTAGTTGGACAAATTTCTGGAGTGTTAGTGTGATCCATGAAATTCAAGTGTCATATCCCATTTTGAAAGCAAATGCTATTAGGTATTCAGATTAAGCTGAGTTTTATAATCATCTACTCATGGCAAGTCTCCTATGTTGACTTTCTGAATGTGCAAACATGGTCAACTCTCTCTACTTTAGGGCATCTGCTTTTCATGACATAGCTCACCTGAGCCAGTTCTTAGTCAGCCTCTGGTGACTTCACGCTGTAGAGTATGTTCAAAGCTGAGTTCAAAGTTTCTCTAGCTTAGTCAGGCACTGGTGGCTCATGTCTGTAATCATAGTTAATCAGAAGACAGAGATCAGGTGGATCATGGTTTGATGCCAGCTGAGCAAATAGTTTGTGGGACCCTACTTTGAAAATCCCCAATGCAAAAAAAGGCTGGTGGAGTGGCTCAAGTGGCAGAGTGCCTGCTTAGCAAGCTTGGTGTAATGAGTTCAAACACAGTACCACCAAATAAAATAAAAAATATAAACGAAGTAAAATTTTTACAGCTCAGCTATGAACATTTTGCAAGCATGCACCTTCAAATTTTATTAAATATATTACATATACCAAATAATTAAAAAGATAACAGGGAAGCCAAGTTGTAGAAGATGACTCACATTTCAGAAATTCCCTTACATACCTGCTCACTTGACTATTCTGAGATTCTTCATGAACCCAAACTTGGGGACAATGCTTCTGGGATAAGATCAGTGAGTCCACCATGGATCCTAGGCTCCGCCACTTAGCTGGACAAGTTACTGAGAATTGTTTGAACTTCATCTATTCAGTTTAATATGAACAATGCTACCTACACTTCATGACTAATGTAATACTCAGTGAAGGCATGGTTCATAGCAGTGTTGATAAAAATAAATTTATTCCTCACTCATACAGAATAAAGCAGCCTTGACATCAGTCTCCTCCCCACAAACCAGGCCTCAGAACTATTCTCCATGTGAATTAGCCACCTTCTGAAGGTATGCAGTCCTGAGGTAATGCAACCTCTCTACCTGTTGATCACACTCTCACCAATTCAAATGTTGAGAAAGAAGAAAGCACACACCTTTGTAAATCCTCTGTGTCAATATATGCAAATGCATGTAAATGTACAGGTTGAATTGCTGTATGCAACCTGGTTTCCATGATTTTATAATTTCTAAGAGTACCCAAATGTATTCTTTTAGTAGTTTTAACAAGAAAATGATAGTAAGAATGCTTTGTACCCTGAAACAAAGCTATACATGCAGCTACCTATGAGGGAAGACTGAGAGTCAAGTAACTATCAAGTTTAGTACTTTCTCACAAATATTTTCAGACTTAGGGATTTTGTGGTGTATGTTATTTGATGTATAGGTTCATGTTGTCTCTGTGACCAATGAAAGTGTATGTTGTTCCCTTGAAAAATATGACGTGATGAAACAACCATATGGCATAGAAACCCAGGCTTTCTTAAACAGGCCAGGAAAGATGTATGCTAGTGGTTTCTTCATGCTTGAATTAGGATATTAATAACAAAATATGAAAATTGCAAACTTTATTCTAAGAGAATAAAAATAATAAGCAGAAGCTTGGTTCTTATCAAGTACTTCAAGTAAATACTTGTTTATAATAAAGAAAAAATATAATTGGGAGGATACTAGAATGGCATGGAAAAGTGACAGGATGATTTAAAAATCCAAGGCTGTGAACATTCAATCCAGGTTTAGTCTAGACTTAAGTCTAAGGCAAATGTAGAAAGTAAGCTTGCCATGGGGTAGTGTTAGAACTGAATTCAGGTTACAACCTCAAGGTGTTTTATCCCAAGGATAGATTCCATTTTATACCATCACCCTTTACTCAAGGCCTTCTGATCCAAATGTGTTGAAGTCATGCTGTCATTTGATCATTTCCTTCTTTGGCTCCAAATCCTGGGAGAAACCCATGGATGGGAAGATACTCCTATGCCTCCAGAAAGCATCCTCTTATGAGCCATACAGATAAGTTCACACATAACTATGTATCTAAAATACTCTGGACAGACAGAGAAGAGAAATCCTATCTCCCTAGATGTGTGAAAAATCCTCATAAAATTGAGCCAAGTTTTACATTCAGGCCACAGAAGTCACTCCAAGCCTGATTCTGGGTGAGTTTTGTGTTCTTGTCTCCACTGCCCCCCCCTCACAACCTGTAGGAAGCTCTGTGTTATAAGTTCTTTGTCAGCAATGCAGGTGTGAGGTAAGAGATAGCACCTGAAGAAAAGGAAGGGACTCACTGTTCCCTTGCTGTCCTTTAGTTGGGTGCCTTCACCTCTTGGAGGTCTAGGGATAATTACTCCAGGATGGACTCCTGAAGGGTGAGAGGTTAACATCCTTGGTCCCTGTGGCATAGACACAATAGATCCATGGTGGCTCATTTTAAATCCATAAGGATATTCATGCCCTATACAGAGAAAATTAGAAATATACATTCAGGCTGATGATGATGGGATGAGCAGACCTACCTTGCTATGAACATGTACACACATTTGGTAAACATGATTCT
This sequence comes from Castor canadensis, assembly GCF_047511655.1. Classification (NCBI taxonomy): domain Eukaryota; kingdom Metazoa; phylum Chordata; class Mammalia; order Rodentia; family Castoridae; genus Castor; species Castor canadensis. Next base: position 50,963,290 of record NC_133394.1, on the reverse strand, counting down.
CTCAGGGCCTCTGAAATAAAGTAGGCTGTGTCTATTGAGTGAGCATCATGAGTACTTACTAGGAGAATCTGCTGAAAATAGGTGCTCAAGCATGGGAGTTTAAATAATAAACAGAAAAAAACTTAGAGATGTTGTTTTGCTTGGAATGCATAGATCCAACAGTGCATTTGTAATAGTGAATTTGGCTTTGTTTCCATCTAAGACTATGTAAGTTTATATTTTATGCCTTGACATCAACCAAACTTTTATATCTTAGGTAAATTACTTGACCTTTCTGTCCTTACACTGATCATTTTAAACACTTCTCCCATTGCAGAGAATTATAAGATGGATGGAAATATATTGACGTTAATATTTGTTATAATATTAATATAAATACTTGTGATAACATTAAATATGTTAATACTTGTTGATATTCATTAGGAATTAGACTATACATATCAAGAATTGCTAAGATTAGTACTTTTGCATACATGATATAACTTTAGACAAGACAGATTTTGCTTTCCTTTGTTGGTTCTCAAGTTAAGGCTACTTATGAGCAGTGTACTGGTTTTCCTCATGCTTCCCTCACACTGCTGTCCTCCCAGTGGTTTCTTACAGACAGTCAACAAAAGGAAGGCCACAAAATATTACAAATCAGAAAAAATGCACAAAAAACACTGAAAGCTGGGAAACCACATCCATAGACATCAGGAGCTGCATAACAAGTGTTTTGTTTTGCTCTTTCAAGCTTTAGATTACTTCTTTTCCAAACAATTCTCAAAGATACTGTGCTGTGAAATGAATTTCTTTATCTAGAAAGAGTGAAAATGCTCCTTCTCATCCATTCCTCATTTTTCACTGATGTAACTTGATGAACAAGAGTGCTTTTGCTTTCTACCTGGTACAGATACAATGTCAATGGTGCATTCAGAGCAACTTTCTACTTTTAGGGTGAAAGAAACTCTTCTGGATTCAATACAATAAAACAAAGGCATCAGGATGACCAAGAGCTGATTCACACTTGAGAACTGAGACTATGTTAAAATGAAGGATTCAGGAAGTTGAAAAGGGTTCAACATGAATATTAGGCCCTTAGAGTCCTTAGAGCCAGCCATATGCAAAGACATTCCAAGCCTTAAAGGTTGATTCATTTTATTAAAATAAATATATTTGTGGTACTTGTTGACTCCCCCAACACACTTATTTAATTACTGATTGAATTTTACAGTAATGTTAATATTATACAGAGGAAAAAATTCTCTATAATTTCCAGCAGGAATCATCTCTATCACTTCACACCACAGGGTCTCTGCTACAGGTCCTAACCAGTTCTATATTGAAATGGTTTTGATTTTGTAAACACTTTCATCAGACTTTATAAATTGATAATGTTTTCTTCTTAGCTAAACTGTTCTAGTAACTTTTTTAGAAGAGGAATAATCTATTTATCAGTAACTTTGATAACAAATGCTAAAAAATGCAATGAATAAATGGCAAAGGATAGGTTGACCAGTCAAGGAAGACGTGGGGGGTCAGAATGTGATCATCTCATTTTTGTGCTGACAGAATTCTGGGGATATAATAGGTGTTAATTAAATATTTGTACATAGATTCACATCCATGGTTCAATATTAGTGGATCATTAAAAATAGAAGGCTCCATAGTCTTTAGAAGGTGGAATAAAGACTTTCATAAGAACATTTACAATAAATGGGGAAAATAAATTTCTAATTTGTACTTTACTTCATGACAAAAATAGCTTTTCTTCAAGAAAGCTATGTTTCTCAAGTGAAAAAACAAGAGGAAAGCATCACACTTTTCTTCTCAACCCTTCTTAAATGTACAAATGAACATTGCAGGATATTTTTACTTTTAGACACATTAAAGGATAAAATAATCAATTCTTTGAGACTTACCTGAGGTACAATCCTGAACCCAACCAATCACATTTCAGATTTTCCCTGACATTTACCAATAGTGTGAATGGGGTTTCTTCCTTGACAGAATTGAAACATAGTTTGTAATGTCTCAGAGCCCTGGGAGACCAAAAAAAAAAAAAAAAATACTAATCAACACAAACACAGTCTTTCACATCAGATTTTTGAAGGACATATCTCCATAACATTTCTGTGTTCTCTAAAAAGGAAAGGAATTGGGATCAGTATAAATGTTGTTCTATTCATGATGTGGCCATGGTTTTAAGTCAACTGTGTTGATTTTGGTAACTCCTGTCTCCAAGTCTCCAGTACATGACCCCAGATTCTTCCCTTACAGTGTTTGAAGGACCATAATACAAGCTTTCTGAGAGACCCAGGAAATAAGAAGTCACATTCATTCCCCTTCAATAAGTAATAAAATATAATCCCCAGAATCCTGATGTCTACTGTCTCCAGAGTCAGTATAGAATGTTGGGATCTAATTTTACATATCCCACTCCAGATTGTTGCTCACACACCATGACTATACCTAAGCAAATTAAAACTTAGAAGGCACTGTAAGTTCAGAAAGCCTGAGCAAAATGAGGCAGAGACCCAAGAGGCCTTCAGATGGTGAAGAAAGCCAACTGCAGGCTTTAAGTCAGAGGATTCTTAGTCTGTGGTGAGAATGGATAAAGACTTGAACCTGGAAAGTAGATAAGATGTAGAAAACAAAAATCCTCAGCAAAATTATTGCCTAATAATACTAGAGATCCTACTTAAAGTAAAGAAATCTAAATTACATAGATAATGTTGTGTTATTTTAGGATCTTAAAGGAGGGTCTAAAGCAAAAAGCTATATTAAATGGTGTTATTGGTGATAGTTACTGTGATTACCTTTGATTCCTAGATAGAAATCATGGCCTTGTCCATAGAAACTTAGTGTCTCAGGTATAGAGGTTAAAACACACACACACGCATACACACACACACACACACACACACACATATAAACACCCCCCCACACACAGAGTCAGCTCAAAATTATATGGCAAATAGCAAGTAATACCTAATAAAATATCTTTTTTGTAAGGCAGGGGTTAGAGAAATTTTAATAGAATCCCTTGAATCAGGCATACATATGTAACCAAATAACTTCAACTCATTATTAAAATAGAAATTCTTTCTTGTGTGGTGAGGCTGGAAGGAAAGTTGCAAATATGAATAAAATGAACTGTGTTTTATTTAAATTGGTCTCCTCATTCTGCCTGTAAAACCACTCAGTCTCTTCCAAGATTTGATTCTTATACAGAGTTCACTCATCCTGTAGTTTAGAAATTTATTCAAAGGTGTCAGCTTTCTTCAGAGCATATAAATCCAACTATTTTAAATGTATTTTAATTTTAGTACTGCAAAATGATTGATTTGTTATTTCAAATCCTGGTTAGGAATTGATTATGCCACAAAGTCAGATTTAAATACAAACCTTAAAGATCATGTCACAATACCAAAGAATTTTCACAATGAAAAAAAATTATATGTAAGGAGCCATGCTGTAACAGTACTTCCTTCATTTCCTGTTGATCTGAAGGTCACTATCTTTAATAAAACTCTGAGTTGTGTATACTTCCCTCTTCCGCTTTTCCCACCTTATCCTGAAACATGTGCGCCTCTTCTACCAAAAAAATATTTCAACAGCTCCTACAAGCACCATCAACACATAAAAGCAAACCAGGCTGAAAGTGATACATACACAAATGCCTCCAAGTCCATGGTCTTATCCAAAACATGTCTCTTTCTCTCTCTCTCTTCTTCAGTTCTTTAGAGGCATCTGCTATCTCCTCCTCAGGACCATCATCCCAGGGATACGGCTTCTAGCCACATGTTCTTTATGCAAAATGTATAATAAAACATGTCCTTTAGGATTCATCGCATTAAGAATGAGACCTTTGGTGATTATTAGAGGAAATAGGTATGGGAAAGGAGAAAATAGGAAAGAGGATACAGGAAGAACAAACCAACATAGGAGGCCTGAACTTTCTTATTAAGGATCTTGTATGAGTTTTATTGTATAAGTGCATAATTTATAAAACAAAAATACATGTGGTTATTAGTGCTTTACTGTTGTAGGCCAATTTCCTCATGCTATGACTTTCAGTTGTCATGAAATTTAAAATCAGAATGCATGACTAGAACCCATATATAGACTAGTCTTATATCTTAGATGCCTTTTATGAACTGTAGAGGAAGGCTTAATATGGCTTTAATATCTTTAATAATTGCCTATTTTATTATGATATATATGAATATATTTTAATATATGTACATCTCAAATATTGATGTTAGTCTTAAATTTAAAAATAGATTGCAAGAAATTTAGCTGTTCCTGGCATTGATAGTGACTTATTGCTAACATCATTCACTGTCTCTAGTCAATGCTGTTATAGTTACAGCTTATAAAAAATAAAAGAGAAAAGGCTATAAATTCAGAATTCCAAGGCCCATGATTACATACTTATTGTAAAATTATTGTCCATATTCAACAAACAAAGCTTGTTTTCAAGTTATGACAAAGTAAATCACATACTCTTGATTAGAAATATGTTTTCATTCCTTAATATGACATGAACCCAGTAGAAAGCATTTTGATATAACACATTTCTCTTCATATAAAGGGTTTGTAGCACCTGAACCCTTTTATTCTCTTTCCATGTTGTGTTTTGATAGTATGTCTTTATTGCTTTGCATATGATACATCCAATTCTAATAAAATCATAACAAAAATTGGCAATAAAAAACATTAAAAACACTATGCAGAGTGTACTTTCTCTGTGTCAGGCATCATAGTTACTAAGATTTTCATTGCTAATGTTTGAAATAATGAGTATAGGAATAAAGAATGTAACTTTTTATAATTTGAGTTCCATTCCCAAGTCTGCAAATGAATAAAGTTATTTCTAGTACACATCACATTGAAAATGTATTCTATAAACATAGGAAGGCAATTTGTGGAAAACCTGAAAGGGACTAAAGGGATTCTGATTTGATGCCATTAAACTCTCTGCATTGCAAAAGACACTATCATAAAATAAGTTGTTATGTAAATAAGAATATTTACTATGCTTATAGGTTTTTATAATATCAGAAAAATCCACAATGAGGTCTGTGCCCTCTGATAAACAACGATTAAAGAGGACAAATAGAAGCTGAGCATGGCATGTCAGTTAATCCCAGCATTCAGGAGACTGAAGCAGGATGACCACAAATTCAAAGCCAGCCTGGGCTACAAGGATCACTGCTTTTCTAAAAAGAAAATCAGGTTTATGGACACCCACAGGCCTTAAAAATTATATTAAAAAGCAAGTTAAGGGAAATGCTTTCATAATTCATTACTTTGCCTTTTGTTGTACTTTTCTTTAGTATAGACTAACTAAGTAACATGGCAGATGGTCATGAAAGTTATTAATTTTGTGTGTGTGTGTGTATGTGTGTAGGGTCCAGAGAATTACCAGGGAAATGTTCTTGCCCTTTGCCTGGTGCTCTACAATATGAACCACTCCCAAAATTCTTTTTGCTTTAGTTATTTTTGAGATATAGACTCCCTAATGCACAAGCCAGCCAGAACTGTGATCCTCCTATTTATGATTTCCACTTGGGTTAGATGACAGGTATCTGCCACCATTCCCAGTTTTATTGGTTGAAATGGGTGCCTTCCTTTGTTTTTCTGGGGCTGGCCTGATACTATTATCCAAACTGAGTAGCTAGGATTATAGGCTTTAGGCATTAAGTCTGGCCAGTTCACTGGACTTTTATAAACAAAATCATCTTAAATGATTTCATATTGTGCTACTTATAGCCAACAAGTTGTGAAGATGTGTCTTAGAAAACAAAAGCAGGACTCAGAAGTGTCAAGACTATATATTATGCTAAAATGTCTAAGAGGATATAAACATTGATGTTTAGCTCTAGAACCTAACAGAATCACTTCAGAATTCTACCAGATATTTAAAGAAGATCTAATACAAACATTTCTCAGACTTTTCCATGAATAGAAAGGGAAGGAATGCTGCCATTCTCATTCTTTGAAGCCAGACAAAGGACACAACAGCAACAACAGCAAAAAGACAATTATAGGTCAACCTCTTTAATGAATGCAGATGAAAAAATTCTAAAGAAAATACTGTCAAACTGAATTCAGCAACCTATCAAGGGTTGGGATGTAGCTCATTGGCATGGAACTTTCCTAGCATGTGTGAGGCCTTGGGTTCAATTCCAGCACTAAAATTGAAAAAAGACAAAAAAAAAACCCCTCAAACAAAAAATCAAGCTGGATGCTGGTGGCTCACACTTGTAATCCTAGCTACTTGAGAAGCAGAGATCAAGAGAATCATAGTTTGAAGCCAGCCCCAGGCAAATTTTTGTAAGTCCCTATCTCAACAACAAACCATCACAAAAAAGGGCTGGTGGAGTGACTCAAGCAGTAAGATGGCCTGCCTCGCAAGCATGATGCCTTTAGTTCAAACCCAAGTACTGCCAAAAAAATAAAAAATTGTACACCATGACCAATCTGGTTTCATTCCAGGGATGCAGGGATAGTTCACCATATGCAAATCAATGAATTCAACAGAAGCAAGGAAAGAAATCACAAGATAGTCCCAGTGGATTCAGAAAATGCCTTCAACAAACTTTAACATCCTTTCTGCATAAAAGCTCTGATGAGACTAGAAATAGAAGGAATGTACCCTAACATAGTAAAGGCTGTACATGACAAGCCTATAGCTAACATCATACTAAAAGAGGAGAAGCTGAGACCATTTCCTCTAAGTGCAGAAATGAGAAAAATGTGTCCACTTTCTCCACTCTTATTCAACATAGTCTTGCAATTCCTAGTCAGAGCAATAAGACAGTAAGAAGACATAAAAGGAATTTAAATAAGAAAGGAAGAAGTCAAATTATTCCTATTGCAGATAACATGTCTTTATAACTAAAAGACCTAAAAAACTCCACCAGAAAACTAGGCATCACAAATACCATCAGCAAACAGCAAGACACAATGTCAATCTGTAAAAATCAGTAGTATTTCTACATATGAACAATGAACCAGCTGAGAATATATTTATGAAAACAATTCCATTTACAATAGCCTCAAAAAATACCCAGGAACAAACCTAACAAAGGAAGGTAAAGGCCTCTACAATGAAAACTATAAACCAATGAAAAAAGAAATTGAAGACATCAAAAAATGGAACAATCTCCCATGTTCACAGATTGTCAGACTTAATATTATGAAATAGGCTGCATTACCAAAAGCAATCTAGAGGTTCAGTGTAAACCCCCATCAAAATTCCAATGACATTCATCACAGGGTTGAAAAGTCAAACCTAAAGTTCATATGGAACCACAAAGGACTGCAAATTACCAAGTAATACTGAGCAATACCTGACTTCAAACTATACTACAGAACCATAGAAATAGCAACAGCATGGTACTGGAACAAAAACGGATATGAAAACCAATGAAAAAGAACAGAAGATATCAGATATAAACCTATATAGCTACTACTAACCGATTTTTGACAAAGGTGATGGATAAAAGAGAGCCTCTTCAACAAATGTTGCTGGGAAAACTGGATATCTACATGCAGAAAACTGAAACTAGATACATGTCTTTCACCTTATACAAATATCAACTCAAAGTGGATTAAAGAAATTAATATAAAACCTGAAACTTTGAAACTAGCACAGAAGAGAGTAGGGAATAAACTGGAACACAAACACATAGGCAACAACTTCCTAAATAGAGCTCCAATGGCTCAGCAATTAAGAGAAAGAATTGACAAGTGGAAATACAGGAAACTAAAAATCTTCTGAACAGCAAAGAAAATGGTCACCAAATTAAAGATACAGTCCACAGAAAGGGATGTAATCTTTGGCAGCTCTACATCTCACAAGGGATTAATAACCAGAGAGTACAGAGTGCTCAAAAAAAACCCCTAAACTCATAAAGAATCAATGATCCACTACAGAAATAGGCAAATGAACTGAACAGAGTTTTTTCAAAAGAAGAAGTACAAATACCCAAAAGACATGAAATGCTTACCATCCCTGGCCATCAAACCCACATTAAGATTCCATCTCACACCTGCTAGAACACAAACATCAACCACTAAGCTAAACAGTATGAAAGTGCCTCATTAAACTCCTAGTAGAACTACCATATGATTCAGAAATACCACCTCTATGCATATACCAAAAGAATGTAAGTCAGATTAAAATAAAGACACCTGCACACTCAAGTCTATTGTACCACTATTCACTATAGTCAAGCTATGGAAACAGCCATCCACAAATGATGAATGGATTAAGAAAATGTAGTATTTATACCAATGGAATTTTATTTGGTCATAAAGAAGAATGAAATATTGTCATTTGCAGGTAAATGGGTGGAACTGGATAATATCATCTTAAGTGAAGTTAGCCAGGTTCAGATAGACAAATGGTCACATATTTTCTCTCATATGTGGAAGACAGACACAATACAAATACAAAGCATTATCATGTGTACATATAAGTATATACAGAACATGCTTCTAAAAGTGAGACTTTTAAGAGGAACCTAAAAGAGGGGGGAAAAGTAGGAAAGAATGATAGAGAATGAACAGTAGTGAAATATGTCACATTGGTGTAGGAATAAGACACAGCAAAATACATGGAAAACTAGTGAATTACACAAGATAGGGCAAAAAGATGAGGAAGAGTAGTAGAGGAAGGCTAGAATGACTTAGTCACAATATATTTATAGGTATAAAATGCAAAAATCTCAATGAACAGACACCTAAAGAACGAAGGACAGGAATGTAAAGAAGGTCATGGTAAGGGGAGGGCACGAACAGGAGCTGAGGGCAAATTATGAAATAAAGAGGATGGCCAGGAACCAGTGGCTCATACCTGTAACCCAGCTACTCAGGAGGCAGAGATCAGGAGGATCATGCTTCAAATCCAGCCTGGGCAAATAGTTTGCTTTATCTCAAAAGCCATCACAAAAAAGGGCTGATGGAGTGACTCAAGGTGTAGGCCTTGAGTTCAAGCCCCAAATACCACAAAAAAGAAAAAAAGAAAGCAAGAAGAAGGAAAGAAAGAAAGGTGAATATGGATGATGTACTTTCTATGCAAGTACCAATATAGAACACTGAAACCTGTTGAAGTTACCATTAAAAGGGGTCTGGAATAGAAAAGAGAATAAAGGAGGGGATGAACCAGTTTGGGGTTCATACATATAATACATGTACATGTGTAAATGTCATAATGAAATTCCCTGTAAAACTATCATAAACTAACAAAAAATGTCATATTTTAAAAATGAAGGACAAGAAGGTAAAACAGGTCCTTTCTGGGGGTGGGTACTAGTAGGAGAGGGTGTAAGAAAAGGGTGAAGGAGGATAAATACAGTGAAAGTATTCATGTATGAAAATAGAACAATAGAAAATAGAACAACACAACCTATTGAAATTGTTCTAAGGAAGGGGGAAGAAAGGTATAGGAGAAAGAAGGAAGGGGTGAATCTAAGATATATTGTAAGCACTTATGTAAATGTCACAATGTCCTTCTTATGCAACAATATGCTAATAAAAATAATGAAAAATAAAATTATTTGAAAAGTCAGAATAATTGGAAAAATGGAAATGTATTTTTCCATATAAACTAAAGGAGTACTGATATATAAACAGCATGCAAATGTCCCCAAATCTAAACAGCTGAGGTCAAGCTCAAGATGACCTAGATCTTCACCTTATGAGACAAAAACACCTATTATAATCATACTCCATGAAGTAAAGGAACATATGTTCAAAATACACAAGGATACAGGTAATCTCAGCATAGAAATAGAAAATATTTGAAAATAGATATTTTAGATAGGAAAAATATCTGAAAAAGAATTTACTAGTCAGCCTAAATACAATAAATCATGTGACAAAGGGAAGAGTACATGAACTTAAAAATAAGTTAATAGAAATTATCCAGTCAGAGAAAAAAAAGATTGAAAAAATTAACAAAGGCTGAGGTGCATGTGGACGATATCAAAACATTTAATGAGAAGAAAGAAAATGAAACAAAAATGTTTGGAGTAATAATGGCTGGTGATTCCCCAAATTTGGCAAAAGACAAATACTTCTAAATTCTAATACTGAATGATGTGAAATCAAACAGCTTAAAATAAAATCATGGTTTGACACATCATAGTTTAAAGTCAAAAAACAAAACCTAGAAATAAAGACAAAATCTTGAAAGGAAAGAGAATTTAAAAAAAATCACATAGACCAGATCAACATTAAAAGATATCAGGCTACTTCAGAAAGCATGCAGAAGCCAAGTACCAGTGGTTCATGCCTATAAGCCTAGCTAGTTGGGAGGCTGATGTTGCAAGAATCTCTGTTCAATGCCGGCCCAGGAAAATAGTTCTTGAGACTCCATCTTCAAAACAACCAGAGCAAAATGAACTGGAGATGTGGCTCGAGCTGCAAAGTGCCTGCTTTACAAGCACAAAACCCTGAGTTCAAATCCAGTCCCACCAGAAAAAGGATGTTGAACCTAAGCAAATGAAAAATCTTTTAAAATGCTGAAATATAAAATATAGGAAAATAAATTCTATATCCTATGGAAATACCTTTCAAGAGTGAATGTGAAATAAAGACATTTTCATATAAAAGAGAATATAGCTATTGGTCACAGATCTGTCCTTCAAGAAATAAGGAAAGTTTTTATAGGATAAAATAAAAAAGCAAAAGAGAAGAGAAATTTCAATCTTCAGGAATGTGTGAAAAGGATTCAAAATGTTTTTATAAATTAGACCTATGTAAAGTTGAATTTTTACATAGACATATTCCATGGACAAATTCTAAATGTAACCACTTTCCACCTTTGGGATGAAGCAGGCAGAAACAGACATGTGCTTCCTTACAAGAGTACTTTTTGCTCCACAAATGCATTTGGTACATGAAAATGTCACAACAATCTCATGGCTTTGCTTTTGGCCAGGAAAGAATTCCTTCTTCAATACTATTTTGTGTAATTTAGAACCACTATACAGAATTTTAGAACTGACATAAAAATACATAGAATATTTTGTTCATCATCATGAACATCCTGGCTACTGTAATACAATTTCAGAAATCAAATATTATACAGAATTGAAGATACAGTTTTTTCTCAATAGCATTAAAAAGATGAAATAGACTTATGCTGATCCCTTCAAGGTATCATCCTTCTCAGCTATCTCAAATCAATTCTGATATTTCTGCAATGTTTGATCATAGAGGATCCTGTGCTGGACAGGGAACATTACTGGGGTGAACTGAAAAAAATTGGAACATGAATAGTAGATAAAATTTTATACTGGCTGTGGCTGTAGCTCAGTGATAGAGCTGCATAGCAGGTGTGCAGCCCTGGTGTAGATGAATACCTTATTCTTAGAAGATACAAAAGTATTTAAGGATAAAAAGCTGGGATATATGTAACTGCCCTTCAAAAATAAGTGTACCTATACCCTTTTCTAATGTAAGAGAGAAAGAAAATATATGCTGAAGCAAATGAGGTAGAATGTTACCAAATAAGTGAATATGAGTAAAATATATATGATAGACTTTGTCATATTTCGCACTTTAAAATATGTTTATAATTTCCAAAGACACAAAAATATTTCAACATAAAATATATAAGCATCATTTTAAAATAATGGAAACAACTGCCTCTACTTACTTCTACATGGTACTTTTTGTATGTAATAAATTTTTAAATAAACTTGCACTACAATGTACTTTTTAACATAGTACTTAAAAAGAAAGCTCAAAATACGAATATTAGCAATGTGTTTTCATTGCCACAGCAGCTACAATATGAGGGAGAAACTGAAATTGTTCCAACTCTAATGTATTTTTATTAGCATAAATTAATGTACAACTGAGTTTCAGTGTGATATATACACACATTCGTAAAATCTACTTTGATCAAATTCACCCCGTTACCCTTTCTTCATCTTCCTTACAGCTTCCCACACTTTTTAAAAATTTTTAGTTACAAATGTACTTTTGTACCATTTGTCATTAAAAAATGACAATAATCTCTTGAGGAACCAAACATTTAAACTCCCTACATAATTACGTATATACAAAGGTTAAGAAAAAGAAGTGGAGGAAAACATGTTGCCCATCAAAATAGAATGTGAGTGGTCTTTAGTTCCTAAGAAGTCAAAATGAGCACTGTTGTAATTTATCTCTCAGGCTGGGCATGGATGGATACAAGGTGGTTTTGCTTTGTGATGAGGCTGATGTGGACTTGAGTTTCTCCCTGTAATTTCCCAAGGCCTAACCTTAAACCAGGTATTGACCTTTTCTGAGCCTCTGTCTTCATATCTAAAACCTGGAGATAATAATATCTGAATTGGAGGACCTTTAGGAAAGTTACATGATACACTTTGATGTTCCTGGTATAGTTCTGAGAACCCCTCCAATCAGTGTATCTTAGTAATAAAGATAATGACAAGTAGTCTGTAGTTTTCAGGGCTTGTCTTCTTCAGGCTCTGGCAGGGCACTTTCCATAAACCTTATGTCAGGGACTAGCTGGCCTTTCTTTCTGTCCTCTGTATAACATTGCTTTCTCTATACCAACATCTGTAGGCAATTTCTCTCATCCTAAACAAACCTATTGTCTTTATATTTGTACATTTTTGATGGGTAGATCTTTTTCTCACTTCTTTGTTCACTAAACTTACTGTCTGTTCACTGAATAACAAGTCCTTTATTTACCACTAAGGAAAGTTTGATTTCTGCACCGAGAAAGAAACCAAATGATTGTGGAATCCTCAATGAAACACAAAAGAAAAGAAAGAACAGCCTGTATTTTGAAATAAATAGGTCTAGTTTTCAATGTGGAGTCCACTGAATACTACTACAGTGACCTGGGGTAAACCATTAGACCTCTGAACATCAAGGCCCTCTGTAAAACAATGAAAATGATCTTATGTCATAGGGCAGATGTAAGAAGTGGACAAGATGAGGTGCATAAAGTGCTCAGTATAATACATCACAGGAAATATGCCCCTGACAAATCACACCTATTATTGTCATTAGATGAAATATAACATTTACAAAGTCTGTATATTATCTTTCATATCTTACCTATGATATGGCTTAGCTGGAAAGCAGAAGGAGGGCAGTAATGATTTTCTGGAGTGACAAAAAAGCTTCTGGATGAGATTTCTCTTGTCTTTCATGATATGGTGCCCAGGATAGTAAATTCTTTCCATCTCCCTGCCTTCAGACAGCTAATTAATCACCATGATCTAAGCTGGGTATTAGTTGCATATGTGTTCATGAAAGTATACCAGTTGGTTAACTTGTCTTCTGCATCTTACGTTTCTTTTGCCATCCCAAGATGGATGAACAGGAATATTACTCACTGTTGATCAGGAATACTATCCCCCCTTAACTGGTTGCCTTGCTTCCAATGCTGCCTGTTTTTCAGACCATTATCTAACAATAGCCAGAACAATATACTAAAAATTCACTTCTATGGGCACTCCCTTAGTTAACAACTCTTCAGAAAAATATCCCCAAACCTATGGAGACCCTGTGTGACCAGATCCTTTAGAACTTCTCCAGTTTCCTGTATGACATCATACCATGTATTAAACAAACATCATGTCAGGTATGTCAGATAAATTTCCCTATGATTAACACTGACCATTTCTCTTTCTTGTAAAATTTCACATTTCTACTTTGTGAGTTACTGAAGATAGGTTTTTCCTTCTGTTTCAGCCATGTTGACATCCTGCTTCTTGAACTACCCTAGCTGGGTCTCAGCTGAGTCTTGCACTGCTTTTCCTTTCTCAGGATGCTGTTGGTATTGGTATTAATTCTTCTTTAAAGGTTTGGTAAACTTAGGCCATGACTCCATCAGGTCCTAGGCTCTTCTTTGTATGGAGAGAAACCGTGTATGTCATGGTTTGTTATAGGTCTGTTTAGGTGGTTGATATCTTCTTGGTTCAATTTTGGTTGATTATATGCATCTAGAAATGTATCTATTTCATCTATATTTCCTAATTTACATGAATATAAGTTTTGAAAGTATTGTTTAATAGTTCTCTGGATTTCATTAGTGTTTGTGGGCATCTGATTTTGTTAATTTGGGTCTTTTTTCTCTGTTTTCTCAAGTTGGCTAAGGGTTCATTGTTCTTGATAATCTTTTCAAAGAACAACTTTTTGTTTCATTGATTCTTTGAATAGTTTTTTTTTGGTCTCAACCTCATTGACCTTGGCCCTGATCTTTATTATTTCTCTCCACCTCCTAGTCTTGGGTTTGATTTGATCTTGTTTTCTAGAAGCTTAAGGTACATCATTAGGTTGTTTATTTGAGAAGTCACTATTTTTTTAATGTAGGAACTTATAGGTATTTACTTTCTCCTTAATATGGCTTTTGAGATGTCCCACAGATTCTGGTAGTTAGTATTTTCATTTTCTTTAGATTCTAGGAAGTTTTCAATTTCTTCCATTATTTCTTCCATCACCCACTTGTCATTTAACATTGTGTTGTTCAGTCTCCATGTGTTTGAATATTTTCTGCAGTTTCTTCTGTTGCTGAGGTCTGGTTTTTTCCATTGTGATCTGATATGATACAGGGGTTTTCTCAATTTTGTTAAATTTGTTAAGACTTGCTTTGCACCTCAAAATATGACCTATTTTGGAGAAAGTTTCATGAGCTGCAGAAAAGAAAGTGTATTGCTTGGTTGTTGGGCAAAATACTCTGGAGATGTCTAATACATCCATTTGGTCTGTCTTGTGAAGTATTTATGCAGTTTCTTTGTTGACCTTTTGTCTGAATAACCTATCTGTTGGTAACAGGGGGTATTCAGGTCTCCCACTATCACTATGTTAGGTGCTCTTAGGTCCACTAGTGTTTTCTAATGTGGTTGGGTACCAGTACATTTGGTGCATATACATTAAGAATTGATATTTCATCTTTATGAATTGTTCCTTTACTTAATATGAAGTGACCTTCATTGTCTATTCTGATTTTAGGCTGAAGTGTACTTTGTCAGATATGAATATAGCTTCTCTTGTCTGTTTATGGGATCCATTTCCTTGGAAAGCCTTTTCCACCCTTTGACTCTAAGCCAGTGTTTAGTTTTTTCAGTGAGATGTGTCTATTGTAAGCAACATATGGTTGGCTCTTATTCTTTTAACCCAGTTTGAGATTCTATGTCTTTGACTGGGGCATCAAGACCATTAACATTCAGTGTTAGCATTGAGAGGTGTGTGTGTTTCCAGTCATTCTTATTCCCCCATTATTTACTTTTTACCTGTTCGTTATTCACTGGTCTGCTTAGTCAAAGTGTTTATGCCTTTTTGCATCTCCCTGTCTCACTCTAATTTTTTTCTTTTATGTGTAGGAGTCTTTAAGTATTTTCTGTAGTGCTGGCTTGGCAGTCATGAATTCCTTTAGGTTTTTCTTTTTGTGGAAGGTTTTAAATTCCTAATTGGAATTTATCCTTCCAATTAGAAAGGATAGTTTTGCTATATAGACCAGTGTTGATTGACAGTTGTTTTCATCCAAGGCCTGAAATATGTCATCCCATGACCTCCTTCTGTTTCGAGTTTGTGCTGAGAAATCTTCTGTTGACCTAATTGGTTTGCTTTATATGTGATATGTCTTTTCCCTTTGCTGCTTTCAGTATTCTTTCTTTATTCTGTATGTTTAATGTTTTGATTATGATATGTCTGGGGGTGTTTCTTTTCTGGTCCTGATGTTTTGGTGTTCTGTTAGCTTCCTGCACCTGGATGACCCTCTCTTTCTGAAGGTTGAGGATGTTTTCAGCTTTTATTTTTTTAATAGATTATCCGTGCCTTTAGGTTGTATCTCTTCTCCTTTTTCTATTCCCATGAGTCATAGGTTTTTTTCTTTTCATTGTGCTTTAGATATCTTGGATGTTCCATTCATATTTTCTTAGCACTTTTTCATGATGTTTTACTCTTTGATCTAATTCCTCTTTGTCTTCTGTTCCTGATACTCTGTTTTCAACTTCCTTCACTCTGGTTGCCAAGCTTTGGATTGAGATTTTTATTTGGTATATTGAGCTGTTTATTTCAGGTTGATTATTTTTCAGGATTTCTATATTTTTATTGATTTCCTCTTTCATATCGTGCATGGTTTTCTTAATTTCATTTATCTGTTTGTATTCTCTTTGAGCTTATTTAGTTGTTTATTCCTATCCTTTCTGAGTTCAGACATTAGCTTGTGTGTCTCTTCCTTGAGCTCATTAATCATTCTTATTATTATGTGTTGAATTCAATATTTGATACTTCCCCCTCTTCACTATTGTTTAGATCCTTTGTGGTAGAGTTGGCTTTTGAGGGAGAGCTGTTGCCTTGCTGCTTCATGTGATTTAAGCATCTGAGGTTGTTTTATTGTTTGGGGTTCCAATCCTTTGTGCCCCTGTAGTTGAGGTTTTATGAGAGATTTTAAAAGTCTGGATGGTGGTTGAGCTCTGATGTGTTTTCTTGTCTCTAGATGGTAGGGTAGAGGCTCAATAGTACTCTCTTCTGCTTCTTATTCTCAGGATGCTGGATTCTGAGGCCTGTACCACTAAGGGCAAGTAGGTTTAGCTATTAAAGCTGCTATGATTGTTAAACTACAGCTTTGAAATTACACTGATCCCTCATGAAGATCAGTTATTGCTACTGGTCCAATATTTTGGCTGACTATTGGAGCAAGGATGTATCTTTGTGGTCCTGAAAGGCTAAAGGTAGTAGGGGGTTGTGATGGGAGGGAGACAGAAGGAAAGCTCTGGTGGATTATATGAGGTGAAAAGTTTATGCAGCAGGAAGAGATGGTAGCTTAGTTATTAGAAGGGGATAACTGAGAAGCAGACAGGGCTGTTTTGAAGAGTTAGTAGATGTTGAAATAGGTGAGAAAGGTGGGGAGTATAATAGAGAAAGTTGAACAGATGGAAAAACAGATATGGACACAACAAAATTGAAAAATTGATCTGGGAACTCTTTAACCACTAATAATATTGATAGTGAAGGAGGTTTAGGGTGGGTGTACAGCAAAAGGGGACATTAAGAGCTGGGCAGAGGTTCTGGTGGTTATTTGGAAAGAGTGTGTTGGGGAGGGTGATAGGAAGGGAAGAGGAAGAAGTGGTTTAAGGTTAAAGACTTAAATGCAGGTTACAGGGCTTTCCTGTGATGATGGCCCGATTGGGAAGAGTGGAGGATAGGGCTTGAGAGAAAACTTGGGAGTGAGAATGTGAATCTGCTATTGGAATACACAACATAAGAAGATATAGGTAGATAAATAGAAAAACTACATTACAGTCTGAACAGCAACAAAAACAAATTTTACATTAGTAAATTACAAATTTTCTTTTCCTCTTGAGAACAACTTATGTTTTCCCTCACCCCCCACTTTGTGATGGAGTCTTTCTGTCCACTAGATGGCAGTCTAATTGGATACCTGGCTCTGGATTGGTATTTGACAGTCAGGAGGATAGGATGTTTGGAGATCTAAGCTAGGTCTCTTGTCAATTGGCCAGGCTCATGCTATCTCCTGTTGCGGCCTTCCCCTCTTCCAGTTCCCCAGAACTTTCAGTCTATAGCTCCAGAGGCAGGCTTTTGCCAGCTGTCCTCACTGACAAAGACTATTATGCCAGCAGTTCCACAGGACCAAGGGCACTGTGTTTGCCTAGCACAGGGAAGGCTCTTGTTTAAAGTCAGCTATGTGTAATGTGTTATCTCTTTCTTATGGGGTTCTAGCAACTTTCCTCAGAGAGAAGCATGCTGGAAATCTCATAACACCACTGTAAAGTGGTGATTACCACTTTATTTTCCTCAATGGAGGAGCTGGTGGTTTTGCTCAGTGAAGAGGCAGTGGGAACTCCCAGTCAAGTTCAGTGGGTAGTGCTGCTCTCCATGCACAGTGAGGAAGCAGGCATCCTAGCACTGACAGAGCAGTAGAGTGTGGAGTCCACTTGCAGTTGGCCGTGGGTTTACTGGTGCTGAGTAGTACTGCCAGCTGCCCTTGGGGAAACAAAACTGGCAGGTTTGCACCTTCATGGTGCCTGGGGAACAGCAGGGACCCTGAGCCTACTTGTGCAGAACAACAGGTTTCCAGGCATTTAAGGGCATGGGGTGGCAGATCCAAGAATGGGGGGAGTATGAAGTTTACAGCTTCTGTGTTGGGGGGAAGTGGGACTTACCCACAGAGCATGAAGGAGTGGAACTGCAGAGCCTTCAGTTGCAAGGGATCTGGACTGCTGACCTGTGAGCCATCTCGTCATGTAGTTAGTTGATTCTCTATTTATGGGTTAGAAGAAAGCTCTGCTTCTTGCTGGTTATGGGACCTCATGGGTGTCCTTTTGGTTTCCCAGTATCTTCTTTCTTCAGGGTCATTAGGCTCTGGAATTTAGGGGAGTTCAACAATCTTCCATCTTGCCCTACAGACTTTTATAGGTGAGTCTTAGGACTCCCCTTTGTCAGACATGTTTTTTTCTTTCTGTTGGTTCTGGGTTTGAACTCAAGGTCTCATGCTTCCTCGGCAGGCACTCTATGACTTGAGATATCCCTCCAGCTTAGAAAAGTACAGTACTAATAGTAATGTTCCAAATTCTTTTTTAATTGGCATTTTGTGTTTTTCCTCACTTACGTCTTGAGTATCTATTTTTTTCCTTTTATATTTTGTTTTGTAGATTACATTTCAGGCTTAAAAAGCTGCAAAAATAGTGCAAAAATCTCAATATAACTTTCATCTGGCTTTTACAAATATTAACCTTCGTAATGACAGTGATCAAAATGAGGAAATTAACATTGATACATTTATATCAACTCATCTATAGACTTTAATCAAATTTTGTCACTTGCCCCACTGATGTACTAGGTTCCATCCAGAATCACATATTACTTTTACTGCCATATGTCTTTATCTCTTCCAGTCTAGGTCAGGACCTCAATCTCTATGTTTAAGAACTTGAAAAGTGAGTCACAATGGCCCAGGAGGATTCTTGTTCAAGCCCTGGATGGGCAAAAAAGTCCATGAGACCAACCACAAATAGGAGGATTGTGGTCTAAATCAGTGCATAAAAGTGAGACCATATTTACCTAAAAAATATCTAAAAGCAAAACAGGCTGGAGTATGGCTAAAGTGGTAGATCATCTAACTAGAAAGCATAAGGCCTGAGTTCAACCCCCATACAGCAGCATTTTATGTGGTGTCTGTTGATGTGAGCTTAACTGATGTTTCCATGACTGAATTGTGGTGTGCATTTTTGGCAAGAATGTCATAGAAATTTAGTTAGGATTTGTGCAGTGCATTGTATCAAGGGGGACATGACATAATATCTCCTTATCTGTGATCATTTGGTTAAGATGTTTTCTACTAAGTGTCTCCACTGTGAAGTTACTTTTCTTTTTTTGGAGTACTGGGATTTAAACTCAGGGACTATACCTTGAGCCACTCCACCAGTCCCTTGTTGTGATGGTTTTTCTTGAGTTAGGTACTTGCAAACTGTTTGCCTGAGCTGGCTTCAGACCTGGTCTCTGCCTTCTGAATAGCTAGGATTACAGATTGAGACACCAGTGCCCAGCACCTGAAGTTTCTAGTTATTTTCTTTAAAGTTATTTGTTTCTGGAGAGATACTTTGAACTTTGAGATTATGTAAATACTCTATTACTCATACTTCAACCAACTAATTTTAGAATGCATTGTGAATCTTATCTAAAACAATTACTGTGGCATTTGCAAAAAGGTAATTTTCCATTTCTATCCTTTATCATTTATTAATTGCAATTATAGTGTAGGGAAAGTGAAACAGCTGTTATAATGAAATGTAACAAACAATTCCTACAATTTATACTCATGAAAGAAAAATGAAAAAAAATCCCCACAAGTCTAAAAGGAATTTGACATGAAAAAATGTATTACACCATCATAAACAAACAAAAATGACTTAAAAATGGACAGGAAGGTAAAACAAATCCTATCTGGGGGTTGGTGCCAATGGGAGGGGAGAGACCTCAAGGGTAAAGGAGGGAATATGATGGAAGTATTATGTATTAATGTAAGAAAATAGAATGAAGAAACCATGGAAACTTTTCTAAGAAATGGGCTAGAGTAGGTAAAGGAGAAAGATGGAGTGGGTGAATCTAACTAGATATGTTATAAGCATGTTTTTAATGTCACACTGTACCCCAGTACAACTATAACATGCAAATAAGTAAAAAACAAAGTGAAAAAAAGAAAAAAGAAAAAGAGCATTACAGGGATGAGTATGCATTAAGTGCATTAAGGTAGTTCACTGAAAGTCACCCAACTTTCACAATTATTAGCTATAGCATGTTGAACTGCTTTTTTATTCAACTTCAAATATGGCCCTACTGAGAGAATATATTCATATGCATTGTCAACATGGTTATGTTGTTTTTGAAAAATTTCTGTGATTGCAATATATACAGACATAAGTGTTTTCCATCTCCTGCCCCATGGTTCAATGGTTTTTTTTGGATGTGTGGAAATCCAGTCTGAATGCACTCATAGAGATTTGGCAGAAACACTACTGGTTATGGAATAACCACACCACTGCATGTCTTCTTATCCTATTGGGAACACAATTGTTTTTGAACAACTCAGTAGCTTTATTTAGCTTCTTCAGGCAGACTTGGCTTTAATTCATTAGCACGCTAGTGTGTATACCTGGAAAGTCACTGAGCCCTTCCCCTGAATTTTTCCTACCTCTCTTAAGTAATCTTTTTCTCCAATGATAATTGAAGTTTTCTGAACTTGGTTTTATGAATTTTGACATTTGGGATTGTAATGCTTTGGGATTATGGATTTTAGACTTCAGGTATTTTGATTTAGATATTTGGGATTTGAGTATTCAGATTTATGGTGGTTGGGATTGTATCTTTCAAGACTCAATCGTACTGCTTTGAAGGGTATGTGTAAAGATACAGGAAACTAAGACAGTACTTTGGGGATAAAATTCATGACATATATAAGAAAGACAAAAATAGCTACTATGAATTCCTAGTACATCAACTTGCTCTACATGTGTGCTTAACAATACTCATTTACTAAAGTACATCATGTGACTACTTTATATTCTGTAGATGACATACATTACTATCTGTTCAATACTCATGAGAGTCTTCTTTTAAAAGATAATAATAAGAAGACAGTGTTAGATATGGGTGAGTGGGTAAGTGGTAGAGCACTTGCTTAACAAGCCCAAGACCCAAAGTTCCTTCTCCAGTACCACCAAACAGCAGTAAAACAAAACATATTTAGTGAGCATAAAATGAAGAACTCAGTACCCTATGTGCATGTGTCAACATTCATATTACTTCTGGGTATTCACTGAATGAAATTATATTTCATTACTGATTTTTTTTTTTTAGTGGAACTGGGGTTGAATTCAAGGATTTGTGCTTACAAAGCAGGTGCTTTACTACTTGAACCACACTTCCAGTCCATTTTACTTTCATTATCTATGAGGTGGGGTCTTGCAAACTATTTTCCTGGGCTGGCATAGAACCACAATCCTCCCAATCTCAGAATCTCAAGTAGTTGTGAATATGGGGATGAGCTACCAATGCCCAGTTCATTAATGATAATTTAAAAGAATTGATCAACTGTACCTGTTAGATATTGAAACAATGAAGTTTAAAGTGAAAATGTTTTTACCAATTTCCTAATCCTATGTTTAATATACTTAGACATATACAAAAGACTTATAAAGAACTAAAACTAAGTTTTTCATTCAAACCATGTCAGGATTCTTTGGGTTCATGTAACAGATATCCATTTCTGTTTCCTTAAGCCTGCTAAAGAAATTTATGATCAGGACACTCAAATGTGATAATGCAAGGGAGAACTGAACAAGCAAGGCAAAGGAAGAGTGCAAACCAAGCAATAGTTTTAGAGACCTCAGAAGTAAGAGTTCTGTGGCTTCTCATTACAACTGTCTCCCTGGAATCTAATTGAGCCTTTGTATTACAGGCTATGTCCAGCCTGGCAGGCCTGTGGAAGAATGCCAGGGTTTGGAGCCTTAAAGGCCTACTTCACACTGGATACCAAGGTGAAATAAATATTGCTGTAGGAAGGCAGGGAGGGGAAAGGAAGACAATAAATGATAATGAGAGTTAGTGCATGGTACAGTAAAATAAAGAAAAACCAGAGTTGGGGAATTTTACCTTGAGACCAGAGAAGGGTCACCTCACCCCAGAGGTTAGAGTGGCCAATAAAATGACATATGATTATGAATAGGACAAAATGTACCTCCTTCCCATTTCTGTAACTTGCTCTAAATGGTATATAATAAGGTCCCCATTGTTCTTGGGGCTCAGCCTTTGGACTCAAGTATGCTGAGTTGCTACCGTTTTGCTTAATAAACTTGCTTCCCGAAAGCTTTGGTGCCCTCTCTGGCTCTGTCTGATCCTTCCTGCAACATTTCTGAGGGCCTACTGTTTACACCTCCTTGTTACTGGCTCAGCATCCCCAACCTGCTGTTCCAGTTGCACAAAGGTGTATAAGGAAAGCCCCCTTTGTTCTCAGGGCTAGGCCTTTGGACATGAGTCCTCTGAGTTACTGCTGGCTTGCTTAATAAACCTGCTTCCCAAAAGCTCTGTTACCCTCTCAGTCTCTGTCTGAGCCCTCCTGCAACATTTCTGGGGGCTCATCTGGGATTTGGAGGGTGGTGTTTTCACCTCCTTGTCACTGGCTTAATGTCCCTGGAACACCAGGAAGGCTGCCCCTGCCAGGTGCCACTGGACTGTGTTGATCCAGGAGAGGGAGCCTCTCTTCTGGCAAGCTGAGAAGGTAAGTTCTGGTTGCACAAAGGAACCTGGAAAGGCTCAGGAACCAACCTGGGAGCCTTGCTCATCAGACTGGTAAGAATCTAGGTTCAAATTCAGGCCTGCCTTAGGAGGCAGATGGGGAGTCTGATCAACTCCCAAAGACACCCTAGTAACTGCCTTTAGGGATGAAACTGTGTTTTTCCAGTTCAGGGAGTGCGGTGTAAGTACTGTGCTCTGTGAGTGTGAAAGTGTGAGCCTGACACATAGCCTGGTTACGAAACAAGTGTGGATTTCCAATCTGTGAGTACACTACCCCACACACTTCGTCCATCTCTGACCGACTCCTTCCTGGGACAATATCCAGTTGGTGGTGCTACTTGACAATAAGCAGGTCAGTACAAGCCCCCAATTAGGTCCATATGGACTGCCATTAAGCTGTATGTAGTCACCTGGATGTCTGGGAACTGAGGATTGGGACTCCACACTTGCCCCGTGTCTCAGACATGTTTCATTCACTCTCAATTTCCAGTCCAAGAGCACCAGTTGCCCAATACCTCAGAATCACCACAACAAGGCTGTGGGATGCACCTCCCTCAGGAAAGGGACTTCTGACCACCTCTCCTGGAATGGAATTATCCCAGATGAGTCCCCAGATTGTTAGAAATAAGGCCCCTGAGAGCCACCAAAGTCACAATTGAAGACAGAGAAATGGAGAATTGTCTCAGCAAGGCAAAATTCACTTTTGTAGAAGGGTGCACAGACACACGGACACAGTAAGCACATGGAGTAGACCCTAAGTCTGCATTTTTATTCCTGATGTGGAAGGGGCCTGCCCCCTTTAGTTGGGTTGGTTGAGTTTGGGTGCACAATCTGCTTGCAATTGGCTAACGCTACACTTGGAATTTGGGGGTGGGGAAGGTAATAATTTCAGACCTCAGTAAACAAGAACCCAGAAACCACAAGCAGCTAAAATGGTGACACACTTTGATAGAAAAGATTGTTTTCCTCACACTAACAATCACATTTCAAGCCCTAACACATAGGAGTCACTCAAAACGTATTAAATGCTGAATATTTCCATTTCATTTTCAAAAAACAAATTTTCTTTTCAATATTCAGCTGCTGGTAGATTCATTATCTATATTAATGTGAATTAATTAGAGGAGCAAAGAAAAGTAGGCCTGGTTTCTGGTAAATTCAATTCATGCTACCTAGTCATATTCTTATTAATATTCCCTGAAGTATGCAAACATAATGAAGTGTAAAATATGTCTCACACATTTCTTAATTCCAGCTGCAGATATGTTTTCACAAGCTCCCAAAACTGCAAATTTGTATCCTCAGCTCCACCAGTAATTCTATGACTTATCCCTAGCAAGTTTGAACAGGTCTTCACAACTTAGTTTCTTATTCTGTTAAGTGGATACAACACAAGCTGACCTCACCAAGATGCTATGTAAAGTAGTTTCTATTTATTGTAAGTGCTGTATGATTTTTGTGTCTATATTGGTGTGGAACAGCACATTTATTGCATGATGGCATCAAAAGACTTTGTGCCATGAAGGATGCTACATTCCTGGAGATTCTAGAGGGATTACATTGCATAGGTCAAATTAATTCTTGGTATTGCGCTACAGTTAAATCCAAAGATAAATTTAGAATTCAGATAAGCTAAAAAATTGTCTCAAATCACTTTAATTATCTTTTTAAAATGACTTTTAAATATCTCAGGATAGTTTCAAAAAACTTTAGCAGAAAATGAGTGAAGTATACCTATGAACTTTTAAATGTAAAAAGTTTATGTATGTTTGCATATTATATATTATATAATATTATTATTATATAAATTGGGTACTATATAAATTGGGTATTATATAAATAGGGCATTGCAAACCCATTCCTTATTTTGAAATGAAAACCTTTCTGATATTATTGGTAATCATGTGGAACTCAATAAATTAACAGAACTAAGAAAACAATTGTTATCCATCTTTCTCAAAGAAACTGAAACCTGTAACATTCATTTTGACAAAATTCATTATGTACAGTTTTAAAAGGATTTCAAGATGTATAAAAGCCTTGTTACCTTAATATAGCTAGCAGTAATATTTTATTAGAATAGAATTCAGTAGAATCAAAATTTTTATTTAATTTATACAATTAAAACTTTTCTTTACAAATATAAAATAGACTTGTAAAATTCTGAGGTCATCAAAATGAACTAGCTTTATGGGTTTAGATCACGTCATCCTGCCAGTTTTTATTGCAGATTCTCAACTGCAGCTTCCAGGGAATGGACTAATTCAGTAATTCCCAAACATTTGGATTGAGGATTCCATAACTCCCCTAACAACTAAGAACCATGAAGAGTTCAGTTCATGCTTATGTGGATGGCTTCAATCTTTACTGACAATATTAGAAATTAAAACAGAAAAAGTGAGCTGTTTTCTAATTCAGTTAAGAATAACTAATTACCCCTTCTTTTTTTCTTTCAGTGGAACTTAGGGAGTCATACTTGTTAGGCAAGTGCTCTACTTCTTCAGCTACTCTACCAGCCCTTTTTTGTTTTAAGTATTTTTGAGATAGGGTCTCACTATTTGCCCAGGGCTGGCTTTAAACCTCAATCCTCCTGATCTCTGCCTCCTGAGTAGCTAGCATTACAAGTGTGAGCCACTGGCACCTGGCTTAACTATCTTATTATATTAACATAAGCATTTTATGAAAAACTATATTTCCCAAAGCAAAAAAAAATTTTGATAAGAATGGCATTATTTAACATTTCTTCAAATCTAATGTCTGGCTTAATAAAAGACAGCTAGATTCTCATATATTTTTTTCTATACTCATTCTGATTGGGTATGTTGTTTTAGGTGAAACATTTGAAGAAAATCTGGTCTCATGAAGTTGTGTGTCTGGAAGGGAACTTAAGCCTGTAAATTTTTAATATTCTTTTCACCTAATTGTGGGTGTTCATTTATAGTACTACAAGAAAATTTGATATGTGATAATTTCTAATAGCTAGTAACTGTGAAATTTGAAACAAGGCAATGAATTTTTCATATTGAGTGGAAAACTTTGGTTTGGGATGTGGTTCAAATGTTAGAGAACCTGCCCAGCAAGTATTAGGCTCTGAGTTCAATCCCCAATTCTGCAAAAAAAAAAAAAAAAAATTTGAAAAGTGCATGAAGAGTGGAAAAACTTTCCACATCAAAGAGTAGCTTTTAGGGAGTGACTGGAAGAGACTAATACAACACTATTGGATAATATAAAGAGGATTTTCTTTTTATTGTTATGTGGTTACTTTTCATCAGTGAAAGTTCTTCAACTGCTTTAAAAATATTTATTTCTGTTGAGTTATTTTAGGGGTAGAGAACAGTAAGATTGTGCATGTATACATACACACAGACATACTCACTGCAGTTAAGATGGTGACTGTAGACTATCAACAGTTTAATCTGAAATTCTGTAAATGTGCTTCACAGAAAGATCTGAGCAGATTGCAGAGCAGAGCAATAATAGTGGTAAGTAAGTGACAGTCATAACAGCACTATGCTTTCATTCAATTCAACCAGAGAGTGATGGAAATTAGCTTCTGAATTTTTTTTTCAGCAGCAAGAAGTACCTAGAGTGTCTCTTAGATCTCTTCATGATCTGGGTCTTCATTGTCCCACCTTACAACCCACAGACTTTTGTTGCTGATAATAACAGACCCTAGGATACCACATTTCTTCCCTAAATTGAAGACACACCCAGTTTCTCATCTGTCTATGCCATGCGTGCTGATATTCTCTAAGTATCTTCAAAATAGCTTGTATTACTTTCTCCCTTTTGTTCTGAAAGTAGTTTTCTATTTTGGTTTTTCTTTTTCATTTTCTTTTGGTAGTACTAGGGTTTTAATTCAGGGCTCCTTGCATGCTAGGCAAGCATTCTACCCTGTGAACCATATCCCTAGCTCTTTTTTGCTTTGGTTATTTTTTGAATAAGGTCTCGCATTTTTGCCCAAGGCCAGCATCAGACCATGATTCTCCTACCTGCAATTTTTTACTGTAGCTTTTATTACATGAATATGCCACCACACCTGCTTGATTTTTGAGGTCAGAACTCACTAGCTTTTTCATCTGGGCTGGCTTTGAGCCTTGATCCTCCTGATCTCTACCTCCTGAGTAGCTGGGATTACAGGTATGTATCACCCTGCCATCCCTTGAATAGTTTCTTCCTGATCAGACACTGTAAGTGAAGTATTGGTTCTTGTTCTCTGGTAATTTGAGGGCTTTGTACCTGAACCACAGGACAGCTATCAAAAATGGCATGCCTAAACTGCAAAACTGAGTGTGGTGGTGCACACCTATAATCCCAGTACTTTGGAGGCTAAGATATGAGGATCTCAATTTCCAGGCCAGGCTGAACTACATGGTGAGTTCGAGGCCAGCCTGAGCTATATAGCAAGATCTTGCAATCCCAGCTACTGTAATCTCAACTACTTAGGGGTAGAGGTTGGAAGAATCAAGGTTTGAGGCCAGTTCAGGTAAAAAGTTAGCCCAGCATGTTGATGCATACTTGTAATCCCAGCTACACAGGAGGGAACGGTAGAGAATCACAGTCTGAGGCTAGCCTGGGCAAAAAGAATAAGACCCTATCTGAAAAATAACTAAAGCTAAAGGGCTGAGGGTGTGACTCAAGTGGTAGAGCCCTTGACTAGCAAGTGAAAGGCCCTGAGTTCAAACTTCAGTACCAAAAGCAAGCAAATAACAACATCAAAAAGTAATTGCACTTACAATGAAATTTCATAGTTTCTACTGACTATTCCGGTCATTCAGATGTCACGTCAGTTTTCAGTGTGGTCAAAGATGGATTTCATGCCAGCAACAAGCTCACAAGGCTGCATTTTATAAACCTTCCCTACCAGAACTGCTGTGTGCACTGTAGTTGAGGCCTAACAAAACTTAAGGTAGGTCATCAAGGAGGAATAAGCAAAGATACTACCTGTGTGGACGATGAGGTGTTTTGCTCTAACTCCCTTGAGAATTACAAAGTGCTGGAGCTGCTAAAGAATGTCATTAGAAAATACCTCAAAACCAAGCCTCTTGTTACTAATGCCAGTAGATATATCATATTGGACTAGATAGCAGATAGAAGGTCTCTATGTTTTTCCATCAAGGACAACTCAACAATGTAAGTATATTATCTATCCAAGATTTCTTCAACCTGGATAACTAGGAAACACAGAGAAACTTTCTCAGAGTGCACTTTTCCAGGTGGTAGGCGTAATCCTCATCATGACCAGCCCAAAGCAAATTCCCCAGGCTGTGAAGAGAAATCAAGCTACATTCTTCTGCTCACATTGAACCAGATCAACATTGGTCACGTGACTTCCTGTTACTCTGTGGATACTGAGATATTACCACTGTTAACATGGACAAAATAAGACTCTTCCTATGCCTATCTAAGTGAGTAGTCAAATGCCTTCAGAGAAGGAAGAAAACAGGAACTCCCTATACAGGTATTACTAAACTGAGTAAGACCCTTGCTCTTTTCAGAGCAAGCAACCCATGATGCTATTAAATACCTATTTGTTCATGTTCCTTTTGATATTCTCAATAATTTGTTAAAACTGCTAAATCAGAAACTGAACTTGTATCTGGTGGCAGATTAGCTGTTTTCAAAGTATGAAACAGAAGTGATTAACATAAAATGTGCAAGCAAGGAACTACTAAAATCTATAAGGAACCTAATAATCAAACAAGGAATAAAAATTGACACACTTCAAAGAAGGGGAGGCCTAAGTAACTAATATGTATATGAAGGGATGATCCACTTCACTTGTAATCAGAGAAATTCAAACTAAGTAGACAAAGAATTTATAAAACTTAAGTCAGCTAACCCCAAGTGCCGGCTAGAGTGAGAAGAAATGAGAAATCTCATGTACTGTTTGTGAGAATGTCAACTCATAATACTTAGTGAAATTCATGACAGGTATATGTCACTTAATGCCTGGATATCTTCTGAGAAATGCATCATTAGAGAATTTTGTCTTGGGGTTAACACCGGTATAGGTATATCACTACATATGGCCCATTGGTATGTTCAAGAGACATGGTTAAAATGAGATGTACGAAGCTGCTAATGGGTAATATAGGATGCTGTTTCAGTTTTTCTTTGTAAGTAGGAGTATACCCTAACATAATAATAAAAGTATAGGAAAATAAGTATATAAAAATAGTCACTTATCAAATATTATGTACTGCAAATAATTATATTGCTATATTTTAATGGTTTGCAGTACAGAAGGTTTGCACCAGCCTCACCACAAATATATGAGCAGGGTGTTGTGCTAGGATGTTGTGATGGCTATGCTATCACTAAATGATAGGAATTTTTTAACCCCATTATAATCTTAAAGGACCACTGTTGTATTTGTGGTCTGTCATTGACTGACATGTTATGCTGTTTATGATGACTATATTCATCTAATTCCATGTACATCTCATTCCCACACCTGGATTTATATTGTGTACAAGTCCTTAAGGATACATTTAAATGAGTAGAATATTAGCATTGTTTGTGGTAGCTAGATGGTAGAGGCATCCTCAATATCCATCCTTCTAGAAATGGCTAACACAGATGTGTGGTCTGTACCTACAATGGCAGGCAATACAGCAATTAGGAACACTTGACCATTTTTATACAGCACTGTGGACAGTGCTGTATATATTTTCTATATTCAAAATATAGAATGTATTCTATACAGCAAATAATTTACATGTATCCATTTACATACATTCAAAACACAGGCAGATACAGAGAGAATAACATTCTATTATATCCCAAGACTATATTTTCAGATACCTAAGGAAATATATTGAATATGTCTTTAATGAGAAGGACAATGTAAGTGAGAAAGGATAGTACCAAGGGTGAAGATTAATGAAATAAAAAGAGAACTGTACAGGCTTATAGTAGCAGAATTGGAAATTTTTGTATGACTCATGGATAATGCATGTGTGTCCTAGTTTTCAGAAGGAATGTTTAAGTAATTTTCCCAGCAAAAGCATACACAGATTTTAAAACAAATTCTGGGATGACTGGAGTGGACTTCTGGAGAAAACAGATGGATATTTGATTAATACAAATCTTTCTTTAAGTATATTTCTCCACAAAAAGTGTTAGAAATTAATCTGAAATTAATTTGCCTCCAGCAATCAGCCTATAAAAAGAGTGAAAAACTTAAAATATGGTTGTTTAATATTCAAAGAGAATCACTTTGAAAATCTGAAAATACAAAGATGACTTGTCAGAAGGTTGTCTTTTGTTGAGTTTCATGTAATCTATCTGACATTAGTTTAAAAACCATTGGTCCACTTTGTTCTGACATTATTTCTTTGCAAATACTCATTGACTAAACCCTTTATTCATCAATAAAACTTCCCTACCATTAATTGTGAGAACAATAAGCAATAAATTATAGCTTTTAACCACAGCTCTTTTGTGCTTAGCATATTGCATCATTTGATTGTATTTGTGTTCTTAGTATTAATCTTAGGCTCTTTAATAATATCTTCTAGGTATTAAGTCATTTCTCCCCATATTGTACTTAATAAATCATAGGAATGTTAACAGTATAATTAAATGAAGTTTGAATCCAATAGACTGTAATATTCAAAGGGCACTAATTTTGACAATCCAGCTTCATATGAAAGCTTTTATGGATGTTTTTCTTGGTTTAAAAAGAAAGTGTTTGCTACAGCCTCATTTTCCTATGGCTTTTTTAGATTTTAAGAACAACATAATTTTCACTACATTTTAAACAAATATTTTAAAAATATTTTAAACAAATATTTTTAAAATGTCCATTAAATCATAGTTTATTTCATTTACTAAAATGTTTCAGAGCTTATCAAAAGTATTCTAGGGCCAGAGTTGGTGGTACACACCTGTAATTCCAGACACTTGGGAAGCAGAGATAGAAAGACCATGACTTGAGGCAAGCCTAGGCAAAAACACAAGACCCAGCTGAAAAAGAACCTAGGCAAAAATGGGCTAGAGGTATGTTTCAAGTGGAAAGGTGCTTGCCTAGGAAGCATGAGGCCCTGAGTTCAAATCCTAGTACTGCCAAAACCAAAAAAGTATCCTAATAATATTTAAATATGTATGTTTTAAAATTTTTTTGTTATTTATGACCCTTGTGTTTTTTTTTAATTCAATGTATTCACTTTTACAATTTAAGGAAAATTATGTCGGGATACAAATATTCTGAGCACATTAATGTATTACTTTTCATGCCCTGGTAGCATAAAATATTACAGTATTTGTAAGACCCCTGAGAAAACCTGGTGATGTTGTTTATAGCCAGAAGTATTTGCCCTGCCTGTAGGTCCTGCCTCACCCTGCTGAGTGCTGAGGAACTGTCTCCAGTACATTTGACCACCATTTGTGCTGTAGCAACCTTATGGGAAACTTTGAATGAATGCTTTGGAGTTTTTCAAAAGAAAGAACTTCCTTTACAGTCTTTAGAGGTGGAACATGGTGAGGAACATAGTAAGGCCTTCTCTTTCACAAAGAATTTAGAAGGAATAAAAGATGGTAAAGTAGTCTCCCCCTACTGGGGACTACTGGAAAGACTGAAGAGATCATGACTGAACTATCATTATTACCATCATTACTGGGCGCCATTTACATTTAGAACCATGAAATAAATGTCTATTTGGATTAGAATTTAAGGGACATGAGTAATCAGCAGGCATAAAAGGTGAATGGCATGCATAAAAGAATATTTGCAAGAAACTATGGGGTGGGCAATAGGAAACTAAATTAGAGATGAAACAAGAATATCTCAGCGGAATGACTCATAAACTGCCCCACATCCACAATAACTGGGTGAGACTCTGAGGAGGTATTGACGGACCCTGCATTTCCCAAACTGGATTCTGGAGGACATCTTTATGAGCTATTCATGATTCTTTGGAGGGGAAAAAATGATTTCTTTATCATATAAATCTGAGAAATTCTGAAATAACAAAGCTATACTTGTTGTTTGACAGCTCAGAGTCTTTTTAAAGTGTTGACATTATTTGTGTTTCAAGGAAAAAACTGTAATATATGACCTTTCGTGATGCAGTAGAGTGTCTGCTTTGCAAGCACAAAGACCTGAGTTCAAACCCTAGAACCACCCAAAAAAAAAGAAAGAAAGAAAGAAAGAAAGAAAGAAAGAAATCAGAACACACAGACTTTCTAAGATAAAAATAGATCTATCTTACTGCCTTAAAGTGTAGGATTAGGAAGAAAACATGCCAATTTTTAATCCCACTATCTGACTGGAAGTAGCAGCTGGTTCAATAAAGTGCTTTTTCTCTGTTTCATACATTTTTGACAATCCAATCTTTCTAGCACTTTCTAGCACTACTCCTCTAAGTAGAAGTTGAAGAAGAGTTATGTAAGGTAAATTAACTGTGATGCTCTGGAATTAAAGATGGTATCAATTCACCTTTACTCTATTTCTTCTGTTAATTTTGTCACCTCTGTTTTCTGCATCTGGCCTAAGGCCCCAGAACCTAATACAGTGACTGGCACAGGGAAGTCCTGACTGTTTGAAAGCATAGAGGGAAGGAAGGAGTTCAGATTCCTATCACTACATAACAAATTAGCGCAAATTTAGTGTTAAAACCATTGCAGCCCTGTATTTCAGGAGGCTGATACAAGTCTCACTGGGCTAAAATAAAGGTGACAGCAGGATTGCATTCCTTACTGGAAGATGTAGGAGAAAAATCTATTTCCTTGTCTTATCATGTGCTGGAGGTGGACTGCATGGTTCATGCCTCCCTTCCTCCAGCTTCACTGCATGGTTCATGCCTCCCTTCCTCCAGCTTCAAAGCTAGCAGCATAGGATCTCTCTGACTGTCCTTTCATTGTCACATCTCTTTCCTAACCTCTCCTTTCTGCTGTCCTATTTCCACTTCTAAGGAGCCTTCTGATAGCACTGGGCCCACTAGGATAACTCAAGATAATCAGTTATCTTCTGATTACCAACCTCAATTTCAGGTGCAACCTGAGTCCTCATTTGCCAGGTAACATATTCCATAATCCAGGGATTAAGAGGTTGGCATCTTAGAGGGGGACACTATTTTGGTAGTGCTTCAGGGCTGTGCAGCTTCTGATCAATCAGGTCCAGTTAGAGGACAGTTCATACGGTAACAGCGGAGCAAGTTAGCTGAAAGAAACACTGGGAAGGATGGTATGGGTATAACAAGCATGTGAACCTTGCTTAAACAGTTAGCCCAGTAACTGTGATTTTGAAAAAGAACATTGATCTGAATGATGTACAAATATATTAAAGTGATTCCCCTTGTGACAGAATTATGAACTGCTTAATTTTTTTCTTCATATTTTTCTACATTTACTAAGGTTCCTGCCATAAGCATGTTTTGCTTTATAATAGAAACATTTAAATATTTCAGATTTTCAAGACATTTCCATAGACTGTGAAAGTTACAAATAGACACCAATGAAATAACACATATAGTATTAGCATAAGTGACAATGTTTACATTAACACACTACCACAAACCCAGAATAAGTTACATAATAAACATACTAAAAACATTGTGTAGTTGTATATCATGTTTTAGAATATAGTAAAATTATCAAGTCATCTACACACAGACATAGGCTATCAGTAGCAACCTATTTCTTTCCTGAACTTCTAATACATATAAATAAATGTACTATAAAGAGGCATTAAATAGCTGGGCACCAGTGGCTTATGCCTGTAATCCTAGCCACTCAGGAAGGAAGATCAGGAGGATTGAGATTTAAAACCAGCCCAGGCAAGTAGTTTGCCAGACCTTATCTCAAAAAACCCATCACAAAAAAAGGTCTGGTGGAGTGGCTTAAGGTATAGGCACTGAATTCAAACCTCAGTACTGAAAAAGAAAAAATAAAAAAAGCAGCACTAAAATGAAAAAATTTAGACCAAGTAAATAGGAATGAATTTTTCTGATAAAGAAACTTATAAGGGGAGCTAGGCATAATGTCTCATACCTGTAATCCCAGCTACTTAGGGGAATTCTGATTTGAGACCATCCCCAGCAAACAGAGTGAGACCCCATTTCAATCAATAAGTTAGGTGTGATGATGTATACCTGAAACCCCAGCTATGTCAGAGGCATAAGTAGCAGGATTGCAGCCTGCAGCCACTTGGGCAAAGAGTTGAGAGGCTATCTGAAAAATAACCAAAACATACACACACATACACACACACTGATAAAGGGTGATGCTGAAGTTTAGATACTGAGTATCTCTAGAAGTCCATCTGTTAAAGGGCTTGTTCCTAGGGTGGTATCATTGAGGGTGCTGTGGACCTTTAGGAAGAGGGCCCTGGTATCCGTAAAGGGGATTTTGAGAGCTCAGCCCCTTCATCCTCCTCTTTGCTTTCTAGCCATGAGGTGGGTGCTTTTTTGCCCTCCCACACACTTCCATCATGATGTGCTACCTTCTCATAGGCCCAAAGATGGAGCTGATCTATCATGGGTTGGAATGGCCAAAACTATGGACCCAACTAAACCTTTTCTTTTTACAAGCTAATTATCTCAGGTATTTCATCATAGTGACAGAAAGCTGACCAGTACAGATGGCTTAAAGTATGTCCAGTACAAGGATAGATTTAGCAAACACTGTGTTTCTCAAGGCTTCTGTCTCTTGCATCAGGTTAAGTCAGGTAGAGATTGGAAAATCACTTACAGGTCCTGAGCCACTCTTAACTAAGAAAGAAGTATCTCCTAACTAGTGGATGATATTTGGAGTTAGTTCTTCTGATAATGGACCTAGAATTTGGCATTCTAGGAACATGTGCTCCACACAGTAAACTTAGTTTCCTATCTATTTTCCTGTCTAGCATTTCTTTTCTTGGTCAGCACTGGAGTCCTATTCAGAGGCTCAGCCTGGAACAGAGACGAGCCAGAGCAGTAGCCCTGTGCCAGCCCCGACCCTACAATTCTCATTCAGGTCTGCACAGGATGGCCGAAGCTTCACCACAGAGGGTGTGACTTTCCCAAAGCCCCTGCATTTCTTCACTATGTCTATAAATTTTTGTTATATAGTCCATACAGTTACATAACAAACCATTAGAAAATTTAGAGAATAAAGATAAATAAAAGATAGATAAATTCATTACCCCCAACACTTTCCCTTTAAGAAGGTGTAATTAGTCTAATAAAGTTTTTTGTAGAGTTGTTTTTATAAACATGGAGAGCAAAGTTCCCGCTTCAGAATAAATGGTGCTCACAACAGAACTCAGGCCTTGACACATGTTGAAGTCCTGTGGAGGGCTAAAGGAGAGAGACTTGGGAAGTAGAGTGGAACTCTCAGTTGGGATTCACACCAGCCCCATTGACCTACAGATAAGTTTTAGGGAGAAAGGATGGCAAATAAAGGTCAAAAACCCTCCCCCCAACCAACCAGTAAACTCATGAAAGCCTGTTTTCTTTACAGTTTGAGACCAGGTGTCAGAGTTTATCACGGAAGACAAAGGAGAGTGATTTGCACAAGTTGAACAGAACATGGTGGAACTTCTACAGGAAGGGCTTCCTCAGGGCACAGACATGGAGGGGATGGTAGATGGCACGATCACTCAGTGAGGTGACTGAGCTTTGTGAGCACCTAACAACGTTACTGTGAGCCTACATTCTCTGTCCACACTGGGATGGCTTGAAGGAACCCAGGTGCATTTTGGAGGCTTGTGGAACAATGTCCTATCCTGGTGCATTGTCTACATGCTCCAAAGACTACTTCTGTCCCTAGAAGTGCAGCTAGTTGATATGCCGAGACAATGGTGGAGACGAGGTTGGAAGACTGCAGTGAAAGTTCCTGGGAGACTGGGACTATGCCTGCCTCACTTTCTAATACTTAATATTGGCTACAGTGCTGGCGCAGAGGAGATGCTTGGTAAACACATGCTAAATAAATGTAAATAAATGCTGAATGAAGCCTAGGACACATGGTTCCAAGGGGGGCATTTGGAGGACATTGCTGATTTGGGGAAACCAGCAAACTCTATATAATAAGATTAAAACTAAAGATATCCTACAGCCTGCTTTAAGCTTTTCAGTGAGTGAAAATTCATGAAACACCTACACATCAGTTAGATCTTATTCAAACAATCTGTGCAGCTGTGAGCAGGGGTTGGCAGTTTTGGGGAGGTGGGCAGAAATTAGCTCTGAGAACATTAAATGATGGTGACTCTTTGGGATAGACCTAAGAATCTGAGAAGCAGAAACAGGTCAGGAATTGGGTATGCCACATGAAGTTGTGTAAGTCCCAGAAGTAAATGCCAACCCAAACTTTTCATGGCTTTACATAATCAAAATACTTGCTGCTGTGGAGTGCAAATTCATACAAACTGCCTCAAGGGTAATTTGCTAATGTAGTAACAACTAACTGTGTGCCAGATTTTAAACATATTAACTCATTTGTTTCTCTCAATAGTTCTGAGTTTGGTATTAATAAATCCATTGTACAGGTGGGGAACTGTGAGATGAATGAACTCATCTAAGGATGCACAGCCAGTAGGGAGAAGAGCAAGGCTTTAAACACAGGCAGCCTAAGTTTGGAAAGGAAGCTCTGAACACAGTCCTGCTGTTTCTCCATTCAGTAAGAGGTGAGGTACCTCTCAATCATCCTTCTATTTCTAGGACTTCATTCTAAGGACAAATAGTCAAGTAAGTTTATAAAAGTATTTTCTTTTGCAGCTTGGATCATAGTGGCGAAAAACTGAACCAATTTGCATCCAGAGTGAGGCAGCAAATTTTAGGCATTAAGGTAAAAGGGGTCCTAAAGCCAGTTCTGGGTCAGAGCCTATTTCTATCATCTACCAAGGGACCTTAGATAAGTCATTCATCTACGCCAAGGCCCTGCCTAAAATGACAACAGTAATGTACCTACCGCACAAGAATTTAGAACAGCAAATTCCTACTTTCTGGATGGCTCAGTTTAAGGATGTGACCGCAACAAGCAAAGAAAAAAAGACTCAAGTGCTTTGAAAAATCTCAAAATTTTTGATAACATAATTATCCAAATGTTTTGCAAGTGATACAATTGGTTCAGTCTTCAGCAGCTTGAAGTTTGGGAAACGTGGAAGAAAATTGTAGAGTAAAAATTCTAAAGTCAGGGCTGGTGGAGTGGCTCAAGTAGTAGAGCGACTGCCTAGCAGGTGTGACACCCTGAGTTCAAATCCCAATATTGCCAAATAATGATAATAATAATAATAATAAAATGTATTGGGGAACTTTGAATGTGGGATCAGAAAAAAAAACTATAAAAATTGTAAAATCATCCACAGCAGCTGCAGTGAGCAGTGGTCTGTAGCATGCCTCTTTCCATCCTCTCTCTCTGCACTTGACACAGACCAGTGTTCTGTGGCAGTGGAGGCAATTGGTTCTATGGCCAGTGCCCATGCAGACAAGGCCTTTTATTGTTCTGCTTTAGTTCAAGGATGCAGTGTTACCAAGCATGCTTTATTTTTGGTTTTAGTCCTAAAAACTGCCCTGTCTGCATTTGCATCATTTAAAAATTCATGTAATGTTTAAAATGTCACTGCCAGAAGCATAAAAGAAGATATATAGCTTTATTACAGCATTTTAAAAATTTTTTAAATTTCTTTTCCTTTTTTAGATTTGAGAGTGGCTTTGAATTCTACCTTTCTCAATATTGTTCACCAAACAAGACATTCAGTTCTCTATGTACTTGTAGAACTATAGTGCTTTAACACTTTTATCTTTACTGTAATTCAATTTTTTGCTATTATATCTTTCCTTTGAACTTAGAAAGATAACAAGAGAAAGAATTACAAGGAAACTGTTTCTGTTTCAATATTTTGAACAAAGCAATCTATTGAGCCTGGACATTTTTTAGAATGCCCACCCACAAGTTTGATTAAAAAAAAAAAGTTCCCTGCTTCTTAGAGCTTATTTAAAGAAACTTCAAAACACAAGGGAAAATACATGACAGTTAACAATATGGTGCAATTCATTTAATATCAGAGAATCAGTAAATAAATAAATCCAAC
The DNA here is from genome assembly GCF_047511655.1 of Castor canadensis. Classification (NCBI taxonomy): domain Eukaryota; kingdom Metazoa; phylum Chordata; class Mammalia; order Rodentia; family Castoridae; genus Castor; species Castor canadensis. The sequence goes on along the minus strand of NC_133394.1, from coordinate 50,925,495 downwards.
TGAGAAGAAACACAGATCCTAGGCAGATGCCCAGGGTGAATTGTAAATTGGCAAAGAGCATGTAGGAGTAGGCTTTCATTTTGGAATATAGGACTGCTTTAAAAAAATTTATTTTTATTACTTTTAAGTGAGGATTCTGCCTTCCTAATCCTCCTTATGGATAGATTCAAATTCTTTTCCTGTTCCCAGTTAGGTTCTCACTGCAGCCCAGGATCAGTTGGCTGCAGGCCAAGAGTGACTGGTGGAAGATGAACGGGAGCCACCCACACCAAGGAGCTGCGTGTTAGGATGCGTGCATAGAAAGTCAGACACACGCGCCGTGCATGGTACGGAGGACGTTTGCTTATCTGACTTTTGTTATTCAGAAATAGTACTGAGAAGCAAAGCACCGCTGTTTCTTGGACTCAGTAAAGAAAATAAGACCCAGACCACACAAGGTATTTCATCAGAGGGAATTTAATAAAGGATCCTATTACAGAAATCCTAAAATCTGAGGCCCAGTAAGTTTCTGCCCATAGTGTCTGTCATCATGCTGGTTCTTTCATTTAAGGAAGAATATAATAAACAATTTTTTTTCAATTGCTTCCTTCTTAGGAATATTATTTTCCATGTATGTTCTTTAAAATATGATTGACATAGTTATTCTAAAATCCTTTCCTTATTTACTTTTCTTATGTTACTCACACTAAGAAAAATGCCTTGAGGGTCAGGTGCTGTGACTTAAGCCTAGTTATGTGTGAGGAAGAGGTTGGGAGAATTGAGGTTCAAACCAGTCTGAGCAAAAATTAGTGAGACCCATCTCAACCAACAAGCCAGATCTGGTGGTATGTAGTTGTAATTTCAGCTATGCAGGAGGCATAGGAAGGAAGATCACAGTCTGAGGCCAGACCTGAGCAAAAACACAAGACCCTATCCAAAAATCAACTAAAGCAAAAAAGGGCTGAGGCTTAAGTGGCAGAGTGCCTGCCAAGCAAGTTGAGGCACTGAGTTTAAACTCCAAGACCACCAAAAAATAAAAATAAATACCTTGAAAACCATGGAATCAATAGTACTCATTTTACAAATTTAAAGAAAGCTTAAAAGTTATAGTTATTTTACACCTACAGATCATCCTATTTTTTAATTTTAAAAGTTTACAGAAAAGTCTGTATAGAATCTTATATTCTTATTATGAGCTTTTTTCTTTTTCTTTTCAGTGAACATATTTTGTTTTCTTCCTGCTCATTAAATACTCTTTAGAAATATTTTCTTTTCTGACTTCTTCAATATATTCCAAGTTTAAATTCCTTTCTCATTTCCCTGCCATTAGACATTGAGTTTCTTCCCAACTCTGTTACTTCAAATAATGCTACAATGTAATATGTTTATTTGATTTATTTGATTATTTGAAAGCCTAAGAAAATCTTACTGTCATTTCATCTCTTTTTATAATTAGGTTTTAGAGGGAACAAAAACTCTAATCATAACTTAATATTAGCAGTGCTAAATGACTTCTTAAAATTAAAAATATAACTTTAAAATATGATTGGATATGGCAATCAATTCTAGAAACCTCGAAGGCCCTTGACAATGTTCCTGGGTCTCATCACATTCACTTTATTTTCCCTCTTTGTTATCTTCTAAGTAATCTGATTTTTTTCAGTATCATCCCTCAAGAAAAAAAGGTGATTATTTTGTAAAAATTTTCCATTCTTTAAAGACTGTAATTGGAAACAATATTATTTTATACTATTCTTTAGTTTTAATATATTGCATTTCAGTTAATAATACATTTTAGATATCCTTTTTTATTAGCATATAATAGTTGTACAGAAGGAATACCATATGATATTTACATATGTGCTTACAGTATATCTTAATCAGATTCCCCCATCTTCCCTCTCCTCTTCTTAGAACTATTTCAACAGGTTTCATTGCTCTATTTTCGTACATATATACAAAGTACATCCAGCATATTTACCTTCCTTCCCGCTGCTACCTATCCCAAGATAGGGTTTATTTTACCTTCCTGACCTTCATTCTTTTAAACCTTAGATATCTTTTTTTTTAATATTTGTTTTTTGCTATTTCAATCATTCAGTTTTATTAACATGTAAGCCCTTAACAGTCTCCAAAATAAAGCCCAATTTGTAAAAGTGGGCTATTTTAGTGTTTTTTACAATTTAATAAATAGCTCTTGATTACAGATATGTCAGGCTGTTTGGTAGTATTCAGAAACATCACAGTAATGGTGGTTGTCCTGATTGTTTTTCAGTCTTAATTATAAGGAGACCCTTGTATGGAAGTGCTGTCAAACCAGTAAAACTGCATTTATGTGTACTTCATTTTCAGGATTGTGGGTAACCTGGGCACATTTCTCCCAAATAACCTTGCCTCCTTGTGTCACAAGGCCCAACTCGCTCACATTCACTTCAATGATTGTACCTTTGGGGATGAGGGACTCTTTTCATATCAAGTATAGGGAGGCAAAGGGTGGCTTTCAGTTCAGGATGTGTTACATGAGCCTTGTAAAACTTAGATATTCTTATATTCAATATTGCTTCTACGGAAAAATGTGTTCAGAGATCTAAAAATGTATTTACAAACTTTTAAAAATACAATTGGCTCACTCAGTTTTAGTATCTCAAAAACTAAGTCATATTTACTTAGCCTCATATTGCATAATTCTTATATTGCCAAATAATAATCTTCTTAGACATAATTCTTAATTAGCTCAAATATAAATACTATCTTTTCTTGGAGATGAGTGTGAATGTGTGTGCATGTGTGCATGTATGTGTGTTAAATAATAGATTTGGTAGATTCTTTGCAGGACCTGGTCACTGGAATTATTAGCATAACCCTTAAATTATGTTGATCTGCAAAATTAAATAATCTGTAAGAGTGAAGACCCTGAACGTGCTACCTAACATGGCATTGTCGTTTCAGTTACTCGCTGTCTTTATGTCCTGTTTTAGTTTTCATCATAACGTTTATCACCACTTGACTTATATTTATATGTATTTATGATTAGTGAATGCCATCTTCCACTAGACTCTAAATACTATGAAGGCAGGCCATTTATTTCATTCTCTGCTTTATTCATTGCCCGGTATATAGCATGTGCTAAATAAATGTGTCTTACTTGAATGAAAACAATATTGATTGATTAAATAGTGGAGAGCCTTTGTTTTTAAATTTTATAGAATATAGTGTATCAAATTATTAACAGCTCTGTAAATAAGTCCAAGTTTTAAAAAACTTTCAAGTGTCATATTTTTATTACCCTCTGAAAATGGAATTTGCTAAATCTTTGGCTAAGTTTGTACTGAAAAGGAACAGAAACCTCCTTGCCTACCAAAAAAAATAACATGTCCTAATTTCTTTCCAGATAAATTAAAGAGTTTTGCCTTAAGAAATATGAAAAATGCTAAACTCTTTAAACCAAGTAACATTGCTAATGATTTTAGAATGTGGTTTACCTGACCTTCATGGAGAGTGACAAATATGTTTTCATTTAATACAGACTTCATTAAACCTCCCACATTATAAAATTACTCTTGGACAGTGAATAACATATAATTCAAATCTTCTAAAAGTAAGAATTCTCAACAATTCAAAGATAAACTGTTTATACTCTGTTTAGATGGGCAAGACTACAAAGAAATCATAGAATATTTAGGATCAGACCTAGCCTGGATTAATTCTCCAACTACTCTTGGCCTGAGAATGCATTTGTCACAATGTTTAACAGAAGTTCCCAGACAAAGTTAAATGAAGGAATGGAATAGATTTTAAGCATATGTTTATTAAAATCCACAGCTGTTTTTGTGGTTGGTAACTAGACCTCCAAAGCAGAACAGTGAGCTTAAATGCACACCCAATAGGAATAACTTGTTTTTTTAACTTATAAAAGGAGCCACAAATAAGTTTGGAAACAATAGAGAAAGAATCAATTATGTCCATCATCCTTGCAACAAGCTACCACCCCAATGCGCTGAACATTTCCATTGCATCTCTTTTCTCTCATTTTGTCACTTTAGCCTTTCCTTTACACATTCTTCCCACCTCTCCCAACACAGTCACACACATTCATGCACACCCATCTGTTTTTGGTAAAAAACTATGTCCTAATGTTCAAAGTTAATGAGTTATTTTTACTACAGAAGGACCTAATCATAATTATTTCATTAGAACAATTACAGTGTTGCTCATTACCACAGAAGGTCATATGAATAAAAAGTAACTCCCTCTTCTTATTCTACAATACCTACCTTGGAAAGAAAACAATTACTTTTGCCATTTCCTGCAAGTATAAGGAAGTTGTAGGTTTAGTTTGGCCTTTGGAATCACACAGAAAAGTATTTAAATCAAAGAACAGAAAACCTACCAAAACCTTTGACTCAATAATCCCAATGTGAAGCAAATCTGTCAATGGAAAATATTTCAAAATATGAAAAAGTATGGATGCAAGTATCCCTGCAAATAACAAAATAAATTGTTCAAGATTAAGCAAATAGGGAGTATTTGTTAAAAAGATAACAGATAAGTCACAAAATTGATGGGACATTTGTAATACAGGTTCAGGAATGGAGTAGGGCTAAAGTACCTTTCTGCAATAGGTGGTCCAGGCTATTCAGGATTTCCCAGAATCACCTGACAGTATGCTATTACTGGTATTAGCTCTAACTGCTTTCCTAAATTACAAAATTTAAGGAGACATTCACTCTCAGGTTTGTACAAACTTTTTAAATTTTGTACCCTAAGCACCTCACTTGCCTCCTTCTAGTTCTGGCCCTGCGGGGGACCAGTAGAGAAGCATGGGAGATCTTAATTTACAGCCACCAAGCGTACATGCATCAGGGAAGAAGAAATTCCCCCCAAAGTTGGAACATGATTTTAGCAAAAATAGGGTGACTATATGGCAGGTGGCCTGAAAAAAAAATATTCCTTATAACCAACTTTATAATATCATAGTTTAGAGCCCAAATTTACTGGTTTCAGATAAAGTTTATAATGATTGGTCATAATGCGTTTTTCTCTATTTTTCTATGCCAAATTATTTAATGAGTCATTAATAATCCAGTTTTAATATTGTATCACCAATTTTGAACATTTAGTCTCCTTTACAGTTTTTCACATTCTAATAGTTTCCAGAACTAAACTATATAGATTTTTTCCTTACTCTAGACAAGATGAGTAGTTGCCTTTCATTAAATATGTGTTAAATATTTATGTTGATTTTGCAAGGGAAAAAACAATGCCCAATTTTTAAGAGAAAATAAAACTGGACTAGTAAGATAAGAGGAAACTAGTTAACAAAACAAGTAATGGATTTGGTAAACTTAATACTGCTATATTTACTTAGAAGTCAACTAAGCGTCTAAAGTCTATAAATTAACCTCATTGTTTATCCTGAATGCTATCAATAATCTTCTGCTATTCTTTTTTTTTAATTTTTATTGTTTTATTAGTCATATGTGCATATAATGCTTGGGTCATTTCTCCCTCCGCCCCCACCCCCTCCCTTACCACCCACTCTGCCCCCTCCCTCTCCCCCCCACCCCCTCGATACCTGGCAGAAACTATTTTGCCCTTATCTCTAATTTTGTTGAAGAGAGAATATAAGCAATAATAGGAAGAAACAAGGGTTTTTGCTAGTTGAGATAAAGATAGCTATACAGGGAGTTGACTCACATTAATTTCCTGTGCATGTATGTTACCTTCTAGGTTAATTCTTTTTGATCTAACCTTTTCTCTAGTTCCTGGTCCCCTTCTCCTATTGGCCTCAGTTGCTTTTAAGGTATCTGCTTTAGTTTCTCTGCATTGAGGACAACAAATGCTAGCTAATTTTTTAGCCATCTTACATATCCTCACACCTCCCTTGTGTGCTCTCGCTTTTATCGTGTGCTCAAAGTCCAATCCCCTTGTTGTGTTTGCCCTTGATCTAATGTCCACATATGAGGGAGAACATATGATTTTTGGTCTTTTGGGCCAGGCTAACCTCTCAGAATGATGTTCTCCAATTCCATCCATGTACCAGCAAATGATAACATTTTGTTCTTCTTCATGACTGCATAAAATTCCATTGTATATAGAGTAACCTATGTCACAGTCTTTTGGGTATATCCCCAAGAGTGGTATTGCTGGATCAAATGGTAGATCAATGTTTTTCTGCTATTCTTGTAATTTGGATGTCATTGATTACATGCCAAAATACATAATGCTTTGAAGCAAATAATCCCATTTTTAAAATAACAACTAAAATCATAAATTAAAATACATCATAGATCGAGGATAAATATATTTTCAGATCCTATCAGATTTGTAAAGTAATTGATAATTGCATTTAAACATAGATGATATGAATCCGGATATAAAGAGTACCATCAAAAAAACAGCCCTGATTTCCTCATGTAAACTTTGGGTATCTTGACTATAAACACCTGCCATGCATTGGAAGAACAAAATCTTAGAAGGTAGGCTAACTTTATCTTTTCAGCTTTCTTGCCCTTTACTGGTCTTGTAGCATCTCTCCTGACACACACACACAAAGATATTTTCATTTAGCATCCCATTGAAAGGCCATCATCCTCCACTGTGAACCATTTGTGGAAAGATTTACTCTATACAATCCATTTGGCATGATATAATGAAAGGCTAAACAGAAGGGATTTGTTAGGCATAATTTCCATCTGCTGCATAGTCTAACCTGAATTATTCCGTGGCTGATTGTCCCCTTCATGATTATATAAGCCTTTTGTTTCTACTCTGTCTCACTATTGCTAACTATTTAATTATTTCACTCATCATTAACACATCTGCCAATACTAGATGGGAAGAGTAGTTTGGGAACAGAGTAAAGCAGGGAATCACAAAACCAATTGTTTTTCTGTTTCTCAGAATATTTAATAAAATCTTCAATGGAGGAGGGGATTGAAGGTGTGTGTATAAATCCACTGTCAGTGAACTTTAATGTTTCCATTACCTATGCTATTCTCTGTCTCTCAAGGACAATTGAAAGCTGTCTATACATTTTTTAAACTTCAAAATAAGAAAGCATAGTTATGCACATTTAAATTTTTATGTCTATATTATCCTACAAAAAATTTTTATCATACCACAAGCCCCATAAATGATGTATGCAAGCCCCTTTCCTCTCTGAACTTCTCCAAATAGCATTGCATTTTTTTTCCCAACAGGATATGTGAAACATTATCTTTGTTCCTCTAGTAGGTGATTTGTCTTTCAGATGTACTTACATAAATGCACAAATACATTTTCACTTCAATAGATAATAAAGCCTATAGTAGGGAAGTTTAGGGGGAAAGCCAAAGGATATTAAATAAGAAAAAATAATTTAAATTTAGTAAAACATTTCCTTTAAACTGCATTTTATATTAAAATTTCTATCTTTATCTCAAACCAGCAAAAAACACTATGTTTTTCTTATTATTGCTCAGATTTTCTTTTCAACAAAATCAGAGAACTAGAAGGAGGAACAGGGTCTGCCTGGAAGGGCAGAGGTGGCACAAATAATGTATACACATGTAAGTAAATGTAAAAATGATAAAATAAAATTTCAAAAAATTTTACTTCAGAAGCTGAAGAATCAAGTAACAATTACAATTTCATATCTGTGACAAATATTTAAAATAAACATATAACTTTATGTTGCTATATTCTTATTTCAATGTGAAGTAACACCAGTAGCCAAACAAATCATTTAGATATATAGCATAACTATTTAAAAAACAAATGAAAATTAGATAGCAGTAATATCTCATTTTATAAATGAATGAAAAGAATAGATCAGTCAGTACATCGGAATTTTACTTACAAGCTGGGTATGGTGGAGCATGCCTGTAATCTCAGCACTTGGGAGACAGAGGCAGGAGGATTGTAAGTTCCCAGTCTGGGTTATGCAAGACCCTGTCTCAAAAAAAAAAGTAACATTTTCTTTTGTTATTAGTTCTTTTTCTCTGAATCATTTCCTTATTATAATAATTCACGATAGAGAATACTTGGAAATGTTCAAAATCTTCAGTAACTGAGGAATGTAAATGAATATTGAACAGCCATTGAAATGGACATCATCTCAAAGAAATGTTAACTAAAGGTAACAATGATTATCTCTACACCATGGTATATAAGTTTCTATATATAATTTTCTAAGTTTTTCTTTCTTTCTGGTATTTTTGGGCTGGTGAAGTGGCTCAAGTGGTTGAGTTCCTGCCCAGCAAGCATAAGGCCCTGAGTTCAAACCCCAGTAATATAAAAAAAAAATCAGACAACACCTCATTCTATTGAGTCATCCAATGAGCAGGGGAGGTTGACTTTTTGGGCTGGTGAAGTGGCTAAATGATCGAGCACCTGCCTAGCAAGTGTGAGGCCAAGTTCAAATGAAAAAAACAAAGAGGAAAGGTTTATTTTATGGGCTGGGATGTAGCTCACTGGTAGAGTGCTTGCTTAGCATGCATAAGGCCCTGGGTTCAATCGCAGCTCCAAAAAAGTATTTTCAATTATATTAATAATAGTATATCATTAGATTAAAAGATAAGCTAATATTTTATTAACAAAATTCTTTCCCTGTTCCCTGTGTATTTTTTACATCTGTATTCATGCATCGGTCAGTATATAACACAGCAGTTTGATCATGCCATCTCTTCTAAAAAACTAGAATTTTCTTGAAGAAAAAAGCCTGGCCTGTTTTTGTATTCTGGTACATAGTGCTTAACAAATGTTTCTTGAATTTCAAACCTTTAAAAACAGTGAAAAATTCATAATATAGTGAACCTCCTACTACCAGAGTACAAATCTTTGTCATTCTCCAAGTGTTAAACATTTGCCATACTCATTCTCTATCTCTCTGTCTATCTCTGTAAACTGCTGATGTCATGACGTTGCTGTCATGTTTTGACACAGAACAAAAATACTCTTTTACATAAATATAATGTCATCGTTACAATGTATACATTTATTACTACACAGTAATAATAAACTGTGTTTTAATTTCCCAATATGTCTAAATAATAATGTTTATAGATTTTCCCTCTAATATTCAAACAAGGATGAGGCATGGTACCTTTCGATTATGTTTCTCTAGACCTTTATTCTAGATAGGTTCTATTCTGGGATTTTTGTTTTTGTTTTTGTTTTTTACTTTCATTACATTGATTTTTTTCTTTTTTTTTAAGAATTTAGGCCAGGTGTTTTGGAGAATGTCCGACAATTTAAATTTTTCTGGTCCTTTCCTCATGATTAGAATCAGTTGACAAATTTTTGACAAAAATACTATGAAGACAATAGAATGTCTTTCTCAAATGCATCTCATTAGGAGACACATATAATTAGTTTGTTCCTTTATATTTATATTATCATTTTCAATTATTTAAAAATGTATATGCTAGGCACTGGAGGCTCATGTCTACATTTCTACCTACTTGTGAGACTGAGATCAGGAAGATCATGCGTTCAGGCCAGCCCTGGCAAATAGTCCATGAGCCCCTATTCCCAAAATAACCAGAGCAAAATAGACTGGAGTGGTGGCTAAAATGGTAGAGTATCTGCTTTGGAAGCATGAAGCCCTGCATTCAAACCCCGGTCCCACCATAATAATAATAATAATAATAATAATAATAATAATAATGTATTCTAATTGATGGGCTAAAACTGTACGTATTTGTGCTACCTACATGATGTTTTGGCATATGCGTACATTGTAAAATGGCTAAATTAAGCAGTTTAATGCAAGTATTGCTTTTCATTTTTTGTGTGGGAACACTTAAAATCTACTCTGTTAGGCCAGGCACCAGTGGCTCACACCTGTAATCCTAAATACTTGTAAGACTGACTTCAGGAGGATTACAATATGAAGTAAACCATGAGCAAAAGTTCACAAGACCCCATCTCAACAGAAAAAGTTGGGTGTGGTGGTGAGCACCTGTCACCTTAGCTATGGCTGGAAATATAATATAGGAGGATCCTAGTACAGGACAGCTTGGACAAAAAGCCAGACCCTATCCTAAAAATAACCACAGCAAAAAGGCCTGGAGGTGTGGCTCAAGTAAGTGGTAGAGTGCCTGCCTACCACATGCAAAATCCCGTGTTCAAACCTCAGTACCATCAAAAAGAAAAAAAAAAATATTCTCTTAACAAATATAGCATATTTGTTATCAACTGCAGTCACTGTGGTGTACAATTTATTTCTTGACTTTTTCCTTCTGTGTAATTAAAGTTTTACATCATTAACAACATCTCCCCAACTCCTTCATTCCTCAGCCTCTGACAACCACCATTCTGTTCTCTGCTTTTATAAACTCAACTTTTTAAAAATTCCACACATGAAATCATATGGATTTGTCTTTCTCTAATACCTTATTTCACTTACTGTAATATTCACACATTCATCCATACAGTTGCAAATGACATATATTCTTATTTTCTAGTAGAAGTATTTAAAGTCTGAGGATTCCTTCTAATTACAAACAGCTATCATCTACAAATTTGGATAAATAAATTCATTCTCATGAATCCCTTGTGGTTACTCACAACTTACATGTGTGTATTATGACAGTTCAAACAAAATTTTATCTTTCATTTTCATTATTATTTTAACTTTTCATTTTGAAATAACTGAAATTATTGGCAATTTATGTGAAAGTTTGATAAATATACACAAAGCATCCCTTAACCCATCACCTAGATTCTGATGCTAACACTTTAGAACCATTTAAAAAATAAGTCATAGATATGATTCCATTCTACCTCCTTAATATTTCAGTGTATTTTTACTCTATTCAAGGACACCCTCCTACAGAACCACACCACAACCATCAAAATAAGAAAATTATCATGATTTTAGTGTTACCATCCAATCTATAGGTCTCACTCAAATTTCATCTCATCAACTTTCACCCTTCAGTTTTTCTTTATTATTCTTGCCTATAATGGTTGCCAATTGGCAACTCCTTATAGACTGCGGTATTTCACAATAGAGAAATTCTTCCTTGCTTATTAATTACTTAGCTAATTAATATCCTATAAACTTATAGATACTTAACAGATTATATCCATTAACATCCTGTTCCTTTGATTTTTGATCTCACTTTCTAGTGCCATCTCTTCTAGTTACCTCTTCTATCTCAAGCATATTCCCAGCTCATCCAGCTGTTGGGAGGCTGCAGAAGACCTCCTTGTACTGAAGAGCCTAAAGGTCTGTCAGAACTGTGTGAGGAGAACAACTACAGTCTGGTCTTCTTAGAGTTGTCTGTAATAGACAAGCTTCTCAGAGAAACTGAAGTCAGACTTCAAATATTTTTCTGGTCAAATTGTCTCACACTTGGCCAGTGAAGTCCCTTCAAACTGGTTTCTGTGTTTTGTTGATATACCCCTATTATTCTTTGTCCTTTGCTTATTCTCTGACCTAAGACATTCTTGCTTTAGCCCTGGGACAATCCATTTCTCCAAGGACTTCCCTAGTGGGGAATTATTTATTGAAAATTAGATCTTGTTACTATGTGTTCTCATTGATTAAGGAATTTCTTTACTTTTTAGACCTCTCAGGGACCAAGCTAAGAAATATGTGTCTGTTATGGCTGCATTGCTATATCTACAAACACATACATTTATTTCTATCATTATATATATATATATGCACACACACATTATATATATATACATATATGTCAGTATCTATACTTACATCTATCTATCCATCCATCCTTCTGTCTGTCTACAGCTGTCTATTTTCTTAAAACAATGAGTTTACACAGATTCATCTAATTCTAATCAAATACCACAGGATTTATTCCAGCATTTCTTCTTTTCACAATAGTACTTTTTTTTTTCTTGTTGCACTCATTATTTTCAAAGATTTCTGTATGTGACCAAATTCCTGGGTCTTGCTACTTGTAATTTCAGCCTGATTAAGAAGAAAGAGGTGAGATTCCAAGATGGCGGCTAGAGGTAGGAAGCAGAATGTGACCCTCCTATAGTGAAATCTTGGAGAGATGCTGGAAACACACTTTGCAGGCATAATCACCGAGAAAAGGCATAACTTTGACCCCTCCACATCTCCAGCCGGTGCAGAGAATCTCCACTTCACGTTAAACGGAGAAACAAGGAGGGCCCCTGGGGCCGCCAGTGGCTGGCGCCCATACGGCGTGGGAAGACGCGGACCAGGTGAGCTTCGTGGTACCGCGGTTCTCCCACAGACAAGCCTGAGCCAGAGCAGCATAGCCCCCTGAACAGACTGACCTCCACCCAGGAAAAAAAGAGAAACTGAGTAATAAGCAATAAGAACAGTTAAGACACGCTGGAAAGAGGGTGGGGCGCCCTGAGTGCTGAAGATTGGGGGAAGGGAATAATTCCCAGGACTGTAAATAAACAAGCTGGGCGGGCCGGAGAGCCTCTGGCGGGAGCGGGAGCGGGGCACATGCCCAGCAACCAGGAGCGGGGAAGCTTGTGAGAGGAGGGAAGACCCACTTCCCACGTGAACTGTAAACAAACATGGCGGCCAGCAGGAGCAGCAGCACCACCGAGTAAGCAGGAGCAGGAAAGCTTGTGAAAGTGGCAGTGGGAGGAAAACTTCAGAGGAGAGGGGGAAAGACCCACTTCCCACGTGAACTGTAAATAAACACGCAGGCCTGACAACGTGGGGGCAGTGTCACCTTTTCCAGTGCTTGGAAAGGGGAAAGCCTGCAGCAGAGGCTCCCGCACAGTAGAACTCTGAGCAAACAAAGCCTGTGGGACCAGGTGACTGCTAGCTCACCCCAGAGATCTGCATAAATAATGCCGCCAGCTACAGGCTGAGAGCAGCAGGCAGGCAAGCCACAGTTGCAGATACCACTCTCAGAACTGTCTCCAGATGCTTTTTTTTCTTTTTCTCCCTACCTTTGATGAGAGAACAACCGAATTACACCTGCAAGCTGAAAAACTTACTGAAACTGTATTGCATTTGAACTGGGGACACTTGGTGGGGCTTTTTGTGTGTGTGTGTGTGTGTGTGTGTGTGTGCGTGTGCGTGTGTGTGTGTGTGTGTGTGTGTGTGTGTGGGTGTGTAGTTTTGTTCTACTTTATGCATCCCCTTTGATGAGACAACTACAGAACAACATCTGAGGCACCAACTCCAGGACTGGAGATTGAGACGGACACTCAGATTATTAAGACTGAAACTGCATTGCATATAAACTTGGAAATTTTTTTTTTTTAATTTTTTAAATTTTCTATTTTCCATTTTATTTTAATTCATTTTTATATATAGATATTACTTTCATTTACTTATTTTTTATTTTTTTTATCTTTGATTTTCAATCCTCTCTCTGTCTCTCTAATGTCTGTTCAGCTTACTGTCGATTAGTACACTAACACTCCCTGTTTATAACTTTGAAACTCTCTTGTCTGATACCTTGTTCTGCTTTCTCCCTCTTGTCTGTATATTTGTTTTCCCCTTTTCTTTAACTTCTTGCTTTCCATCTCAGCTCACTCTTCCATTCTAAATATTACCATTGTTATTATTACAAGCTAGAAAATACTTAATTACACACAGTACAGGGACAGTAACAACACCAAGGACAATGATGGGAAGACAGAAAAAACAGGGAAACCAGTTTCCCCACAGCCAAAAATTAGTACAGGAACCAGAGGGGAATGAAGAGAACAGAAAGTCAGATCCAGACTCCAACAAAATGAAGATAAACTATGCCAAAGGACCCAATGAAGCCCACAAGAATAATTTAAAAGAAGACATACTACAAGTACTCAATGAAAATTTTATAGAGACGAAAATGTACAGGAGACACTCAAGAAATTCCAAGAAAATAAAGATAGAGAATTTGAAAAAGCAAAAGAAGAAATAAAGGAAACCATAGAAGCACTGTATAAACACCAAAGTGAAAGAGAGAACACAATGAATAAATGGATAAATGAACTCAGGACAAAAATAGACAACAATAAAGAAGAAAACTACCAGGATATGGAAAACCTCAGAAAAAAGAATGAAACAGAACTGTAAAACAAAATGGAAGGCCAACCCAACAGAATAGAACAAACAGAAGACAGAATCTCAGAACTTGAAGATGAAATGGTAATTAAAGGAAAAACCAAAGAAATATTAATTAAACAACTCAGGACCTGTGAAAAGAAAATGCAAGAACTCACTGACTCCATCAAAAGACCAAACTTGAGAATCATGGGCATCGAAGAAGGAAAAGAGGTGCAAGCGAAGGGAATGCATAATATATTCAACAAAATAATAACGGAAAATTTCCCAAATCTAGAGAAAGATATTCCAATACAAATGCAAGAGGCCTACAGGACACCAAACAGACCAGATCAAAATAGAACTACCCCATGACATATCATCATTAAAACAACAAGTTCAGAAACTAAGGAAAGAATATTGAAGGCTGTAAGAGAGAAAAAACAAGTAACATACAAAGGTAAACCCATCAAAATCACAGCAGACTTCTCAACAGAAACATTAAAAGCATGAAGAGCGTGGGGTGAGATCTTCCGGGCACTGAATGAAAATAACTTCAACCCCAGGATACTCTACCCAGCAAAGCTATCATTCAAAGTAGATGGAGCAATAAAAGTCTTCCATGATAAGCAGAAACTAAAACAATATGTGACCACAAAGCCACCATTACAAAAGATTCTGCAAGGGATTCTGCACACAGAAAGTGACACCCAACTTAACCATGAAATGGCAGGCAGCACCAAACCACAGGATAAGAAAAACCAAGACAGTAGAGAGTAACATCAACTTAGGGACACACAATCAAACCTTCAAATAACTAAGACAACTAAATGGCAGGAATTACCACATACCTATCAGTACTAACACTTAATGTTAATGGACTTAATTCACCCATCAAAAGACACCGTTTGACAAAATGGATTAAAAAAGAAGATCCAACAATTTGTTGCTTACAGGAGACTCATCTCACCGACAGAAACAAGCATATGCTTAGGATGAAAGGCTGGAAGAAGATTTACCAAGCCAATGGCCCCCGAAAACAAGCAGGAGTAGCAATACTTATCTCTGACAAAGTAGACTTCAAACCTACATTGATCAAACGAGATAAAGAAGGACATTCCATACTAATAAAAGGGGAAATAGACCAAAAGGAAATAATAATCATCAATCTGTACGCACCCAATGTCAACGCACCAAATTTCATCAAACATACCCTGAAAGACCTAAAAGCATATATAAATGCCAACACAGTGGTTGTGGGAGACTTTAACACCCCACTATCATCAATAGATAGGTCATCCAAACAAAAAATCAATAAAGAAATCCAAGATCTAAAATATGCAATAGATCAAATGGATCCAACCTGTACACAATATACATTCTTCTCAGCAGCCCATGGAACCTTCTCCAAAATAGATCATATCCTAGGGCACAAAGCAAGCCTCAGCAAATATAAGAAAATAGAAATAATACCGTGCATACTATCTGACCACAATGCAGTAAAAGTAGAACTCAACAACAAAAGTAAAGACAAAAAACATGCAAACAGCTGGAAACTAAATAACTCATTACTTAATGAAGAGTGGATCATCGATGCAATAAAAGAGGAACTTAAAAAGTTCCTGGAAGTCAATGAAAATGAAAACACAACTTACCGGAAACTATGGGACACAGCTAAGGCAGTCTTGAGAGGAAAGTTTATAGCCATGAGTGCATATATTAAAAAGATTGAAAGATCCCAAATCAATGACCTAATGATACATCTCAAACTCCTAGAAAAACAAGAACAAGCAAATCCCAAAACAAATAGAAGGAGAGAAATAATAAAAATAAGAGCTGAAATCAATGAAATAGAAACCAAAAAAACCATACAAAGAATTAATGAAACAAAAAGTTGGTTCTTTGAAAAAATAAACAAGATCGATAGACCCCTGGCAAACCTGACTAAAATGAGGAGAGAAAATACCCAAATTAGTAGAATTAGGAATGCAAAAGGGGAGATAACAACAAACACCATGGAAGTCCAGGAAATCATCAGAGACTACTTTCAGAACCTATATTCAAATAAATTTGAAAATCTAAAAGAAATGGACAGATTTCTAGATACATATGATCATCCAAAACTGAACCAAGAGGAAATTAATCACCTGAATAGACCTATAACACAAAATGAAATTGAAGCAGCAATCAAGAGTCTCCCCAAAAAGAAAAGTCCAGGACCTGATGGATTCTCTGCTGAATTCTATCAGACCTTTAAAGAAGAACTGATACCAACCCTCCTTAAACTGTTCCATGAAATAGAAAGGGAAGGAAAACTGCCAAACACATTTTATGAAGACAGTATTACACTTATCCCAAAACCAGGCAAAGACACCTCCAAAAAGGAGTACTATAGGCCAATCTCCTTAATGAACATTGATGCAAAAATCCTCAACAAAATAATGGCAAACCGAATTCAACAACACAAAAAAGATTATTCACCACGACCAAGTAGGCTTCATCCCAGGAATGCAGGGGTGGTTCAACATACGAAAATCAATAAACGTAATAAACCACATTAACAGAAGCAAAGACAAAAACCACTTGATCATCTCAATAGATGCAGAAAAAGCCTTTGATAAGATCCAACATCATTTCATGATAAAAGCTCTAAGAAAACTAGGAATAGAAGGAAAGTTCCTCAACATTATAAAAGCTATATATGACAAACCTATAGCCAGCATTATACTTAATGGAGAAAAATTAAAACCATTCCCTCTAAAATCAGGAACCAGACAAGGATGCCCACTATCTCCACTCCTATTCAACATAGTACTGGAATTCCTAGCCAGAGCAATTAGGCAAGAAGAAGGAATAAAAGGAATACAAATAGGTAAAGAAACTGTCAAAATATCCCTATTTGCAGATGACATGATCCTATACCTTAAAGACCCAAAAAACTCTACTCAGAAGCTTCTAGACATCATCAATAGCTATAGCAAGGTAGCAGGATATAAAATCAAAATAGAAAAATCATTAGCATTTCTATACACTAATAATGAACAAACTGAAAAAGAATATATGAAAACAATTCCATTTACAATAGCCTCAAAAAAAATCAAATACCTAGGTGTAAACCTAACAAAAGATGTGAAAGACCTCTACAAGGAAAACTATACACTTCTGAAGAAAGAGGTGAGGAAGACTATAGAAAGTGGAGAGATCTCCCATGCTCATGGATTGGTAGAATCAACATAGTAAAAATGTCGATACTCCCCAAAGTAATCTACATGTTTAATGCAATTCCCATCAAAATTCCAATGACATTCATTAAAGAGATTGAATAATCTACTGTTAAATTTATATGGAAACACAAGAGGCCACGAATAGCCAAGGCAATACTCAGTCAAAAGAACAATGCAGGAGGTATCACAATACCTGACTTCAAACTATATTACAAAGCAATAACAATAAAAACAGCATGGTACTGGCACAAAAACAGACACGAAGACCAGTGGAACAGAATAGAAGATCCAGATATGAAGCCACACAACTATAAGCAACTTATCTTTGACAAAGGAGCTAAAAATATACGATGGAGAAATAGCAGCCTCTTCAACAAAAACTGCTGGGAAAACTGGTTAGCCGTCTGCAAAAAACTGAAACTAGATCCATGTATATCACCCTATACCAAGATTAACTCAAAATGGATCAAGGATCTTAATATCAGACCCCAAACTCTTAAGTTGATACAAGAAAGAGTAAGAAATACTCTGGAGTTAGTAGGTATAGGTAAGAACTTTCTCAATGAAACCCCAGCAGCACAGCAACTAAGAGATAGCATAGATAAATGGGACCTCATAAAACTAAAAAGCTTCTGTTCATCAAAAGAAATGGTTTCTAAACTGAAGAGAACACCCACAGAGTGGGAGAAAATATTTGCCAACTATACATGAGACAAAGGACTGATAACCAGAATATACAGGGAACTTAAAAAACTAAATTCTCCCAAAACTAATGAACCAATAAAGAAATGGGCATGTGAACTAAACAGAACTTTCTCAAAAGAAGAAATTCAAATGGCCAGAAAACACATGAAAAAATGCTCACCATCTCTAGCAATAAAGGAAATGCAAATTAAAACCACGCTAAGATTCCACCTCACCCCTGTTAGAATAGCCATCATCAGCAACACCACCAACAACAGGTGTTGGTGAGGATGCGGGGAACAAGGAACCCTCTTACACTGTTGGTGGGAATGTAGACTAGTACAACCACTCTGGAAAAAAATTTGGAGTCTACTTAAAAAGCTGGACATCGATCTACCATTTGATCCAGCAATACCACTCTTGGGGATATACCCAAAAGACTGTTACTCCAGAGGCACCTGCACATCCATGTTTATTGCGGCACTATTCACAATAGCCAAGTTATGGAAACAGCCAAGATGCCCCACCACTGACGAATGGATTAAGAAAATGTGGTATCTATACACAATGGAATTTTATGCAGCCATGAAGAAGAACGAAATGTTATCATTTGCTGGTAAATGGATGGAATTGGAGAGCATCATTCTGAGTGAGGTTAGCCTCATATCGTATGTTCTCCCTCATATGTGGACATTAGATCAAGGGCAAACACAAGGGGATTGGACTATGAGCACATGATAAAAGCGAGAGCACACAAGGGAGGGATGAGGATAGGTAAGACACCTAAAAAACTAGCTAGCATTTGTTGCCCTTAACGCAGAGAAACTAAAGCAGATACCTTAAAGCAACTGAGGCCAATAGGAAAAGGGGAACAGGTACTAG
This sequence comes from Castor canadensis, assembly GCF_047511655.1. NCBI lineage: Eukaryota > Metazoa > Chordata > Mammalia > Rodentia > Castoridae > Castor > Castor canadensis. The sequence continues at coordinate 50,906,745 of NC_133394.1, read as the reverse complement.
AGAAAAGGTTAGATCAAAAAGAATTAACCTAGAAGGTAACACCCATGCACAGGAAATCAATGTGAGTCAATGCCCTGTATAGCTCTCCTTATCTCAACCAGCAAAAACCCTTGTTCCTTCCTATTATTGCTGATACTCTCTCTACAACAAAATTAGAAATAAGGGCAAAATAGTTTCTGCTGGGTATTGGGGGGGGGAGAGGGAGGGGGCAGAGTGGGTGGTAAGGGAGGGGGTGGGGGCAGTGGGGAGAAATGAACCAATCCTTGTATGCACATATGAATAATAAAAGAAAAATGAAAAAAAAAAGAAGAAAGAGGAAAAGAAAAGGGAAGAGAGTGAAAGAGGAAAGAGGGAAGAAAGTCCAGTTACAAAGTTTTTAATCTCCTAGCATACTGTAAAGAAAACTCCCTCAACAAAGAAGAGAAAGATGGAATCTGTCCAATTACTATTGGTGGAATCTTTCCAATTGCTGTGGATAGTCTCCAACTTTATCATTTGGTTAGGGTTGTGTGTGCCAGATTTCTCCAATTGTAAAGGGTGCACTTTTTTTGGGTAATTTATAACAAATGTGTACTTGACTCTTTTACAATGAATATCTCGCTCTCCAACAATTATTTTAGCCACCCAATGGTTTGAACAGCCATTGTTGATCTTTTCCTGAATGTTAAAACATTGGTTGTTGGAAATGGTGATTTACTAATTCTTTCATTCCTTCTACATTCATTATCTGACATTTCTCTCTAAAAAACAGCTTCACTTCCCCCTCTTTTTCTTTTTTTTTATTAGTATCTCCACAATCCTGTGGATTACTTTTGTATTCTTGGTATGACTATACAAAAAGAGATCATAAACAAAGTCCCTCACTCCAGTGGCTCATGATTAATAATTATTGCAGAAATATAATACATTATAAAATAGAGTGCATACATGTCATTTAAAGCACACTAAAAGTAACTAGAGCCTGGCACCAGTGGCTCACACCTGTAGTCCTAGCTACTCAGGAGGCAGAGATCAGGAGGATCATGGTTTGAAGCCAGCCAGGGCAAATAGTTCCTTGAGACCTTATTTTGAAAAACTCTTCTCAGAAATAGGGCTGGTGGAGTGGCTCAAGGTGAAGGCCCTGAGTTCAAGCTCCAGTACAGCAAAATAAATAAATAAATAAATAATAAAAATAAAAGTAACTAGAAACCCACTTGTTTTGGTATAACACAAATTTCAGAAACTATTTCTCACCAAATCCTGTAGGTTGACCATGCAGTACTTTGTTTAAAGACTGCAATGCTTCTGTGTATCAATATACTGCCCATAAAAGAGATATCTGAGGGAAGCCCTTAATTTGGTATAACAACTGCCGTCTATTTCTGCACTCAGTAAGATTTTGAAACTTTAAATGGGCTCAATGATGTATTTTAAAAAGAATGTATAGTTCATGACTAATGTTTCTGTCTGAGACAGACAGCTATATTTTATAAGAACAACAGTCCAAAGGATTATCATGTTTTGCATACTTTCCCCCACAAATATCTCTATTTTTCTGAAAGGACCATAAGTTCAACTATATTTCACCACCAATCAAAGAAACTAGACAAAGCTCAGACTCTGAAAGTCATTAGCTTGATTTAGGTTTTTGAAAACCTCAGTGCTCTTATATTTTTGCTTCATTTAGTTTTTCACTAGCGAGCTCACAAAGTTCTATACAGCTCTATTTGAAGATGAGCAGCAACTGTGTGACCTCCTCACTGCCTGCAAGCTTCCCTACATACAAGATGGCAACTCAGGGCAGTGGTGAAGGGCAAGTGCTTTGGCATCTGCGGAAGCCTAGCTTGAGTCCTGGTTTCACTTCTTTAGGTATAGCACCTCATTCCCCCTCACTAAACCTCAGTATCCTCATGTAAAATGCCTGTTTTGCAAAGCCTGTTGGCTTGATTAAATGAGATCACATACATTAAGTTCATTTTGTCATTGCCAGCAATTAAACAAGTGTTGGACACTATTATTATCCAAATGACACAAAACAAAGCATACAATTTTAAGCCACTGGTCAAAATGGTGCTCTGTGATTTCTTCATTAACATTTATTTATTTACATATTTATAGTCAGTGCTTTCTTAAAAAAAAGTGATTCTTTTTCATTCTATTTGACAGTTTTCTTAATTAAATGAAGAAACTGGAGTATGACTGGCATTTTGGGTTAAATATTTCACCTTCGTGTTATTAGAACACAGATATAGCTCTTGTTTTTTGATATCTGTGGTTTATGCTTTTCTAGTTAAATCCACATTATTTATTGAAAATCCAACTGTATTTAAATTTTTACCTTGTGCCCCATTATCACATTATCTAAACCTAACCATACAGTAACTGAAATCTCTTTGGCAATAAGCTGATTCTTAATAGCTTGAAGAAATACATGGCCATTCTACAGAGTTCATCATAGATGGAGACAGATGCATTCTCTTGATGGTAATGTCAACAGACCAGTGACTTTTTTGCGGTACTGGGGTTTGAACTCAGGGCCTTCACCTTGAGCCACTCCACCAGCCCTTTCTTGTGATGGTTTTTTTTTGAGTGACTCAAGTGGTAGGGTCTCGCGAACTATTTGCCTGGGCTGGCTTTGAAATGTGATCCTCCTGATCTCTGCCTCCTGAGTAGCTAGGATTATAGGTGTTAGCCACCAGTGCCTGGCTTTAGATCAGTGACTTTTGTAATGTCACTGTCATAAAAATGCAGGGGCATTTATGTATGCCTTCTAGAAAAAAAAAAGAGATAAAATCTTATAATCATACCACACCTAATTTATAATTAAAAAACAAAGTGTTTTCTTTCACCCCAAAACTGACATTATACATTTTATTATGATAGTGAAAAGTTATTTTGTAATAACTAATTTTCATGGAAATTCTTCTAGTATGTCGACTATGTGGACAAAACAGCAACTGGGTGGCTAACTAAAAGACATTATTAAATATTGTTATTAATGTGTTGATATGTTCTTTTATACCACCTTATTTTAATGAGGCAAAAAATTATAACCAGATTAGAGAAGGTTAAATAACAAAGAATATAGATAATCTCATTGCTTCTCTTTGCCATAATCAATGTCCCTAGTGATAGAATTAATAAGGCAGTGCATAAATAAAAAGACAAACTGTATTTGTAAATAGTCTGGTGACTTTAGATAGACAACTAAGGTTCCAATCTGTCAAGGGAGTTGAGGAAACATCCAAGGTTAGTAGGTTTTCCATGGAGAGGGAAGGTCTGTTTTTTGTCTTTCCTCCAGCCCCACAGAGGAAGATGAGAAACAGACCGATGCTTCTTTCATCTTTTTTCCTCCTGTTTTCCCTTATTCCATTTTTGAGGCGAAAGTTTCAGAGCTGGCATGTGCCTTATGCAAGTAATAGATTTCAGAAGAGGAATTTTTAATAATGAAAGATCATGTATGTGAAAGAGGAAAATAGAAATGGGAGGAAAGAGAACAATTTCAGGCTGAGTTGTGTGGAAGAAATATAATGAGATGGGTGTGGGAAGAGACAGAGAACAGTCATAGAAAATGGCTGGAAAATGAGGGAACAATAGGGAATGAAGATGTTTAGTGATCACCATAAAAACAATCAAAAGTAGCAAGTGAACAACTTTACTTTTTACCCAAAAGGACTTGGTCAAGTTTTTTTGTTTGTGCGTGTGTGTGTGTGTGTATGTGTGTGTGCGTGTGCGTGTGTGTGTGTGTGTTTTAGGTGGGGGAGGCAGAGGCAGTATTGGGATTTGAACTCAGAGTCTCATGCTTGCAAGTCACTCAGTTATTTATTTTTTCTGTTAAAGATCTGACGGAGTGGTTCAAGTGGTAGAGCACCTGCCTAGCAAGCGTGAGGCCCTGAGTTCAAGCCCCAGTACTGCCAGAAAGAAAAAAAAAAACAAACCCTCATTTTTCCTGTTGAGTATTTTCAGTATAGGGTCTCTTGAACTATTTTCCAGGGCTGGCTTGGAATCACTATTCTTCTGTTGGCTGCCTACTGAGTAGCTAGGATTACAGGTGTGAGCTACCAGTGCTTAGCTTCAATTTAACTTTTTTTTTTTTACAGTATGGGGGTTTGAACTGAGGGCCTACACCTTGAGGCACTCCACGAGCCCTTTTTGTGATGGCTTTTTCGAGATAGGGTCTCAGGAACTACTTGCACGTGCTGACTTCAAACTTCAATCCTCCCGATCTCTGCCTCCCAAGTAGCTGGGATTGCAGAAGTTGCTGCTTACTTGTCTAGCTGGAAGAATTTGAGCTGCTCATCAAAGGCATCTGTGTCAACCTGTCACTTGCCTTCACCTCTCACTTAGTCTAGAATGTGAACCTCCTCTCTCATTCCTTTGGGTGAAACACCAAAGGGATGGTTATCTTAACACATAGTTAAAACTTTTGGAGATACAGAAGAAGCCCTAAGGGTTGTTCTAGTCTAGCACAAAGGAATTTATCCATTAATTGGTATCATCTGAAAATACCCAGAGCCTGATAGGATCCTCAAGAAAGTGTGGTGAGGAACTCACAAGGAAAAAAATATGTACTCCTGCTAAGGCTACCTTCTGGGTACAAATGTCTGAAACGACCAGATCTAGGATGACAAGCCTGCGATCTCATGAGAGGCACACTCTAAAAGTGAGCAAAAGGATACCCAAAAGTGAAGAAAATGGAACAGCAACAAGTGTGGTTTTAATTTATTCCATAAACACCTGTTTTACATAGAGCTTACTTTAGTTTGATGTCTGTCTGTTGACAGCCAAGACTGCAGTGGCCTGGATTGGGTCATCACTGTCTTCAGCAGGCTGGTATGAAAAGTCAGGTATTATACAGCTCCTCTTCCCAAAATCCACTGTGAGATACAGCCTGGTGGCACTCTTGAGAGACCTGAGCTTAGTTTGGGGACTAATGCTTTAAGGGATTACATACTTATTGAACATGAGACTGGATTGGGATAATTGTTTGGTTCCAACCTAAATTCTATGGCAATCATTTGGCTCAGAGTTGACAAACAATGGAAACAGGGCCCATAGTATGGAATTCTAAATAGTAATTCAGTGCTTTTAAAAATGAAGATGATTGTTTTAGTCAACATTGTGAACTGGAATCCTCTGGAAGGATATTTATGGGGGGATAAAAAGAACTCTTAATTTAATTGACAAGATTTAGATAGATGGAGAAGACAGTCCAATTCTTTCATTTATTCTTTTGAGGAATATTTATGAAAATATAGCAGATGAAGTTCAATGGCCTAATTGTTTTATATTACTACAGTTTTAAAAAGTTTGATTTGTTTTGTGTCTCCAAAGCTTAACAACAATTTAATTTGATCTAAATTCCTTTGTCTACCTATTTGAAAGACAAAGAAAATTCATTTTCTAGACTGGAGACATGGCTCAAGAGACAGTGTTTGCCTAGCAAGCTGGAGTTCCTGAGCTAAAACTCCAGTACCGCCAAAGAGAAAGCTCACTTCCTCCCGGAAGCAGCTGAGAGTTTTAATTAAGTACACATTATTTATTGGACTTCAGAACCCCAAATTAGCACTAGGTGAATTTTTTTTCAAAGATTAACATGTTCTCAAAATGTCTATCACAAATTTTCTTGTCCGATTCCATTTATGTCTGAATTGTGAAATTGCTTTGGTAGGAGTAAACTTTTAGCTCTCTAACAAATTAAGCAAACAGTGGGGGGGAGAAGGAGGGAGCGGATTGGGTGGTAAGGGAGGGGGTGGGGGCAGGGGGGAGAAATGACCCAAGCTTTGTATGTACATATGAATAATAAAATAAAAAAAAAAAAGAAGAAAGTATGTGAGAATTGAAAAAAAAAAAAGGAACATTTAGACTTATTAGAGATGGAGTGTGCTGGTTTCCAAGAAGGAATTGCCCCACCATGAATTTTTAAGAAGTGGAGATCCACTTGTCAGGAAGTTCTGGAAATTATTCCTACATTTGACAGGAAGCTGGAACTCTTAAATCCTTTTCAACAATAAGATTCTGTGACTTTCAGATCACTGGCAGGCACTTTGAGTGCTCCTTTTCATTCCATCTGTCTACTCTTTCAATACATGGCCACAGCCTACTTGCAAGTATAAGGCTGGGAATTTGAAACCACACATGGTATGTAGGCAAACTCCCTAGGAAAATACTCTACTTGAAATAGTATTTCACTGGTTTTCAGGAACACCACTTGTTGAGAGGAAAAGAAATGTATAGTCTTAATTACCCCTTACAGAGATCTACTGTGTAATCATGTAAATCCTGTTACTATGTTCCTCTTCTCTCTGTTTTCTCTCTTTCTGACAGACTAGGAGCCTTCTGGCTTAAGAAAGTTGGGGAAGTTGTCTAATATTTCACAAAGATTAAGGTTGAAAGCCAGATAGAGCACAGGTTTGATTCCAAGCCCAAAGTAACCATTTTTTTTTAAAGTGATATATGTATATGTAGATTCCTCAGCTACTAGTATATACTATTTGGGAAATTCTGATTATGAATCTGTAGAATTAATTTCTAAATAGAAATGATACTAAATTTAGATGAATTTTAAAAAGTAAATTCAAACCTAGAAAGTATTTTGTTCTGACTTATAAAATTCAATCTTAAACACTGAGAAAAACATAAAGATCAAAAGACTCAGGAACATTATGGACCCAAAGACTCTTGAGCGCCATATGTAAAGCTGATAGCCCAATGGGACTGCTGTTGCAATAACTGATCCTCCAAGTCTTCTCGGCTCGGGGAACAGAGCAGAGTGATTAATGCAAAGAGGTATAGACTGTCTTCACTGCCAGAGGCCTCCAGCTAGCAGGGGACCTCTGACCCTGAACTACTGTGCCATTAATCACTTGTTTTCAGGATCTTTCTCGCACTTTCTTGAGCTTTTAATTAAACATTATTTTGTCATGTAATTGTATTTTCACCTCTCTGAAAACTTGACAATGTCTTATAATTTCGAATCTCAACAGCTGCAAGACAAGCCCTCATATTATTTTGATGTGAAAGAACAATGTTCCGTGTTCTTATAACTTTTTTTTTGCAGTTGGAATTGTAAAACTAAGCATTACTTTTTATGCCATCTGTTTTAAAGCTCTTAGCTTTTTCAAACACAGATAATACTTAATTTGTAAATGGGCCTTTTCCAAAAGTTACTTTGTATATTGGGGTTTGGAACTCTGTAAAAGAAATATACATATTTGCTGTTTCCAAATCAAACTACACAAGAGCCATTCATTCCATCACATACGTGAAGTAAAGTGATCCCTTAAGCAATCATAAAATGAAATGTTTTTATATAGTAGTTACCATGGGAGGTATAGATGTGCACATGTATGCTTACTGTACATGCATCCCTCACACTGCCCACCCTCCCTACTGTGAAGTAAGGAGGGAAATTCTTCTCTTCAGTTCCCTAGGGTTTCAATTGTAATTCTACATCAGCTCTACCTGAATAGGCTGTGATGCTGAGAAGTTGAATTCTTAGGCTCCAAATCAATTCCATCAAGCAATCAGAAGTGACAAAGGCAGATTATGGAGGCCTACTGGGACTTTAACTCCTGTGGGTACCAGGAAGATGGCTTTTTTTTTTTCTGTTCCCTTTCCTTATTCCTGTATTGCTGAGGAAGGGAAGGAAAGGCAGGGGGAAAAAAAGATCCATCTGTAGAGTTCTTATAGCTGTAACAAGATAGAGTTGCTTTCCCCTGTCTTTGGGCTTTGATATTTATGACAGAGGGTGATGAGATTCTGAGGGAGCTGTGGCTAGGTGGTGAGTTAATAGAAGTAAAAAGAATTTCTTCCTGAAAACCGCCCTATCCCCCATCTTCTCCACCTCCCCACCCCCCATACAATGTAATGTGATGGAGGGATGCATTTCAGGGACTGGTTTGGCATTTGCAATTCCTAAACATCTGCAAGTTGGTAGCAGCAAGGAGGAATAAAAAAAGAGAAGAAGAGAAAACATTAGAGGATGGAAGTAATATGTAAAGAACAGACCTATTTAAGTCATATTTTGCCTGTAAAATAGAAGGCAAAACCCAAATTGAGGGCCTTAAATCCAGGGTCCAATTACATAAAGGCCATTCATTTTCTAAGAAAGATGTGTTTTAAAACTGAAATGATGAAATCCAGATGTGGGATTTTCTGTGGGCAATGCTACTTTGTATGTATCAACTTTATAATCTGCTAAATTTCAAGGAGGCTCTGGAGAATCTGTAGGTCTTTTGGGGTACAGGAAACTGGAGGAGAGGCCAGCCTGCCCAAGGCTCTGCTTCTCTCCGAAGTTTACTTTCAACAATCTTCTCTTTTATTCACCTCTTTCATAAGATTTCCCTCTCTGCAAGGCACACAGGTATGGGAATTTGTTGTGTCTGTGACCTTCAGGAATTGTGAAATCCATGGTTTTAAGAACCATGCAGGGAAGGGAGGAGAGCAGGGTCCAAGCAAGATTGAATACCAAGATGAGCCTTCCCTGGGCCATGGAGTGTAGCCTAAGGTGGAAGAGACAGTTGAAAAGGAAAAGGACTAACTGCCATTAGAACTGCCACCAACCATGCCAAGAATCTGTGATTGGTGAACTTTGTCAACTCCTATGAAAATAAGCAAATAGGCCACCCCAACATGCAATTATCTTTCATTCTCTTCCACAATACAGTTTTAACTATCCATTTGGAGTCAGAAAAACAGCAAAACAAAATAATAGGCAAAAGCATCATGAATAAAGAATAATGTATAAAATTCGACAAATGTATTTCCTGGATTCCGAATATTTCTTTTACCCAATTCTCCGTAAAGTAAAATCAAATATTTCATTAACAGGAGTGAAAAAAATCCCAATAAGAAGAGTCACAAAAAAATAAAGATGGATTAAACTAGGTATAGAGGATTCACAGTTCCTAATTAAAATGTAGATTTTAGCAGTAAATATTTAAATTTTGTTCATGTTTTCTTCAGAATGTATTACATTATGGGATAATATTCCTCTCCCATGTTGAAACATGATCACGACAGAAAGTAAAATACTATCTTCCCTTTAGTGGCATAGTCAGGAACATTTGAAAGGGAAATCCTAAAACACCGAGCTCTAGTTAATTCATTTTTAATTCTAAACCAACATAGTTGGCTTGGTGGGGGAGGTGCTGGAAGTGCCAACAGAGAAACTACAAAACTGCCTACAGGCAGTAAGTCCTCTGGGGTGGCAAATGAATAGGTTTAACTCAAGTCCCATGCCCTTCAAAAACAGGAAGGTGTTACAGGGATGGAGTTTTGGACAGGATGGAAACCGGGACGGATGAAGTCTGGTTAGAAAGGAAATTTGGTATTAAGAGGACCTCGCTGAAGCCCAATAATAACCAAACAACTGGTGTCGTCCAGGGCACCGGGTGGAAAGTGGGAGGCAGGAAATAGAAAGGCTCAAGCTCCTTTCCCTGGGTAGGCTCAGGAATTTAATTTCACAAATGTTTACCGGGGCACGGTGTTAAGTATGGGGATATCATGCTGATTAAGATGTGGTCTTGCCCTGAAGACCTCACAGTTCAGCAAAAGTTCCTCTTGAGGTTTGGGAACTTTTTTTTTTTTTTTTTACAAAGGGAGAAAGTTGGATTTAATTCCATCCACGCTGTCCAAGAATTTCAAAACAGAGAAAACAAGACACGGCACGGAGGTGTTGGAGAGAGAGGTACAGGGACCAGTGCCAGACTGGGGAGCGGCTAGTCGCGGGGCTGGGGTGGTGTGTCGTCTTGGCAGCGGGCAGCCAAGACCGTCCCCCGCACGGGCACCCTCGGTCTTGGCTCGGGCACCCCGTCCGGCAGCAGTTCCAGCAGCTGGCTCTGCGGGGCGGGCTGACAGCGGCGGCCGGGCCAGAGCGAGCCAAGGTCCGCTGGCGGCGACACTGCGCGCCCTGCGCCGCAGCCAGGGGGCAGAGTCTGTCTCCGGCGGGCTAGCGCCTCTGCCAGCTACCTGGCACTCCAGCCCCAGCACCTCCGGCCGGTCCCGGCTTTGGCTTTCCTGGTCCTTTGCACCGGCCAGGTCTCGGCGGAGCCGGGGATCCCACCGCCAGCCACGCAGGCCGGAGCAGAGGCACCCCAGGCTAGGGAGGAAGGGTGGGCGGCAGAAGGCAGTCGGCTCACCAGTGTGTGGGAGGGGGATCTGGAAGGAGGGGGTGTCCAGGGACGCAGCAGCCCCGCCCCTTCTCCTCCCCTTCAGAACCCGAGGAGCCGGGAGCATGGACCAAACCCCAGCGGTGGCACCATGACGCCTGCGCGTTTCGTGCTGGCTCTCATTCTAGGGGCGCTCCCCGAAGTGGTCAGCGTCGGTCCGGTCCTCACTTATCCACCTCATCACCGCCACTGCCACCGCCACTCGTCCCCTTCGAGTGCTCAGTACCTTTATTCCCTTCCCACCCGGCAGCGGCCACAGAGGACGCCTCCGCCGCCTCCGCTCCCGCGCCCCCCGCGGGCGATCCCTGCGCTCCAGGCTGGTCACACTCCCCGGCCGCACCCAGGAGGCTGCCCCCCAGTAGACCTGTTTGTCAACGTGACAGACTTTGGCGCCCCGTGTCTGCGCTGGGCAGAGGTGCCACCTTTCCTGCAGCGCTCACCCCCGGCCAGCTGGGCTCAGCTGCGAGGGCAGCGCCACAACTTTTGCAGGAGCCCCGACGGCGCGGGCAGACCCTGGTGCTTCTATGTAAATGCCCACGGCAAGGTGGACTGGGGTTACTGCGACTGCACACACGGTGAGTGGCATCGGGGCAGTGGTGGCAACTTGGGACTTGCACGGGGCCAACCTGGTTTGGGGAGAGCAGAGATGTTTCTGGGAGACAGAGGGATGGTATGGAGTTTATGGGATTGCATTTCGGGGCACGGTGTGATGGTTGGCTGCCGCTGATACTAGTGAGGTATTTGGTATAGTAAGTTTAAATTAGCCGTGCGTGCTTTGTGTGAAGGTTGTCAGATGGGCAGTTTCTGTGCAAGGTTTGAGTTCTGGGTTCCTAGACACTGTCTTTGGTTACTGTGTGTATGTGTGTCCAGCCTTGGCTGGATGTGTGCATGTTGGTTGTCTGCTGTATTCCGGATCAGCTTGCCTGGAGGGCGTTATTAACATAAAAGAGGAAAAGCTAAGGAAGAGATGAAGTTGCTAATTACTTATTTTGGAAAGGAAAGTAGTAAATGTAATATGACCTTCAGCAACCTTCCCTCCCCTCTGTGGACTCCGATTTGGAAAATCGGAGAAATCGATGAATCGGTGAAATTTTTGCCTTGCTCCCACCACTGTATTTGAAAAAGTGTGATAAAATTCCCAGGCCAAAATACAAAACTGGTCACATTCTGGGGCACAGAATGGTAAATGTCATCAGTGAGTGAAGAAAAAAGAAAAGGCCAAGAGGTAGGACTATAAGGAAGCAGCTCACCATGGTCAAATGAAGTTTTCAACAATGACATCACTTGCCATTAAATGTCATTGGTAGGAAATTGGGCTTAGTTGGTAACATCAGGAAAGAAAGTTGGTAAGATCTGTTAGGTGTGTGGTAATAAAAGCATCACATTAATAAATTTAATGTAAGTGAATATTTTGCCTTTAAACACTTCTTTATTTTGAAATTGTTGGGGTTTTAATACTTTCTTGTATAACAATTGGGGGAGAAAAATCTTGTGTCCTTTGAAGTTTGAATTTTTCCTAAAAGATTAAAAAACTGGCAGTTTTTCATCCAAGCTGAATTGGGATCCTGAAACACGTACTTTGTGCCTTTTGAAGGTAATTTGGAGGTACTTTCCACAATGTCCTTCTTTTCCTTCAGGAATTTTATTTATCTGTGCCTTCAATTGCATTAATGCTTTGAGTTAAAGGAAAGCGATAGGAAGGTTGAGATCAATTACCCTTCATCCTAGAGAATGAAGTCATTGCTATACTCGTGATTCGTGGATGGAATGCCAATGAGCTATAAAAAATTGAGGTGAAGTGATATCAAACAGAGAGCCCTAGTATTATCTCATTTACTGTAAGAGATTATTTGTAGTAAAATCTCAAGTCTATTGAGCTGTATTGACAGATATCTTACCTTCTAATTATTCTTAGTTTTATAAATAGATAAAGGTGAAGAGTTATTAGGGAATAAATGTGTAGGAAAGAATACATGATTTCTCCTTAAATTATGTAAAAACATACTAAAATTGAAATTAATTTTAAAAAATTATAGTGATTTATTGCTTTTTTTCAGACATAATTAACTTTCAGTTTTATTTTTTTAATGAGGAGAATAACTTGTTCTAGTATTCCCCACCACCTCACTCCCTGTAATTGGATAGAAATTTAAATTTTCTCAATGCTTTTAGATTCATGGCTGTCAACAGACAAAACCCCAAACATTACATAGTAGCTGTGTGTAAGATAATTGAACACAAGAGAAACAAAAGAAAACACCCAGGGAGAGACATAAATGCCCTCCCCCACCAAGAACAAAACAAAAACAAAATCAGGAAAGCAATTGTCTATGTAATAATCAAATTACTTTTACAGACTCAGACTTGATAACCAAGGCCTCCCATTCTGTCATTTACACTTGCAGGTCTGATTGGGCAAAACCCATACCTTTGAAATGACTTGCAGATTCCAACCCTTAGAACTTTACTATTCTGGCATTTCAATAAGGGGGTTCGAACAAAAATATTATGGAGTGGTAAAAGAATATTGATTGAGTCGTGCTTTTAGTCTGCAATGCTGGGTAAGACGCTTAACTTTGGTATTCTCCTCTGGAGAAAAGCAGGTTATGAACAAATTAATTCAAAGGACTTTTCCTGCTCTGCGCATGTACACAAAATGACCTTGCTTAATAACAGCTAGGACTTACTGAACACACACTCTGCACAGGATGCTGGACTAAGCATTTTGTTTGTTTTCTGTTTTAATTTTCATAGCAACCTTATAAAGGAGTGCCAACATTTTACTGTTGAAGATACCAAAGGCAAATTACCAGGAATGAAGGAGAAAATAAAGTTGAATATGTTCATTTTTACTTCTCAGCTCATTTTGTGCTGTTTGTTTACTTATATACCATGTAGAAATAGCTGTGCAGTATAGTAATACTCATTTGATAGCTTATGGACTGGTCTCAGAGGAAGAAAGAAAGGAAGAAGGGGAATTATGTTTATAGTACAATGCACATTAATTCCAGTCTCTTATGCCTTAAAAATATTTTGTCTTTACAGAAAACCAAGGCAAAGACAAGAACAATATATAGTAATGCTGTCCCTCCTTTAGAAAATAAACTGGTGGCCAGTTTCTAGTTGCATCCAGAGAAATGAGGAAGTTGGTGTGTTCTGGGTGGAGAGTTTGTCGAAGCCAAGTTGAAGGGGCAGGGTGGGGATCTCAGGTGAGTCAGGGCAGGGCAAGGGCATTCCAGTGGCTCAAATGTCAGAGAACAAGAAAGGTGATGCCCAGACTCTGGCCTTATGAAATTTGTGTATTAGTGAAAAAAAAAAAAGAAAAGTTTCTGGGGATTGGAATACCTACATAGCCCAGGGAGTTGGTTCTTGTAATGAGCATTAGAATTACCTAGGGATTTGTTAAAATGCAGATGTCTGGGCTCTAGCATCAGGGTCCTGAGTAATTTTCACATGTGGATCAGGAATGGAATGTACATTCAATTACCTTGCCTACTGGACACTCTTTCATGGTCAGTGACAGTCCACGGGAGGTCATTCAGAATCCCCTGGAATGTGTAGTGGTGGTGATGATGTGGGCTAACATCATCATTCCATGACTTCATCCTGCTAGTCTTAGTAGCATGCACAAGGGACCCCAATGGTAACTTTCTGTGTGATTTTAGAAAATGGCACCATTGGTATTTATTTGACCAATATGAGATAACAACAACCTAGATCACTAACTGAATGTGAGCCAGGGTGCCGGCACATTTCTACAGGGAGATTTAACAGGCAACTGACTGATTTCCCACAGGTCCTTGTGATAAGTTAGTGCTTCTTGAGTAGGAAGGGTAATCACTTCTCCAGGCTCAGGCTGGCACAGTGGCTGGGGCAACTTGCATGGCACTGTGCTAGAAACACTCCTTTTTCACAAGCAACCAAGTGGATTAAACCTTTGGAGGTTGACAACTGATAGATAAAACAGACAGAATAAATGATAACCTTCTAATAATTGAAATTTTACCAGAGACAATCTGTGTCAGTCAGCTCCCTGTCACTGTGACAAAATACCTAAGATAATAAAGTTGAAAGGAGGAAAGATTTCTTTATATATGGTGGTATTGGGGTTTGAACTCAGGGCCTCTTGCTTGCTAGGCAAGTGCTCTACCACTTGAGCTATACCATCAGCACTTTTGGTTTTAGCTAATTTTTAGATTGGGTTTCTCATTTTTTGCTCATGGTGGCTGAACTGTGATCCTCCTCCTTTGCCTCCCGTAGTTGGGATGATAAGAGCATACCACCACACCAGCTTTTTTGTTGAAATGGGGGTCTAGCTAAGTTTTTGCCTGGAATGGCTTCGAGCACTGATCCTCCTGATCTCTGCCTCCTGAGTAGCTGGGATTAGAAGGGTGATCCACTATGGAGGAAAGACTTATTTTGGCTCACGGTTTCAGAGTTTCAGCCCATGGTCACTTGGCTCTGTAGGTTTGTGATGAGGCAGAACCACTTGGTTCTGAGCAAAGCTGCTCACCTAACTTCAACTTCAGCCAGGAAGCAAAGAGAAAGAGTTTGAGGGGGTCTCAATATCCCTTCAATGGCATTCCCCCAATTACCTTGTTTCCTCTGACTAGGCCCCAACTTCTAAAGGTTCTACCACCTTTCCAATAGTGCCATAAGCTGGCAACCAAGCCTTTAATATGTGGCCATTGGGGAACATCTAAAATCCAAACCATAACAAAATGATTTCCAGTTCTGATTTTGTGGTTGTTAAATCATGCTAATCTGCTCATATGCACCTACTCACTGCAGATCTCTTCCTTCGAACAGAGATGGTGGCTTGTCGGCCAAATACTGTTTATAAACTGTCCTCTTTGAAGTTCTTCTGCTGTTTGAAAAGAATGTTAATTAAGAAGTTAGCTGAAAGCTTCCCCCACCTCTCCACCTTTTAATTCTGCATCTTGATTTTATGTAGCAGGTGTTGAAAAACATTTATTGGCAATACCAGATTTGATATATTTCCTGGCTGGATTTTAAATATGGAGCTCAGTCTGGCTAAGGCTTCTGTAAAACATTTAGATTTAGGGCATTATTTGACTCTGAAGTAGTGTGAACATCTTTTGTTTTAAGAAGAAAATAAGTTATCCAGTTTCTATTACTTTTTATGAGATATTGCCTGGCCGGGAGTATGTATACTTATGTGGTCACTGACCTGTGTGTATGTGTTTATGGTAATTTTGCAAATGTAGTTTGGTTTACAACTGTGAGGACAAAAGGAAATATCCAGTAATAATGTACTATTTATAGGTACCTTCTTTTGATGGATATAATGCCTACACTAAAGTAATAACTGTAAAGATTACATACATAAAATGGAAAAATAATTATAATAATATTAAAAGCAAAATATGGGCATACACTATAAACATGATTGTGAAAATAATGAGACTTGTTAATAATTTGGGAAAGAAAACAAATGATAATTATGAGTTTGAATATGAATGTGGTTTGACTTAATTACATTGATTTCGGTGGCAAAAAATAGACAACCCAATTCAAAATGAGTGAAACAGTCAGAGATTAATTTCTATTTTAATTTAATTAATTAATTTTAAAATTTTATTGCATTGGGGTTTGAACCAAAAGTCACACACATGCTAGGCTAACACTCTACCATACAGCTACATCCCCATCCTTAAATTTATTGTTTATATTACAAGAGGTCCATCTGATTGGCTGCCTCCATCAGAGGCAGTTCTGTTCCACACTGTTCTCTTGGCTTCTCTACTTTCTATGTGGGGTTTTATCCTTAGGCTCCACTTAGAGATAAGGCAACCTACAGGAGAAAGAAAAGGCCCCTCTCCCTGTGAAAGAGCAAAGAAAACTTTCTAGAATTTCTTTGCAGACCCCTCTACTATTTCATTGACCAACACTAGATCACATGTTCCTTTATGATTCTCTCTAGAAAGAGCAAGGTAGTTCTTAAGGAGAGCCAACAAGTTTTGCTAAGGAACATGTTTAGGATTTATTCTTATATTTGGGAAACAGTGCAATTAAAAAGTAAGTAATCTAAAATACTATGCTGTGAAATTCTATATCCTTTTCTTTTTATCCGTATCTAAATGAATAATATTTAGACCCTGATTTGGTGGAGAAAACATATTGTCTTGTTTTAAGATGCTATCTGCAGCAAATATTACTGACAGATTTATTTCTATAATAAATAATTCCATAACAGTTGAGAATACCAAAGTTAGTTCAATTGTTAGGTTAAAATGATTTATTAATATTTTTTAAACATTTTTGTTCTAAGTGCAGGGAAGCAGTTTTTAAAAACTTTTCTTGCTACTCCGAATAGTAAACAAATATTCAGATGTTTACTATATGAACAACTGATGTAGACTGCCTTTTACATGGTTGATACAATGATGCTAGAACATCAGGAAATGCTTATTTTTGCATCTTTAGCACCTTAGTGTTCAAGGGCAGATCCTCCTGTCTCCCCTCCTCCTCCTTCCTGCAAATTGATACAACAATATTAATAAAACTTCATTGTATTCAAAGCACTAAAACCATACAAACCATACAGGCATATTCATCCAGAATACTTTCTATTAGGATCATAAAAGGGGACACCAAAGGTGGTGGAAAATACTGATTTCTGTATTGGGGCAAGGATAGATTACTGAACACTCACTGAGTTTACAGTAGATGCAGTATATCCCAAGATAAATAAAGGATCACCTGACCTGTGTTTTCTAGTTGAGCTGTCTCAAGAATAATAAATGTTTTTATTCCCTTCTCTGTGGTCCATGCTCTGTGAGACAGATAAGGGGATTACTATTTGGTTAATTTCATCACTCAGTGTTGTGCAGTGAACTGTTTACACAGCATCGCTTGTGCATGTGTAAATGTTTCTGGGACACACAATTTGTGAGTTTCCTGCATATGTTGTTAGTATGCCAGAACTTAACCATGGATAAAGTCTTCTTTTATGTGACATCATATAATATTTTAAACTAAGGAATAATTCATAAGATATATAAATTTCTAATAAGCACAATGTAATGGATAGAACTGGTTATCAAGAGGATGTTCTCTCATTTTGAATTGGACCAATTCAGACTTTTTTGGGCATTAAAGGTAGGTACATGAATAATAAATGAACAGTTAATATGAATTATAGATGTGAACTAATGGAGGCAAGTATAGTTTGGTTGGATATTGGTTCAGGGAAATGCCTTGTATGTTAAAAGATGATTTGACCAGGGGCGATTTGAATAAAATTTACTATTTCTCTGTGCTAAAACAGATTTAAATTATAGATCAATTGTCAATATAATTATAGATAAGAATAGTATAGTACTATCAGAGAGTGTGTAGAAAAAAACATGAATTTTTTTCCCCTCTTTACCAAACTGTTATTTTAAAAGATTTAAAAAATATTTATTACTAATTCTCTTCAGAAAACTACTGGAATAGGTCTTTGTCTTTGCTGCTTTTTCTTCCTTTAAATGAGTGTATGTTAGTTTATTAGTACATTTTAATTAGTTAATTGAATTGGTTTATCTTTTCAATTGCTCTCTTTTGGAAAGATCTGGATGTACAGAATAAAGGTAGTTGACCTATTTGATTCTGTTCCTAATATTTCCTTTGGGCCTCCTTGACTTAAGGAGTATAGGAAAAGAAGCTTGTCTACCTGGCCAAGGAGGGTTAATACCATAATGGTCCCATTACTTTATTAGGGCTACAGTAAGTACCACAGAATGAATGGCTTATAGAAAAAAAAACTTCAAGATCAAGGTGTTGGCTGAGTAAATTCCCTCTGAAGGCACTGGGGAAGGATTTGTTCCAAGGTGCTCTCCTAGTTCCTTGGATTATGGGAGAATAACTCCAGTACTTACATGGCATACTCCCTGTGCGTGTCTCTCTGTCCAGATTTTCCCTTGGTATAAGAACACAGACATAATGGATTATGGCTCACCCCAATGACCTCATCTTGACTTGATCATCTACAAAGGCCTTATTTCCAAGTAAGATCAAATTCATAGGTACTGGCGATCAGTACTGTGACATCTTTTAGGCATGCACAATTCAGAAACAGCAGCCTTAAAGAAGAAAAACTAATGAGATTTGTGAAGGGAATTTTAATCCCCTTAGCTGTTCTTTTCTAGTTTACCTTGCATTAATTGAGACTGGTAAAATGGTTAAAGACAACCCTTGAATGTCAGTTTTCAAATTTCTATTTCCTAGCAAAGTTGTCAGTGAAGCAAATTTTTATAACATACATCCATGAATCTGTTATATTTATGTTCTTTTATGAAGCTGTAGATATGTTAACATAGAATAAAAATATAAAGTAAAATGACAATAAGTTAAACGTTTTTGCCAAGGAATTAAGAAACAGAATTCTAAGCACTGTTGCACGTTGGTACTTTTCTGCCATGAAGTAAATAGTTGTGATACCAGCAGTGAGTGACTGTGGTTTGTCTGTTTGTTTTTTTAGCAATTCCTTTCATGAACTCTGGGGGCTCTTTTCTTTGATATGCCATCACACACAACCTTCACAGTTCCAGACTTTTGTCCATTACTGATTGGCTCTATACATTCATAATGACTAATACAGTTGACCTAAAACCTCTGTTTGAGATTGTAAATTTTAAATTGTCATTGTGAGGGTTTTTAAAAATTTTTTTATGTTTTTCCCCTTGGCAGTACCTGGGATTGAACCCAGAGTCTCATGCTTGCTACTAAGTGCTCTGTCATCTGAGCCACACTCTCAGACCTTCTGTTTTTCTGCTTTTGAGGTAGGGTCTGGCTAACTTTGTCTGGGGATTGGCCTGGAACTTGCAGTGCTTCTGCCTCTGTCTCCCAAGTGCAGGGATAAAAGTTATACATTGCATGCCACTTTCATATATTTTTAAAAAGGTGTTTCAACTAATTCTTAGAAGAATTGAGAATTTCATAAAATTATGTGCCATGAAAGAAATACAGTGAGTAGGCATTGTGGTGCAGTACTATAATCCCAGCACTCAAGAGGCTGAAGCAGAAGGATCAGTGTTCTAATTCAGACTAGGCTACACAGTGAAAATCCTTCTCAAAAAAAGAAAAAGAGAGAAAGAAAGAAAAAGAAAGGAGGAAGGAAGGAAGGAGGGAAGGGAGGGGGGACAGAGGGAGGGAGGGAGGGAAAGAGGAAGGAAGGAAAGACTTATCTATGTAGATGGTTTGCTTGGAACACTAGAAACTTTTGTGGCTCTCAAGGGAAAAAGCCATCTGTAGAGGGGCACTGCTAGGAAGGTGTGTGTGTGTGTGTGTGTGTGTGTGTGTGTGTGTGTGTGTGTGTGTGTAGTGGGGGAGTTGGCTGGTCCTGTGCTGGGAGTGTAATCTGACAGAGAATTCACTAGTCATTGACATGCAAATTACCTTTTCAGAATCACAAATATTTGTATTCATTTTTTTAAAGAAAATTGGCTGATACCCCACAGTTCTTGCCACACAGCAGATGCAGCTAAATAAATCCAGGCTTTCACAGTATGTTTGGAGCATTTGCAAAAAGATGGTACAGCTGATAGTTGTCTTGGAAACATTTCCAGCTCTATCATTGCCATAGAATGTCACGGTCATCATTGTACTGGTGTTTTCTCCTCATCTCTAGGTGCCTCACTCATTTGAATGATATGTGCACATCATTTCTTCTTGATAGGTTTTTGGTTTTAGCACTATTTTAAATGCCTAAGCACTTAAGTGTCTTGACATGCATAAGTAGAATTCTAGTTTGTTTTTGCTGCTAGAACTTTCTTCCAATCCTTTGACATGTAATTTGGTAGTGGTGGGGAATGAATAAAGAGGATAAGAGATTAATTTAAATATCATTTTCAGTAAAGTCTGAGGTGAACAAATGAACTGTTGATTAAAAAAATAAACTGGTGTTTGTGATAGCCATAATATTTTGTGGTCTCTGCAAAAGAGGTTGTGTGATTTAAAAATCTGTTAAAGTTCATTTGTCAGACATTCTGCATTTTAAACACATTCTGCACTTGACACGTTTGACTGTGCTAGGCAGGGTCTGCTGTGGCTTAGTCAGACTTTACAAAGTTTAGAATGTGTGCTTTTGAGATGATCTGTCCTATGAATGATCCAGGCCCATGTTCTCTCCTGAATAATCAGGAATTGGCAGTGCAGTGTTTACCTCCATTTATTATTGCCTTTTGTTGGAATTCACTTGGACTTTGTCATGAGAAATGTGATTTTTTTTTAAATGCTTAAATTTTTTAAGGATGATGATATGGAAAATAATATGGTGGGTGGGTAAGCCAGTACAAATGAAATGAATGGGTAATATATGAACAGAATACTTTTGGAAAATTATCATAAAGCCTTACATAATAATTTTGAAACGTGCAAATTACATCAGAATTTTTTGCAAGACTTATTTTTTTCTTCTTGATTTCTTAAATTCTTTACCTATGAAATAAAGGACACCATGGATGTTTTTCAGCAGAATTTTATGAAATTTTAAGTTTGAGATAGAGTCAATCTCTGATTAAATACTCAATTGCTATGTTCCAATGCTAGCTGTGCAACCAGTCTCACAGAGAAGAGTGAGAAGAGGAACGCAGGGTCTTGATTAACACTTAAAGTCAGAACAAAACTTAGTGTTTTCTTTGCTAGGGGTGCTTGAATTCAAATTTTGACTTTTTAAAGACTAAAAAGAATGACTCAGATTGTGGGCTGTGGGACAGCTCAGTGGGAGTCGTATGTAAGAGGACTTGAGTTTCCAGGGTTATTCAATTATAACAAACCACACTGCTGAGTGGCTATTATCTTAAGACTAATACTAGGCAATGTTTTCAAAACTAGCATCTTTTTGAAATTCTGGACATATACTTTAGAATTTTTATGATTATTGTTTGAGGTTAAAATTGGAAAATGTACTTATTGTTCTCTAGTGGATGAACAAATCAAATAGAAGGAAGATATAATGTAGCTAATTACAGCTGATTTATAAGCAAGAGCATCTAACTTTGTTTCTGTTTCTTGTGTATGACCTCATGTGAAGATGGAAGGTAATATATAATAAGAACTTCATATGTGATGTAATCTAATATTTGACTGCAAGATCTGATACTAGTCATTCTCTTCTGCTGTCTCTCTTTAAAAATTATAATTGGACTCTCTTTGTGCCTAGATAAAAAGAGAAAGTATAAGGGTTAGGGATGTAGCTCAGTGGTAAGTGTTTGCCTAATATGCACAAGGCCCTAAATTCAATCCCAGAACCATCAAAAAGAAGACAAGAGAGAGGGAGAGAGAAAATATAATTAGCACTGATCTCAGGTTGTTAATTTAAAAAAATACAGTGTGCTCAATCCTCATTTGAAGAAAGAAGCATACTGTGCACACACTGGAGGCTGAATCAGCCCTACTGAATGCCTTTCCACTTAGGGTAAAAATCAGGTGAACCCAGGACTGGCTTAGTATGTTCACTTAACTATATGCTGTTATAGGGCTTGGGATTCTTTTCTACTTTAGGGGTATTATGACTTTGTGGTGGGAAAAGTGAGTTTGATAAATGTAATACATCATATTAACAGAAGCAAAGACAAAAACCATTTGATCATCTCAATAGATGTAGAGAAAGCCTTTGGTAAAAATCAATACCATTTCATGATAAAAGTTCCGATGAAACTAGGAATGAAACATAATAAAGGCTATATATGACAAACCTATAGCCAACATCATACTTAGTGGGGAAAAACTGAAATCATCTTCCCTAAAGTCAGGAACGAGACAAATGTGCCCACTCTCTCTACTCCTATTCAACATAGTTTTAGAATTCCTAGCCAGAACAGTAAGACAGGAAGAAGAAATAAAAAGAATGCAAATAGGTAAGGAAGAACTCAAACTATCCCTCTTTGCAGATGACATGATCTTCTACCTAAAAGACCTGAAAAACTCCACCAAAAAACTCCTAGACACCATAAACAGCTTCAGCAAAGAAGCAGGATACAAAGTCAACTTACACAAATCAGTAGCCTTTCTATACACCAACAAAGAACAGCTTGAGAAAGAATATAGGAAAACAATTCCATTTACAATTGCTTCCAAAAGATCAAATACCTAGGAATAAACTTAACAAAAGATGTGAATGACCTCTATAAGAACTACAAACCACTGAAGAAAGAAATTGAAGAAAACTTCAGAATATGAAAAGATCTCCCATGCTCATGGATTGGTGAAGTCAACATAGTAAAAATGGCTATTTTACCAAAAGCAGTCTACACGTTTAATGCAATTCCCATCAAAATCCCAACGACACTCATCACAAAGATAGAAAAATCAACCCTATAGGTTTCTGGAAGCACCAAAGACATCAAATAGCTAAGGCAATACTGAGCAAAAAGAGTAATGCTGGAGGTATCACACAATACTCATCTTCAAACTATACCACAGAGCCATAGCAATAAAAAAAAACCATGGTACTGGCACAAAAACAGATATGAAGACCAGTGGGACAGAATATAAATCCATGCAACTACACCCACCTAATTTTTGACAAAGTTGCCAAAAACAAAGGATAGAGAAAATACAGCCTCCAACAAATGTTGCTGGGAAAACTGGATATCTGCTTGCAGAAAACTGAAACTAGATCCATGTTTATCATCTTGTACAAGTATCAACTCAAAGTGGATTAAAGACCTTAATATAAGACCTGAAACCTTGAAGTTAGTACAGGAAAGAGCAGGGAATACATTGGAAGCAGTAGATACAAGCAAGGACTTCCTCAATAGAACTCAAGTGGCTCAGCAACTAAGAGAAAGGATGGACAAATGGTACTACATGAAATTACAAAGCTTCTGCACAACATAAGAAATGGTTTCTAAATTGAAGAGGCCATCCACAGAATGGGAGAAAAATCTTTGCTATCTATACATCTACCAAGGGATTGGTAACCAGAATATACAGGGAGCTCAAAAAAACTATACTCCCCAAAAAATCAATGACCCAATGAAGTAATGGGCAAATGAATTGGACAGAGTCTTTTCAAAGGAAGACCAAATGGCTAAAAAACACATGAAGATATGCTCAACATCCCTGGCCATAAAGGCAATGCAGATCAAAACCACACTAAGATTCCACCTCATTCCTGTTAGAATAGCTACTATCAAGAACACAAACGACAACAAATGTTGGCGAGGATGCGGGGTGTGGGGAGAAAGGAACCCTCTTACGCTGCTGGTGGGAGTGTAAGCTAGTACAACCACTATGGAACACAATATGGATGCTTCTTAAAAATCTAAAAAAAGACCTGCCATAAGATCCAGCAACACCATTTCTAGGGATACACCTGAAGGATTGTGAGTCAGTTTACAACAAAAGCACTGTACACCCATGTTTAGTGCAGCGCTATTCACAATAGCTAAGCTATGGAAACAGCCAAGATGCCCCACTACTGAAGAATGATTAAGAAAATGTGGTGTTTATATGCAATGGAATTTTACTCAGCCATAAAGAAGAATGAAATTTTGTTATTTGCAGGTAAATGGATGGAACTGGAAAACATCATCTAACATGAAGTTAGCGAGACTCAGAAGGCCAAAAGCTGCAGGTTCTCTCTAATATGTGTAATATAGACCTAACACAAATGCAGCAATATTGTGAAACACTGGCCACACTAAGGGGAGATCATGCATGGGAAGGTATGGAAACTAAGAACTTGAATAGGGTTCAAGGATACTATACAAGAATGACTATAAAAATAATCTGACTGAAACTACCATGAGAAAGGGATTAAGGTAGAATGAAGAAAATAAAAGGAGATAAACTATTTGGGGTTATAATACATATATATGTGAAAATATCACAAGGAAACTCCCTGTGTAGCTACCTTTATCTCAAATAAGCTAAAATGTCATGTTTTTTGTTTTATCTTTTTTCTTCTATAAAATCAGAAAACAGGAGGGTGGAACAAGTCCTGCTGGGGGGAAGGAGGGGCTGGCACCAGTGGAAGCGGGGAGGTGTTTGGAAACGGGGGTAGGAGGGTGAATATGGTGCAAAAAATATGTAGATATGTATGTAAATGCAAAAATGATACCTGCTGAAACTACTCCAGGAATGGGGAGTGGGGGGTTGGGGCTGAAGGAGAATGGTAGAGGAGGTGAATTCATGTATGATATATTTGGTACATTGTTAAGAACTTGTGTAAATGCCATAATGTACCCCCACACATCAAAATAATAAAATAAAAAAAAGTGAGTTTGAAGGCACAGGGGAGATGAAGGTTGGGGCACAGTCTATAACAGCTCCCAGGATGATCCTGATGTATCAGTTACTTGTCAATAGCTGCAGTTGGCGTGAGTTCACCCACATCTGACCCAATCAATTTGCTAAGACAGTTGTGTACTGCTTGATGACATTTTTGTCCACATATGAGATGGTGGTCCCTTAAGATTATAATGGAACTGAAAAATCCCTCTCACCTAGTAATTTCATTTTGCCTTTCTCATGTTAATCTGCTGAGATGCACAAATACTACCATGTTACAGTTGC
Organism: Castor canadensis; assembly: GCF_047511655.1. Lineage (NCBI taxonomy): Eukaryota > Metazoa > Chordata > Mammalia > Rodentia > Castoridae > Castor > Castor canadensis. The sequence continues at coordinate 50,882,068 of NC_133394.1, read as the reverse complement.
TTACAGTATTCAGAACAGTAACATGCTGTGTAGGTTTATAGAGCAATAGGCCGTACCATAAATATTAGGTGTGTTCTAGGCAGCCATTCTTCCTTCCTTATTGTCACTTTGCTCATTCTCTCTTTTCACAAAAGAGCTGGAAAGAGAGGTCCCCAAATGGAAGAAACCAATTTTTCCCCACACACAAATGTACTTCACACATTACCACCTCTGGTGAACTAGGAAATGGGCTGATTGTCATGGGCAAAACCTTAAAGAATCTTTTGATCATTGTTTTTAACAAAATAATTGTTTAGGCCTAGGAAGCAAGTCATTTACTCTGTGAATTATGATATCTGTGCAGTTCTTAGTTGCTATCATTTGCTTTTAGCTTTCTACTTTCAGCCTCCCACAAATCCCATTTCTTGGTATGTGAAAGAGACAATGTTTCCTGTGCTGTCATCACCTGATGAGTAAAGGGTTATGTCCAGGACTTAGGTTCCTGCAGTGAGAAGGTCCTGTGGGAGGTGACTCCTTCTGTCAGCCTCCCCAGTAGCTAGGATTGTAGGTTTGAGCCATGGTGCCTGGGTTATATGCACTGTCTTTTAAAATGAACCAGTGTAGCTGGTAGCTGGAGGCTCACATCCGTGATGCTAGTTTCTCAGGAGGCAAAGATCAGGAAGATTGTGGTTCGAAGCCAGCCCTGGGCAAATAGTTTTCCAGACCCTATCTTGAAAATACCCAACACACACGCGTGCGCACGTGCACACACACACACACACAAACACACACACACACACACACACACACACACAAAAGAATTGGCTAGTGGAGTGGCTCAAGAGCTCCTGCCTAGCAAGCATGAGGCCCTGAGTTCAAATCCTAGTACTGTAAAATGGACCACTGTTTACTTACTCCCACCAGTTCCAACATCTTTATGTTTTTCACCATAGGATTTTTCCAGGAGCAGAAGGCTCCATTTTGGAATAAAAGGTTTTATTCTCGTTCTTCTTATTGTTCCTTTTTTGCATCTTATGTTTTTCTTAAGTACACATATCATGTGTTTTTCTTGGCCTTTGTTTTCAGAAAGCATGGAAGCTATCTTATTATGAAAAGTACAGGTCTAAAAGCTGGAAAAGGCCTTGCAGCTTGCAAATATTTTGGATTAATAATCAATGAGTGTTAATAGGTAGAATGATGATTCAAGTGAAGAGGTTGAACTTCAATTTGCCAAATTCCTTCTGTCTCCCCACTGGGAAGATGGAGATTGAGTTCTTAATAAAGACAAATCTTGAAGGCCTAAGATTTGTTCAGACTTTAGGTTCTATTAGAGCAGCAAATAAGGTTAATTTACTATATTAAAATTAATTATTTTTCTTTAATGGGAGTTGGTAAAAAGTAGTGAAAGAGTAAGGGAGGTCAGGGCCTATGAAGTGTATGGTGCTTGTAAATGTTCATTGCTGATTTCATCAATGAATATTTCATCCTACAAACAGTCAATGGTGGGTGGGCAAGTCTTAAAGAATGCTTATTTGAGGCATTCTCCTTTGAGGGCCAGCCAATGTAATAAATTTGTATGTTGGGTGTCAGTGACTTCCTTATGTACATACCCACATGTGCTTTCTCTACCCTGAAAATCAGAAAAGAATACAATATCCTATGAGACACAAAGAGAACAAGAATGATAGCATAGTTGTAGTTACCAGTCTTTTGACTGACCACAGACTCTGAACTATCATCCAGCAAACATAAACTTCAAGTAAGTCCATCTGATTGCTTATATCATCTTCTGGTGACTATTGTTTTTATATACAAGAATTGCACAATAATTGCACAGCTATGGTGCTGTGAAGATACATTCTTATTTTGGATAGCTCCCAAATGTTAACTGTTTGCTTGATGAAAGCTGTAGAGGGAGACAATTATAGAGATTACCATATTAATCATATAATTTTGGAATCTTTTTAACATTTAATATCAATTTGTACACATCAGAGTTTATCTATAAAAATATGTGGAATAGAAGAGCTAAAAGAGGATCCCATCTGCATGTTATTATTTTATTAATCAGTGTCGCAGTCTTGCCAGCACAATTCTATATAAAAGATATTTTTAAATGCTAATGGGTCTTCTCTATATATTACTGTTCTTGGATGTAATAATAATCCATTTGAAAAGGGTAATCCAAAATATTGGAGTAGGAAAAAGTCTTCAACCATGCTGACTTCTCTTTTTACACGCTAGAAGACACAGCCTCAGAGGGACTTACAGCTCGGTGTGATTGTTAGCTGAGTCCAGACCAGCATTCAAGCCTCACTGGCCCCGGTGACACACTTCTTGCACAAAACCACACAGACTCCCCTTTTACACCAATAACTTCATCATTTTCTTCCAGATCAGTCTTATATAGTGAAAGCTCATACAAATATCTATTCAAGATTGATCACAAAGTTACTATTTAATCAATCCAATTCTAATCTGATGCTTTTATTCCCTTGAAATTTACATAATCTAGTGCTTTTTCCATTCCTTCCTTCCCATCCATCTTTATTGATTTCTCCCATCTTTAAAAATTCAAATACTCTGGACAAAAAATTTTGCTTACACTTGATAAATCTGTATTTCCAGAAGAAAAGGAATAGTAAAATAAGCCCTGTTTTCTGGATGGGCCCTTATTCCCATTTATTGGAGCAATATCTGTTGCCAAGGAGATGAAGAAAATATATTGCTTTGTGAAAAAGACATCTGGAAGGGCAGGTTGTGTCTTCAGGAGATGGCAGCTGCTGTCATGTGTAGCTTTTTCCATGGATCAAAAAATTCTTTTGTTTTAGTTTCATGATTCCAAATGATAAAAGTGCTGTAGTTAAATCATTCCCTTAATGAGTTTAAGTGCAGAAATAAATTTAAATCATCATATTTCATCATTCAATGACATAATCTTCAGGACAGGAGGTGCAGTTCAGTGGTAGAGACCCTGGGTTCAATAACCAGTATGGAAAAAAAGAAGAAAGACAGTCTTCAACATGAGTGCATCTAACTCTTTGAATTTTATTTGGTTTTCAAATAGTAAGTTTTGTTACAGAAATATTTCATACTGGATAAGTAACACTTGTTTTGGAAATGGGAAATCATGATGGAAACAAAATGGGAAATCATTATCTTGAAGCCAAATAGAAAATACAACTTTATGTAAAAGTATGATCATGTATCAGTGTTCTTTGATTGTAACATTCCCTAAAAATGGATTGTTAGCTTCTTATAGACTCCTTACTAGGTGTGTGGTAATTAACAGTATGGTTTAAGTACAAAATATTTATTTATATGTTCATATAAACATATGCAGAGGAATGAACAGCTATTCTTTAAGTTGGTACATGGGTTTTTCTGGGGAGCACAGTTATTGTTATAGACCACAGTCTGAGGTTATCACATCTTACAATGCTGCATTTTGTATTTTCCATGGAGACAGCAGCATGACCAGATGTCCCAGGACTTGACATGCTAGTGGGCAGCTCGGGAAGTGGTTTTTGTTTGAGCACAGTTATCTTGAAGGTGGGAGTGGGGTGGCATAAGAAAAGCTCCCACCACAAGACAAACAGAGACCAAGTAAGAATTTGTCTTAGGGCACAGTGACAGATCTTTAATACATTTTTTTAATTTGGGAATTACATTTAGTGTCTTGTCATCTGGTAATTGTTGCTTTCCCAGTACTTAGGAGGTAGATCGTGTACAAGGGTTGGACATAGGAACTAGCAGCAATGTAAATGAAAACGTGGAGAGTTTTATTTATCTATAAAGTAAAATATGAGTCAATTCCTTTACTAAATTTCCTTTCAAACGTTTTTTGTGTGTTTGTTAAGAAAATGAGGATACTATCTCAGTTTTATCCTTGTGGTTTTCTATGTTTTCTACATTTTAACAACCAGGAAAAAGAACATGTTTTAAAATAAAGTATGACATAATTGTAAAATGAAAGGTAATATGTCAAAAAGGCTTTAAGTTCTAGGTGATTTGAAATTTCCTCTCAAAAAATTTTTTTTATTATCTCCAAGATTACCATGGTGAAGAGAGTATATTGATTAAGAAAAAATACATTTTCTATCATTTTTCTGTATATTCCAAATTTTAAAGGAAAAATACACATCATATATAAACATCATAACGAGAATTGTGTGTCATCATTCAGTCATATATATCAAGTCCGTTTTTATCCTTTTACAAATTGTAAGCATGAGTTATATAAGTAAACTATAGTATAAATATCAGTATGTAAGTATATGCAAATATTTATCCATTTGAATTTCTGCTGTAATACTTAAATATGATATTTAAATTTAACTATGAATATCCAGATGTCACTTACTGACAACCACTCACACTGTGGAGAATTAGAAGCATATTTCATATGGGTAAATGATTAGCAAAATATGCACGGCCCAACCTGTTCATTTTTACCATATTACATCCTTTAGTCCAGCAAAATCAGGCTGCCTTATTGTTTCCCAAACATGTTCAATTTTTGCTTCTTTTTTTTTTGACAGCACTGGGGTTTGAGCTCAGGGGCTCATGTTTTCTATGCAGGCTTTCTACTGTTTGAACCACTGCACCGACCCTTTTTTGTGTTGGGTATTTTTGAGATAGGGTCTTGTGAACTATTTGTCTGGGCAGAGATCCTTCTGATCTCTGCCTCCCAAATAGCTAGGATTATAGGCGTGGGACACCAGTACCCAGATTGCTTCTATTCTTTTGTTCAAACTATGCATTTTGCTGGAACACACTTCCTCCTCTCTGACTTCCAAAATCCCTCTGTCCATCTTTTTCCAAGGGATTCCCTAATGACCTCCAACTAATATAAGCTCCTTTGTTTCTAAACTACAGCAGTTTTTTTTTTGTTTTGTTTTGTATTGATAGTCTCCTATCTTTACTCATTTAATCCACATCCTTAGGCAATAAACTTCTTGAGGACAGGCTCTGTTTAGTACACCTAGAGTGACCTAGGGGTGTTCATTGCAACACCTTATATCTGAAGATGGTTAACATCTGCTTGTTAACCTGAATTGAATGCATAGACCTTGTGTATTATTTTTCCTTGTTTGAGGTATCCTTGTAGGTTTTTAGCATCACTTGCCAAATCAGCTAGTCAACAAATACTTATTACATGCCTTCTGTATACTAGGTGCCTGAAATACAAAAGAAAGAAGGATAGGCAGTATTTTTGTCTATTCTAGCCAAGAGGGATAATTTCATGCAAATAATGAGTGACAGTTTTAGATAAAGTAAATACTGTGAGGAAGACAGAATTAGGCAATATGGTGGGAAGTGCCTTAGGAAGTTCAGATTTAGCTAAGGCAATCAGGTAAGGCCTACTGAGAAGAGACCTTTCAGAGTTAAGCACCACATGCGGAGAAGGCAACTGTGTCAGCATCTGTGGGACTTTATTTCAAGCAGAAGCACAGCAAGAACAGGACTCTGAGGTGAGAACCAATGTGAAGAATTATGGGGACAGAAGGCTGAGGATGTTGTAGTCCAGCATGGAAACAGAGAAGTTTGGGGACTGACAAGGGCTGGATCAGGCTACTGCAGACTATGGGAGTGTAGCCATCACTGGTGGTTCTTTAACAGAGGAAATGAATTTGAACTGATTCATGGCCAAAAGAATTTTCAATATTGTATTTTGGAAATCCAGGCCATAATATCCACCAACTTGTTGTAATGACTTCAATGGTAATTTTGACTTGGTTTCTACAAATATAAAAATAATTCTGTACTGTAAATAGCTAGGTTATAGACACAAGTACCATTCTTAATAATTACATATTTGGTTCCTGGACACTGATGGCTCATGCCTATAATCCTAGCAACTTGGGAGACTAGATTGGAAGGATCTTGGGTGGAGGCCAACTTGGACAAATAGTTCCTGAGACCCCATTTCCAAGATAACCAGAGAAAAATGGACTGGAGGTGTGGCTTAAGTGGTAGAGCACCTGTGTTATACGTGCAAAGCCTTGAATTTAAAACCCAGTCCTACCAAATAGGTATATAAATAAATAATATGTTGATAATGCCCAAGTTGCTTTAAATAAAATAAAAAAATCAATGCCTGTACTACACCACTGTAAAACATTAATCATGTTTCCAGTAATCTGCAGTTTTTTGTGAATCTTTTCTAGTTTCTGAGGTTGTTGTAGAAAAGTGAATTTAGCCTATTTCCTCTGAAGGGCTTTTTGTATGAAAATAATTTGATTTGCAGTACCGTAATATATATTAGGTATACATGTGTATGTTCATACCACTTGTTTGGCTTAATAAATATTAGGGGTTGATGCAAAACCAGGTTTAGCCTGTTTTAAATTTCCCACTGCACAGGTCCAGCATTGCCTGTCATTCGCCTTGCTGGTGGGAGCAGCTGGTGTGAAGGTCGAGTGGAGCTGTATCATGCTGGCCAGTGGGGGACCATCTGTGACGACCAATGGGATGATGCAGATGCAGAAGTGATCTGCAGGCAGCTGGGCCTCAGGTTTGTTTTTACTGCTCTTATTTTGTTTAAGTTTTGAATCTATTTTTTTCCATACCCAAAGGCAGGTGCTGTTTGTTTAAGTTGCACATTTCCTTGAACATGTAGAAAAAAACTACCTTTTGATCTTTGTACTGTAGGCTGCAGGCTACCAGAAGAGAACTATGTAAGTTTACCCCACCTGTGTCTGAAGAAGAGTGATTTTATGTCACTAAGAAGCTTTTACTACTTTTTTTATTGTTCCCAGGTAATGATCAGCACTGTGAATCACATCAACTTAATCTGTTAGCTTATAACTGAAGCTTAACTCCTGTTCCCCAAATAATGCCTCAACTTTTGAACTTGCTTCCTTATTTGTTAGGTGCATGCTTAAAACAGAGGATGTTTTACTAATGTATGCAGCAAGTAATTTCCATGTAGGGAGTGGAAATGAAAGCTATGCAACAAAGAGAGCAGTGTGAAAATCAGCATCCCATGTGGTCTCAGTAGTGACTATTGGACTGCTGTTATAACTTCATATTTCCTAATCCCTTCCTTTTGTGATGCTGAACACTGGCATAGCAAGAGTAAAAGTTAATCTAAAATTATATTAAGGGTCTTTTAAAAGCTACTATTTTAACTTCAAATTTAAAAAATACTCCATTTAGTCCTTTGTGGGAGGCCCCTTGCAATGAGAGCTTCCCTATGCACATATTATTTTGTCTAAATAACCTTTTTCCTGACCCCTGAGTGTTGATCCATTCATCAGTTGTAGGTAGGGCACCTAGGCTGTTTCATAGTTTGAATAATGCTGCAGTAAACATGGGTGTGCAAGTGTCTTTATTGTATCCTGACTTGCATTCTTTCAGATATATGCTTAGGAGTGGTATTGCTGAATCATGTGGTAGTTCTAATTTTAGTTTTTTGAGGAACCTCATACTGTTTTCTATAGTGGTTGTACTAATTTACATTCTAACAACAGTGCATAAGGATTCCTTTTTACCCTCACCAGCATTTATTGTTGTTTGTGTTCTTGGTGGTTGCTGTTCCAACAGGAGTGAGGGGGAATCTTAATGTGGTTTTATTTGCATTTCCTTTATGGCCAGGGATGTTGAGCAGTTCCTCATGTGTTTTTTGGCCATTTGTACTTTCTTTGAAAAATTTCTGTTCAGTTCATTTGCCCACTTCTTCATTGATTCATTGATTCATTAGGAGTTTAGTTTTTTGAGCTCTTCATAAATGCTTGGTTATTAATCACTTGTCAGACATATAGCTGGCAAAGACTTTCTCCCATTCTGTGGGCTGTCTCTTCAGTCTGTGCCTGTTTTCTTTGCAGGACAGAAGGTTTTTAGTTTCAGGTAGTCCATTTGTCATTCTTTCTCTTAGTTGCTGAGCCATTTGGTGTTCCATTTAGGAAGTTATTGCCTATGCCTATATATCCCAGTGTGTTCCTACTCTTTCCTGGACTAGGTTCAAAATTTTAGGCCTTAAATTAAGGTCCTTGATCCACTTTGGTTTGATATTTATACAGGATGAAAGATATGAATCTAGTTTTAGTCTTCCATGTGCCAATATCCAGTTTTCTCAGCAATATTCATTAAAGAGGTTGTTTTTTCTCTATTGAACATTTTGTGCACTTTTGTCAAAAATCAGGTGGCTGTTGCTACATGGATTTATGTTTGTTTATGTCCTCTTTGAGGTCATTTAGCTGTTTCTATGCCTTTTGAGCTTTTTATCCATATTCTCTTGGAATTTATTGCCTTGTTTTCGTGTTGTCTTTAAACTCATTAAACATTCTTATCATCATTCTTTTGAACTCTGAATCTGAGTTTTCATCTCCTTCACTATCCACCAGATTCTCTATTGGGTGGTTGTTGACCTTTTGAAGAGTCATATTCCCCTGCCTTTTTAAATTTCTCATTCTGATATTTTCAGATTTGCTCATGTGTTGTCGATTAGTCAGTTGAGAGTTTTAGTTGCCTGATATCTTTCCCTTGACTTTATTTCTATGTTCTGGCTGGATTGGTTGTTTGCTATGTTTTGTATGGTTTTTGTTCACCGACCTGAATGGTTGTAGGCACCACTCTCTGGTATGGAAGGGACTCAGATCAGTGGGAATCTGGCTGGTGCTGAGGGTGGCAGGCAGCAATTGTTTGCTTTCTCTGCAGTCTGGAATTTCCCAGGCTCTTATAGGGCTCACAACTCTGTGTGTTGATTTTTAGGATCTTTCATGGTTTCTGAACTGGAGGTTACTCTGGTAAGAAAAAAGGAACAACTGCTCTTTCCAGTAGTTTTCTTGGAGGCACAGCAAGTTACTGGTGGCTCCTGTTTACCTAGGGTAGATTTGCACTTTAAAAGGCTTATTCAAAGGATGGTCATTGTAGATGTGGTCTGCCTATATATTGGCAACCTCTTATTTAGCAAGCTACTCAGACCACCTCCTCTTGCTGCCATGAACCTAACATTATCTTTCAGGCTTATGAGAGTGTGGTGTTCTGGGGTCTCTCAGCAATTTGCCATCTTGGCTCTTCTTGGTCTTCATTCTTTCAAGAATGCTTTTATCAAAGTTTTCATGTACTGGTATTGGAGTCAGCATGGCATAAGGTTGTGGACATGGGTTGAACTTACAATGACCTCGATCCAGTCCTTGTTTTGGAGTTAAAAAAATAATAAAAATAATAAAGACATCTCTATTAACAGCTTTCTCATCTATAGCATATTTCCTAATTTATAGGGTTTAGTTAGCACACACAGTATGTATACAATATATGTTGGCTGTCAAGTTCAGTCAGTCTAATTAGGAACAGTTTATTTAAAAGATGTTATTAAACATTCAAAGTATACTGAACATTTGGTGTTGAGATCATCAAACACCACTCCTCTATTCAGCACTTTTATTAGTTAGCTGCATGATTTTTATATTTTAAAAACACTCTAATGTGTATGTCTATATTCACTGAGTTATCAATTATGTGTCTTCAGTGGTTGCTAATTGATTTTCATGTTAGTTACTAAGAAACCTATGTCTTTGCCAAAAATATTAAGAATTTCAAGAATACAGTAATAGCTTGTTAATATTACCAGTTTCAGGAAGGATTATTCTAAGTTTAAACTGTAAGCCATTTTTTATTAATATATTTCTGTGGAGAAAAAGCAAGCTTTTGTTGTTTAGAAGATTATATATAAAATTTAAATGATGCATTGAGTATTAATTACATTTACAGTTACCCAAGTGATTCTAAAAATTCATGTTGCAATATAAAGTTCTTTCATGAGAGATGAAGATTTTTTCACTTGTATAGGTGACTCTTAAAGACTATGTTGACAATACTCCATTGCACAGAGAGAAGATAGAGATGAATCATAAGAAAGACTATTAATGTTGAACATACAGCTGGGTTAAATGAGGTGTTAGTGTCTTTTTAAAGTATTAGTTCATTGCTATCTTTCTATAAGGGGATTTATGTTTGGAAAACTGATTATAAGGAATCATTAATCATGATGTAGTTTTCCTCTAGGAATTCAACAAAGCAAATAAGACCACATAAAATGTACTAGTCAGCTTTCTGTAGCAAGATACCTGAGATAATCAACTTAAAGAGGAAAGATTTATTTTGGCTTACAGTTTTAGAGGTTTCAGTCCATGGTCAGTTGGCCTCTTTGCTTTTAGGCCTGTGGTGAGGCAAAGCATCATGGCAGGGAGAGCATGATGGAGCAACCGGCCTGCCTCATGGCTGGGACATGAAGAGAAAAAAGAAGAGGAAGATAGCAGGTTCCTCAGTCCCCTTTTGAGAGGTTCCAATGACCTAAGACCTCCCACTCGGACCTATCTCTTTTACTGTTTATGTATTTAAATTTTCTTGGCAGTATTGGGATGTGAACTCAAGGCTTTGCATTTGCCAGACAGGCACTCTACCACTTTAGTCACACACTCAGCCCTAGGACATACTTTTTAATTGTTTCACCACCTCCTAATAGTGCCACAGGCTGGGGACCAAGCATTTAACACAAGTAGTTGGGGGACTCTTTTCCAAACCATAACAACAAAGAAGCATATATTCTTTACAAGCCTTTGTATCAGCTAATAATCCAGAGGTTTGTTCTCAATATAAGCATTCTGATGCTCTGAGGTGACATTATTCATTTATCTTTCTTTAACTTGATTTATAGTTCTTTCATAAATTTGCATTAAAGCAATGTTCTACAATATCTCTTCTTATATAATTTGCTTTGCTTATTTATAGGCTAAGTAACTTCAGATGAAATAGTTTTTTAATGGAACATGGCTGATAGCAGTCAGCATAATTGCTGCTTATCTCAATTTATGATTTATTCTTAAGCATGTTTCGTACTGTGTTGAATTCCCTGAGGAAAACTACATCATGCCTTCCTGGAGTGGTGGTTAAAATTTCTTTGTGAGATGCTCTCTTTGTTGACCCTCATCTTTTAATGGTGTCTGTATATTGTGGTAGGACAAGCTTTCTAAGTGCAAAAGAAGTTATTGTACTTAAGATTCTTACATTTGATTAACCCAGAACTTGAAGAAAGATGAGGAGAAGTAAAGGAGGCAGCCAGATGTTAGAAAATTAGATAACTAGAAAATGCATATGCAGCCAGTGAAGCTTCAGGTGGAGACATTTTAAAGTTCCTTGTGCATACTTACCATTAAAGCATTTCCCCTTTCAGAACTCTTAAAAGCATAGCCTGAAACTGCAACATCACATTTCATTGTGTTCATGTGCCATGATTTACATAGGGTTTTAAAAAAATATTAGATACTTCTTTCCCCCTTAACTGTTTTTCATTTCTTTCCTCCTTCCTTCCTCCTTCCTTCCTTCCCTCCATTCTTCTTTCCTTTCTTCCTCCCTCTCTCCCTTCTTCCCTTCCTTTTTTCTGCTATAAAGTTATATATAGAACAATAGTAAGTGATCAGAATAAAAATTCTTCTGGTATAACCTACTTAAAATTTTTTTCTATGCTCCTTTATTTCATTGTTTCTTTTATAAACTTTACAGCAAAAAACAGATGACTGTGGGATTATTGAACAGGAATTATATTTTATTTACAGATGTGGGAGTCATAGATTAGCCCCTGAAGCCAAACTGTTAGTGGGAAGCAGAGACAAATCTTAAGTCTCTCTTAAATTAGGACTTTTTCTTTTATGTTGCATTGTTTATAAGATGGCTAAGTGTTAGTAATAAATGCAACTATAGGGCTAACAGAAACAGAAAAGTCAGAAAAGAAAGTTAATTTTAAGAGGAAAATGATAATGAACATGTGTAGATAGTCCCTGTTAGACATACCTTCTGCCCTTAACTGAAAATGTCCCAAGAGGCTTTAGTACAGCAGAATGTCCATTCTGTAGTCAAACTATACCATCTAGAAGTGGTGTAAAGTTGGGCAAATTATTTGACTTGTGACCTCAGTTTTCTTATCTGTAAACTGGGGAAAATACACCTTGAAGGTGTAAAGAAAATTAAATGAGCTAATACATAGAAATCTAAAAAGCCAGTGCCTGGCATGCAGTAAGCATTAGATATATATGAAGTATCATTAGGAGATGGAAGGATTTATTGTCCAGAGGAAAATCTGGTATATTTATCATTAAAAATGAGTTTTCCTATCCATCGGTCACAGGAGTCACAAGCAGATATTTGTAGTTAAAAAGCCAGTCTTTTATAACCTGAAGAATAATGTTCTTCTTTTTTTTTTGTTTTTTTTAGCAACAGCTTTAATTAAGAAAGAAAAGGAAAGTAGAAGAAAGAGCAGAGAACACCCATGTGGGAGGGGCTGGAGGAAAACAGTCCAAGCCCAGGAATAATGTTCTTACACAATTATCTGGACTAATTCTATTCTGAACACCTCAAAGTAGTAGGATTGAGTTGTTCTGATGGCTTTATTTATTTGGCCTTTTTCTATGGAGGGGAAGGAACAAAAGGAAAAATTTTCTATCAGTACAGTCTGATTAGGTAAATAGGCTTAAGAATGTTTTGAATAGAAATTAGACATAGAATTAATCCAGTAACTGTTGTTTTGGAAATTGTTATGTAGGTCAAATAGCTTTACAAAGAAAAAAAAAAAAAGAAAAACTCAATGTATTATGTCAGAGCACCTCTGCTGTATAAATTTATTCTGTGGTCAGGGAGTAGGAGAGTAGGAACTTTTATCACAGATGAACTGGCAAGCTGGTATGGAAATAATTTTCATAAAGGAAGGAAAGAGAACATAGCTTTATTGAATTCCCAGAGCACTTAGTTTGACGTCCTCAGCTCTCCAGTTTTATGATGCTTTCGCCAGTACTGTAAGATTTCTTTAAAAGCAGAGTCAGCAATTTCTTTGTTTTCTCTTGAAAGCCAGCAACAGTGTACCAGGAAATCCTACTTGCCTGACGGAATGAATTTGTGTTTATGCAAATATTATCTTGTTAATTTTAATAAATTGAAAAATTAGCTAGGAAACTTAGTTTTTATGTTACATCATAGTTTCCTGGTTAATTTTTTTTCCTCAAGTTTATTCTATTAATTTAACCCTGATTCATTTTAATTAAACATTTTTTTGTGATCATTAAAGTGATATTGTTTCAATGAAAACATAGAAATGTATAACGAAGAAAATTAAACACAAGAGTGAGTTTTATGAGCAGATTTTACCAGGGCTAACTTTCCTCAGAGTCACTATTTAGGGTTTCTACTCTTCTATCCTGTGCTCTTCCTCAAGGAAGGAACCCTGTTCAGAAGCAATTAACCAGACCTTTTGCTTTTTCTTAGAAGCTGTGCCACACAGTCACTAAAGCATCTGAAACACCATGTAGTTCAGCTGTCTTGTCCCATCTGGAGTCATGTCTAGCCTACGGGCGATTTTAAGGGTTGCTATTTTTTTTTCTAGGGAACAAAAAGCCTTTACTTTGTTACTTTTTATCCTTCATATTGTATGAAAATGAAATTAATTGTATAAATCTCCAAAATATGTCCTAGGTAAGAATACCTTATTTTTGTTTTAATTTGACTACTAGTAAGCTGAGAATCTTATTATAAGGTTAGTGGCCACATATAATTCTTTTTTTGAATACTCTGTTCCTTTTCATAGCCCTGTTTCTTCCAAATTGATTGCTTTTAATTAATTAATAATTAATGGAGGATTTTTGTTTGGTAGTTGTTATATGTTGCAGATATTTTTTCTGTTGGTTTATCTCTGATCATGATGTGCTTTTGCTGTGTGATGGCTATCAATTTGTATGTGGTTAAATTTAACTTTTTAATTTGTTAGTCTTTTGTTTCCTGACTTCTATCTAGGCTTCTCGTCTTGCTCAGGAAATCCTCTCCTGCATCCAACATTGTAGGAAGTGTGTTTCTATTGTTTTAGTTTAGTGACTTTTTAGCATTCTTTTTTCTTTCTTTCTTTCCTCCCTTCTATCTTTCTGTCTGTCTCTTTCTCTATCTGTGTGGGTCTTTTTTTCCTCTTTCATTAAAAAAAATCTGGATTTCATTTTTATTTCTTTTGTGACTTTGGGATCAAGTTTTATATTATCTCATATTGGTCCCAGGTTTTCTTATAAGACCCAATCGTGACTCAATGAATTGCCCCCACTGAAATTTTCCTTCATAGACATTTTCCTTTCCTGTTATTTATCTCAGGGCCAAGATCCAAGGAGACTGTTGATCTGCCTTTTTCTAAGTTTTCCTGTCTGGCTTCCCCATGACCTGCATCAGTCATCCTGTCACCTCCAGTCCTCCTCCTCTTGTGTTCTCCAACACCCCGTGATTCTAAGTCAGTTTCCATTTTTGCCTTCATTAATCTTTTTCCTCTAGAGTAGTGGTTTGCAAACTCTTTCTTTTTTTTTTTTTAAACTCTTTCTTTAAAGGGCCAGATGATAGTATTTTAAGCTTTGCAACTACTCAGCTGTGCTATTTTAGCACAAAAGTAGCCTTAGACAATAACTTAGGAATGAGTGTTCCAATATAATTCTATCTTTAGACACTGAAATTTGAGTTAGGTTGGATTTTTACATGTCACAAATTGCATTCTCATTTTAATTTTCCCTCAACCATTTATAAAATGTAAAAGTCATTCTTAGTTCACATGTAATATTTAAATAAGTGGCGTTCAGGATTTTTTTTATTCATTTATTCACATGTGCATACATTGTTTGGGTCATTTCTTCCCCCTGCCACCCAACCCCCTTGCTTCTAGGCAGAACCTGTTCTGCTCTTATCTCTAATTTTGTTGAAGAGAAGACATAAGAATAATAAGAAAGACAAAGCGTTTTTGCTAGTTGAGTTAAGGATAGCTATACAGAGAGATCCCTAGCATTGCTTCCATGTACAAATATGTTACAACCCAAGTTGATTCATCTCTAACTGATCTTTACACTGGTTCCTGATCCCCTTCTCGTATTGACCTCTGTCACTTTAAGGTGTCTGTATTAGTTCCTCTCGAGTGGGGACATCAAATGCTTTCATGTTTTGGGTTTTCTACCTATTCCCATACCTCCAGTATGTGTTCTCCCCTTGTCATGTGACCCAAGTCCAACAACATTGGTGTATTTGCCCTAGATCTAAAGTCCGCATATGAGGGAGAACATACGATTTTTGGTCTTCTGAGCCTGGCTAACCTTGCTCAGAATGATGTTCTTCAGTTCCTTCCATTTGCTTGCAAATGATAAGACTTCATTCTTCATGACTGAGTAGAATTCCATTGTGTATAAATACCACATTTTCTTAATCCATTCATCAATAGTGGGGCATCTTCGTTGTTTCCATAACTTGGCTATTATGGGTGTGCAGGTGCCTTTGGAGTAGCCTGTGTAGCATACTTTTGGGTATATTTCCAGGAGTGGGATTGCTGGATCATATGGCAGATCTATGTTTAGATTTTTAAGAAGTCTTCAAATTTTTTTCCAGAGTGGTTGCACCAGCTTGCATTCCCACCAGCAGTATGAGGGTTCCTTTTTCCCCACATCCTCACCAACACCTGTGGTAGGTGATGTTTTGATGATGGCTATTTTAACAGGGGTGAGGTGGAATCTTATTGTGGTTTTGATCTGCTTTTCCTTTATGGCTAGAGATGGTGAGCATTTTTTCCTGTGGTTTTTGGCCATTTGAATTTCTTCTTTTGAGAAAGTTCTGTTTAGTTCAGTTGCCCATTTCTTTATTGGTTCATTGATTTTGGGAGAGTTTAGTTTCTTAAGTTCCTTGTATATTCTGGTTTTCAGTCCTTTGATGTATAGCTGGCAAATATTTTCTCCTACTCTGTGGGTGATCTCTTCAGTTTAGAGACCATTTGTTTTGTTGTGCAGAAGTTTTTTAATTTTATGTAATCCCATTTGTCCATTCTTTCTCTTTGTTATGCAGCTGCTGGGGTTCTATTGAGGAAGTCCTTGCCTATACCTGTTATTTCCAGAGTGTTTCCTGCTCCTTCCAGTACTAACTTCAGAGTTTGGGGTCTGATATTAAGGTCCTTGATCCATTTTGAGTTGATAGTAGTACAGAGTGATAAACATGGATCTAGTTTCAGTTTCTTATAGACGGGTAACCACTTTTCCCAGCAACATTTGTTGAAGAGGCTGTCTTTTCTCCATTGTATATTTTTGGCACCTTTATCAAAAATAAGGTGGATATAGTTGTGTGGATTCATATCCAGGTCCTCTACTCTGTCTGTTTTTTTATAAGTACCATACTGTTTTTATTGCTATTGCTTTGTAATGTAGTTTGAAGTTGGGTATTTTAAAACCTCCAGCATTGTTCTTTTTGGTGAGTTTTTATTGCCTTGGCTATTCTTGGCCTCTCGCATTCCAAATGAACTTTAGGGTAGATTTTTCTATCTCTGTGATGAAAGTCATTGGGATTTTGATGAGAATTGCATTAAACATGTAGATTGCTTTTGATAGTATAGCCATTTTTACTATGTTGATTCTACCAATCCATGAGCATGGGAGATCCTTCTATCTTCTGTAGTCTTCCTCCGTCTCTTTCTTCAGGGGTTTGTCGTTCTCCTTGCAGAGGTCATTTGCATCCTTTGTTAAGTTTACTCCTAGGTATTTGATTTTTTTTGAGGCTACTGTAAATGGAATTATTTCCATATATTCCTTCTCAGTTTGTTTGTTGTTGGTGTATAGAAAAGCTCATAATTTTTGTAATTTGATTTTGTATCCTGCCACCTTGCTATAGCTGTTTATGGTGTCTAGGAGTTTTTTGGGTCTTTTTGGTATAGAATCATATCATCTGAAAGTAGGGATATTTTCACAGTTTCTTTACTTATTTGTATTCCTTTTATTTCTTCTTCTTGCCTAATTGCTCTGGCTAGGAATTCCAGGACTATGTTGAATAGGAGTGGGGATAGTGGGCACCCTTGTCTTATTCCTGATTTTAGGGGAAATGGTTTTAGTTTTTCACCATTAAGCATGATGTTGGCTGTAGGTTTGTCATATTTAGCCTTTACAATGTTGAGGAACATTCCTTCTATTCCTAGTTTTCTTAGAGCTTTTATCATGAAGTGGTATTGGATCTTGTCAAAGGCTTTTCTGCATCTATTGAGATGATCAAGTGGTTTTTGTCTTTGCTTTTATTAATGTGCTGTATTATATTCACAGATTTGCATATGTTGAACCATCCTTGCATCCCTGGGATGAAGCCGAGTTGGTCATGGTGAATGATCTTTCTGATGTGTTGTTGGATTCGGTTTGCTATTATTTTATTGAGGATTTCTGCAACTATGTTCATTAAGGGAATTGGCCTGTAGTTCTCCTTTTTGGAGGTGTCTTTCTCTGGTTTGGGGATGAGAGTAATATTGGCTTCATAAAATGAGTTAAGTAGTGTTCCATCCCTTTCTATTTCATGGAACAGTTTAAGGAGGGTTGGTATTAGTTCTTTTAACATCTGATAGAAGTCAGCAGAGAATCCATCAGGTCCTGGACTTTTCTTTTTTGGGAGACTCTATTGCTGCTTCAATTTCATTTTGTGTTATAGATCTATTCAGGTGATTAATATCCCCTTGGTTCAGTTTTGGATGGTTGTAAGTATCTAGAAATCAGTCCATTTCTTTAAGATTTTCATACTTATTAGAATATAGGTTCTCAAAGAGGTCTCTGATGATTTCTTGGACTTCCATGGTGTTTGTTGTTATCTCCCCTTTTGCATTTCTGATGTTACTGATTTGGATTTTTTCTCTCCTCATTTTAGTCAGGTTTGCCAGGGGTTTGTAGATCTTACTTATTTTTTCAAAGAACCAGCTTTTTGTTTCATTGATTCTTTATATTTTTTTGTTTCTATTTTATTGATTTCAGCCCTTATTTTTATTATTTCTCTACTTCTGCTTGTTTTGGGATTTGCTTGTTCTTGTTTTTCTAGGAGTTTGAGATGTAGCATTAGGTCACTGATGTGAGATCTTTCTGACCTTTTAATATATGCACTCATGGCTATTAACTTTCCTCTTAGGACTGCCTTTGCTGTGTCCCATAGGTTCTGGTAGGTAGTGTTTTCATTTTCATTAACTTCCAGGAACCTTTTAATATCCTCTTTTGTTTCATCAATGTGTCATTCAGCTTCCAATTGTTTGCATGTTTTTACTGTTGTTTTTGTTGATTTCTAGTTTAATGCATTGTGATCAGATAGAATGCATGGTATTATTTCTATTTTCTTATACTTGCTGAGGCTTGCTTTGTGACCTAAGATATGATCTATTTTGGAGAAGGTTCCATGAGATGCTGA
The DNA here is from genome assembly GCF_047511655.1 of Castor canadensis. NCBI lineage: Eukaryota > Metazoa > Chordata > Mammalia > Rodentia > Castoridae > Castor > Castor canadensis. Next base: position 50,863,891 of record NC_133394.1, on the reverse strand, counting down.
GAAGAATGTATATTGTGTAGAAGTTGGATGAAATATTCTGTAGACATCAGCGAGGTCTGTTTGATCTATGGTGTGATTTAGTTCTAGAATTTCTTTATTGATTTTTTGTTTGGATGACCTATCTGGTGGTGACAGGGGGGTATTAAAGTCTCCCACTACCACTGTGTTGGAGTCTATATATGTTTTTAGGTCCTTCAGAGTATGTTTGATGAAATTAGGTGCATTGACATTGGGTGCATATAAGTTGGTAATTGTTATTTCCTTTTGGTGTATTTTTCCTTTTATTAGTATGGAGTGTCCTTCTTTATCTCGTTTGATCAATATAAGTTTCAAGTCTACTTTGTCTGAGGTAAGTATTGATACTCCTGCCTGTTTTCAGGGGCCGTTGGCTTGGTAAATCTTCTTCCAGCCTTTCACTGTCAGCCAGTGCTTATTTCTGTTGATGAGATGGGTCTCCTGTTGGCAGCAAGTTGTTACATCTTCCTTTTTAATCCAGCTAGTCAAATGGTGTCTTTTGATGGCAGAGTTAAGTCCATTAACATTCAGTGTTCGTATTGATAGGTACGTGGTGATTCCTGTCATTTAGTTGTCTTTGTTGTTTAAGGGTTTGATTGTGTGCAGCTGAATCATTGTTACTCTCTACTTTCTTGCCTTTTCTTCTCCTGTGGTTTGGTACTGCCTGCCCTTTCATGGTTTTGTTTGCTTTCACTTTCTGTGTGCAGAATTCCTTGGAGAATCTTTTGTAGTGGTGGCTTGGTGGTCATATATTGTTTTAGTTTCTGCTTATCATGGAAGACTTATATTGCTCCATCTATTTTGAATGATACTTTTGCTAGGTAAAGTATCCTAGGGTTGAAGTTATTTTCATTCAGTGCCCAGAAGACGTCACTCCATGCTCTTCTTGCTTTTAAGGTTTCCATTGAGAAATCTGAGATTTTGATGGGTTTACCTTTGTATGTTATTTGTTTTTTCTTTCTTATAGCCTTCAATATTCTTTCTCTATTCTCTGTGCTTGTTTTAATGATAATATGTTGAGGGGATAGTTCTATTTTGGTCAAGTCTGTCTGGTGTCCTGGAGGCTTCCTGTACCTGAATGGGCATAGTTTTCTCTAGATTTGGGAAATTTTCTGTTATTATTTTGTTGAATATATTATGAATTCCTTTTGCTTTCACCTATTCCCCTCCAATAGCCATGATTCTCAGGTTTGGTCTTTTGATGGAGTCAGTGAGTTCTTGAATATTCCTTTCATAGGCTTTGAGTTGTCTGACTAATAGTGCTTCAGTTTTTCCTTTAATTACCATTTCATCTTTGAGTTCTGAGATTCTGTCTTCTGCTTGTGTCTAGTGTGCTGGAGTGGCCTTCCATTTTGTTTTATATTTCTGTTTCATTCTTATTTCTGAAGTTTTCCATATGGTGGGTCACTTCCTCTTTAATATTGTCCTTAATTCATTTATCTCTCTATTTATGGTCTTCTCTGTTTCACTTTGGTGGTTATTTAGGGCTCCTATGATTTCATTTATTTGTTCTTGTATTTTCTCATATTCTTTATTTTTGTTGTCTTGGAATTTCTTGAGTGCCTCCTGTATGTTTTGGTTGACCATGTCTAGTAACATCTCTATGAAATTCTCATTGATTACTTGCAGGGTTTCTTCTTTCAGAGTGTTCTTGTAGGGTTCGTTGGGTTCCTTGGCTTAGTTTATCTTTGTTTTGCTGGAGTCTGGATCTGTGTATTTGTTTTCTTCATTTCCCTCTGAATCTTGTATTAATTTATTTTTGGGGGGAGAATGGTTTCCATCCCTTTTTCATCTTCCCATCCTTCCACTTGGTACTGTTTCTGTCCCTGGTCTCTGTGTAATTTAGTATTAGCTAACTTACAATAGTAAAGCTAACAAAACCAAGAAAGGAGGAGAAAAAAGCAAAAGCAAAAGCAAAAAAATATCCCTATTTAAGGAACAGTAGAATTTCAGTCTTAGTAGTTCTGGTTGTTATTCCTTTAGCATCCAGTCGTATTTGCTTGTGTCTCCTAGGCATGTTTGGAGCTGGCGTCTGGTGGTGTTGGAGCCCTCTTGTGGTGATGGTGGCCTGGTGAGCCCACAGGGTGGAGGCCCAGTGGGCTGATGGGAGGTGGCCCAGTGGGCCCGTGGGATGGAGGCCCTGCAGGCCCACAGGCTGACAGGGAGTGGTGGTGTGGGGGTGGCGGCCCGCCTGTTCTTCCAGTATATTGTGGAATGGAGAATCCTTTCACAGGCTCGGGGTTCAGGGTGCCAAAGCTTTAGCCATGTGTGTCTCCAGTGTCTCGGCAAGGTCCCTGATTCATGGAGCTCATGCAGTCTGTGTCTGTGTCCCAGTTGCCATTTTGGATCCTCCACATTCAGGATTTGACCTGACTTCTAGAGCCACCAGTTAGGGCTTCTCCTCTGTTGTCCTGGATACCCCTCTAAACAAAGTCACAGGTAACACACACACACAACTCCAAGCAACTCACTTCTCTGAACCAATGTTAGCATATCTAAAGCAGTAAATTTTTGTTACTTAACCTTCCCCTCCAAATTCTGGAGTTGTTTTTTCTGTGGGTATTAAACTACTCTCTTGTTTAATCCAGTAAATATTACATGAATGCATTTTATTTTGGAGAGAATTATCTTTTACTTGCAGTAACATTTCAAACATTGGAATTTCTTCACAGCCATGTAGACTATTCTTACAAGATCATGTCAATTTAAAAAATATTTTTGTAGAAACATTAATGCTTTCTTGGCACACAAAGTTTTGTTTAGTCAACTACAATCTTTTTTTGTGTGTGAAAGAATTGTTGTTACTGTTGTTTTTTTGAGACAGTCTCCCTAACTAGCAATCCTCCTGCCTCCCAAATGCTGAGTATACAAGCATTCACCATTACCCAGCTTTCTTTGTAAAATATCTCTACTACAAGAGTCTACAGTGATGTAAGTCATAGGTTAATGGGCTTTTGGACAAATTATAATCTGTGGTTAAAAAATAACATATTCAATGTCTTATAGGCTATGAATTACTTCCATACATGTTCTGTTAAAAATTAATTTTAAATACATAAAACAAATTTACAAAATTAAGAGCAGAAAATACTAAAATACTGATCAATTCTCCCTTCCTCACCACTCTGGACTCAACCTATTTTGGGAAAAACCCATGGTGTTTTTTTACAGTAAACACCATGGTATTTAGATAAATTGCTTAGCAGTGACCAATGTGTACTCATTAACTGTTGGGGGGGAACTCCTTACCAGAGAATGGAGTCAGATTTATTGAGCTCCTAATTTGTGTTAGTTGAAGTCCTCCCTCCATATCATCCTTTTTTCAAATACAATATCTTAGACCTGGGAGGCCTTAGTAACTTTGCAAGGGTTGTCCAGGTTGCTGAGAGTAGAGCCAGATCTGAATACATAGTCTGCATCTACATGGACATTTCCTCTTAAAGAATTCAGCTTCAAAAGCCTAAGCTTTCAGACACATACAGCAACTTAGTAGTTTCCCCTTACTTGTGGTTTTATTTTGCATGGTTTGAGTTATCTGAAGTCTGAAAATATTCAATGGGAAATTCAGAAATTAAACAATTCTTAGTTTATGTATTTACACATTTTTTTATTGGTGTTAGAGGTTGAACTCAGAACTCACACATGCTAGCAATTCATAAATTTTAAATTGCCATTCTTAGTAATAGGATGAATCTTGTACTGCCTTGCTATGTCTGGCTTTGGGTGTGAATCATCCCTTTGTCCAGAATATCTACACTATATACTTACCTCCCATAAATCATTTGGTAGCCCTTTTGGTAGTGAGACTGATTGTCATGGTATCACAATACTTGTGTTCAAGTAACACTCATGTAATAGCCTAACACCACCTCACAATGCCTACATCATTGCCTTTTATAAAGCATTGACACATCTCACATCATTGCAAAATGGGTGAGCATCGTTCAGTAAGATATGTGAGAGGGCACATATGTGACACTTTTATTGCAATATGTTGTTATAATTGTTCTATTTTATCAAAAATTGTCATTATTAATTTCTTACTATGCCAACTTTTCAAATTTAACTTTATCCTAGGTATATATGTATAGGAAAAAACATGGCATGTACAGGGTTTTGTAATACCTTCAGTTTCAGGCATCTGCTTGGGATCTCAGAACATAGCCCTCATGGGTAAGGAGAAACTACACTGTGTATGAAGATTTTTGCCTGCCATTTACTCTTCTGTAGACACAAAGACATATCTTGAAACAACTGGAAGCATTTAAGGCAATATTATAAAATGAGAATGTATTGCTTCTTTCCATTGAAATAGAAATGACTTTCGGATCTGTGGTTACATTTCCTTTAACAAAACAAAAAAAATCATTCACAAAATTAAGTCATTCTGACAGTATCATTTGTGTTGGGATCCTTTTGTTGTGTTTTGTCACATTACTCCATTAAATATGAGATATTTAGTTAGATATCTAGATATTAGTCTTTAATGTTTGTCAGGACAGACTGGACAGAGCCCCACTGTTCCACAAATGTTGGAGAACAATTCAAGTATCTGGTTCTACATTTTAAAATTTTAACTTCATAAGAATATTCTGCTTAAACAAGAAAGGAAATCTACTTTTTTCTTTTCTCTGCTTCCTTCATATCTCCTTCTATAAATATTCCTTTATTGTTCTTCTTTGCATACTCTTTGAATTTTGAACAGAAATTATTCCAGATGATAATGCAATGAACATTTTCTAAGTACTTGCTTTAATGGTGTTTATAGAAGGTTTTTTTTTTCATACATGTGTGCTCTTAAAAGAAATGTCCACAGTGTCTACTAAAACTAGTCAAACAAGCTCCTCTTGAGCCATAAAGTTGACTAAGATTTTATCATTACCGGGTTATTACAACCATTTAGGAAACTTCAATATATTTTGTTGTAAATTCTCAAGATGTTAGTTAATGTGAGAAAAAAACATCTGAAATAATAAGGGGTATATGCAATGTAATTGGAAAACAAACTAAAAGCATAAATGCTATGGTCTAAATGTTAAAAAGCTAAACAGGGCTAAAAATACAATTCCTAAAGTCATTAATCATTTGACAGGTGATCATGACCTTCTCTGAAATATGGGGTTCTAGGATATGGTATCACTTTTACTGTGGGAAAAATTAATGTACTACAAAAAATTTGAGAAGACATGTTTTTGTTACAAATATGTTTGGCTGTAACTGAGAGCTGAAAATAATAGCAACTTAAACTAATTTAGAGTTTATTTCTCTTTCAAGGAAAGAAACCAGAAGTAGCCTGTTCAAGGCTGGTTTGTTGGTTCCACAATTATCAGGACACCAGACTCTTACTTGCTTGTAATTCTGTCATCCTTACTATGGCACCTTAGAGACCAAGGTAGCTTCTCAAGCTCCAATCATCACCTTTGCCTTATAGTCAGCAAGAAGGCAGAAGTGGAACAAGGATACTTCCTAGAAGTAATACTGGGAACATTTCTACCTAAATGTCATTGATAAAAATTTAGTTATGGTTCAGAACTTTATTTGGGGGTGATGAAAAAGTTCTGGAGATAGATGGTGATGATAACTGTACAACATTGTGAATGTACTGAATGCACTCTACAGTTAAAATGGATAAAATGATAAACTTTATGTTACATATATTTTACCATAAACAAACAAACATATCCATATAGAAGGAGAGGAGGCTGGGGAATGTGTTATTTTGGACAGCCACTGGCCCTCCTAAAATTCTGAAGTTCCACTGCTAAAAGAAAAGGAGGTTAAGTATTGGGGAATATCTAAGCAGTCTTTAAAACACGTGTAATGGCAGAAAATAGAAAGAACCACAACAAACAAAAAGCAATATAGAAAGTCATGAATAACCTATGAAGTGAATTGATAATTATGTTTTTATCAGAGGTAAAAGAAATGTCAGACCAATCTTTATGTTTTTAACGTTTATTCAGTGGCATTGCCAAAGCATGGAATCAAGCATATTTTGGAGAAGGATCTGGGCTGATAATGTTGGATGAAGTACGCTGCACTGGGAATGAGCTTTCAATTGAGCAATGTCCAAAGAGCTCCTGGGGAGAGCATAACTGTGGCCATAAAGAAGATGCTGGAGTGTCCTGTACTCCTTTAATGGGTAAGAATCTCACCCCCTTAATGTGTCAACCTGTCAACCACTGCCCTCAGCACCACTTGGGCTGGCCTCAAACTTCCCTTGTTACCAAATGAACATATGAATAATTCTCCCAAATAAAACTAAAAATAAATCTAACACAAAACATGTATTAAAATTCTGTCCCCTTACTCCTAGATATTTTGGGATTTTTCAATTAAAAGTCCTATATAGCCAGATTAGAAAATATGACTTTGTTGCAGTGTATGGTACCCAATAATAATTTATCAATGGGCAATGATAAATTCCAGAGATTAGGTGTTACATTACATCTTTAGTCCATTCATTGACTTACTTTCAGAATGCATTTATAACTGATGCAAAACTGTATTGCTCTGATTGTTAAGGCACACTGCTTAATAAACCAAATTAACTTTGCTATGCTCAATTTTCAGACTATTCCAAACTGCAGTATGCCTATCCAAATAGGTCATTTGTATAAGAAGGGCATCTCTGAGTGCAAATTTATGTGTGCCTGTATGTGTTTATGTACTTACATGTTTGGAGGGAAGAGGAAAAAAAATTAAAAGGCAAGAGAAGTTGGGTTATCATAAATCCATTGCTTCTATGGTATGTTAATTTTTTCACTGCATTGATAAAATTCTTTAAGGGAGGGAGAATTTATTTTGGCTCATAGTTTCAAAGCTTTTAGTCCATAGTCCTTATTGTTGCTGTTTCTGGGTCCATGGCAGGACATCATGATGCAGGAAACATGTGGCAGAGGATCCTCATCTTATGCCACCGAAAGCAGAAAGAGACAAAGAAGGGGCTGAGACAAGATATAGCTCCTGAAGGATACACCCCCAATGACCTAGCTTCCTCCAGCTAGGCTTTACTTCCTAAAGTTTCCAGAAACTCCTAAAAGAGTGCTACCACTTGGGGACCAAGCCTTCAATAATGAGCCTGTGTAGAGACATTTCATATTGAAATGCAACATTTGGTAAAAAGAACTTGGGGAAAAAAATTTCAGTTTAATCTTTAAGAAAAATCAAAATAACTTCTTAGGGCCCATGGAATACTGAATTTATACCTTTTTACTGATGTCTATATATACTGTTGTTTTTATTAGCAACACAACACATTTATATACAATAGAAATTTATAATTTATACCAGAGAACTTCTTTCCTTGAGCTTTTGCCATTTCACCTTTTTATAAATGATGATAGTCTTGTATTATTGCTGTGATGTCCAGATGACATAATATGTGTCATAGTGCTTTGCACACAGTGAAATATTATATTAATAAAAGGTTCTTTTTCTAAAAGACCTTAATTTGCTGTAAAAGATCCCAGAATTCATGAAAGTTTTGACCTTTACTCAAATTATTTGTATTTGACTATGGAGGGGAGAAGTATTTGGATTATTTTGGATGGAAATGGATTTTAAATCTACTTGTTTTGGAATTAAATTTATTGTACTATGTATCTGTGTAGAAAATGTTTATAGAATTCTCTGGGAATTCCTTCTTCATTGAACTAATAAGATTCATATTTCTGATCTGTATTATCAATAAAAGAACAAAAGCAAGACATGTGTCCCAGTTTTTGTAACTCGTGAATGCCTAAGAGGCATTGACATGATTGATTTTTCTTTATCCAGAATAGCTTTTTCTGCCTTCATTTTTGTTGGCAGTTAAAATTTTGAACTATTTCTATGTTACTATGTTTTGTTTGTTTTTAAATGTCAGTGAACAGTACTGCTTAAATTTAAGGAGAATGAAGTTATGGGAAATTTCCAAAATATTACTTCATCTAGAGAAATAAAAATAAATACTTCAGAATTATATCAGAATATTGTTTCTACTCACAAAATAGGAGTAAAAATGTTAGGAAAGATATATGTTGTGTCAAACTTAGAAACAATGTCATGACCTCAAGTTATTGAGCATAATTGAAACTTTATTAAAAAACTTAGAGAAAGGCCTGAATATGTTGATATTTCTGATAAAATGAAAGTGTTTTTTTCTTTCTTTTTTTTTTGATAATTGGTTTTCTTAGTCTCTGTATCTCCTTCTTGTCACAGATGGGGCCATCAGACTTGCAGGTGGGAAAGGCAGCCATGAGGGCCGCTTGGAGGTGTACTACAGGGGACAGTGGGGGACTGTCTGTGATGATGGATGGACTGAGTTGAATACATACGTGGCTTGTCGACAGCTAGGATTTAAGTAAGGTTCATTGATATGGAGCAGCTAAATGCCAAATTGTGTCTTTAAAAGTCTTATTGTGTAATTCTTGTTATTTCTGAAATATTGAAAATGTTTATCTATCTATCTATCTCTCTATCTATCTATCTATCTATTTCTATCATCTACCTGACATTTTCTGAGATGATGAATAGTCCTTTCTGGACATTTATTACACTTACCTTTCCTGCCACCACTCCGTTTCTTGAACAAACTGGTTGAAGTTGGGAGTGATTTCTAGGTCCCTTTGTTTCTATTCAAGTAAGACTTTGAATGCTTGATTTTATTCTGATGCATCAGCAACTATTGGATATTGTTAGTTTGGACATCATTGTGTCTAAAATTGCAAAAAAGTCTAGTGTGACAAATTACATTATTTTTTTTCTCAGAAAATGAGAATTATCACTTTTATTCAAGAAAAATAGCACTGTTGTCATGAGATGACCTTTAGAACTTGCCTTTGACCTTACCCACTTAAAAGCTGAGTATCCCACTTTGGGGAATATATTTCATGTCACATGCATAATGCATTCCAGTGTACAGACTTAATTGGTTGAAGTAATTGTAAATGATGCTTTTGAGCTAAATATTTGAATGAAGCCCATGAATGCTCATTCTTTCTTGTTTTCCATATTTCTGTATTATGCTTGAAGTGTATTCTTATATCTAAAAAATTGGCAACATTATTACATTGCAGCTTGAGTTAAAGCTAATTATAAGTGTTTATTAAACCTTAAAAGTTTACATTCTAGGTGGACAAAACCATGCTTAAACATGTGTTTTATAGTTTATAAAAGTAATACAAAATAAAGACAGTTTAGAAAAGAAAGAAAATTTAAAACTCTCCATAGTTTTTCCATTCTTGTAGTCTAATTGTAATTTGCATGTGTGTAACTTTGTCCCCTTTCTAATAGTGGACATGACTTTTGTGTCCACATTGTTTATGTTTATCTTGTTACATAGCACAAGTTTTGATGGTAGCATAAAATCCATTAATATTCTATACTATAATTTATGTAATACTCAGGTTAATTTTTAGGCTAAAATTAATTTTGTGTTATCTGCTCTGAAGATATAAATATGTATAATTGTCCCATATTTTGAATTTTCTTGGGCCGAGCAGTTATTCAAATTATTAAGTCAAGGGGTATAACATAACTGTTAAATAAATTCTGACATGTAATGAATAGGAATTGCTGAGTACATTTTATGTCTAAATGTATCTCTGTTACACTGACAACTGTACCATGTTCTCATGGATTTGGAAAGATTTATAATTCCCATTATTTACCATTTATTTTTATTTTTATTCCTTATTAATGAAAATAACCAAATGATTATTTCTCTAGATTTCCTTCTATATTTTATTTATTATTTGTCTCATAAATCCACTCAGCTTTTTCTTCATAGAAAGATGTCCAGACTTACTGGTTTGAAAATGTTGTCACTAATGTCTTGGTCTAAGCATCTGTTACATATAGTTGACAGAAGAATTTTTAAAAGATGATATTCATTTGAAATGAGAAAAAGGGTTAACCTTGGGTTTATTTGTACACATGCAATCCCAAAGTAAAGTAATTTCCTGATACATGTTATGTAGTTGAATAGGACAGGTGGTAATCATATAAATGCATTTTCTGGAAAAATGGCAGAAGTTGAAAGTAATAACAGTATGAGCCTTAGGTTAATAACTTTTCTAGCGAAGGGTTGATTAGTTAGCAAAACAAAATAGAAAAAGCCTTAAAACAACTAAAAGTTGCATTGTTTTAATTTATTAAATGTTCATTTAAATAAATTTAATAAACAATTACATAGGAAAACAATTGGGAAAATTTATGGTGAATAGAAAGGGCTCCTCATATTCTTAATGTTGGAGTAATAAAAGCATCAAGTAAGGGAAATTATTGGCATAAAATTTATAGCTAACAGTTGAGTATAATAGACTCTTAGAACAGTAAGACTCCTTAAAGATTGTTAAGCTCACTGATTTCTGGAGGTTTTGAATTGTTTGGGACAAAAGGAAAGTCAAGACTGAGGACTAAAGAAGGTACAGACTGATATAATTGCCAGTTTTAAAATTTTACAGGTCTTTCCTGGTTTAAGGTAAAAATTATTATAATACATATAATAGGTAGTACAGTGTCAATTAGAACACAAATGTAATTTATAAAAATTAAAAATTTAAATTTATATAACCATATGAAAAGGTAAAGAACATTTTCTCTCATGATTTTGTTGGGCTGACATGAGAATGTTATCATTTCTTGAAAATTAAGTGAGTTAACATACTTTTCATTTTGGAGATGAGGCTTAGAGAAGCTAATGAACTCAAATGAACTTGTCAGACAAGTGGTTCACAGTGTTTCTTCCATGCTCAGGAAGTTGAGGTTTATCTCTTGGCATTCTCTCTAGTTGGTAGACTAAATTGTAGACAAGAGACAAGAATGAATTACCCATTGAATTTACACATTGAATTAATCAAAATTCTTCAGAGAATTAAAATGTGTGATGAAGTAAACACAGTTTTGAGTCTTCAAGGTAAGAGAAAAACCAAATACTTAGCCTCTAAGTCATGGCACTTAATTAAGTTGGTTGTTTTACGGTTTCTTGAAACTTGAGACAGCATTTCCATGCACAATGTATTTTGTTGCCACAGATATGGCAAACAAGCCTCTGCAAACCATATTGAAGAAAGCACAGGGCCCATATGGTTGGATGACGTCAGCTGCTCAGGGAAGGAAACCAGTTTCCTTCAGTGTTCCAAGAGACAGTGGGGACGACATGATTGCAGCCACCGGGAAGATGTCGGCATTGCCTGCTACCCTGGCAATGATGGGCACAGACTGTCTCTGGGTGAGGACTGTTCACAGCTCCTGAGTTCTCCTAGTTCAGTAGCCACTGCATCTCCAACCACTGGTCTGAGTTTGAACTCAGGGCCTCACACTTGCTAGGCAGGGGTTCTACCACTGAGCCATGCCCCGTAATCTTTTTTTGCTTTAGTTATTTTTTGTATAGAGTCTCAAGTTTTTGCCCAGGGCTGACGTTGCACAGCAATCCTCCTTCCTATGCCTTCTAAGTAGCTGGGATTATAGATGTGTTGGTCAGCTTATTGGTTGAGATGGTGTCTTGATAATGTTTTACCCCAGCTGGCCTCAAACCTAGATCTACCCTAGTAGCTGGGATTACAATTAAGCTTTTTGTCTTTGTTTTTTTTTGTTGTTGTTGTTTCTAAGTCTGTTTCCCAACAAAAATAATCTTTTGAGTCTCTCCACTGACATAAATTTGTTTTCATTACCTAGAAGTCTAACTTTCTCACTAAAAATATCTATAATCATGTTTATGACAGATAGAAGAATGTATAATAGCCATTCCATTGTTCCTTGGTTACCTATTCTGATTTTCATTGACTGAATTCTAATGAGCTGTTTAGGACCTGATTTAAAAAAGAGATTATTCACTTCTCCCATCTTGTGATTCATTTCTTCTCTAGTCTTGAGACCTGTTTGATTCTTTGTTATCCACCATCTGTTGTTTTTTCAATTTTCTCAGTGCTTCTAGGGATTCATTGGAGTTAGCCACCCTTCTTTCTAAAATAGGCTGTTATTCTAAAAACCCACCAGGGACCTTTCTTGCTTCCCAATTACAAAATTTATGTTTGGGTAATAGGTAAGTATCTTCTCTAACAGTTACAAAATAATTATGGATAAAGATCTTCAAAGAGCAATTAAACATTCTTGACAAACTTCCTTCAGGAAAGCAGAATAAGCATGAGTGGAAAACATAGAGGGTGAAATATTCAAAATACTTACCAGGATACTATGATAGCTACGGTATACATCAACACATGTATTTTTGTGTATGTATAAGTGGGTGTTAAAATAATCATAAGTGGTCCTTACTTTTTTTTCTATTTATTTATTGTTGTACTGGGGGTATATTGTGACATTTACAAAAGTTCTTACAATATATCATAATTGAATTCACCCCCTCCATCATTCTCCTTTATCCTCCCTCCCTCTATCCCTGGAATAGTTTCAATAGGTCTCATTTTTCCATTGACATACATGTGTACATAATATTTCTACCATATTCACCCTCCTGAACCCTCAGGATTGAATCAGTCCCCTCTTTTTCTATTTTGTGAAGCTAGTGTAAAGTAATAAAAAGTGTCAGTCTATAATATTAACCACATTACAAACTTTAAATCCATCAAACTGTATGGATGATTCTTCATTGTACTGTAAATTGTCATGACAACTCAGTATACTAATTTAGCACTGTGCACATTAAAAAGGCAACATCTTACTTCATCCCTTGTAGGCCATTTTTCCAATTTTCTTTCTTTTCATTTGTTCTTTTTCCTCACCTCTTTCTTATGGAGGATTTATAATCCTCCTGTGATTATGTAAAGAATGTGGTTTGTGGAGGGAGAATCTACTTGCTAGATCCATTGGCTATTGATGCATGGGTTTATGTCTGGATCTTCTATTCTGACCCATTGGTCTTCCTGTCTGTTTTTGTGCCAATACCATGCTGTTTTTATTATTATGGCTTTGTGTATAGTTTGAGGTCAGGTATTGTGATGCCTCCAGCATTGGACTTTTTGCCCAGAATTGCTTTCAATTCCCTTTCAAGAACTGAAAATCTGGTTGGGTGCTGGTGGCTCATGTCTGTAATCCTAGCCATTAAGAGGCAGAGATCAAGAGGATTGCAGTTTGAAGCCAGCCCCAGGCAAATAAATAATTCATGAGACCCTATCTTAAAATTACCCAACACAAAAAGGACTGGTGGAGTGGCTCAAGTGGTAAAGTGCCCGACTAGTAAGTGTGAAGCCCTGAGTTCAAACTCCTGTACCACAAAAAGAAAAAAGAATTGAAAACCTAATGATTTTGTAAGATGGCTAAAATTAGGTTCAGAAATATTATGTTCATTATTTGTTTTACAAACCATACAACTTACATTTAAAAATATTCTAAAATTTTTATTTTTAAAGTACATGAAACACTTCCCTAAAATTACTGGGGTACAATATAGAGATCTAATTCCATATTCATATATTTTCTTCATATCGAACCAAAGATCCAAAAATGTGAAAATCAGAAACTTTAAGAATTCATTAGTTTGAATTTGTTCTTTGAGGATCACCTTTCACCATATTTGTAAACCCCCCACACAAATATCATATACGTTAATAAAAAATGTAAAGTTTCAAATATTCTGTGTTTTATAACATAGCTAAAACTCTCAAGTTTCTGTTAGCTATTAGTAAGCAATAAATAGAATAGGCATTCAACAAACACTTATTTATTTGGACTTCACCATATGATTCTGCTGTATTATAAGCACCATGAAGTATATATGATTAAGTATAGAAACCAGAGCCAACAACACTGGGTGCAAGGAAGAAGGATGCATAAGTAATAATGGATTTGAGAAGTAAAAATAGGATGTGTCAATCTTGCTTACAGTGCTGCCTTTTTTTAGTTAACAAATGTAAATTTGGTAATTTTCTGTTGGTTGAAACATATATTAAGTGATATTTTGTTCATTGTTCATTAGCTTCCTGTTTCCGCCACCTTAGTTCTGATCATTTTTACCATGCTTGTTTGTATTAACTAAATTCTGGAGTTCTCCTGAAGCTGGGTGACTTTTCCAGTAACTAGGTCAAATGTACGTGTATTAGTTTGCTTGGGTTGCTCTAACGAAGTTCTACAGATTGAATGGGTTAAACACAGATATTTATGTTCTCATTGGAGTTCAAAATCAAGATCTTGGCAGGGCTGGTTCCTTGAAAAGGAACTGTGCAGGAAGTGACATTTGTTGGCAAATCTCCCCATCTCTTCACATTGTCTCCTCTCTGAGGATAACTCAGTGTCCAAATTTCTTCTTTTTATAAGGAGGCCATTTGTATTGAATTAGGATCCATCCCAAGGACTTCACAATTCCACCTGCAACAGCATGCCAGCTTCAGTGAGGGCATTAAATTAAACAGCATCATATTTTTCAGTGTGGATAGAGGTATCTGACACTCTACAAATGACTTCATTTGCATAATGTAGTCACAGTTATCCCTCTCTGTTTCTCAATTTGTAAATCTTTTTATGATTTAGGTCTTTGCTTTGGAATCAATAGTGAATAGAAGGCTTTAAGTGGAAATTGACTTTGTTAACTGCCTTCATTTTTTTCCCCCTCTTTTGGCATTAGACCCATTTGAGTTACCCATATACACTAAGGTTTATTTGTTTATGCCTTCCTAGAAAGCTTATCCTTAGAGTATAAATTTCTAGGTATTTTCATGGATTTTTAAAAAGGACATGAAACAAAAACTAAGCTAATATTCTTTTACTATTAGAAGTTAATTTTAATAAAATAATGCACAGTTTTTTAGTATGATTTATTTTCTCCTGTATTTATTCATTAAGCAAACAGCTATTTTACATCCTTTAGAGGCCAGATGGGGATGCAGAGTTGAGCAAGGTGAGCACTTTGCCTTCATGATTTCAAAGACATAAAAGTGAATACAGGTTTTTACTGATAGCTCTTCTCTCTGTCTCGCTCTCAAAAACTGTTGTTGATTGCATTGTATGCCTGATTTAAAAAAAAAACTATTTTGTAATGTCTCATGTTTTGGCAAAAGTTTGCTTGGTTTGGCTTTTCTAATACTTTTGAATCATGACTAGGTTTTCCTATCAGACTGATGGATGGAGAAAATAAGAAAGAAGGACGGGTGGAGGTTTTTATCAACGGCCAATGGGGAACAATTTGTGATGATGGATGGACTGATAAGGATGCAGCTGTGATCTGCCGGCAGCTTGGCTATAAGTAAGGAAAACCTATTTGGAATGGTTATTCGATAAACATTTCTGATTTTGTAGGCTTATTTTAAAGAGTTACTCCATACCTAAAATTTGTTTCTGTCATTCAGTTGAGAATACTGGCAGCATGTTGATTTGATTCAGAATTATAAAGAAGTAGTAAGTAGAAACTAGTTAAATTTCTCCATTTTTCTCAAGAAATATACACTATGTCACATAAGCAAGGTAGCTTTTTATCTAATAACAATATAGTCTAACAAAGTCTGACTATTCATAATACTGCTTCCCTAAGCCAAAGGTAGTAACCTTTCCCCTGTGGTTTACGCTTTAGTCCTGCAACCTTTTAAAGGTCATTAGGTGACCAAAATTACAGGTGGTTCCTGTTACTCAGGGAGTCATGTTCTACAAAGTGACTGTGAGAAGAGGTGGCAAATACTGAGTCACTGCTCCTAGAGCTGAGATCAGCACTCTGCCTTCTTGTTTCAGCTCTCATGCTTGTGAACAGTTGTCCTTTTTTTTAATCTCTTTAGTGTCTTTTATTTTATTTTGCCTTTCTGTGCCATTTTTGACTGTTGATTTCTTTCTTTAAAATAGTCCTGAAGCATAGTGTGGGAGTGCCATGTAGTGTTCCTTAGCACAAAAGGCTGTTGATGTGCCTTATGGAGAAAATCCAGGTGTTAGATGAGCTTCGTTCAGCATGAATTATAGTGAGAAAAACATGGCAATAAGAAGACTGTGAAGGGGATATTTGTTTACAGTATGAAATGAGAAAATACAAAGATCTGAGATCTGAAACAGAAGTCGGCTCATCGCCTGTTACACCTCACCTGGGCAACTCATATTTTTGCTGGCTCTGCATGTCCACAAGAACAGTGAAAGTTGCTTTTGGAGTAAGAAAAATACAGAGAAGTTACAATTTAGAGCTAATGCACATAACTTATAATAGATTACTAATAATGGTTTGAATTTAACAATGGTACTTACTTGTGTATCTATAAGTATCTTTAAATAATGATCAATTTAGTTGGTTATTTCCATGTAGATATTTTATTTTGAAAAGTATTTCTTGTTTAATAAAAATGCAAATGTTTTCTCATGACTCAGATGCTACTTCAATTTTATGCTTAGTTTTTAGACCTAGTTGCAATCCCACTTGTCTTATGGTCGTGGGTGCATTATTTATGATACAGATGTTCAGTTTTCAAAACATGGGTGGTAGAGGAAGTTAGAAAGAGTCTATGTTAGATACAAGGTGAATCTAGCCAATGATTTATTTTAAATTTCTTTTGCTCACATTTCTATTACTCCTTCTTCTATTTGAAAAAAAAAAGTTATTCTTGTTCTTGTATTACATTCTCAGTGCATTTCCTTTACCCAAATTTCACTATTAATAGATATTGCTGCTTCATATTGGCTCTTTGGTCATGGCTTTGCTCCTTTGGTAGAGATGATCCAAGGAACTAGTATTACCTTTGGAAATATGAAGGGTACGATTGGCATCAAATTTGATTGTAAATTGCCTCCCTCAGCCAAGTTTAAGGAGAGAAATTCCTCCGTATATCTGCCAATGCATTATTACTTTTTTTTTTACATCTTTATTATTTTGGTCATCATTTAGTTTATTTAATGTTCAACTTGAAGATGAACTTTAGGATGGCATTATCAAAACAAAACAAATGATAAGTGTTGCTAAAGATATGAGAAATTGGAACCCTTATACATTGTCGGTAGGAATGTAGATTGATGCAGATACCTTGAAAAACAGTATGGAGGTTTCTCAAAAAATTAAAAATAGAGCCAGGAGCTGATGGCTCACACCTGTAATTCTAGCTACTTGGGAGGCTGAAGTTGGAAGGATCATAGTTGGAGGCAAATAGTTCACCTGACCCTATTTTCATATTTACCAGAGTAAAATGGACTGGAGGCCTGGCTTAAGCAGTAATACAAAATCCTGAGTTCAGACAGAGTCTAATAAATAAGTAAGTACGTAACCAAAAAATCAAAACAAACAGACAAACAAAAAACAAAAAAATTAACCTAAAAATACAACTGTCATATGATCTGGTCATCCCACTTCTGGGTACATAGCCAAAAGAAGTAAAATCAGGATATCAAAGGACTATCTGCATTTCCATGCTCATTGTAGTTATTCACAATAGCCATGATATGGAAGCAAGCTAAATATCCATAGACGGATGAGATCATAAAGAAAATGTTTTACACACACAAAAGGGATGCTATTCAGCCTTAAAACAGAGGGAAATCCTGCCATATATGACAACTAGAAGCAGGAAATAGAATGGCCGTTGTCTTTCTATGAGAAATTGCTTCTCAGTAGGTATACGGTCTCTATTGTTCGAGATGAGTAAGTTCTGGAGAAGTGCTGTATGACCTAGCTCCCCTGGTTAACAATTCAGTACTGTGCACTTTGAAATAAGTTAAGAGGATAGATCTCGTGTTGTGTTCTTTCCCAAACCAAACAAGAAGAAATAAACAAAAAGAATGAACACAAGGACATTTTCATAGGTAGTAGATATGTTTAGTCCCTTGTTTGTGGTGATGGCATCACAGCTGTATGCAAATGTCCAAACTCATCAAGTTTGTTTATATCACCTATGCACCAATAAAGTGTTTGTAAAAAGAGAATTTAGGTGAGGAATATAATCTACATCAAGTGGACAGGTTTGTAGTAATTCTCAATGATATTTCCATAACAGTGGTCAAGAAAAGAATCAAAAGATTTTACTTTGTAATTGTTTTTTAAATAAAATCTCTTAATAAATAATTCAGTAATTCAATGTTACTCTAACACATTGATTACCCATGATTTAGTCAGTCTGTGCAAATCTACAATAGCATTTAGATTTTTGATCAAACTAAATATACTTGAATATTTAAAAAATTTCCCACTAAGAGGAGATGGGATTTCATATAAAAATAAAATTACAAATATGTGACTAGAGCAGGGGATCTTTTTCTCTATGTATACTTTGAGTCATGAAAAATCTTCAATAATGTATTTATTTGCAGAAATCAATCTAGAAAACTTTAAAGCTGTTAAAAGGCTTCAGCCTTATTGATAAAAGTCCTAGAGAGCTTTATCATCCTTGGAAGCATCTAGACTCGAAATAGTAATGGGAAGAACAGAATAATGAAAGCCCAGAAAATAAGAATGGAACTAATGTGACATGCTTGGAGTGAACAGAAAAGTAAAAGGCATTCTTTACTGATGTATTACATAATGTCTGACAAAGTTTAGCATGTGAGCATGTTGTTTTTAGAGGGCTGACAGAGTGCATTGAGATCATTTAAATTCATTGAGATAGACTAAACAACCATGATGGAAATTCCATTCTGTTTGAACTTTGTGTGAATATATTTCAATGTGGCATTGTTCTTAACAACTTATTTATTAAGAGTTATATTCTTTTAAAAGAAGTTTTAAAATGGTATACCCCACTATTTCAGTAGAAATCTAAATATATCTAACTTGTGATATAACTTGTAAAGGATTTAATTTTTGACCTATTTGTGCATGAAATTTAAAGAAATTACATCATTTTTTTATATCCAGTGTAATATAAATATAGTGATTTTATCCTGTCATCCACTTAAAAATATATAAAGAAAAAATACTTCTTTGACTTACAAAAATTGAACAGTTCCTTTTCTCCTTGAAATTCTTTTTTTCCCCTTTATTCTTGTGCTGGGTGGGGGTGCACGGTGGCATTTACAAAGGTTCTTACAATGTATCAAGTATATCATACTTGAATTCACTCCTTCCACCATTCTCCTTTACCCCTCCCCCAACTCCACCCCCTCCCCCGCCACAGTATGTTTTTCCCCCCTCCTGTTCTCCTATTTTGTAGAAGAAAAAAAGATAAAAGTTAAAAAGAAAAACATGACATTCTGCTTATTTAAGATAAAGGTAGCTGTACAGGGAGTTTCCTTTTACATTTCCATGTATTATAACCCCAACTGGTTTATCTCCTCTAATTTTATTCATTCTGTTTTCTCCATAGAACATATATGTACATATATACACATATATATATGTATGTACACACACATTCATGTGCAGAGAGTCTTCACAATAGTACAAGGCATCCCTGTCCCTACCACCAAGCTTAGGAAATAGAATGCTACTGTACTTTTAAGCTCCTCATGTGCCAACCCCACACGCCAATCCCCTTCTTACTCTACCAGTCCAAAGAAAAAGCTATCTTGAATTTTGTGTTATTCCATTGCATTTTTCCATAACTTTAGAACCACTAGATATATCCCTAAACAATAGTTTTGTCTATTTAAAAAAATCTGTTTTGAAAGTAAACAATAATACTTGTTATTCAGTTACTTGTCACTTTCACTTTTGCTTTTGAGATTTATCTTTGTTGATGCAAGTAGCTATAATTAGCTCAGTCATCTTGCTCTATAGTATTAAATTATAAAAATATCCAACTTATGTTTTATTGTTTTAATGCTGAGTTGGTTACATATCTATGTACAACCATTTTCTTTTGCTATAACTGAATGTCACAAACTGGGTAATTGTAAAGAATGAAGGCTGTCATCTCGGTTCTGGAGGTGGAAGGAGGAGGCCCTTTTTTAGTGAGGGCCCTTCTTGTTGATGGAAATTCTCTGCAGAGTTCCAAGGTAGTGCTGGGCATAACATGGAGAAAGGAATGTGCACAAGAGACAGAACCAAGCTGGCTTCTATAATGGACTCAATATTGAGAAAACCCATTACTTCTTTATTCCATGAACAGACTCATCCATTCCTGAAGGCTCTGCTTTCGCTCTTAAAGCTCATTTGGTTCCATCTTAATGCCGTACAGTGGAGATTAAACTTCAACATGAGGTTTGAGAGGACATTCAAAATATAGCAATGTCCTTTCTAATTTTGCTACTAAAAATGGAGACTGTAATGAACATCCTCATGCTTTTCTGCTTGAGTACTTGTGCAAGAGATTTTTCAGGGAATATAATCGGGAGTAGAACTTCTGGCTTGTAGGCTATGTGTACCTTCACCTTTATCAAGGAGTGCAAGATTGCTTTCCCTCTAGCTACACCAATTTACACACTCAGTAGCAATGATTTTTTTCAATTCATGGGTAGCTAATGTTTATTTTATTGCTTATCCCTGATCACCAATGAGATGAAACGTGCTTCTGCTTGCTTATTGATATTTCTGGGATCTAAGTGGCCTATTTTTCTCTTGGATTGGTTTTTTAAAAAAATAATTTCTGAGTGTTCTTTGTATAAGGTATGCTATTTTCCAACATAAGAAAAATATTTACCAATAAATATATTTGTAAATGTTTATTATGAATAACAGCTTTTTAATCTTTTTTGCTTTCCTTAGAATAGTTTTATTTATTTTTTTTAATAAAGTAGTATTCTTAATTTGTTGAATTTATCAATTTTTTAATTTATGGCTTATATCCTCTTTGTCTTGCTTAATAAATTTTTTCCTAACTTGATGTGTTAAGGATAGTTTTCTTATAATTCAAACATTGCATGTATGTATTTTAAAAATACACACGCACACATATATGTACATGTATATATTTTTTTCTTTTGTGTGTGTGTGTGTGTGTGTGTGTGTGTGTGTGTGTGTGATGTACTAGGGATCAAATCCAGGGCTTTGTACATGCTAGGCAAGTTCTCTGCCACTTGAGCTGTGCCCCCCGGCCCCTATAATTCAAACTTTAAAGCTTTATCTTTCACAATTATGTCCATTAAGTCATTAGCACTTGAATTTTAAATATGGTGTTAGTTTGAAATAATTAAAATTTTGAATTTTCATATTTAAAAAAAAGTAATGTATCAATAAAAAAGGAAATATGCAACAAGTAAGTCTGTCTTCTATTCATGATTCTCAGTTTTCTTTTCCTCTGTCAAGAATTGTACATTTTGAGATAGGGAGGATTGCAATTGAAGGACAGCCTGGGCAAATAAATAGTTTGCGAGACCCCATTTCCAAAATTACCAGAGCAAAATGGACTAGAGATGTGGCTTAAGTGGTAGAGCATCTGCTTTGCAAGTGCAAAGCCCTGAGTTCAAACCCCAGTTCCACCAAAAAAAACAAAAAAGAAAGAAAAAAATTTTTTGTTTGTTTGTTTCTAAAGGAGGCAGAAATTCATTCTTAGGTCCCTGATAATTATTTAATCTCATAACTTTCTTGGTACTATTATAGAAAATTTAAGAGCGTATTAGAATTTTTAAGAGGATAGAGAATTTGTGGTGATTTTTTTCCTGCTTAGAGGACAGGCCATTAAGTGTGACTTTCTACACAGAAGATAAATTAAAAGAAACTGATTCCAATAAGAATCTATGGGGTATGCCAGTAAAAAAGGTATAGTTATTACCTTTTTGACCGTCTTGGAGGAAATGATTTTCATGACACGAACATGTTAACTTTAATAGGTAAAAGTTAAAGAACTGAATTAGAATATGTACTGTGATCTATTCAGATGTACGATTGACCAATTTTCTACATCCTAAGAATGCTCTGTTTCTAGGGGTCCTGCCAGAGCAAGAACCATGGCCTATTTTGGGGAAGGAAAAGGACCCATCCACGTGGATAATGTGAAGTGCATGGGAAATGAGAGATCCCTGGCGGACTGCATCAAACAAGATATTGGAAGACACAACTGCCGCCACAGTGAAGATGCAGGAGTTATTTGTGATTATTTTAGCAAGAAAGCATCAGGGAACAGTAATAAAGGTAAGTCACCTTCAAAGAATTCTAAACCCTACTTTATTGCTACAAGCAGAACTTTGGAAACAAAGAATACCATCCAAGGAGAGTGTATACAGTCCCTTGTGGTTTGTGCTAGTATATGGAGCCAGCAGTTCTTGGCTAGGTGAGGCTAACAGGGACAGTAAGGTTCAAGGACCGAAGTAGATTTCCAGGACCTTGTAATCTCTGAGATCAATCCCGTTTTAAGATTCTTAGCCATTTCTGTGTCATTCCCTCTTATGGATATCATTAAGCTGCCAGGCTTGTTGCTATCCTTGAAGATTTTACTTCATAAAGGGAAAGAAGTGAAAACAGAGGGGTCAAATATTTACTAGTATTTTAAACAACAGGGACAATTTTAATATTACATTTTGTAGATTTTATTCTTCACAATTTAAAATTTTAAGAAAAATAAGAAGATAATATAGTATTAGTATAGTACAACAAGTAGATTTTCAGGACCTCGCACTTGCTAGGCAGGTGCTGTATGATTTGTACCCATTCTTTTACGCTTTAGTTTTTTTTTTTTGATTAGTGTCTTGTGTGTATGCACAGGCCAGCCTAGACTGCAGTCCTCCTATTTATGCTTCCTGTGTAGCTGGGATGACAGATGTATGCCACCTTGCCCAGCCATTGATTGAGATGGGGCTTGTGAACTTTTTGTGGGGGTTGGTTTCGAATTGCTATCCTCTCAATTTCTGCCTCCCAAGTAATTAGGATTATAGGCATGAGCCTCTGGTGTCCAGACTTAGATGGGTTCTTAAAAGCTTTGGTACATTCTACTTTAAGAAATAAATAACTACTTTAAAGGAATGAGTGGGAGAATTGGCTAGTTTGGAGCAATCTGTGATTACCCTTTATGAAAAGAGTAATCACCTGTTGACCTGGATTGAAGGTTCATAGTTTTAATGTACCCAGGCATTCTCTCTTTCTCTCTCCAGTGCTGGGGATTAAACTCAAATCTTGTGCATGCTAGGCAAGCACTCGGCCACTGGGCCACATCTGTAGCTCTTGGGTTTTTGGGACAGGGTGTTGCTACATAGCCCAGGCTGGTATGGAACTCACTCGGTAGTTCAGGCTGGCCTTAACTTGAGATCTCCTTAGCATCTCAAGTGCAAGGATAGCAGGTGTGCACCATCACACCAAACTTTTTTTTTAAATCTTGAAATAACTGTCAAATATAATGTAATAAATGAATTGGATGCTGTTAATATTCTTCATATCTGAGGTCCTCTGAATATGGAAAGACGTCCCTGAATATTGATTACAACCTAACTTATTAAATTCCCCTTGATAAATTATACAGTTGAAAAACATAAAAGTTCAACAATTGTAAAATGTTTTCTGGCACTATGTATACCTATTTTAAAATATGAGACAGCATAGACTTGTTTATTACTTACACATTTGTTTTTATACCTCAAAGAGTTGTTGCACCTTATTTTGATACCTTTCTATGGTAGGCAATGCTACCAGTGGATTTTTTTTTTTTTTTGGTGGAACTGGGGTTTGAACTCAGGGCTTTGTGCTTTGCTCCCCATCTTGGCCTCCCAAGTAGCTAGGATTATAGGTGTGAGCCCAAGTGGTTTGGAGCCGGTGACTTCTGTCAGATGATTAAATACAAGTCATCGTGGTGGGATCTTTTTCTAAAAGAACTTGATCTGGCTTCTTAATTTTTTAAATTACAAATAGAAAATAGCTTTAAATAGATTTTCCTTTCTTGCAGTTCTGAACTCTTTGCCCCAGAGTGATGTAAACTTTAAGTTTTGCTTGCTCAGTATTACATCATCTTTTTTCTTGGCATCATGTACATTGGGCCCACTTGAGCATTATTGGAAACTTTTGTTTTTCTAATATCTTATAATCTGCAGTGTCATCTAGAAGACTCATTAAGAGATGAAGGATAAAATTTTGACAGCATGCCTCTGAGGTCATTTGCTGAATTAATCATTTTGGTACACATTGTTGAATCTCTTTCTCCATCAGGAAATAACTACTGCTGATTCCCTGTTGTATTGCCTTCTCCATGGTTGTTGTGAGAGACCATAGTGCTGATTCATCTTCATGTTCTTTGGACAATTCTCTTCTTACATGGATAGAAAAACTTTATGCACATGTAGTTAAGCAAAGAAGCAAATCACCCCTATATATATTCTACTCTGTAAAATTATTTTTGAAATTAGTTATGTTTTGTATATTCACCCTTGTTTTGTATACCACCTCCTTATTCATACATCTGTATGTATGAATATAGGTACACACATGTATTTTTTTGAGGTGTTGGGGATTGAACCCAGGCAAGTACTCTTGAACTATGCCCCCAGCCCTTTCATACATTTTAAATGCAACTCATGTCTTTTGTATATTCATAACAGAAGTCTGTTCTTGGGACACTCTTAAGTACAATTTACAGTTAAGTTGGCTTATAAAGCCCTTTTTCATATGTTAGCATACTATATGAGAAATTGTAAATTCAGATCAAAATTCTATTTTGGGAATGTGATTTGCTCCTTTGAGTTACATTTTTTAGATATTGCTTGGAATGGTATTGTATGTAGAAAGTAAGTAATTTAGACCATTACTACCTTTGCAGTTCTCTCTTAATGTTTGTGAACACCAAACAACCTCTATAATCAGCAAAGGAGGTGTAGATAACTACAAGAGTACCAGATAGGGTCAAACCATTCGACAGCCCATGAAACCCTTTGGAACTGAATGGTGGGAAACTTCATCAAGTTTCTTATCTGCTTGCAAATTATTGTCAGTTAAATGAGAAACATTTTTATTGTAAGAAAAATTATTCTACAATTTTCAAAGAAAAAACATTTTAAAATAGAGGAGGCATGTCAGTGGATGTGTCAGTTGTGTTTTTACCCCATTATCAGAAATATGACAGTTAACTATGGACTCATTTCTGCCTCAGAGACCCTCTCCTCTGTTTGTGGTTTGAGATTATTGCACCGTCGGCAGAAGCGGATCATTGGTGGGAAAAATTCCTTAAGGTAAAAGGTTCTTCAAAGGAGATTTATTGTAGAATTATTTATGTACATACAATGCTTCAAACTCAAGATTTATTATTATTATATAAGGAATTTATTTTATCCATTTTATTTCTGAAATTAAGTACAGATTACATTGATTTCATTGCCCTTTGACCTACATGACTTACATTTGGATTATACATACCGTGTTTCTCTGTCATTATCCCAGGATTTATGAGATAAATCTGATGTGGCAGAAACAAAATAATTTAACAGGAAACCTGAAGTACAACTGCAAAGATTCATTTAAGTTAGAATATATTTGTTTCTGATTTGACTCATTTTAATAGAAAGTTTTATCCGAATTTACTTATGGGAAACTAGCACTTTATATACTATGACTTCTTCAGGCTGCTTAGGTGAGGTAGAAGAGGAGCGAAATTATCCTCAGATCCTGAAAGAAGACTCAGTTTGTTTCCAGGAGTGTCAGAGATAGGTGTCATGCATATAAATGCCTATGAGCTGATCTTCAGAGTTGCTTATGTGGGGCCTGCTCAGAGCTGTAGGGGCATCATTCTCCTGGTCGGAAGGGGTCTTACATCCTGAAGTACCTTATGAATCCCCCACCATCTGCAAGCCTTGAAAATTGTTGCTTTAACTGCTGTTTACTTTTGCTTTTTTATCCCTTATGGATGTGTGGCTTGCTTTCCTCTCAGGGGTGGTTGGCCTTGGCAGGTTTCCCTCCGGCTGAAGTCATCCCATGGAGAGGGCCGGCTTCTTTGTGGAGCTACACTTTTGAGTAGTTGCTGGGTTCTGACGGCTGCACACTGTTTCAAGAGGTATGTGTAACTTACCTTTCCCCATAACTCAGTTGGGCTTTGACTCACCAGTTCTTCCAGTCCCATGCTGCTAGACAGCACTTGGGGTATCAGAGCCAGGCTATAAATCCTTCCCTGTCTGTGTCAACAGCACCATGGAAGTGAGGGAGCCCTCAGGAGAAGCCACTTGCCCCCCTGGTCTTCAAATGATCTAGGGAGAATTCAAAGTGGGCTTTGGAGGGGAGGCAGCTACAGTAGTGCTTCTCTCGAGAACTTACCTGAGAGGGCTGGGCATGGTGGCCACATCGTAATCCCAGCACTCAGGATGCTAAGGCAGGAGGATCATGAGTTCAAGGCCAGCCTGGGATCCATAGCGAGTTCCAGGCCAACACTGGTTACCTGGTGAGCTTTTGTCTCAAAAACCCAAGTCAAACCACAACAAAATTAAAAAAGAACTTTCTGAGGTGAAATCATACCTCTGCAGAAGTAAAAGTAACCTGATAATATTTAGTTATAAATTCTAAGTGTAGGGAGTACAGTTTTAGTGTTTTTAATGCTTCTATCTTCTTAATGTTTTCTGTCTTTTAGATTTGTCTATTTGTACCTCCTAGAAAGCATCTATTTTATTCTTGACTTTTATGGAGTTTATTCTTGATTATTTCTTCTTGTCCCAAACATTTTATCAGTTCATTCTGAAGTCTTCCCAGTTGAGAAGGGAGGCTGCTCAGAGAAAATCAGTGTGCCAGAGTCGCCAAGCTCTTGTTGGCAGAGCCTACAACAGAACTTGGCTCACTTCTCCCTTTCCTGTGCTACTTTTGTGGTTAATACTATTTCCTTAGCATTAATTTTGGTATGTATTTAAAAACTATATACCAACATTTGACATTGGTAATTACTGAAGCAAGGTGATGGGTACAAGGAATTTTATTATACTATTTTGATTTTGTGTTGGAAAATGATCTTAATAAAAAGTTTATAAAGAAGGTATGCCTTATTGTTGAAAAATTCTTCTAGGCAAAAATTTGTTTTATATTTTTTCTTAAATGATATTATATGGTACATATCTTTGCTTCATTATGTATTTGTGGTACATCTAATGTAGACATTGTCCATTCAACATAACTGCCATTTGAATTTTCACTTTTATTGTAAAACTCAGCCATGGTTTATTTATCCCTTACTGATGTATAGTCAGATGATTTCCATTCTTTCACTATGATAAAACAATGTTGCAGTAGACATCTATGTACACTTCTTTTTTGGGTACATACCTATGGGAGCATTTTGCTGGGTCCAGCAGTACATTCTTCTTTCAGTTGTATCAGGAACTTCCATTCTGCCCTCTGAAGTAATTGTATCAGTTTATAACCTGGCACTATGTAGGCCTTTGTTACTCGCATTCCTACCTAAAGCTGATGCTATAAAAATTTTTAATTTTTGTTAACTTTACTTTTTCTTTTTAATATATTTCTCTTGAATAATGTCTTTTCTTCGATGATTTTATGTTCATATCCTGTGCCTATTTTCCTATTGCATTATCTTCTTGTAGCGATACAATTTTTTTTACACATATTCTGGATATAAAATCTTTGTTGTTATGTGTTACAAATATCTTTTCCCAGTCTGGGTCATGTCTCATGTCTTTTACTTGCTTATGGTTCTTTTCTTATGAAAATATCTTAATATGTTTTAATGTGTCATCTTTCCTTTAAAGTTTGTGTTAGACTTTCCATCACTCTGACAAATACAAATCTTTTCTTAAGGGAGGGAGGATTTATTTTGACTCATGGTTTCAGTCCAGGGTTGATTGGCTCCATGTTTCTGGACCTGTGGTGAGGCAGGACATCATGGTTGCAGGGCATGGTGGAGCAGAGCTGTTCACCTCATGACAATTGGGAAGGAGAGAGGTAGCAATATAGAGAAGAAGAGAAAGAGAGGGAGAGAGAGAGAGAGAGTGCTCCTGTACTAGTTGGCTTTCTCTTTTTTTTAATTACATTCTTTTCCCTGGCCTATGGGATAGTGCTGCTCATTTTCAGGGCAGGACTTCCACCCCTAGTTAATCCTCTTTGGAAATACCATGACAGAAACATCCAAAGGTGTGCTTCACTGATTTCATAGGCATTTCTCAATGTAATGAAATTGACAACCAAGATTAACCAACAAAGTTCATAAAAAAACTTTGTGTATATTCTTTTAAAAATCTTTCCCTAACCTCATATAATAAAGGTATTCTCTAACTTTTTTCCTTAAGAAAGTTTACAACATTTTTTATATAAAAATTTGAATCTGTTTGCAGTTTATTTTTGTACATTGTGTGGTGTGAGGTAGGGACCTAATTTCATACTCTTCTTCATGGATAGTTTTCCCAGAACTTTTTCTGTCTTCAATATTCCATTCTTTATCCACTGATTTATGTTAACCATGTCAAATACCAAATTCTCACTTGTCTTTGTTTGTAGGATCTCTATTTTCTTCCACTTGTCTATTTCAATAAATATCTATAATCTTTCATGTTCAGAGTGCTGCACAAGATACAAATATATATTTTCCATAATGTTTGCCATTTCTGGGATATGACCGAGTTTGAGAATTCATCTAAATACCAATGGGTTTAATTCATTTCTGTGTTACATGAGTGACATAAAACAAGAAGTTTTATTCATTCATTAACTTAACAAATACTATCAAGCTTGACATTCCCATGTAAATATTATGCAGTAGTAATAATATTGTGAAGAACAAGACAGTTAGGAGCTATGCTGTCATAGAGTTTATAGTGTAGATATAAGACTAATGCTGTAGCTATAACAGCCTAGAGAAAGGAAATGTTGAGATTGCTGATATAACCAAAAAGAGTTAGGTACTATTTTTAAAGTAAGTTATTTTCACCATATTAACTTGCTAAAAAGAACCTAGGTTCCTGGGACCCTGTTTCACATCTACTGAGTTTTTGAAGCTGAGACTCAGGAGTTTGCATGGTCTAAACATTTGAAGAATGATGATGAGAAGAAATACAATGACATTGAGAGACACCTATTCCATTCAACATACTGTTAAACTGAAAAAGACAGGATCATGAGGGCAAAAGATCTTGAAAGGCTGATTCTAATGAGCGAGCACTGTGCTTAGCTCTGAGTGCCCCACCATGAAGAAACAACATGGTGCACCAAGAAGGGCAAGCAAGCAGAATGAGATTATGTGGATGTTACCTGTTTCTTCAAATACCACAGATGTTTGAGGGACATAAGATAATTTTAACATAAGGAAGAGTTTTGTGGTTGTTTATTTTTTATTTAACATGAGGACAGTTCAAAGATGGGATGGACTACATGCAGGAGGAAGAGTTTTTGTTATGTAGTCTGTTTAAGCAGAGAGGATGGATTCATGTAAAGGATGGTAGAGAGTAGAATTAGTACTATTCTCTGGGTTATCAGATCTGGGATTTGTATAATGGACTTAGCAGAGAGAAGTAGGAAAGACCTGGAATGCTAGGTTATGATTTCTGTTTTATTCCCTGGGCAGTGGAAAATATGCCTAGGCAGTGGAAATCTTGAAATATGATCGAAGAGGGGTTTTAGGAGGTGAGTCATTTAGAACTGTATGGACAGATCTGAGTGGGTAAGGCAAATATTGGAGGACTCATTAAGGAGGTTGAAATTACATGAAAAATGTACTTGTCTGCCTTTTTCTAGAGTGACTCAAATTTGTTTATTTTATCAAGACTCTCTGTGGTAGGAATCAAAGGGACTGTGAGGAAGGACACTAATTTTATATTTTTATCCTGGAGGGAGACCAGTTATAAGGCTATTGTAGTAATGGAGATAGAAAGTGGAAAAGGAGAGGAGGGAGAGAAGGTAGAGACAAAACGATGAGAATCAGTAGAATTTGGTATAGTGTAACAGAAGGAGACTTGGATCTGGCTATTTAGACCAGGTTTACAATTCTAGTTCTTCCAACTCTTAATTGTTTAGCTTTGCAGAAATTGTTTAGCCTCTTGGAGCCTCAGTTTACTCATCTGTAAAGTGAAAGTAGTAATCTTTCACAGTAAGAGACAAATGATCTGCAAATTATTATGAGACTGTAAAATTCAGAACAAACATTGGCTATTACTATAGAGGAGTTCAAAAGGAGGAACGGAAGAATATGCTAGCAAAAGTAGGGAACCGAGGATGATTTATTTTTTCATTTTACTAGAGGAAAATAGTAAGTTAGAAAACTGCAGAAAAGCTGAAGAAATCTGCTTGGGGGCTTGGAATTTAGGCAAAGTAATTCAGTTTAGATTATCTTCTCCTCATCTAACTCTTTGCCTTTCAAATCTCAGCTAAAAGGCATAGTCTTAGGGGCTTGAGATTAAAGGATTAAACTAGAAAGATTGCTCAAAAATTTAGCTTCAGTTGAAAACATCTATTTGACTTTTGTCCTCCTTGGGAGGTATTATTTTTGGTGTGTGTGTAGGGGGGGCATGTTGAATTTGTTTGTTTACGTGGCATTTTTCCTTCTTTGGCATACTCCTTATAGCTGTTGCTTAGAATTAGTACTTGTCTCATTTGTGTTTGTACACCAAATGTCTACTAGATTACTTGGCACATAGTTGATACTCCTAAACTGTTGTCAGATGATAAAAGTGGGGTTAGGTTGTCAGAGACTGGATATGTTTAAGAATGTTGGGCTTTTCAGAGGATGGGGGTTATTTTAAACCTAGACCAACAGATAACTCCTTCCATATGTCATTTGGAATTTTTTCCTGCTATCTGCACAGTACAAGATAAAGACAGTTTATTAAAGAGCAGAGAAGATTATGCAGCATTTTCATATGCTTTGGCTATGAAGCAAGATTCTTTGAATGTAAGTAGGGGAAAAGCTGCTTTGCAAATGTGTTATATGTCCATCTGATTGGTCTGTAAGCCTTCTTGAATTTCATAGACTTCCTGTTTGAAGTGCCCAAGTACGCTACATCTCTCTTCTTTATTGCAGTAAGTTTATTAAAAGGCATTGAGCTAGTTACTACTGATTAGAACAGGCTCCAAGTTTGATTTTTCTTGATTCTGGGACTTTGGCGTCAAACAGTCCTCCTTTAATCATGAGAAACACTGAAGTTTGCAAAATAGGCTGTAGTTTGTTGCAAAGTAGTAGCTTTGAGAGGTTACTGTCCTTTTAGATTTCTTGGGGGAAGGAGAGGAAGTAAATGGTGTTAGTCTAATTTAATGAGTGCTGGTAGGGGATCTGGATTTCATATTTGAAATTAGCTCCTGTACATTCATTTTCTTTGTTCATATTCCATCTGCTTTGTCAAGTCCTGGGCCTATGTATACATGAAGGCTTCTTGTCTATCAGGCCCTATTTGGTGCCTCTACCTTGTAGCAATGATATAGGCCAGTGCTCTTGATCTGCCATTTCTGAACAATAAGACATAGGGTGCTGTTATCATATGTTATTTTTTTATATAGAATGGGAGCTTTTATGTTTGTTTCTTTTGCCTTCACAGAATCATCACTATGTTATATAACCCTTACATCAGAATAGTCTAGGAATGATGGCCTGGGCAGGATGAGATCAAAATGGCATTATTTCACCTCCACCATCCTCAGTTGCATTCATTTCATGTAGGGTGGCTTCTTTATAGGTACTTTACTGGAGGACTGAGTTCTAGTAACTCAACTCATTCTTTCATATATTTCTAATATTGTGAGGTGTCCAAAATTTATTTCCATACCTGTGCAACAAGAACAACTGAGGAAGTTAGTGAATCATTATTTAAAGGCTTATTTTTCACATTTTTTCTTTTGTTAAAGTAATAGAAATTTCGGAATGCAGCATCTTGTTAGCAGTCTGTAATGGAAACATGAACAAATTAAATTTCATTTTTGGTAGCAGTCTTTGAATCTTTCACAGTATAAATTGCTTACTTTTGGTAGTTTTTAGTCCAAATCATTACTACAAAGTACCATGAAATGATCTTGTGTGTGCAGTTTTACAGTAATATAATTGAGAGAAAAGTTCCTGAATATTAAACTAATTCTTTTAAATAGCTTATTCTGATAACCAACACAATTTTGGAGGAATAAATGTACCTTAAACAAAGACTCCTTTATTTCTGTAACTCTACTCCAAATTTGATTTGTTCAAGAATATAACTTTACCTGATTTTATCTTTTTTGACTTTTTGCTTAGACATGCCATAGCAATGGAAAATTGTCAAGAGGTGATTGCTTCAAAAATAAAAAATAAGTACATATTTAGAAAGATGAGCCCTGGAGCTAATGAGACTTCCTTTTTTTTTTTTTATGCTGGTATTTGAACTCAGGACCTTATACTTGCAAGGCAGACACTGTACCACTAGTCCCCTGCTCTCCCAAGCCCTTTTTTGCTTTAGTTATTTTTTGAATAGGGTCTCATGTTTCTTGCCTAGGCTGGCCTTCAATCTCCATCCTCTAGATCTCTGCTACTTGTGTAGCTAGGATTATATGCATGGACTACCACATGCAGCCTGAGACTTACTTTTTAAGAACACATTGTATCAGATGCTTAATATGCATTCCATTATGGTCTGTAGTAGAACAGAGTTCTTAAGAAGGTGGTCTTTGCTAGTATACATAATATCATATCATGAGTCATGCTAAAACTATTTCTTACACATATATATATATATATATATATATATATATATATATATATATATGTATAGTACAAGATTCTACTGAGGTTACTTCTCCCCAAGCAATTGGAACTATTTACACAAACAACTTTAGTCCTCTGCCTTTTGAGTCTCATCCAGACAACAGAGAAAAACAGATTCTAACAGTAGCATATGTGCACAGGTTGATATAAACTATTGTTTTCTGGTAGTGATGATTCCATGTAAAGAATAAACACTGTTACCCTAAAACCTGAGCTAATTCTTCAATTTTTAATTCTAGTAACTTTTTTGTTGCTTTTTTTTTAACCCTAGAGTCTCAGAAAAACTGGGATATTAAATTTGACTAAACTGTGTCTCAGATCCTCTCTTGCTGAAGCTTGTCTGGGAATTTCATCCAATTTTTATTTGAGGGGGAGTTGAAGGCATTTCAGCAAAGTAAACAACTGAATGGTGTGTCAGCCAGAACTAGAAATGTTTCCTTAGAAGCATTTTTGAATATAATAAACAAAGTATCAAGATAACAACAGTTCAACTAGAAAGACCTCAAGTACATAGAAAGAAGATTCCTTTATGTTTTCTTGAGAAGCCTAGAATCACAATAGTTGTTTATGAAGTCCACCAATACAATGAGAAGTTCAGCCAAAGTTTTATCCCTGAAGTATATAATCTCATCCACTAGGAGAGGTGACAGAAGATATTTTGCTGGAAGACTAATCCAGATTTCTGTCAGTTGCTTTTCAAATCTCAGTGATAAAATCTACTTTAACTGCAGTTGAATATGTGTGGGACTCCATGCTTAGCTGATCCACTTGCGTAAATTAGGACAATTTTAAAAGTAAAGATACTAATTCTGGAGGTACTTGCCTAAATCTGCTTGATCTAAGAACACGGTGTATATATTGAGCAGTAGGCTAATTTGCACCTGGATATCTGTTAGTAATCTCTTAGGTTGCTCTCTTAACCCAGTGCATGCTAGGCATGCAGGGGCAGGAGTTATGCTCATGCCTTTAACAATCTTTGGTTCAGCAATTCTCAAGCCTATGAATTTGAATCACCTATGGTTCTATGCCAGTCCTATGAATTTACCTTCTCTGAGGCTGGGGGTTTTGGATATTTGTGTTTCTAAGAGTGGTAAAGGTGATTCTGATGAACAGCTAGTATTAATAGTATTAGATCTCTGTGAGGATTTGTGTGTGTGTGTGTGTGTGTGAAATAGAAACTTGTGAAGTTTTGTTATAATACAGGAATTGGTGAGATGTCTCTTTGGTTTCAGTAAGTCAGAGATAAGAGTGTAAGTATGTATACGGACATGGATGTCTTTCAATAGTTATAACATACACTTACTAAGAACTTTCTAATAAGAATAATTATGGATGCATCCTTGAAAGTGCTGCCAAAATGTTGCATTTATTTTTGGAGATGAATTTAAGAAATTTTCTAGAGCTGCACGCTCCAAAATGCTAGTCATGTGGCTTTTGGATCAATTGATAATGTGATTAGTCTGAACTGGGATGAACTAAAAGTATAAAATACATACAGAATTCTGAATGCTCAGGGTGAAAAAACAATAGCAAATATATTTTCTGTATAAAAATAAGAATATTAAATATCTTAATAACTCTCACATTAATTGCATTTTGCAATGAGAATATTTTACTTTAACTGCCTGAATATAGTTAATAAGATATATTGAATTTTTGCAATATACTAGTAATACTAGTACTCAGAAAGTATGAGCTATTCAAATACTTGATTATTCTTCATAACTTTATAGAATTTCCAGATGCAAAATAATCCGAAATTTTTACTTAAATTTTGGTGTGGAATCTGTAAGAGCATATTCCCTGAGCACAATTTAAAAGCCTCTGAACTGTAAAGGTATGTGATGATTTAAGATGAAAAATGGAATCTAACAGAATCACAGGAATATATAAGAATTTTAAAGATCAACAACAGCTGGCTGGGATGCCAATCACACTACTAGAATGTTTGAACATATCATAATCATATATACATAGGCCTTTTGAGACAAGGTCTCACTGTGTAGTCCAGCCTGTCCTTGAACTCATGATACTCTTTCATCCTCCTTTCAAATGCTAGGATTACAAGTGTGAGTCACCAAGCCCAGCAGGTTATATTGTAAACAGGCAGTCACAAGAAAATTCCAAGCTTTTGAATAACAACTGCTTTAAGCTCACATTCAGTAGAAGTCTTGTAAACAGTAGAAGATTTTTAAGTTTTAGTAAAAAAATTAAGGCAAGAGTTGTTAAATATATGCTTTTTCTCCTTCAGCAATCAGCACCAAGTATATGGAGAGCTGATAAAACTGGGGTTCCAGTATGGACAGACAAAAGAAAAGTATTGAAAATTCTGCAAAAAATGTAAAATGGTAGTGGGATTCAAACCAGATAAGAAGTGAAGTCATGAACAGAGTGAGGTTGAAATGAAAAATTAGTTGAGCCAATGGAATGTTCAGTGGGGTTAAAAGATTATAGAGCTGTAAAGATAGAAGGTAGTAGACAAAGTTAAGATGCTTGAAATCAAGATTTCACAAATGTGTATTATTTGGTGAATACAAGGTCTAGGTCTCATATTGGGAATAAGTAGCTGAGATGAAGTGGCGAATACCTTACTGCAAAGTCAGGAAAGTAAAAGGGACATGTGTTGTAAATGAAGTTATTAAGAGTGTTGAAAGTAGGAGGCAAGACAGTGAGCTAGGTGCTATAATCTTCAGTAACAAAGAGAGGAAGTAACCAGATGGGTCAGGTTATGTATTGTAGGTCAGTTGTTCTCAACTGGGGACATTTTCCTCTTCAGGGATTTTTGTCAATGTCTGGAGACATTTTTAATTATTAGGACTGGGAATGGAGGGTTTATACATTACTGGTATCTAGTGACTAGGGCCCAGAGATGCTTCTAAACCCTCAATGCATGACAGCCCCTAACAACAAAGAATTATGTAGCCCAAAATGTCAGTTGTTGAGATTGAGAACTACTGTTGTAGGTGGATGTATCAGAACCAAGGTATGTTATTTAGAAACAATCTAGTAAATATTGTTTCTATTTTAATCAAATAGCTTCTCATGGAAAAAAGAATATACACATTAAAAATAAACATTCATTCATTCACTAAATCAACAAACACATGCTGCATTCCTACTTAATGAGGCATCACTATTCTAGGCATTTAAGATTGATCTGTGAACACAATAGGTAAAAATATTCCTGAACTGGAGTAACTTTTATTCGAGCAAGAGGAGAGAGAACAATGAACATAATAAATAATAAACTAGGTTGTTAGAAAGCGTAAGTACTCAAAAAAAAAAAAAAAAAAAAACCAGAGCAGATTAAAGATATTGGGAGTGCTGGAGAATGAGCAGATAAAGCAGTCAAAGTAGGCTTCACTGGGTGATTTCTAAGATTTAAAAAGAGTTCAAAGAACATAACGAATATATGTTAACCTCAAAACTGGGACTGCATTTGTTTCACAGGCATGGAGAGTAATTAAGTCTCCTTACTAGGAATAAGGTGGGCTGTACTAGCTGTAAGGGATATAGTTAGCTTTCTGTTCTCATGGAAATTCAGGATGAATTAAAAATTATGGAAATGACAGAAAAAAAGAACATGGCAAATACAGGGCAGAAATTCTATATTATACTATTTGTTCTTGCTTTGATCCTTTTTCATTTGTTGGGGAATTGATAGGTTGATAATTAGCCCATTCTTCACATTTGCTCTTCAGAAAATAAAAAGTTAACTGGTAATCTAGATTTCACAGTGAAATGAAAATGAGAAGTGATGGCAATGGGTTTCCAGTAAGGTACAGTAAGCAGTGGGGTCAGAGAAATGGAAAAGCTAAAATTACAAAAGGAGATAAAGAAAATATCTTTATTAGGCTTCTTTGCTGCCAATCAATAATTTGAGTATCTGA
Source organism: Castor canadensis (assembly GCF_047511655.1). Taxonomy (NCBI): domain Eukaryota; kingdom Metazoa; phylum Chordata; class Mammalia; order Rodentia; family Castoridae; genus Castor; species Castor canadensis. Next base: position 50,827,590 of record NC_133394.1, on the reverse strand, counting down.
ATTGAGTCTCTCATTGACTTTCTCTGTCTTTCAGGTATGGTAACAGTACCAGGAACTATGCTGTTCGGGTTGGTGATTATCATACTCTGGTGCTGGAGGAGTTTGAAGAAGAAATTGGAGTTCAGCAGATAGTGATTCACCGGGAGTATCGACCAGACAGCAGTGACTATGATATTGCCCTGGTTAGATTACAAGGACCAGAGGAGCAATGTGCCAGATTCAGTAGCCATGTTTTGCCAGCATGTTTACCCCTCCAAAGAGAGCGGCCACACAAAACTGCTTCCAATTGTTATATAACAGGATGGGGAGACACAGGTAATAGAAATAATACAACAAAACAAATGATGAAAGCTGTGTACCTTTTTTGGTCTGATGTGCAATAGGTAGTGAGATGTTATAATTGGTTCAGGCCTAGATGTTTGTAATTCAGGTTCCTATCCTAAGGGGATCAAGGGTTTCAATTCCAACTTTAACAACCAACTGAAAGATCTCAACTGCTAGGGGACCTTAGAGGTAGAGAATATTTAATTAACTTTTGGTTCCCAACTAGTGAAGAAGACAAGAGATTTTAGGACCTCATCAAGATTTGGATCTGGCAGTCTGTATTTTAAAAAGTTTTTCCAGATAACTTTGATGTAGTTGGCCCAGCAAAGGGCTTTGGTGTTTGTTTCCCAGAGCCCTTTATCAAGCTAAGTTTCACGGAGAATTCCTAAGTATATAACAGACAAAATAGAGCTGTTGAAAATCGAGGATGAGGTGAAAGAGAAAGAAACCCACTCATATTTCTCCTTCATCCTCCCTTACTGTCTTGCACCCCTAAATGGGAGTACTACTTCATATTCTTCTCAGGTGAATACCTCTGAGTTCTCTTGGGGTAGAGTTTCAGGATGGGTCTTTTTTTTTTTTTTTTTTGCAGTACTGGGGTTTTGAACTCAGGGTCTCAAACTTTTGAGGCAAATGCTCTATCACTTGAGCCATACCCCCAACTGTCAGGATGGGTTTTAAAACAGACCTAGGCATTAGGTGCTAGGTCATTCACAAATGACAATTAAATAAGAAGAAATCATAGGTTGGCTGCTTTCCACTGAAATGAATTACAATGATAATTATATTCTTGAAAAGTGTTAAGAATATTTTCACAGATGCTAAAAATAAGGATTTACTTAGTAAATAAGTATATTTCAGTGTTTATTTTATCCCATTGTACAATAAAGCTGGACTTCACTTACACTATTTCATAGAAGATGATGTAGAACATTCAGTCCAGAGACAGAACAATAAAGCAATGGGGGCTATCCTGAGATAAACTGAAAGTCGGGAGAGAGGGAAGAGGAACTATTTTCTGAGTGATTTAATAAAATCAGGTCAAAGCACTTGCTTTCTTGATACACTACGCTTATCCTTAAGGCAAATCAATACTCTCAGAAGGCTAGTCTGTTAGAATTATTTCCTAAGGGGAAGTTCAGTCACTTCCCTTGGGACACATCTGAATTAATAAAAACGACTAAGGAAGTACTTTTTTTTTATGGTCTAGTTATTCCAATGTAGTAGAGAATGACGTATCTATATCCAAGAAAAGGTTATCATGGAGGACAATTACTTGTATATTGTAGCAATTAAACAAGTAACAAATGGCTTATTAGCAAGAGTACACTAACATCAGGTGGTAAAACTTAACCTTGTATATATATGGGAAAGCCATGTTCAGTGATTTCTGAGCCATTCTTATTCCTATTTAAGATAGCTTTTGCCACCTTATACACTTACATAATTGCTACTTAAATTTAACCCTCAAATTCAGTGAGGTAGATGGTGTTTACATGAACTGATATGCCAATGCTTAACATTTCTAAAACCTGCAAATTGCTCTTTAGGTTACCTTTCTTTGTAGCTAAGTTCATAAATGTTACTCATTATCCCTAAGAAAATTCAGTACTAAGAACCTTATAAAGGTTGTATTAAGTTCCAATAAAAACATAGATGTCAGATGCCATTTATAAGTTATCACACACTTAGAACTACATTGCTACAATAGGATTGTCTTCAAGACTATTAAATATCTATTAAACTGGTCAAGCTTAATTAGCTGGATTCTCATCAACTAATTGAAGTATTTGGTCTGCCTAGGACGAGCTTATTCAAGAACACTACAACAAGCAGCCATCCCCTTACTTCCCAAGAGGTTTTGTGAAGAACGTTATAAGGGTCGGTTTACAGGGAGGATGCTCTGTGCTGGAAACCTCCATGAACACAAACGTGTGGACAGCTGCCAGGGAGACAGTGGAGGACCACTCATGTGTGAAAGGCCTGGAGAAAGCTGGGTTGTGTATGGGGTAACTTCCTGGGGGTATGGCTGTGGAGTCAAGGATTCCCCTGGTGTTTACACCAAAGTCTCAGCCTTTGTACCCTGGATAAAAAGTGTTACCAAACTGTAATTTATGGAATTCTCAGAGACAGTGAAAAAACTGGTGGGAAACTAAATTTAAAATTCCACTACTAAGCCAGAGATGACTTCTGATAAGTTGCTCGTGCCCAGCTGGGTTCAAGTTGCTCATGCCCAGCTGGGTTCAAGAATGTGACAGGAACTTTTTTGGTTACAGATACCTCAGTGTAGTATTAACTGTTAATTGTCACCTACTCACATTTTGCTGAAGGTAGTTATTCTCATCTGTCATCTCTTCTGCCTAGTTCTCAGCATTCTCCACATTGCCTTATTTTCTACTATACTCAAATCTTTTTAAAAGTCTTACAAGTTCTAAAATGTGTGTAAGCCAAAACAAAATTTGGGAATGATCTCCAACATTTGAAAGAGTTGAATATATAACTTAATTCATCGGACATACTAACATTAATCACTTTCAACAACTCTAGATTTCCAACTCAGTGGAGGAGGAAATGAGAACTCTTCCTTAGCATTGTTTTCTGGACCATGATTCTAGAGTGCCACCTACTGGAACTTTCCAGTAATCGACTGTAAGTTTCCCCAAACTGGCCTGGTAAAATCCAATCACTAGTAAAAATGCTTTTCCTGTCTTTTAATAGGCTATTTCAATTTAACCCATGCCAGTGATAATGCAACTGACAACAGGTTAATAAGATCTGAATAACCCTAGTTTCCAAAGGAGGCCAAGGTGAAAGATCTTGACTCCAAGTCACCCCCTCCCCAAAACCCACAACACACAATCCCTATAGTGATTTCACCTACAGGTTAAGATTCAGCCTGTCTTTCTCAATGGATAAGAGCTCAATGCTTGCCCAAAAGTAAAATATACAGTACCCAAAATATCAAGAATTATATCAAATGTCATGATCCCAAATAATTTCAAATACCTAATCTTCCCTTTTGCATCGAATTGTTCCCTTTTGGTAAATCCTGTTTTGTAAAAACTGGTGCAAACCTACAGGTATTTTATAGTTTATTACTTTTCAGATGTGCAGCACCTGTTAGAAATAAAGTACATAACTTAAATTTTTGTGCGCAAGTTTGTCTCAAATGATGTAACCTTAGAATTGTACTCAGTCATACTACGCTACTTTCATTAAAAAGGATACATTTTCACCTATTGATTATCCAGTCAAGATACTCATGTTAATCAGACAATTTATTTAATATTAAAAAACACCTTAAATACCAATTCAAGTAATTCAGACCCATGTTGAAAACACTCAAAACCATTCACTCCAGGATGCAAGTGTTTGGCTGGTGGGCAGCCACCCCATGGCGATCAAGGACTCTCTGCTCACTTTCCACTCCATCCCTCCTTCCCTTCATGATTACCACGGCAACTCTGGTGCACAGTGATTACGGCGCGCAGCAATTAGAGGCTTCATGATTACCATGGCAACTCCTGCTGGCAGGCAATGGGTCCTGACCTATCCTACAGATCCATATTACCCCGAGCTCCTCCCCACCAAACCTCGACCTATCCCAGTGCCCCATAATACCTTAAGCTCTTGACTTCACCAGGCTATAAAAAAACTGGGCTGCCATTTCTCTGGCGCGACTTCTCCGGCCCTTGTCTTTGGGGACGGTGAACCTCGCCCGAGAGTGCACTCTCAATAAAACCTGCTTAAAGCCTGCTTGCCTTGTTATTTGGCTCCAATTTGGCCTTCCCATCAGCGTAGACCTAACATTTGGTGCCAAAACCCGGGAGGAAGCGAGTCTCACCCGACTCCAGGCAGTCGGGGCCCTGGGCCAGGCCCTGACTTGAGGCCCTTCCTCCTCTCCAGATTGATGCTCTGGCTCCAGCTTGGGTGAGTCTCCTCCCCCGTTTTGTTCCTCCTTGGGCCCCTGTCCTAGTTATGGCCGCTCCAAGATCAGGCCCTCCGCTTCTCCTTGCACCTGGGCATTCGGAGAGACGTCTCCCCTGTCCAGGCTGCCTCCTCCAAACCGGGTCTCCTCTTTTAGTGAGGGACGCTTCTCTAAAGGTTGAGACTCTCCGACAATTCGGGGATGGGGTCCTCCCAATCCAAGCTGGACTCAGGGACTCCCTTGTCCTGTCTCCTCTCAAACTTCAAAATTTGGGACTCTCTCCAGACTTCCACCGCAAACAGCTCATTTTCTACTGCACCATGGCATGACCACAATACACCTTAAACAACAACTCAAAATGGCCTCCACAGGGCACTTTTGATTTTAATATCCTCACTGATCTTGACAATTTTCACCGTCAAACCCATAGATGGTCTGAGGTCCCATATGTACAGGCCTTCTGGGAACTGTGCTCTCGCCCCTCTCTGTGCCTCCAATGTTCCCCTTCCCAGATCCTTCTAACACCCAATTCTTCTGGGTCCCCTCCCCCATACCCCAACCCTTCTCCTTTATCTGAATCTACTGAATTCCTCGCCCCTCCCCCACCACCGACCACAGCCACCCTCATTGTCACATCCAGCTTTCCCTTGCTCTCTCCCTCCCCCACCCAAGTAGCCATCTCCTTTGGCCTTGCCTCCCACACCCTCTGCTCCACCTATTCCCTGCCCTCCTACATCCCCAATAGCTTCCTACACTAGCTCACATTGCCCTTCCCCACCTCCTCTCCTTTGTCCTCTTCAAGAGGTGAGGACATGTCCATGTCCAAGTCCATGTTCCTTTCTCTTCTCCTCAATGACCTTCTGGAAGGTGTCATTACTGTACTCCATTACCAGGCAGAGGAACAGAGAGGAGATCTGGCAGGACATAAGACCCCTAAACCAGCTACCTGAAGCCCAGGTCTGGGTACTGTGCAGGTTCACTGGCTCCAGGGCCCTTCCACATGGCTGTCATCCTCAGTGATTATGGGAACAGAGTACTACAGGCTAGGGGCTCCTGTCTCTCCTCCACACCCAGGCTCCTCCACACCAGCCTCAGTCCACACCCAACTCATTGGACTTGCCAAAAGCTGCAGTTGTCCTGGCCACTGCACATGTGGACCCCTGTGCTGGGGTAACAGCTCCTCTTACAGGGCTCAGTGAAGAGCACTTCCTTCAGGAGCTTGCCCAGCCAGGTCCCAGCACACCACCAGGGCCCAGCTCCACTCCTGCCATGGGGAGACATCCTCTTTTCTGCCCCCTCCCTGAAAACATCAGGGGGTGCTTGGGAAATATTTGGGATGCACGCAGGAAGGGCCACTCTCCGAGGCTTCCTCAGAACCCAGCACTCAGGGAGGGAACATGTATAAGGGGAACCCTCTGCCCCATGCAGCCCTGGGTTGTCAGCCCAGGCAGGGACACTGACATAGAGATGTGCCAAAGACCTACACAGTGGAGGCCTCACAGCCTCCTGACCCTTTTTCTTAACTGCCTCCATGAGGCCCTCACCCAATATACCCAATTAGACCCTACCTCCCCTGCTGGGGCACCAATCCTGGCTAAACATTTTATATCTCAGTCCACACCAGATATTAGAGCTAAACTAAAAAAGGCCAAAAATGGCCCTCAAACCCCTATACAGAATCTGATGAAAATGGCATTTAAAGTTTTAGTGCCTGAAAAGAGGCAGCAGAGTCAACCCGCCAAAAAACACCAACAAAAGGTGCCCCTCCAAACCTAAGCCTTGGTGACAGGGCTGTGGCTGGCTGGATTACAGCCCCGAGTCAAAGGAGGAACATGAAACCTCCCATCAGCCTCTCTTGGGGCCTGCTTCAAATGTGGCAAAAAAAGCCACTGAGCTTGCCAGTGCCCCAACCTGAGACCTCCAACTAAACCCTACCCAAAATGCAAACAGGTGGGTCAATGGGGATCAGATTGTCCTGGACAGGGCTTACCCCCTACAGCTCCTCTTGGAGGGTCAACCCCACCAGCTATCCAGATCCCTGACTTTCTTGGACTGGCAGAAGATTGACAACGCCTTGACCCGGGGACCCCAATCACCCTTGCCGAACCCAGGGTCATACTCCAGGTAGTGGGTAAGTCCATCTCCTTCCTCTTGGACATGGGGACTACCTATTTTCTGCTGCCTGCCTACTCGGGTTTAACAGTTCCTTCATCAGTCTCTGTTATGGGAATTGACGGCTTTCCCTTCTGCCCATACAAAACTCTGCCCCTTCCTTGCTCTGCTAGAGGTATTATATTTCTACACTCTTTCCTTATCATCCCATCCTGCCATGCCCCACTTCTAGGTCAAAATATTGTAACAAAGCTTGGGGCCTCCATAACCATCCCTCCCCACCTACCAGAACCTCTAGCTTCCCACTCACTCCTTCTGGCCTCTGCCAGCCACCTAACTCCTTCGCCTCCTGGACCTGCTCCACCCACCTTTCCTCTTCCAGTCAAACCCATTGTCTGGGACATCTCAGTCCCAGTTGTGGCTACACACCACTCACCCATCCACATTTCTCTTAAGGACCCTAACCAATATCCCTATAGACCCCAATTTCCTATTTCAGAAACCCAGTATACTTCTACAATATGTTGATGACCTCTTTCTGTGCTCCCCCTTCCAGCAGGACTCTAAAATGGGAACAGCCAACCTCCTTATCTTTCTAGCCTCTAAGGGATACTGGGTGTCCCCAGCCAAGGCCCTTCTCTCCTTCCTGGAACCCTTGTTTCACCCCAGGGGCCTCCAATCCACCATCCATCAGGTCCAGGAGGCCTGCTCTGTTTGCTGTTAAGCAAACCCCCATAGCGGACTCCATCTACGCCAATCCCTCCACCAACTCCATGGTAGCCAGCCCGGTAAAGGTTGCCAGATTGATTTCACTCATATGCCAATTAAGTTGGGTAACGTTCAACCAGATGATGCTCCAGGATTCATGACTACCAGCTCCTCCTCATGGGGTCTGGCTGTACCAGTCAAATGGCCCAAGACATCCCTAGCCCCTAACTTCACCCCCTTTCAGCAGGAAGTAGCCAGAACTGATTCTGTGCCCCTATACCAAAGAGTCTGGGATGTTTGGTCGGTGGGCAGCCAACCCATGGCGATCAGGGACTCTCTGCTCACTTTCCACTCCATCCCCTCCTTCCCTTCATGGTTACCACGGCAACTCCGGTGCACAGTGATTATGGCTCGCAGCAATTAGAGGCTTCATGATTACCATGGCAACTCCTGCTGGCAGGCAATAGGTCCTGACCTATCCTACAGATCCATATTACCCCGAGCTCCTCCCCACCAAACCTCAACCTATCCCGATGCCCCATAATACCTTAAGCTCTTGACTTCACCAGGCTATAAAAAAACTGGGCTGTCATTTCTCCGGCGTGACTTCTCCAGCCCTGCTCTTTGGGGACAGTGAACCTCACCCGAGAGCGCGCTCTCAATAAAGCCTGCTTGCTTTGTTATTTGGCTCCAATTTGGCCTTCCCATCAGCATCAACCTAACAGCAAGATCTACTGCAAGGTGGTGTGTTGACTTCACCCATTATCAGTTTGGATTTCTTGGTATCTGTAAGAAAAGAAAATCATGATTATTTACCTTGATTTTAGATCTTAATGTTAACAAGTTACTTTCTACTCAACTGACTTAAAGTTACAAAATGCCAGCAAATCAGTGAATATAATGAAAAGCTTTCACATTAACTTCAGAAACTTGTGGAGCTGATGTTTTATCTCATGCGCTCTACTGCTTGAGCCACACCTCCAGTCAGTCCTGTAAGTTTTCACAGGTTGGCTGGTAACTTGGCATCTTGCAGGCTTTAACGGTGAAGAATGTTACTTGTGCAAGTCAGAATCTGATACCAATTAAATGGTGACAGCTTTGCCAATAAACAAGAATATGCTCTTCCATAGCTAGGAAGGGAGACTGCCACAGCTGACAGGTCCCAAAGACACATAAAGATTCACGACACAAAATCGATCAGCAAGCACAACTCCCATAGATAATTACTCACCAACAGGTTCACGTTTTGGAGGTTCTCTGCATGCTGTTGCCAAATGATACAGAATATTCTCAAGGTGGCCACGTGGCACAGACAGCGAGCTAATGACCATTCTCTCCGGCTTTGCCAGGCTCCCTGACCCATTTCTTGAGCACCAAAGGCCGATGGGTGTGGCGGCTCAGGACCCCTGGCCACATGTGGTCACTGCGCGACCTAATAAACACTCGAGTCGGTTCAGGCTTGGGAACTTCATGATTTCCCAAGCTGACTGCAACCTACTACTACAGCAAGGCCTTTGAATCTCCTGCATTTTGATTACTCAAATAAGCGTTGGCACAGTTATTTTAGAATGCAACACATAACTGCCTACATTAACAGTGCACCGAAGCTTTGGACGAAAAAGGCCAGAGCCTGCCACGTGCACTCACTTATAGCACTGATGACGCCTTCCGGGAGAAGAGCCACGAGGGGCGTGGTCACACGGTTTTCACTCTGCCCCGCCCCGCCCCTCCGGCCTCCTGGTCAGGGCTCCACCCCTTCCATCAGCACTGACTCCCAGAGGCCTCCTCTCTTCATTCCGCTTTTTCCCTCCTCCCCCACCATCTTTTGGTTACGTCTGTGTGACTCCAACGCATGCGCATATGTGAAAGCAAAAAAAACGTTCTCGCGAGAGCATGAAATTATGTTGCACGAACTGAGTGTATGTGCTGTAGGTCTTTTGTGTTACAGACACTCCAAGCTCCAAACTTCATTGTTAATCTTTTGGTACGTTAATTTGTATAAAACAGCTTAGTTTTTGCTTTTCTGCAAGCGAACTATCAGAGACCATCTTCCGCTGGTATTGCTGTTCCGGAAGTGCTGGTGTCTGTGCCCTCCCAGCGTTTTTTGGGGTTGTGTGGTCTAGTCTCTTCGGGGTGTTTGCACACAGTGCTGACACTTCACCGGACAAGTTCGTAAACTCAAGGTTCGGGAACAAGAAGGACACTAATGTGGGAGAGCCTGGCTAGCACGCAGCCACGTGAGCCGCTCCCGGGTCATCACTCCGCCACAGCGTGTTAATTTAATGGTGTGAAGGAGAAATGGGATCGCACCGGCTGGGGCATAGTGGCACCTTGTAATGTCGCTTTAGTTTTTGATGGGGGCTTTTTTTTTTTTTTTTGCTTCATTCCTCCAGTATGAAGCAGGAAAAGGGTCCTGGTGAAGCTTGTGTTTAGTGCTGGATCATTTGGGGCAGCACATTGTAGCAATTGCTGTAGTGGAAGGTGGAGTCCTGGGGTGCACAGTGGTGGGGATTGGCAGAAACTTCGTGAGGTCACTTGCACGTTTTTTGGGGAATTAAACTTTTCTTAGTTCAAGTCTAGTTATACATTTCAAGCTTCAGGAAACTACATTTTTGTATACTGTTTTTTGCAACTTTTAGTAAGAATTTACAAAATGAATGAAAAAGATACTGTATAAAGTGCTGTGCACATTAAAGTGATAGTAGTATTTGAGTTCATTTGTCGTGATCTTTTTGTTTTTACCACATCTTCATTTGCAATGGAAAGAGTTCAGTGCATGCATTATCTTTTTTCAGAAAATATTTAACTTAGACTCAAAATAAAATAGGGCAGTGTTTTACTACAGGATAACATTAGAAGCAAAAATTTAGTTTCCAAAGTCTGCCACACTCAAGAAGTCACTAAGGACTCTTGTAGAATAAAAGTCACCATTTTAGAAATGCAAACCTACTTCCAACCTTTGCACAGTCCAAAAACAAAGGTACTTAAATGATTTAAAAGCAGTTTTATACATATCTATCTACTTGTTTGTTTAAAATTATAGTTTTCCTGGAGTTTCATGTAAAAAAATTGTCTCTAAATCATGTACAAAAAAGCTGTATTTTGAGAAAAGTCACCATATACTGTACAAGTTTACACTGAAGAGATCCTATTGTCTCTGCCTTTTTTGGCCTTGTTGATTGCATAACATTAAGAGAATGATGGGAAAGAGATTACAAGATGGCAGCTAGAGGTAGGAAGCAGAAAGCGAGCCTCCTATAGTGAAATCTTGGAGAGACCCTGGAGACACACTGCAGGCATAATCACTGAGAAGAGGCATAACTTTGACCCCTCCACATTTCCAACCGGCGCAGAGAATCTCCACCTCACGTTAAACGGAGAAATGAGGAGGGCCCCCGGGCCACCAGTGGCCGGCGCCCAGATGGCTTGGGAAGATGTGGACCAGGTGAGCTTTGCAGTACCATGGTACCCCCACAGACAAGCCTGGGCCAGAGCAGCATAGCCCCCTGGACAGACTGACCTCCACCCAGGGAAAAAAAGAGAAACTGAGTAATAAGCAATAAGAACAATTAAGACACGCTGGAAAGAGGGTGGGGCGCCCTGAGCTCTGAAGACTGGGGGAAGAGAATCCTTCCCAGGACTGTAAATAAACAAGCCAGGCGTGCTGGAGAGCCTCTGGCAGGAGCGGGGCGCATGCCCAGCAACCAGGAGTGGGAAAGCTTGTGAGAGTGGTGGAGGGAGGAAAACTCCACAGGAGAGGAGGGAAGACCCACTTCCCACGTGAACTGTACATAAACATGGTGGCCGGCAGGAGCAGCAGCACCGCCCAGTAAGCAGGAGCAGGAAAGCTTGTAAAAGTGGCAGTGGGAGAAAAACTCCACAGGAGAGGGGAGAAGTCCCACCTCCCACATGAACTGTAAATAAACACGCAGGCCTGACAACGCGGGTGCAGTGTCACCTTTCCCAGTGCTTGGAAAGGGAAAAGCCTGTAGCAGAGGCTCCCGCACAGGAGAACTCTGAACAAACAAAGCCTGTGGGATCAGGTGAGTGCTAAACTCACCCCAGAGATCTGCATAAATAACACCTCCAGCTACAGCAGGCTGAGAGCATCAGGCAGGCAAGCCACAGTTGCAGAAACCATTCTCAGAACTGTCTCCAGACTCTTTTTTTTTCTTTTTCTCCCTACCTTTGATGAGAGAACAACCGAATTACACCTGCAAGCCGAAAAACTTACTGAAACTTTATTGCATTTGAACTTGGGACACTTGGTGGGGCTTTTTTTTTTTCTTTGTGTGTGTGTGTGTGTGTGTGTGTGTGTGTAGTTTTGTTCTGCTTTATGCGTCCCCTTTGATGAGACAACTACAGAACAACATCTGAGGCACCATCTCCAGGACTGGAGACTGAGACGGACACCCAAATTATTAAGACTGAAACTGCATTGCATATAAACTTGGAGGTTTTTTGGTTTTTTTTTAATTTTCTATTTTGCATTTTATTTTAATTCATTTTTATATACAGATATTTGTTTCATTTACTTAGTTTTTATTTTTTTCATCTTTGATTTTCAATCCTCTCTCTGCCTCTCTAATGTCTGTTCAGCTTACTGTCAATTAGTACACTAATGCTCCCTGTTTATACCTTTGAAACTTTCTTAACTGAAACCTTGTTCTGCTTTTTCCCTCTTGTCTGTGTATTTGTTTTCCCCTTTTCTTTAACTTCTTGCTTTCCATCTCAGCTCACCCTTCCATTATAAATATTACCATTGTTATTATTACAAGCTAGAAAATACTTAATTGCACACAGTACAGGGACAGTAACAACACCAAAGACAATGACGGGAAGACAGAAAAAACAGGGAAACCAGTTTCTCCACAGCAAAAAATTAGTACAGGAACCAGAGGGGAATGAAGAGAACAGAAAGTCAGATCCAGACTCCAACAAAATGAAGATAAACTATGCCAAAGGACCCAATGAAGCCCACAAGAATAATTTAAAAGAAGACATACTACAAGTACTCAATGAGAATTTTATAGAGATGATACTGGATAGGGTCAACCAAATGTACAGGAGACACTCAAGAAATTCCAAGACAACAAAAATAGAGAATTTGAAAAAGCAAAAGAAGAAATAAAGGAAACCATAGAAGCACTGTATAAACACCAATGTGAAAGAGAGAACACAATGAATAAATGGAAAAATGAACTCAGGAAAAAAATAGACAACATTAAAGAGGAAAACAGCCAGGATTTGGAAAACCTCAGAAAAAAGAACAAAACAGAACTGCAAAACAAAACAGAAGGCCAATCCAGCAGAATAGAACAAACAGAAGACAGAATCTCAGAACTGGAAGATGAAATAGTAATTAAAGGAAAAACCGAAGAACTATTAAATAAACAACTCAAGACCTGTGAAAAGAAAATGCAAGAACTCACCCACTCCATCAAAAGACCAAACTTGAGAATCATGGGCATGGAAGAAGGAGAAGAGGTGCAAGCGAAGGGAAGGCATAATATATTCAACAAAATAATAACAGAAAATTTCCCAAATCTAGAGAAAGATATTCCCATACAAATGCAAGAGGCCTCCAGGACACCAAACAGACCAGATCAAAATAGAACTACTCCACGACATATCATCATTAAAACAACAAGTTCAGAAACTAAGGAAAGAGTATTGAGGGCTGTATGAGAGAAAAAACAAGTAACATACAAAGGTAAACCCATCAAAATCACAGCAGACTTCTCAACAGAAACATTAAAAGCAAGAAGAGCGTGAGGTGAGATCTTCCGGGCATTGAATGAAAATAACTTCAACCCCAGGATACTCTACCCAGCAAAGCTATCATTCAAAATAGATGGAGCAATAAAAGTCTTCCATGATAAGCAGAAACTAAAACAATATGTGACCACAAAGCAACCACTACAAAAGATTCTGCAAGGGATTCTGCACATAGAAAGTGACACCCAACTCAACCATGAAAAGACAGGCAGCACCAAACCACAGGAAAAGAAAAAGCAAGACAGTAGAGAGTAACATCAACTTAGGTACACACAATCAAACCTTCAAACAACTAAGACAACTAAATGGCAGGAATTACCACATACCTATCAGTACTAATGCTTAATGTTAATAGACTTAATTCACCCATCAAAAGGCACTGTTTGACAAAATGGATTAAAAAGGAAGATCCAACAATTTGTTGCTTACAGGAGACCCATCTCACAGACAGAAATAAGCATATGCTTAGGATGAAAGGCTAATGGCCCCCGAAAACAGGCAGGAGTAGGAATACTTATCTCTGACAAAGTAGACTTCAAACCTACATTGATCAAATGAGATAAAGAAGGACATTTCATACTAATAAAAGGGGAAATAGACCAAAAGGAAATAGTAATCATCAGTCTATATGCACCCAATGTCAACACACCCAATTTCATCAAACATACCCTGAAAGACCTAAAAGCATATATAAATGCCAACACAGTGGTTGTGGGAGACTTTAACACCCCATTATCATCAATAGATAGGTCATCCAAACAAAAAAATCAATAAAGAAATCCAAGGTCTAAAATATGCAATAGATCAAATGGACCTAGTAGATGTCTACAGAACATTTCATCCAACCTCTACACAATATACATTCTTCTCAGAAGCCCATGGAACCTTCTCCAAAATAGATCATATCCTAGGGCACAAAGCAAGCCTCAGCAAATATAAGAAAATAGAAATAATACCATGCATGCTATCTGATCACAACGCAGTAAAAGTAGAACTCAACAACAAAAGTAAAGACAAAAACCATGCAAACAGCTGGAAACTAAAAAACTCATTACTTAATGAAGAATGGAGCATCGATGAAATAAAAGAGGAACTTAAAAAGTTCCTGTAACTCAATGAAAATGAAAACACAACCTACTGGAACCTATGGAACACAGCTAAGGCAGTCCTGCGAGGAAAGTTTATAGCTATGAGTGCATATATTAAAAAACTGAAAGATCCCAAATCAATGACCTAATGATACATCTCAAACTCCTAGAAAAACAAGAACAAGCAAATCCCAAAACAAATAGAAGGAGAGAAATAATAAAAATAAGAGCTGAAATCAATGAAATAGAAACCAAAAAAAACCATACAAAGAATTAATGAAACAAAAAGTTGGTTTGTTGAAAAAATAAACAAGATCGATAGACCCCTGGCAAACCTGACTAAAATGAGGAGAGAAAAAACCCAAATTAGTAGAATTAGGAATGCAAAAGGGGAGATAACAACAAACACCATGGAAGTCCAGGAAATCATCAGAGACTACTTTGAGAACCTATATTCAAATAAATTTGAAAATCTAAAAGAAATGGACAGATTTCTAGATACATATGATCATCCAAAACTGAACCAAGAGGAAATTAATCACCTGAATAGACCTATAACACAAAATGAAATTGAAGCAGCAATCAAGAGTCTCCCCAAAAAGAAAAGTCCAGGACCTGATGGATTCTCTGCTGAATTCTACCAGACCTTTAAAGAAGAACTGATACCAACTCTCCTTAAACTGTTCCATGAAATAGAAAGGGAAGGAAAACTGGCAAACACATTTTATGAAGACAGTATTACACTTATCCCAAAACCAGGCAAAGACACCTCCAAAAAGGAAAACTATAGGCCAATCTCCTTAATGAACATTGATGCAAAAATCCTCAATAAAATAATGGCAAACCGAATTCAGCAACACATCAAAAAGATTATTCACCACGACCAAGTAGGCTTCATCCCAGGTATGCAGGGGTGGTTCAACATGTGAAAATCAATAAATGTAATAAACCACATTAACAGAAGCAAAGACAAAAACCACTTGATCATCTCAACAGACGCAGAAAAAGCCTTTGATAAGATCCAACATCATTTCATGATAAAAGCTCTAAGAAAACTAGGAATAGAAGGAAAGTTCCTCAACATTATAAAAGCTATATATGACAAACCTACAGCCAGCATTATACTTAATGGAGAAAAACTGAAACCATTCCCTCTAAAATCAGGAACTAGACAAGGATGCCCACTATCTCCACTCCTATTCAACATAGTACTGGAATTCCTAGCCAGAGCAATTAGGCAAGAAGAAGGAATAAAAGGAATACAAATAGGTAAAGAAACTGTCAAAATATCCCTATTTGCAGATGACATGATCCTATACCTTAAAGACCCAAAAAACTCTACTCAGAAGCTTCTAGACATCATCAATAGCTATAGCAAGGTAGCAGGATATAAAATCAACATAAAAAAATCATTAGCATTTCTATACACTAACAATGAGCAAACTGAAAAAGAATGTATGAAAACAATTCCATTTACAATAGCCTCAAAAAAAAATCAAATACCTACGTGTAAACCTAACAAAAGATGTGAAAGACCTCTACAAGGAAAACTATACACTTCTGAAGAAAGAGATTGAGGAAGACTATAGAAAGTGGAGAGATCTCCCATGCTCATGGATTGGTAGAATCAACATAGTAAAAATGTCTATACTCCCAAAAGTAATCTACATGTTTAATGCAATTCCCATCAAAATTCCAATGACATTCATTAAAGAGATTGAAAAATCTACTGTGAAATTTATATGGAAACACAAGAGGCCACGAATAGCCAAGGCAATACTCAGTCAAAAGAACAATGCAGGAGGTATCACAATACCTAACTTCAAACTATATTATAAAGCAATAACAATAAAAAAGCATGGTACTGGCACAAAAACAGACATGAAGACCAGTGGAACAGAATAGAGGACCCAGATATGAACCCACACAACTATAACCAACTTGTCTTTGACAAAGGAGCTAAAAATATACGATGGAGAAGTAGCAGCCTCTTCAACAAAAACTGCTGGGAAAACTGGTTAGCAATTTGCAAAAAACTGAAACTAGATCCATGTATATCACCCTATACCAAGATTAACTCAAAATGGATCAAGGATCTTAATATCAGACCACAAACTCTAAAGTTGATACAGGAAAGAGTAGGAAATACTCTGGAGTTAGTAGGTATAGGTAAGAACTTTCTCAATGAAACCCCAGCAGCACAGCAACTAAGAGATAGCATAGATAAATGGGACCTCATAAAACTAAAAAGCTTCTGTTCATCAAAAGAAATGGTCTCTAAACTGAAGAGAACACCCACAGAGTGAGAGAAAATATTTGCCAACTATACATCAGACAAAGGACTGATAACCAGAATATATAGGGAACTTAAAAAACTAAATTCTCCCAAAACTAATGAACCAATAAAGAAATGGGCAAGTGAACTAAACAGAACTTTCTCCAAAGAAGAAATTCAAATGGCCAGAAAACACATGAAAAAATGCTCACCATCTCTAGCAATAAAGGAAATGCAAATTAAAACCACGCTAAGATTCCACCTCACCCCTGTTAGAATAGCCATCATCAGCAACACCACCAACAACAGGTGTTGGCAAGGATGCGGGGAAAAAGGAACCCTCTTACACTGTTGGTTGGAATGTAGACTAGTACAATCACTCTGGAAAAAAATTTGGAGGCTACTTAAAAAGCTAGAGATTGATCTACCATTTGATCCAGCAATACCACTCTTGGGGATATACCCAAAAGACTGTGACTCAAGTTATTCCAGAGGCACCTGCCCACCCATGTTTATTGCAGCAGTATTCACAATAGCCAAGTTATGGAAACAGCCAAGATGTCCCACCACTGACGAATGGATTAAGAAAATGTGGTATCTATACACAATGGAATTTTATGCAGCCATGAGAAGAACGAAATGTTATCATTCGCTGGTAAATGGATGGAATTGGAGAACATCATTCTGAGTGAGGTTAGCCTGGCCCAAAAGACCAAAAATCGTATGTTCTCCCTCATATGTGGACATTAGATCAAGGGCAAACACAACAATGGGATTGGACTTTGAGCACATGATAAAAGCGAGAGCACACAAGTGAGGGCCGAGGATACGTAAGATACCTAAAAACTTAGCTAGCATTTGTTGCCCTTAACACAGAGAAACTAAAGCAGATACCTTAAAAGCAACTGAGGCCAATAGGAAAAGGAGACCAGGAACTAGAAAAAAGGTGAGATCAAAAAGAATTAACCTAGAAGGTAACACACATGCACAGGAAATTAATTTGAGTCAACTCCCTGTATAGCTATCCTCATCTCAACCAGCAAAAACCCTTGTTCCTTCCTATTATTGCTTATACTCTCTCTACAACAAAATTAGAAAGAAGGGCAAAATAGTTTCTGCTGGGTATTGAGGTGGTGGGGGGGGAGAGGGAGGGGTCGGAGTGGGTGGTAAGGGAGGGCGTGTGAGCAGGGGGGAGAAATGACCCAAGCCTTGTATGCACATATGAATAATAAAATAAAAAAAAAAAAAAAAGAAAAAGCTGCAGAACTGAGTACTGCCAGAAGATGAGCTACTAGACAAGTAACAACTTACAACTTTGCAACATTGCCTCCTGTCCCACACAGGTCTTCCAAGTATAAAACTACAGTATATGATGATTGCGTTACTGCATCTACCAACTCTCATACAAAATGTCTCTTGTGGCTCATCCTAATCTGGAACTATTCAGGGAAGGATAGGGAAATGTGCTACTTTAGCTAAGTAAAAGTAGAAATCAACCACAATATGCTAATTATATGGGATATTACAATGAGTCAATGGTATGGAGAAGAAGTAAGAAAGGAAATGAGGAGTGATGGGGGAGGGGTACGAGTTAAAATTTTAAAAAGGATGCTCAGGTTTAAAAGTATTTAAAAAGTCTCATTAAGAAGGTGACATTAGGTCAAAGACTTGAAGAAAGTGAGGGAGCAAAAACATGCAGATATCTTTCTGCATGCAGAAAACTGAAACTAGATCCATGTCTTTCACCTTGTACAAATATCAACTCAAAAGTGGATTAAGGACCTTAATACAACAGCTGAAACTTTGAAACTAGTGCAGGAAAGACTAGGTGATACACTGGAACACATAGGCATAGGCAATAACTTCCTAAATATTATTCCAATGACTCAGCAACTAAGAGAAAGAGTTGACAAATGGGACTACACGAAACTAAAATGCTTCAGCACAACAAAAGAAATGTTCTCCAGAATGAAGAGGTAGCCTACAGAATGGGAGAAAATCTTTGCCAGCTATACATCTGACAAGAGATTAGTAACTAGAATATACAGGGAGCTCAAAAAACTAAACTCTGCCAAAATCAATGACCCAATGAAGAAATGGGCAAATGAACTGAAAAGAGCTTTTTCACAGGAAGAAGTCCTCCTGACCAAAAAAATATGAAGAAATGCTTAATATCCCTGACCATAATGGAAATGCAAATCAAAACCACATTAAGATTCCACCTCACTCCTGTTAGAATGAAGACAACAACAAAAAGGAAAAGGAACCTTCATTCACAGTTGGTGGGAATGTTAATTAGTACAACCACTATGGAAAGCAGTATGGGGCCTCCTCAGAAAACTAAAAATAAACTACCATATGATCCAGCAATTCACCTCCTAGGGCTATACTGGAAGTAATGTAAGTCAAATTACCATAAAGGTACCTGCACACCCACATTTATTGCAGCATTATTCACAATAGCCAAGCTGTGAAAACAGCCAAGATGCCCCATAACTGATAAATGGATTAAGAAAATAGGGTATTTAGTTACAATGGAATTTTATTCAGTCATAGAGAAGAATGAAATTTTGCTATTCGCAGGTAAGTGGAACTGAGAATATCATCCTTGGTGAAGTTAGCCAGGTTTAGACAGCCAAAGGCTGCATATTTTCTCTCATATGTGGAATATAGGCCCAATACAAATATAAGTGATATTAAATATACACAGAAATACAGAGCATATATCCAAAAGTGGGACTGGTAGAGAGAACAAGGGAGGAGGAAAAGAGGGAAAGAAGAATAGCTAATAATAATGAAATACATCACATCTGTGTAGGAACAAGACACAAGGAAACACAAAGAAAACTGCTAAAACAACTCATGATAGAGGAAAAAAGGTGAGGAAGTGCAGTGGAGGGAGGGTTACATTGACTTAAGCACAATGCATGTATGGGTATAATACCAGGCCAAAAATCCCACTGACCAATGAACCTCAACAATGAAAGATAAGAATGATAAACAGATGCTAAGGGGAGGTCACTACCAAGAGAGGGAGGGAAAAAGAAGGAAGTAAAGAAGGTGAATATGGTTGATGTACTTTCTATACAAGAATGAATATAGACTTTTAAAGCCTGTTGAAATCACCATAAGAAGAGGACTAAGGTAGAAAGGAGAAAAATGGAGGGGATGAACCAATTTGGAATACAATATGTATATATGTGGAAATGTCATAATGAAACTCTCCCTACAGATACCTTAAAAATGCCTTCTTTTTCCCAAAACGGGGTATTAATAGGAAGATAAACCAGGTCCTGTCTAGGGATTGGTATCAGTGAGAGGGGGAAGATACAAGGAAACAATGTAAGAGGGTGAATATGGTGGAAATATTATGTACTCATCTATGAAAATGGAAAAATGAGATCTGTTGAAACTACTCTAAGAATGAGGAAAGGAGAATGATGGAGTGAATTTAGCTAAGATATTGTCAGCACATATTCTAAGCACCTAGTAGTTCCTTAGTGGGACCATGCTTGGTATGGTAGCCTAAAAATTCCCAATGATCCTCACCTCTTGTTACTCCCTTGTGTAACTCTCAAGTGGCATAGGGACAAAATGTTACCTTTGAGATTAGTCTAAAAGACTGTCTTGTGTTTTTGCATCTTTTGAATTGCTTATTTTGATGAAACAAGCTGTTATATTGGAAAGGCCCATGTGTCAAGGAACAGAGGGTGACCTCTGGCCAACATTCAGCAAGGAATTGCAGCTGTCAGATCAGTAGCCCATGAGGAACTGAATCCTGTCAACAACCACATAAACAAAATTGGAAACTGATCCTTAACTATTTCAGACTTCAGATGACTGCAGCACCAACCGTTGACTACAGTTGGTTGTACCTGTGAGGTACAGCCATACTTTAATTACTGACCTACAGAAAATGTGATTGTAGATTACATAATCTTACAGAAAACCCTAAAGATTCCACAAAAATTCTATGAGAACTGATAATTGAATTCTATAAAGTTGTAGGATTGAAAATCAGAAAAAAGAATTAGTGCTTTCTAAATGCCAATGGTTAATGATCTGAAAACAAATTAAGACAACTGTTGCATTTACAATAACTATGAAAAAAACCCCTAGAAATAAATTTAACCAAGGAGCTGAAGATCTCTATAGTGAAAAATTTAAATACTGATGAAAAAAATTGAAGAGAAAACACACACTGAAATATAGCCCATTTCATGGATTGGAAGAATAAATATTGTTAAAATGTCCATATAACCCAAAGTGATATACAGATTCTCTGAAATGACTATCAAAATATCCAATGACATTCTTCATAGAGTTGGAGAAAATATTTCTAAAATTCATATGGATCAAACAGCCAAAGCAATTCTGAGCAAGAAGGCCAAAACTGGGGTCATCACAGTACCTGATTTCAAATTATGCTTCAAAACTATAGTAACCAAAATATCATGGTACTGGCATAAAAAGACACATAGGCCAATGGAAAAGAATAGAGAATCCAAAACTAAATCCATGTATTTACAACCAACTGATTTTTGACAAAGGCACCAAGAACATACATAGGAAAAATGACAGTCTCTTCAATAAGTAGTACTGGAAAAACTGGAGATCCATATGCAGAAAAATGAAATTAGACCCTACCTTTCACCATGTAAAAACAAACTGGAAGTGGGTTAAAGATTTACATTTTAAGTGAAATAAGCCAGGTAGAGGAAGACATTTGGTAAAGAGTAGAATTGTGGTTACCAGAGGCTGAGAAGAGTAGGGGAAAATGGGGTATAGGAAAAGGTTGGTTCATGGGTACAGAATTGCAGTTAAATAGGAGTAAGTTCTAGTGTTTTATAGCAAGGTGGGGTATTATAAGTAATAGTAATTTGCTGTGTATTTTGGAATAGCAAGAAGAAAGAATTTTTAATTTTTCCAACATAAAGAAATGATTGAGGTGATAGATATGCTGATTACTGATTTGATCATCAAACAGTTTATGGATTGAAAGATCATGTGGTACCCCATAAGTTGTATAATTATTTTGTATCAGTTAAAATAAATGAAGTAGTAAAAACCAAACAACAAAAAGCAAAGTGTGTAAGAGAATAGATACTGTTCTAAGCCATTAAATTTTGGAATGATTTGTTATTTAACAACATATAATTCATAAGTAGACATGCGCTAGGAAAAAAATGGGACCAGTTTGGATAGAGTATGGTAGGCAAGTAGAAGCAAGATTAGAAAAGTAATGACAGGTTCCTTATAGCCTGACCAGTCATTATACAATTTTTTTTGAATAAGATGATAGTCATTGGAGAGTTTTGGGTAGAGGAGTGACATGATCCAACTTAGGTTTTTGCATATTCTCTCTCAAAGCTGTGTTTAGGAAAGACCTTAGGGTTGGGGCATGGATACCAGTTAGGGTAGTATTATAATAATAAAGGTGAGAGAATGGTATTGACTTCCTACTAGTAGTACACAAATAAGTGATTCAGTTCTGGATATACTTTTATATATAGTATAGCTAGCAGCATTTGCTGACAGATTGTGTATAGGATATAAGAGAAAAGAATATATGATATTAAAATGACTCTAAAGATTTTGGGTGGTAATTTGCTGATGTGGGGACTACAGGAAGAGCAGATTTGGAGGAAGGAGTACTCAGCAGTTCTGTACAGGTTCTGCTTGAAGTGCCTTTTAGACATCCATGTGGAATCGTTGAATAGAGAGTTCAATATGTGAGTATGAATTCCAGGGAGGGGTCTGGGCTGAAGAAACAAATATGGAAGCTGTCAAACTATAGAGATATGAAGCCATGAGACTGGATGCTAATACAAAGGGTGTAAGTATAAATAGCAGATTGGACGGAAAACTGAGCCTTGGGCATGTCAACATTAATAGGAAAAATAGCAGAGACCTGAAAAGTCTCTTCCTCTTTGAGTGAGGAAGGAGAAAAGGCAGTAGAGTGGTATTTTGAAATTCAAAAATTTTTTTAATAAGAGGAAGTATTCAAGAGGTGTGTGGTGACTCATGCCTATAATCCCAAGTTCTTGGGAGGCAGAGGCAGGAGAATCATGAAATCATGAGTTCAAGGCCAGCCTGGGCTGTATGACATGATCCTGTCTCCAAAAGCCAAAAAAAAAAGGAATCAGCTATTCATGGTATAAGTAAAATGGCTATTGAGAAGTGTCTTGGATTTAGCAATACAGAGGTAATTTGAGACCTTGTTAATAACAGTTACAGGAAAAATGGGAGAAGAATTAGAAACTCAAACTAGGACAAATCTTTTGAGACATTAAACTACACAGTAGAAGAGAAATAGAGCAATATCTGTAAAGCATCAAGAGATCAAGAGTGGGTTCTTTTTTAAGTCTGAGAGACCTTAAAGCTTTCTGATGGGGAAGATCCAGCAAAAATGGAAAACTTGATGTTGCAAGAAAGATTTGGTGAATTGCTTGGGAAAGGATAACATCTAGTGCACGAAGGTAGAAGTTAGCCTAAGATCATTGTTTAGGTAGTTCATCTGTAGAACTGTATACAGGTATAGATGTTGGTAGGTGAGTTAATATGGTGGTGCAAACTTTTGAATGTTCCTTTCTACCAATTTAATGCTTTTTATTTTTCAGTGTAATAGAAAGCAAAGCCATCTACTAAGAGAGAGTGTTGGAAATTTGAGAAGAGAGCAAAAGGTATAATTAGGAGATAGTGTCAATAGATGTGAAAATGTAACAGGATTCTTGGGCTACATTAGGAGTTCATTTAAGTTCCTGTAGTAAATTTAAATTCAAATATTTAGCATGATTGTATTTTCTACATATCAAGTTCAGCTGCATAGGTGCAAGTGTGGAGCTGACAGAGTTGAAATTAACTAAGGTTGGAATTTGCCAAGAGAGTAAACAGAGTGAGATGATGAAAAAGAAAGGGAATGCAAGGGGATGGTTTATACTGATCTGCCATGGAATTTAAGTTTGACAAGAAAGATAATAATACATGTAAGGAATGAGGGACATTGAAATGCGATAAATACAATCAGTGAATTTTGAGGTGATAGTGTGTCAAAAGAATTTTGGACTGGGGTTCTCAAGTAAATATTTGATATCATGAAACCTCTATCATGTACATATTTGTTGAGATGTTAAGGAAATAACATGCAGGATCTTCTACAGTATACCTTGAAAAACTGGAATTGGTTAGATGCTCTGTGATCTCAAACTGACCTCCACTTTAACAGTGAATGCTAACTTGCTTGTAGAAATTTGCATGTCAGTGAGGTGAGATTCTGCACTCATATTTGGCTAAATATTTAACATCTTACAAGCTTGAGTTTTTTTCTCTGCCATTTCCAGATGATTTGTGATGCTATATTTACCAATGAAGCTTTTTTGTGCTTACATGCATTTATGCAAAAGATGATTATTATTTATGTAACATTTAATATGGCATATTAAAATGGAAAATCTTACTACCATGGGAGTATTTGTAATCTAATATTTGTAAAATATTTACTGCTTTTAAAGCAGATATATTAAAATAATTTGGAAGTGTAATGATCACTTGTTAAAATTCTCATTTTTCTTTTTCTTTTTTTACTGTTTTTTTCCTCATCATATGCATTGTATTTACCCTAATAATACCTTTGACCTATTATCCATAAGGATTATAGATATCTGTTAACAGTGAGAAGACAAGCTTAGTTTATGTAAAACTTGATGTAATGTAACAAAATTACATGAAACATCAATTTTATGAGGCCACTAGATGGCTCTGTTGTCCTGTTATTTAAGTATATGTTTAACCACCTAGGGGTTTTGAATTAAATACAACTACTTATTATTGTGCGTGACTGTATTGCTGTGTATGTGAATAGTAACATGAAAATGTTGGTGTGCCTAATAGCTCTATCAGCCTATCATATAGACTCCAGTTTTATATAATAAATGTCTACAAAATTATTTTGTAGATCTTAGATTGCAAATTTTGGAAACCTTAGATTATATAGAAATGAACAACATTCTCCAGATGCGTATTTTAAGAACACAATTGAAATTCACCAGATCTTTTTTATATTTGAACTTGATGAATAGGTTTTTGCCATAACAAATTAATACTGTATTTAAAAATTAAATATTAAGTTAATTTGGAGTATATCAAAATAGACAGTGATACTGTTGGAGAAGTGGAATATTTTTGCCCACAGCAGGATGTGGTCATATTCATCTTACCAATAGTAGTGTTTTTTTGTATGATATATGCTGAATTAAATGCTTATTGAGTGAGAAAACTAGGATGATAAAAATGAAAGAGAATTCTGGGAATCACATGTAATATTCAAAAGGAAAATGAATTGCAGGGTGATATATTTAGCAAAATTGACAAATGCTTTTTTACCTTGCCTACATCTTAGCTCTATCTTTGCCAAAAGTTTTAAACTGAGAGTTTTCCCCACCATGGAAATATATTTCCAATTTTATAATAAAATTTTATGAATTCATATTTGTAAGGAACTGCCAAATAAAGACCATGCCACATGTGGAAAAGAAAGATTTATTGGAACCAGACCACAGGGCTGTCACTCTTGGGTTCAGAGTGAAGCGGCTTGACTAAATTGGGTAGTGGGCTTTATAGGAGGGGCCAAGCCATGGGGGAGGGAGAGAGAGTCTGGTCTCTGATTATCTGCGATCGCTAGATAGAGCAGGTCGACATGCCTGGCTAGTTGAGTAACTGGAAGTTCCTGAGGTGTTTTTCAAGCAGAGAAACAAACAGGGGAGTTGGGCAAGCAATCATAAATCAGGGGGTCTGGTTTTGGTGCTAGCCTTGGGATCTTCCACCCGCCCCAGGAATGCCAGGGACCTAACATTGTAGCCTTTTGTTGGTATTATGGGTGCTGATCGATCTAGCTGCTTGGTGCTGAGTGCTGAGTGGGGGCATTGTTAAGGGGATTTGGCTGGAATTTAGAAATTTGTGAGGTCCCCAGGAGTGGAGGCTGATGGTTTTTCCCAGGCTTCATCTGCAGACAAGGCCAATTGTTGGTAGGCCAGAGAAAGTTGTAGTAGCATCTGGTGGGAAAGTCTGTCTGCTGAGTTCCTCTAGGGAATCCTGGAGGCATCTAGGGTTAAAGAGCATTTTCCTGGTTTAAGGGTTTGTATTTCCATAGCATCATTTCCATAGCACATGTGCAGCTGTTTTTTTTTTTTCTATAGTAGCCTCTATAATGGATCATATAACCAAGGGAAGGAAGCAGGGAAGTAGTATGCATGCTCTCAGAATTAGGCCCACTGCCCCTACCTGTGTTTTAAATTCACCTATGGCAGAAAATTGAGAGCCAGATGAGGACTAAGAGCTTATGCAGGAGAGGAAGAGGGAGAGAGTTTGTGGGAGAGGCTTAGCCATGTGGGGCCCAGCAGTACTCATCCTTTGTTGCAGTGGAAGAGTCTGAAGTCAGTGGGCAATGTTTTATCCTTGAAAGGTGCTGCCACTGGGGAATCCTGTTGAGTTTGACAGTGGTGGGCGTTGTGAGGATGACCAGATGGGGGTCCGTCTACTGAAGTCCCAATGGAGAGAGTCAAAGATCCTTTAGGAGAATGAGATCCTCTGGTTTTAATAGAAATTGTTATGGGGCCCTCTGAGGGGTGGGTCTGAATGCTCTCTGAGAAGTTCCTGGAGGAGGTTAAGACAAAGTAGATAGTCAGCCAGAGAAGCAGAGTCTGTTGGAGGAAAGTTTCCTAAGAGAAATGGGTGGCCATACATTATTTAAGACCCAAATAGGAATATTACAAGGAGCATAAAAAGGTGTTTGCTAAAGGCTGCATATCTAGGGATCCAGTTTCTGCAAAATCCTGTAACTCCCAAGAAAGCTTTAAGCTGCTTTTATGGTATAGGGTAGTGGGAAATGGAGGATTGGGTTGATTCACTCATGACTCAGGGAGTGAGTCTGTCCCTTTAAGAACACACCTAGGTAGGTGACCTGAAGGAGACATAATTGAGCCTTCTCCTTAAAGACTCTGTATCCCTGGAGGCCAGAAAGTTTTTAAAAGGACTCTGTTGCCTTGTAGATGAGGGGCTCTGTGGCTCTGCACTGAAGTATATCATCAACATATTGAAGAAGGGTGGCCTCTGAGTAGTGCCCATCTAATAAGTCTCTGGTCAGGATCTGTCCAAAGAGATGAAGACTGTCTTTAAACTCTTGTGGCAAAACTGTCCAGATTAGTTGCTGCGAAGGGTTTGTGTAATCTTTAAAGGCAAACAGGGTCATACTGTCAGGATGCAGGTTAAATGGAACACTTTTGGATATAAATTTACATTTTTAACTTTGTAAATGTTTGTACCATATTTAGAAAAAGTATAGACACAGCATTGTTACAAGATGGTCATTTAAGACACATGAGCAAATATGTAAATGAACTCTGATTTAGTAGTACTTAAAGCTTGACAAGGTCAGCAGAAAACACAAATAATTTCTTTGATAAAATCTAACAGTTTTTTGTAGATGATACTCAGGGAAGAACAATATTAAGATAACCTTGTTATTTTATAGCCTTAGAGAATTTGATTTTAGCTTGACATGACCTTAAAAATCTTTTAGGCAGCCCTTAGACTATAGTCAACTTTAACTTTGTCACACAGTGAAGTTTACCTATCTGTATCCTTTCCAGTTGTTTACTTTGTAACCTGTATTTTAAAATTAACTTTTGTAAGAATTTTAAATTTAAATAAAACTGTCTTTTCTTTTTGGTTGGTGGAGGAGACTGTCCACCCCCACCACGGAGATCTGTGAAGGATAAAGCTTACCTGAGATGTCAGGTAGCACCAAGTAGGTGATTGAGGCCTACGGGCTACATGGATGCTTACCCTGGGCTCCTCTGAGGTGATCTTGAAGGTGGCCAAGGTCCCAGGGCTGTGTCAGTCTCTGCCGCCAAGCCCAAGAGGTCCGTGAGACCTTCACTCTGTTGAGAGTGGAAGTGGGAGACTGACCTACCTTGCAGAGACAAAGGGGGCAGTCGTCTTTCCAGTGTCCATTCTGGCCACATTGTGGACAGGGTCCTGGAGGCGGGCGAGGTGAAGGGCAGTGTTTTTGCCCAATGTCTTGTCTGGTTGCCTTTGAAGCAGGCCCCTGGAGGCATGTGTTGTTGTTCGGCCAGTCTCAAAGTTGGAAGAGGTAGCCTCAGGGCAGCAAAAAGCTGGGCCTTTTGGTGGTCTCAAGCCTCAGCTCAGTTATAAATACCTTAAATGCCATTTTCATAAGATCTCCCTGGGGGGTTTGAGGGCCACACTCTGCCTGTTTAAGTTTTCTTTGAATATCAGTGAAGGATTGGGAAATAAAATGAGGTGAGAATAATTGTTCCATCCTTGGAAGATGGGTCTCATGCCAAGTCATATCATATGCTTGGGTTAGGTATTTAAATTCTTTAATATAGGAGGCTGAGTCATTGGAGAAGGAGTTATGTCTCTTTTAAATTTGAGAGATTAGTCATGGAAAAAGGCACATGGGCTCAGATAATGTTGTCAGCTCCTGCCACCTCCTGGAGTGGGTACAGGTGAGCTGAGCATGCTTGGGAGGAGGTATGGGAGCAGGTATGGGATGCGGGTGGGGAGGAGAAGGGTAAGGGCATAGCAGGGGCTGAGGGCAATGCTAGTGGTGGGCAGATGGAGGCCGTGAGGTCACAAGTAAGAGATAAGACATATATAATACTCTGAAAAATTTTAGCTTGAGTTGAATTTAGAGCAATTTTTGCATACTTTTTTTTTTTTAAATAAAGTTGGGTGCTGGAGGCTCACACCTATAATTCTAGCTACTCAGAAGGCAGAGATTGGGAGGATCACAGTTCGAAGCCAGCTGGGCAAATAGTTCCGTGAGACCCTATCTTGAAAAACCCTTCACAAAAATAGGGCTGCTGGAGTGGCTCAAGGTAAAAATAGTAAAATTAAAACATCAGATGGTGTATGAGAGTACTCTAATTTAATATATGTTTTAGTAGTTATTTTTTAATCTAAGTAAAATTATAGAAAACTAAGTAGAATTAGAACCAAAGAAATAACTTTTGTATTTCTCTAGTTTAAAACTCTTTTTATCTATATGATAATTTATGTAAATGAATAGTATTCCCTAGAACTCAGAAGGGTCCTGAAAAAAAATCCTTGGAATTCAGGACTCAAATTTGCTGAAAGCAATAAGAATTTTTGAATATTTATCATTTTAAAGTTATTGGACAGAACTAATTAAGAAGGATTAAGAATGGAAATTGTATAAGATGAATGTACAAAAAAAGACATCCTGAAAATAAAAATTTTTGGGTGTAGAATTGTTGTAGGATGAGAGAGGGAAAAGAGGAACTGTGGTTACAAAGGCAGTGGATGCTAGATCATGTAAGGTCTCAGAGGCTATGTATGAACTATTATTAGTATTCTGAATAAAAAGGAGAGGTATTGAAGGAGTGTTAACAAAGTAGTGCGCTGACCAAATTTGTCTAAGGAATATACCACATGTTGGGTTGACAGTAGATTATAGTAGATGAGCATTGAAGCAGGGGAGAGATTCAGGAAAGCAATGATGGCATCTTAGAATGGGATGGCAGCAGCACAGTTGGTCAGAAGTGGTTGGTTTTGGATATAATTGAAGACAGACACAATAGGATTACTTGACAAATTGAATGTACTAATCAAATCACTGGGTATACTATTATTTGCAGGTCATGTCTATATTCCAGGGTTATACCAGGTGTCACTCAGGATGAAACTGATTATTTTGGAGAAAGATTGCAATCTACATATGTGCTTCACCTGCAGACCTAAGTCTTTCTGCACCACTAGGCTTACTCCTGGCCTATTTTACTTAAGGCATAATTTTAAATAGCCTCAATCCTGGCTATTTGTTCTTTTTCCCTGAGTCACCATTATTGCTAATTGGACCAGGGACATAATGCTTAGGTAGGGGGTGTTAATTCCATAATTAGAAATATAGCTGTCATTAGTTTTCAATAAATGTCCACATTCAAGATATGTTTCAGGGATGGGAGTATGGCTCAAGTAGTAGAGCTCCTGCCTAGCCAGGAATAAGGTCCTGAGTTCAGGTACCACAAAAAAAAAAAAAAAAAAAATATATATATATATATATATATATATATATATGTTTCATCACTTTTGGAATTTTTGTCTCTTTCAGGAAAATCCAGCCAAATTCAGTGTTTTTCTCATCCTTTCTTCCCAAGGTAGCCGTGACAATGGACATGAGGTGAGAGGGAAACATCTGGGCCTCAGCTGTCCTCTGTCTTCTGCTGGCATTGGGTGAATCTCATCAGGCTCAATCTTTGGTAAGTGGCTTCTGCTTTCTGGTCTGGGCTCCTCCTGTAACTTGTGGTCATCATCAGTCTGTGCATTATGTGTCCTTCTGGTCCTGGGTGCTATGTCTCTTTGGATCTAAAATCCTGTTTTTAGTGATTTCTGCAGCTTCCCTGAAGAATGTGGGCTTTTCCTTTTTTGAGATATGGTCTCACTGTGTGGCCTAGGCTTATCTCAAACTTGAGATCCTCCTGCTTCTGCTTTCTATGAGATGGGATTATGGGCATGTACCATCCTACTGGGCCTGCTTTGAAGAGTTTTAAATGGGAAGTTGGACACACTTTTCTCTACGTTTGATCCTCACTTAAGATCTTTCATCTTTTCACTTTCAGGGCTCAGGTCAGTGGCAGTGAGAAAGGCCAGCAGAAAAGAAACCCAAATCTGTGTTTACCTTGCTTCTTTGTTTTGAATCATCCTTATCTCATCCAGGCAGCTTCCATTTGAGAGTAGAATTTGAAGGTGGTGGAGGGGAGGTATAGTCTGGTTTTCTATTTACTTTCTTTCTATGGTGTCTTAGCTGTAGATACTTAAATTATTTCCAACTCCCAATATCTGCCAAAGGACTTTAAAAGAGTTGTATCTATCAATATTTACTGTATTAGACATGAAACTTAAAAAATTTTAAATGAATTAATTTTAAAATAAGAGAAAGCCAAGAATAACATCATTGTCAAAATCAAAAGAAAATTCAGAGTGGCATTGTGCTACATTTTTGCAAATCTCCTTAAGTTTGGCTTAATAAAAGGTGGATGGATTCTCATATCAATTTCTGTACTAGGTTTATTTTGATAATTGTTTTCGTTGAAGTATATGAAGAAGATCTGGCTGCATACATCTGTATGCATACGTATTTGGGAAAAGGAAGTGTATATTTGTAGCCTAGCCTTTCCATATTAACTGTAGTTTTTTTTTCATTGTTTAGTACTATGTAAAAGCTCTACAAGTCTTCCTTCTTTCATTCCTTCTTTCGTTCGTTCGTTCCTTCCTTCTCTATCACCATGATCCCCTTATATACAGTAGCTTAGAGTACAGTGCATTATATTATATTCTTATGTAGGTGGGCTGTTTCAATAATTTTCATGCTCTAACATTTTCTTTTGCTCTCCCACCTCCCATAGTCTCCTCAGACTAAAATTTTATTCTGTTTCTCACCATATATGTATGTATTTATGTACGTATATGTGATCATATATCTATATATACATTTAATTTATAAGTCTAGCTTCCACATGTGTGGGAAAACATGTGACCTTTGATTTTTGGAGCCTGGCTTACATTGGTTAGCATAATGTTTTCCAGTTCCATCCATTTACCTTCAAACAACATAATTTCATTCTTCTTTAAGGCTGAATAAAACTCCATTGTGTATATATACCACTTTTTCTTAATCCATTCATTAGTCATGGGGCATCAAGGCTGCTTCCAAGGCATGGCTGTTGTAAATAGTGCTGCAATAAACATGGGTATGCAAGTGGCTCTATCATATCCTAGAGCATATTCCTTTGGATATATGGCCAGGAGTTTACCTTAATTTCTTAATTTGTTACCTGAAGGTAACAAATTTAACTACTTAAAAAAAGGTAACAGTTAAAATTAGTATGTTTTGGCTCCCCACATGAAGAATGAGACATTTTTAGCTTATCTATATTAATTCCTCACTTATACTCTTGTTCATCTTCCTAGTTTTTGAAAATATATTTACATTTTTGGTTTTGTTTCTAGCTCTTCTTTTGATTATGTTTGTGGCTTTAAATAAATCAATGAAAAAAATGTTCAACATCTGTAGTCATCAAGGAGATACAAATTGAAACAGCATCTGATTGGGGTAAGTGAAACCACCTCACTTTAGTTAGAATAGGTTTCATTAAGAAAATGAAAAACAACAAATGCTGGTGAAGATGGGGGTGGGAGGGGAGGTACTCTTATTCACTGATGGTGGGGTATAAATTAGTGCAGCCACTATGGAAATAAGTATGGAGGTTCCTCAAAAACTTAAAACTAGAGGTACCACATGATCCAGCCCTACCACTGCTGGATATATACCCAAAAGAATCAAAATTGACATACAATGGAGATACCTTCCTACCCATGTTTATAGCTGCACTATTTGTGGTAGTCAAACTATAGAATCAGCCTAGGTGCCCACCAACAGATGAATGGATAAAGACAAAGGATTTACTCAGCTATTATGAAAAATGAAATTATCTTGTTTGCTAGAAAATGGATGGAACTAGAGATTATCATGTTAAATGAAAATCAACCCCACCAGACAAATACTGCATTTTTCTCTCATTTTTTGGAAACAAGCAGAAGATAAAACAATATGAATCAAAAAAACCAAGGTCATGAAAGAACTTGGGAGGTGGAAGGGGGAGGGAAAAGAGGGAAGGAGGAGTAATAAAGGAAGAGAGGGAGTGAATATGATCAAAATGCATCACACAAAGTGCATGTGTGGAAATATCATGATGAAACCCTTTACAATGTCCAACTTAATAATCACTAATGAAAATGTACCTATAGTCAATTTCTGCTAAACCCAATATAAGTCAGAGTAGATCAGAGTGACTGTTTTTTAATGGTAGATCCTTAAGATAATTGAAGGAGGAAGGTTTAGTTATTCAAGTACAATTTCTGCTTCCAATTATCACTTAGGTAATTCAGGGCTCTTCCTCTATTGAAGAGTAGCTAAGAGACAGGGAGAGCCAATATTACAAAATTGGTGGACCTCCACATGGTAAAATAAAGCAGGGGGAAAAATACCATCTTCTTACCCATGATCATATTTTTACTAACAGTGACAGATGGGAAAATTGAGGCCCCAAAAGTCACATACCCAATGTTTAGTTAAGCACAGATACTGGACTACAGTCCAGTTTATCCTCTTTATTATTTTGATTGTCCTGAAGGCAATTGGGGATTGAAACAATAGGTTTTATCAACTTAATCATAGGTGGGAGCAAAAATTTATCAATATTGCATTTTCATACCTTTTTATTGTTTTTAAAATCATAATCTTTAATTTTTTTCTTAGTACTGGAGTTTGAACTCAGGGCATTGAACTTGCTAGACAGGTGCTCTAACACTTGAGCCACACCCCCAGCCCATAATCTTTACATTCTTATAAATTTGTCTATTTATTCATTTGTATGTGAAATAAAGTTTATTTTTGATATTGTATTTGCCTTGTGGGCTTTAAAGAGTTTTGTTTGTTGACAGATGTAAATTAAGTAAAGTCCTAGGAATATATCGCATTTTGAGCTTACATTTCTGTTTAAGTTTTTTTAAAAAAAATTCAGGTTCAGAATGCTGTATACCAAATAGAGGAAAGAAAACCCATCTTCTCTGGTCCAACTGTATAAATTATGCATAATGTTTAAGAGCAAGGTCCTGTTTCTATTTCAGTTATCAATTTGAATAGAGCATTTTTGGCAGTGGAAATGTAGACAGCAGGCATTTCCTACACTTAATTTATTCTCTCATAACCAAGAAGCAGCTTAATGTAGACAGTTTTATGTAAAATTTGTCACATATTCTCTGTGCTTTGGAAATGTCTTACATTTCACACAGTTTAATTCATTTTTCTATATTGTAAAATGTGGGAAATACATTCTTCCCAACAATATCTTGGAGACTGTGCTGTGGATCATTTAATCTGTAAAATTTGCTTTGACTTTTTTGAACGGGATTGATAAGTAAATGTGATGGCTAATTTGATGTGTCAGATTGATTGGGCCACAGGATGCACACATAGCTGGTGAAACATTATTTCCAGGTGTTACCGTGAGGGTGTTTCTGGATAAAGTTAGTATTTGAATTGTTATGTGGTAAACACCCAATCTATTGTGGGCCTGAAAAGAACACAAAGGTAGAGGAAGGTTGAATTAGCTTTATTAATTGCACCAGTAGAAATAGATATGTAAAGGATATAGATATCTATACAGATTTATAGAAGAAATGAAAGCTCAAAATGCTATATATTCCTAGGGTTTTATATATTATTTCATATATGTAGGATTCATTTAAAAATAAATTTAATGTGCTAACAAATAAATGAATAAATTTAATTCTATAGCAGTTAATGTAACTGAATATATAGAGAACTTTTATGGAGAAAAATTGAGGACAATAAATGGCAAGAACTAGTAATAGTACTGGATGGAAGCAAGTGGCCCCAATTTGGTACCCTTAACTACAGGTGAGAGTCACACACAAAGTATGATTTTCTTGGGGATGGAATCAATCTCACACTGTGTGAATACATATTGCCTCAGTCACATACTAATAGATGTTGAAAAGTCCCATGATTTGCTGCCTGAAAGCTGGAGACTAGATGAAGTCTGGTTAATTCATTCTGAGACAGAAGGCCTAGGAACCAGGGAGCCATTGTTGTAAATTGCAGTCTGAGAGAAAAGACGAGATGAGATGGGATGACCCATCTCAGTGATTTGGATGATAATCATCCATGATGGGGAGCACAATCTACTTCACTGAATACACCAATTCATATGTAATGGCATTCAGAAATATCCTCTCAGACACAACCCAGAAATGATATTTGATCTGGCCTAGTCAAGATGACATAAAACTAACCATCACATTCTTTGACTTTCATGCTCAAATTCACGGCTGACTTTATGACATGTAGTCAGCCCTTGTGTAAAGTATGTGAAGAGATGATAGACATTCCAAGCCAGCCAAGAAATCAACTGTCTGGGTATAGGTGTGTGTGTGTGTGTGTGTGTGTGTGTGTGTGTGTGTGTGTGTGTGTGTATTGAGAGTGGGTTGTAGCAAGTAAAAAGGAAGCAACTATATTGCAGATAGTAATTAAACAAAGCTAGCTTTAGCAGAATAGAACTCAAGTTATATAGTGTAATTTGGAGTTAAAGAAATATATTGGGCTAGGATGTGGTGCAAATAATAGAGCACCTGCCTAGCCAAGCACAAGTCTCTGATTTCAAAACCTAGGACCACAAAAAAAAAAAAAAAGAAAGAAAAGAAACATATTTACATCAAAATACTTGATAGGTTCAGTGCCTCTCTAATGGAGAGTCCCCACTGATGAGTTTCTACTGGGAAGTTTAGGTTTAACTGGAAAGCATAATATGATATCATTATAAGCCATTAATACTGATGGGTTGGTATATTAACTAGTCACTGATTTGTCTTGGAGGATCTGATTGGCTCTGGAACATTTGGAAAGAAAATTGGGAATTAGATGTATTCCAGATAGGAGCAATTTGTATATGTGGGGAGGAGGCAGACCTACGGAGAATTCATTTGGAGCATCTAGACAAGATGGTTGCAACATGAGAAAATCTGATATCTAGAAGAGAAAGGGATTGGAGTAAAGAAAAGAAACTTTGTGGACAATAAAGATGAATGTCTAAGTGCCTACCCCTTGTAGAGATTCTTTTATAGACCTAACACCTTTTAAAACTCTTAAAGAAAGAAAGGGGCCCATGAGTGATGTAGGAACTGCTTTACATCTGTTAGAACTAAATAAAATGAAATAAAAATTTAAAAATCACAACACCAAAATTTAGGAGGAGAAAGGTTGTTGAAAAGCTATTATAGTTAAAAAATTTCTTTCTTCCTACTTGGAAGCTTTCCATCCATCTCTGCGTTTTAATTATATTAGTCATACCTATGTTATATAAGTACCCCCCACTACCTCCCAGGCAAAACAATCATACACCTATTAATTGTCTAAAAATCACCATACACAAAATTTTCATTTTCTTATCAGTTTATTGTTATACATATGAGGTAACATGCAACTATCAGAATTGTATTCAGATTTTTTTCTTTTAAAAAACTCAGAGAAAAAAATGTTTCCAGTAATTTTCATTCAATGTGAATGACAAGAATATTATAGCTATAAACACTGAAATAACCATTTCATTTCTTCCTGAGGAAGTTCCATATTTTAAGTATTGAAAAAGGGAATTTTATACAGAGCTAATTTTTAGTCATGTTATCTCTCATTCTTTTCTCATGTGTATTTATATTACTTTCAGAATAACATAATAATTAGTTGGAAATATAGTGTGGAAAGTATGCATGTCCTCTAGAATTTGCTACTCTTTCCAAAACATATTGAGTGGTCAAAAATTCTTTCAAAGGTTTTAAACATTTATTGGTGAATTAGTAGATTTTGGTACCATCTCTCTCCTTTTCTCCTTTCATTCTACAAGAATTGAACATGGTTTAACATTTACTTTAAGGATGAGCTGCTTACTTAACTCCTTTTACTTGGACAAAAGGATGCTATTAGTTACTTTATTTAGAACTTCATTTGTACATCTCATCTTTACATATATTAGGTGTCAGTTTTCTTTTATCAGCACAAACATTGTTGCCAAATGAAATGACACTGTATGTAACTATTGGGGCCTATTTTCACAATGTTTGATCTTCTTACAGTAGTTTTCTTAAATTAATGGAGTTGAATGACTCTGGTAACTTTCCTAGCATGTTTGGAATGTGCTCCTTCAAAAGAGGTGGCAGTTAGCATGGAGGCTGCCATATTTTCCCAAATGATTTTGCTGTTTTTAGTCAGGGATTTAAAAATTGGTTCTTTTCCAAATTCTGTCTGATAACTGTTTAAAATTTGTGTGATCATTGAGTACATTAAGTGCTTAAAATTTTAATTGACAATTATAAGACATTAAAAAATTTAGTAGTAAGTGGAAGAATTTCACAGTTTGTTTTCTAATTAGTAAATAATTGATAGAGTTCACTTTTAAATTCAGGTTTTGCAAAGCAGGCGCTCTATCTCTTGAGCAGTACCTCCAGTCCATTTTGCTGTGGTTATTTTTGAGATGGGGGGCAGGGTCTCATGAACTATTTGCCCAGGCTGGCTTTGAACTGTGATCCTCCAGATCTCAGTCTCCCAAGTAGCTAGGATTATAGTAGGCACAAGCCACTAGCACCTGGCTCATATATTTTTTTCAAATCATAACTTTGAGAATATTTTATAAATGCTTATATAATTATAGCAAGAAATGTATTCACTACCTAAATTTTTGTATGTGTAAGTACATTAAAAGTGAAGTAAATACTAATACAAGAAAATAAGTATGATTTATTGTATTCTTTTTTCAAAAGTTTATCAATCATATTTTTTCATTAAAAATATAAGTGTAAATATATTTTAAGAACTATGCCTTGCTCATCTTTGACCTTTCTGCATTTAATTTAGTAGGTAATCCATCAATTTAACAATGTTCTGTTATCTTCCATGAGAGTGATGTATGAAATATTCTCAAAAATGGATCTCTAGCGTGCCTATTTTTTCTGTCTTGTATCAATAGTATCATTTCAAATATCAAGTTACAAATCCAAGATATTAATTTGTTGAATTACTCAGAAAATGAAGTTTTTCAACAATTTAAATGTACATAGCTTAAACACAGCATCTAGGGAGACTGCCTCTAGTTTTCATTTAGTATGCTTTGTTCTGGGGACATCAAAAAGGAAGCTATTCATGTTTAAAAGTCAACCTGTTTCTGGAGATGACACATATCTCCAACTTTATTTATGCATTTCTGCAGAACCAGAGAGGACTACTAGAATAGATTTACAGTTTACAGCAAGTGGACATGACGTTCTGAACGACATACCTTTAAACTCCTATCATGTCTCCCTCTTAGAGAATTTACCCAGCACACTTACATTATTATTTACTGTTTTGGTGTACTCTGTGTGTTTCTATTTATTAACCAATAGGTTTACCATATATATTTCAATATGACAGTTACATTATGATGAAACAGTTAGAAATTTTTACATAAATGCACTAGACTATATATATGAAAAGATACTTTTTCTTGCTGTAGTACTTATCTTTTTGATGCAGGTAAAACTCATATATATAACTTTTCCACTCTCTGATCTAGCACAAATTATGATTTATAATTCTTTCTAAATGCTTCAGTGGATTTAAATTTTGGCAGACATTTTTTTCATGAGTTTTATGTTTTTGGAATTTTATGTTACATTCTGATGTTTATTTTGGTTCTTGTTTTTGTAGGATACTTTATAGCATCAAAGAATAAGAAAACATTGTACAGGCAAACAGTGGTCTAAAAATCTACAGAGACACAATCTTAGTTGATATATAAAAGTGTAAATATCACTGTGAAATGAAACAGTTCTGCATTTTGTTTATTATTTATGTTGATTGCTATGACTTCCACATGAATGCACAGTAGTCTACAATAATCCCATAGGCTCAGATATGGGTTAAGAGGAAGGCCATAGGCCTCAAGGCTTGTAACAGACACCATTGTTCCTAAGCAGCCACATGCCAGCACATGGAAAGAACTTTGTTCTTTTTCTCTTGTATGAAGAGGTATATTTTTTTGACAGCCTTTTCATAGCTTCTGGAAGCTTTGGAAAGGTGACTGTTAGTATATGGAAGATGGATTCTTGGGAGGCTTTTTTCTCAGTGCTATCTCACTTTCTGCAGCTCTTGTCTTAGCCAGGATGGCAGAGGCTGTCCCAGTTTGTGCAGCAGCTTTGAGAGCTCCACGTTGTGATCTCGGTAGTAGCTTGACAAAAAGGCTCTGCTCTGAGTGGGGAGGAAGAGATAAAAGAACATTTAACTTTGTTTATTGAAGTATAGTCCATATCCTTTGATCATGCTTAAATAAGTATCAGGTACACCAGGTCTAGATTAAAATTTATATTAAGCATGTGGATTACTGATTCAGCACATCATACAATGTCTTGTTGATAGTCTTGAGGTGGGGTACTGGCATTTCTCTGTACCAGGAGGTGAGATGAGCAGAGTGCTGTCACCTACTCTAATCCATCCTACACATTTGTAGTTCCATCACAAATGGAAAAAGGAGCCTCTGTGGAGGTTCTTTTATTTTTGCCCTCTCTCTGGATGCTATCTGCACAAAATCAGCCACTTCACACCTCTTTAAAAATTTTTTTGTTAGCATAAATTAATTGTACAAAGGGGTTTCATTGTGATATTTACAAAATACATATAATCTTCTTTGATCAAGTTTACTCCATCTGTATTAGTCTTTCTTAACCACTTTCCATCTTCCTGCTCCTTTTACTGAAGTATGTATACATAGTACCTTGTTGAGAGATCTAGAATCTATATCCTGAAACGTTGTATTTTTCTCATCTATCTCTACCAACAAATTTTGTGTAATATCTCAGTATGTTTGTTAGACAAGAGTAAAATAAAATGCTAAGAAAGACATTCTTTAGAGTCTTCTAAGCATTTTAGCTTTAATAAATATATAGGCAGATCTTTGATATAAAATAATGCATTTTATATTGCTTTCTTGAAATACTCTAGAAATAATCTTTTGATTTCTCTTTAATGTATTAGGATTGTTTTCATTGTATTCTGAAGGTGTATTTGACAATTAACCAAAACCAAATAAAATTAGAGTGTTGACGATATAGTTTCTTTATCAATACAACAGAATCTCCCCTTCACCATACCTTCCATGCAGAATTTAATTGTGAACTTATTGAATTTAGACCCTTGTCTCTCAGGCCTGGCTTGGCACAACAAATGATCCTGAAGGTGTTGTTAGATAAGAGTTTTCAAATAAATTCAGGTTACCTGAGGATTCTAAGACCACCTCAAGATTGTCAGTTAACATGAAATATTAAACATTGCGGAAAAAAATCCCAAATATTTTAAATTTCTGAGTTCTAAAGGTAGTATAATAATAATAATAATAATAATAATAATATAGTATAATATATAAAGTAGAATAATAATAATAATAATCTTGGATTCTTACATTCAAAATTATATACTAAATAGACTGATTATGAAATAAAATATGAATAAATCTTACTGTATGTGAAATAAGCATTAAAGTCAAAATACAGGTTGTTCAAACTGAGAAAACTTAACACTTTAAGTGCTTGCAATATCACCATTCTAAACAGAATAAACACAGAGTGCTGATACTGCAGTATACATATCTCCATTCCTTAAAGCCTCAATCATCTGCTAGGATGTTAGAGAAATACATTAACTCCTTCATCTTAATAGCATAGTAACAGTTCAAAGCTTAGTGTATTATGTCAGCAATTAACATTATTATCCATGCTATACTTATACTACAGAGTGATTTAGCAGTGAAAAAAAAAAAGAGAGAAATCTTTTGGTCTTATTTGCAGTTTCTAGTTGACATATTTCCTGTCTTGTTTTCAATGAACATTTTTAGTGACAAAATTTCTGTGCAAGCTGGGTGTTGGTAGCTCACTTCTATAATCCTAGCTACTTAGAAAGTAGAGATCAGGAGGATTGTGGTTCAAAGCCAGCTTAGGCAAATAGTTCATAAAACCATATCTCAAAAAAGCCCATAGTCCTCCCCAATAAAAAGGGTTGGTGGCTCAAGTGATAGAGCGCCTGCCTAGCAAGTGTCCTGATTTCAAGCCCCAGTATCCAAAAAAAGTATTCTGTGCAGGTGTCATTCTTTTTGTAGTGATATGTTACCTTTTGGTTTTGATTCACAATTGCAAGTTCTTTTACTTTATTTTATTCTTGCAATATGTAATAATATGTAATTGGAAAAATCAAGAAAAGCAACTTAGATTATTGAATTCAAATGTCACTTAATTTTTAGAAGGGCCAAATTTTGACTTTAATCACTTTTCTAAGAAAATATATGTGATTTTATCATTTTGTACATTTAGTTTGTATTTTTTAAGCTCTATACTTACATCAGAATCCATTGGAGGATATTTTCTTCCTTTACTCTTTCCAAGGCATTTTGTTTTACCTTCTTCCAATAACTGACACCAGAAGCCTTTATGAGAATCAAATCTAAAAAAAAAAAGAAACCCTCCCAAACCCAAAGAGTATTTTTCAAGCAGTTTTTAAGATTTATTGACCAACAACATAAATATATGAATTCGGATATTAATCTACAGCTAGGGGAACTGGAATTTTTTTACTATATCCCTTTGCAGAAAGTCTTTTGGCATATTTCTGAAATCTCAGTCCATCTGTCATATTTGTGAGTTTGCCAGATTCTTAATAGAAAAAATTTCAGCAGAAGATATCCTATTAATAGAAATTAATAAGACTATCTCTTTCATCTGGAAGGAAAAATTGAGTTTTACACTCATTCTTTTCATTTATAGTACTTAAAAATGATGTATCAATCTTCATTCATGTCTGTGGATTTAGATTATACTTGTACTACTTAACCACAGGGTGATTTAAAAAAAAACATTCTGGTGTGCCATGCAGTGATTACTTTTAGGATTCTCCAGCATAGTCCATGGTAGCATGTCAAATTTGCCTTTCAGTTTACCAAAGTATTTCATGTAACTCTCATTTGGGTCTTCATTTAGAGATTACTCTTAAGGAAATGGTGTGCAGAATTCCTTTCATTTTATAGCACTTAGTACAGTGTTTGGCTCTTGTGAATTTTCACTAAACATATGTTCAATAAAAAATAAAAGGGAAGAAAATGCTTGTTAAGTTTTACTTTTCTTGGACTATATACTTCCCCACTATTCTGGTCATGATTCAAGTTAGGCCTCCTGGCTCTAGACTCAGGGCCTTTTCTTCTTTATTGGTCTCTGGGTATGTTTTGTGTTATTATTCATTGTAAGCAAAGCAGTAATTTCCATGTTTAAATATAAAAGTGAAAGCAACAGCAATGACAATTCTTTCATATTGCCTTTGTTATTCAATTAAAGAATTATCATTTCGAATTTTTTTTATTTGGTTTTTAGTTTGTACTACTCTGTATGCTACTTTCAATGTTTTGAAAAATTACATGAATAATTTTGGAAATGTAAATAAAAACACATTTAAATTAGCATAAGACCCTCAAATACCTGAGGAGAAAGTTAACAAAAAATATCTGCAAGATTAGTGCACTGAAAACTACAAAACATTCCTAAGAGCAAAGAAAAAAGAAGGAGCGTGTTATGTTCATAGATCTGAAGACTAAATACTTTATAAGTATCAACTTTCTCTAAATTTATCTAAAGTATCAACTCTTTCCAAATTTGTCTATAGTTTAATGTGATTTCAACCAAAACTCCAGTTGACTCTTTTTTTCTTTTGTAG
Organism: Castor canadensis; assembly: GCF_047511655.1. NCBI lineage: Eukaryota > Metazoa > Chordata > Mammalia > Rodentia > Castoridae > Castor > Castor canadensis. The sequence continues at coordinate 50,785,975 of NC_133394.1, read as the reverse complement.
AAACTAAAAATGATTTAAATATATACAGGAAAATATAAAGAACCTAGAAAAGCTAAGACAATTTGAAATGATTTGAAAATGGTGAAGTTCGAAATCCTATATTACATACTTTCAAGATTTACTATCATGATACAGTAATCAAGTCTGTATTGTATTGTTATCAGAAAACCAATTGATCAATGGAACAAAAGAATCCAGAAATAGACTTATATAATGATTGGTCAACTGGTTAAAAAAACAGGTGCCAAGCTAATTCAATGGGAGATGATTAATATTTTAGAAAAATTGCACTAGAAAAATTGAATATTTACATGGAAAAACAGAACATTGACCCTTACATCATGCTATATATAAATATTAACATGAAAGGGATTATTGACCTACACCTAAGACCTAAAACTGTAAAAATTTTGAAAGAAAACAGAGAAAAATCACATAGAAAATTTTCATGCCCTTGGATTAGGCAAAGATTTCTTAAAAGATTTCTTCTAAAGAAGAAAAAAACCACAGACTGGAGGAAAATATATGCAAAACATATATCTCATAAGGGACTTGTACTAAGAAAATATAATTCAATCTAAAAGATGATAATACTAATAAAACTGAGTAAAATATTGAAACAGACACTTCAGCAAAGAATGAAAATGATCAATAAACCAATAAAATTTACTTCACATCATGAGTATCAGTGAAATACAAATGAAAATGAAAATGAAATAGCACTCACTAGAATGACTGAATTTAAAGACTAATACCGAGTATTGGCAAAGGAATGGAACAAGTAGAATTGTCAAATCTTGTTTGTAGAAATTAAAAATATTACAGCCATTTTGTCAAATTTCTTTTAAATTTAAAAACATAATTAGATTATGACCCATTGGCCCCATTTCTAGGTATTAACCCAAGGACAATAAGAAATACATGCCCACATAAAGATCTTTACACAAATGTTCATAGTAGCTTTTTTCATAATAGCCCCAAATGGAAACATTCTCTTCTGTCCATCTCTTGGTGAAAAGAATACTACTCAACATTAAAGGAGGACCAGCTGTTTATAGGTATAAAAACTTGGAGGAATCTCAAAAATATTGTGCTAAGTGAAAGAAAGGAGATAGTTGATATCAGATGCTGGGAGTAAGGGAAAAGGTTTGACTGCACAACAGCATGAGGAACCTCTTTGGACTAATACAAATGTTCTAAAACTTGATTGCAGTGGATATAGCTATAAACATTAGTTAAAATTCATTGAACTGAGTAACTGTAATTGGTGAATTTTATTAAATGTAAAATTATATGTCAATAAAACATTTAAAGTTATAGTGTGATTTATAAGGTGTGTGTATGGAGCCTATATGTAGCTAATGTTGTGGTGTTTATGACTATAGCCTTTGGAAAGAATGTAAATTTATAACTGCCTCTGTCTTGCTTCAGTTACTAGACACAATAGGATGTGTGCAAAGCATTTTCCTTATCATTATTAAAGCAAGTGTGTAACACCATGACACAACATATTTTTTCATGCAGTTTATGTTCTTGTTTGAATCAATAAAACAGCTGCATGAATTAGTTTTGTAGTGAAGGTACCAAGAGGGCATTCATGAGGGCATTATTATTTGAATTATGTATGAAAGCCTTTAGAAAATTCCAATGTAATAACATTTCTGGAAGTCTGTGTTGATGCAATATTTTTATTAACATTTTGCTATCTGCACTTTCCACATGTGAATTCTGGCACGTTTTAGGTATTCATGTGATCAAAATTCAGAATTCGGACCAGCTATTATTGTTTTGTTAAAATATACCTGCTGTAGATACATAACACATGTCCCATGTGTTAAAATGAGCAATCTTATGAGAGAAGGTTTTTCTAAGAAACATTGAATTTCACACACTAAAATTAAGAATAAAAAGAAAAATAGGCTCTTTTTCATCTCTGCTAATTGATTAGATATTATACAGTGCCTGTGTATGAGTGTGTGGCACTTAGTTCAAGTGTCTGCACGCATAAGTTCACAGGCAGTGGTGTGAGTGTGTCAGAGTAGAAAAGTGAGAAGAGAAATTATTGCACCTATTTTCCAGGTGCCCTAAGGCACTGAGTCTAGTTCCTCATAGAGAACAGTCACAGATACAAGGTGAAGGACTGTGGCTGATGAGGGGACTTGTGAGTTTGAAGACATGAATAATATTAATTAAGAATCCAGGTGAAAAAATCTGACAAATGATGGAGAAAGATCACTTCACACTTCACATCTGTTCAGAACATCAGCAATGTCCCTCTGAAGAATGACTTTAGGACCAATAAAATAGCCATAATGCCACTGATGTCTGGTGGAACAGCAAAGAAACAGCCTTTTTATGTAGACACTGGCAGTCATGGTCCTAGCTGGGCCCCTCCTTTCAAGGTTTTTAGGAAGTAAATACTTTGAAAGAAGTATTATGTGCTGTGTAGTATTTCTCTTTATGACTTCCCTGTCTTGGTGGTAATGATATTTTCATCATGTCTCCAGAGTCATGCATATAATAGTTATTAATAGAATTTTATTAAATGGTATTAAACTTTATGGAATATAACCTGGGGTCATCTAGAAGTAACTAGAAGAGACGTGTGGGCAGGGACACCTAGATTCTCCAAGGAGAATGGCAACTTTAACCAGTGATATTTCTGTATTAATGAAAATGTGATTGACCTCAAGCAGATAAATACTAAAGAACATTCAGATAATACTTAAAAGGTCTGCGATGCCTTTAAATTGAAATAATATTTCCATGCCAAAATAGTGCAGATAAATTTTAAAATCAAAATACATCCTTTTTGTTATTAATATAGGACAAAATAAGAATTTTTTCAGTTCTCTCCCAGCACATATACTTTTATGATTTATTGAATCATTTTAGCAATGCACATTTTATTCTTTTTTTTTTCAATACTGGGGACTGAATTCAGGGCCTTGAGGATGCTAGGCAGGTAGTCATCTACTTGAGCTATGCCCCTAGCCCCAGATTTTATTCTTAGCATTTTTTTGCAGTACAATTTACATATCCTAATTTTCACCTATTGTAATTGTACAATTATGATACTTAGCAAATTTATCACCACAATCCAGTTATAGAACATTTCCATCACCTAAAAATAATTACTAAAGCGTACTGTAGTCAATCTTTGCTGTCACCCCTGCCCCATGCTAGGTAAACACTTATCTTTTTGACTGTAAATTTGTCACTTATAGGCATTTTCTTTTTATTTTCTGGTATGGATATGCCAAATTAATCCATTTGCCAGTTGATGGAATTTGGATTGTTTCTTATATTTAGCTATCATGAATAATGCTGCTATGAACATTCACTTACTAGTTTTTTTATGTACTTAGGTTTGTATTTATCTTGGGATTGATTCCTAGGAGTGGAGTTTAATTTTTAAGAAACTAAAAAAGTGCTTTCTAAAGTGGCCAGTATATGAGACTGCAATTTCTCCCTATTCTTGTCAATATTTGGTATTATCTTTTGGGTTTATAGCCATTTGGATTTTCTTTTGGATAATAGCCATTCCAATGGGTACATAGTGGTATCTGAAAATGGTTTTAATTTGCATATCTCTATGATTACACATTTATTTGCAAAGTGATATTTAGTGTGTCAGTGTGTCTAGAGATGGATTATGTCTTTAATAAAGTTTGATACTACTTAAAAAACTCATTTTAACATTCCAGCTTTTAAAAGGAAGCATTTCTTGTTGATATAATATTCATTAGGAAAAACAATATTGATTCTCTGTGGTTCTAACATCTTATGCCAGTGGGAATTGCTTCACAGATTGGCAGTGTAGGTTCCAGAAATAACTGATTGATATTCAATTCTGCCTCCTCAACTTATTTGCTGAGTGACTTTTGGCTTGAGTTTTCTGGTTTTTCTATCTGAAAAGGAAGTTACTAATGCCTACCATACAATGTTTTCATGGGGATGTATATGTGTACATACGTACCTATAAAAATTTAATACATATAAATATATATTTATTTTGAAATGGTACAGCCACGTTAAAAATTTATTAAGAAATTGGAATAGATCTTTTTTCTTTTCAATGCATTTTTAGGTGCTCTCTGTAGGTCATCCAGAGAAACAACGGACTTTAGTTATTATGGCTACTATTTTTTGCTACTAAAATGTTTTAATATGGCAGATTTTTACTAAAACTCATCAGCACTGGGTTGGAAAAGAATTCCTGGACAAAGGAAGTGATATTAGAAACAACTGAAGTCTTTCTGAACTTTGAAGCAGATTTAGTCCTTTATGATTGAGCTAAGCCTCATCCATGAGACAAAATAAAACAACACAACACACACACACACACACACACACACACACACACACACACACACACACAACTATGATCAATCCCTGCTCTTCAAATTCTTATTGCCCATTATTGAAGTTTTCAAAGTAAATTAGTCTTAAAAATTTGTTTAACACAATTTGGTTTCATTAACCTCAACAAATTAATTAATTGGCAAGTAAGATGTCAGGTTCAGGTATTTAACTAATATTTTAGAATGTGAAGACTTCTGTCATGGTCACTGATGGGCAGGTGATAATTATGAATGGATCTATTCATGGCAAAATTAACAGTTTATATTTTTCATTTTAGTTTATACAAATTAGTGCAATCCATGTCAGGTAATGCTTTCCCTGCTTTCTCCCAAACAATAAGTCAGCTTTAAAATACTATTATACATAACCTAAAAACTAAAGGAGCATCATTATATCAATCTTATACACAATTTAGAGATTAAAGTTATGTTGAATAAGAGTTGTAAGATTGTAATTTACTTTAATTGGATGAGAAAGGTCCCATTTATATTGCTTTAAGCCTGTATTGCTGATTTCAAATGATATACTCACTGAGAAAATCAGATTTTTAAAACAAATTCAGTATGTCATTTGAACCCCATGATGACAGTACTAAGTAATTTTAAATCATCATAGACTAGTGACTTTGCATTTGGGATTCTTGAACACTTTCTTTAGATATTGTGGGAAGGAATAAAACACACTTTTACAATAGTGGATTTCTTTGCTATTCTTCTTGAAAACAGTTTTGACACTAAAATTTCTATATTGGAGATAAGATAGTCAGCATAGAGACCTCTTAAATTAGAGCATTTTTGCATGCCAAGATTGCATAGTAATATTTTGTATAGTCCACCATTCACTCATTTATTGTACTGTGTGTAAAGCACTGAATTTATGTGATTATATTAGAATTTATGTTGGTTTGTAGTTTAGTATATTCATAGAAGACTTTCACTGAAGGAAATTTCTAATCTTCACTATCATTATCAGGAAAATAAGAAGCAATATGAAAGTGTATAAAGGATCTCCTGGCAACTGTATAAATGACATTTCTGAGAATCTACATATTGTACTCATAGTCATTCCCAACATTTCCAAAGCACCATAAAATAGCCATCACTATAGGGTTACTCTAATGAGAGTAACTAAATTGTGAATACAGGACTCTGGTTAAAAAAAAAAAAGGATACAGGGTAAAGGAGGATCATTTTAGAGCTAAGACAAAGACATGAAATTTCCAAATATTCAAGTGCACTTTCAACTCCCTGTATAGCTATCCTTATCTCAACTACAAGGTATGTCAGGTTAACTGATGATTGGCAAGAAAACATAAAGAAAACTAAATGGAAGTGCATCATCTCTATCAGCAGGGTAAGAGCTTGGGCAGCTTGCTGGACCAGAAACTGTGGTTTCTAGGACTATATATCTTATTTTACTACATTACTCCCTGAGCCCCCAAGAGGATCATGTAATGGGTGATTTTAGCTAGATAAATCCCAGGTGCAAAGTGACCCACAGTTCTTTGTATATAACACATTGCTTTGATATTAATTCTCTTAAGTTTACATAGCCTTTTCTCAGTAGTGGAGATGAATAAAAAGCTTGCTGCCAAGCTGAATACAAAGGAGACAAATACACAGCATGCAGGTCAAGGACGTTCCTCAAGGAAAAAAGATTATGTCTTTATAGAATACTCTACTTCTTTTTTTTCTGAAATACAGAGCCTTGCCATATACTCTATAAAAAAGACCTAAAGATAAGCCAAGTTGAAATAGAAAACTGTTTAGAAAATAAAAGATTTCTTTTCTAAGAGATACTTAAAAAGATAGAAGACAGAAAGTGGACTTGAATTTCTAACTGCAAACGAAAATCACTCAGCTTCCTTTAAGATTAAGTTGAATGCTAAATACTTAAGGCTGGTGTCTGTTAATACTTGAACTAAGCTCTGCAAAACTCTGGCAGTACTAGAAGTATAGAAAAAAGTCAGGAGGTTAATAGTAACAACAAAGTAAATGACTCTCAGGAAGGAAGCTCAAAACTCCAGAGTTCTACCTAGTCTGTTGTCCTCTAAACCAAAATGTGTCACTTAAGGTCTCTGGGTATGATTTTTACAAGATATAAGCTGCTTTTGATGTTTTTCTGTCAATCCTTTAGTGTAAGGGATGCTGGAAGGTAAAAGAAATCTTCCTCTCACTTTCTAAATTGACAGAGGATAAAGTATAATAAAAGAAGGAAAACCAGTTATCTATGGAAATGATTTTTATACAGAAAAGGAAAATGGAATAACTTCACAGTACTGTCTTTTTCTGTTTCTTTAAGGCTTGTTCCATGAACTTTAAAATTAAAAAAAATTATAACGAGAGTCAGGTCCACAGCTCATCCAACTCAGTATCTTTCATGTGCTTGAGGCATAAATCTGATTGTCATAAATCTCATAAATCTGATTGTCATCCATTACAAATGAACAGTGTAAGATGGTGTTTGTATTTAAAAATAGTAAATGAAGGTCTTATATAAAAATATAGAGGCAGGAGTAGGGTGAGGGAAGACAGGCACTTAGGGTACAAAATTTAAGGAGGCACTCACTCTTAGGCACAGGCACAATCCCAAGAGTGAGTGTTTGTTCCTTAAATTCTAGTGTCTCTCTTGCTTCTCCCTAGTTTTAGCCCTGGAGTCAACAATCTACGAAAAACAGGAAACCAGCAAGAAAACAAAACAAAACAAAACACAACAGACCACAACAGAACCCAAACAACAAACCAAACCAGTGCTGTGAAAGCTGTCTTTTGAAGTGGGGACAGGGGCATTTACAGTGAGTAAAGACAAGAAGTAAACACTGGAAGTACATTGAAGGCCATAGTCATACCTCTCTCTGTGCCTATTCAGTCACCTATGGGGCTATTTCTTGCCGTTTGACATTGTTTCTGAAAATTACATACAGGTTAGTCAATTGCTTCTTCATTCTTCCAAGAGGTCCCAATATTGTCGGTTGAGTAGGCTCAGCTTACCAATTTATTTCACATAGCTTCTTTTTAGGTAAGTTGTTGGTTTTAAGATTCACAACTATTTTGTTTTTACACTTTCCTTCCAGGGGAAATCTTTTCATAGGTAGGAATCAACACAAGATTTAAGATATTTCTTTGTCATACTGTTTAAATGTTTTTTTTCCAAATGGCTAATGTTAAACTAGAAAACAATCAGTACATAAGAAACAGCTGACCAGGTATTGCCAAACTAAATTTCTTTAAAATAAGTTCTCTGCTGGACCTTGAATAAACAAATTAGAACATAAACTTACGTTAAAGCTTCCGAATAATTATAATGAGGAGAGACTCCTAGAAACTTCTGTACTTCATCCATCACTGTTGCAGGATCTGTTCTTAGCTGCTGCCCATCAATAATTAGCAACTAAATTACCAAAGAAGTAACAATAAAGAAAAGACGGTTCATGTTGAAAACATAAGTGTCAACTGTATAATGAAAAATTTTTTGGCCCTGTACTTATTCTGTGACACTGTCTTGAGGGGCTTTACATGCATTGTTAGATGCAGCCAGGTCATTCTTATTAATGATCTGGAATAAGAAATAAATCATGCTAAGTAAGCACATTCATGTTTTGTTATTTGAGAAGTTAGCAAACACTCTGAAAACAAAAACACCCCTTCTGAAGATAAAGACAGCTTAGAAATGTGACTAGAAATCGCAAATGTAAACCAAGTTTAAATACAAACAAAACAATGATTACTAAGGTTGTGGAGGAAGACTGTAGAAAGAAAGGTTATAATAAGCTTAGTAGTAATGAGACAGAGGAACTGTCATTCTTCACAGTTCCAATCAGGAGTAGTGTAACAGGTACTGAGAAACCATTTATCCTGAAAAGCACTGATGCCTCACTTGTGCCTGTAAATGTCCAAAGGGTAACTAAAAGCAGGATAAAAGCTTGGCATCCCTGCCTCCACTTTGTATCTGTCTTTGCTCTGAGCCATTCTCTTGGCAGTCACCTTGCAGCCACTGTGGAATCTAGGAAGAACAGGACTGACCAGTAACATCTTGTGACAAAAGTTGATACCTCCAGACAAAATGCCTTTCTTATCTTGACCAGGCACCACCTGACCATCGTGAGATGATGAGCAACTGTGACTCCCGTGACTTGGACTGTTTAATCATTCTGCATTCCTCTCTTCCTCTGCCCCAATTCTTCTTGTATTTAACCCTAAAGTTAATGTCTGTACCCTGAAGATAAGGTGAATTGCTTATTTTGCCTCTTCCCATGGTGTGTCCGTGCCATGTAATAAAAATCTTTCTTTGTCCTTCACCACTGTTCATCTCTTTATGCAGTGTATTGGGGTGAGTTGCCAGACCTGACATATGGCCTGACTCCAGGAGGAGTTGGACCTTTGGACTAGAACTCTTGGTTAGAGTAGTACTATAAAGTTTAAACAAATATATTAACAATCCATATGGAGAAGAAGGTAAGATTCTCAGAGAACCTTAACATGGACAGAAAGTTCCTCAAGAAACTAAGGGGAAGAATTTGTAACTCTAGTGAGGGTGAACCCAGCAAGACCAAATGACAGGAGGCCATGATGGAAGTCCACAAAGTCTATAGTGCAAGGCTTGTCCATACCTCTTTTCCAAGAGGTTCGATAGAACTTTTTGTGATGTTCTACATCTGCTGGCTAACCTGTAGCTACTGAGCATATGAAATATGGCTAAGACAAATGAACTGAAATTTAATCTTACTTAATTCTAATACAAGTTTAATTAGCAATATGTGGTAGCAGCTATCATATCATAACAGAATGTCTTTAGATACATAAGTATCTAGATGTCACTGTGTTGCTTATCTAATCCATTTTAGTGGTTGATTTTATAATTCAAGTTGATGTCAGGCAAAAGAGAAGTAAGGAAGGAAGCTAAAAAAACCCATAGGACTTATGAAAAATTCAGTAAGGCAGTTCAGAAGGAAAATGATGGCCCTTAACTAAACACACAGTATTGTCTTGCTTGGCAAAGAGGCTCCCTTTCAAGCTTTACTCACATCAGAATACAAATCAGAGCTACAAAGCTTTGGAAACTCTATACAATCAGGAAAAGCATACACTAGAAAATCGAGCAGAGAGAATTATTCTTAGAAAATTAAACTGTTTTTCTACCTCTGCCTATCTATTTTTCTTTGCCACAGTCTCCTTATTTACAAGTAAAGAGTAAAAAAGCTAGTAATGTTTCAATGAGTAAAAACTTTCTGTATCCTTGAGGCAAAGTCATCAACTTAATGAGATTATTACATGATGTAAATTCTTATTGCTTCATACCTGGAAGGGGGGGAAATAAACAAGCCATCTTTCGATGTGGCTGGCATACCACCCGGGGACCAAACATCTCTTCTGCAAGGTTCTAAGTTCTGAGGGTGCCCAGGGCCCAGCCGAGATTACTTCGTAGAAGCTAAACTTCAGAGCTGTGGGGTCTTCATGTGATCGCTGGTGCTATGATGAAAAGGTGGATAATTAAACTAACCTGAACCATAGGCATAAATAATTAAAAACCAATCCTTGTGACAAGTCTCAAAGCTAAGGGAGAGTGCCACTGTTGGAGAGTTATTTGTTTTGAAATTAATAAAGGATGAAACTCTTTGCTTGAAGCATCAAAATTTAAAGTTATGATACTGATGAGAGTGTATTTTTTGAGAACTTATTTGGTAGAAGCTGAATTCTTGTTGATAGGATTCCTTAAGTAACTTTCCTGAGTTTTCTTGGTGTGTATGTTTAATTCTGAAAGTAAACTTTTGAAATCTGCATTAATATCTCCTTTTTAGCCCATAAGCAAACCATTTATCATTCTCAGTGAATAGCCACAATACACAAGCACTCTACTAGTTCTGCCAAATAGTTTTGCTCTACCTAGTAATGTAGTTTTAGATTAGAAAAGTCTTATCAGCTATTTTAAATGGAAAAACTACTGAGAACTCTGACATGTACATTATCCAAAACCCACAGCTTTTATCATATATTACCTAGCATCTAAAAGCCAAGACTATTTTATCTAATGGTAACCTTTGCAGTGAATCAGAATCATTTTTTGTGCAGAAATCACAGAAAGCAGCAATCCAAATATGAAAGTGTTTTTATAATGGCTGAGGCTCAAGCCCATGGGTTTGAGAAAATCACCTTTTCCTTAAATTGACCAATAAATATTCAGGCTTAGTGGTGAGTTTGTGGATGTTTACCACATCTAGTTGAATAGCAAATTTGCTGCAAGTGGGATTCAAATTACTGTACTACAGAGGCTACTAGACTTTGTTAAGGCTGCATTTTGCCACTGTAGAGTGATTTATTTGCAATATTTAGGATGTTTTGTTAGCTTGCAGCCTTGAAACCTCCTTTTTCTGTAAATTCCCAATTTTCAGGGGCTAAGTGGCTGCCAAGCTCCAATTTTCTTCTTTCTTTTTGGGTCAATTAGACTTACTTCTCTTTTCTCTAGATGCCTGGTGGAAAAGGTAAGAGGTACAAAATAAAAATCTGTCTTTATGCAGTTTGATGTATATATTTATTTAAAAGATGGCTCTAGGTTTGGGATGAATGATAAGTGTGGAATTGTGGATTTCTATGGATCTTAACTTTCTAGAGTGTCTCCAGTCTCTGCTGTGCAAGTTATCATCAGTATGCCTATTAATAGGATTCCATCTGCTTTGACCCTTTCCCACCCTGTCCTTGTCACAAAACCTTTTCTGACAACTGGAACTCTGCTTTTGTTAAATAACAAAGGATTCAGTCCAGAGGAACTTTATTCTCTAGTATCATAATTATTAAGAAGTTAGCTGTGTGACTATCAGTGAGAGTGGGAGATACCATTTGTGCCTGGAGAAGATGAGCTGTGTGGGTACTTGGAATGCATAGAATTAGCCTTGTAGAGCCTTGTATCTGTAAGAGGTACTTAAATCACTTTTGTTGAAAAGCACTGAATCTCTAAATAGGAGAAAAGCTTGGCATCTCTGTCTCTATTTTGTTCCTGTTGTCTTTTGTTCTGAGTCACTCTTTCCTGAAGGACAGGGCTGATTGACAATATCTTTATGACAAAGAACTGAAACTACCCCTAAGGAACAGCAGAACCTTGTAGGACAGACCTCACTTTCCCCCTGCCAAATGAGGCCAATTACCTGTAATGATGAGGCTGACCAGGGAACAGGAGTAATCATCTCATAGGACCCAGATTGCTCCCCTTGAAGGGTGGACTGCAGGAGATCCACATTCCGAAAAAGTGTCAATTAGCCAGGAAGACACTTCTCCTTCCCAAGAAACATCCATTTGCACCAGAGAGACACTTCTGCTCTCAGCCAATAAAAAAAGCTACAAAACCTGATTTCCTTCATGACTCGGGACCACTGGTTTCGGATCCTGCTGCAGCCTTTCCTTTCTCTTCTCTACCAATAAAACTTCTCCGACTTTTGCTTCCTGAGTCCACCTTTGATTTTTATCTAAGAGCAGACCAAGGACACCCACAACCTGAGCTCTCCTGTGTATCACTCTCAAGTGAGGACAGCAGTAACAAACTTCTCTGGAATCCCTAAGAACCAGAGCTGAGACAATGACCAACCAGCCCATACCTGTAACTGGGACTATTTAACAAAGCATAATTTTTGCTCTCTGCCCTACTTCCTTATCTGTTTAAAGCTAAAGGTCATATCTGTAGCCTGAAGGTGGTTATAAATGGGCTGAAGTGTTTACTTTGCCTCTTCCCACAGCATGTCCCAGGCCCTATTATAAATCTTTCTCTGCCCTTCACCAGTGTCTCTTTGATATATAGGGATGACTTGACATGTAGAAGCCCAGGAGTTTGGGCCTGTAGTTCAAAACTCTGATTTCATATCCAGCCCACTCACAGAGGTACAGATAAGGAGTTTTTGTGTAAATGTTATTCCACATTCATCTAAACCTCATAGTTCCAAGGAAATCGGATCTTAGTTTGCATTTTAGCCCTTATCTGCTGATAACCCTTTTACACATTGTTCTGCTTTGTACCAATCAAAATGCTTCATTTTAATTCTACCTCAGTTGTTCCCCTTTCAGATCCTTCCCTTCTTTATGGAATGTGCATGTTTCTTCTGTTAGGCTTCTAACTTGCAGCCAAGTTAGTAAATATAACTTGTATGTAAGATGGGCTTTATCTCGAATGACTCTTTTAGTCCATTCCTTACTACTGTCTAATTTATATGATTATTTATACTTATGGTATATCTCCAATTATTAGACCAAAGACAGTGTCAAGTATAGTGTCCACATTTATTAATTAAAATCACTTTTAAAATAATACTTTGCAAATGGTAGTCACTAAAATTATTTGATGACTAGATGGACATCATGAATATTTGGAGAGCATTTTTTAAATCATAAAACTGCACAAGGAAACTGAAGATCCTACAGATTAAAGACACTGATGCTGAATTTTGTTATGTTCCTTAGTTTAATTTTACAACTTCTTATTGAACCTTTGGTGTTTAAAATATCACTGGCACAGGATTTTTTTTACTAGCTATTATTTCTAATGATTTTCTAAAGTAAAAGTGTATTTCTATACACATATTACTAAAGTCTATTATTATTTCAAAGTGATAGGTTCTAACAAACATCAGAAACAATGACAATGAGCATAAAGAGGCTTAGAGCAGGGATGACAAATCCTTGTCTATGCTTTTCCATAGATTGCTTCTTCAGTACAAGAGGTTATTTCAGCTCTTTTGGAGCTGGCATTTGCTGTTTTGTAAAGTTTTACTGAGACAGCCATGTTCACGCATTTACATATCCACAGCTACTTTTGAAATACAATGGCAGACTTGTAACCTGTAAGTGGCAGACTTTATAACCTGTAAAACTTGAAGTTTTTGCTATCTAACCCTTCAGAGCATATGTCTTGGAGAAATCTAATCATTTAAAATTGTTATAACATTTGCTTGTAAGATGCAGATGTATGGAAGCACATATACATATTTGTGCTGTAGCTGTCAAACAACTAGAAGATCTCTTTTATTAAAACCCATGATGGGTTTGTACAAATTCCCCTTCTCCCTGTGGGATTCTGTCTTCCTTACCTGGTACCAGGAATATGCTCGGTCTGATGGGTCAATGAGAATGGTGATGATCTTGGCTTTGGGGACCAAGGAAGCAGCTCTTTTAGGAGCTTCCTCTGAGTGGAAATAATTGGCACTCTTCTCAAACAGAAAGTCAGTGGTGACATTAGATGGAACAGGGAAGAAATCCATATACCTAGAAAAGGAATATTTTTCTCAAAATAAGATTCTGGTTTACACTTATATCCTGGTGACTGAAGACATTAGAGGTGTCCCACAAATTCATTTGTTTCCTAAATAAAAACCTTTTTCTTTAAGGCATTTGTCCTTCATAGTTAGCAGGGGAAATATGTCCAGAACCCTAACAAAAACATTTTGGAAAAATTTTTCTAGATACATTTTATTGTTTGCTTAATAGCAGAAGAAAGTTATGCGATAACAAAAATGTATACACGGAGTGATCAAACCGCAATAATAACCAGATTAACTATAAAATGTATCTAAATGTAGAAATACCCTACAGACAATAGTGTAAGCACTCAAAAAGAGAATCTGATTAAAAAAAAAAGAAGATATGTTTAGTTCAAAGACATTTAAAAAAGATTTAGGTAAAAATTCTTTCTCAAAGTAAAATAATTTCATTCCTACTAGTGTGTTGTGCTGTTGTACTTAGTCATGTAGTGTCAAAGTACATATAATGTGTCTGTTGTGAATATTGTCTGTTGGCTTAACTTTTATTCATATAGAGCCATTTATATCTCTCTACGTATTCTAATATATATTAGAATAATTATAAGAAAAGTTTTAAAAGTATGTACATATTTCCAAATATAAACTCTTGTCAAAATTCCCAAGGCTGGGTCTCATTTCCTTAAGGGTAGTGGTAATTCAAATCACCAGCAGTGTAAACACAGTGTAGACTCAAGCACTGAAATTCAGGATCTGTTTAATGTTCTGCCTGTGTAAAAGTTGTCAAGTACAACTAAATTGGCATATGACAATATGTTATTTCTGAAGCCCTGAGTGATACATTTTAGAGGAAAAATGCTTTTTTAAAGGAACTGTAAAATTTTATAAAAATGGCCTCATTTGCCATCACCATCCACTTCAATTTATAAGCCACCATAACTTTGGGCAGCAAGAGAAGGTAGTTAAATAATTACTGAACAAAAGATTCATGCATTTACATGATCACTTCTTTTGATAGTGTGCTATTTCTTTGGACCAAAAGATCTTGTGTTACTTGCACAGACTCTAACTGTGAGACCTTGCCATTTCAGATTATTAAACTCCTGGTAGGATTCCTGTGTCACTGAACTGCAAAGTGTAAACTGTTGCAACAAGGTGATGTCTTGAGACTCAGAGCAGTAACAAAATCCTTTCATGTTTTCTGAGAAGGGCATTGCTGGTGATAGGTCATTCTGCCATCTTTTCAGAGAGAAAGAGATGTACAAAAATTTTGGAAGAGTTTGATCTGCTATCTCTTCTGTTGCACATTCTATCTACAGGGAGCACCACATTTCAGGGTCCTTCTTGTTTAGAAGCTCATTCTGGTACCACGGATGCTAAGGCTGTCTTGAGTGTCTAGTGGTATCCTATTTGATTCACCAAGCTTATCTCAAGCATGTTTGTTCTGAGAGAGGCTCCAAAGATCACAAAAAAAGAGGGTGGAGGTGCTGAAAGTTAGACAGCTTTTAGCTTCTAAAAATGATCTTGTCTTCCCAGCAGTCTTTTATACCTGGAATAATTTAGGCTTTTAAGATCACTGAAGTAGTTCTGTATGTTGAAACTATATCATGTTGATTTTGCCGGGCTCAGGGGCTTATAGAGAAGGCAGGGTCCAGTTCTTGTTGCCTATGTGTTCACATTTTTCTAGTGTAGGGGTTGGGACTTACAGATACTTGAAAAATGTTTGATTATTAAACAAGTAAATGAAAGGAATTCAGGTTCATATTTCCAGGATGGGATCTGGAGGTTCCCCAGATAAGCTCACTTTTGGAAAAAAAAGTATTCAGGTATCCAAAGAATTAGCAAGCATAGCAGAAGTCCTAAATGCTAACGGATTTTATGACTTTCTAAACGTTACTCTAACCCTCCACTACATTCCCATGCAATTAAAAATAATATTACCAAATCACAAAGCATAAAACCTACATGCATGCATAAATCAAACATTGTTTTTGAGACCCTCTGATTGCAAATATTGGCTATTTTGTCAAGATGAAGTTTTCTGATGTTCATTTGGCCTAATTTGCTTGTACACTCAGCCCATGCTTAGGCTGACTGTCAGTTAAGGTAGCCATAGTTTCATCCAGTTCTTCAAAAAGAGAAAAAGGAAAAAAAGCAGATCCTTGCATTCAGATTAACTAACTGTACCTAAGTTAATTTTGTAAATGTCCCTGGAGCTCTGAGGGACATAATCTTCAACCTTGTGGAATCATGACCCCCAAAAGACAGCAAAGGGGTTCATGCTTCAGAGAGAGGCCAGGCCAGTCTGACTGTGAATACATTTGATGTTGTTGAGAGCAAAGCTGTAATTACTGTTATAAGTTGACATTTGCAGTTACCATTATTTGTTATTTGCATTAATTGCCTTTTATAAATGTGTAATTTGTCAATCAAAAGTGTTTGTATTTGGGTAACTTTGTCGAGTTATATTTAAAATCTTTCATTGCACTTTAGCTTCCTACTTATTTATGCCATCTCCTTGTAAGTTGCTAAAGGGACTTTTTGTTTTGATTATAGTGCCTATGCAATTATTGGCTTATGATCACAAAAGGTTTTGTTTGTTACAATTTATGACAACAACAAAAAAATGGACTCTTCCCACAGTTATTCTTACGTTCCAGGGACTCTAAGTATTGTACTTGCCTCTTCCCCTCCTCCCCAAAGAAGTCTTTAATCATTCCTTTTAGTCATGACATCGACATTTTATTCTATTACCTATAAATGCATGTATATTAATCTGAATCAGTGGTCAAGTGGAAGCTGAAGTAACTGAAGGATTCTTGATTCTCCCTGCTGTTATTTGACACCACATTAGTATCAACCACTGTTTGGAAGACTTGGCAGTGAACTATATAACAATTAAAACACATGTAAACCCTAGTAGGTCCTCAAACTGTGCTCAATCCACTTATTTATCTTTCCATTCAGACTACCCACAAGCCAACTACTGAAGTTATTGATACTTTTAACTGAGAGCATGCAATTTGACAAGGTTAATGTACATGGCTCATTATGCAAATGCAAAATGCTATATTTATTCTATGGAGTTGTTATTAAAATTCTGCTTTTTTCTACCACTCTTTGTCCAGCATTCAAACTTAATAGAAAGACCTGAAGATATAGTTTATGGTTAACATGTTTCCTTGTGCTATCCACTTCTACTACATTACAGTGATTTGTCTATATCTACATTTTTACTTTTTATATTATTTTCTTCAGATGCTTAATTTATTTCTAATTTTAATTCAAAGGTGACAATTAAATTTTATGTATTATCATTACTTATGAAATATATCTATATCTATAGATTTTTATTTACATTTTTTTGCCTTTTATACAATAGAAAATTATACAAGTGGACCATAGTATCACCTAATGAAGAGTGTACAAGGAAAAGATCTGAAAGGTTTCTTATAACCAGGGAACAATGAAGTTCTTGGGTATTATGCTATTTGTGACTTCACATCTGTAATTACCATAAAAAATAATTAATGCCAATTGAAATTACATGCAGGCCTCTTGAGGCAACAAGTCCTTTCATTAACTGAGAAGGGTTTGCTATGAAAAATTTTCATGTTCCTTTATGTTATTTCAATGAATTTCCAAGGCATGGAGGGTAAACTTTTTTGGGGTTAAAAACTTATATGTTTCTAAATATCAACACTAAGTTTATACTGTGCACAGTATATATACTTTTAGATTTATATTAATAACCCATCTTACCAATCAATCCCCCTGTGGTAGTTATTTCTATTAAAGAACTGTACCTCCTCAAAGGTTTTTGGGCTGGGGGAGTTACTAAGGATGGAAGGATGCATAACCAGGAACAAATACAAAGCAGTGGTACCTGAAAAGACAACAGAGGTTTAGAAATTAATGAAATAGACGGTTTCCTAGTATTAACATTTCAAAGTCATTAATAATGTAAATAGTATAATGATCTAAGGAGATTCTTTACATATACTGCAGACTTAAACTGATCACACAGAGTTTAAAAAGAAGTAGGTTCTAAAAAATGGAGATGGAGGGGTGTGAGACAGGGCCTGTTGCAGGGATTGGGAGAACTAGCTATTGATCCTAGCTCAGTCATCAATCTGATATGACTTTGGCTTTTAGCTTTTCTTTGTTTCAGGTTTTTTTTAATGGATAATCACCTGCCTTATTTATTTCATACATTTTTTCTCTGATGATGAAATGACATAATGTACCTGAAGATATTTTGATATTAATAAAGCATTATATAACTAAAACATACCATTAGTTAACATATTACCATCAAAATTGAGATTTGTGTTCTATAAAGTTCTTTCTGAAGACTATGAAAGCTAAGCCCAAGACAGAATTTAATAACTTAACAAGTTTTCACAAATTTGAAAAAAAAGTAGTGTGAAAAATTGTTTAAGTTTCTATGAAGAAAATTAGCATCTTTTTTTAGTGGCATAACATAATATTAGCATTTATTAGAAAGAGAGTGGCATATCACAGGTGCCCATGTAGATTTGTGACTATTGTGGAACAAGGATGTGAGTTCTTTTAAAGTGAGCAATATGATAAGAAGTAAAATTAATGTTTTATTAGCCCAAATTAGGAGATAAAGTGTGCAGCTTTGTCAGACTACTACAGAAGAAAGAAAGGCAGTTTGGGATCAGTTGTCAAAGATTTAGCCCCACATTTGCAACTGTGACTGTGTTTATAAAATCATAATTTCAAAATATTTCTGATCTGTATATTCAGTAGTCATGAGAGAAATATATCCTATAATTTCTACTTCTCTGATGTGATTTACAATATATACACTGCGATGGAACAGGCTCTGTAATTGTATTTCAAGTTAATAGATAGCAATAGCAATCAGACGGGACCTTGTAGTATTTTTCTCACTTGGAGAAATTATCATTCTAATTTTGCTTAGTAATGTTATGTTGCCATTTGCAAAGAATTTTGAATATTCTTATCATTCTGCTAAACCTTCTTTACTATTATACTTAACTCTACCACATCTCTACAATAGAAACTTTGTTAAAATGACTTTCTGTCAATAATGATACTGTCTAAAAAATGAATTAAAAGAGATAGTGTTTGTAGATTACATCTGAGCCAACAATAAGCATTTATCTATAATCATAGATAATTATAGGGAATGAAACACAGGAATCTATAAGTAAAAATAGTCTTCACAAGCTGTACTTAAAACTGTGATCCTCAAACTTCAGCATGCATCAGAGTCACCTAGACAGTTTGTTAAAACACACATAACTAGGTCCTGTCCCAGAGTTTCTGACTGAGCAGGTCTATAGAGTGGCCAAAGAATTCACACTTCTAACAAATTCTCTGGTGATGCTAATGCTGCTGGCCTGGTGACCATCTTTTAAAAAATCAAAGAATTAGAAGAAATGTGCATCAACATATAAAATTTATTGGGAAAAGATCTTGTATTACTTCAAATTCACAACAGTAAAGTAGAAAGAACATGTTCTCAATTTGGAGTCAGGTAAATCCTAGGGTTAAGAGTTTTATTTCCAGTACTTACCAAGTGTGTGAACTTGAACAAAAATTATTTAACTTCTCTGTCTTACTTTTCTCATCTGTGTATTGGGGAAGGAAATGCTTAGCTATCAGAGTTTTATAAGGGCCCTGGAGATAATCTGTGTGGAACTTCTACACAAGTAGTACCATATCTGAATATTTGCAACATGTTTTTAAAAAACTTTATTGAGATATAATTTAGAATTATAAATATATTAAGTATGTTTATATCTCAGTTACATAATTGAGACACAGTTCAGAAAAAATAAGGTCTTTTTAAAAACTGGAAAGGATTAATCTCTGTGAAGAGTATGATTATAATAATGTGGAAAAAGTAGTTCTTTTCTAAATTTTTTCAGAATACAAACATTCTGAAATATTTCAGAAAACATTCTTTTTTGAATTTTATTTTTAAGAATTGTATTATATCATGTTGTTTGCTTTTAATAACCTTTCATGACCAGCACTAGAGAAACAGAAAAAAATGTATATAATCTAATTATTTTATATAGTCAATAAAAGGCATAATATTATTTGTCAGTGGTCAAAAAATAAGATTGTGGTTTCTGAATTCTGTCTTGCCTAGACATATTCTTTGGTCTGAATAAACTGTCCTGTATATATATTTTGTCTGTGGTAAGCCAACCACATCTTTACAGAGACACATAATTAAATAACTATCTGAAAGCTTTAGTTTATATATTCTTTGTCATTTTCAAAACTGAAAAATATCTGAATATCCAGATAACTAGAAACCTATGCAGAATTGTCCAGAAGGATACTTTTGACAAAACTAAAGTCAGAAGTAAGGCTATTTAATTCTCATGGAGCTGCTATGAGAAGATAATTTTGACTAATTGAAAAATTAATTTCATAAACTATTGATAGATACAAAATGAATGAATGTCAAAAGTATCAGGCCAAATGAAAGAGGTTAAACACAAAAGTATGTGCTTCTATCTACATGAAATTCTAGAAAAGGAAAAAAGTAGTTGCTTGTGGCTGATGAGGAGGGTTTGGGGGAACTGACTGCAAAGGGACTTAGAGAAACTTTTTTGATAGAGCTGTTCTGTATTTGGTGGTGGTTACAAAGCATACAATTTTCAAAATTACCTAATTGTACATTTAAAATGAGTGAATTTAATGGATGTCAATAAAACTGGGAAAAATAAAATTTCTACATAAAACCATCATTTTCTGTAAATTTTTTTATTCCAAAGGCAAATGTCATATCCAAATAGTAACATAACACTTGGAAACCCAAGTGGGTTGAGGATGACAACTAATAATTCTGCCATCTAAGGACAATGTTAAAATGTCTGTGTTTCCAACATAGCATGAGGCAAAGTACATCCCTCATGGGATTTGGAAACAAACTTGGTGTGTCAAGCTTTGGAGAGATGTGATCAGTAATGACAAAGTTGTGTGATGACGGGGGAGTTCACTGAAGAGACTTAGTTTCAATGTTCTTCTAGTTGCCTTTTGATTTTAGATAGGAAAGGACAAATTAAGTAAATAAGGACAAGAAATGTGTCTGCTATACCTGTTTTTTTTTTTTCCAGAATGTTATTTGCAATGGAGCTAAGAAAAAAATGAATAGGCTAAGCTCTCTGTGTACCTTGCTTAGAACTCTCAGTTATTTCCTGAGAGACAAGAAGAGGGAATGTATTCTCCCTAGCAAGAAATGCAGTTGAAATGTCTGTTTTCTGTGAAGCCAGAATCCAAGGACCCCAAATAATTTATCACCCCAGATACAGCTTGAATATCTGGCATTTTAATACTTCCACTGGGATTCACTTTAATCTTGATTCTCAAAGAAACAAGGAATTTATGAGAAAAAATTTGCACACCAATTTAAGACAAGGTGCAAAAAATTTCTCCTGGGTATGAATAAATACCTTTCCTAGCACAAAATTTTGTTTATGTCTAGGAATTTTGCTTTTCAAACATCTTTTAGACATTTAAAAAGTTGTCATCTCTGCAAGAAACAGTTTACAAATAGATCATATTGGGAAGATGGCAAATTCTTTTTCTGGAAGGAATTTATTATAAAGCGTTCTAGGTGCTTATGTGTGTCTCTCATGACTTTTGACCAAATCCTGCCAGTCACTTTCAAACATGTGATTAGTTTTAATTTCAGATATGGTTAGCAACACTTCTCATTGAAGATCTTTGGGAAACAAAAAAGATGTGTCACCAAATTGACTGCTGTATATTCAAACTGTGTGACATCTATTTTGTCCTTTTCACTTTAAAAAACACATTGACAAAGCATTTAAGTACATCATTGAGCTAAACAACAATTATGTCCGAGAATAATATGTTGTTCATTTATCAGTTTTATAGGAAGTTTAAGATCTCATTATGACAAGAAATCATTGTCTAATCTTTTGTATTTTTATTGATTATTTGATTAATCACAACATTAAAAGTTCTCACCAGTTTTCTGGGGTCCTATCACCAAGAATTTTGGTAAGCGATCACAGGTTTTTTCTTTAGACCAGATGTCTCTGTGACGTTTGTCATCACAAGGATTCTAAGTTGGAGAAGAATATAGAGATGCATTTTTTGTGTGTGTGTCCATTGAATGCCAGCATTTCCAATTTTTTTCTCATTTATTCATATGTGCATATATTGTTTGGGCCATTTCTCCCTGCTATCCCCCTGCCCCCTCCTTTTCCCCTCTCTGCCCCTTCGCCCTCCCCCCTCCCTTTGCTTTCAGGCAGAATCTGTTCTGCTCTTATCTCTAATTTTGTTGAAGAGAGAGTGTAAACAATAATAAAGACAAAGCATTTTTGCTAGCTGAGATAAGGATAGCTACACAGGGAGATTCCTAGCATTGCTTCCATGTATAAATGTGTTACATTCTAAGTTGATTCTTCTTGAACTAATCTTTTCTCTAGTTCCTGATCCCCTTTTCCTATTGACCTCTGTCACTTTAAAGTTTCTCCATTAGTTCCTATGCAGTGAGGACATCAAATACTATCATGTTTTTTGGGTTTCTTACCTATCCCCATACCTCCCGTGTGTGCTCTCACCTTATCATGTGACCAAAGTCCAATCACATCAGCATTTCCAATTTTTATCCTTATAAGATATTCCAGGAAACAGTGGGACAAACAAGGAGGCTCCTTTTTAAAAATTGAAAATATTGATGTGGTATCATGGAGGCTTTAGAATAATTCTTTTCTGTCCTGAGGTTGAGAGTGAGGATGTGAGAAAGGGGAGATATTTCCACTTTGGGTAAGCAGACTCATAGCACTGCCAGTTTAATATTTTTCTGTTACTGGAAGTTTTATATTTTAATTTTTTGATTTAAAAAAAAGATAATGAGCTTTCTGAGCAGCTCGTTATCCTAAAAGAAGATCCACTTTTAATATTCAACAAATAACTAAAATATAAGGTGTCAGACTTTCATTCTAAGTAACTTTGAGTTTTCCTGTTATGCTTCTGAAGGATATGGATCTAGCCATAATTATACTATTTAAAGAGATACCCATTCCTTTCAGCTGCCTTCAAAGGTTGGTAAATGCATTTCTAAAAATGTAACTTTACAGACTATGATGCTAAAAAGTACTCAGTTTTGACAAAAAGGTGAAATGAAGGTGAATTACTATTTTAGGGATTCTGCTTTTGGTCTATAATACTTAAAACCAACACTCACTGTGCAAGATGTATCTAGAACATCCTTCATTTTAACTACAAACTATACTTATCTAGAAAAGGTGAAGAATTATAGTAATTTAATACTCTTTCAAGAATGAGCAAACAGGGTCACTTCTTATTTCTATCCAATTAGTACTGTAGATATGTGAAGTTAAATACATCTCTCTATTTTTAATTAAGACTAAAGTGAGGGTACTCTTTTGACTGCTGTTTTAGAAAAAATTTTGTTTTAAATTTGTCATCTGAAATAATAACTATTTCAGTTTAATAAAAAGGTTTTAAATGAGCAGGAAAATGCATGTCTTTTCAGTGGCTAGCATTTGGTCATTTGTAGTGGTTAAGATGAAAAGATGCTTGTTATAACAACTGAAACATAATACCGAAAGCAGCCCTCTCAGAGACCTTCCCATGTGGTTCAGTCATTAGGGAAAGGGGAATGTGTTCAGGGCTGATCACTTGGCTCCTGCCTAACATGCAACCTGAGTATCATGAACTCTTAACCAATTGCAGTCTGAAAATTGATCTCTTACTCTTGATTGAAGAGTATTCCCACCAACAGAATACATCACTGAAAATTCCGTAATTTCTAATGTGTATCAATGAGACTACAGTTCAGGAAAAAAGTAGTTTCTTGAATATACTTAACATTTCCCAAATATGCAGCTGCTTTCAGATGGTTTCACTCTTCATACCTGGATTATCTCACAGAACTACAAGATATTTCTCATATTATTTATTGAATCAATTTTACCTGCCAGAGAGGGTCTTTCTGATCAGGGAAGAGCTCAAAATACTTGTGAGCCAGCTGCATTGGAGGCAGAGTTTGAAGACGCAGGTTAGTCCAAGTCTGCACGAAGTTAGCCAGATTAACAAATGTATATAATCCCAGCCGGTCGTTTCCATAGTTGGACAAATGGGTCATGAAAATACTGATCTGAAAAAGGCAAATGAACTTCTGTGTAAACACCAGTTGACACTAGAGGGCAGTATAATCATAACAATCATAACAATTATATATATTACATATATTCTATATACATATACGTATATATACATATTACGCATATTCTATATACATACGTATATTCCTCTCCTCTAGTACAGGGGTTTGAATTTAGGGTCTTGTACTTGCTGGGTGGGTGCTCTACCTCTTCGGCCATACCACCAGCCCTTTTTTCTTGGGTTGTTCTGAGATAGATTCTCACTTTATGCTTCGCAGGCCTGGACCACGATCCTCCTACTTACCTTTCCTGCCTTAGCTGGGATGACAGGCACACACCAAGCCCAGTATTTATTGGTTAAGATGAGGTCTTGTGAACTTTATACCTGGACTGTCCTCAAATTGTGATCCTCCTGATCTCTGCCTCTCAAGTAGCTAGGATCACAGATATAAGCCACCCCACCCAGCTAGATTGTTTCTCAACTAGTCTATATAAGGACTTTGGAGATATCTTAACATTAATGCATAACATGGGATGTGTTATTAGCAAACATTGATGAGCATTTTTTTCTGAAATTTTAACATTTAATAACACAAAATAAGTTCAAAATCTAATAGCTGCTATCTACCCATACTGGTGCAATAAAACTAATATTGAATAAAGTCCTAGACATTGACACATAATGCCTCAGGATGTGTGAACTCTGAGTCATTTGGAGCACCAGAATTGCATTAGGTTGGGATTTTATAATCTTAATCTATTTAATTTGGTTTATACTGTATTATTTCCAGTTAAGAGGTATAAATGAATAGTTACTATTAGCATTAAGTTAATGCCCTCTGCATTTCTTAGGAGCTAAACACATGATGCCTGAGTGTTATTTTCTATCAGTAATATTTTCAAACCCTATTTCCTAGTCATTGGGTTTATTATTATTCACAATATAAAATATCTCCTTTAAGAAAAGTTTTCAATGCTAAAAAAATCAACTCTTGTTATGTAAAATCAACTCTTGCTATGTAAGCATCTGACCGAGATTGGAGCCATGCATTGAAAATATGGGGAAATTTCATAATAAAATAAATTTGAATTCTGTAGGATTTGATTCAATTGGCCTAGAATGTAGAATGGGCATTTTAAAAGTCACTGCCTTAAGTGAATGCAAATAATTTTTGTTGATTAGTTGTTGACAAATGGAAAGAATTTTTCTGTACGAGATTTTTCAATAGCAAAGCAAACCACAGTGACATTTATGCTACTATAAATGATAATAGTATTCTCCTAAAATATCTGAAGTCATTTGAATGAGTAGTAGTAATGGCTATTATACTCATCATAATAATGAATATAACAGGTCATTCATTAAGATGTTGAAAGAAAATTCATTGAGATAAAGAGAGATCAGAGAAAGATAATATTAAGATTTGAAAGATAATGTACAGAAAAAGTAATTAGTTACAACTCTAAATAAGAGAAACTAGTAATATCCTATATTCTATGGAACAAATTCTATAAACTTTTCCTGTTGAAGTCAACTGTGATCAAGAACATTTAGTCGTGGCTCATGCCTGTAATCCCATCCACTCAGGAGGCAGAGATATGGAGAATAGCAGTTCAAAGCCATGAGACCCTATCTTGAAAATACCCAACATAAAAAAAGACTGGTGGAGTGGCTCAAGTTGTATAGTGCCTGCCTAGCAAGTGCAAAGCCCTGAGTTAAACCCCAGCACCAAAAAAAAAAAAAAAAAAAAGAAAAAAAATTAATTGTATTTCTATTCATTCTGCCAAAGCATATATTAAATCTCAGAACTTTCACAAACAAAAATTTTACTTGAAGGATAATTTTCAATAGCTATCAGTGTGCTGATGCAGTCATGGAATTGATAAGGTAGATTTTTTTATCATTTTGGATCTTTGTGAAAAATGAGACCTTTAAATTTATTCTTCTAGTTAGTTTTTACAGCACCTGCCATTCTGACTTGTGTGTGTGTGTGTGTGTGTGTGTGTGTGTGTGTGTGTGAGAGAGAGAGAGAGAGAGAGAGAGAGAGAGAGAGAGAAAGAGAGAGAAAGACAAGGTTTTCTTATGTAACCTAGGCTGGCTTTGAACTCATAATCTTTTTGCTTCAATCCCCCCATGTGCTAGGATTGCAGGTGTGGACCACCACATATGGATGTTATAACTTTTATTATTCTCTCTTTTTAATTTCAAAAGTTTATCAAAACAGTAGAAACATATGAAAATTGTTCTTAAATTTGGAAGTTCTTTTCTAATGCCTGTAAGAGGCAGTCTTTGTTTTACATAGCACATTTTTGAATGCAGCTTAGTAACACTAGTAAAATGTTACTTCAAATTACATTTCTCTTAAGAGGAAATTTTGAATATGTTTAAAATACATATTAACCCAGTTAGCTACTTTTAAAAACTTCTTTATTTTTATTAAAGATCTAGCAGTAAATCTATATGTGTCACATTTCACTTGAACAGTATGTGCATTGGACAGAAAATGAGAAACTTAGAGTTACTATATGACTTCATGACTCTAATGTATTTGAGCTCCTGTTGAATTCAGTATTCAACCACATAAAACATTTTGTGTTGTGATAAGAAAAGCAGATTATCACTTTTCTTTGTCCATGACTATGGAAAATAAAAAACAGTAGTCTCTCTGATGGACAGGCTACCCCAAATGAGTTATGAGCTAGTTAATTATGTTGACTTTAATGAAATTGAACCTGATTTACAAGAATTAAAGCAGTACTTAAAAGGTATTGAACTTAGCCCTGTAAAAGGAAAGCTACTTAACCTTCAAGCACAGAACCTTTCCTAGATTTTCATTCCTATCTTTACATAGCAACTTTAACACAATGCAAATTGTACCATAAACAAAAGGACTGTTTTGAAGTGAGATTTTTATAATGTGTGCCATCTCTTGACCCTTTTAGACTTTGGACTCCAGCCTGGGATTTGTTTTTGCATTCCTAAAGAAATAGAAGGTAATAAGGGAGTATGGTTCTTCAGGATATAAAACATTTCAATTTCTTTTTCAAGTATTTTTTAATGAATCACTATTCACTCTGACATAGACTATTGCATATCTTTAGCTGAACATGTAACTTCTCCAAGTTTTTTTTTTGTATTACTTTTTAGTTATCAGGTTATATACAACAAGCCACTGGATGGTGAGAACAGATATGAATGTTTGGTCACTAGGTCAGCTTGCTTTCCAGACAGCGTATCTTCCTTACCCATTCTGACCTGTGACATTTATAAAGTTCATTTCTTGGTAATTCCTCACCTGACAACAATTTCTGCATGGCACAGAAAGAAACAAAGAAAAGCTTGAAAAGGTTACCAATTTAAGGAAAGGAGATACTAGTATTTTACTAAAAAAGATATCCTTAATAATCTTAAGAGTGCTTCAGAACTGAGGTTTTATTTTTATTTATTTATTTTTTTTTCTAGTGTTGCCAACCAAACCCAGGGCCTTGTGGATGCTAGCCAAGCATTCTACTATGGAGCTACATCCCTGTCCCAGACATTATTTTTTTATGACAATAGGTCAAAAATTATTTTTATTATTCTTGGAGATTCCAATGAGAAGGAAAATGCCAAAAGAAGTTACAAGTGCATTTCTACAATAATTTTTGCTATGAGCACACTATTATTAATTAGTTGTTACTAAAAATATTAGCTGCTTCAAATTCAAGTCACTGCAAACTGTGCTAGAGGTATAAAGTTTATTTGATTAATAGTTGAAAAAAGATCTTGCATAACAAGATACTTATCTATGATTTTTTTTCTGTAAAAGACAAAAGGCAAATGCCATGCACACTTGTATTTATGAAAAAAGAAAAAGATACTATTTGCAAAATCTTCAAGATAAACCCCTATGACTTTATCATGGTCCTAGTATGGGAGATATATAATTACTTCCAAGAAGAATAAGGAGGACATGAGTCTGTGCAAAAGGAACTGCAGTTCCTTTTGAGAAGATCAGGGAAGAGCAGAGGAAACTGGATATAGGAGAAGGTATGTTATTGGTTATAAATTATGCCGTTCATGACCATGTTGCGCAGTTCAAATCCACAAATTTGATCATTCTGCTATTTTCTAGATGCTTCTGCCTGGTTCTGGGGATGCAAATATTAATATGGTGCCCAATCTTTTAACTTTTGTTTGTGAAAAGATTCGAAATTCAAAATGAAGAAAAAAAAAATCCCCTACATTCTCTCAGTTTTGTTTCAGTATCCGTCCAGATGACCAAAGATTCAAAAGCTTTAGATGTATACAAAGCATACAAAATTTTTAAATGTTCTGTCACTAGGCCTTACATTCAGAGACTCTGATTTTCTGTTTGGAGGGGGCCCTGGCACCTGCATTTTAGAGATCTAGTCCTGATGCAGGTGTATTCTTATGAGAACACAATTTGAGATACCCAGTTTTCCCATAGAAATGTTTATTTCTTGTGGAAATGAATATGTTTATTCTCACGGAAAAGATTCAGATTATTGGCTGCTCTGTAATGGTCCTTTTGAATACATTTTAAAAACAACCATGTCTTATAAAGTTCAAAAATATATTTTGATGCCCTAGACTTACAGTTGTGCTTGCACAAAGAATACCTTGTTGTGTGCCCTTGTCCATCCCTTTCCAGGCCTTCTGCTCTACTGACAGATGTGTGAAGATGCACAAATACTGCTTAAAAACTGGTTCAAATAGATATGTGCAATTGATTCCTAATTTTCTTTAATCCTTTGTTTTTTTTTCCTAAAGCAAAATTCTTCTCCATTTCCTTTGTAGTTCTCAGATATTTATTACTGTATATAACTTCTGCCTTTCATGCTCATTTTTACTTTAATTTATGGCATTTTAAATGTTGTATGGCAGAGGACAAATATGATGCAATTTACTTTCTGTTCTTTTTCTCCTATTTTTTTTTCTCCAGACCAGAGCTCTTTAGGGGGAAAAAATAAGGAAACCAGTTTATTTTTATGAGGCAGTGATCAAACTGGAAGTTTCATTTTTATCATAATGAAAAATATATGGGTTTCATCACTGTCATGATTATACCCAATCATATGAACACATCCCTTTTTTTGGAAAATAAATGAAAAATTCTGAGCAGAAAAGCAATTCTAATGATGTACTGGGCCAGATTTCTTATTCTATAATTTCTTGGTTTAAGCCCTCTCAGAGTGCTTCTTTACCTTTTGTATTAAATAAAATTAGTGGGTCCCCCTAAGTTACAATATGGTCCCAGTTTACCTTTCCAGTTTTATCTTTTGTACCCCTTCTGTGATCGGCTGTACTCCAGGTTTCCTGGGCCTGCATACCTCCATGGTTTTGTTTATGCAGTTTCTGCTCCCTAGAATACACTGCCTCACCTTTCTACACTTAGTTCAGTCCTGTGTTTCCAAGAGCATCACATCTTTTTTTTAATATATATATATATATATATATATATATATATATATATATATGTCTTGGCAAATGCATTGTTTAAAAAATTTGGACACTAGAACATATTAGTTTCACCTTTCTGACATTTTCTTATTCTGAGTTATATTATGCTTTTAAAAATGCTTGTTTAATTTGTCTCTAGTATGTATAAACTCCACGGGGGCTGGCATGGGGCCTTTCAACTTTATTGTCTGAACTGTGTATGATACAAGTATGAGCCTGGCACCAATAATTTTATTTGTAAAGGTAGGAAATCTGGGGTCAGTTATTTTTTCATTGCTATTCATTCTGGTAAACCTATACCACCATTAAAATTGTAGTTCTCCTCAAGTATTTATTCTTATCTCCTCTAAGTTTACCTCATTCACCCTACTACTCTCCCTGCCCACTTCCTTCTGTTTTCTATGTAACCTTGTTCTTTTGTAAATAAACAATATCTTTATGTCTTTGACTTTGTCCTGCCCAGTAGATAAGAAAGTGGCCCCTGCTACCTACTGGCTCTGTGATCTTTGCAAGTTATTTCAACTTATAGTACTTTCATGTTCTTATCTAAAAGAAAACAGAAGCTAACAATACCTTCCTTATTGAGTTGTCATCACAATTATATATATATATATATATATATATATATAAATAAATCAAAGCACTATCTGTTACATAGTAATTGCTTAATAGATAATAGATATTATTTTTACTGACAAGTTATTGCTATTTTGTAGAAACATCATTTTTTATTTATAGCTTCCTTCCAGCAGCTCATCATCCTTATCCTCCAATCTCTTGACTCTCATTTATTTTTCTGCATCTATCTTCACTTCCTTTATCAGGCACTATTCTATAATCAATGATTTGAACTTCTCTCCTACTTTCACCCTGAGATTCCTAAATCATTTTTCTGCTTTTAGCGCTCTGCAAATCTGAGACTTTGAATGAACCTTTGCATTGAATTATTTCATTACCACATATTGACTATTTGGCACAGCTACAGAGAAAACACACAATGGGAGCTATTCATATCATGTAAGCATATGGTTCACAATCTGAACACTCAGGACTACTGGATATTCTTTTTATTCATTTTTGTTACCTTACTCTTCAGTTGAACCCTTTTACAGCAGTTTCAAACTTTCATTCCTATCTTGAGGTCTTTGACTCAACCTCTACTCTCCCAAGTTAATTATCCTAAAAGTAAATGGAGTACATCTCATGAGGCAGGAATTCTTTCAACTCCCTACTCAACTCCCTATACATTTGCCTTTTATTTTTGTCAATACTGGGGCTTGAACTTACAGCCTCACACTTGTTAGGCAGGTGCTCTGCCACTTCAGCCATTCTGCCAGGCCCTTTTTGTGTTGGATATTTTTGAGATAGGGTCTTGCTGTTTGCCTAGGCAGTCCTCAAATCTCAATCCTCCTGATCTCTACCTCCTGAGTAGTTAGGATTACAGGCATGAGCAAGCAGTACCTGCTCTACATTTGCCTTTTAAATTTTTTCCTGACACCTACAGTGTCAGGCAGAGGTGTTCCATTTTGTGTTCAAGACTAGCCTATTGCTCAGTGCTTTTCATCCCATCTGCTTTAAATTTCCATGATATCTTATTCATCACTTGTTCCTCTGTTTTCATTCCTTCCTATGGTCATTCCCTAATTCCAGAAACCATGTTTGACTTTTTTTTTTTTTAAGTGGTACTGGGGTTTGAACTCAGGACCTCACACTTCAGAAAACATGTTCGAATCTCATTTTAGGCTCCCTCTTGAGCTTATATCTTTTCCAGCCACAGTTCTTCACAAGCAAGTTCTTCAGAGGAGCAGTGCATTCCTCACCTCTATTCAGAACCCCAACCATTGCACTTAAAAATGCCTTTTCAAAGGTGAGTAGTACAGCCTCTTAGCTACATAACCCCATGCTCATTTTGACACTGTTGCCCACTGTTAAAACTTTCTCCTTTCTTAGCTTTTGTGAAACTGTTTTCTGCTACTTTTCTTTGAACTTTCTCCTTTACTGATCCCTCCTTATCTGTGTTACTTTTAAATAGCTGGTGTTCCTAAGGGTTTTGTTCTTTACATGCTGTCTTTAGATGGAATTATCATATTGATTCATAAAGCTCAAGCTACTACTATCTGTATCCTTCCACTAAATTTTATACATAAACACCTAAGTGTCTAATTGACATTTCTATTTGAATGTTCCAGAGTTATCTCACTTTAAACATAGCCAGGTTGAATTCAGTTTTTATTCCCAATAGAGTTAAGTAGGCTCTAGAAAAGCAGGTGTCTCATTTGTTTTATCACTAGTAGATCTCTACCACCTATCCAACTAGATAATAACTAGCATGGAGAAAATAAATATCTGAATAAATGAACTTTCATACTCAGATATGATGTTCCTTATTTTGTGTAAGGTTACTACTATTTGTCAGGTTATCAAACCAAAAAACTGAGGCATTCCAGACACTTTACCAACTCCTTGTTTCTTACACAGCTGATGTGGTTTTGTTAGTATAGTCTCATTCTTATAACTTAATCTCCTGCTTTCTATCCCTTGTACTTACATGATTTAGTCCCTCACTGCCTCTTCCCTGGATTCTTTAAAAACCTTCTAACTACTCTTTTTCCTTCCAGGATTGTGCCCTGTAATCTGTTTTTTAGAACAGATTTTCTAAAACAGGGCTGATCACATGATATAACATGTGAGTCCCATAGGTAGTTTAGAATGTCTAAAAGCCACATTATAAAAATAAAAAAGTAATAGTAGTTTTAATTCTATATTTAATTTAATACAATATGTAAAATATAATACCATTTCAGCACATAATCGATATTAAAATTATTGAAATGCCTTACATTTTAATACTATCTTACAATTTGATGTAATATTTTATATTTACAGTATGTTTAAACATGGAGTAGCTGTATGTGGCTAGTGGCTACCATATTAGAAAGTGTAGCTCTAGATTCTATGCCTCAATGCTAGAGGGCATAGTGACCTAGCACTCAAGAGTCCATCATGACCTGGTGCTTACCTTCTTTCTGTCTTCATGTTTCCATTTACCTTCTTTGACTTTTCATTGTAGTAAATCAGCCTAGCATATGTAGATGTTATTTATTCTATCTGGAATGCCCTCTCTTATTTTTATTTACCTATGATTTGCGTAATTTGAGATGACCATGCCCTCTTTGTATTGCCACTGTACCCTTATGCTCTCTTTTAGCAACTGCTGTAATATGTAGCCTTGAATAGTTATTTGTTCCTCTTGCTAAACTGTGAGCTAATCAAGAGTAGTGACCATATTATAATCTTCATTGCATCTACAGTTATGTACATAGTTGACTACAGGAATGTTCAATAAACTTAATTGCGTAATACATTACTGGTAAATATCTGTTGAACAGAATTCAAGTCTATCTCATTATATGTAGTAGTTCTGCTTTTAAAAATTACACATTCAAGTCAAGTGTGGTGGCTCATGCCCGTAACCTTAGCTACTTAGGAGATGGAGATTGGGAGGATTGCCATTTGAGACCAGCCTGGTAAAAAGTTAGTGAGACCCCACTTCAACAAATAGCTGTGTGTGGTGGTGCACATCTGTATTCCTAGCTAGGTGAGAGGCATAGGTAAGAGGACTCAAGTTTGATGCCAGTTTGGGCAAACACACAAGATCCTATCTAAAAAATAACCTAAAGCACAAAGGCCTGGAGGCATAATTCAAATGGTTGAGTGCTTGCCCAGCAAGTGTGAGACCCTGAGTTTGAGCCACCAACAAAACAAAACAAACAAACAAACAAACAAAATCATACACATTCAAGGTAGAAAAACAGAACATTTTAAAAAAGGGAGAAACACTAAGAATTGTTCAAAACTGTTTATATATGATATAATTTTTATAAATTGTTATAAATGAGTTATTTTAAAATAAATTTTTTATGTGTATTTTAAGGTATGATATATTTTGGTACATAGTATTTATTGCATATAGTACATAGTATATATTGCAGTACATTTTTAGCATTTTAGTACATCACTCAAGATGCTTTAAAAACATACATGTATATATTTGAATGACTAAATAGCTATCTTATTAATCATCAAAATTTCCTGAACTTTTTTCTGTTAGTCCTTTAGTATTTTTATATATGTATGTATTTATTTATTTATATTGTATTATTGGAGGGCTTGAAGATCAAACTCAGGTGCATGCTAAGCATGTGCTTTCTACCACTGAGCTACACTCCCAGCTAAATTTAGTGTATTTATAACCTTTTATTGTTATAAACATCTGGAAACAACTTGGTTTTTATGTTTTACTACCTTTATAGGAATTTTTTTTCAAAGTAGGTGAAATTATTGGGTCAAAGAGAATATGTATTTTAAAGACTAATATCTTGTGGGTCACCTGCCTTAGATTCAGCACATCAGCCCAGTTCCCTGGGCTTTCTTTCTATTCTTCAAGGGATGAATAGGAAGAAAACAGGAAGGAAGCAGGAGTCTTCAGTCTACTGTGAGTGGTGACAGTGGAGGAAAGCTGCCTTATTACTACCAAGTAATGCTGACAAGAATGAATTATTTGGAAACTGCATTATCTTTGACTATTTGGCTTTAAATTGATGAGTCACAGTTGAAAGATAAACCAAATGTGAATGAGAGTTAACAAAGGAGTTAAAAAAAAGGCTCTTTCATTAGACTGTAGAGAAGAAAATGGTAGATATAACAATTCCATTTGAATTACTTGTGAGGATTTAATGAGAGAACACATGTTAAGAGCTCAATAAGGTTTTGGAGCTCAAAGAAATATATGTTACCTAAGAAAGATGAAGAATTGATTTTATTGGGTAAAATATGACATTGAGACTTATCTTAAAATTCTCCCACAAATGCTTACCTATTATAATTATCTAATCTATTCTGAAGAAGGCATGTGAGCATGCTTTGGCGTTCATCTGGTTCTTGCAGAGAACATTTTAGCTTTTTGTTTTTAATTTCCATCAGATGAATTTTGAAATAGTAGTATTATCCTGCTACAAATGGTCATTTTATACTCTCAATGCTATGCTACATGATATTATCAAATAGTATATGGGTTATATTCTATTCAAGACTTGGGTGAGACATTCATCAACTTGGATGAGAAATTCAGCAAAATGAAAGAGATCCTAAAAAAAATCTTAGAAAATTAAAAGTTGAATAAATGAAATAAAAAAAAATGCAGTGGGAAGCATCATTTTAATAGAGTATGTCTTGCAGAAGAAGGAAGTGTCTTAGACTAGGTTGAGTAGAAGAAAGAATATCATGGATTGAAGACAAGACTGATTAAGGAATATTACATTCAGGTAGTGTGATAAAGAAAACAAATAATCATAACCACGACTTTCAAGAACACTGCAATCAAGGGGCAAACCTAGGAATCCTTTGGTAGAAGAATGAGCTGAGACACAAACTAAAGTCATACAAAACCTATTTAATGAAATTATGGCAGAAAATTCCCCAAATATGGGGAAAGTGCATGAGGTAATTTAGAACTGCAAATAGGTATAACCAGAAAAGCAACCTTCTGCATCACATTTTAGTTAAAATGCCAGGAACACAAAGAACAAAGAAAGAACATTAAAAATTGAAAGAGAGAAGTGCCAAGTTACTTACAAAGGCAAAGTCACCAGAATTACATTAAGACCTCTCAGCAGGAAACCTTAAAGCCAGGAAGTCATGGAATAATTTACTTCATGAGTCAAAAGTAAACAATTGCCAAACAGGATTACTATACCTAGCAAATCTATCCTTTAAAATTGATGGAAAAATAAAGACCTTCTAAGATAAACACAAAATAAATCAATTTATGTCCATCAAGTCAGCATTGCAGAAGATACAGCCTCTATTATGATGATGTGTGATCCTTTTATTTCTAGTTTCTTTAGGGCTTTTATCATGAAGATTTGTGGAACTTCATCAAAGGCCTTTTCTGTACCTTTTGAAATGTTTGATCCTAAAAACTACCACAAGACTCTTAGATCTAATACATATTTTCTGCAAAGAAGCAGGATACAAAATCAACATACTAAATTAGTAGCTTTTTGATACACCAATTATAACTCTGAAAAAGAAGTCAGGAAAAACAATCCCATTTATAACAGACCCAAAAAATAAAATAAAATGCCTAGGCATAAACTTAACCAAAGATGTTAAAAAACTCTACATTGAAAGATATAAAGCACTGAAGAAGGACATTGTAGGAGACTAGAACATGGAAATATCTCTTATGTTCACAGATCAGCAAAATTAAATTGTAGAATTGTTAATATTGTTAAAATTCTTAAAGAATTGTTAAAAATGTCACCAGAAGCATCTACAGATGCAATGCAATCCTCACCAAAATTGCAATGGCATTCTTCACAGAAATAAAAAAAAATCCTAAAATTCATAAGGAAACACAAAAGACTCCAAATATCCAAAGCAATCCTAACAAAAAGAGCACTCACAATATCAACTTCAAACTATACTACAGAACTATAGTGAGAAAGATAGCATGGTACGGGCACAAAAATAGATGTGTAGACCAATGAAATAGAACACCAGAAACAAACCCATTTAGCTATAGCCATCTGATTCTTGGCAAAGGTGCCAAAAACATACATTGGAAAAACATCTCTTTAGCAAGTGTTACTGGGAAAACTAGATACCCACTAAACTAAATTGCTATATTTCACCCTGGGAAAAAACAAAATAACTTTAAGTAATCAAAGACCTTAACATAAGACCTGAGACTTTGAAACTATTTGAGTAAGTCATAGGGTAAACACTTCAGGATTTAGGCACAGGCAGACTTTCTGAATAGCACTCTAATAGCTCAAGAAATAATAGCAAGAATTGAGAAATGGTATTGCATAAAGTTAAAAAGTTTCTGTATAGAAAAAGAAACAGTTGCTAGAATGAAGAGTAGTCTATAGAATGGGAGAAAATCTTTTCCAGCTATACATTCTGACAAGACATTAATATCCAGTATATACAAAGAATTTAAGAAATTAAATATCAAAAGAGCAAATAATCTAATCAATAATGGGCAAAGGGTACATTGTAGCATTTACAAAGGTTCTTACAATGTATAAATATATCCTACTTGAATCACCCCCTCCACTACTCTCTTTAACCTCCCCTCCCCCGATTTCTGGAACCCTTTCAGCAGGTATCATTTTTGCATATGTACATGTGTACACATTATTTGGGCCATATTCATCCTCCTACCCCTTTCTCCACCACCTCCCCCTCCCACTGGTGCCAACCCCCGTTCCCCTCTGAGTAGAACCTGTTCCACCTTCCTGTTCTCTGATTTTTTAGAAGAAAAAAACATAAAAGATAAGAAGAGAAACATGGCTTTTTTGCTAGTTTGAGATAAAGATAGCTACACGGGGAGATTCCTTCTGTTATTTCCATGCATACATGTATTACAACCCAAATTGGTTCATCTCTACCAGTCCTCTTCACTACTCCCTAGTCTCCTTCCCATAGTGGCCTCAGTCAGTTTAAGATTACTTTATTCATTCCTACACAGTGAGCACATCAACCACATTCAAGTTTTTGGTTTCCTTCCCTTTCCCTATTCCTACCGTGCATGGCCTCCCCTTAAAGTGACCTGTGGCCAGTAATATTGCTGCATTTGTATTAGGTCTATAATCTGCATATGAGGAAGAACATGTGACTTTTGGCCTTCTAAGCCTGACTAACTTCACTTAAGATGATGTTCCATCCATTTACCTGCAAATGACAAAGTTTCATTCTTCTTTGTGGCTGAGTAAAATTCCATTGTGTATAAATATCACATTTTCTTAATTCATTCATCAGTAGTGGGGCATCTTTTTTCCATAGTTTGGCTATTGTGAATAGTGCTGCAATAAACATGGGTGTGCAAGTGCCTTTGTGGTAACCTGACTCATATTCTTTTGGATTTATCCTTAGGAGTGGTATTGCTAGATAGTCTGGCAGATCTATTTTTAGTTTTTTGAGGAGACCACATATTGTTTTCTGTAGTGGTTGTACTAGCTTACATTCCCACCAGCAGTGTATAAGGGTTCCTTTTTCCCTGCATCCTCGCCAACATTTGCTGTTGGTGGTGTTCTTGATGGTAGCTATTCTAACAGGAGTGAGGTGGAATTGTAGCATGGTTTTGATTTGCATTTCCTTTATGGCCAGGAATGGTGAGCATTTTTTCATGTGTATTTTAGTTATTTGGACTTCTTCCTTTGAAAAAGTTCTGCTTAGTTCAGTTGCCGATTTCTTTATTGGGTCATTGATTTTGGTTTAGTTTTTTGAGCTCCCTGTATATTCTGGCTATCAGTTCCTTGTCTTATGTATAGCTAGCAAAGATTTTATTCCATTTTGTGGGTGGCTTCTTCAATTTAGAGACAATTTCTTTTGTTGTGCAGAAGCTTTTTAATTTGATGTAGTCTTATTTGTCAATTCTTTCTTAGTTGTTGAGCTGCTTGATTTCTACTGAGGAAGTCCTTGTCTATGCCTATTGCTTCCAGTGTATTCCCTGCTCTTTCCTGTACTAGATTTAAGGTGTCAGGTCTGATATTAAGGTCCTTAATGCAATTTGAGTTAATATTTGTACAAGGTGACAGCATGGATCTAGTTTCAGTTTTCTGCATGGAGATATTAGTTTTCCCAGCAACATTTGTGGAAAAGGCTGTCTATTCTCTTTGTATGTTTTTGGTACCTTTGTCAAAAATTAGGTGGGCAAAGCTGAGTGTATTCATATCCAGGTCATCTATTCTGTTCCACTGGTCTTCGTGCCAGTACCATGCTGTTTTTATTGCTATGGCTCTATAGTATAGTTTGAAGTTGGGTATTGTGATACCTCCAGTGTTGTTCTTTTTGCTCAGTATTGCCTTGGCTATTTGCAGTCTTTTGTGTTTCCAAACGAACTTTAGGGTAGATTTTTCAATCTCTGTGAAGAATGTCATTGGGATTTTGATGGGAATTGTGCTGAACACGTAGACTGCTTTTGTTAGCATAACCACCATTTTTACTATGTTGATTCTGCCAATCCATGAGCATGGGAGCTCTTTCCACCTTCTGTAGTCTTCTTTGATTTCTTTCTTCAGTAGTTTGTAGTTTTCCTTGTAGAGGTCATTTACATTCTTTGTTAAGTTTACTCCTAAGTATTTGATTTTTTTCTTTTTGGAAGCTACTGTAAATGGAATTGTTTTCCTCTATTCTCTCTCAATCTGCTCATTGTTGATGTATAGAAAGGCTGCTAATTTTTGTAAGTTGATTTAGTATCCTTCTACTTTGCTGAAGCTGTTTATGGTATCTAGTAAGAGTTTTTGGGTGGAGTTTTTGTTTTCTGGGTCTCTTAGGTATAAGATCATGTCATCCAGCAGACACTTTTCGAACAAGAAATACAAATGTCCAATAAATACATGAAAACATATTCAACATCTTTATCCAGCAGGGACACATATCAAAACTATAGTGAGAGTTCATGTTACCCAAGTCAGAATGGCTATCATCAAGAATTCAAAAAATAACAAGTGTTGGTGAAGACATTGGGGGAAAAGAACCTTGATACACTGCTGGTGGCAATATAAACAAGTATAGCCACTGTGGAAATCAGTATGGAGGTTCCTCAAGAAATTAAAAATAGAACTACCATGTAAGCCAGTCCACTACTTCTGACTATATGCCTAAATGAATCAAAGTGAGTTTACTGTGGAGATATCTGCACACACATGTTTATGTTGGTACTATTCACAATAGTTACATTATGGAATCAACCTAGATGCCTGTCTATGAATGAATGGGTAAAGAAAATGTGATACATATAAACAATGGAGTTTTATTCAGCCATAAAGAAAAATTACGCCATTTGTGGGAAAATGGATGAAACTCAAGATCATCATGTTAAGTGAAATAAGCCATTCTCACAAAGATAAGGATTGAATGTTTTCTATTCATATGTGGGATTTAGGGGGGAAAAAAAGGACATGATAGTAAAACAGGGATTTTAGGGATCTGGAAAGGGAAAAGAAGATAGGAGAGGGAGATAAGAAGGGGTAATAAAGGGGTGAATATGATCAAAGTGCATTATATACATATATGGAAGTGTCATAATGAAATCCATCTGTTTGTACAGTTAGTAGACAATAAGAAAAATTGAAAAAAAAGTTGTAGTGGCACATTCTTGTAATCTTAGCTACTTGGGAGGTAGAGGCAGGAGTATCATGAGTTAGAAGGCAGCCTAGGCAAAGTCAGTGATATACCATCTTAAAAATTAATTAAAACTAAAGAGCTGGAGGCATACCTCAAGTGGTAGAGTATTTGCCTAGCAAGTGTGAGGCCTTGGATTCCATCTCCAATACTAAAAAAAACTGATAAAAAAAAAACATTGTGAGCCTAAACTAAATACATCCCATTCTACTTCCACTTAGACTCACAAAAATGCCTGCTGTTGAACTGTCAGCATGTCCGTCTGATATGAAGCCATGTTTGATAAATGGGAAAATGGTAGTGGGAAGAAATAGTAGTTTCAAATAAATTGTGGCAGGGGCCCTTGAAAGTGAATGTCTTTGCACTATTCACAATAGCCAAGTTATGGAAACAACCAAGATGCCCAACTACTGATGAATGGATCAAGAAAATGTGGTATTTATACACAATGAAATTTTACTCAGCCATGAAGAAGAATGAAATCTTATCATTTGCAAGTAAATGGATGGAACTGCAGAACATCATTCTGAGAACATCAGAAGTCCAAAAATTGTATTTTCTCCCTCATATGCGGTCTTTAGATCTAGGGCAAATGCAGCAATGTTGTTGGACTTGGATCACATGACAAGGGGAGAACACCCAAAACATGAAAGCATTTGATGTTCCCACTCCAGAGGAACTAACACAGAAACCTTAAAGAGACAGAGGTCAACATGAGAAGGGGATCAGAAACCAGTGTAAAGATCAGTTAGAGATGAATCAACCTGGGTTGTAACACATTTGTACATGAAAGCAATGCTAGGAATCTCTTTATATAGCTATCCTTAACTCAACTAGCAAAAATGCTATGTCTTCCTTATTATGCTTATGTCTTCTCTTCAACAAAATCAGAGATAAGGGCAGAACAGGTTCTGCCTAGAAGCTATGTGGGGAGGGAGGGGAGACGGTGGGGGAGGGGGACAGGGGGAAGAAATGACCCAAACAATGTAATATATGTGAATAAATGAAAAAAAAAAAAAAAGAAAGAAACTGAGGGTCTTTGAATCATTAACTTCTTTGGTTTTCCAGTAATCTCTCTTCTGGTATTAGGCAACCCTGAAGAAAGAGAGAGAGTTCCATAATGCAGAGGATTCTAAGGTGATTGCCAGCAAAGCTGTGTAATACACTTACCTTGCAGTGCATTATGATACATGGCAGTTTATGAAAGCCCAGTTACACAGATTACAAGTTACATTTTCTAGTTTTAGCATCGTAGTACAAAATGTCCAAGTATCTTAACTAAATTCTTAAGAAATGATGATTCATAGGTAATACTAATAAACAAAGTGCAAGTAAAAGACAAGAAAGGGACAGAGCCAATACTTGTCCTATTTCTAGCAGGAGCTATTATCAGCCATGTAATGGGATGAAAACAGCATTGGTGTAATCAGACTGGAAGACAGTAGACACCCTGATTTCAGAATTTTCAAGAAAAATATTTAAACATGAATTTATACATATTAATTTTAATAAGAGGTCATTGTCATTACCAAGACATTTAGAAATATAATTTATTTCATCTTTTAAAATCTTATATTTTGTAAGGGAATTCATAGTGTAAAATGTTAATATAAAATATCTTAATAAAACAATATTTAAATTAAAAATCATTGTGTACTTAGATATTAAAAAACCAGAATTCAGGGATATAATAATTAAACCAAACTTACTGCTTTTGCTACTCTTCCTTTAAAATTTGTTTGGTGTATTGGTTTCCCATTTATCAACTGGGATGAAGGACAGGACAGGCAAAAGGGCCTCCCTAGTTTCATTTCTTTTTATTTTTAGTGGTACTGTGGTTTGAACTTAAGGCCTCACACTTGCTAGGCAGGTGCTCTACTCTACTATCAGCCCTTTTTTGTGTTGGGAATTTTCAAGATAGGGTAATGTGAACTATTTTCCCAGGCTGGCCTTGAACCTTGATCTTTCTGATCTCTGCTGGGCGTGAGCCCAGCTCCTAGTTTCTTAGGTGACCAAAGTTCTTATGTAGCTTTAAGTTGTTAACACAGCCTTGATTTAGTAGTATAAATTTTCTGGTCCAGGAAATAATCACAACTCCAAGCTTGTTGAAGTATTAAATCTTTTCTTCTCACCCAACTAGGGCCTGGTGCAGGAGAGAATCTGCAAGACAGTGGGAAGAGATTCACTCTTCTCCAGTGAGTGATTTTATTATTCTTTTATTCTTGCTTACTGAAGTTTATGATCTCTTACTATTTGGGGCATGAAGGTACAGGAGGAAAAGGGATGCAGGGAATTACTGCTTGATTGATACTGCCGTAAGGTTGCTTGTGTTATCTCCACCTAAGATATTTGTAATTTGCAGTTGGACCTCACCAATGTAATTTCGCCTTATGAGGCCAGCATATTCCCCAGTGTCTTTTAGGCTCTCTTCTGAGTAGGGCTCCATCTGGGCTCTGAGATTTAGGGACCTTTGATTTGCCTTTGAAAAAGAGAGTATATAATTCCCAGATGTGTCTCCCTTTTCTAACACGGACCACTTGACTCATCTCTCATGTTTTCATTTTGTCAGTTGTGAGGCTTACACCAACCTGTTATGTCCCTCTGCTCCAGTGAACACCTATCAAGTCCTCTGAGGGTTCCAGTAATCCTGAAGCCAGAGCTGAGCTGAGCAGTGCAGTAGATACTCATGCCCCTGCCCTCCCATGGGCATCATGCTTACCATGCAGCACAATCTTTCCAAGAAGTCTTCTTCACAGTCTTAATTTCCAGAAACTTGACCTTTTTATTCTGGATGTGGATGAGAAACTTGAATTTTGGCAAGGTGGCCCCTCTCAGATCTCACTTTGATGTCTCAGCTTTTCCAAGTTTTTGTGCTATAATGGTTTTATGGCAAAAAGTACTTCAATTTTACCACCTTCTCCAATGGGAACAAGATGTCGTTTTAATTTTTAAGGTTAGATTCATTGAATACTATTTTATTTATCTGTTTTGTGCCTTAGTCATCATTTAAGAATCTCAAAGGGAAGCCCAATTGCAGAATAATTTGGCAAAGAGCTCTTAACCTTTCGAATTTGAGATCTGATAGCCTTTAGGAGAAAGATGGAAGAGTGAATCAATTGCTCTTAATGAGGGACAGGTTTCAAAGGTACAGGGATGAGGTCAATGTAATTTAAAACAATTTAGCTTGAAGTGGTTTGTCTTTTTTTAATAACATTTATATCTCTCACATAATTTTTCTGGCTATACATTCAGAATTGCAAACTTCAGCCCTTTTATTATAAGGTAATGATTGATAATCAATTAACATTTCTGTTAGATGCCAGAAGAGGAAATTCTATTGGATTAATGAGTCACTGTTATTTTAGCTTCTGAACAAGTGTTTACATGCCATAAAAGTGTCTACATGCCATAAAAGTGTCTCCAACTCTCAGATCACCAATTTTCAATTAATTTTGCATTGTGTCTGTGGCTTGTGCTGTTCTGATACTGTCTCTACATTACTCTGAAAACCCCTATTGCAGTTATTTAGAGACCAGACAACAGCTGTTATTCTTCCATTAGACTCATAGAGTGACAGAATAATGAATACATTTATAGCTTAAGATGGATTTAAAAATGATTAAGAGAAATCCTTTTTAAAAGCAGAAATATAGCACAAAGGTTATATTAAACTTTGCAATGAAAATATTCTTATTTTCACCATAGCATGATGAAGATATAAAAAGAAAATTAAATTAAGTGTCCTTAAAGCTGTTGAATTTTACTTCAAAGACTTGTCAAAATTTTTAAAGAATGCTTCAAGAAAATAGACCAACATGAAAATCCGACTTTGGCTTATATATAAATGAACTGAATTTAAGTAATCACAAAGATCAGCTTGCTAAATTTCTAAATGTTCAAAACCATTTAAAAATTTGCTTTTATTTATTTTAAGGTAGCCCCTCTAATCAAGTGTTTCATAAAATACTGCATGACTTGGGACTGTCAATTTAGTACAGTTAACACTCAAAGGATAAGAAAGAATAATACTGAAGAATGAACACTTGCTAGATATTAACAGAGCAATCCAGGTGACTATCCCTTTATGAGAGAGAAAATACCAGTGCTTAACTATGCCTAAAAAAGCTGCACATAACTGTTTTGATTAAAACAAGACATCTTAAGAAATGAAGTTTGGCATAAAGGTACCATAGTGAGGTAGATTTTCCATGGTTATGCAGTTGAAAAGACCAACCCAGATGCAAGAGTTAGCTAAGGAAGACTTAATTAAAAGCAAGATACCTAGCAAGGCATTTCTGCAGAAATGTGCAAAGACCAGAAATATATATTTAAAAATTAAACCTTTAGGAGTCAGCAAAGCTAGAGACCACCTACTGCCAAAGGTGCTTGTGGGTGGAGGGA
This sequence comes from Castor canadensis, assembly GCF_047511655.1. NCBI lineage: Eukaryota > Metazoa > Chordata > Mammalia > Rodentia > Castoridae > Castor > Castor canadensis. Next base: position 50,742,144 of record NC_133394.1, on the reverse strand, counting down.
CTTTCCCCAGTATAGTGAGAAAATACCATCATAGAGGTACCTAACTCTGGGTATAAAACGTAGCAAGTTTGCAAAAGATTCTAACTAGAGCAGATATTTTAAAAAGTAATTTGTAGATAGTGTTCTACATATGGTTTATAATTTGTTGTTACTTTAAACTATAAATTCTTTTAAATAACTTATTTAAAGATAAGCCAGAGTCCATCAGTAATATATGTCTTTAATGAGGAGTTATACATTCTCAAAGTAAATTATTTTAGAAACTAGGTGAACCAGCAAAAAAAAGAACTAGAATTTATCATTGTTTCCTTTCTAGAAAGTCAAGCTTACCACATAGCAACAACTTAGAACTGCACAGAAGAGATACAGGGACTTGTGGTTATGAAATTGAAATGCTCATTCAGTATTGACTAAACAAAATTGCATCATGACTTATAGAAAAAATTAAAAAAACCTTTGCTTATATATTATTATCACATCAGGTAAGCCTACGATACATTGGAATTTTGAAACAATTCCAAGGGTTTTTTATAAATGGTTTCATTAAGTATCAATGTCTAGAGAATACTGCCTGTTGAATAAGAAAATTTGCCTTATTAGGGAGGATAAGTGGGTAACTGGGGATGGAGGAAGAAGGTTAAGAAGAGAAAAAGTCTCCTTCATCTAGTGATAAAGTTTCTACTTTTCTAAATATCTGCTCCAGAAAGATTTCTTCTTTTCTCCTTCCTTCCTTCCTTTCTTCCTCCCTCCCTCCCTCCTTCCCTCCCTCCCTCTCTCCTTCCTTCCTTCTCATGCAAGAATTGGTTAAAACAGAAGTTGGCCTTTACTATTCTCTACTTTCCCTCACTTTGACCTTTGACAGTTTAGAAACCACTGTTAATCAGAGATATAAGGCTGAAGGTAGAGACAAAGCCTCAATTCCCACTGAGGGCTTCTTTCTTGCAGGATGAGGAGAAATTTTAATCTTGAATGAAGTCCAGTATTGTGATTATTACATGAGACAGGATTTATACTTGCTTTATTGAAACTATTGTATTACCAAAGTGACTAGAGGTCTTTTATTACCTGAGTATGACCCCCAAAGTTTTGAAGCTTACTTGAGTTTTTTTTTTTTTTTAAGGAAAAACGGAAGTAATTTAAGAAGAAACACTTAAAAGAATTTATCTTGTTAAATGCTTTGTATTACAAAGTGTGTAGGGAATAGGCTAATTAATTATTTTAAATTAAACATTAAATTAAGTTAAATATTAAATTAAATATTTCAAAAGTATACCATAAAAATTGCTAAAAGCTTTGGGCTTTTAAATGATGAACATTTTTCTAGAGCTAATAGAACATAATGATGCACAAGTGTGTAAGGATGTGCAGTGCTTTGACCAAAACAGAGTGTAGGGAAGCACACACCAGCTACTCAGTCTCTAGCCACCTGAGACTGAACTACAGACAAAAAGACTGATAGATACCTGTAAACATGGGAAAACAATTCCACACAAAGAATATGCATTTATATTGAGTCTTTTCCCAGAGGCTTTCCAATTCACAGTGGGATTTCTGGTTTCAATGGGTGTCAAGCTCTTTTCCTACACAGATCCAGGCTGAGAGAATTTTGATATCGCCACATCCTCAGGAACAGACAGAAGAAAACCATTCAGCTGGGGTTGTTATCAGTTATCACAGAAATATAGTTTACCTTCACCATTTATTAAGGAGGGCTTATAGCTGGAGTTTCCTAGTCTGTTAGGTAAGAGTAAAATTTTTATCTGGGAGAACCATTTTAATCCTTTTGCTGAAAAGATACTATCTCAAAGATTTGTGTTGTAAAGGAAGGAGCATAAAGTGGACAGCCAAATATTGGCATTACAGTGGCAGGTTTTTAATATTTCTTGTATATTTATTCATGGCAGAAGATATTTCATTTTTTCTTTTGGTTCTGGACATTAAACCAGGTATTGCACCTGTTAGGCAAAGTGATCTAGCACTGAGCTTCAAGGTGCTCTAGTATTGAGCTACATCGCCAGCTCACAACAGACATTTTTTTTTTTTGGCAGTACTGGTGTTTGAACTCAGAGCTTTGCGCTTGCTAGGCAAGTGCTCTACCACTTGAACCATACCTCCAGTTCTTTCTGCTCCGGTTATTTTAGAGATAGGGTTTCACATTGATGCCTCAGCAGGACTGAACCATGATCCTTCTATTTTATGCTTCCTGCCAAAGGGAAGGTGAAATAACATTTGTGAAACACTACGCCCACTTTTATTTTTTTTGAGATGGGGTCTCCCAAACGTTTTGCCAAGGGCCAAGTAGTTAGAGGACCGAGTTACCTGCGCACGAGAGATGCTTTTTATGATGGTTCTATACTTTTCACTTTTTTGTTTCTTTTTAGTTTTTACTTTTGATATGTAGTTTTTTCTTTAGACAAGATTTTTGTACATTTATTTAGATTTTAAACTGTTTTCAAACAGCTTGTATATGAACAAATGTTAACTTTTCCATTTACTCTGAAGATTTCTGTAAATGCCCCATAACTACAGATTAGATCAAGATTATAAGTTTACCTAGTTTTTCCTTTCATATCAAAAGTCATTATTTTCATATACAGTTAACCAAAAGTGTTGTTTCTGCATGTAAATTTTCTTTTCACTCTTATATTATTCTTTTATTTTGATTAGAATTTCTTTTTCAGTTGTCATACTAAAAAATATATCAGGCTTTCTTGCCAGAGATCACCAGCAATTGTAAATTGTGGTAACAGATTCGTGCACGCACTGCAGAAAAAGAGATGGCAACTTTCAAACCGGAGAAATTAGTAAATGTAGGCACTTCTTGATGATGGATGACTTGTAACTATTAATATATGATTTTAATATGATTTTGGATAAAGGAACAAAAATAAGTGAATTGAGAGCAAGAAGTGACTTAAGTTACTAAAAGAATGAAAATAAATGAAAAGCAAGATAAAGAAGAGAAAAAGAAAAGAAATCTAGAGAAAAATGAATGGTTTCACAGTTAATTTATTTAGCTGGAAATGCCATGAAGAGGCTGTTAGATGAAAAGACTGAGATTCTTTTAAAAGTCTGATATGTCAGGGAGTAAGAAAACAATCAATGAAATTGAGGATAAACACTGGAGTACTGAGTTGGTAAAGTAAGAAAGAGTATATAGTCAGGTCTGAGAGAGGACTGCTGGTAAAATATGGGCTGTTACAAAAGTAGCATGAAGACCTTTGTAAACTACAATGTTTGATCAGAGTTCTGGTCATGCATTTTTTCTGAGCGCTATGGAATGGTGTGAAACTAAGGGATGGCTTTTAGAATAAGCTGGTTTAGAGCAAAAGAAATGACAAAATTATAGGTAACAACAGGGAGGTGGGCCAAAAGGCAGTCACAGAAAGAGATTCTTAAAGGTCTACTGAAGATTAACTGAAAGACATTTATACCTGGGTAAGAGACCTCAAGGAGAATATTTTTGAGGCTCATAGAGTAAAGAAGTGCAAAATTATAATGAGACTGTGCCAAGCATTTTTGTGAATGCTCATGAGTCTTCCTGAGTTGAAAATGGTGGTGGGAGCATATAAACACAAAAATTACATCTGCTAGAAATGTTTAAGTTAGCAGTATGCTATCAAAATATTCCATCTCCTTTCACTTGGAAACATAAATGCGTTAGGACCATGCTGGGCAGCACTGTTGAGATCTCTGTACAAAGATAGTTCACAGTCCAGCTAGCTGTACAGAATTATGAATATGAATTTCAAAATTTTAAACAAAATGGTGCATTACTTCCTATATAGTTCATTGGATCTGATTTCTCTTGTAAATATAAGTAGGGATCATTTGCAAAATAACAGAGTAGAATTTCCTGTGCAGACAGATGCTTTTTATATTTATAAAGACTGAGCTGCTTTTTTCTTTTTAATGCTCTGGGAAACGGGAAACCGAAATGATTTTTCATATCAAGTTTAGTTTAACATATGGCAAAGAGCTCACTCAGACGGTCTCCAAACTTTGCTGTTAACAGTTTCCAGCCTACACAGGAAACGAAGCTGTGCTTCTGACGCATTCCCATTATATGGGAAGACCACAGAGAACAGCCTAAGTTAAACCACAAAAATTATGTTTATACAAAGCGCAGCATTCAATTTAAACCACAGTAGCATAGAAAGCTTCAGTTGATGCTTCAACTCCACTTTTAAGTTGTGCTAGCAAAATATTTCAAAGCCTATCAGTAAAACCAAATAGCTGTTAAGTCTAACCTTCAGTTTTTTGGAAGATAAGTAACGAGCAAGTTCTGAATCTGGATATTGCCTCTTCTGAGGGGCCTCAGTTTTAGAAATCGTCTTGTGTTTGTAAATCTCCTACTGGATTTTCAAATACTAAAAAAATAAAACAAAAGAAACACCTCATCTGTTGAGAACACTTGAGGTAGAAAGCTAGAGTGTTTTCTTTGGAAAATAATTGTTATATTCCACCTATACTTCTGAGGATATGGAAAGTGAAGTATTGAGCATGATTCCCTCAGCGTTATGGATGGCTGTATGTCGTCATGAAATAGTTCCATGGCGCCATACAGCTATGCTTTTTGAATTCTTTGGCTGCTTTTCACTACTTTTTTCTTTTGTCAGCTTTCATTTCCTACTGCTGTTGTTTTAGCATTCTTCTTTTCCTTTCTCTCATATGCTGATGTTTTTACATATGTTCTTTAGAATGAGAAAGCCAACTAAGAAGTGCGGATAAATTCTGTTTAAAAATGATGCCATACAAAGCTCTCAGTGGAGCCCAGTGTCTGTGTAAAGAATGCAGAATTTCTTCTTTCTTTAAAAAAATTTTTTTTATTGTTGTTCTGGGAATACATTATGGCATTTAACAAAAGTTCTTACGATATACCAAATGTATCATAGTTAAATTCCACCCCCTCCACCACTCTCCTTTATCCCCTCCTTTACCCCCATTCCTGGAATAGTTTCAATAGGTATCATTTTTCCATTTACATACATGTGCACACAGTATTTGCACTATATTCACCCTACTAAACCTTTTACTCACATCCTCCCTCATCCCATTGTTACCAACCCACCAGACAGGAACTGTTGTGCCCTCCTGTTTTCTGATTTTGTAAAAAAAAAAAAAGTCATTTTTTTTTATGGTTGAATAAAATTCCATTGTGAAAAATACCACATTTTCTTAATTCATTCATCAGTAGTGGGGCATCTTGGCTGTTTCCATAGATTAGCTACTGTGAAAAATGCTGCAATAGACATGGATGTGCAGGTACCTTTATTGTAACCTGACTTAACATTCCTTCATTTGGAAGCACAAAAGACTGTGAATAGCCAAGGCAATATGGAGCAAAAGAGCAACTCTGGAGGTATCACAGTACTCAATTTCAAACTACACTACAGAGCCATAGCAGTAAAAACAGCATGGTACTGGCCTAAAAACAGACATGAAGACCGGTGGAACAGAATAGAAGGCCCAGATATGAATCCACAGTGCTATACCCACCTGATTTTTAACAAAGGTCCCAAAAACTTACCATGAAGAAAAGACAGCTTTCTAAACAAATGTTGCTGGGAATACTGGGTATCTCCATGCAGAAAACTGAATCTAGATTCATGTCTTTCATCCTATATGTTTTCATCTCAAAGTGGCTCAAGGACCTTAATATAAAACCTGAAACTTTGAAGCTAGTGCAGGAAAGAGTAGGGGACACAATGGGAATTCATAGGCCTAGGCAACGGACTTCCTACATAGAACTCAAATGGCTCAGCAACTTTCTCTTGACAGGATTGACAAATGGGACTACATGAAACTAAAAAGCTTCTGCATTACAAAAGAAATGGTCACCAAATTGAAGAGGCTGCCCATGGAGTGGGAGAAAATCTTTGCCAGCTATATATCTGATGAGGATTTAATAACCAGAATATACGGGGAGCCCAAAAAACTAAACTCCCCAAAAATCAGTGACCCAATGACGAAATGGGCAAATGAACTGAACAGAGCTTTTTCAAAGGAAGAAGTCCAAATGGCCAAAAAGCACCTGAAGAAATGCTCAACATCCCTGACCATAAAGGAAATGCAAATCAAAACCATGTCAAGATTCTACCTCACTCCGGTTAGAATGGTTATCATTAAGAACATAAATCAGAAGGGGGGATGAAAGAGAGCAGTGGAGGGGGTGAATTCAATATGATCTATTTGATGTATTTTAGGAACCTTTGTAAATACTCCAATGTACACCCACCCAGCACAACAATAATAAAAAATATATATATAAACAACATGTTGGTGAGGATGTGGAGGAAAAAGGAACCCTTACATACTGTTGTTAGGAATGTAAATTAGTACAACCACTATGGAAAACAGTATGGAGGCTTCTGAAAAAACTAAAAATAGAACTGCCATATGATCCAGCAATTCCACTCCTAGAGATATACCCAAAGGAATGTAAGTCAGAACTTTTTCTGTTTGTTTCCCGTTAGTCAAATTATGTAATCTGGAGTTTGGACTTACTAGGCAGGTGATCTACCACTTGAGCTATGTCCCCAGTCCCTTTTGTTGTTGTTATTTTTGAGATAGGACCTCACATTTATGCCCAGGCTTTCCTGTGCCTCTGTTCCCCTAATTCATGCTTCCCACATAGCTGGAATGACACGCATGAACCATCATGCCCAGTTTTTTATTGGCTGAGAGTGGGGTCTTGCTAACTGTTTGCCATGGCTGATCTCAAACCACAATCCCCTCATCTCTGCCTCCTGATCAGCTAGGATTGCAGGTATGAGTGGTCCCCCTCACACCCACTCCCGGGCCAGGCTAGGTTATGTACTATTTTCAAACCCCAGTTTCCTCATCTATAAAATACCTCACAGGATTGCTGTTAAGGTTAAATAAGATAACATATATGTAAAATAACCTAATAAGGTTGCTTCAAAAATAAATATGGTCGTGTAAAACAGCATGGCACAAAGGGGTCCCTTTGGTTTCCTCTCCCTTTTGCAGATCCTTTCTTGTTTAGTTCCTTGTTCTCAGCTGCAGCTGATTTAGTTATTAGAAGGAGAAAATAGAATTAGAGATAGCTGAAATGTTACTGTTAATATTTATCTCTTCTTCCATGAGCTTTTAGAAGGTATTAATGTTTTGAAAGTTAAGTAAAAAGATCCTTTAAATTCTCAAAAGTACTGCTTAACTGTATCCCTTAATATTTTGTCTTAAAATAATTTACATAAATTTTAATTCATTATTAGACAAGGTTAATCATTCTTTGTATACCAAGAACTCTTATGTTAGCACTTTTTTCCCCCCAGTATTGGGGTTTGAACTCAGGCCTCATGCTTGCTAGCCTTTGAGCCATGCCTCCAGCCCTTATGTTAGCACTTTTAAAATCAGTGCTTTACCTTTCTTGTTAGGAAAAGTGATGGAATCTCATTAAAGGAAAATTATAAAATATAGAAAAGCAAGATGAAAAAAAACCCAACTGTCAACATCTAAAGATGAGTATCTTTTCATTATTTTTGTATAGTTCTTTGCACAAAATTTTGGCACTTTATGTACAATTTCATATTCTTTTTATACATAATACATATTTCATAACTTATTACCAAACTATTCATAGGCATAAATTAAAAAATATGCATAATAACCACTAAGTAGATATAATTTATTTCAAAATTTGTCTTTGGTTGGACATTCAGCTTATTTCCATTACAGTTAATACTTTTTCTGTATTTAATGCTCTTTCCTGTGAGAGTTACTTCCCATAGAAGTGGGATCATAGTGTTATAGACTATGAAGATTTTTAAAGCTTTGCCATGTGGGAAAACAGTGATCCCAGAATCATGACTTGGCTACAAAAGATACCTAGCGAGGCCTGCCTGGCATCTGTCCTGTTTACTCCAGACAAAGGCCACAGCCTCAGTTTTGCTATGGATAGAGAACCTTACATGAAGGATGTTCCTTTTATTGATGCCAGCTGCAATGAGGATTGCTGTGTGCTGATAATACTTTTTGAAACCTTGATTTCAAATGTTGACTAAGTATCTAATTTCTCATAAAAGAGACCTCTATTATTATTATTATTACATGATTATTGACATTTTATAGAGAGAGAATGGCATGGCGGCACAGAGGAACCTCAGCAGGAGCATGTCCTTCGTCTGTTGTTCCAGGACTCACACTGCTTACTGGCTCCATAGCTGGCTGTGGCTGCTGACCAATAAGCACTATTTAACACAAGTTGCACTGGTTTAGAAAGAAAAGCTTTGACAAACTCACTGTCTTCGAAAACAGAAGGCCCAATCCCAATTATCCAACTATCTGTGTAACTGGACTAACACCTTCCTTGAAAGCAGTACCATATGACCTTCAGAGAAACATACAGTTCTGCTGAGAGCCAAAACTGAAATGTGAGGAGCAAATATCCCCCCAGCTTATAGCTGCTTCAGCCACCTGGACTGCAGCCTCATAAGAAACTTGCACCCATAGTAACACCATTCTTGAATTTTGACCTACAGAAACCATAAGTGATCATAAAATGATGAATATTTTTAAACCACTGTGCATTTGGTATATTTTGTTACTCAGAAATAATAAGTATAAAAATAATTTTATAGATGTATATTTTTAAAAATTCTGTTTTTAAGGAAGCCTTAGGTTTATAAATTACATTAGGTTATTATGTTTAATAGTTTCTTTAAAACTATAATAATACTTTTAAAATATGAAATATAATTTTTGAAAATTCTAGAATATTTGTTTTATAGAATATGTCAGTGCTTGGATTTGTTTAGTTGCTTCCTCATGATTAGATTAATGTGAAAAATGTACTATCAAGAGTACAGAAAGATATTTTTAAAAAGTGTGTTAAAAACACTTAACAGGACATTTATCCCCTTAAAATTTTAAGTGTGTACTACAGTAATGTTAACTGTAAGTATGATGCTATACAGCAGATCCTTAGTGTCATATGTCTTCATTTGAGAAAAATCTATTTTTCTGCTGTTTAGTAGAATATTCTGTTTAAGTCTGTTAGGTTCACTTGGCTTAGTGTTGTTCAAGTTCTGTTTCCTTATTGATCTTCAGTCTGGATGTTCCATCCATTGTTGAAAATAGGTTATCAGCTTCTACTATAATTGTGTTGCTATCTATTTGTTCCTTCATTTTGTTAATAGTTGATTCATATATTTGGAAGCGCTAATGTTCCTTGCATATACATTTAAAACTGATACATCTTTCTGGCTAACTGAATTTTTGATCATTACATTATGTCCTTCTCTGTGAGAAATTTTGAATTAAAGTTAGTTTTTTTCTGTTAAAAATATGGCAACCCTTTCTCTCTTTAGTCACCATTTGCATGAAATATTTTTCCTGTTCTTTCACTTTCAACCTATATCTGTCATTAAATGTAAAGCAGTCTACTGAAGGCAGCATGTAGAAGAATCTTGTTTCTTTTTTTGCTTGAGGAGTTTAATTCATTTTCATTTCATATAATCATAATAGGAAAGGAATTACAACTGTCTTATAGTGTTTTTGTCCCCTTTTTCCTCTCTGTCTTCCTTTGTATTTCATTGAGTTGTGTGCTGATATGCTTTGAATTCTTTCTTATTTTCTTTTATGAATCTTATGTATTTTCTTCATGATTACCATGGAGTTTACCTAAAACCTCTACTAGTCAACAAGAATAAGCTGATGTTTTTTTTTGGTAGTAATTTTCCTTTTATTTATTTTATAACATGCTAGTTGACCCAAAGACAGGATCTGCATTCCAGAAGATGCATTCTAATTAAGGAAATTATTTGATTCTAAGAATTTTAAATTTCATACCATATGATGTTTGGTAATAAGGACTGCTAAGAATGGTTCTCAATTGAGCTTATAGGCTTACTTCTTAAAATCATCCTTTACATATATTATCTTTACATCTGATCATTATTAATATTTCCATCTCTAATTATACTAGTGAAAAATAATTATACATACTTTTATACATGTGGAAGGAATTTAAAAGTTACACAAACAGACTTTCACTCATTGATAATATTCATCAATTATAAGATTAACTTGGGGCAGCATATAGAAATTTCTTTAATATTTAATTGATAAACATACAGCATCAGAGGGAAAAGTCATAATTGTTATTATGATACGTACAACAAAATGGTCTTTACGTATCCTGGGACATTTAAGAAAATGAAGAGAAATAATCATTACAACCTACAAATCACACATAATGGAATCTTATGTTGATCTATAAAATCCAAATATTCTAGCACAAACAGCTCCAATAATGTAAGTTTAAATTTAATCTTTTAATAATTCAAGTAACTTCTGTTTATAAATATAGCAATACATTTTAACCATAGTTTTTCTAACCATTGTATCAGAAAACAATTGACACACAGATATTTCTATGTGGTTATCCTATCAATGCCACAATAAAATAGGCAGAATGAATGGTAATACTTCTTTTTTTTTTTTTTCGGTTAGTTGATTTTATTTTTTTAAGCTGATGTTTTAAGTTGGTAACAATTTAACTTCAATTGAATTAAAATTCTACCCTTTTACTTTCCCCATCCATTCCATTTTTTATATTGTATGTCATAAAACACATTTTTACATTGTATGTTCACTAGAATATCTTATAGCTATACTTATTTTTATACTTTTGTCTTTTATCTTCTATATCATAACTAAAAGTGATTTATACACTGCAATATTGTCTTCTTGTCTGTATATTATATTTGAGCTTATGGCTTCATATTACTGGCAAGTATATTTCATATGAACCTGAAGAACTGCCTTTACCATTTCTTGTAAGACAAGAATGTTGGTCATGAACTCCCTTAGTTTTTGTTTGTTTATTTGGGAGTATCCTTATTTTTCATTTTTAAAGGATGGCATTGCTGGATATAGTATTCTTTATTGATAGTTTTTTTCTTTTTTTGCATTTATCACTTTTAGTGTAATTTTCCTCTTCCTTCTACCCTAAGGTTTCTGTGGAGAAATATGCTGATAATTTTATGGAGGCTCTGTTATATGTAATGAGTTACTTTCCCCTTGCTGCTATTAAAAATCATCTATTTTCACTTTTGATATTTTATAATTATTTTTATTTATTATTATTATGTGTGTTGATGTGAATGTCATCAGTCCTTCCTAATTAGTTTGTTGACTTTGTTCAATTTGGATATCCATTTCATTTCTGATTTTGGCAAGTTTCCAGTGATTATTTCTTCAAATAAAATTTCTTCCTCTTTCCCTTCACTCTTTTCCTTTTGAGACTTCCATAATTAATTCATTGGTCAAATTGATGATGTTTCCTAAGTCTCTCAGGCTTTCTCCACTCTTTTGTTGTTATCTTTTCTTTTTGGAAGGATACAGTAGTCCCCCTTTATATATGGTTTTATTGCCCCTGGTTTTTGTTATCTACAGTCAGCAAAAGTCTGAAATCATCAAATGGAAAAATTCCAGAAGCAAACAATTCATAAAAGGATTCATAAGCTTTATTTTTTTATTTATTTAGTTTTTTATTATTCATTTATTCATATCTGCATACATTGTTGGGTCATTTCTCCCCCTGCTCACCCCCCTTCCTCCCCCACACCACTTCTAGGCAGAACCTGTTCTGCCCTTATCTCTAATTTTGTTGAAAAAAAGACATAAGCATAATAAGGAAGACAAAGCATTTTTGCTAGTTGAGAATAGATATACAAAGAGATTCCTAGCATTGCTTCCATGTACAAATGTGTTACAACCCATGTTGATTCAACTCTAACTGATCTTTACACTGGTTCCTGATCCCCTTCTCATGTTAACCTCTGTCGCTTTAAGGTTTCTGTATTAGTTCTTCTGGAGTGGGGACATCAAATGCTTTCACATTTTGGGTTTTCTACCTATCCCCATACCTCTCATATGTGTTCTCCCCTTGTCATGTGATCCAAGTCCAACCACATTACTGCATTTACCCTAGATCTAAAGTCCACATATGAGGAAGAACATAAGATTTTTGGTCTTCTTATCCTGGCTAACCTCACTCAGAATGATGTTCTCCAGTTCCATCCATTTACTTGCAAATGATAAGATCTCATTCTTCTTCAAGGCTGAGTAAAATTCCATTGTGTACAAGTACCACATTTTCTTGATCCATTCATCAGTAGTGGGGCATCTTGGTTGTTTCCATAACTTGACTATTGTGAATAGTGCTGCAATAAACATGGGTGTGCAGGTGCCTCTGGAGTAACCTGAGTAACCTGTGTTGCATTCCTTTGGGTATATCCCCAGGAGTGGGATTGCTGGATCATATGGAAGGTGTATGTTTAGATTTTTAAGAAGCCTGCAAATTTTTTTCCAGAGTGGTTGCACCAGCTTGCATTCTTACCAGCAGTGTTCGAGGGTACCTTTTTCCCCACATCCTCACCAACACATGTTGTTGTTGGTGTTTTTGATGATGGCTATTCTAATGGGTGAGATGGAATCTTAGTGTGGTTTTGATTTGCATTTCATTTATGGATGGAGATGGTGAGCATTTTTTCATGTGCTTTTTTGCCATTCAAATGTCTTCTTTTGAGAAAGTTCTGTTTAGTTCAGTTGCCCATTTCTTAATAGGTTCATTGATTTTAGAACAGTTTACTTTCTTAACTTCCCTGTATATTCTGGTTATCAGTCTCTTGTCTGATGTACAGCTGGCAAATATTTTCACCCACTCTGTGGGTGGTCTCTTCAGTTTAGAGACCATTTCTTTTGTTGTGCAGAAGCTTTTTAATTTTGTGAAGTCCCATTTGTCCATCCTTTCTCTTAGTTGTTGGGCTGCTGGGGTTCTAGTGAGGAAGTCCTTGCCTGTACCTATTAGATCTAGAGGGCTTTCTGCTCCTTCCTGTAGTTTCAGGTCTGATATTAAGGTCTTTGATGCATTTTGAGTTGAGACTAGTACAAGTGGTAGACATGAATCTAGTTTCAGTTTCTTGCAGACAGGTAACCACTCTTTCCAGCAACATTTGTTGAAGAGGCTGTCTTTTCTCCATTGTATATTTTTGGCACCTTTGTCAAAAATGAGGTTGGTATAGTTGTATGGATTCATATCTGGGTCCTCTATTCTGTTCCACTGTTCTTCATGTCTGTTTTTGTGCCAATACCATGCTGTTTTTATTGCTATTGCTTTGTAATATTGTTTGAAGTCAGGTATTGTGATATCTCCAGCATTGCTCTTTTTGCTGAGTATCGCCTTGGCTATTCGTGGTCTCTTGTGTTTCCAAATGAACTTCAGGGTAGACTTTTCAATCTCTATGATGAATGTGATTGGGATTTTGATGGGAGTTGCATTAAACATATAGATGGCTTTTGGTAGTATGGCCATTTTTACTATGCTGATTCTCCCAATCCGTGAGCACGGGAGATCTTTCCATCCTCTATAGTCATTCTCGATCTCTTTCCTCAGGAGTTTGTAATTCTCTTTGTAGATGTCATTCACACCCTTTGTTAAATTTACTCTTAGGTATTTGATTTTTTTTTTGAGGCTATTGTGAATAGAATTGTTTCTATATGCATTTTCTCAATTTGTTCATTGTCGGTGTATAGAAAGCTAATGATTTTTGTAAGTTGATTTTGTATCCTGCCACCTTGCTGAAACTGTTTATGGTGTCTAGAAGTTTTTGGGTAGAGTTTTTTGGGTCTTTGCGGTATGGGATCATGTCGTCTGCATAGAAGGATATTTTGACAATTTCTTTACCTATTTGTATTCCTTTTACTTCTTCTTCTTGCCTAATTGCTATGACTAGAAATTCCAGTACTATGTTGAATAGGAGTGGGGATAGTGGGCACCCTTGTCTCCTTCTTGATTTTAGGGGAAATGGTTTCAGTTTTTCACCATTAAGTATGATGTTGGCTGTAAGTTTGTCATATATAAGCCTTTACAATGTTGAGGTACATTCCTTCTATTCCTAGTTTTCTTAGAGTTTTTATCATGAAGTGGTGTTGGATCTTATCAAAGGCTTTTTCTGCATCTATTGAGATGATCAAGTGGTTTTTGTCTTTGCTTCTATTGATGTGCTGTATTACATTTATAGATTTATGTATGTTGTACCACCCCTGTATCCCTGGGATGAAGCTGACTTTGTCATGGTGTATGATCTTTCTGATGTGTTGTTGGATTATTTTATTAAGGATTTTTGTATCGATATTCATTAAGAAAACTGTTCTGTAGCTCTCCTTTTTGGAGGTGTTTTTGTCTGGTTTTGGGATGAGAGTAATATTGGCTTCATAAAACAAGTTAGGCAGTGTTCCTTTCCTTTCTATTTCATGAAAAGTTTAAGGAGGGTTGATATTAGTTCTGTAAACATCTGATAGAATTCAGCAGGGAATCCATCAGGTCCTGGACATTTCTTTTTTGGGAGGCTCTTGATATCTACTTCAATTTAATTTTGTGTTATAGATCTATTCAGGTGATTGATATCCTCTTGGTTCAGTTTTGGATGTTTGTAAATATCTAGAAATCTGTCCATTTCCTCAAGATTTTCAAATTTATTAGAATACAGGTTCTCAAAGTAATCTCTGATGATTTCCTAGATTTCCATGGAGTTTGTTGTTATTCCCCTTTTGCATTTCTAATTTTATTGGTTTGGGTTTTTTTCTCCTCATTTTAGTCAGGTTTGCCAGGGGTCTGTCAATCTTATTTATTTTTTCAAAGAACCAGCTTTTTGTTTCATTGATTCTTTGTATATTTTTGTTGTTGTTGTTTCTATTTCATTAATTTCAGGCCTTATTTTGATTATTTCTTTTCTTCTGCTTGTTTTGGGGTTTTCTGGTTCTTGTTTTACTAGGAGTTTGAGATGTAGCATTAGGTCATTGATTTGAGATCTTTCTGCCCTTTTAATATATGCACTCATGGCTATAAACTTTCCTCTTAGGACTGTCTTTGCTGTGTCCCATAGGTTCTGGTAGGTCATGTTTTCATTTTCATTAACTTCCAGGAACCTTTTAATATCCTCTTTTATTTCATCAATGACACATTGATCAATAAGCAATGTGTTGTTCAGCTTCCAATTGTTTGCATGTTTTTTACTGTTGTTTTTGTTGTTTAGTTGTTTGTTGCATTAGTTTTAATGCATTGTGGTCAGATAGAATGCATGGGATTATTTCTATTTTCTTATATTTGCTGAAGCTTGCTTTGTGCCCTAAGATATGGTCAATTTTGGAGAAAGTTCCATGAGCTGCTGAGAAGAATGTATATTGTGCAGAAGTTGTATGAAATATTCTGTAGATATCAGCTAGGTCCATTTGATCTATGGTGTGATTTAGTTGTAGGATTTCTTTATTGAGTTTTTGTTTGGATAACCCATCTATTGGTGATAGGGGGGTATTAAGGTCTCCCACTACCACTGTGTTAGAGTTTATATATGTTTTTAGGTACTTCAGAGTATGTTTGATGAAATTGGGTGCATTGAGGTTGGGTGCATATAGGTTGATAATTGTTATTTCCTTTTGGTGTATTTCCCCTTTTATTAGCATGGAGTATCCTTCTTTATCTTGTTTGATCAATGTAAGTTTGAAGTCTACTTGGTCCAAGATAAGTATTGCTACTCTTGCCTGTTTTTGGGGTCCATTGGCTTGGTAGGTCTTCCTCCAGCCTTTCACTGTCAGCCAGTGCTTATTTCTGTCTTTGAGGTGGGTCTCCTGTAGGCAGCAGATTGTTGGATCTTCCTTTTTAATCCAGTTTGCCAATTGGTGTCTTTTGTTAACATTCAGTGTTATTATTGATAAGTACGTGGTGATCCCTATCATGTAGTTGTCTTTGTTGATTAAAGGTTTGTGTGTAGCTGAGTGTTCATAAGCTTTAAATTGTAGCATGAGTTGCATGATGAAACCTCATCCTGTCCCACTCCCATCTGGGATATGAATTACTCCTTTCCTAGGGTACCTATGCTGTATGTGTTACCTGTCCATCTGTCACTTAAGTAGCCATCTTGATTATCAGACTTAGTGTCATGGTATTGCATACTTGTATTCAAGTAACCTTTATTTTCCTAAATAATGGCCCCAAAGCACAAGAATAATGATGGTGCCATTTTTGATATGCCAAAGAGAAAGCATAAAGTGTTTCTCTGAAGTAAAAGGAGAAAACTCTCAGCTTAGTAAGGAAAGAAAAAAAATCATGCTGAGTTTGCAAAGATATATGATTAGAATGAGTCTTCTTCATGAAATTGTGAGGAAGTAAAAAGAAATTCATGCCAGTTTTACTGTTGTACCTTATACTGCAAAAGTTATAGGCACAGTGCATGATAAACTCTTAGTGAAGATGAAAAAGCCATTAAATTTGTATGACATGAATAAGAAAAAACATGATATGTACAGGTAATATGTACTATGTGCAGTTCCTTAAGAAAGTCTTAGAATGTATCCCTCATTGATAACAAGAGAGATATTATAATTTAAAACAACCTATCTTAGAGTTATCTGGTTCTTTCATCTACTTGATTATATTTGCTTTTAAATTGCTATAGAGAATTTTTCAGTTCAGTTATTGTATTCTTCAGTTCCAAAATTTTTCTTCAATTCATTTTATTGAAATTTGTACTTTGTTCATGTATTTTCCTCCTGAGATTTTTGAGCATCTATATGATGGGTATTTTGAATTTCTGCAGGTGATTCATCTATCTACAATTTTATTAGGATTGGATTATGGAAATTTATTCTGATACTTTGATTGGCCATGTTTTCCTGTTTCTTCTCATGCCTTATTTTGTGGTGAGATTTACAAGCCTTTGAAAAAATAGCTACTTCTTTCTTCAGCAACTGGGCTAGAGATTCAAAGGCTTCTCAAACTATTTTATAGATTTATCTTTTCTGAACTTGTGAGTGTAAATTAGAAGGTTCAAGGCTATAATCTCTTGCTAGCTCTAGTATCCATCTGTATTGCTGCAAGTTTTCTTGAGCTGCTGCAAGCTACCCAGACTCCCCTTTGCTCTCAGCAGCCCACAGAGCTCTGAAATAGGCAAAACCAAATTTTTGATAGCTCCCCCCAAATTCTAAATATTGAATGCACATGCCAACTCTTTCTCTTCCCACAACTTATACCCTTTCTTGTCAATTCTTACATTCAGGCAAACATAAATCAGTCCTTAAGGCAAACTTCTTGAAAGTCTGCAGGTTGAATGCACATCTCAGTCTTCTCTTTCCTTCTCCAAGGAGAAGCTGGGAGATGGGTGTTTTCTCCTATGTACTCTGTGCTGAGTCAGGTGGAGGGCAAGGGAGTGACATAGATTTTCCTACTGGCTTTCATGAGGTTTGCTCCATGTTCAACCTGGGCCCCAGCAGTCTTTTAACTTTCTTTGTGAGAAAGGGAATTGGGCCTGAGACTCCCTATTCCAGCATCTTCTTGATATCATCTGATTTTTAATTTTATATTGAATCACATTAGGAAGTGAATAATATAAGGCTATCTTGTTGAATTATCTAACTACTTGTTATTCTAAGTTTGGTCAATTGGTTAATATAGAAGCTGCCAGATTTCTCCATTATAAAGGATCACTTCTTATAATTAATAAGCAATCTATGGAATGAAATTTAAGACAATACATATATTGTTTCCCGACAATCTTTCTTTCAATAGTTTAAGCAATAATTGAAAATTTCCATCTGAATCAACTGTTCTTTGGTTTTTTGCAAAATAGTGATTTTATAATTTTGTAATTCCTCTGTATTTGCTAACTGGCATTCTTCTCTATAAAAGAACTTCCCTCCTTTTTTCATGAGTATCTATGATGTGACTTGCTGATGTTGATATTATGTCCAATTTGGTTATCAAGAGCCTTTAGAGCTGATTTTTGTCCTAATAAAACCCTGTTAGTTTGTAAGTGTTCCTTTTCTTTCTGGTACAACATGTTCCAGACCCAACTGTATTTTATATGTATCTGAGCTGGAATCAGGCTTTTTTTCCAAAAGCCTAGTTAGTTTGGGGGAGAAATAATATTTAGGAATTAAAATCTGAAGACTAGCTGAGCTTGTGGCTATTGTGTATCATTGATTTTAGGCTTTTTTATCAGACAGAATTTGGAAGCTTTGTTCCTACTAATCTCATTCAAATCAAAATGCTATGATTATCCCTTATCATTCTCCTTTTCATATCTGTATCTCTTGAATTAGAGTGAAAACTTAGTTCCGAATAGCACTGGTGTACTCATTTATTTTCTCTGATAACACATGAAAAATGTTTCATAATTACAGCTAAAATACCACAAAATTTATTTAAAAAGTTTACAATTTTTATTTGGATTCTTACCCTTATGTTTTACTAAATATATGCAGTCAGAATACCACACTCAAAATTATTTTATTCAATTAGTGTCAAGTGGATGTAATATATCAAATAGTTAGGTTACTTGTTCATTGTCTTCAATTTTCACATTTGCTCTCTCCCCCCTTCATCCTTGGTTATTTATTATTTTCACCAAGTAAAATATTGCATGTTTCAAAATCAAGCTTTATTTCATAAAAAGTTCCTACTGCTCACTTCCCCCCCCACCTCCAATGGTCTCATTCCCTGCCATTTTATTTTTTGTGTATCCTTCTTGTATTTAATTTTTGTACAACCTATCCAAGTACTAATACATCCCAAATTAAACTGCAAAATACTGTGGAAATCTAACACACTAAACTCTTCTTCATTCTACTTGCTGAGAATGGAACCTAATCTTTATTCTATTTGTAGGTGCATAGTACTGTCTTACGTGGCTGTACTACACATTGTTTAACCAGTCTCTTATGGATAGATATTCAGGTTGTTCCCACTACTTGAACTACAAATAATTCTGTATTGAATAACTTAAAAACTGATTTGCATTCAAGTTATATGTATAAGATAGGTCTTGTGCTAATTCCTTCTTCTAAGTAGGACTCTGAAAGTATAACTGTTGCATCAAAGGTTAAATGCATATATAGGTTTATTAGCTATTGCTGAATTTCTTACATAAGGGACTGCATCATTTTGCACATCTACTAGGCTGAATGAGTACCTGTTTTTCTATAGTCTTGATAGCAGAATATATTATCTTTTTTTATTTTAGTTTTTGACAATCTGGTGGAACAGAAATGATACTTCAGTATAATTTAACTTTACATTTTTGTTATTATGAGAGAACTTGAGTATCTTTCTGTAAATGTACTGATTTTCCAAAGGTCTCTCTAGATGCTTTACTGAGAGAGAATAAAGCCCAGTTATGCAAACTCCCTTGAGTTAAGTGCATTCTGTGGGTAAGTACTTGAAGGCAACCAGATTTTCTTTTAAATTCAAAAGATAGTATACATGCAGGAATGGGAAATTAATGAATTATTATTCATTCAGAACTTTTCATATGACAAAATTTTTACCTTTTGTGAATATAGGCTAGAGCAAGACTTTATTTTTAAATCAAGAAACTCACAACTATTGGAAAATACTTAGTTACAGTAAGGTGAGAAAGTTATATTAGGGTTATGCCCAGGTGCTTTGAGAACATACAGGAGAAACAAGCAATCAAACAGTGGAAGACTGGGGGAAGTCTATGAAAATGTAACATAGAAGTTCAGATTTTCACAAAAGCATCCTGACTTGAGGTGATAGCACTTAAAGACAAAGAATGAGATAGTAAACTGAGCTCAGGTAGTAAAAAGAACATACAAGAAGTTACTGAAAGATAAGTCCAGAAAAGTTTGAAGGAGATTTGTTTACTTTTTTCCATCTGAAGGATTTTTCTGCTTATGCTGAAGGCTTATGGGAAACTTCCAAAAGATTAAACAAGGAATAACGATATTTATTGTTTAGATCACTTGAACAATTTGTCCTTGCAAGTCAAATTATCAGAAAGGGAAATATGGGCTTTTGGTATCCTAGATTCTGTCCATCAAACAGCTATTGGTTATTTGGAAACTGCTGGCAACAACCTCAACACTACTGCCTATTTTGAAACATGTGTTTGGCCTAGATTTACCATTCACTCTGATTTGTGGGCTGTGCATGATAACATTTAGCTTGTCTGTAGTTTCCAGCAAGCTTAGGCTAGCTATAATGATCCCAAATTCCATTTTGTGTCACCTCTTGTCCTATAGATCCAAACATTAGTCTTGTCAGGACAGATGTAAAGCAAAGTGTAAGACTGTATTGTGATATGTTGGACTCATATTTAGCTGAATCTATGTGGCATGATTGACTTGGAAAAACTACTTTCATTTTCCCTTTATTGTGTGTATCAGAAGAATTTCCTGTTAACTAATACGATGTTTTACCTTTTGGTCTTGGTACATTTAAGTACAAATATTCAGGGGCAAATTCTTAATTGAACTTATATGAGAGATAGTTTGTCTATTTAATTCCATTTCTTTAATTTATCTATATTCTTAAATTTTTAGTACTCTTCAGTTCAATGACTCCTGTTTTTCTTAGGTGTGGAGGTCAAAAATACTAATCCTGCTTTTTTGTAATTTTCTTAGTCTTGCATTGGCAAGTAATTATATAAAACCATGGTAGTAGGGAAGAACATTCATGATAAAAAATGTAGTTGATACAGAGGATAGCAAATGACTGAGATAAAAAGTTTTGGCTTTGCAAGTTGAAGCATCTTATCAATTTGTTAGCAATGTAAATATGACTTATTGTTTTAAGAAAAAAGAACATAGTTATTTATAGCTTTTTAAAAGTACACAAAACAGTTTTCTTTAGATATAACTGCTTATTACAGCCTTTCTCTAAAGCACTTGTTATTATGTTTTTTCATCCAACATAGAGATGAGCTGCCTTTTCCTAGATAATGGCCCAAAATTTCAAACACTTTACACATTTTCCCAGTGCCAGGTAACTTAGTCACATTAAGTGCTAACGTGCATCACATTAAGGGCAATTTCACCAGAAGTATAGAAGTGGTGTAGTACAGTGGTAGAAGCACTAAACTAAGACTAAAGAAAGTTAAGGTTCTCATCAGAATAATACAGATGTGTCCTTGAGCAAGCTTGCTCATCTCACTGAGACTCCAGATCCTCACTTAAAATTAGGAGATGGAATAGATAACCTTTCTGGTCCCTTCCTGCTTTAGCAGCAAATTGTCCCATTCAAGCAAATTCACTATCACCTGTGAAAACCCGTTAAAGATTTAGGGTCACTTAAAAAAATTCTGAATCTCAAATTTCATTTACTTGTGAGGAAAGATTGCTAAAATGCAGTTTTATTAAAATCACCAGCCTTGTTATTATTCACACTTGGATATGCCACAAATCAAGTCATGCCCTGAAACTTAATTCTTCATGCAGCCAGTCATTTAAAAGACTTTTAGTGGTCTCTTACAGTATTCAAAACACTGATCTAGAGGCAACTGGAAACACAAAGATGAGGCACATACAAATCTTTCTTATATGAAGAAAAGATGCACACACAAATGATCACACTGTGAGGCAAGCATTAGGCAAAATATGAGACTTAAAAATAGAGAACATTTTGAACTAGGAACATGTTAATTCTATCCCTGTTACACTGATAACCTAAAAAAACTCCATCTTGTATCCTTCACTATTAGATAATTCTTTATCGTTGTTTTTAATGTAGCATTTATAGTGTGTGTGTGTGTGTGTGTGTGTGCTTATTAGGTTTCTGGTTATAAGAGTGATAGGTGTCATCATGTTGAGAGAGCTAAGCCAAGCTCAAAAGGCCAAATATTGCATGTTTTTGATTATTTTCAGAATCTAGACCTAAAATGATGATGATGACAATAACAATAATGGGACATGAATGTAGAAGGGGGACTTGTCTAAGTTTGGGATATCAGCAGTAGGGGGAGGGGGAAAGGAAAGAATACTGAACTATGAAGAGGATCCAAGTACATTACATATGCACATGTGCACATAATTATGTAGATGAATATATACATGTATATAGGTAGAAATATAAGGATTAAAAGGAGAAAATAAAAATCATTTTCAATCATCTGATCTAAGATAGTCACTGCTAATATTCTGATGAATTCCATCTAGTTTATTTCCATGTCATATCTAATTTTTTTGTAAGTTACTTTTTTTACAGAACATAACATGACAATTTGTTATGTACTCAAAAATTAGTATACAACATAATTTTTAAATGGCTGACTGTACTGCATTATGAGGGGGGAACATAATTTGGTTTGTTTATACCCCCCATTTTTCATATTTAATGTTGATTTATTCATTTACAAAATATTTTTATAAGTATCTGCTATATGTCAGGAACTTTTATAGGGCTGAGGATATAGCACTATGGCGCAAACAACACACAGATGTACTGCCTTTTGGAACTTGCATTCCAAGAGGACATAAAGCAAGACAGATCATAAAATGATAAAAATAATTAATCCCATCTAAAAATGATTTTTACTTAGAATTTATAAGATGCAAAATTATTAGATCTTCTCTCAAGAGGCACAGTTTGTCCCAAATCTCTAGAATTTGTTGAAGACCATCCCCACAGGCTTTAGATCCAGGCTAGGCAGCAGCCATAATGCCAGTCTCTCCCAAGTCTTTTCTGAAAGGACGGTCCTTAGGAGCCTGGCTCAGTCACAGTTTGAAGCAAGGGCAACCATTTCATAGTAGGCCAAGACTGACATGGACTGACTCAAAAAGATGAGCTGGGTCAAACAGAAACCACAAGAGGATAAACAGTCAGCATTGGAATTAATGTTGTATCCTGATACAGAGAACATCTGATGTAATCACACTGGGCCACATGTAAGATTAACTAATGAGGGTACAGAAACCAAATACAGAAGCAAGAGAGAAAAGGGACACTCAGACACATGAAAACCATCTATTGTGTTCATGTTAATGTACTGAGGCAAGACCACGATTCATAACTCTCATTGTTATTGACTTCAGAGATGCCTTAGACTCAGAACACCTTATAGGACCTGTGATTCCAAAATATTCAGCTTTCTGGAGTCCCACACATCATTGCCTGAGATAGCTTATGTGAACCTTTTGTCCTTCAACCAGAGAAACTTAACAAAAACAAATCTCTAAATAGGAAGACAAATAGATGTGTGAAGATCACTACTCAATAGTAGATAATTCAGCTCCATTCAAGTTTAGTTATAATTTAGACTTGAAAACTGTCTTACTAGGACCTAGATTTCCTTTCCTTTAAGAGTCATTGTCTTTTTTATTATTATTTTTTGGGTGGCACTGGGGTTTGAATTCAGAGCCTCACATTTGCTAGGCAAGCACTCTGCTACTTCACCCACATAATAGCCTTTTTGGCTTTTAGGTTATTTTTCTGATAGGGTATTGTGCTTTTTTTCCTGGGTTGGCATCAGACCACAGTCCTTCTACCTACCTCATATAGCTAGAATTTCAGCCAAGAATCACCATGCCTGGCTTGTTCTACAGATGGTGGAAAGGGTCTCAATAACTTTTTCCTGGCTGGCCTTGAACCACAGTCTTCCTGATCTCTGTCTCCAAAGTACCTGGGATTACAGATATGATACTGGCTTTTCATTGTTCTTTGATACCAGTTCTTTAGAAAAGTCAGATTTTCTTCCTTAACAAATGCAGGGTATATTACTTTAAAATTTTGTACAAGGTATCATGGTTAGGCACTGGGATGGTTTTGGAAATAAAAAACACTTTCTCTGTTACCAGGAGCATATAGCTTAATAGCACCTACAATGACAATACAGATAAGAAGGACTTTCAGTGAGTCTGCAGAAACTCCATGGAAACAAAATAAGGAGCCTCTAAAACACAGTAGAGTGACCCTTAAGCTAAGTTTTAAAGAATGAATTGGAGTTACCTTTAGTTTAAGCTGCAGTTTATGTTAAAGTGCTCTGATCACTTGGCAAAACATCAGTTTTCTTTGTTTTATTTTTGACTTACTCACCTTAAGTCCATGGAAATATGCAGAGTCCCCATACTCTCCCCTGGAAATTCTGACAAATGACATATGATTTCTTAAAATCAAGTGTCTCAGAAATTACTACTATTGTCTGAAGTTTTTTTTCTTATCATTTTTTTAACTTTTCAACAAAGTTTTCTATTGCCAGAATATTTTACAGGAATAGTAAATAAGAAAAGAAAGAAATATAACATTCCCATTAGGGAATAAAAAGTTGCACTAGAGAAAACATAGGGGAAACACTTGAGGATGTAAGTATAGAAAATGACTTTCTGAATATGACTCCCTCAATACCTCAGGGAATAAGAGGAAGAACTGAAAAATGGAATTGCATCAGATTAAAGGTTTCTGCACAGCAAAGAAAACCTACAGAAAGGGGAAACCTGTTTTCCAGCTGTTCATCTTACAAGGTTTTTAGTATTCTGAATTTATGAAGTGCTCAAAAACTAAATACCAAAAATCCCAAACAATCCAATTAAAAATGGGTAAATGAACTGAACAGTTTTCAAAAGAAATACAAATGTCCAATAAAAATATAAAAAATGTTTGACATTCTTAGCCATAAATGAAAAAATAAAATATCATTGAGATTCCATATCACTTGGCTATCATAAAAAAATGCTGGAGAAAATGCAGAGTAAAAGGATTCCTCATACACGGTTGATGAGAGTGCTGACACTATGGAAATCACTATGGATGTTTCTCAAAAAAACTAAGAGTAAACTATCATATAATCCTGCTACACCACTCCTAGGCATATACCAGAAGGAATGCAATGCAGCATACAGTAGAGACACTTGCACACCTATGTTTGTTGCAGCAGTATTCACAATAGCCTAGTTATACAATCAGTGTAGGTGTCCATGAACAGATGACTGAAGAAAACATGGCATATATACAGTATGCAGTATTATGCACAAAAGAAATTATTTCATTTTTAGGAAAATGGTTAGAATTTAAGATCATGTTAAGCAAAATAAGTCAGATAAAGAAAGATTAAATATGGACACTTTCTCTCTTATATGCAGAATGGAGACACAAAAAAGCACATATGAGCATAAAAGGGACTATGTGGGGAGAAGCAGTGGGAGGTGGGAGGGGATAAAGACAGGATGTGGGGGGAGAATAGGAGAATATGATCAAAGTATATTGTATGTGGAAGATCCAAGATGGTGGCTAGGGTAGGGAATTAGAAATTCTAAGCTCTGTGACACCAGAAACTTCCTTGAGACGTCAGACCTACACTTGGGTAATTCTGATTGCTTCTAGCCAAAATAATAACTGCCATCACATTAAGTGCAGATAAAAAAATCAATAACTGACCCTTAAATCAGCCTTTAATTGCACCTAGCAGCCATGAAAATCCCATGCAGCACAGCCAGCAAGATGTGTTTAGCCCTGGGAAAAAAAATCACCCAGCTGTTTCTCTTTTTTTCTCCCAACAAGCAGAAGACAGAACATCAATCAGAATTAAACTCTGTGACATCCTGGACCCCTAGCCTATGGAAAGCCTCTCTACTCTGTGCCACACTGAAAACAACAGTGCCATTTCTCCTCACCAGCTGGCTCCAAAGCTGCTTGTGTGAAACTGCAAAAAAAACAGGTAAGCGTCATGCACCATGTGTGACTCCCTCCCCACCCCCAGGAAAATAATCCAGTGCATCCCCTGGGCAGATTGAACCCCTCCAACAAAACTGAAAAAACATAAGCAGCAAACTATAATCTAACACTGACAGTGCAGGTGGGGGTGGAACACTGAACCTGTCCCAGAGAATGGGGGTGGCACAAGAAGCTGAACTCTCAGTGAAATGTGGGAAAAGCAGCAAAGGCTGAGAGTGGGGCAGGGCAATAAGCCAATCTCCCAGAGGAGCTGCTAGCACCCAGCAGAGATTGGGAGAGGTATAAAGGCTGAGAGCAGGAGTGGAGTGACAAACCAACCTCCCAGAGGAGCTGCTAGCATCCAGCAGAGGCTGGGAAAGGCACAAAGGCTGAGAGTGGGAGTAGGGTGACAAGCCAACCTCCCAGAAGAACCAGTAGCACCCAGCAGAGGTTGGAAGAAGCACAAAGGCTGAGAACATGGGAAGGGGAGAACAAGTGACAGGCCAACCTCCCCCAAAGGTTGCAAAGCAGGGCAGGTGGTAGATCCTGGAGCTAATCTCTGGGATAAAGGCCAGCATTTGAAACTGAATTGCCCCACCTTGCTGGGGGAGCAGCTGACCAAACAGAGTTGCAGCTGAAGGGCAGTGCAGCTGCTGGCTGGTGAAACAACAGCTCTGACCACCCTGTAGGAACTGGCAGTCTTACATCACGTCACAATTCCAATTAATTTTGTGGACAGAAGGACCAAATACTACTCACTAGCCAATGCCTAGTGAGACTACATCAGAGCTTCTGTTTATATGCTAACACCAGAATACCAGGATTAGATACCTAAGGAATAACTCTAGAACTTTTACCCAAATACTGAAGCTTTTGTGGTTCCTAAACCTGGTGTTTTTTATTGTGTTTATTTTTTTTCCCTGTATTATTAACTTCACTATCACTATTCTCTTATCCTTATTCTTACCCTCTTCACCTTCCCTGCTTCCTCTGTGCTACAATCCATTGTTCTCCCTCAAAACTACTCTTTCTGTCCCTTCTCATCCACTATTTCCCCCTCGTCTTCACCTCTGCCTCTTATCTTCCCCCAACCTGCCAACACACTACCCCTCCCTCCTACACAGTCACCACCTGCTGATTAGCTTACTGTACCAACTGTATACGACCCCAGTCCTCTGCAATCCCTGACACAAGCACTCTCAACTACAACAGAAATACACCCCAACACACACAAGGGCTACAAAACCCAGGAGTCCCCATACCTCTTCCCCCTCCCCTTTCCTGCCCCTCCTTTTGAGTGTCACCTTTACCAATTCTCCAACATCTATAACTAGCCTAATAACCATTACCCCCCAACTCCTACTGTTTACAGATTTTATCATCAAGGGGTTTTCTATATAATAGGTAAACAACTGGTTTGGCATTGACCTGTGAATTTATTATTTCTAAATTACACCTCCAGGTCAGTGACAGAAAAAACCACATCAACCTAGCTAACAACCAAGTGAGTCACAAAACAAAAGCTAAATCAGGGAAAGAAAACAGGCAATCAAAACCACCAACTAGCCTATCAAGAACATAGTTGCACAGCAACAAGTGGATTGATGGGAAGAAGAAAAGGGATGGAAACTATTCTCCTCAAAACGATAATTTAAGGGCTTGAGGTATGCTTAAAAATCTAAACATAGACCTGTCATATGAACCAGCAATCCCACTCCTAGAGATATACCCAAAGAAATGCAACACAGGTTACTCCAGAGGCACCTGCACACCCATGTTTATTGCAGTGCTATTCACAATAGCCAAGTTATGGAAATAACCAAGTTGCCCCACTACTGATGAGTGGATCAAGAAAATGTGTTACTTGTACACAATGGAATTTTACTCAGTCATGAAGAAGAATGAAATCTTACCATTTGCAGGTAAATGGATGGAACTGGAGAACATCATTCTGAGCAAGGTCAGCCAGGCTCAGAAGACCAAAAATCATATGTTCTCCTTCATATGTGGACTTTAAATCTAGGGTAAATGCAGTAATGTGGTTGGACTTGGATCACATGACAAGGGGAGAACAAATATGGGAGATATAGGAATAGGTAGAAAACCCAAAACATGAAAGCATTTGATGTCCCCACTTCAGAGGAACTAATACAGAAACCTTAAAATGACAGAGTTTATCATAAACAGGGGATTAGGAACCAATGCAAAGATCAGTTAGAGTTGAATCAATATGGGTCGTAACACATGGGTACAAGAAAGCAATAGTAGGAATCTCTCTGTATAGCTATCCTTAACTCAGCTAGCAAAAATGCTTTGTCTTCCTTATTATGCTTGTGTATTTTCTTCAACAAAATTAGTGATAAGGGCAGAACAGGTTCTGCCTGGAACTGAGTGGGGGAGGGGAAAAAGGGTGGGGGAGGGGGGCAGGGTAGAGAAATGACCCAAACAATGTATGCACATGTTGAAAAAAAATGATTCTCCTTGAAAAAGAAAAAAGATAATTTAATACAGGATTCAGTGGGAAATGAAGAAAATGGATACCCAGTTTCTGCCCTTGACAAAACAAGGATAAAATGTCACTAAGGACCCCAAAAAAGAAATCTTGGAAGATATCACTGAGAAATTCATGGAGAAGATACCAGACATGGTTAATCTGAATGTACAAGATGCACTCAAGAAATTTCAAGACACCAAAAATAAAGGATATGAGAAGACACAGAACCAAATAAATGGACTCAGAGAGGACTTCAGCAAACACCAAACTGAAACAAAGGACACCATAAAAAGAGATTTATGAATTACAGGTGACAACACAAAATATAAAAGAGGAGTTGAACAAAAATATGGAAAACCTCAGAAAAAAAGAATAAAACAGAAATCCTGGAAATAAAATTCTCTTTAGTCAAACAAAAAACACAGTGGAAGGCTGCTCCAGCAGACTAGAACAAGTAGAAG
Organism: Castor canadensis; assembly: GCF_047511655.1. Lineage (NCBI taxonomy): Eukaryota > Metazoa > Chordata > Mammalia > Rodentia > Castoridae > Castor > Castor canadensis. The sequence continues at coordinate 50,713,721 of NC_133394.1, read as the reverse complement.
ACAGACTCTCAAAGCTCGAAGGTAAAATAGAAATTAAAGAAAAAACAGAAGAAATCTTAGTCAAACAACCAAAGAGCAGTGAAAGGAATATGCAAGAACTCAGTGACTCTTTCAAAGGCTAAACCTGAGAACCATGGGCACTGAAGAAGGAGAAGAGGTGCAAGCCAAAGGGATATGTAATATATTCAATGAAATAATAGCAGAAAATTCCCCAAATTTCGAGAAAGTTTGCCCATTCAGTTACAGAAAGCCACCAGGACACCAAACAGACTTGCCCAAAATAGAATCTCCCCACAGCATATTACCACTAAAACAACAAGCACAGACAAAGAATATTGAAGGTTGTAAGAGAGAAAAAAAATATATATATAAAGGTAAACCCATCAAAAACACAGCAGATTTCTCAACAGAAACTTTAAAAGCAAGAAGGACATAGAGTGAGATATTTCGGGCACTGAATGAAAATAATTTCAGCTCTAAGGTACTCTACCCAGCAAAATCATCATTCAGAATTGACAGAGCAATAAAAATCTTCCACGATAAACAGAAACTAAGACAATATATTACCACCAAGCCACCACTACAGATAACTGTACAAGGAATTCTGCACACAGAATATGAAAGCAAACAAAGCCATGAGAGGACAGGAAGTATCAAATCACAGGAGAAGAAAAGACAAGTAATAAAAATAGGGCTGAAATTAATGAAATAGAGACAAAAAAAAAAACACCCATACAAAGAAATGAATGAAACAAAAAGCTGGTTCTCTGAAAAAATAAACAAGATTGACAAGTCCCTGGCAAATCTGACTAAAATGAGGAGGGAAAAGAGCAAAATTAGCAAAATCAGAAATGAAAATAGGACAATAACAACAAACAGCAAGGGAATCCAGGGACTCATCAGAGACTACTTTGAGAACCTATATTCCAATAATTGGAAAATCTTAAAGAAACGGACAAATTTCTAGATACTTATGACCATCCAATATTGAACCAAGCAGATATTAACCACCTAAACCAACCTATAACATGGAATGAAATTGAAGCAGCAATCAAGAGTCTCCCAAAAAAGAAAAGTCCAGGACCTGATGGATTCTCAGCTGAATTCTACCAGACCTTCAAAGAACTAATAACAACACTCCTTAAACTTTTCTACAAAATAGAAAGGGAAAGAACACTGCCTAACTCATTTTATGAAGCCAATATGACTCTCATCCCAAAACCAGACAAAGACACCTCCAAAAAGGAGAACTACAGGCCAATCTCCTTAATGAACATTGATGGAAAAGTCCTCAATAAAATTATTGCGAACCAAATCCTACAACATATCAAAAAGATCACTCACCATGACCAAGTCAGCTTCATGCCAGGGATGCAGGGATGGTTCAATATATGCAAATCAATAAATGTAATGCATCACATTAATAGAAGCAAAGACAAAAACCACTTGATCATCTCAACAGATGCAGAAAAAGCCTTCAACACCACTTCATGATAAAAGCTTTAAGAAAACTAGGAATAGAAAGAATGTACCTTAACATTATAAAGGCTATATATGAAAACCTATAGCAAACATCATACTTAATGGGGAAAAACTGAAACAATTTTCTCTAATGTCAGGAATGAGACAAGGATGCCCACTCTCTTCCCTCCTATTTAACACAGTCCTAGAATTCCTACCCAGAGCTATAAGGAAGAAGAAGAAATAAAAGGAAAATAGGTAAAGAAATAATCAAAGTATCTCTATTTGCAGACGACTTGATCCTATACCTCAAAGACCCAAAAAGCTCCACCCAAAACTTGTAGACACCATAAACAGCTTCAGCAATGTAGCAGTATACAAAATCAACTTACAAAAATCAGTAGGCTTGCTATACACTAACAATAAGTAAATTGAGAAAGAATGAAGGAAAACAATTACATTTACAATACCCTCAAAAAAATTCAAATACCTAGGAATTAAATTAACAAATGATGTAAATAACCTCTACAAGGAGAACTATAAACTACTGAAGAAAGAAATTGAGGAAGACTGTAGAAGTTGAAAAGATCTCCCATACTCATGAATTGGCAGAATCAACATAGCAAAAATAGGTATACTACCAAAAGCAATCTACATGTTCAACACAATTCCCATCAAAATCCCAATGATATTCACCACAGAGATTGAAAAATCTACTCTAAAAGTTCATTTGGAACACAATAGACCACAAATAGCTAAGGAATACTGAACAAAAAGAGCCATGCTGGAGGTATCACAATACCTGACTTGAAACTATACTACAGAGCCATAGCAATAAAAACAGTATGGTACTGGCACAAAAACAGATATGAAGACCAGTGGAACAGAAAAGAGGACATGAATATGAGTACACACAGGTATGCCTACCTTATTTTTTACAAAGGCACCAAAAACATATGATGGAGGAAAGACATCCTTTTCAACAAATGTTGCTGAGAAAAGTGGTTATATGCCTGCAGAATACTGAAACTAGATACCTGCCTGTTACCCTGTACTAGTATCAACTCAAAGTGGATTAAGGACTTAAATATCAGACCCAAAACCTTGCAGTTAGTACTTGAAAGAGCAGGGAATACTCTGGAAGCAATAGATATAGGCAAGGACTTCCTCAGTAGAACTACAGCAGCCCAGCAACTAAGAGAAAAGATGGACAAATGGGACTACGTGGATTCCAAAAGCTTCTGTACAACAAAGGAAGTGGTCTCTACATTGAAGTGGGAAAATATTTGCTAGCTATACACCAGACAAAGGACTGACAATCAGAATATACAGGGAGCTCAAAAAACTAAGCTCCTCCAAAATTAATGAACCAATAAAGAAGTGGGCAACTGAACTAAACAGAACTTTTTAAAGGAAGAAGTCCAAATGGCCAAAAAACACATGAAAAAATGCTTACCATCCCTGGCCATAAATGAGATGTAAATCAAAACCATGCTAAGATTCCCCTCACTCCTGTTAGAATAGCTACTATCAAGAACACCGCCAACAACAAATGTTGGTAAGGATGCAGGGAAAAAGGAACCCTCATACACTGCTGGTAGGAATGTAAGCTAGTACAAACCACTTTGGAAAACAATATGGAGGCTTCTCAAAAAACTATACCTTGATCTGCCATATGATCCAGCAATACCACTCCTAGGGATAAACCAGAAGGAATGTGACTCAGGTTATTACAAGGCCTCTGCACACCATGTTCATTGCAGCACTATTCACAATAGCCATGTTATGGAAACAGCCAAGATTCCCCACTACTGACAAATGGATTGAGAAAATGTGGTATTTATACACAATGGAATTTTACTCAGCCACAGAGAAGAATGAAATTTTGTCATTTACAAGTAAATGGATGGAACTGAAGAACATCATCTTAAGTGAAGTTAGCCTGGCTCAGAAGGTCAAAAATTGCATGTTCTCCCTCACAGGAAGATTATAGACCTAAAACAAATGCATGGGTCACACACTAAGGGGAGAATGTGCACAGGAGGAACATGGAAAGGGAAAGAAACCTAAAACTTGAATGTGGTTGATGTGCTCACTGTAGAGGAGTGACTATAGTAATGTTAAACTGGCAGATTACTGTGGGAAGGGGACCAAAAAGTAGCACAGAGGTCTGGCAGAGATGAACTAATGTGGGTTGCAATACACAAGTGCATGGATGCAATGTTAGGAATCTCTCTGTATAGCTATTTTATCTCAGGCTAGCAAAAATGCTATTTCTTTCTTATTATCTGTTACATTTTCTCTTCAACAAAATTGGAGAACAAGAGGGCAGAACAGGTTCTGCCAGAAGCGGGGGTGGGGGCGGGGGTACTAAGAAGGTGGCACTGGCCCAAACGATGTATACACATGAAAGTAATTGTAAAAACAATAAAATAAAAGAAAGAAAAAAAAAGTACATTGAATGCATGTATGGAAAGTTCATAAGGAAACCCATTATAAATTTTTGCAATAGAGTTAGAAATAGTGGAGAGAGTTCAGAGTAGGAGGGATAAGAAAGAGTAGTAGAGAGGATGAACATGATAAAAGTACATTAAATTCATATCTAAAATATCACAATGTTACCCTTCATTTTGTACAATATACACTAATAAAAAACCAAAGAAGCAAAAGAGGAATAAAAATTTGTTTTCTTTCATACGAATTTTATAGACAACCAAATATTATACATGCAAATTACAATTTTTAAAATTTTATGTGGATTAATTTCTACTTATGTAGGTTATTTTCTTTTGTGAATTTTGTTTTAATTGTTATTTATCTATATGTTACTCCCAGTTTTAGATATTCATTCTATTCACATGCTTATGTTTCTTCTTTAATAAGAGAAATAAGCTTAGATTTTGCTTTCAGGGGTTTGGGTAGATGGGTATCATGGATGTGTTAAAAGAGTGCAATATCAAATTGAGAACATGGGAATAAAAAATCTAGTAAAATGTGGGCATAAAGATGTTAGCTATTTGTACTGTGATATATGTGTAGAGGAATTATAATATTTCTGTACTTTCAGGGGTTTGCTCCCCTTGAATGCCAAGTTGAGTGGTAAGAGAATGAATCTTACCACTCAAAAGGCAATCCACAGCCTTTTTTGAATTAATGTGAATCTTATTAAGTGGTAAGTGGTAAGAGAGTGAATCTTACCACTCAAAAGGCAATCCACAGCCTTTTTTGAATTAATAAAGAAAGCAAGTGCTGACTTCATTATGAAGCATGCTGGGACGACACAGAGTGTTCCACAGATAGTGATTTTAATGAGAGAACACATAGGGCATGTTTACTGACCAGAAGCATTAGCAAAGACTCAGACATCTTCTGATTAGGAAAAAGAGCACCAAAGTAGGAAGGTGACATCCTTGTTCAGATAATCTGTGATAATATGGTTCCCACTAGAGGTACGATCCTAACCCAGAATCAATTTCATTCATCTCACTTAGAGTTACTACTTCTTCCTAAGACAGGTGAAATGGGAGATGTATTCAAATGTATGGTTTACTCTTACTTCCTACTTTTCTATAAGCATATATATCATAAATTATATAAATAATCATTTATCGAGGGTATGTACAGTCACTGCCAATGAGTCCTTTATGTCATCTGCATGAGTTTTAATTCTTAGAACTCATTTACATATTATTTATATAGGTACTTTAAAGTAAGTTGCCACTTTTCATCATTTGAAAATGTACGTCTATGAGGTTTCTCTGTGGAACTGTGAATCGGTGAAGAACATTTGTGTCTGAGTGTATTACACGTTTGCATAGAAATTTGTGCTTGTTCATATGCAGTGACCCTGGTGTATTTCTGTGGCTCCCTCTCATGATATTTTTAGCATAACTCCCATTACCACCTTGAAGTAAACAAAAGCACTTCAGGGACTATCTCTCAGCTTGGTAAGTTTCAAAACCTGATTTAGCATATGCATACTGACATAGACAGTGCATATCTCTGGGGCAGAAATCAATGTAGTAAAGCCTATGAATCCAATGAATAAAAAGGATGTCACCTATTAGTTTCCTGGTAGTCAGGCTGTGTTGGAAGTATTCACCAATTAAAAGAAAAATTTTGAAATTGTACAAATTACTGCCCCAGTAAGCACAAGTTTCTGTGATCACACATTTTTTCCTACAGTAGTATCTATATAGGAAAGCAAATTGCAAGTCAAAAGTTGACAGTTGAATTTATAATCAGAAAAAGAAGAATTAAATTCTTCAGTTCCAGGCTTAGCCAGGCTTAGCCTTGATGGGTTCACCTTGATACTGGGTCCAAACCTCAAAGTCTATGAATCAAAATCCACATCAGACATACTCATTTAGAGATGGCCATTTTCTCTTCCCTAGATAATGCTAACATTTGTCTTTGCAACTCTTTTTTTTAATTAAATTCACCTGATTGACACTTCTCTAGACAAGAAAAATATATTGATAGCCGTGGAACATTTCAGAAAGTTATTCCACTCAAGGAGTTTGTCTTTGCTGTGATCTATTCCAGTTTAACTCTGAAGCATACTTCACTGAAGCCACCACTCATTCAACACTGAGTTATTCTAACACCTTGATATTATATTTTTGCATGGAAAAAAACTTCATTAATTACAGCCATGGTTATATTTTTATTTTCAACTCAAAGGCATCTGAGTGTTTTTAAGTTCCATGTCTCCAGCATCCATCTAACTTTTTGCAGTAAACAGTGTCATTTAGCATTCACAGAAAATAGTACTTCTAATGGAGTCCTGTGTTATTACATGATCTTACAATGGCTGCTTTTCAAATCCACCACAATTAAAATTCCTCTTTCTTACAGCTAATACATACCTTGAGATCATCAAGATTTTCTAATTCTCATTCTGGCCTAATAAAAAGGACTGTCATTGCTAAATTAATAACATGTTTTACTGGAGCTGGAGGTCTTAAAACCTTAACACAAACTTTATCCAAACATTTAATTTTAGTACGAGAACTCAAGAAAAACAGGCCCTTTTTCCTCACTCCATTCTGCAAGGCAGATGCCACTGACTATTGACAGTTGATTTCCTTTTGGCTAGACTCCACTGAGTCTAAATGTAGACTTCCCAATCACATTTCCAGGTAAGTAGAATTGCTCCCCCAAGCTGGACCTGGTGTACCACATGAAGAGTTCTGGATTCCTTGTATGTTTTTATGGTTTCTGACAAAATTTGTAACTTAGTTTAAGTCTAAATATTCATCTGACAGTAATTGCATTCTGTAACTTTTCTGAAGTTTGTGAAGTTTATTCCATATGCATCTCTTCATCAAGGTAAATAAAATTGCCAATTATTATTGATAAAGTTCTGGGAATCATTTGTTTTGTTAAAGAGGCTGCTCAGTCTAGATTAGTATTAAGATTAATACAGGCTTTACTATGGGAATTTTAAAATTAAGATAATAATTTGATTTCTTAATAAAGGAAAACATTTCTTATCACAAAATGGATGAAATTTTTAATATAAATCCATTGTACATAAATGAATGAATTTTGAACTTTTTCCATATGATGAAAATCACGTGGTTTATAAAGTTATGAAATAACCATACTACCAGGACCTTTTTAAGCACCAAAGAATCTATTGGCTTAAAGAATTAAATACAGTAGTTCATAGTACTATTTTTTTTATGATGACAGGAAATATAAAATATCAGAATTTTGTTGAATATAGATTAAAGAGTCTTAAAGTTATTAGTGAAAATGTTAGTATTTTAAGAATATTGTAACTGAGTCTGCAGTTCATAATCATGCATTAGTTTAACTATTTTTCCTGTGTATTTTTGGCAGAATTGGGAAGAAAAGAGAAGACAGCCATATGATGTAACTCAAAAGATACCATTTGTAAAAGACAGGTTATCTAGGAGAATCAGGTTAGTTCTGACATATAAATCAAAATTACTTACATTTTAGGGGTCTGAAATTCAATAAACTTCCAAAGGCTAAATGCTACAGTATTCCAAACTATCCCGATTTTTGAACACACTTGTAGATTTTCCCAGAGACAAGTTACCCTTACTTTTACCTCATTTTCTAGAAGCTAAAAAAGATAACTAGTTATTGGAGTAGCTGAGGAAAAGCACCTGCATTTTTATTTGCAGGACCTGAAAAATTAAGGTCAAGAAGAGTTTTAAATTTTATTCTGTTTATTTCTAATGCTATGCAATTTTTATCCTGTTAGAATTTTTTTCATATTGGAGGTAATTATAGTTTTTCATCTTGAATATTGCTAATGCCAGGGGCAAACCCACATATATAGTAAATAAATTTTAGCTTTACTTTTTATGTTCCCGCACAAGGGAAAATCACTAACAGTTTTTCCTTATACAACTTACTTCAATTAGTTCTTCTTTCACTACACTACTTTAAAAATACTTGCTTTGTACAAAAATACATGCAATTGGTTCACTGCGTTGCTGATACACAAGAAATGAAGAAGGAAGAGCAGTCAATTAAACAGGGGTGCCTTGTGTTCTAGCATGGTAAGATTTACATGGTGCAGAACAATGTCATATTTGCTCATCTGATTTCTTTCCTTTATACTTATATAATATGAGAACATTTTTTATACCTTAAATAGAAAAAAGCAAAAAGACAGAGCAATAGAGATAATAGTTGCCTAACTGAAGAAAACTGGTACCTAAAGGAAGTAGGAGAGTTTGTTGGTGAAAATCTTATTTTCCAGAAAAGCAAGATATGATCACTTTTCAACATGGAGGAGGGTCTGCTGCAGTGCGCTACCAATTCTGCCACAAATTCCTAATGTCACTGTGGAATTACTGTGTTCCCATTTGTAGATGTGGTTCAATTCAGTTTTTATGACTGTTTTAGAGCTGGGACTTCATGGTGATTTGATGATAACTACCCAATCACTGGCCTCTTTGTCAGGATAATTTTTACCCACACTGTCATTTTTCATCATTATTTGAAGAATCACTCCAAGTACTTACTGGGTTGAGGACCACAGTGAAGAAAAGTTCACCTCCTTGAATACTCTTATCCAGCTCCTTAGGACCCCCTGGATAGTCTTTGTAGAAAATTGTGTGAGTGAAAAGCCCACAGGTCTGTCTTGGAAGAACCTAAAAGAAAAATGACTAAGTAAGGAAAAAGCTAATTTCAACCAATTACTTTATTGAAACCTAACTTTTTTCTTATGAAAGGTGATGTACAAACTGGCATCATTATTGAACTCTACCTAGGCCCTGGAAAAATCCTTCACACCCTGGGAAAGAGAGGAGGATGTAAGTAAAGAATGGTCAGTGAGGGAACTTAAAGAGATATTTAAAACTAAAATAGACTTTGAGTTATTTTATTCACTTTTCTCTTTAAATCTTAAAAGTTAGTACTTTTGTTTTTCTGTGTTGAGGGCAATAAATGCTAGCTAGTTTTTTAGGTCTCTTACCTATCCTCATATCATAAGCAGATACCTTAAAAGCAACTGAGGCCAATAGGAGAAGGGGACCAGGAACTAGAGAAAAGGTTAGATCAAAAAGAATTAACCTAGAAGGTAATACACATGCACAGGAAATTAATGTGAGTCAACTCCCTGTATAGCTATCCTTATCTCAACTAGCAAAAACCCTTGTTCCTTTCTATTATTGCTTATACTCTCTCTTCAACAAAATTAGAGATAAGGGCAAAATAGTTTCTGCCGGCTATTGAGGGGGTGAGGAAGAGAGGGAGGGGGTGGAGTGGGTGGTAAGGGAGGGGGTAGGAGCAGTGGGGAGAAATAACCCAAGCATTGTATGCACATATGAATAATAAAAAAATAAAAATTATAAAAATAATAGTTTCTGCCAGGTATCGAGGGGGTGGGGGGAAGAGGGAGGGGGTGGAGTGGGTGGTAAGGGAAGGGGTGGGGGCAGGGGGGAGAAATGACCCAAGTATTGTATGCACATATGAATAATAAAAAAAAATTTAAAAAAGATACAATTCATAAAAGCAAAAAAAAACATGTTTTTTATTTGAAAAAAAGTACTTTTATTATGAAGTCTAATATATTTTAGCATCATAAGAAATAAAAAGCAGTAAAAAGAATTTAAAATATTAGAATTATCTGCATTAAATTGTAATCCTAGTAGGCAAAAATGTAAAGAATATTACTTTCTGACAAATTCTACACATGCATTAGAAAATGAAGTCAATTATTAACCCATTGTGCTTCTTAGGAAATGACATTCTAAATTATAACAGATATTAAAACACAAATCACAGTATTTGCTAGAGTCTGCAAAGACTACTGCAGGCTATTGCAACTGCCCAAAATTCTAGGTGTGAATCTGCCAGTTTCAAAAGTAAGAGATTATCCACTTGACTTGCATAGTAACTTTTAGAACATGTCATAAACAGAATGATAAATGGTCACTTAGTAGAAGGTCCTTTTCATCCTTTAAATATGCAAGCCATTATTTGCTTCTATTATACACATTTGTTATCAGTACGTTTTTTTAAAATTTTACAGATAAAATAAGAGTGTAATTATAAAAGGCTTTACTTTTAAGCTAAATATAATGATCCCATGATAAGCTGAGTTTGCAGTATACACTTGAAGTGGCAGAAAATTAATGAATACATTTTGGAAAGTGACAAATTTTACACAGGCGGGAGCTTTGCTTTTTTGCCCTAAGCAAATAGATCCTCATTTTTATTGTCTTAACTCTTAAAGCATATTTAGTTCAATAAGTACTTTCAAAATATTGCCTGTTCAGGAAGTCCCATGTTTTGCAGCCCATCACAAGTATACTAGTTCTTTTTTTTTTTTAGTTTGAATATCTATTGTAATAAATTTTAGTCTAATTCTTGGAACATTTTCTTAGGAAACTAATTCTCAGCTTGATCAATGTATCCTATATTGCTGAATAAATCAAGTCTCTGTATGTCCTTTTTATTTTTGTAAACTGGTAAAGCTTATACCCTTAGAAGCAAATTCATCTTGAAACAGTTGAAAGGACCTTAGTTTAAATCACAGAGTATTAGCTCTGGTGATGTGTATGTTTGAAAGCATGCTACATTGTCATAATACTAGCACAAAGTCAACAACAAGAAAGGAAGTGAGAGGAAGATATTCTAACTGAAAATATAGTTCCTAACAAGTCTTGGAAATGTCATTTCCTGGAAAGCAAAGCTTTATATAATATTTCTTCATTTATTTACCAAATACTTATTCTAATCTTTATACTGGATCATGTGGAGGAATAAAAAGGTACATGTTTTAAAAAATTCTGTTAGTATATATTAATTATACAAAGGAGTTTTACTGTGATATTTACATATATGCATATAATGGACTTTGATCATATTTATCCCTTCCACTCTTGCAGGTTTTAATATATATAAGGCTAAGGAAAAGTATCCAAAAGCTAAACAAGAAAATGCTCACATGCGATTGCCAGGTTAGTATTATTTTAAAAGTATATGATTTTAGCTAAACTATTTTTTAGGTATTTTGCTATGGACTACCCTCTAGATCTGGTTGTCAGAGATTAACACTATCAAATTTGAACTCTGAGACTCTAATGAACCCATGAAAACCTTATGAAAGCCTCAGTCAACAGGAAGCCAATGTCCTATAACTAAGGCTTCAAAGAGACAAAACTGCCAACAATACTCAGTAAACACTGGGGGCGAGGGGGCTGCTGTCAGCAGGATTAATGGGAGGCTTCACCAATGTGCATTTCTATTAGTGGCAGGCCTGAGTTTAGTATTGAACTGATATATACCAAGGTGCTTTACTGTAAATTATATAAGATATAGGACTTGATACCAAAGAATATAGGGAATAGAAATAGGTAGAGTGTGGCCAGTAAGTTGCTCAAGGTGGAAAAAACAGCAAAGGCAGAAAAACAGCAACATGTTTTTGGCCTGTTTGGCTGGAGCAAGTGTGTAAGTGGCAGGGAAATGGAAGACAGAAAGGTAGACATAGAGAAGATTGTTTTCAGGTCCCTGAATATCAAATTAAAGGGCATGGAAACAACTGGAACTCATAAAGGTAAGAAAAGTAGGATGGAGGCAGAATTTTAGAAAGATTAAGTTGGCACTGCTTCTGAGATAGACTGCAGTGGGGGTGGGTCAAACTATAAGTAGACAAGCACCAAAGTTAAGAAATGGAAATCCCGGCAGTGTTTCAAGATGGTGGCTGTGGTAGTACTAATGAAGATATTATAAAAGACTTATTGCTAGGATTCAGAGACTGACTGGAAGTGGGGTCTCAGTGTGATGTTTGAATTACAGAACTGAATCAAGGATAACAGAATCAATAGCTGGTCAGTAGGGAAGATAATGAATTTTCTTGTAAGTCTTTTGAGTTTGATTTGTGAATGTGTCATAACATAAAGTTTCCCTCACCTCATATAGCCAAATATGGGTCTGACAGAAGGTTCATTCCTCAATTTCTTGCCCCTTTTTTCTTTTCTGTCTCTCAGTAGGAGGGCACTTTGGCTCCTGTGGTCTCATTCATATCTCTATTTGGATGGCCTTGTTCTCTCTTTCTTATTGAATAATCAGCTGCCTATAGAACATTTCTCACTTGGAAATTCTCACCCAAGAGCCCACAAATCAAACTTTTTCATGCAAAAGTATAACCACAGGGACAATTCCATCAAAGCAGGAAACCTGTAGAAGTCTTTATTACCTGTAAGATTCTTGCATTTAAAATACAGGTAAACTATATTTTTCAGGAGAAAAAAAAACACATCTCATGGTCATATCCTAGCAAGTTTTCTAACAGTACAGAAACAGAAACAAAGCAAAAACACTGAATAAAATCTTTAGAGTAACACCCATATCATAAGGCTACCTATGATTCTAAAATGACAAAAGCACATTGGAATGCTTTTAAATCATGATATAAGACAGGTCTTTTAAATTCTCTCTGGTCAGAAGCCTGGCAACATGAGACACAGTAAATTCATTTTCAGTACAGAGGAAGGGCAGGGTGGGATAAAATCTAGCCATAATATCCCCAAGTAGCATTTATAACATTTTTTTTATTGAAGGACAAGTCAAGATGTGAGTTGAAACAAGTTAAATGTCATTATCCACTCTAATTTCTGCAGACATTAGAAAATTGTCTACAAAGAAGCCAGTTACGCCTAATTCTGGAAGGCTGACATTTGTTCAAGCGTATCAGTTTGACTGTCACGGTTGTTCACATAGTGTTCTTGGGCTGTTTCTTTCTATTATTTGAGTCTAAATTAGGAGACCATTCCAAGCTTCACAGTGCTTTCCTTGGATTTCCTGACTCAGGGAAAAACTAAAATTTAATGACTTACTTGGAAGGTCTCACAAAATATTAGATAGTAACATATTTTAACAATATCCTTTGCCAGTGTAGAAGAAGCAAAACAAAACAGAGAGGATCTGGAGGGAATTAGGCAATGGAGAGTAATGATCTAATTAATATCATCTGTCATTTATTCTCTGTGTTATCATCTGTTAATGATTAAGCAGGACTTCGAATGTGGCTTCTTGCTGCAAATAGTTGAGTTTTGTTTTGTTTTGTTTTTTTCAGCCTGGCATGGTAAGAAGAAAAACACAGTTTGGCTTATAAAAGGCCAGCATGGTTAATATAGAGTTGGTATTAGTTTTATCTGCAAAATTATTTTTTGAAGAAATGATGACTTCCAAAATTATCTACAAATTTGATGTAATGTTTTCTTAATGTTTTCATATCAGTGCCTGCTAATCAGTAGTAGAGTCAGAAAAAAACCCCTATTTTTGAAGTTATATTTGAAGAACTGAAGTGATTGTAATAGGAAGATCCTTTCCTTAGATGTGACCAATACGCTTCCTACAAAATGGAGCTTTTCCTATAGCTCTGTCTGTAACTTTTTGTTCTTTTTTTCTTCTTCCTACAAATGTGGGAAATCTGGAAGAATTACTTCAACTCTATGAATCCTGGAGGGAGCTCACCATGATGTTTTTGTGAATGAAGCCTCTCCGATACCTAGCTGGTTTCAGATGTGGATATTCTTCAGTGCTGGTGATTTTAATATTCCAAACCTTCTTCCAGGCCTCATAAAGCTGAACGTGGACAGGGTAGACACCAGAATGGTGAGGGGCCACTGCATAGCCCATGTCAGTAGGAATGCCGTGCTCCTAAGACCAAACAAACTCATTAGAATGTGCGAAGATTTGTCTTGATCATATTTTCACCCCAGAATTTTGAAATGTGTTATAAATACAATTGTTTAAATCCATCATTACTAATTAGTTTGTAAAACTAGAGTGATAAATGAAGACCTCTAGACTTCAAGAAGCTTGGTAACCATTTCACCAGTCTTGATCTTGATATATGTGTTTGAGAGGTGATGTGAACGCCACTCAACACATCCTTGTCAGAGCCACTTGTTTTTATTCTATTGCTCACAATTTCAACAAATTGAATAATAAACACTTGCTACAAACATATTCATCATTTTCCTAAGAATAAAACTATTTATTAGAGTAATAGTGAACCTTCCACGTTCACCAGACACAGGGTTTTATTTTGTATGCTGCAGTTTCTACCAAGTTTGTCACATTCCTATTGGTCCCTCAGCCTGTGAGCCTATAACAGACAATGTTGTCTCAAGAGAAGATACTTTTAGTTAAGTAATGTAGAAAATTCCATAGAGCAATTTGTTTTGAAATAAAAGTCTTCATAGTGAAAATAGAGGGTACCAAAAGAGCCAAATAATCTGGGAAATTAGTATACTTGAAATCAAACTTTAGTGTATAAAATAAGTTCATTTAAAAAAGTTTCAAATTTACAAATATAGAAACACTGCAACCATGAAGTAACCCATCATGCATCACAATGCTTCTTTTTTCAATTGGTCCTGCTCAAGTTCTGTCCATTCCCAAAATAAATCAACATGAACTCTGGATTATTTTGGAAGGGGCTTGGGACAACTTAGTATAGTTGTAATTTTTCTTCTCTGCTTGAAGTGGCCATTAGTCCTTATTCATTGCTCTTTGGCATAGAGGAAAATAACTCAAGCATAAACAATGAAACATGTTTTTTAGAAAAAGAACTCCTACAGTTTCAGTGTTGACATATTTGTCTTTCCTGAATGGGTTTTTAATTTTTCTGTTTGTATTTTTCAATTGTTTGATAGTTTTCCAAGGTTCCACTTTAATAAGCTTCCCTTGAAGCTTTCTTCATGCCACAGAGAAATTTCACATACAGAGAACCATAACATCAGGCTGTTAAGTGGATTGAGCTACAGCAATGTGTTACAAATATATATTGAAAAAGTTAAAGAGGTGTGGCTAGCTTTGTTTTACAACCAAAATAATAACAAAAAGGGAAAGGAAGAATGTGATGCACTGGAACACAGAGTTATCTTCAACAAAGATTTCATTTTTTTTTCAAAACTGGAGAACAGGAGGGCAAAACAGGTCCTGTCTGGGCAGTTGGCACCAGTGGGAAGGAGGGATGTAGGGAAAGGGTGTGTGAGGGTGAATATGGTGCAAATACTTGGTACATATGTATGAAATGCAAAAATGAGACCTGCTGAAACTGTTCCAGGAATGGGGGGAAGGGAAATAAAGGAGAATAGTGAAGGGGGTGAATTCAAGTATGGTAAATATATTGTAAGAACTTTTGTAAATGCCACAATGTACCCCCATCCAGCACACCAATAAAAAAAGGTTTTAAAAGAAAAAATGAACAATCACAAGAATTTTTTGAGGAGTATGGGAAAAAGCAAGGATAAAATTCACAATGACTAGAGCTACATCATAAAATTCAAATGCCTGCAAATTTGTAAAAAACTATATTGATCAAGAGCTCAAGGTAGTTATAAATGCCTATAAGTAGTCAGTATCTTCAGGAACCCGATATAATAAAAAGATACTTTAGCAGCAACATTTCCCTTGTTTTGAAGTGCTAAACAATATTCCCCAACTAATATACACACTGTTTTTGGTTTTCCTTCTAGCTGTAGGCAGTAAAGTCTCATCCTTTATTGGTGTGCTGGTACAGTGTGGTGAGTGGTGGAAAACTCCACCCCTGGACTCAGACATATCTGGCTATTTCACTCTCATTTACTATCTATGTGGCATTTGGCAAATGACCTTTGACCTAAGTATGACCTCTGACCTAAGTATGACCTCATGCTCTAGTTTCTAAAATGCTAGATAGAAGAGTACTTACCCCAGAGGGTTCAGAGGTAATTAAATAAGACAGGGAACACATTTAGTGGGGTTCCTGAAACGTGACACACAATCAACAAATGCTCTTTATTATTGTCGTCATTACTATCCTCCCTCCATTGCTCTTTATTTTTATTTTTCTGGCAGTACTGGAGTGAGCTCAGGACTTTGTGCTTGGTAGGCAGGGGTTTTAATACTTGAGCAATATCTCCAGCCTTTTTTTGCTTAAGTTATTTTTCAGATAAGGTCTAATGTTTTTGCCTGGGCTGGCCTTGAACCACAATCCTCTTGATCTCCACCTCCTGAGTAGCTGGGATCACAGATGTGAGCCACTGTTTCTAGCAACTCCATTGTTTTTATGTGCTGTGATCCATTACTCAACCATAACACAGATATTATGAAACTTCTGGGACACCCTTGTCCTTTGTCAAAAGAGATAGGCTATTTTTTATATTTTCACTAGATTTTGAAATTTTCTCTCATGGGCTTCTGGCGTAAATAATGACTCCTACCCCACTACCTTTTCCTGGGCATGTTGCCCTCTTGAGCCATTCAAATACTCTCAACATGTAGTTCCAGCATGTGAATCACTGAGAGTTACTCTTTTTAATGAGTTTTGGATAAAGGATATATGCATTTGATCCCCTAAATTTGCATACTAGAGAGAACATCTGAAATCTTATTATATAGAAAAGTTTAGGCTAACATTGTGGGTAGTATGTTCTGGGAAGGCAGATTCCCATGTTCTGGAAGGTTAGCTATAATGCTGGGTAATAATAATAGCTGACTAAGTACATAATGTTCAGCAATCTGTGGCAGAAAGTCTAAAATACTTTCTTAGGCATCTTAACTTAAAATTTAATTTTCATTATGTTTTTCATTGACTCTAGATTGAAAATAGCATCTTAGATCAACGAGCTCTGTGATCTATGTCAACAGTTTCCTAGTGAAAGAAAACATGGACCAAAAAGATTGGGAAAATGGCTATGCTACCATAAAATGTAAGTTAAACACTTAGAACACAAGTGAGATTTACTAGTCTCAAAACTGGATTCTTGATCTCCATGTCTTAGCACTTGCCCCTGCCCCTCACCCCTGCTCTTTCTTCATGGTTCTACCATGCCATTAAATGACACTATCAACTACTAACCAACCAGATTCTATGTCAAAAAAGATAGCATGAGCTGGATGTGGTGGCACATGCCTATAATTTCAGCTACTTGGGAGGCAGAGATTTGGAGGATTGCAGTTTGATGCCAGCCTGAGCAAAAAGCTAGTGAGACTCCCATTTGAAAAATGTGCCAGGTGTGGTAGCACATATGTGTAATCCCAGCTATGAGGGAGGCATAGGTAGGGGGACTGTGGTCTGAGGCCAACCCTGGACAAAAAGTGCAAGACTCTCTTAAAAAAATAAATAAAGCAAAAGTGGTTTGGTACCCACCTAACAAGCAAGGTCCAGAGTTCAAACCCCAATACCACCTCCAAAATATAGATGTTATTTTTGACATTTCCTGTGTCCTCATTCTCTCTTAAATCCAGTCCAGTCCATTATCACATCCTATCAGTACCACCTTCAGTACATATCTTAAATTTATCCACTTTTCTCTAATTCTACCACCTTCATCACCTTAGTCCAATCTATCTTATCTCATAGCCTTTTGACATGGGATTCTAATATCCTACCAATTTCTTTCCTTGCCTGTTTCCAATTCATTCCCTACCTAGTAGCCAAAGAAATATTTTAAAGACACAAATATGGCCATGTGATCAAAATCCTTCCAAGGAGCTGGGCATGGTGGTGCACACCTACAATCCCAGCGCCAGAAAGCAGAGGCAAGAGAATTTTGAGTTTGAGGCCAGCTTGGGCTACATAGTGAAAAACCGCCTCAAAAAATATTTTCATGATTTACCCTTGTATTTAAAATGAAAAATTCCTAGCATGGTCACAAGCTATGCAGGATATGACCCTTGGTTCTTAAATCTAGCCTCATTTTGAGTCACCCTCTTCCTTTCACTGCGCTTAGTCACCTTGACCTATTCCCGAAACTCATCACATTCATTTCTACCTCAGTATCTTCCCATGTGGGGCTTTCTCAGCCTAGGGAGTTCCTACTGCATCTCTTTACCTGAATAAGGCTGCAGTCTGTTTTAGGTAATTTATCCTGTCATACATTCAGAGAAGTCTTTACTGACAAGTCCCCAAATCAATGAAGTGCAGGTTAAGACTTGTCTCCATTTGTCTCCACTTGTTTTTCATGGCATATGGCATAGTTTTATAATTAGTTATCTACTTCCTCTCTTCCACTTTAAACAAGTCCCATGGAGTCTGGGTTCTGATTTATTCCCTGTTCTCTGCTCAGTGCCCAGTCTACAGCAAGCATGTGACAGGTACTGGTGACCAAGTGTGCAGACCAATTCTGACCACTTTCCTCTCACTTAAATTCTTACTTTCTCAATTTTCTCAGGGAAGTTACCAGTTAGCAGATGTGTGGCAACTCACAGGGAAATTTTAATACCTATATAAGTAATACTCAAGAAAATGTTTGAGGCTTCAGTTAAAATTATTATTTCAGTGCCACACAGACATATCTATTATCTTGAAATTTTATACTTAATTGCACTGTATAAAATATGAAATTATGAGATTTTACTAAATTATCATTTCCAAGTACACACTGTGGAGACAATACAATTGAATAAGCAAAAAGCAATGCTGTAGACCTTAGAAAAATTCCCCTAAAAACTCAAAGAGAAAAGAAAAAAATTAGCATTCAGGTATTTGAGCAACACAATTAATGCCATCACTGAGGAAATCATTGTTTATTACTATCTTTAATTGTATTTATTTACCTAAACTCTTGCTAGTAATTAAGAATGGTATTTTACTTTTAATGTTTATCTCTAGCTCAATCTTTTCAAACAGAAGAAACTTGTTAATTCCCATTAATGATTAGAAGACCCATTGCTTCTTTCCATATTTCACAGATTGGCAAGTATGAAAACTAATGTAATTAAAACCCCCACAGTGATACCAAGTTAAACGGATATTCTGCAATCTACAGAGAAAAAAATGTAAAGCTTCATTACAACATAATTTAGCAATACTTCTAAATGCTTTTGTGTATTTCATTTTGGTTGGAATGTCCCATTTTCTCAGTATATGAAAGTTCATGCTTTGGTTAACTATTCCACAGTATTCGGAAATTACATTTACAATTTATATGAGTTTAAGATAAAGCTTTTCTCTATTTACATTTGGTATTTTGGAGTTGTTGCTAGAAAAAGAAAACTTGTTTGCTTTGACTTTTTAAGTGGCTTCTTTAAGAACTGAGGCTATTTAAGACATTTTTTCCAGATGATAAGAGCATATTCAGAAAAATGAGATTAGAACCTTTTAACAAAAAAGGTGTATTCACACACATACACATATTTGTCACATATTTATAAATGAATATATGTTGTGTATATATATATATATATATACATACAATACATATATAATATATACAAAGAAAACAAGTTTATGAAACTATTTCCTTGAATATGAGAAGCATTTTAAAACTTGTAAAGGCAATTTGTTTTCCTAATATAAAACTGATGGCCCATACAAAAATTTCAGCTCATGAGAACCTGTGGGGCCTCTGGCACCTGGGGGTGGAGTCCTGGAGTAGCAACTATGACTGAGGAGAAGTGAGGAAAGGCAGTGACTGCTGGCCAGGTGGATCATGGAAAGTAAACTGAACAAAACCTAGCATAAAACCAGGAAAGCCAGGATTTATCTCCAGGCTAGAGAATTAAGGTTTGCTAACAGTTTACATGCTAAGACTGTTAAATATTAGAATAATTCTTGTTGTTATTGCTTTGTAATATAGTTTGAAGTCAGGTATTGTGATACCTCCTGCATTGTTCTTTTGACTGAGTATTGCCTTGGCTATTCGTGGCCTCTTGTGTTTCCATATAAATTTCACAGTAGATTTTTCAATCTCTTTAATGAATGTCATTGGAATTTTGATGGTAATTGTATTAACATGTAGATTACTTTTGGGAGTATAGACATTTTTACTATGTTGATTCTACCAATCAATGAGCATGGGAGATCTCTCCACTTTCTATAGTCTTCCTCAATCTCTTTCTTCAGAAGTGTATAGTTTTCCTTGTAGAGGTCTTTCACATCTTTTGTTAGGTTTACACCTAGGTATTTGATTTTTTTTTTGAGGCTATTGTAAATGGAATTGTTTTCATACATTCTTTTTCAGTTTGCTCATTGTTAGTGTATAGAAATGCTAATGATTTTTCTATGTTGATTTTATATCCTGCTACTTTGCTATAGCTATTGATGATGTCTAGAAGCTTCTGAGTAGAGTTTTTTGGGTCTTTAAGGTATAGGATCATGTCATCTGCAAATAGGGATATTTTGATAGTTTCTTTACCTATTTGTATTCCTTTTATTCCTTCTTCTTGCCTAATTGCTCTGGCTAGGAATTCCAGTACTATGTTGAATAGGAGTGGAAATAGTTACAAAGCAATAACAATAAGAACAGCATGGTACTGGCACAAAAACATACATGAAGACCAGTGGAACAGAATAGAGGACCCAGATATGAAGCCACACAGCTATAACCAACTTATCTTTGACAAAGGGGCTAAAAATATATGATGGAGAAATAGCAGCCTCTTCAACAAAAACTACTGGGAAAACTGGTTAGCAGTCTGCAAAAAACTAAAACTAGATCCATGTATATCACCCTATACCAAGATTAACTCAAAATGGATCAAGGATCTTAATATCAGACCACAAACTCTTAAACTGATACAGGAAAGAGTAGGAAATACTCTGGAGTTAGTAGGTATAGGTAAGAACTTTCTCAATGAAACCCCAGCAGCACAGCAACTAAGAGATAGCATAGATAAATGGGACCTCATAAAACTAAAAAGCTTCTGTTCATCAAAAGAAATGGTCTCTAAACTGAAGAGAACACCCACAGAGTGGGAGAAAATATTTGCCAACTATACATCAGACAAAGGACTGATAACCAGAATATATAGGGAACTTAAAAAACTAAATTCTCCCAAAACTAATGAACCAATAAAGAAATGGGCAAGTGAACTAAACAGAACTTTCTCAAAAGAAGAAATTCAAATGGCCAGAAAACACATGAAAAAATGCTCACCATCTCTAGCAATAAAGGAAATGCAAATTAAAACCACGCTAAGATTCCACCTCACCCCTGTTAGAATAGCCATCATCAGCAACACCACCAACAACAGGTGTTGGTGAGGATGTGGGGGAAAAGGGAACCCTCTTACACTGTTGGTGGGAATGTAGACTAGTACAACCACTCTGGAAAAAAATTTGGAGGCTACTTAAAAAGCTAGACATGGATCTACCATTTGATTCAGTAATACCACTCTTGGGGATTTACCCAAAAGACTGTGACACAGGTTACTCCAGAGGCACCTGCATACCCATGTTTATTGTGGCACTATTCACAATAGCCAAGTTATGGAAACAGCCAAGATGCCCCACCACTGACGAATGGATTAAGAAAATGTGGTATCTATACACAATGGAATTTTATGCAGCCATGAAGAAGAACAAAATGTTATCATTCGCTGGTAAATGGATGGAATTGGAGAACATCATTCTGAGTGAGGTTAGCCTGGCCCAAAAGACCAAAAATCATATTTTCTCCCTCATATGTGGACATTAGATCAAGTGTAAACACAACAAGGGGATTGGACTATGAGCACATGAGAAAAGCGAGAGCACACAAGGAAGGGGTGAGGATAGGTAAGACACCTAAAAAACTAGCTAGCATTTGTTGCCCTTAACGCAGAGAAACTAAAGCAGATACCTTAAAGCAACTGAGGCCAATAGGAAAAGTGGAACAGGTACTAGAGAAAAGGTTAGATCAAAAAGAATTAACCTAGAAGGTAACACCCATGCACAGGAAATCAATGTGAGTCAATGCCCTGTATAGCTATCCTTATCTCAACTAGCAAAAACCCTTGTTCCTTCCTATTATTGCTTATACTCTTTCTACAACAAAATTAGAAATAAGGGCAAAATAGTTTCTGCTGGGTATTGGGGGGGGAGAGGGAGGGGGCGGAGTGGGTGGTAAGGGAGGGGGTGGGGGCAGGGGGGAGAAATGAACCAAGCCTTGTATGCACATATGAATAATAAAAGAAAAATGAAAAAAAAAGTAGAATAATTCTTGTGACAAATAATGGGATGTCTGGTATAGTATGAAATTTGAAATCCTGAAAGATATAAGTAGCAAAAGAATTGGATTTTTTTCTTTCAATTGTGAAATAAAGGAATTATAGAAGTAATCACTAAGGTTCAGATTTAAAATTCTGTTTTAAGCCAGGAATAGAGGTAGATGCCTGTAATCTAGTACTCTGGACCCTGAGGTAGAAGGATCCTGAGATCAACGACAGTCTGATACATAGTGAGATCCTATGTCAAAAATAAATTAAAAGATAAGGTTCTATGTTTCTTTGATATTATCTTTGTAGTTTTGGAAATAATCTCATATTCAGCTGCCAAATCTGAATATACTATTTATAATCTATGACTTAATCTTAAACTAATAGGTGCAGTTTTCTTTCTACATATTTAAGGAAGTAATAACCTCCTAAAATGTGATAGTGACTTGATAAAAAAATTGGCTAATATTTGTAGATTTGGTTACTGAATATCTCTCTGTTTTCTTATGTGACGCTTTTAAATTCATACTGTAAATTTCTGTCTTTTGGTTGGTATGTGAAAAAGCCTTCTGTAACGGTTATGTTATTTTTAATACATTTAGTTTAAGGGTTTAAAATCATCTTCTCTTGGCAGTTATTGTGTAATAAAGAATTCAGTTGCTCTTCCTCATTCCTGGTCCTAGAAAGAAACCTTAAATCCTTGGAATTTCCCAAGTAACAAGAACGTCTTTGTTATTAGTGATAAGCCTGTGTGACCATATGTGTTTTTATACTAACAAGAGGACTTAGGATGAGATTTGGTCACATCAGAAAGACCAACCGTGTAATTAGACAGTTGGGGTATCAAGGAAGTGATATCAGTC
The DNA here is from genome assembly GCF_047511655.1 of Castor canadensis. Taxonomy (NCBI): domain Eukaryota; kingdom Metazoa; phylum Chordata; class Mammalia; order Rodentia; family Castoridae; genus Castor; species Castor canadensis. Next base: position 50,690,994 of record NC_133394.1, on the reverse strand, counting down.
TGACCTCTGAGGAAAGAAGAGCTAGAGAATGATTTCAATCACATGGCCAATGAGTGAATCAATCACACCTTTGTTATGAACTCAGTGGCTTGTATATATAATCCTGGCTGCTTGGGGGGCTGAGATCAGGAGGATCATAGTTTGAGGCCAGCCCCGGCAAAAAGTTAGCAAGATACTATCACAATCAGCAGGTGGAAGCAGTGGTGTGCCCCTGTCATCCTAAGCTATGTGGGAGGCTGAGGTCATGGTTCCAGGGTAGCCCAGGGAACAAAGTCTGAAGGGCCCATCGTGATGGAAAAAAAGTTGAGTGTAGTAACATATACCTCACAAAAATCAAGACACTATCTCCAAAATAACCAGAGCAAAAAAGGATGGGCATACAGCTCAAGCAGTAGAGCACCTTCTTAGCAAGGGCAAAGCTCCGAGTTCAAATTTGCAAAACCAAAACAAAACCCTCCTGAATTTGAGGCTTAACTGAGCTTTGAACTTCCCTGGTTGGTGATATATTCATATGGTTCCAGAAGCCTCAGTAAGGAAATGCTCTTTGTCTTACAGTTTGGTTAATATGAAGCATGCTTACAGTAACAAAGTCTTTGGACAAAGGTATTAATAATGTGCTCTTGTGAAATAGAAGAGCATTATGGTAACTTGTAAAACAGAATTGAGACCTTATCTTCTGAAGTTACTTATTTCTGAGTGTATAATCTTCAATTAATTATATAATGAAAAAAGAATCTCATTCTTTCTATATTCAAAGATAGCCAAGTCCATGACAACTAAATAATCAGTGCATCAGGTGTCCTAGAGTTAGAGAATAGCTCAGCAGCAGGAAGAAAGCAGAGTTCAGGAGTGTTGGACTCAATCAAAGTGCTGCACTTCACAGATCATAGGATCTTGGACAGGTTGTGTAACTTCATCAAGTTTCTAGTTTCTCACTTACCAAGTGGGGGTAATATAAATAATTATTTCAAATATTGTAGAGAAAGAATGATATACCAAAAACAAGATAGTAGTTGTGTCATTGAATGTTCTTTCACTCAGTTACCATTATTGTCTCTCCCTTTGAAACAACAACAAATAAAATATGTAAATAAAAGTAAACCTAGAATACTTCCACCATACTTTTGGATCAAACAACTCATAATTCTTATTTAAGGGTGAATGTTCCTAAAAGATATACTATTATGATTAAATTTATCTAAAAATGCTTTTATTCACAGTACAAATTTCTTCTGGCAAAAGTAATAAACATTATGTATAAAATGGGAGGTAATGAACATCCCTAGTATACCATAAATTTGATAAAGCTATAGAAATGATATCTGCAAAAACCCTTCCTTGAGACCTCATATTCCCTTTCAAATACTCCTGCAAGTGAGTGGTTGAATTCTTGAATGAGTTTGAATGGTATTTAATAAGCAAATGCATGAGCACATTCCAGAAACAAGAGTTAAGCTAAGAATTCAGTAGTAATACTGAAAAGAGTCACAAAATGTGCATACACTCTGCTTTGACCTTCATTTTCACTTGTCAGATAAAAGTTATTTGGGGTGAAGTGACAGATTTGCTCCCACTCTTCCCTAATAACTATGTAATTTATGTTAGGTCCGTTTCCATTTAACAGGGCATGGTGTTTTCTTCTCTGAGAGTTCGCTTCAGAAATTTTGAAGAGTCATCATACATTTGTCAAGTGCCTCATAAGTAAACACACCACTAACGGATGCACTTTTTGAGAATACTCAAAAGAATGATGTAAACACTTGTACTTTGCACAGGCTAAGTTGATTGTGTTTTGAATTGCTAGGATTTATTCAAGTAAGCACAAGAAGAGAAAAGCAAAAAAAGAAATTTATGAAGACTTACTTTTTATAGCATGGTGACATAACTGAAAACTATCTGAAGACACAGTGGGGGAATTAGCGGGTTTACTTGTGTAGCTTCCTTAGAATTTGAAGCAATGAATTTTATTTGGGCCTTTGGGGTCTCTCAGAGTTAATAAAGCTGTAAACAATCTAGTGGCAGCCTCAAATTCTCAGAGTACTTTGATACACATTTCATCTTTCCTGAAAATATACAAGGTTGATTAAACAAGGAATCTGTAAGTCTGCATAGCACTAATGTGAATTGAAGTTTGATATTCCTGAGAGAATGGAAATATTGGTGATGATGTTTGTTTGTTATAACCATTGATTACCCTCCAGTATGTGTAATAATCACCAGGATAGTAATGCTTGAGGTGGTGCTTGTACAAACACAAGAAATTATATAAATCACACATAGTTATTTATTTAAGATAAAAACATTATAAAATGTCATACTATAATACCCTGAATTTGTCTTAAAGTGTACCATGTTAGAGAAGTAATATCATTCTTATGAGGTTTGTTTAACAGCAATTGGTAGCAATAGGATAGAGGCTTTCAAATAGACCAACTATGGTGGTGACATGGGTGATGGAGCTTGACTTACAGGAATAAATCCCTTGTCCAGCCTCCACTGGCTATTCAATCTTAGGAAAATTACATAAGTACTCTAAGAATGTATGGAAAGAAGTAAACACAATGTCTAATACTTAGAATTCCACAATTTCTCTTTCTATACTTTCCTAGGAGAGACAAGAATCTTGCTTATTGAAATGCAAGTTTCTATTGCAAGTAGGGAAGACAGAATTATAGAATTTTGAGCTTTACAACATTCCCCGATCTGATCATAAATTCAAGGGAAAGAATGGGGAACTAGGGAGATGAGTCTGGAGGCTTCTATTGTGATCCAGGTGTGGGATGAAACATTTGCAAGTGAAGTGGGGGTGAAGATTTTTAATAAGGAATATAAAATGATAAAAAGAAAGAAGTGATAGAAATCATGGAATGACTGGGAACATGGAATGGGTGACATGAAAATTCGAAGTTGACCCAAGATTAGCACCTGTACAGGATCCACTCTTATTTCTCCTGTGCCACAACTTACATCTCTGCTGTGTTCATAACCACTTCTCAGAAAACAAATGGCCCCTCCATTTTAGGTAAATGTAAAGATGGAAAGAACAATCAAAATTCAGGAGCAGCACACATGGCTCTGGAAATAGACCTTCCCCCAGCCCCGCACTGGCTCCAGCCCACAAGTAAGAATTTATAGGAGGATTCATGAAGGCTTTTAATTCACTTCATGTCCACATAAATTTGGGCAGCAAGGGACTATTTTCATATAGTACATTTGTTAAATTTATCTCTCTTTTTACAAAACCAGTTTAAGTCACCAGAAACATGAGGCTCGAGATGAAATGTAGCATTTCTGTTTGAGGAAAAAGGGAAAGGAATTGAGGAATACTTTTCTACAGTATCTTGTTAGGAATTTCTATGAAATCTTCCCATAGAATAAATAACAGGGCAATATGAAGAAAAATTTATAAAGAAAAGGATTCTAAGTCCTTGGGGATAATTAAAACCACTTTCAAAAATCTAGTAATGTATCAATATGAGAAGAAATTCTGTGCCACTGTAGATAAAGGTGGGGGAAGGGTGTTTTTATGTAGGTGAAATGCAGAGATTTTAAAGAAAAAGCAGCAGTTCATGTTTCCAAAGTTTGAAATAAGTATGCACAGATAGAACAAGTTAGACTCAGGCCTCAGTGTTATTAACTAATTAATTTTTGGGGGCAGTATTGAGGTTTGAACTTAGGGCCTCATGCTAGGCAGGAGCTCTACCAGTTGAGGAATTCTGCCTGCCTTCTCAATGTTACTTTTGACCTGTTCCCTTTTGCTTCCTCATTCTCTGTCAAATAAAAAGCCCCACGGAATCTATTTCAAACCCACATCCACTGATTACTTCTGAGTAATACAGTTTGTCTGCTTTTCCCTATTGTTCCTTGCTTGTCTCCATCCTTATCATTCCATTCTAACGATGTGGAATTTTATCATCTATGTGGAAGCATTAGCACTCTGGGGAGGAGATGACAGTGTCACCTTAGAGTTCAAAATACTTAAAAAATACTTAATTCTGGGATTGGCAGAGTGGCTGATGTGGTAGAGCACCTACCTAGTAAGCATGAGAGCCTAAGTTCAAACCCCAGTGCCAACAAAAACAACAAAAATCTAATTCTGAAAACAATTAGACATGATCTTTCAATTTAGGAACATAGATTTTAAAATATTTTGGCAAACAAATAGTTGTAAAACAATTGCTACTAATAAGTGGAATGCAGCTAAAAGAAGTAATTTCTTCTAAAGATTACAATTATTTGAAAAAAGGAGAAAACAAGTAACTGATAATACAAAGGAATACTAAGGAGAATAAATACCAGAACAAATTAATTTTCCAGAAATTGCTAACTGAAAATATCTCTGATCAGCTGGAAATAAATTTGCCATATTCACACAAGTGAAGGGGGAGATTTGGAATACTTTGATGATAGAGTAAAACAGTAGAATATCTGCTTACCTATTTTACTTCTACTTTATCAAAGAAAAACAAGATATTTATGATGAGTTAAGCATAAAATTAGATGAAGAGATAATGATATAAACCAAAGTAATTACAAATTATTATTTTTTTTTAAAAGAATGATACTTATTTTATTTACTTAGGGTGCACACACAGCTCATCTTAGACCAAAATCACCATGTATCCAGTCAGATGGTTGTAAGAACTTATCACATCACTGTAGCCCACCTATAAACTGCTACCTGATCTATCTAGACACACCCTGTGGGAGGCTTGGTGACAGAGGCCAAGATCATGAAGCTTGTTCTCATCTTTTCCTGTTTAAGGAAGAGCCACTAACCATCTTTTTTTTTTTCATTTTTCTTTTATTATTCATATGTGCATACAAGGATTGGTTCATTTCTCCCCACTGCCCCCACCCCCTCCCTTACCACCCACTCCGCCCCCTCCCTCTCCCCCCCCTCAATACCCAGCAGAAAGTATTTTGCCCTTATTTCTAATTTTGTTGTAGAGAGAGTATAAGCAATAATAGGAAGGAACAAGGGTTTTTGCTGATTGAGATAAGGATAGCTATACAGGGCATTGACTCACATTGATTTCCTGTGCGTGGGTGTTACCTTCTAGGTTAATTCTTTTTGATCTAACCTTTTCTCTAGTACCTGTTCCCCTTTTGCTATTGGCCTCAGTTGCTTTAAGGTATCTGCTTTAGTTTCTCTGCGTTAAGGGCAACAAATGCTAGCTAGTTTTTTAGGTGTCTTACCTATCTTCATCCCTCCCTTGTGTTCTCTCGCTTTTATCATGTGCTCATAGTCCAATCCCCTTGTTGTGTTTGCCCTTGGTCTAATGTCCACATATGAGGGAGAACATATGATTTTTGCTTTTTTGAGCCAGGCTAACCTCACTCAGAATGATGTTCTCCAGTTCCATCCATTTACCAGCGAATGATAACATTTCATTCTTCTTCATGGCTGCATAAAATTCCATTGTGTATAGATACCACATTTTCTTAATCCATTCGTCAGTGGTGGGACATCTTGGCTGTTTCCATAACTTGGCTATTCTGAATAGTGCTGCAATAAACATGGATGTGCAGGTGCCTCTGGAGTAACAGTCTTTTGGGTATATCCCCAAGAGTGGTATTGCTGGATCAAATGGTAGATCGATGTCCAGCTTTTTAAGTAGCCTCCAGATTTTTTTCCAGAGTGGTTGTACTAGTCTACATTCCCACCAACAGTGTAAGAGGGTTCCTTTTTCCCCCACATCCTCGCCAACACCTGTTGTTGGTGGTGTTGCTGATGATGGCTATTCTAACAGGGGTGAGGTGGAATCTTAGCGTGGTTTTAATTTGCATTTCCTTTATTGCTAGAGATGGTGAGCATTTTTTCATGTGTTTTCTGGCCATTTGAATTTCTTCTTTTGAGAAAGTTCTGTTTAGTTCACTTGCCCATTTCTTTATTGGTTCATTAGTTTTGGGAGAATTTAGTTTTTTAAGTTACCTGTATATTCTGGTTATCAGTCCTTTGTCTGATGTATAGTTGGCAAATATTTTCTCCCACTCTGTGGGTGTTCTCTTCAGTTTAGAGACCATTTCTTTGAATGAGCAGAAGCTTTTTAGTTTTATGAGGTCCCATTTATCTATGCTATCTCTTAGTTGCTGTGCTGCTGGGGTTTCATTGAGAAAGTTCTTACCTATACCTACTAACTCCAGAGTATTTCCTACTCTTTCTTGTATCAACTTAAGAGTTTGTGGTCTGATATTAAGATCCTTGATCCATTTTGAGTTAATCTTGGTATAGAGTGATATACATGGATCTAGTTTCAGTTTTTTGCAGACTGCTAACCAGTTTTCCCAGCAGTTTTTGTTGAAGAGGCTGCTATTTCTCCATCGTATATTTTTAGCTCCTTTGTCAAAGACAAGTTGCTTATAGTTGTGTGGCTTCATATCTGGATCTTCTATTCTGTTCCACTGGTCTTCATGTCTGTTTTTGTGCCAGTACCATGCTGTTTTTATTGTTATTGCTTTGTAATGTAGTTTGAAGTCAGGTATTGTGATACCTCCTGCATTGTTCTTTTGACTGAGTATTGCCTTGGCTATTTGTGGCCTCTTGTGTTTCCATATAAATTTCACAGTAGATTTTTCAATCTCTTTAATGAATGTCATTGGAATTTTGATGGGAATTGCATTAAACATGTAGATTACTTTTGGGAGTATAGACATTTTTACTATGTTGATTCTACCAATCCATGAGCATGGGAGATCTCTCCACTTTCTATAGTCTTCCTCAATCTCTTTCTTCAGAAGTGTATAGCTTTCCTTGTAGAGGTCTTTCACATCTTTTGTTAGGTTTACACCTAGGTATTTGATTTTTTTTGAGGCTATTGTAAATGGAATTGTTTTCACATATTCTTTTTCAGTTTGTTCATTATTAGTGTATAGAAATGCTAATGATTTTTCTATGTTGATTTTATATCCTGCTACCTTCCTATAGCTATTGATGATGTCTAGAAGCTTCTGAGTAGAGTTTTTTGGGTCTTTATGGTATAGGATCATGTCATCTGCAAATAGGGATATTTTGACAGTTTCTTTACCTATTTGTATTCCTTTTATTCCTTCTTCTTACCTAATTGCTCTGGCTAGGAATTCCAGTACTATATTGAATAGGAGTGGAGATAGTGGGCATCCTTGTCTGGTTCCTGATTTTAGAGGGAATGGTTTTAATTTTTCTCCATTAAGTATAATGCTGGCTGTAGGTTTGTCATATATAGCTTTTATAATGTTGAGGAACTTTCCTTCTATTCCTAGTTTTCTTAGAGCTTTTATCATGAAATGATGTTGGATCTTATCAAAGGCTTTTTCTGCATCTATTGAGATGATCAAGTGGTTTTTGTCTTTGCTTCTGTTAATGTGGTTTATTACGTTTATTGATTTTTGTATGTTGAGCCACCCCTGCATCCCTGGGATGAAGCCTACTTGGTCGTGCTGAATAATCTTTTTGATGTGTTGCTGAATTCAGTTTGCCATTATTTTATTGAGGATTTTTGCATCAATGTTCATTAAGGAGATTGGCTTATAGTTTTCCTTTTTGGAGGTGTCTTTGCCTGGTTTTGGGATAAGTGTAATACTGGCTTCATAAAATGTGTTTGGCAGTTTTCCTTCCCTTTCTATTTCATGGAACAGTTTAAGGAGGGTTGGTATCAGTTCTTCTTTAAAGGTCTGATAGAATTCAGCAGAGAATCCATCAGGTCCTGGACTTTTCTTTTTGGGGAGACTCTTGATTGATGCTTCAATTTCATTTTGTGTTATAGGTCTATTCAGGTGATTAATTTCCACTTGGTTCAGTTTTGGATGATCATATGTATCTAGAAATCTGTCCATTTCTTTAAGATTTTCAAATTTATTTGAATATAGGTTCTCAAAGTAGTCTCTGATGATTTCCTGGACTTCCATGGTGTTTGTTGTTATCTCCCCTTTTGCATTCCTAATTCTACTAATTTGGGTATTTTCTCTCCTCATTTTAGTCAGGTTTGCCAGGGGTCTATCGATCTTGTTTATTTTTTCAAAGAACCAACTTTTTGTTTCATTAATTCTTTGTATGATTTTTTTGGTTTCTATTTCGTTGATTTCAGCTCTTACTTTTATTATTTCTCTTCTTCTATTTGCTTTGGGATTTGCTTGTTCTTGTTTTTCTAGGAGTTTGAGATGTATCATTAGGTCCTTGATTTGGGATCTTTCAATCTTTTTAATATTTGCACTCATGGCTATAAACTTTCCTCTCAAGACTGCTGTAGCTGTGTCCCATAGGTTCCGGTAGGTTGTGTTTCATTTTCATTGACTTCCAGGAACTTTTTAATTTCCTCTTTTATTGCATCGATGATCCACTCTTCATTATGTAATGAGTTATTTAGTTTCCAGCTGTTTGCATGTTTTTTGTCTTTACTTTTGTTGTTGAGTTCTACTTTTACTGCATTGTGGTCAGATAGTATGCACGGTATTATTTCTATTTTCTTATATTTGCTGAGGCTTGCTTTGTGCCCTAGGATATGATCTATTTTGGAGAAGGTTCCATGGGCTGCTGAGAAGAATGTATATTGTGTACAGGTTGGATGAAATGTTCTGCAGACATCTACTAGGTCCACTTGATCTATTGCATATTTTAGATCTTGGATTTCTTTATTGAGTTTTTGTTTGGATGACCTATCTATTGATGATAATGGAGTGTTAAAGTCTCCCACAACCACTGTGTTGGCATTTATATATGCTTTTAGGTCTTTCAGGGTATGTTTGATGAAATTGGGTGTGTTGACATTGGGTGCATACAGATTGATGATTATTATTTCCTTTTGGTCTATTTCCCCTTTTATTAGTATGGAATGTCCTTCTTTATCTCGTTTGATCAATGTAGGTTTGAAGTCTACTTTGTCAGAGATAAGTATTGCTACTCCTGCTTGTTTTGGGGGGCCATTGGCTTGGTAAATCTTCTTCCAGCCTTTCATCCTAAGCATATGCTTATTTCTGTCAGTGAGATGAGTCTCCTGTAAGCAACAAATTGTTGGATCTTCTTTTTTAATCCATTTTGTCAAACGGTGTCTTTTGATGGGTGAATTAAGTCCATTAACATTAAGTGTTAGTACTGATAGGTATGTGGTGATTCCTGCCATTTAGTTGTCTTAGTTATTTGAAGGTTTGATTGTGTGTACCTAACTTGATGTTACTCTCTACTGTCTTGCTTTTTCTTATCCTGTGGTTTGGTGCTGCCTGCCTTTTCATGGTTAAGTTGGGTGTCACTTTCTGTGTGCAGGATCCCTTGCAGAATCTTTTGTAATGGTGGCTTGGTGGTCGCATATTGTTTTAGTTTCTGCTTATCATGGAAGACTTTTATTGCTCCATCTATTTTGAATGATAGCTTTGCTGGGTAGAGTATCCTGGGGTTGAAGTTATTTTCATTCAGTGCCCGGAAGATCTCACCCCACGCTCTTCTTGCTTTTAATGTTTCTGTTGAGAAGTCTGCTGTGATTTTGATGGGTTTACCTTTGTACGTTACTTGTTTTTTCTCTCTTACAGCCTTCAATATTCTTTCCTTAGTTTCTGAACTTGTTGTTTTAATGATGATATGTCGTGGAGTAGTTCTATTTTGATCTGGTCTGTTTGGTGTCCTGGAGGCCTCTTGCATTTGTATGGGAATATCTTTCTCTAGATTTGGGAAATTTTCCGTTATTATTTTGTTGAATATATTATGCCTTCCCTTCACTTGCACCTCTTCTCCTTCTTCGATGCCCATGATTCTCAAGTTTGGTCATTTGATGGAGTCAGTGAGTTCTTGCATTTTCTTTTCACAGGTCTTGAGTTGTTTAATTAATAGTTCTTCTGTTTTTCCTTTAATTACCATTTCATCTTCAAGTTCTGAGATTCTGTCTTCTGTTTGTTCTATTCTGCTGGATTGGCCTTCTGTTTTGTTTTGCAGTTCTGTTTCGTTCTTTTTTCTGAGGTTTTCCATATCCTTCAGTTTTCTTCTTTATTATTGTCTATTTTTGTCCTGAGTTCATTTATCCATTTATTCATTGTGTTCTCTCTTTCACATTGGTGTTTATACAGTGCTTCTATGGTTTCCTTTATTTCTTCTTTTGCTTTTTCAAATTCTCTATTTTTATTGTCTTGGAATTTCTTGAGTGTCTCCTGTACATTTTGGTTGACCCTATCCAGTATCATCTCTATAAAATTCTCATTGAGTACTTGTAGTATGTCTTCTTTTAAATTATTCTTGTGGGCTTCATTGGGTCCTTTGGCATAGTTTATCTTCATTTTGTTGGAGTCTGGATCTGAGTTTCTGTTCTCTTCATTCCCCTCTGGTTCCTGTACTAATTTTTGCCTGTGGGGAAACTGGTTTCCCTGTTTTTTCTGTCTTCCCTTCATTGTCCTTGGTGTTGTTACTGTCCTTGTACTGTGTTTAATTAAGTATTTTCTAGCTTGTAATAATAACAATGGTAATATTTAGAATGGAAGAGTGAGCTGAGATGGAAAGCAAGAAGTTAAAGAAAAGGGGAAAACAAATATACAGACAAGAGGGAGAAAGCAGAACAAGGTATCAGACAAGAGAGTTTCAAAGGTATAAACAGGGAGCGTTAGTGTACTAATCGACAGTAAGCTGAACAGACATTAGAGAGACAGAGAGAGGATTGAATATCAAAGATAAAAAAAATAAAAAATAAGTAAATGAAAGTAATATCTATATATTAAAATGAATTAAAATAAAATGGAAAATAGAAAATTAAAAAAAAAAAAACCCAAAAAACTTCCAAGTTTATATGCAGTGCAGTTTCAGTCTTAATAATATGGGTGTCCGTCTCAATCTCCAGTCCTGGAGTTGGTGCCTCAGATGTTGTTCTGTAGTTGTCTCATCAAAGGGTATGCATAAAGTAGAACAAAACTACACACTCACACACACACACACATACACACACACACACAAAAGCCCCACCAAGTGTCCCCAGTTCAAATGCAATACAGTTTCAGTAAGTTTTTCAGCTTGCAGGTGTAATTCGGTTGTTCTCTCATCAAAGGTAGGGAGAAAAAGAAAAAAAAGCGTCTGGAGACAGTTCTGAGAATGGTATCTGCAACTGTGGTTTGCCTGCCTGCTGCTCTCAGCCTGTGGCTGGCGGCGTTATTTATGCAGATCTCTGGGGTGAGCTAGCACTCACCTGGTCCCACAGGCTTTGTTTGCTCAGAGTTCTCCTGTGCGGGAGCCTCTGCTACAGGCTTTCCCCTTTCCAAGCACTGGGAAAGGTGACAACGCCCCACGTTGTCAGGCCTGCGTGTTTATTTACAGTTCATGTGGGAGGTGGGTCTTCCCCCCTTTCCTCTGAAGTCTTCCTCCCACTGCCACTTTCAGCAGCTTTCCTGCTCCTGCTTACTGGGCGGTGCTGCTGCTCCTGCTGGCTGCCATGTTTGTTTACAGTTCACGTGGGAAGTGGGTCTTCCCTCCTCTCACAAGCTTCCCCGCTCCTGGTTGCTGGGCGTGCGCCCCGCTCCCGCCAGAGGCTCTCCAGCCCGCCTGGCTTGTTTATTTTCAGTCCCGGGAAGGATTCCCTTCCCCCAATCTTCAGCGCTTAGGGCGCCCCACCCTCTTTCCAGCGTGTCTTAACTGTTCTTATTGCTTATTACTCAGTTTCTCTTTTTTTCCTGGGTGTAGGTCAGTCTGTCCAGGGGGCTATGCTGCTCTGGCCCAGGCTTGTCTGTGGGGCTACCGTGGTACCGCGAAGCTCACCTGGTCCACGTCCTCCCACGCCGTATGGGCGCCGGCCACTGGCGGCCCCGGGGGCCTTCCTCGTTTCTCCGTTTAACGTGAAGTGGAGATTCTCTGCACCAGCTGGAGATGTGGAGGGGTCAAAGTTATGCCTTTTCTCAGTGATTATGTCTGCAATGTTGTCTCCAGTGTCTCTCCAAGATTTCACTATAGGAGGGTCGCTTTCTGCTTCCTACCTCTAGCCGCCATCTTGGAATCTCAATTACAAATTATTTTAAAATTTCCAGGCTTTTGCTTGGGCTGGCCTGGATCTCGATTGTTCCATGCATGGCTGGAATGACAGATGTGGCCACTATGCTGTCTTATTGTTTGAGATGGGGTCTAGCTAACTTTTTGCCTAGGCTGGCCTCAAATTGTGTTCCTCTCTACCTCCCAAGTGACTGGGTTTACAAGTCTGAGTGACCTGCTAAGCATGTAGGTTTGATATGAAAATACTTTCATTAATCGTAAAGAAAGCAAATAAGAAGATTCATGAGTTGAAAATATGCCAAACTTTAAAAAAAAAACAACATAAAAAGAGAAGAATGATAGGATTCTGGAGTCTGTAAATCAATGAGCCTAAAGTCAAACCCATAAAACTTAAGATTGCTAAAGAACTGATTGAGAAGTAATAAAGAAGACAGCAATAACTTTGAGGAACTATTATATTTATTACCTTATCATTTTCTTCCTTTATTTGGGGGGCAGTAGTGGGGTTTGAACTCAGAGCCTTGTGCTTGCTTGGCAGGTGCTCTACCACTTGAGTCATACCCCAGCCCTCTTTTTTTTCTTTTTTGCTTAAGTTACTTTTTATATAGGGTCTTTTACCTTTTGCCCAGGCCAGCCTGGACCATGATCCTCCTATCTATGTCTCCAGGTGGCTGAACTGGGCAGCACACCTGGCCCAGGTGATTAGTGGTTGTGGGGAGGTCTTGCTAACTTTTTGCCCAGGTTGGCCTCAATCATGATGGTCTTGATCTTTGCTTCCTAAGTAGCTGAGATTACAGGTGTGAGTCACCATGCCCAGCCCCTAAGCATTCCTTTTAAAATAGTTCTAAAGTGGTATCAGAAAAATGTCATGCACATCTTCATTCCTGATTTTATAAAGGCTCCCTGTGACATTTTGTGTTATCCTTATGGATATTAGTTGAATTAAACAAATTTGCAGTTGATATAGCAACTATTTTGAAATAATGGTGATTACTGGATCTATATTAATTTGGAATAAAGACTGTTGCCCTCTACAAATCTCTAACCATGATATGCTCAGTTTTACCAATAATGATAAAAATGCCAAAATCATAAAAAATAGGAAGGACACAGAGCTAGCAAATATATAAAGACTGTTATATAACAATAATCTTTATTGGGATATTTACATACTGTAACACTGAATATAGAACAAATATGAAACAATAAAGTGACTGTTGTAATCTCAAGACTTGCATTTAGTTAGCAAAATCAATTGAACAAAAAAATTAATACCAGAAGGCTTAATAAAGAGCTCATTGTCAGAGACGTGGCAGGCACAGTTATGATGCAATGGCTTAAAAATGTAATGTGATATTTGGCTACATTAGTGGAAGTAAAGTACAAATGAAAATAAAAAGTATTTTGCTGTTTTCTGCTCTCCTAAGACCATCAGACTTCATTGGCGCAACATATATTGGGAAGAAGGACAAGTTACAAATGGTACAAGTATGGCAACTGGGATGATGAGAAGTTTGAAAATCAGTTGCTTCAAGATACAAAACCTGGAGTAAAGCATCTTTAAATGTATCAATCATGTCTTTTTATTTTCTGCTGATTTGATATCCGGGACCTACTGATCCTGGAGAGATTCTTGCTCTAGCTACTTCTTGGAGATAACATAGTCTTCTTGCCTGACTGCACACTCTTCAAATGCAAATCAACCAATCCAGAGCTTCTACCTCAGTCACCAATTATTTCCCTGCTCTAATCACCCCAGGGTCATGGACCAGGCAACTAAGACACCTCAGAGCCCATTGAAAGCATTCAAAGTAGCTGACCTTAAGCTGCTTTCCCTGCATTTGCCTTCCCTTCCCTCCAGAAACCACATTTTTGCCTTGTTTCCTCTGCCTCCTGACCAACTCCAGTGCCTCTCCAGGTAGCCCTACATAATACTACATGCCTCTTTCTCTGGGGAACTGCCAATAGCAAACCATCTTTTCAATGTTAGTCATTTCCTGCCTGTTGGATCATCCAAATGATAACAAAAACTGCATTTTAAGATCATAATGAATAGAATTTTAAGAGCTTGAAGAAATATTTATTTATTTTCATCTAATAATCATTTATTGAATACCTACTAGATGTCAAGTATCATTCTTCCTAGAAGCTTATTTAAATTTAATTTGCTGCTCTTTTGTGATTTCCTTCATGATTACACTGATTCTAGTTCTTTCTAAATCCTAAGATTGCTGATTATATTTAGCCATACTCAAAATAGTTACCAATCAGCATGTTATACTATTGACTAGTCACAACTGCTGGCAGATGAGGGTTGAAGACTGGAGACAGTTTGTGGGCCAGGTTCATTTCGTTGCTGAGTAGCTGAAAGGTTTGGGACATCTTGGGGGAGGGTATACAGTGATAGTGGCATTAGAGATAGTAGTATTGTCACATTTTACATTGTAAATAGCTAGCATGAACATACCAGCCCTCTTAAGTTGAATATTAAACTTGATAATATATTCTTTAGTCTCCTATCTTATCTCTTGCCCTTCATTTTGTGAAGCCATTCATTTTATGAAGTAAATTTTATATACACTTTGGCCATCCTGCACTGTGTAATGGCCAGTGTCTTTCTTAAATTGTGCTGCCTAGATTACTCTGGAAGTGTCTACCAGCTCTGAGTGGACTCTGCATCCTGGTTGGTACTCTCCACTTCTATTAAGACCACTAAAATTACACTCTGTATTCAATATTAATAAAATGAAAGTATAGTGTGCCTTTTAATAAAATGCTTCACTGAAATAAAAATGATAGGATTTATTGCTTCTCTACTAGCAAGCAAACTAATTGAAAGATTATCACATATTTCTTAAATCATCAAGTCTTTCAATATATTTTAAATTATATTTTGGTACTATAATCTTTATTTCCATATTGGAAAAGTTAATGTGCTTACCAATCTAAAATGTTATATAATTGGCCATAGACATCTGCTAAACTTGGAAAAGAAGGAGAAAAAGAGCCATTATTTGAAAAATGATGATAATGCAATCAAAACTACAATCCACAATATGACTTCATGTTTTCAGGAACTTGTTACACTATTAAAAATTTTTATAATATTGTCTGAAACAATGTTAAATATTATCTGATACTGACAAAGAATTCTAAGAAAAAACTCTATTAATTATTTTATCATTAAAAATTAAACTACTAGATTTGCCAAAATTTAGGTACAATTCTTCAACTGAGAGTATTTTTTATTGACAATTTTACTTTTCTAGGGCTACCTTCTCTTATTTTTGAAGCTGTGCAGTAGATACTTCAGACAGTGTGGTAGTTCAGTTAACAATGTAAAATTAATCTTTACTTCAGAGATGGTACCTTTCAAAAAAAGTCTCCATTTAAAATTTCAGTTCAATTCTGGAGCTAGTACTTATTTGATAACTAAGTTTTTTTTTAGAAAAAAATCAAACTCTAAAGCTGCGTTCTCTTCGATAGTTGCAATCATCAAATGCAAGTTTGCTTAAGCAATTTGTTTAATGTTCCATACTAAGTTATTAGACAGAGCTATGAAAGCTAAATTAAATGGGCATCAAATTCCTCTGTGAGTTGCATGTGACCACATTGTGCAAGAGGATAATAGGTCAGAAGTAATTTTCAATACTCAATGAAAATGACAGGTGTTTGGCTATAGATAGTGAAAGTAGGGCCTAGAGTTTCAGATCATAGTCTCAGATTCTTAGTTGGAAGGAGACTTTAAACAGTCTTTAACTCAATCACCCATTTGAATATTGCATCCATGACCTTCATCCTTGGTTTGAACACCTATTTGTTCTGAGGGCAGCCCAATGCTTCTTTGAATGTTCTTTCATTGGGAAACATTTATGTTCATTTAAAAATCGAGAGCCTCCAAGCTGATGGAGAAAAGCAGGATATAAACTAATTTAGGAATGTAACAGCGAAGGGTTTCCTCCAGAATAGTTTCAGCTGAATTGGAGTAGTTTGTATATCAACTGGTAAATAATATTCAATCATGTGGAAAGTTACTCTAGAAATCCAAGGGAAACGTTGCTCTGTAACTTCTACCTCAAATTCTCCATTTCTCTTATATTGCCAGGATTACCAATAAGTAGGGAAATCTACACTTAAACCTGTGAATTGGGTCCAGGAGGCTAGTGGGGAAACCCAAGTGGCACAGTTTATGTAGAATCACAAGACTTGAATTTCTGGTTTTAATTCTGTCACAAAGTAGTTACTGTATTTCTGTGATTCTCATACATAAAGGAAAAATAATTATACCTATAAAGAAATATAGGAAATAATACAGAAATATTGTGAGAAATGAAGGAACTAACACAAAATATAGAGAAACTTAAACAATTGGTCTTTTCTTATTAGACCTTTAAATTTAGCTGCAATGCAATTTGGAGCTCTAATGCCTTAATGGTAAGTAAGTCTTAGCTAATGCATGTTTATAAATTGTATAAAATTCACATTAAGGAAATCATATCAATACAAAACAAACTTTTAAATGTACAGATTCTGTCCCTATTACCAGTTACTTTAAACAACTCAAGAGCCCAGGCAAAAATTGAAGATGATAGCTTTATGATATTAAATATAATGATAATAAAAATAACAGCTGCCATCTACTGAAAGTTATGTGCTAACTGCTGCTCTAAATGTTTTACGTATACATTCTCTTTTATGTTGTAATGGCTGGGGACTAGCTAATCCAGGACTCAGTCTTTCTTCCTTATCTATCTTCCCTTGACCAATAAAAAATCCATTGATTTATATTTGATTAAACATTAAAAATACATTTAGTCTTATTTCTGAAGATGAGGATCTTCATCCTCCATGACTATTCTCTGCTGCCTCAAGCACCATAATCTGGTTTGTCATCATATAGTTAGAAATGACATTCCTAAGCAATCTCTGCTTGCACTTGAATTAGGAGGATAAGAATTATCAGATTTTGATTTAGAATTATTCTTTCAGTTTATGATGAAATTGTAAAAAAACATGTAACTCATATTCTTACCATATTTGCTTTCAAGTATTAAAAATTTTAGATATGAACACAATATTGGCATCCATTGACTCACTCACATGATAATAGAACACCTATTTTTCTAAATACTGTTTGAGTTGTAAGGGATAAAACAGTGAATGACTTGTCTTTTTATCAAACTTGCTCTGATAAACTATTTTTGAAGGCTACCAAAACAGCAACAAAAATAACAAACCTTCCTGCCTTCTCTCACTATATTTACATATTTTCTTCCCTCACAAATTCCTTTCTCTTTTTCGTTACGGATTTACTTAGCAACTTCACAAGTAATCTCCACATCATCATTTGGTGATTAATATTTTTAAAATCGGCAGTGTTAAACTTCTGCAGATAACAGAATCAATGCTTGCTGTACTGAGATAGAATTTTTAGTACTATTGCAAATTGCCCAATTTTATATGCTATTTACTATCTTTAGTTTTTTGGAAAAAAAGGTGACTCTTCATCTTATAGGAGTTTGTAATTTGTTTCATGATATAAGTTTAGACAAACCCTATTCCTACTTTTTGTACAAGATATCAATCCATAACAAGGATGCCCTCTTAAATGTTTATTTTGGGGAGTAGATTAAAGTTAAAAAACAAGCATGAACTCCTGATTTTTTATGTCTTTAAGAAAGAACAATAGAGTTTATGAATTCTAATACCTTCTTGTATAACTTTGACTATAGTACCACAAAGGTGAACTACTCAAACTTAAAACTTTTACTGTGAATTCCCCTGGTCCAAATCATAAACCCTTCAGTATAAACAATATGCCTTACTTAAGCCAACCAAATGTTCTATCCATATAACATGTATGTTTGGAATATCTTTTCATTTCCTAGATGGAGTCTTCATTGTCTTGTGACCACTTTATGGTCTCTTTCCTGGTATTTTACTTTAGTCTTATTTCACTCCAGTTTATCCCAACACATAAATTTTACTGGTATTTCAGGATGTACCCAATGGCATTTCCACAAGAACTCATCCCTTACCACTCCCAATGACACTTCTTTCTCTGAACTAAGAGTTTTGTATTTACAGTTTGACACTAAATCATGGACTATCTCATTTTGTTGGAGATTTGATCAATGTGTATATTCTGCCTTCCTAGTGCAGTAGGAAGCTCTTTCTGGACAGTAGATAAGTCTTATGAGCTCTGTCCATAGTGTTACAGTAACAGTTTTGCATCTTGTGAAGTCTCTTTTAAAATTAGACCCCTTAAAGCATTAACATGGTGATAAGCACCCAATACATGCTCACGAGCCTCAAACTGAAAGACTGCAATCCCAAGATCTTCTTAATGATCAGAGAGAAAAGCTGCTTGGAGAGGGCCAATATGCCAAAGTCTCAAGGAAGTTTTTAATATGAAAACCTTGTTATTTCTCTAGTCAATATAGGCTACTTCAATGCAGTAGTCAAAGTAAGGTACTTACTAAGGCAAACTTTTTGTTGAGAAACATCTGCTCTACCAAAGATGACTCATTATGGAAGAGGTGGGGCTGCATGTGACTCCACATGTGCGGAAACCACCAGAATTCATCCACAGACCCCAACAGACAGTCATCTCCTTCATCTTCCTCTTGAGTTCCTGCAGGGGAAAATTATTATTCAGTTAATTGAGATTACATCTGTCTATCTATCTATCTGTCTATTATCATCATCATCATCTATCTGTCTATATTGAAATATGTACATATCATACATGCTATGATATCATATGTGGTATTTATAAGACACCATTTATATTATCTTACATATAGTTGAGCTTTTGAACATAAAATGAAGCAAAGGAAAATCTGTTAGGGAGCAACCAGAGAAAGGACAAACATTCTAAAAATGTTCAACATGGATATAAACATCATTGTGGAGATGGAAATATGTAACCATTCCCAGGAACATCAGCACTCTTAACTTTTAGCATCTTTGTACAATTTGTAGTTTGGAGAGAATGGGGGCAAGTAGCAAATGTATTCATGAGAATATGCCTGCCAAAAGGAGTGTGAGAGTCTCAGTAGTAAATCATTTTGACATGGTTGTATGTGCAGTCACAACAAAATAATTTCATGATTCACTTGTGTCCCTCAGCACACGATATCATTTAAGTCAGTTATTTGTTGCAGTTTTCACACTGAAAATAGGCAGAAGTCTCTTGGCATTTCCCAGTAGTCAATTCATTCCTGACTTCCACCTCCCCAGCGATGAGATTGTGATAAAGTGATCTGAAATTCACTAGTTTATGAAAAGTCTCCCATGCTTCTGCTCCTAAGCTTGATTCCTTGTCATATATAACTCCTATCCTTCCCTGCATCTATCCACTAATTTCTCCTTCATTCATTTTCTAAATAGACTTTGTTCAGAGTTTATCATGACAGAACAACTGATCTCAGGGTTCTTTAGGAAGATAGCTCAAGTATGTGTTACCCTTTTTTGACTATCACAATGAAATCTGCAATAAAAACATTTATGCATTGGAATCATCCGGGAGGTAGGAAAATGATGTCTGCCTTCTGTCAGATTTATCTTAATTCATAGTAGGCATAATTTATGTCTTTCCTTTTTTCTTAATAGCTCTAATTAATCTGATTTTCTTTAATTCTACTTCAGGGATGTTTGAAATCAGAATTATTATCTTGTGAACAAATGTCTGTTGCTTATTACTTTAAACACTATGATAAAAAAAACAGTTGAAATGCTCATGGTTGGATTGTCCTTGCCTCCTTTGTCAGAACTGGGGGAAGACAGAAAAACCAGAGGTCAAATTCCTTAAGTTGTAAAAAATATACTTAAACCTCATAAATTTATTGCAATGTTTAATTTATTTTATTATATGTATGTTTAAACAACAGTGGTATTTTACCTGCATTATTTCCTTCTGTGGTATTATCTTTAAAACCATTACTGAGATTTCACCTTGGTCAAGAGTTTTTCATCTTTCATTTAATTATTACAACACCTTAAGAAGTAAAGGCCACTACTAACTTCCTTTTATAGGTTAAGGAAATTGGTCTTTAAGGAAATAACTTAGGATAAGTTATTTCATAAGAGCTGAAAGACCTGAATTTCATTTAGATTAAGCAACTTTAAATTCAGTGTCTTTAGCTATCATTTGCTGACCAAATGTAGTCTAGATATAAGTTTGATATTTACTAATTCATTATCACACTGCTCTTTCATGTTGTTAGTTAATCCGTGATGTCATTAAACCTTCCAGACAACTCTTATTTCTTAGTAATTTAGTGAAATACACCAGCCTTACTTACTAGAATCTTTTGCTTTTGGCTTCCCTACTAGAGGACTGCCAATTAAATTGCAAAAGTTCAATTTCTCTTGTGCATAAGAATTGGGTTCTATTGTAAGAACTTTTGTAAATGCCACAATGTACCCCCATCCCATCGCAACAATAAAAAATATCAAAAAATGGGTTCTGATTAGTTTAGTGTTAAAATAGTCTTATTTTTGGTACCTAACTAACTCTCTGACCTGGGGCCCTTCTAAGTTTGTTTTTATATAGAAAACAAGGGAATATTCCTAGTAGTCAATGGAAAGGTATAGGAAATGTATATGAATATGGTTATTGCTCATTAGTAGGGAAGTCTGATTTTTATTTTCATGTACTTCTCACAAAAATGCATTAACTCTTCAAAAGTTAAAATTAATCAAATAAGATAAAGGTTTCTCCTGGAATAAAGTCTTAACTATTGTGACACTACTGCTTTTCTCTGTCCTTAAGAATTAATTTTTAAAAAGGTATTTTTTTAATAGTAAAAAGAATTATTCATTTAGAATGGAAGACCATGTACTTCAATTAAATTTTATAATAACTAATTTGGAAAGACTGACAATTAAATTTTTTATCTCTTCCCACTCAAAAATTATTTTTTTCTAGTCCCAGACAACACCAGCTACAGCTTTCTAGAAGCTTTCATAGTATACAGATACCAAGAACCTTCAAACTTAACCTTAACTTCTCCCTGTGTTCCATTTTCTCTGGCTTATATAGAGAGAGCACTTTTATTGTAAGGCTGTGGGACATACTCAAGTAAAAAAAAAAAAGGTCAAGTCTTTAAGAGATAAACACGAAGGAGAGGGACAGCTGGAGTCATTTTCTAGCATTCAGTGTTTGGCAGGAAGATAACTCAGTTGCCAGGAGTTTTTCCTTGTATTTCTTGGGTGAGCTTGGGTTGTCTTGATTTTGTTCCTATGGTTCTTCCTATAATGACTCTCTGTTATGGTTTGATATGAAATGTCCCCATAGACTCATGTGTTAAAGGCTTGATCCCCAGTTGTGGCATGATTTTGGGAGGTTTTGGAGTAAGAAAGTCACCGGGAGCATGCCAGTGTCATATGTTTGTATTTGTCACAGTGATGAAAAGTCTAACACACCATCTCTCTAACAGTCTAAATATTCTGTTTATTCTTGATCTTGCCCTGATGATTCCTCATCTGCATGTTAGTTTTCTTTTCTTCAAAGAATGTCAAAGAATATAAAATAATCAATAAATAATTATTAAAATAATCAATTGAAAATAGTATATGTTTAGGGCACTCTTTTATTTTATTAAGTTCTTGGGGCTCCCTATCATAAAATTTAGTAGTATGATGGGTTTAACTTTGCTAGAAAGATGATGGAACTTCTACACATAAAGAGGAAGTTCTCATTTCATGTATCTATGCCAAGGTAGTAGAACTTTACTCTAAGTAAAGTTAGAATTACTTTACAATAGCTATCAAATTGTGCTTTCATAATTGAGATTACCATAAGAACAGCAGCTTATTTGATCATTAGACAAAGTTAAATTATGATTATGAGATTCCCAATTGTTAATACTTAAAAATAGAAAAAAATGTATTTTATATAGTAATCTAAGTAATTCAGGGGACTAAGTCTTTTAGAATTTCTTACATTAAGTTACTCTTAAAACAAAAACAAATCAATAACCAAAGACATGTAGTTGTATGACTATATACATTGTATGTATTATACATCAAGTGACATGAATATACTTGAGCCAAGTCTCATGACTCTGTAACTGCCATGGAAACAAACAGAAATTCACTTACTACAGAAATGCAATATTACTTCTATCTAAAAGTGAAATTACTATTAGTTACTAATGTGCATATGAAAATTATATTGATTTTGTATATAGGTAGAATTCTCACCAGGGAAACTTATTAAACCCTTGAAGAAAACCATTAAATAAATATGAAATAATTCATGTCCATATTACAAAATTAAAAATTAAAAAGCATTTGAAGTTATAGAAAACTATTTGATAAACTTGTTTGAGTATATCAGTTTCAAAAATTATTTGCATACTTGTTTAGATTACACATGTACAGATGACATAAAATACAAGAAGTACGAAAGTAATACATGAAAGTAACTCCTTTTCATCTTTGATACTCAATCCCCAAATTATCTTCTTCATTGATACCTGCTAAAACTAGTTCATTATGAATCCTTGCATAGATATCCAGTGTCTGTATTAATAGCTGTGTGACAGTGACCACATTACTTAACCACTCTTAGTTTTATAAACTTTAAAATAAGTTTCCTATAGTTACGTAGATTCCATCCCCTTTTATTTTCATGAAAGTTGTAGCATGTTCTAATCTCAAGAGCTCCTTCTTTATCAGTTACATTTAAGATAATATTTGCTTTTTAATGACTGAAGACTATGTCATTACAGGATATATAACTATATGTAATCTTTCTTTTAACTTCTGAAATATTGCCTGATTCATTCAATACTATTGTATTCAGCTATCCTCAGATAAGATAAAATATATTTGAACAGATTATGTTTTGAAAAGAAAATTTAAAATTATTCTTAATATTTTAGAGTGATTTTTTTCTTTTGCAACACAGCAGGGTCAAATTTCATATGGTGGTCTTGTTCCATGTAGCTACTTACAGTTCAAGGTGATCTTACTACCACTAGCTCATTTGTTCATTAATTCATTTTTAATAGACACTGTTATAATTTCTGCTATTACAATAATAAAGGTTTCATGGGAAATCCATTTTAGTATAAGAAGAGATAATGAAATAATTATAAAACAAACTCCCTTCAACACTCACCCATAATGAAACTCTGAGTAGCCTAGGGAAGGAAGGGAGGGTCCTTAAGATAATAGAGTAGTTACAAAATATTTTATTGCAAGATTCCTCTTGAGAACAAGAATAAATCTATTGAAAGATTTCCCACTAAGTGAAGAATAAGTGCTATTACCATCATCACTTTTATTTAAAATTGACCTGAGGCTAGGCATGGTGGCATAAGCCTCTAATCCCATTACTTGGGAAGCTGAGACAGGAGACTCATGACTTCAGGCCAGCCTGGGCTATATAACCAGACATGTTTCAAAAATAAAATAAAATAAACTTCTCAAGATCTGAGCCAGAGTCAGTGCAATCAGCCACAAAAAGAAACAAAATTCATAAGGTCAGCAAAGGAAAAAAAATGCCAATATTCACAAATTACATGATAGCATAGGTAGAACATGTAAAAGAATGAATAGATAAACTATAGAATTAGTAACTAAATGTAGCAAAGTTACTAGATACAGCATCAATGCACAAAATCAGTTGTATTTTTAAATGCCATCAACAAAAGAGTGGAAAATTAAATAAAAACAATACACCACTATTGTACTAACAAATTAATAAGTGTAACTAAAGAAGACCTAAATATATCCAAGTACTTGAAGATGTAACATTTAAAATGCCGATTTCTACAAATTAATCTATAGGTTTAATGCAATCTAAATCAACATTCTTGCAAAAATTGTTCTCAGATATTGGCAAGCTGATTCTTAAAATTTATATGAAAATGAAATGGCCAAGAATAGTCAAGTCAATCTTGAAGAAGATGAACGAAATTGGAATTATTATTGAAGACATGATATTATTATTAATTATGAAGTTACAGCAAATAAGACATTGTGATGGACACAAATAGATCCAACAAACAGGAAAGGATATCCAGCAAGAGTCCACATGGATATGTTCATCTAATTTGTGATGACACCACAGTGCAGTGGGAAAGGACAGCCTTTCTAATGCTTGGTGCTAACTGGATAGCTTTACGTTAAGGAGAAGGTATCTGATACATACACAAAAAATATTCCAGATGGAACACATATTTATAAATTTTAAGAGGGTAGAAAAATATTTTCATGATCTATGATATGCAAAGATTTCTTAAGCAAGACACAAAAAGTTGACCATAAAGAAAAGAAATAATAAATTGGGCAACATTAAAATGAAATATTTTGTTCAAAAATACCAATAGGAAAAAGAAAAGAAAAGCTAGACAGTGAGAGAAACTATTTGCAACACATATAATTGAGAAAGCATTCATTAAGAATATATAAAGACTTTCTACAAATCAATAATAAAAACCAGCTTGGAGGCTGGGGAAGAGAAGAGGTGGTCAAAACAATGTATACAGGTAAGTAAATGTAAAAACAATAAAATAAAATAAAATAAAAAATAAAAACCAGAAAATAGAAAAAAAGTGCTTTTCAAAAGAGAATCTCCAGAATAACTAAGAAACCTCTGAGAGAAACTCATTTGCTATTCTTCAGAGAAATACACATTAAAACCATCAAATGATATTTCTATATGCCTTCCATAAAGACTAAAATTAAAAAGAAAAACAGGATGAAATAGTGCCAGGTTGTAGAGCCACAGGAGTATCACTCAGACTATTGCGATATAAGTTGGTTAAACCAGTTTGGAAAGCTAGTTGACATTTTCTATTAAAGTTTATCATATGTATGCCATGCTAGCAATTCCACTCCTGGCTGATAACCAATAGAAAAAAGAAAACTTAAGTCCTCTGAAAGGTAGTAGAAAAATGTTTACAATGGCTGTTCAAAAAGCCATTGGAAATCCAACAAACCACACTGGAGTGTAATGGACAAAGAAATGTTAGTATATTCAAACAATGAAATAATACACAGAAATGAAAAATGAAAGAATGACAACATACACATAACAGTATTTATTAAACCAAAATAATGAACAAAAAATATGAGTGCAGGTGGATCCTTTTGCACCTGTCTCAAGTCAGGCAAAACTAACAAGATGTTAGAAGTCAGGATAGTGGTATTCTTTAACAGAAGCCAGCAAGTGTTAATAGGTGCAAGGCGGAGGGATTCAGGAACTGTTCTCTTTCTTGATCTGTTATGAGTTGCACAGCTATGTAGTTTCTGAAAATTCACTGAAGGTCACATTTGTTACTTACGTATTTTATATATGTAGATTATAGTTCAATTAAAAAGGCATTAGATAGTACCATAAACTTTCAAACCATTAACATTTTCTAAAGGTTAAAAATACTAAGTTCAATGGAGTTAAATGACATGAAGAAAAACCAGGGAAGGATGTAAAGAATGTAAGAAAGTATGAGTAAGAGGGTTGTACAATTTTAAATAGAGTGACCAGAGGACTCTTATGAGTACAGTTAATCTTCTTTTCTTACCTGTATGGTAAAATTTCCCTGAAAATCCCAGGTTGAATGTAAAATTTGTGATTTGTGCACGCAGAAGATTCTGAGTATCAAGCAGGGCCTGAAATACAGAATTAAAAAAAAATATTTATCAGACTGAGAATGGTATCAGGTAGTTTTAAAGACATCTTCCTTTTTTCATTCAGAGAATAGAACAGTTCTATACATGAGAGAATTAAATGATGGAAAATAGTTTATCACTTTAAGATTGAGGCATAATTCTGAGATTACATAAAACTCATACATATATTTGTCTTTTAGCTTGCAATAAATCAGCAAAAAGTATCATCAGCTGGAAAAGGGAAGTTAAATGAAACGTTTAATCTGTGTATATCAAAGGAATTTGTATCTAGTACCTAAGATATTATCCCTTTCCTCCATCCCTCCCTCTTTTCCTCCCTCCCTTCCTTCCTTCCATTTTGTGGTACTGTGGTTTGACTCAGGATCTCACGCTAATTAGGCAAGCATGCTACTACCTGAGACACGCACCCAATCATTATGTTTTAGTTTGTTTTTCAAATAGGGTCTTGTGATAACTTTCACAGTTCTAGATTACAGGCCTTTGACACCATGCCTGTCTAATGGTTAATCTTGTTAACCTTACTGCATTGAGAATCCCCTAACTGATTATAAAGCATACCCTTGGGTTTGTCTGTGAGGTGTTTCCAGAGAGAATTAACAAAGAGGAGAAGACACTCCCCAGATTGTGGACAGTATCACTCAATAGGCTGGAAGCTGGGATGCAATAAAAAAAGGAGAAAGGCAGCTAGCACAAGTAGTTTGTCTCTCTCTTCCTCCTCTCCCTTCTGGATGCCATGATGTGAGATGCTCAGCTCTATCATTCCCTCCCTAACATGATGGACTGAAACCTTTGAAACTGTGAACCAAAATAAATAATTCCTCTCTTTAAGTTGTTTATGTCAGATGTTTTGTCACAGTGACCAAAACCAAACAATACCCTACTGTTTTCAAGTAAAACTATTTTGAAGCAAGGTTTTGTTACATCCTATAAAATATTTACTGGGCTATGAGTATTCAATGGACTATTTTTTATTTCTCTCCTTTTCTTCTTCTCATTTAAATTCCAATTCTTATGTTCTCTCTTCCTCCCTCCCTCCCTCCATTTCTCTCTCTCTCTCTCTCTCTCTCTCTCTCTCACACACACACACACACACACTCACACACACACACTCACACATACAGTAAGCAAAAAGTAGCACTGCTAGTTTTGTAAAGAATCTTGGTTTACACAGGAGGAAACTGAGATGAAATAACTTGCTCATTTTCATTGATAAAATTAGCGATACATACTAGATTAAAGGTATAAAGCTGAATTGGGTCCCATCCTAGATCACTGCCCTTTTTCATTAGTACATCTCAGCCACAACTAAATCTTGTTCTCTTGATAGTAGAACTGACACCTGGGAGCCCTTGTGTTATCATGTTCACATTCTCAAATTTTGGGGAGATAAACAGCATTGTATTCGGTGTCCACTTGATGGCTGTTTGCCTTATCTGAATGCAAGTGATTCTCCCTTTTGTGCATAAGCAGAGGAAGAGGACTCCTGAATCTCAAATTTAAATTCACCTGACCATTTGTCGATTTTTGAAATTTAGGCATATATTTCTTTTTTTCTAGTACTTTTTTGTTTACATAAGCAAACTCTTTGGTGTATATGATTGACCCATGTAATATGTGGGTCCTGAAGGCCTTAAAAAATGGAAGGCAGGCCTTTTGCTGGGTTCTTCACACTTAACTACAGGACCAAAAGGATTAACTGATGGGTTGGCAGTGCCAGTGGAGACAGGTTAGTCTTGTCCTTCAGGCATTGATTGGGCAGGTAAAGGAGAGTTGACCAGCTGAGCATAATGAAGTGAAGAAGGGGACTTCTACGTGGTAAGATAGAACTTGCAGAGTGCAGGAAGGGGTGCTAGCTGTGTGTTAAGGTGTGAGAATTTCCCTTTATGTCCTTGTAGAAGGTGTATCAGGTAAGGTCTCTTGGACTTAGAGTACAGGATAGGCGTGGGAGTCAGATTTCTCAACTGGAATTCTGGATCTAACCATATTCAGCTTTGAGCATATTGTTAAACTTTCCAAGCCTCAGCCTTATCATTTGTAAAGTAAGAATAGTAATTATTACCTCAAAGCTCTCTTGTGAGGATCAGTGAGATAATGAATTTATGCCAAGTTATAGTATGTGTTCAACAATTATTAAATGCTGCTCTTCTACTACTTCTGCTATGTGGCTGTTACTATTTTAAGTGATGTGGGGCAGTTCATGTTACCTATCTGAACTTTTTCCTTCATTTGTACAATGGGAAAAAAAGAAATATAAGCTCTAAGGGGAAGGGAAGATAGGAAGATTCAGATTGTGGCCCACTTTATTGTTTCTTTTCTTATGGTCCACTTTTTGTGTCTTGCTTAAGAAATCTTTGCATATCACAGATCATGAAAATATTTTTCTACTCTCTTAAAATTTATAAGTATGTGTTGCATCTGGAATATTTTTTGTGCTGTATCAGATATCTTCTCCTTAACATAAAGATATCCAGTTAGCACCAAGCATTAGAAAGGCTGTCCTTTCCCATTGCACTGTGGTGTCATCACAAATTAGATGAACATATCCATGTGGACTCTTGCTGCATTCTCTTTCCTGTTTGTTGGATTTATTTGTGTCTACCACAATGTCTTCTTTGCTGTAATTTGCAATTAATAATATCATGTCTTCAACAATTACTCCCCCGATTTTGTTTATCTTCTTCAAGATTGGTTTGACTGTTCTTGGCCATTTGCATTTTCTTATTAATTTGAGAATCAGTTTACCTATATCTGGAAGATTACAGGCATGAGACGCTGCTCCTGGCTATACTTCTCATATTTAAATTGTTTTTATAAGCCAGGTTTTGGGAATGTCTATGACAAAACATAGTGTGCTTATTACTGACCTATCCTTGCAAGAAACATAAGCATCCAGCATTAGTCTCATCTTATATCCTTTTCACCAAACTCTTCATTACCAGAATAATTTCACTCAGCTTTATTCTATTTTAAATTGAAATAATGTACTCATTATAATGTTCCCAAAATAGTGTAAAATGATATAAAATGATTCTTTATTCTCTATATGCAATATGTCTAAAATGAAGTGATAATATTTAAAACTTTAATCGCAGTAAACTAAATCAACCCTGTAATACCTCATTCAAACATTGTTTAGGGCCACCAAACCCTCTGACTTGTGGACCAAGGAGGAAGTGAGCCGTTGTCTCACTAAACAGTCACCAGTTACCAGTCTCCTCACACACCAGCCCAGGAACCCTGACACAGATGCTCACTTTCAAAAGTGGTTTAACTATTGAAAAATGGTGATTTTATTTTTAAGTGTTCCAATATATAGTATATATTCAGGATGGTAGTGTATATTTACAATTTCATGTGCCAGTGATTATTTTAAAAATAACACAATTTTCTAAGTAAGATAATTAAGTTGATATACATAAGGATATTAATATTATGAGTGTCATTCTTATTTTTCCAGTAATTAAGTAAACTTATGTGCGTGCATATGTACATAGGTATAGGTAAATTAGAGCCATAAAATAAAAATTAGAGTATACCAATTAGGATTAAAAGTAGGTTTAAATTTTTCATTTCACAGTGTATTATGACCTTTTGCCTATCATACTAATCTTCCAAACTAAATTTTCTAATGGATGCAGAATATCAGTTACTCAGATGGGTGTACTATAACTCACTTAACCGTTTTATTTTATTGTTGTACATTTAAGTTGTTTACTTTTTTTGGCATATATTCCTACTGCTTTGTGTGTCAGTGTATATATAGTAATAAGGCAGCCATGTACATAGCACAAAATAATTTTGTTTATTCTTCAACAAACAAAACCACTTTCAGCAAGTCTGAAAATGCTTATCAAGGAATTAATAAGGAACATAATGTCCAATAAAAATAGATGAGAATTGCATTTTGAGTGTAACTCAGCACAAAAACCTTCAAAATTATTTTTTTCAAATTTGCATCTAAGCTATTACCTTAGTTTTCAAGTCCTCAGACTGAAAAGCCGAGAATATTTGCAAGCATTAAAAAATCTAGTTAAAAGCAAAAATCTAATTTAAAGAAATCAAGCTCCATGAATTGAGCAAAATGGTAGCTTTTATATAACTTTGGATGTTATCCAACTTCCTTTATAGACTGAATACATCAAACAGAGTAAATCAGAGACAAAAACTAAAATTAAACATAATTATAAAATTTTATATGGCTATGTTAGTATTCATTACATGTGTGATGTTCTTTGGGGGAATATCTGCTAATTTTTGTTTCTCATTTATGCTTTCTAGATTGCATTTTGACCTTTTTTATCATTTGTAAATGAACAAACTAGGTTGGTGAATCAAATTAAGGATGGAGAAGTTTTAGTGTTGGGTGTAGATTTTTAGCAACAGAAAAAACACTATATTTAAGCACAGAATTTTTAGAGTTAAGATTTTCCAATCAATCATATACTACTAGTATATCCTAACTATATGTATCTATATCTGTCAGAGTAAATGAAAGCAATCAGGAAGTTAATTATAAACTCATTGTAATGGTTGGTTTTAATTGTCAACTTTATTGGATTTAGAAATACCTAGGATGTGGGTCAGGCATACCTCTGGGTGTGTCTGTGAGGACATTTCCAAAAAGGATTAACTGAGGTAGGAAAAAACCACCCTGAATGTGAATGGTAGTAACCCAGGGTCTGGAACTAAAGGAGGAAAATGGAGAAAGCCAGTCCAGTGCTAGCATTGCCTTTTCTCTGCTTCCTGGCCACGATGATGTGAGTTGCTCTGCTTTGCCAGGCTTTCCCCACCATGCTGGACTGAACCCTCTGAAACCTTCAGCCACAATAATTCTTAACTCCCTTCAATCGTTTGTCAGGTATTTCAGCAATGCAAAGTACTAGCACACCCCTATACCTTTCTACCTTTCTCTCTCTCTTACACACACATACACACACACACTTGTGTACATGCAGGCATCAAGAATACTCAATATTCAGTGTAACTGATATTATTCCCATTTCAGACATGACAGACATGACTCAAATAATTTAAGTGACTTCTCCTTCGTTGCAAAGCTGGTTAAATAGTGAAGAACTGATTTACATAAGGATTTTGGATTTCAAAAGTCACTGCTTCTGTTGTCCATAAAAACAAGAATGCTAACACTGAGTGTTGTTACCACTGATATACAGTAATATAAGGTAATATAATCCTTTAGAAGGGCATAGGATTGTATTGTGAGTTTCATTTTCAATAACTGGTTATCACTTTTAGTTTCCAAAACCTAAAAGTACAGGAGGAATCGGTTGGTCATACAATACTTAGGTTTTAAGATTCTCAAGAGAACCAGGACCAGTAAGAGATTTTATTAGCAAATGTGGTTACGTAGGCATGCTAGAGAACCATGAAGGCTGGTGGTATAATTTGCTTCTAGTTTGAAGATCTGAGAATTGGGATCTGATGCTAAAAGCTTGAGAATAAGGAGTGCTGTGTCTAAGGATAGGAAAGGATGAATGTCTCAGCTCAAGCAGAGAATGAATTTGTTTTTCTATTTTTTTTTGTCCTATTCAGGCCTTCAATGCATTGGGCAGTACCCCTCACACTGGGGAGGCCCATATAATTTATTCAGTTCACCATTTCAAAAGCTTGTTTCTTCCAGAAACACCCTCACAGGCATACCTAGAAGTCATGTTTACCATATGTGTGGCTATCCCTTAGCCCAGTCAAGTCCACACATAAAATTAACCATCACATCAACCAAATTAGAAATGTTTACCCCTCTAGATTAAAGAACACTCATTCAGTGAACCATTTGTATAGTTGGGGCACAGGATGCTGAAGAACTATGAAGTGCTCTAATGGTCCTACATTTGGTCTCTTTCTAATCACATAAGAACTGGGAAAACACTGTGTATTAAAGACTTATTCCTAGGCAAGGAAAACATTGAAATACACTGAAAACAGTTAACTAGGCTTAATGTTAGAAGAGAGTATCACACACAGCCGGAGGAATGATACCTTTAGAGAAAAATGGAAAATCATAAGCAATAAGGCCAGGATCAACTACTATTCCCCTCTCCACACACAAATAACATCAGCATCGACATCAGTAAGAAATGCAGGGAAGATAATTACTGGGAAACGTAATAGTCACTTTCCGCAATAACGTTTAGACTCTAGTCAGGAAACCTATACACAGCACTGCTCTACCTAACTTACAACATTCCTACTGTTAAAACAATCCCTCAGCTCCAAACTATCCATATTCTTATGTAATGCCTACACACTGAAAGGGGAAATCTGCTTAAAATATAAGAACCAAATGTGAGAATATGCTGTCTATGTCTTCCATGGGCTTTCTCCTCAGAATTTGCTAATTGTAAGAGATGTTTTAGGGATTGTCTTTCCTATCAAGTTGCTACTGGCCAAGGCCACCATCTGCTGAGGGCCAAGTCCTTGAACATGACCTCACCAACATGGCACGATGAATGAGTAGCAGATTTAGAATAAGAGTGGCTTAGGATTCTGACTTTGCCATTTGACAACTGTGTAAGCTTGGATGAGCTACTGGCTCTTTCCAGATCACAGTTCCCTTCTGAATAGCAGGTCTGGTGTGATGATCAACTGACAAAGCGGTTATGGCCCCCAAACCCTTCCTAGCATGTAGAAACTGAGTTGTAGCTCTATGAGTGAAACCTTTTTCACTTTCTTCTACCAACCTTAAAAATTTTTATCCTGTCACAAAATTCCATTTCCTATTTCTTCCTATTTGTTACCCATGTGAAAAATAAGACAAAGGTCTAAAATTTTAAATTATATATTTCAGACTGATCCTTAGTACTTTTAGGATTGTTTAATCAGCACTACAGAGGAATGTTATCTATCAGCTATCTATATAACCTTCATGGGCTTTGTATTTCTTTCTACATGATAGTAGGGAATTCAAATTGCACCCAATGTTCATTCATTTCTGTTTGAACTGTATCAGCAGAATAAGGACAAATGTTTGTGTGAAAGCTAAGGAGAAAAGATTTACATAGTACTCTCAAATTATTTTTATTGCGTACTTTAAATGGTCCACAGTATAAATTATGCATAAACTTTAAATTACATAGTAAGGGATGATTCTCCTAAAACATTTGTTGAAGCAAAATTGGCAGATAATGATATGTGAGAAGGAAACAGAAAATTATTAAGTGCTAGTCTCACTAAGTGAGAATGGTTGTGCATATTTTATTTAGATTATGGTTGATATGCTTAAATAGTCCAAATACTAACTTACTTTTAAAAGAAGAAGTAAGTGTAAAAAGTAGGTCACAATTCCTTACAATATAATATCTTTGGGAAACCTTTATCTATGTCTTGTTCATTTAGTTATACAGAAAAGGGATTTTGTATGTTATCATTTAAATAATTTTAGTATCTTAATACTTTAAAATACTTGCTTTTTGGCAGCAAAGCAAAAAAAGAAGTGAAGTGTAGGATTTCACAAGACAGGACAGAGGCAACTCAATCCACTTACTATTCTAGGGCAAATTTCTTTTAGTACTTGCACAGGTATTTTGGAAATCCCTTTAGCAGCATATTTATTCTGCTCAAGAAGATAAAATGCTAAATACCTGTGAGCACACACACATTGACAATGACCCCTAGATATCCCCTCCAAAAGAGTTGTGTGATATGTGAAAAGAAAAGTGAGTTTGGAGCCTCAGTGTGAACTCCAAGAGGTAGCAATTGTCTATCCTGTTCACTGCTGCATTCCCACAGCCCAGCCTGATGTCATGAGCAAACCAGGGTGAGTATTTGCTGAATAAGGACATGAAAGAATTTCTGATTGATTGATCATGTGGTGAAATCATAAATATTGAAAATGATTACATTATTTATTTTGAATATTATTTTACTATTTCATTTTCATAAAATGCTTTGAGTCTTGATAAAATTTGAACATTTGAAATTAAAAAAATCATAAAACATTTAATTTCAAATTATTCTGTGAAGACATGACCTATTTCAGTGCCTCTCAAACTTCTATGTAAATAAAATACAAATCCCTGGATTCCAACCCAGGATATTGAGCAATGTTGCTGAAGCAAGACCAAAGCATTATGGGAGATATCAATATCAGTGACCTCATGCCATGCTCTAAGAATCAGAATTCTATTCCTTGATTTTGATAATTCAAGATAGTTTATAATTTACTTATAGTCTTGCCGTTTCCTTTAGAGTAAATCTTTTATCATAATTCTTACTGTACAGCATGCATGAGATGATTTCATGAGCTGTATAAGAAGTTGGTACTGTGAATTCTCAAATTGGAAATCACATAGAAGAATGAATACATGAGGAACATCAAACTTTATTTGGGCTCCTAGAAACTGTGTTTGCTCAAAAGTACTCTGTGATTTTTAATTTTAT
Source organism: Castor canadensis (assembly GCF_047511655.1). Taxonomy (NCBI): domain Eukaryota; kingdom Metazoa; phylum Chordata; class Mammalia; order Rodentia; family Castoridae; genus Castor; species Castor canadensis. The sequence goes on along the minus strand of NC_133394.1, from coordinate 50,657,018 downwards.
GTGTTAATTTGGATGAGGCATGGTGTCTGAGGGGGGTTTGTATAGAACAGTAGTAATATTAGAACTGATAAACTGAGTAATGCCTGTTGCCCTCTATAATGTGAGTGGGACTTGTGCATCAGTTGAAGGACTGCACAGAGTAAAACACAGGTAAGAGGAATTCTTCCTCCCTTTCTACCTTGAGTTGGGACACCAGTATTTTTCTACCTTTGAATTCAAACTGAAACATAAATTCTTTTTTTTTCCTTTGATGGAACTGGGGCTTGAACTCAGGGCTTCACACTTGCAAAGTAGGCACTCCTACTGCTTGAGCTGCACCTCCAGTCCATTTTGCTCTGGTTATTTTGGAGACTGGTTCTCATTAACTATTTGCCTGGGCTGGCCTAGAAGCATGATCCTCCCAATGTCAGTTTCCCAATTAGTGAGGCTTACAGTTGTGAGACACAGGTGCCCAGCTCTGAAACATACACCAAGCCTTCTGGCCTTTAGACTGAAACACACTAGTAAGCCTGGTTCTCAGGCTTTCAAAGTTGGTTCTCCTGGGTGTATAACTTGTGATTGCATATCTTGAGCCTTCTCAGCTTCTATAATCACATAAGCCAATTCCTTAAATCTATCTATCTATCTATACTATTGACTGATCAATCAATCATAACTGTGATGGAGAATGTATTAATAGGGCTTTTCCAGTAAAATTGAACCAATAGGAAGTTATCTACTTCTATCTCTTTCCAAACCCTGTGTCTATCACTGCTGGAGTAGTTTGAGTTAGAAATTATACAGTATAGCATTCTAGCCTCTAAAGTTTCACTTTATATCTTTGTTCACTTTATTTTTTTCTCTGTTTATTTTTTAGTTTAATTTAGAAAATATGAATGTCCCTTGCAGATGGGTAGCAGCAATCTGCTAATCAGTTTATCACTTTGGGTTAAGTATGGTAACTTAGAGTCAACAGCTTTAACCTAGGGAAGATAAGGTGTGAGGAAGCAAGTGCTTATAGAGTATAAAGGTACTTTAAGAATCATATGTTATAGGACTGTAAAATGATCTAGCCACTGTAGAAATACTGTGGTTCCTCAGAAAGTTAATCAGAATTACCACATGACTCAGCAGTTATCCTATGGAATATACCCAAAAGAATTGAAAAGAGGGTTCAGACATATACCTACAAACATGTTCATTGTAGCACAATTTATGATACTCAAAGGTGGAAATACTCAAAATGTCTACCTGATGGATAAACAGGTAGACAAATTGTGGTGTATGCATACAATAGATAGTATTCAACCATAAAAAGAAATGGTTACACGTTACACGTAACATGCTACAAATGGATGAATCTCAAAAACATTATGCTCAGTGAAAGAAATCACACATAAGAGGTCACATGTTATATGAATCATTTATATGAAATATACAGAATATGTAAATTCATAGAAACAGACAATAGACTGGTGTTTTCCTAGGCAGGGGAAAATTAGGTACAGATACTTAATGGATATGGGGTTCCTTATGGGGAGATGAGAATGTCTGGACTAGACAGAGGTGGTGGTTGTATACTGCATGCACATGCCAAATGACACTGATTTCTTTTTAATGTAAATGAATTTCACCTCAATAAACAAAAAAAATATAGTGTACAAATGTGAGTATTGCTATCCTTGCTTTTTCCTGAGTTTTAAAGGCTATTTTATGAATTATATGACAAAATTATTTGCAGTAGATGCCCTTTACCCTTTATACCAACTTTAACAAAAGCTTTCAAGATGGTGTCAAGGTCAAACACATCATGAACTCTTTGGAAATAGAACTGGTCTTCACAAGTCCATACATAGTTTGGGCTGTGTCTTAGGCCTTTTATAATTCTTCTTCCTTTTGGCTTGGTTGTGGACATACTTGCCTCCATGTGATTCCTGGAACATTCCAAGTTTGCTCTAGGCCTTTAGCTTTTCTGTTTCCTCTTAAAAGATGAGCTTCCTTTCTCCACATATGCATGTGGTTTACTCACTTACTCTTTTAGGTCTTTGCTTAAACATAATCTCAGTAAGGCTTACCTTGACCACATTCTTTTCCTTTTATTTTTCATTTTTAAAGAAACATTTCCTCAACTTTATAAATTGGCAAATAAAATTATATATATTCACAGAGTACAAGGTCATGTTTTGAAAGATGTATATGCTGTGAAATGGATGAATCAAGCCAATTAACATATCTATCACTTCAGATATTGATTTTTTTTGTGAACATCTTCTTTTAAATAGATGCCCAGCCTATCACTCTTTATCTTTTTCCCTGCTTTATTTAATTCTTCATAGTTTATTACTCTTACTGTTACTATTGACATACATGTACTCCTTGACTTATGATGGGGTTTTACGTGAAGACAAGTCATGTGATAACATCATTAGAGATTCAGTGAGGCAGCTTCAAGACAAAGATTGACAGCTATATTGAGAAGACTGGGATGGTCAGGGAAGGGTCCTACCCAGAGTCTCAGAGGAAGTAAGTCAGGGCTGAAATCGTGACTTTGGACTTCCATACTTCAGATCCACAAGACAATGAATTTCTGTTTATTATATGCCTCCCAGTTTGCAGCATTTTGTTATGGCAGCCTTAGAAAACTAACATGGTGTTCATGAGTCATCTTATCAAATTAGTATCCCTTAATCAATTTATCAAAAATAGATCTCCCACATCATGTCCTGTTACTTGAAATACTCTCAACACTACATTTTTTTCACATTAAAAAAAAGAACATTTATGTTAGCTTACAATTAGGAAAAAACCATCTACCACAAAGTCTATCTTGAGATAAAGTATTGAATGCCTCATCTAATTTATTAATATTATACTGAAAGTGAAAAAAGAATGGTTGCATGTGTATACTTTCACACCATTTTTAAGTCAAAGCCATCAGCCAAATCATCATAAGTTAGAGATTATCTGTATTCATACTGTTCATTTAGCACTCCTCATTAGCACAATTCAGTTGGCTTCCCATGGCACAATTCAATGGCTTCTGTCTGGATTTGCATTGCCTAGAGTAGTGTTCAGCACATAACATCTAGGGGTGAGGTGTTTAGGAGGTGAGTAAGCCATGAGAGCAGAGATCTCATGGATAGAATTAGGGTCCTTATAAAAGTTCCATTTTTGAAGCAGAGAGACTGGCCCTCACTTGACACCAAATGTGTAGAGACCTTGATCTTGGACTTTCCAGGTTCTAGAACTGGGAGGAAAAAAAATTCTCTTATTTATAAGTTGCCCAGTGTCTGATATTTTATTATAGCAGCACAAATGAACTAAGACAAATTTATTCTTTAAGAAAGATTTCATGCTCTCACTTGGAGTCACTTTATTTTTCATATAGTTTTTTTCTTTTCTTTCCCACTGTGCAACCCCCTTCAGTGCCAACAGACTACAGGCAGAGGCCAGGCAATGGTTTGGAACCATAGCTTGCTCTGGCATGGAACAATATGAGAGGGCCAGGATTTTTCATATAGTTTTAATACAGCTTTGTGATCTGGTTTGTAAGGATATATCAAGTTAACAAGTATTGATTAGAAGTCCGTAGAAACTGACTGAGAGGAGAGGTACTAAAGAACCTAATGGAAGAATTAGGCAGAAAAAGTGTGAATTGCCACAAAATTAAATACATATGCAAATTAGAGTGGTGGCAACTGTCTCCCTCAACTCTACAGCCTCTGAAGTATCTCTGCATCATACTTTAATCATTGCTGTTCAATAACAATGAACATGTTAAAGCTGATGAGGTAAGTTGTGCTACAGAATTAACAAATCAATTTATTAATAGTTCAACTTACATTTATTGAGTGTATTCTACATGTCATATCTTGTGTTTTGTTGCTGAAATAATCAGATTAGACACATTGCTCAGTGATGGGCTATTTTGAGAGAAAATGAGATAATATCTGGGAAAAGTCTTTCTACATTTTAAAGCACTAAGCAAATGTCTAGTCTTAAAATAAGTTTTCAGGAAAATGGTTCAAATTGCTAAAGTCAAATGCCAATCTTGAATGAATTATAGACAACTGAAGCAATTCTCGGTACCAATTCATTCTTTTCACTTAGCTCCAGTCCACAGGCCTTCTTTTTGTTAGAGAAACACAGCAAGGTCATTCCTGCTTCTAGGCCTCTGTTCTTCCTATTCTTTCTCCCTGCCTTTAAATCCCTTCCTCATATTATCACATTTTAATCACATTTCTTTTATGAGAAAACTCAAATAGTATTATGTCAGGGAGGTTTTTCCTGAAAAATTTAAAATACTCTTTTAAAACTTGGCACCAATATTTCTCTAGCCTCTGAGGCCCAGACTTCTGTAATTAATTAGTTAAGGTGGTACTGGAGTTTGAATTCAGGACCTTGTGCTTGCTAGGCAGGCACTCTACCACTTGAGTCTTGCCCCCACCTTATGCTTCCCTATCTTCTCTGCCTTACATTAGTTTCTCCACACTTGCTAACAAGTCTTATGCTGTACATTTACTTGCCCATTATTGCCTGCTCCCACTGAATGTAGGGGACAAGATAGCAGGGAGTTTGCCTGTTTCATTCACTGCACACTGCCCAGGGCATGTAGTAGACACAACTATTTGTTGAATAAATAGATGAATGCTTCTGACATGGAATTGAGAGCAGTTACATCTGAAGCTAAAGTACAGTTCTAGGTCAAAAAAAGGAACTAAAATTGAGGAAAAATATTTCTTTAGATCAGTCCGGCTTCTCTGGACTGAACGTTTAGAGTGATAGTGGAAAAAACAAAAAGGATGGTGACTCTAAAGATGAAAAGAGAAAAGGCCAGCTGATTTGAAAGGACCAGAAATAGACATGGTGTAACATCTGACAGAAACTCCAAGACAAGCCAAGCTACCAGAATAACTTTCTGTGACTTTCTGACAAAATTCTAACTGAGACACTATTCCTGAAAGATGATTAATAGCATGGTTCCTGGAGGGAGAATCCTGGGCTCCCATCCCAGCTCAGAGGACACTAAGCAACTTTTCACTTTAGCAAATGTCTTTTCTGAGTCTCAGTTTCCTTGTTCTGAAAACAATGGTAACAATATCTATTTCTTTGGTTTTTAAGTTTTGAATAATGTAAAGTCTATGTAAAGTCTAGTAGCTGAAACATAGTTATAACAGTAAAATTTTATTCCCTTATCTCAACTCTAAAAAAAGATTTGATGTTTTCACAGGTATTCATACAAGAGATGTGACATTTCATATACTTGATTACAAAAAAGGAGAGAAGTAATAAAGATATACAAAATAGTCAATTATAATACAGATGCAAAAATACCAAATAATACTTTGGGCTTTCACACTAGCTCTGTATGTTTGTACTTCAGTACACCTGGTGGGGGGTTGTGTATTACTACCGTGGAGAGGGGAAAGATCCCAGGAGTTTTTCCACAGAGATGGTCTTGTGTTTCCTTAGTAGTTGTTTGCAGGCAATGTTTGATGACCAGAACCTAACTAGAGAGTCCTCTGTTTAAGGTTTCACAAAGGATTCATCTTAAACATGATAACTGCAGAGCCAAATGTTAGAGATGGAAGATACCTTACAGATTGCCAAGCTCAGTATTTTTCACACTGCTGCAGCAAACAGAGGATGAACATATTACTATCTATACATCATACTTGTGGGACCTTGCTCTATGGACTAACATGATTCCTATAAAAAAAAAGGATGTCTATAGGGTCTTATGATTTCTATGCACAATCTTAGCAGATTCTGTAAAAATCTACTTTGATGTTAATACATATTTTGCCCTTCAGCAGTTAAGCTATAAAACCAACAAAAAGCAAAACAAAGTGAGAAAACTCATTTTAATTAAATTTGCAAAATATAATTTTAATCACATATATTAATTAATTTAATCTTTTTTAAACTGGTCAAATCAGACCCTGTCATGAAAATGCTTCTACATCATAAAATCTCTTGCATTTGGCCTGGGATTGTGCTTTTGGAAATATCTTTCCTCAATTAAAGAAATATCTTTAAATACTTGGACTAGCTCATGAGACACTTGAAAATTACTTATGTCTGACCAATTTATCTAAGGAAAAGTAACTCCTATGATTCCAAATTTTCCATTTCAAGTGAAGAAAATTCTGAAAAGTTCCAGGTTCCAAATAGATGATGACATCAATAACCAGAAAATACTTAGAGAGTACTTTGAAAACTTATATTCAAGTAAACTGGGAAATGTAGACAAAATGGTAAATTCCTAGATGCATGCAATCAACCAAAATTGAACCAAGAAGATATTAACCACCTAAATAGTCCTATTACATGCAATGAAATTGAAACAGTGATAGTCTCCTTACAAAGAAGAGCCCAGGACCTGATGGGTTCACAGCAAATTTTACCAAACTTTTAACGAAGAACTAATACCAATACTCCTCAAACTTTTCCAGGAAATAGAAAGGGAAGAAACACTACAAACAGATTCTGTGAAGCCAGCATTACACTCATTCTGAAACCAAATAAAGATGTAACCAGAAAAGAGAATTGTAGACCAATATCTTTAATGAATACAGATGTAAAGATTCTCAAAATACTGGAAAACAGAATTCAAAAACACATCAAAAGATCATACACAATGACCAAGTTGCTTTCATTCCAGGGATGCAAGGATGGTTCAACATACATAAACCCATAAATGTAATATAGTGCATAAACAGATGCAAGGACAAAAAACCCACATGATCCTCTCAATAGATGCAGAAAAATCCTCTGACAAATTTCAACAACCTTTCATGATAAAAGCTCTGAAGAAAGAAGGAATAGGAGGAACATTTGTCAACACAATAAAGGTTATATATGACAAAACTAGAGCCAGTGTCATACTAAATGGAGAACTGAAACCATTCCCCTTAAAGCCAGGAATGAGACAGTGCTGTCTGCTTTCTCCACTCCTATTCAATATAGTTTTGGAATTCCTAGCCAGAGCAATAAGACAAGAGCAAGAAATAAAATGGATTCACACAAATAGGGACGAAAGAAGTCAAACGATCCCTATTTGCAGATGACATGATCCTATACCTTAGAGACCCCCAAAACTCCACCAAAAAATGATTAGAAATTATAAACTCTTTTGGCACAGTAGTAGGACACAAAATTAACATACAGAATTCAGTAGCTTTTCTATATAACAACAACACAGAGACTGAGAAAAAAATCAGGGAAACAATCCCATTTACAATAGCCTTAAAAACAATAAAGTACCTCAGAATAAGTTTAATTAAAAAAACCCAAAGACCTTTTTAATGAAAACTATAAACCACTGAAGAGAGAAATCAAAGAAGACTTCAGAAGATGGAAAGACCTTCCATGCTCATGGATTGGTAGAATTAACATTGTGAAAATGGCTATACAACCAAAAGCAATCTACATGTTCAATGCAATCCCTATCAAATCCCTATCAAAATTCCTATCAAATGTTCTTCACAGAAATAGAAAAAGCAATCATGAAGTACATATGGGAACACAAAAGACCTCAAATAGCCAAAGCAATTCTGAGCAAAAGTCCAATACTGGAGGCATCACAATACTTGACCTCAAACTATACTGCAGAGTTATAACAATAAAAACAGCATGCTATGGTCACAAAAAAAAATAGGAAGACAAATGGATTGGAATAGAAGATCCATACATTATCCCATGCATCTAGCCAGCTGATCTTTGACAAATGAGCCAAAAATACACGATGGAGAAAAGACAGCCTCTTCAATAAATGCTGGTGGGAAAACCAGATATCCACATGCAAACTACATCCTTGTCTTTCATCCTGTACCAAAATCAATTCAAAGTGTATCAAAGACCTTACACTTTGAAATCAAAGTCCTGAAACTTTGAATCACCAGACTCAAGAGACAGCCCACAATATGGGAGAAAATCTTTGCCAGCTACTCATCCAACAAGGGTCTAATATCCAGAATCTACAGGGAACTCAAAAACTCAGCCCCAAAGAATCAACATCTCAATGAAGAAAGAGGCACATGAATTAAACAGGGAATTCTCAAAGGAAGAGGTATAAATGTCCAGTAGATACATGAAGAAGTGTTCAGATTCCCTAGTTATAAAAGAGATGTAGATCAAAACAACACCCCAGTTAGAAAGGCCAGAATCAATGGTAATAACAACAACAAATGCTGGCAAGGATGTGACAAAACAAGAACCCTTATACACTGCTGGTGGGAATGCAAATTAGTATAACCATTATGGAAAACAGTACAGAGATTCCTCAAAAAACTAGAGATAGAACTGCCATATGATCTAGTGATACCACTTCTGGGTATCCACCCAAAAGAATTCAAAACAGGATACAGTAGAGACACCTGTACACCGATATTCATCACAGCACTATTCACAATAGATAAACTCTGGAAACAACCCAGATGCCCTACAACTGATGAATGGATCATGAAATTGTGGTATGTATACACAATGGATTATTACTCAGCTACAAGGAATAATGACATGGAGTTTGAAGGTAAATGGATGCAACTGGAGGACATCATGTTAAGTGAAGTCAGCCAGGATCAAAAACACAAAAGACACATATTTTCTCTCATTCGTGGATGACAGATTCAAAGATAAACATATACACAAAAACAAACATGATCATATACAAACTCAGTTGTAGAACATATTTGTAACAGTGTAACTACTATATAGAACTGGGGTAAGAGAGAAAGGAAAGGAGAATGGTAGAGAAACAGTAGTATTGTCTACCACAAGATGTGAAGGTAGAGGATATATGGATGTGTACTGAAAGCTGTTGAAAAATGGGGGGTGGGAGTAAAGAGATAAGGGAGAGTAGTCTAAGAGATTGAACAGACCAAAGTAAAGCACATCCACAGAGGGCATACATTGAGACACTGCTCTGAACGTCAATTCACATATTTATTATGAAAACTAGGACTATAAAATAGGCACAGTGTGTCCCCTCAGGGGATGGGGGGTAAATGGAGAGGAGGGAGGGTGAACTAAGGAGATTAAGGTGATGGTATAGGGTAGGTGGACTTCATATACCTATATGAAACAGAACTAGAAAACCTCTTGCAATTGCTTTAAGTGGGGTGGGGAGGGGGAGAGGGGGAGAGACGATGGGGGCCATGTAAATAATGTACAATATAAGTCTAATCGGAATTGTCACTATGAACCCTCCCATATCATGACTATATCCTAATAAAAATTATAATTATTTAAAAATAAATATGTGACAATCACCTCTTTTGAAAAATAAGATCAAATGTGGAATTGCTCAATGCCCTATCAGCAGGGTTACACTAGGTATGTAGGTGTACATATAGGTATCACTATAAGTGTAGCCTTGTCATTCCTAAGGGAGAACTAAGAGGTGATGTAAGACAAAGGATCAGATAGTCCTCTGCCAGGCTGTTCAGTGGGCTGTGAATATATAATTGCTTTCTTCATTTGTGGTAGATGGTGGTGGTCCTTCCCTATGGGTACCCTAGCATTTTGTGGCTTTTCTTCTTAGGTGGGCTTTTTTCTTCTTAGATGTCACCTAACATCAGGGGTGACATGTTTTCTTCATGATGGAGTAAGCATGACATGTGCTTCTTTTTTGACTGTATCTTATTAGTTATCACTTCATCTTCCACCTTGTTCTCAAAGTTTGTCTTTTACTTCTCATTCTTAATATGTTACCATGTATAAAATGTTTTGTCATAGGTTTCTCATTTGAGGAGTTGATACATAAAAATATAAATGCATACCAGAAGTTGATGTGTAATTAGTGCAGGGGTTTCATATAAACACAAATGAGACTTAAAGCATAAACTTCAGTATTTTAATGTTTGAAATAATTGAAAAGAATATCTAAGACCACATTCATTTACTTAGTAATCTTAGACTAGTCTCAGTATTTCTTCTAATAATAGTTTGTAGGCTTGATTTACATTTTGAGTTCTATTTGGTAAGGTGACTCTAAAACTGGGAAAGATTTCATTATTTTTTTCTGTTAGGCCACAAAAGAAATAGTCATTTGCTCTCAGTGACCCAGATCAGAGTTCCAGAGGGGTCTGGAATGACACCAATTCAGTTCCTGATTGAGAAAATTATTGTTTTTCTTTGTAAAGATAACTTCAAATAAAACATTTATTTATTATTTTCAGGAACTGTGTGATTAATTACAGAACCAGAACAACTTCTATTAGTACCTTTTTCTCTTCATACCTATGTAAACATTACTATTTAAATTCTAAACATCTTCAGACTGTTCTAAGACTATTGTCTGAATGCTTCCACTGGACTTTTTTTTTATTATCATATTTTTGTTGTACTGGGGTACATTGTTACATTGACAAAAGTGCTTATAATATATTTTAGTTAAATTCACCTCTCCATCACTCTCTTTTATCCCCCTCTCCCCATTCTGAGAATAGTTTCAACAGGTCTCATTTTTCCATTTTCATACATGAGTACACAGTTCCTGAAAATAATAAATAAATGTTATAAAATATAGGACAAGCCACCAATGAACATAATATACAGAGCAGTAAAATGTGGGGGATGTTGCAATGCTTCGTTGATAACATTCTTGAATCCAGGTACCTATTCTTGCTCAAGTTGCTCAATCATTCTGGATTATCTTTTCATTATTATAACTTATTATTGTTGTTGTTGTTTTGTTTTGCATATGTAGAGAAAGGGGAATGCATATATTTTTGGATCTTAGTGACCATTGCATTGTTTTCTTTTGTTATGGTTTTTGCTTTGTCCCCTTAAATTTTGTAGGAGAAAGAAAAAAACAGACATAATATCATGGTCTCATGAAAAATCAGAACACAAAGCCATTAAGCAAAGAATTTCACCCTGTCAACCTGGTGAGCTCTCTCTAGGAGTTCAATTACTGTAGTGGCTTTTATCTGTTCCACTGTGCATTTACTGAGAACACCAGTTATCATTATCTAGCTGCATGGACATATTGATACTTTGCATTTACCTGAAATCCTCCTCAGGGATTTCAATAGAGATTTTTTTATTCTGTTCCATGCTACTGTCATTTGTAGGAAAGCTCTGTTGTTTTACTTGAATGTGAAAGTGAGTAGGCTCTTTATTTATTCTAGTGCCATACTACTTCTTGTGGCTGTTTCTGAAAAACTCATAAGTTTCATATTCATGAAATATCTATCCCTTTCATATCATGTTCTTAATGTTTCAATTTTAATATCTTGTAACGCTGTCTCATCCTACATCTTTTTTGAAACTCTAAGCTTTTTTTTATGAGTTTTGAAGATTGCCCTTTTTATTGAGCTATGAAAGAAATGCTAAGCACAAACAGTGTAGTAATCTCTTCAAAGTTTACCTTTGATTCATTGATACAATCCAGATTTTCATGTGTACATCTCCTGAGAAACCTTCATCTTAGATTTTTTCAGTACCCCTAAGATCTTAAAACTTAGTCACTCAGACACCACCCACTCACCCTCTGACACCCTCTTCTTGATTGAAAGAAGCATTTTTATAGATGAGTCACCTCCTGCCAGCTTTACAGGAATTACATAAAAGCAATCTGCCAACTAGCTTGGCCTAAGGACAGAAAATAACTGTTAATGTCAAAAGTAATAGTCATTCTGGTTTGTAGAGATGCACAATGGAGCACTTCAGGACCTTAACTCTCAGGACATCATGCCTTAATCTACATTTTATACTGTACATGAGTGAATGCATAAATGTTACACGTTCATCAGTTTGGATAAGCTTCTTGTCCTAGTATTACTAACTCCATCTTAAACACTTTTGTTTGTGGTAGAAAATAAAAGTTTAGTTCATTTTAAGGACGATTATATGTATATTGGAGGGAGAATGTGCATTAAGAAGTAAATATAATATGGGCAAAACACCTCATTTTTCCATGCTAACACAAAAACATTGTGTGGAAAGATACTTAAAAAACAGGACTTATGACAAATGTTGTTTTGTGCTCTTTAAAAAAATGTGAAAGACTCATCTAAATAAATTATCATACCTAAAAAGTGTGTTTGTCAAGATATTTTTACTTTTCTTATTTCTGATAACACAACTTAGACCACATGGCAATACAACTTTAAATCACCCATTCAGGCTCTTATTTCCTGGATAGGTTTAAGAAAGTCTTTTAACCTGTTTTTCATTCTTGGACTTATTTTTTATTTGGAATTTTCTTGATGTAGCGAATTTTTGACAGAGCTAGAAGCATTATTTCAAAAGATTTTTAATATGATCTGCTGCTGTTAATGAGGACTTCAGGAGGTACAGAATTTTAATTTGGCTGCAAATCTATAGCATATATGATTCTAGTGTTAAGAAGCAATCATTATTTCCCCAGCTTGATTTTCATATAAAAATGCTTTAAAGAATATATAATCAATATTCTAGATGAAGCTGATATGAAAGAAAATTTCTGTGGGGCTAAATTAAAAAATAATGTTTTTACTTTTGTTTTAGTTTAACAGCAGAGTCTGTCTCTCAAAGTAAAGATAGTGAGTTCTTACAATTTATCCAAATGAGAATTTTCTTATGATTATAGCCTTATTATCACTTGATATTTTCTGCTTAATGGAACACCTCTTGTAAAAAGACAATATACCACAGAACAGTCAAATTCACATTTCTCAAAAATGCCACACACACACTGTAATTGAGGTTCCTAAGAGGGATTTGAAAAGTGTTAAACTAGGAATCATATTTTCAAAAAGAGTGAGAAAAACATTTAATCAGACAATTTGACACTTATTCTTCTACTTACAAACTGTGTGACTTTTAGTAATATCTGAATCTCAGTCTACTTATCTCTAAAATAATTCTTTATGAAAATGCTGTTAATAATGAAAAATTATGTATGGAAATACTAGGTCAAATAATTGACTTAAAATACATAATAGGTCTTTAAAAGTATCATATGCTTTTTATTTCCTTCTTGATAAATGCTTCTGCACCAACAAAAAGCCAAACAGGTTCCCAAGCTTCATCTGAAAATGGGTCCAGTGGTGGTGGTTTAATTAAGGAGGTGTTTAAATACCTCTGATCCAATTTTAATTAAAACTAATATTTATTGAGTGGTGGACATGAACTATCTCATTTAATCTCTTCAACACTATTATTATTTAATTCACTTCACAGATGCAACTAGATACAGAGAGGTTAAGTGAATTGAGCACACACTAAAAACTGAAGTTTCAGTTAGCGAAAGAAAAGGAATTTGGGATTTTTTTTTTTGCAAGCGCTCTATGATTATGAGATCATATCTTCATAGCACCCAAATCCATATTGACTGTAAAGCTCATAGACAGAAAACATTATTAAATTTTAACACACATCCATGGAAAAAAGCTTCAGTGGTGCTGGAAGACTGTTCCTGGGGCTCCTGCATTTCTGTCTGTCTTGTGAGCTGATGCATTGGCTCCTTCTGCTCTGCACTCTTTCCAAGGATATTTGTAAACAGACTTGGAAAATAGAAACAGTATCTTCCTTTGGAACAAAGGGCAAGAATGCTTACTTTCTAGTATTAAAAAAGACAGTATTTTCTTCTGAGGCAAAGGCCATTCAAGCTTATTGCAAAAAGATTTGGGCTTCCCAAGCTCAGGATTTTCCTCCTATAATGAAACTCACTGTATGTATAGGTATCACCTAGCCCTTTTCACGCCACCATATTGGAAAAGGAACTTGGAGAATCAGCTCAAAAGCTGGTGCTGTGGCTATTGCTCCAACTAAGGCAGTCCTTTCTCTCTGACCTGGGAATGTTGTGCCTTCTGCCAGTATTCATGAAACCCTGGCAGGCTGGCTTGTCAGCTATTAGATGAAACCTCAGATACTTTACACTTCTTGACAGGTGGGGAAAGGACACTTGTAAACACAGTTGGACAGCAAAAAAACCAGTTTATTTAAGACATTATCTGAAACAACAACACAGGAGTGTAAGTGGGAAAAATAATCTTCCCCAAAGGCTGTATTTTATGATGTATCAGAAAAGCTTTTTGATAGGGATGTGTATGTGTACATGTCTGCCAAGAAAAAGAGAGGGCAAACAAGCACATATTGCTTGAAACCATGAAAACCTAATAAATATACACGGTTGTAAACATCTTTCTAAAGACAGGTACACTGTGCTGAACATGATTTATATGTTTGCTCCTGGCTTAAAAATGAACATTGGCACTAGATCACAAAAGCTGTTAAATTCTTCTGAGGCTCAATGTTGCAGGAAATTATTACATATCTATATTTTCAGGAAACCAACTGGCTGATTTGGAATTATGCAACTTTCACATCTGGAAAATTGAAAGAAGAGTTAATTTATTATGAGGCATAATTTACAGTTAATAAATTGTAACAAGCATCAGTAAGTAAAGAGACAGTAGCTTGATGGGGATATAGCAAAGAGCCACTTTTCCCCTCTAAATGTACTTAATTAATACAATTCATACTTTGGGAGACAGGAAATAATGAGACCCATAACAGTCCTTGCCTCTGGATGTTGCTGTTTGTTCAAAAGCAACAAATAACCTCCTTGTAACAAATACTTACAATTACATGTGAAAGATTTGTCACATATACATTTTCATTTAGAAATAAGCAAAAATTTATGTAAAATTCAATAGTACATTTTTATAGTAAAATGTATGTTTGTATCCACAAATCTCTCTCAGACACACACAATCTACCACTTACACTGTTTGTATCACAGAGTTTTGTATGTCCAAACATGAACCAAATAATGACATTTTGGTCAACAACAGACTGTATATATGATGGCAGTTACATATCACATTAGAACTGAAAAATTCCTCAATTGCCTAGTGAAGTGGTAGCTATCACAACATTGCAGCAAAATGTACTACCAATAGGTTTATGGTGATCCTGGTGTAAATAAACTTACTGTACTGCCAGTCACATAAAGGTACAGTACATACAATTATGTATGTTACCTAATGACTGATAATGGTAATACATGACTGTTGTTAGTTTATGTATTTGCTATACTATTACTGTGTGTCATTATTACAGAGTATACTCGTTCTACTTATAAAAATGTTTACTGTAAAAATGTATGCCCTGTATGCAGCAGCCTCGTATACCTCATCTTACTGCATTTCTTGATTGCATCAAAAAGCCAGTTCAAGTGATTGACTTATACCACCTATGTTAGGTAAGTGTGCTGTATGATGTCGACACAATGATGAAATTGTATGTATGATAATACATTTCTTAGAATATATACCTGTCATTAACTGACATATGACTATACACAACTACAGTCTTTGTACTGATAATAACATAAATTAGTGCAAAAACATTTATGTAAAGATAAAGTTTGTATGTTTGTTTGTTTAGAGAGAGTCTTGTTATGTAGTCCAGGCTGGCCTGGAACTCACTGTATAGCTTAGGCTGGCCTTGAACTTACTATTCTCTTACCTCTGTCACCTGAATGCTGGGATTATACATATGAACCACTAAGCCTGGCCAAGATGTAGTATATTTTATAAGAGAAATAAGGAAAACAACATATGAGTGTTCCATTTATGACAGAACAAACTGGAAAATCTGAAAACTTCTTCAAACTTCATGAAGTAGGTATTGTTATCAGCCCGGTTTTAAAGATGGGAAGATGAGTTGAAATGAGTTAAGGAACTTGTTCATGTCACACAACTTATATGGATCTGAGATTTGAGCACAAATTTGCCCAAGTTTAAAGCCTATCTTTTCACTTTTCATTTATTCCCTATGCAGTAGAGAAAGACAACTTCTAGGAAGATAAGTTTATTTATAAGCCTACATTCATCTTTGTTTTCCCAAAGGAGTCATATTTCCCCCATTAAAATAAGTTCAGTTAATCTTCTTTCCTAGAACACAATAATTTATATCCTCAGTTGCTAAATCTTCATGTGATACCATGCAAAGACAGATTATTTATCATGATTTCTTTAAATAAATATCCCAACAGGCATTTATTGAGCGAGCCTGTGCATGTCACTCTGTGACAGGGACAGTATGCCACATAATCTTATCATGAGGGGACAATCACTTGATGCGAAAGCATGCATGTGAAATGCAAAATGGGGAACAGCTTGTGATCCAGAACTTCAAGTGAGACGTTCATGAATTAATTTAGGAATACGACATTTCCTAAAAATAATGAATTCATTCAAACTCTCAGATCTTTTCTGTGACATCTAGGCATATCTGAGGCATGTCCTTAATAATGAGGTGCCTACTGGACTTCTTTATTCCCTATTCTCTTGTCTTTTCCTAGATGATTTCATCCAGTGCCAGGACTTTAAATGCTACTAACGTGCTAATGAGTTCTGTATTTCCACCTGAATTCTTCAACTCAAGACTTGAATACCCAAGTGTCTAAAAGGTATCACAACCATAGCAAGTATAGAAAAGAACTCTTTGTCCCCTTATTAATAACTAGCACTATGAGACAGGCATTATTCTAAGCACTTTACATGTATTTAACCATTTAAACCTTGAGGCACACTTAAAATAGATGCTGTTATGATTTTGATTTTACCCAGAAAGTAAAGAGGGTAATTAACTTGGCCAAGTTCCTAAGACATGAAAATGAGGTGCAAATTTAGTCTATTCCACAGGGCATGTCTCAAAACCACCACAGCACACTCCTTCTCTCAGTGCTCTCCAGCACAGGAAACACATTTTTGTCAGGCTGACCAAGATATTACCCTTGATTCCACTTTTTCTTAATGTTCCCCACACACTATGAATTAGCAAGTTCTTTCAGCTCCATCTCCAATATATGTCAACCTGTCCCACTAACTTCTCACTATTTTTCTTATCATTATCACTTGTCTGGTCTACTGCAATGGCCACCTGAGTGGGTTTTACTTGTAGTCTATTCTCTACTTGACAGCCAGTACAGTACAGCTTGTACAGTGATATGTATGGGAACATATCACTACCTTTCCAAAGAACTCCAATGAACTCTCTCTATGGCTTACCAGATCCCACATAATCTGGTCCCTGCTTGCCTTTCTGAATGTGTCTCATCTCAGGCTCTCTCACATCCATCACGCTTCCATTCTCTCTGGCCACTACAAGCTTGCTCCATAGGAGGGACTGCTTCCTTTGCATAGATCTCTTTTGTTTTAGATGTTTGTGTTTACTGTAGTCTTTTCTCTTTCAGGTCTCAGTTCCATGTCACATCAGAACAGATTTCCATACCCAGCTTCTTCAATCAGCATTCTTGCAGCCACTCCCACCCCCAGCAATCCAATCTTCTTGTTTCACTGACCCTGTTTTATGTTCTTCATAGCTCTCTTATCTCTGTCTAAGATTATTTAATTTGTTCACATGTTCATTTGTCTGTCTTCTCTCATTAGAGGTAATATGTATGTTAACATAAAACTTGGTTTTTGTGGCTGTCACTGTATCACCAGCTTCTAGAAGATTACTCTGTATTGTAGACACCAATTAATACTTCTTGAGTGTTTGACCAAAAATAATCTCATTTTCTTCAGAATTATGATTTTATAACTATCAAATATTTAGAAAGCATTTACTCATTTTAGAATTCCTTCCAAGGTGCTGCTCAAATATTCCCTATCAGTGAATGATTTGCTCATTAAAGAAAACAAATGATAATCTGGGCACTGGTGGCTCATGCTTGTAATCCTGCCTGATTGGGAAACTGAGATAGAGGATCATGGTTCTAACCCAGCCCAAGCAAAACAGTTCATGAGACCCCATTTCAACCAGTAGCCGGGTGCAGTGTGCCTGTCACCCCAAGTTATGCAGGAGGCTGCAATCTGGAAGATCAAGGTTCCAGGCCAGCCTGGGCAAAAAAAGTTTGGAAGACCCTATCTCAATGGGAAAAAGCAATGCATGGTGGCACATAGCTCTCATTCCAGCAACAGCAGGAAGCTTAACATATAGGGTTGATGGTCCAGGCTGGCCTGGGCAAAAAGCATGAGTCACCAAAATAAACAGAGTAAAAAGGGCTGGAGGCATGAAGTATGACTCAAGTGGTAGAATGCTTGCTTCACAAGAGCAGAGTTCAAGCCCCAGCAACTGCTAAAAATAGAAAAAAAAGGAAAGAAGAGAGAAAGAGAGAGAAAGCCAGCCTACTGGTATTAAGCATTTAACTTAGCTTGTCATTCTCACAGATGACACACATGCTGCAAAGTGGTCCTTACTTTAAAGATGTGAACTGATAATGAAAGGCAGTAAGAAACCTGCCCAGGAACATCAGCTAAAAAGGGGCCAACTTGCAGTTTGGACCCACAGTGATCTGTCTGACTTTCACTCCCAAGTTCCTTTTCAGCAGAAATATTATGTTCAGCTATGTAACCAGTAACGAAAAATAAATAAACAGAAAGATGAAATGACAAAGAGCTTTTCAGTTTACAAAATGTGAAAGTCAAGAGGAGAATGGTTAAGTAGCCTGAAAATTTGGGGAGGTAGAACAAAATGATCATAGATTTAGTAAGAGCAAGGGGCTGGGAAATTTGTTTCAGAATAAAGACAAGCTTATTAAACATATTAAAATAACAAATGGTAGAGGGTAATTATGCAAATTTTGTTAAAATATCTTAACTGCATTATATAATAGAAGAATAATAAGTTATTCAGGGAAAGGAGAGTGTTTTGAGATGAGATGCCTCACCTGAAGAGGCTGAGGTCAGGGAAGCTGAGTATACCTCAAAATGCCCTTCATTGGAGTGGTCAGATATGCCTGCACACCACTAATTCTCAGAAGAGCATGTTCTACATGCATGTAAATGCAAAAATGATACCTGTTGAAACTGTTCCAGGAATTAGGGGAGGGCGCATGGGGGAGAACAGAGGAGATGGGGAATTCAGGTATGATATATTTGATACATTGTAAGAACATTTATAAATGCTAAAATGTACCCACACACAGTCCAAAAAGAAAAAAAAAGAAAAAAATGATTCACAAGTATTAATACCAATCAAATATAAACAACCACAGATCACATTCATTTTATTCAAAATTGAATTTTGAATTTGTATCTATTTATAACAAAATGATACATATCCTCTATGAAACATGCTTCAAGTCTTATTTTATTCTGTAATTGAAAATTCAATAGAAACTCAAATATTTGTAGTAACATTTCCCCTAATGTTTATGTGTTATTTTGAAATAAGCTGTTTACCTGAATACTAGAGAAGGAACTACATGTTTAAATTGATAAACAAGCTACCTGATATAACTATTTACTTCTTTAATAATTAATAAAAATAATTGAAAGAATGATTTGATAGGGGCAGACATCAACATATCAACTAACAAGGCAAGAAATGCTTGCTTGCTTTTATGTGTTCAATGTTGTTTCAGATTTGACAGATCTGATGGTCATGAAAAATGCAGTATACAAAATTCTAAGTTATAGCTTTAGAAAGCATCTTCCACCCATCCTTTCCAGTGAATAGTTGTTTGTTTTGTCTTTTGCTTGTTCTATCCCACTTTCTATCATGTTTTTGACTTTTATTGTCACTGCTTTTATATCTAATTCCTTTGTGTGTTATACATTTACTGTAGCTGTAAAATTCATGCTTATATTGAAATGCTTAGTACAATAAAAATGTTATCATTGTTCAGGATTTAAAAAAAAAGAGAGTGTATTCTACTCACCCCACCTAATTACTCCATTCAAGTCACTTGGTGCGGGCTTTCCTTGCAAATGTTCTAAAAGATCTCAGAGTTGGTAAATTCAATGTTCTAATCTCAGAAAAAGGAACAAATCCAGAGATAATGACTGGAGATAATGACTGGAACCTCATTATCTGTAGGTTCACTCCAATCTTGCAATGTACCCATGGAGAAAGTGGTGTGGTTATGCTCACTGACATATTTGCAGGGGGAGGGATGAGCTCTGCAGGCTTGCCTGTCACTAAGCTGGTTGCTGCAGGAGCAGAGTGCCAGGCACTGAGACCTGGTGTCTTTTGGTTAGTTGTATGACCTGGTGGTTACATAAGCTTTCACCTTCTGTGATGTTCATGAAGTCCTTTTTATTTAATTTGTAAGAACCATCATGTAGCTTTCAGGGAATATGAATGCAAAAAAGTATAAATCAACTAAGAAATATGCTGCTATATTTACAAAATATGAAATAAGAGGAAAAATGATTGGCTGAGAGACCTGAAAACATAAGGAAACTAATTTCTCCCTTTAATTACACACATGAGTGAAAATAATTAAAGTTGTGGGGAAAGGCCAAAACTTTGTTTCTCTAAGTGGTTCATGTCTTTTTCTTTGTGAAGAGATAATATCATGCATACTAGTAACAAAAAATAAACACCCTAATGGAATAATGGACAAAGGACAATTTTCAAAAGAGAAATATAAATGAACAATAAATGTGATATTAACCCTGTCACAGTTAAATAGAATGAATTAAAAACAATGAAATAAAAAGTTTTACGTATCAGATTTTCGAACATTAAATGTTGACTAAATTTAATGTTTGAAACGTTAGTGTGTAGTAGAACTAAGAAATTTTTTTATTTTGCTTTTTTCCTTGTTTTCTATATTGATTTATTATTGTCACTACAAATTTAAGTATCAGTATATATTTGAAAACAAAAGTTATTTCCATTTTGGGCATTTTGACAAAAACATAAAAACCAACTAACCCAAACAATCCTAACTGTAGCTTCACTTAAGACAAATGTTTGAATCTCTGTTTATAGTTTCCTAAGGTAAATTTTCTTTTTTACATTAAAAAATACTACCCTCCCAACATTTTTTAAAAAAGAATCCTCCAGTATGATACCTCTATCTCACCTATAATTTTTTATTTTTTTATTTTCATATCTTGGAATCTTGTATAAAATTTTATTTACAAACAATTTTTACGGATACAGAAATTGTGTTCCATATTTCTACTGAGGATTATATGTGCCATAAACTGTACTGAGTACTTTATAAATTTCATCTCCATGATTTATAAATTGGAGATGCTATTTTTATATCCATTTTATAGATAACAAAAGTAAGATTTTGTGTTTCAGAGAGAATCCCAGTTGACTTGACTCAAAGCTTAATCTTCAAACTACCAAGCTAAGATTTCACAATTATATTTGAATGATTACAGTAAAAACCAAAATAAGTAAATAAAATATAGATGGTGGTTGATGCTAGGTGATCAAATTGTGGAAGCTCTGCTTTCTTCTTTTTTATGATTCCTACATCTCCTTCAGTAAGATTATTGTTTAGAATCAGACAGAATTTCTTGACAATGTGGGTAAAAGAGCTCTGAAGACAAGGTCTGCAGTGACCATGTAAGTTTTGTGCACAAACCAAGACAAGAAACATCACGGGGGTGACCAAGTAATATCTCACCTATAATTTACTCCAATTTGAGTTTATGATTTCCTTGATATTTCATTATACCAAAGCACATTCAATTAGACAAGAAAACTAAAAATAATTAAACCCCCCATCTCATACACATGCACACACACACACACACACACACACACACACACACTGGTCCTTCTGCTAAAAAAAAATCAAATTTCTCTATCACACACACACAACACTCCTTCCTCTAAAAACATCAAATTTCTCTATGCTGATTCTTAAACTTCCTATTATAACTCTCTCTGCTTCTAGTCTCTTCTTTTCTAACTGATCTGATTTATAGGTTCCTCCAAGGTCACAGAAGCAATGTATTTTTTACTACTTTACTTTAAAATTATCCAATGTACTTTCATTAGGCAATATTAAGCCACCCATTTATGGAATCACTGTCTCAAATCCTCTGCTTCTTATGTAAAATCTACCTTGTCCATCTCCACAGTCAGTTTTACGTGAATATGCATTTGCCAAATTATGCTGTAGTCTTTTTAAAACATTAAAAATTAGTAAAAACTACACGTCTTCCAGCAGCAGGTTGAAATCAGTAATTCTATTGTGATTGCTTACTTATTTATATATATTTGTAATTAAATATTTTTATACAACATGATTTTAGCATACTTTCTACAGAGAAAGACAGTAGGACCCATGTCTTCATATTTTGAAATAATATCAAATTCAGTCTATCTAAACCACTGTTTCTTCAGATGTGCGTTTCTACCATTTGTGTTGGAATCATCTAGGTAAACTGGGTTCTCTCCAGATTGACTAAGACTCACATTGATAAGTGATCAAGTACATCTAAATATCTGAGTGAAAGAATGCTTAAGATGAAACTAGTGGCAGATTCTTGTACTGTTTCTTTAAAAATACTGTAGCACCCTGCTTTTTGTTCATTTACAAATTACAAGTTGATTCATCCTTGGTGATTTTAACACTTGTCTGTGTTTTTGGCTTGTCAACAATAAAAATACAGTTATGAACAGTTGACTATGTCATCTGTGAGTGACTTGAAAGGTTAGTTTAAATTCGGTAATGATTTTGCTCTTGAAAAGCTTTCAGTCATAATAGAGAGCCAGATTGAGATGTGTTGATGGCCTGAAAACAAAGATGTGTGGTAAATTGCTTGCTCTCTGAGGCTCTCCTTGCTCTTGAGGATGTGGCATTGATATTGTGTCAATTGTTAAGTACAGAGCATTGAACACAGGTCCTCCCATGCCTCTGCCAAGGATGTACCTCCTGTCACTGCCTCCATTAGAGACAAAACCCATTTAGGGAAAGTGGCTTTTTCAAGTGGAATGAGCAGCTGTGTCTTCTCTGAGAATGATTATTGAACACTGATCAGTTCTTGTGAAGTTACAAGTTACAGTACCATTGGAGATCTAGTTCTAGCTAGAATAAAAAATAAATTTTTCACTTCCATTGTTCATTCACCCTTCATTTAAAACAGTGACATATCCTGCTTTAGGAAAGAAATAACAAAGATTAGGAACATCTTTTTCTCCTCTCTCTTTACTTCTTTTAATGCTTTTTACTGCATTTCTAGAATAGATTAGGAAATTATGCAAAAATCTTTTGATTATTGAACTATTTTGTCAAAGCAATTACACTAAAGTTAAAATGGGTTTTCATTATGTCTTTTTGCTCCGAAAATATTGTCAAATAATTTTGCGAAAATTTCCTAAAGGTATTTTTCAGTATATCAGAAATCTAAGACTTGCAGGATATAGGTATTACTTATTCTGATACCAGCAACTTTAACTTTTGAGCAGTTTACTGTCAAAACCACTCAGTTCATTTTCTCAGCATATCAAGCAAGAATAAGTTGTCTTTCTTTCTATTTGAACTCAAATACTCATTTCTTATTATTCTCAGAGGAGGAATGGCTTAGTTATTTCTTGTAATGGTGGTATACAGATTATTGAATCCAAGATAAAAATAGCAAAGAATTTATATTTATTATTAGCTTGGGTAGATCACTGTTCACTGTCTTAACCAGCAACTGGTTTAATTTCTGTGTGCAACATTTTTTTCCTTTCTTTCTTCGGAAAGCTGATTCTAATCAGTATATATATATAGTTCAGAGAAAGAAACAGAGACATATAATTACCTAAAAATAATGATGTAAGTATGAAGGATAAGAAAAGAAACACTATTGTACTAATCCAGACACCAGGAAACCAAAGCAAGGAGCTAAAGGGAGGAGGGATAAGCAGATGGAAGAGAATTTATTGTTGTTTTTAGATTGGGTCAATTAGAATACAGATTTCAAAGAAATAAATAAAATAAGCTCACTGAAGCTAAGGTGGATGCAAGAACATAGATAAAGTCAAAGAGAATAAAATGGAAGAGGTGTGATGAAAATGATCACCAGAGTTTAAGTAACTGTGTTAGCCTCAATCAACTGTCATTTAAAATTACATTATTGTTCTCACAATGGATGCACTCCTAGAGAAATGACAGTAGAAACTGCTAAAGTAGTGAACTGATGATAATCACATACCTGCTCCAACTGAGTGGACTTTGGAGAGCTAAATTCCCTAAACCACCTAAGTGAAGAGAGGGTTACTTGCTTGCCCATGTTGGCCTTTACAGAGTTAAGGTGTATGTTAATTGGCCTAATTCCCCAACTGACTCTTGAGTCAGCTAAATTAATGATTCGATCATATATATGCTATTAAAACTTCATTTCCTGGTGAGAAGAATAATAGTAAAGTAGTGGAAGTCTTTTGGGGCGGAGGATGGTTTGAGCCACGATAGGAATTGCTAGCATGATTATTTGAAAAGCATGACATGTGGCACACAGAGTGTCTCTCCTACCATCCCTGCCAAGACAACCACACTTAATTCATGGTACCTGGGATATGCACCTTATGTGGCAAAAAAGATTTTGCAAATAAAACTAAGTTAAGGACCTTGATATATTCTAGATTATGTGTCCTTAAAAGCAGAGGAACTTTCCCAATTTTAGTGAGAGAACAACTACATGAGAGAGATGTGGTTAAGAAAGAAGGCATAGAGGGATGAAACACTGCTGCCTTTGAAGGTGAAGAACGAGCATGTGAGTTTGGGAATGTGGGCACACTGTAGAAGAAAAGATGAGGCAATAGGTTCTCACTGGAACCTTCACAAAGCAGCAAAGTCCTCAGCTCAGTGAGACCAGTGTTGGAGCTCTGACCTCTAGAGCTGTAAAATGATAGACTTCATAGTGAGTTTGTATTATTGCTATGAGTCAATATCTACTTTGTATTTAATTCTATAGTTTCATTATACATGATTGTCTATAAAAGTTAAGAACAAAAAATGCTTCAGCTATTAATTCGTATTTCACCAAGTGACAACACTTCAGAATTTCTCTGACTTTTCCTATTTTGTTTGTGTGCTTTTGAAAAAATTTAGGAATGCCTGTCTAAGGCACCTTAAAACATCATAGACTTTAAAATTTGAGTATATGAAGAAAAAGTTGACTGAATTCTGAGCATTTCTGTTCTTTAACTGAGCTAGCACCTAGTGTATGCTACTGTATCACCTTAATTTGCCCCAACTGTAACAGTTACCAGAATTTCAGGCAAAATGTCTGAAAAGAAAATTCATGTCTAGGAAGCAGAACTTTTGCAAAGTCAAATCTTAAAATAAACCTTACCTTGAGTCCAAGGCATTTCAAGATGTGATTGATAACCGATGTTTTGTTCCGAATTTGCAAGTAAATTCTTGGTAAAGACTCAGATATGAATCATGAAACCATAATAGAAATTTTAAGGATATAATTTTCTATAAAGTAGAGTTTGGTGGGAAAGAATTGGTATGGTATAGTACTGTGTTACGTCCACAACTGTGAAACTATGAAGTGGAAAAGCTCAGATTCTAGCGTCAGGCGGACCTGCATTTTGAATCCTGGTAGTACCACTTCCTAGTTATAGTCTTTGTTTTATAGGATTTCTGCAACAATTAAATTGTGATAAAAGTAAAACAGTATATATTCAATACGTGTTATTTATTTTGTGAGGAGTCAATTGTATAATTTATGGATCTAATAGTATAAGACATCAGCACAGAAATATAGAAGATTCTTTTACATTTTATTTTTTGCAATCATGTAATGCTAGAAGAAAGAACTCTTAACCAAGAGATGCACATAATTCAACAATGGGCATAGAGTAAAATTTTCTCCTTGTTTCTTGACTTCCTTTTATCAAAATATGTTCTTCATTATCCATTAGTGTATACTTTGAAGTCCCTAACACAACACTTTGAGAGTAAATGTGTGTAAGTTTGTGGGCAAACTGAATATCTTTCTACCTTAAATCCCAATTTAGTATTTTCCCCCTGAAATCTGCTAGTCCAGACTGTGAAGCATTGCCTAGTTGAGCTTTGGTGCCCTGCTCTTGATCACGTTTGGGCAGAATACAGTGCATGGGACCCTTAAAAAAAAGTAATTAGTCACCAAATATATTTTATACACTATGTGTTCATACAGCAACATTTTATCTTTGTAAAATGATTTAGAACTCATTCTTTTAGAATGTCCCATTGTGTAACAAATGACTCCTTAATAGTAATAGTAATGAGGATACATTCCATCTCACAATGCAATAACGAATTTAATAAGATGTATTAAACATAAATAGAGTGTGGATATGAAGTCATTTTTTTCTTTGCAAAACTATTTTCTTACTTTCCTTGTTAAATTATAAAGTGATTTCCTGAAAAGTATTCCCTTACAATAACTGTATAGCAGCTAGAACACTGTGGATATTTGAGTATGATGATAACATTGAAAGTGATTTATTTTCCTGTTTATTCTGATCACATTATATCAAATTTACAAGTATAGAATAGTGATTTAGAATACCACCAAACAGAGTGAGGAAGAGAGATGCAAACATTTCATTTATGTTCGTAAGAACAGTCACAAGTTGCCTAACTATTTGACAATTATAAATCAATTAGGACCAGTGGAATTGGACATATTTTACTACCACAAATGCTTAGGTGATTCTCAAGGAGTCTAAGTCCTCCCAAGGTGAGCTGCATACAGTGTTCCCACAGGAAGGAACCATTAAGTAAGCATTTAAACTCAACAAAGCTATCTCTTAAGGATGAGAGTAAATAAAGACTTTACGATCCATAAAATGTGAGCTGCTTTACCATGAATAGATTCTCTTGAAAGAAACTTCTAAAGGATATAAAGAATGAGATTCATTCATTTAACAGATAAGCACTGAGCCAGGAACATTTCTAGGAGCTGGAAACACTTAAGAGTAAACAAAACATGAGAAAATATTGCTCTCTTGAGAATTAAGTTTTAGTAAAGTCACACATCAGAGAGCAGAGAGAATGAGGGAAAGGAGGAGGAGGATGTGTGATCTGGGAGATAAAGGGAAACAGATTGTAAGAACTTTGATTGTTAGTCTGGGTGAGACTGGAAGTCACTACAGGGTTCTGAGCAGAAGATGGGCATGATATCAGTTATATGATAAGAGAATCATTTTGTCTGCTCTGTTAAAACAGGGGCTGAATATGGAAGTAGGAAGTCCTAACTGACATGCAAGGGTGAGTGGATAGCAAAGAAAGCAGTAGACACCTGGCTAACTTTGGTCTTAATAAAAAAAATAACGGGTAGTATCTGGGTTTAAACAACAAGAGAATAGTCCCGAATGAGAGCAGCTAGCTCATCAGCCAAAGGAAAGCAGGCATGATTGGAAATAAAGGGCTTTTACTTTTTGCCTGCTGTTTGGAGACATTGAATAATATTAGCACTTCCTTACCATACTTGTTTAAGTTTCTGGACAAACTACTAAAAGGATAGAAGTAGGCATATGCATTTCAAACCAGTAGTGGGTAGAAAAAGCAAACTGACTCAAATAAAAGTAAAGAAGGAGTAGGAGAAAGAATCAAGAAGAAACAGAATCAGTAAGACAAATATACAGCACAAATAAGAGAGCTGAAAAAATTCCTTATACATTGATGGTCTAATTAACTGTGTGTAGACTTATCTTGCTAATTAAAGACACATATTGATATGGTAGATAAAAAGCAAAATTTCTGCAGGGTGTGATGATTCATGCCTGTAATCCCAGCTATCAAGGAGTGATAGGTAGAAGGATCACAGTCTAAGGCTGACAAGGGCAAAAAGTAAGACCATGTCTGGAAAAAAACAAAAAAACAAAACTTTAAAAAATGGCTGGGAGTGTAGCTCAAGTGGTCGACTGCCTACCCAGCAAACAAGTATGAGGCTCTGAGTTCAAATCCCAGTACTGCCAAAATAAAATCTACCACCACCACCAACAACCCCCCCACACACAAAAAAGGAACAAAACAAAAAAATCCCTCCCCAAAACAAACAAAAAGCAAAACTTATCTAGAGGTTGTTTTCAAAACTAATTTATAGTGCAAAAACACAGGATTGAATGAGGCTGAAAATATATAAAAATAGATTAAGTCATGCTTTTCAAATAGTAGCCAAAAGGAAGATCGTACAGCAAATAAATATTAGTCAAAACAGATGTAAAGGCAAATATAATAAAGGCAGAACAAAGGGTTCATTTCAACAGCAATTGGCTTTGAGAAGCAAAAGCCAATTCTTCAAAGCTTCTTGCTTATTTATGTAGTTCTGTTCAGGAGAATTTACCTTCACATGCACAAAGAAGATAATCACAGAATGATAAAACATGAAATATAATTTAAAGCATATGCACTAAAAATGCAATAACTGATAGAATAACAAGGAAATATTTACAATCCATCATCAGAGTTGGAGAATTAAACATACCTCTTTTTCATTACCTGTCTTACCCCCCACACACAAAAAAAACCCAGAAAGAATGTAGAACGTTTGAAAATACATTTAAAAAGCTGAGCTGATAGATATATCCTGGCTGGAGACTATATGCTCTTGTCAAGTACATGAGTAATGTTATAAATAGCTATGAATTCATTGTAGATAATTTAAAGTATTGATATCAAACATGTACATGTTTCACAACATTATACAGTTAAAATGGATACCAACAAATAAAAGATAAGAAACCACAGAAATAATAGGAAGGAATTAGAAAAATATGGATTAAGGACAAAAGAAAAGGATTGGTATTATATACAGTGTATAATTCTTGACATTCATTCACACAGAGCATATAGGTAATTAGCTATTTTGAAGAAATTTTTGTTTCCTTTTCTATTTTTACTTATGACAGAATAATTGATTGCAACTCCCCACTTCCCTAAACATTTGGTATGCTAAGTTCCCTTTTCACTGATTTTATGAAGCCTCTGGCTTTGCCTTAGCTAAGGTGGTGAATATTCATATGAGAGGTGAAGTCAAGCAGCACAGAGCTCACCTTTACACTCCAGTTACAACCTGCTGGGTCAGCCCCAAGCCAAAACTGAGAAATCAGCCAAGTTTATCTTCTGAGCTTGATACCACTATTTCTCACAGCTTTCTGGCTTCCTACTATTTTTAGCACTTTCTTTTCCCTAGGCTCTTTGGGATCTTCAGTTAGAGAGGAAAATAATGATAAATTTGCTCATGACATTATATTAAAGATTTAAGAACTGCTTGCTCTTGCTTATGAAGCTGTTTTAAAAATGTGATATTTTTTTCTTTAAAGGGTTAATCACAAACTTGCACATTAAGGAATGCTGATATGTAAGTAAACAGTGGGAAAGGTTTAGGGTAGTGTGGGGGAGGGCTGCTGAGTACTTCCAGAAAGGGGTACAGATAATTCTTCATTGTGCTCAGGTGTGAGGTGTGACTGGTTGTGGTTATTTGTGTTCTGATGCGTATTACAGAAAGTGATGGAGGGAGAGGTACAGGAGGGAGAGAGGGAGACACATATGCTCTTTTATTTTTTGAGAGTATTCAACTGCAGAAAGTTCAGTAAAACCCTACAAGATCAGCTTTTCCAGAATGTTCCCATTCCACTTCTCTTCTGTCTTGGGACACAAATGTTATATGAATTTGTTCTATATGAATTTTAGCACAGGAGTGAGTGAAAACTTCTGAAAGAGACTATGGGTTGTTAGCATGCATTGGACCATCCTGTGCCTTCTTGTAAAACTAAAATGTTTTAATGATAGGAGTACCACTTTTTCTCTCCAAAAACCCATTCCGTAGATTTAGACTTGAAAGTCTGAGGACAGATGCTAGAGGACAGGGAATTTTATTTTATTTTTTAGCATCACAAAACCAGTCCAGTAGTCCAAGAAAGCACATAAGTGCACATACATGCACACACACTCTTTCTGACTTCCATTTAATTTTATTTAGTTAGTCCTGCTCTTTTTGGGAAAAATACTCTAATTGTTCAAACAATTTTCTTCTTTGGTTCCTATAGCTTGCCTATGACTAGACTAATAAAAATACCACTTTAGATTGTTTTTTTTTTTCAATTTTCTCAAATTCTTTTCAATTTTCCTAACAGTTCAAATAGAGAAAATATTTGCTCATAAAGGTAACAGTTAAATGAAAGGACTTGATTAAAATATTTCTATTAATTATGCACTATTGATGACCAAATCCTTGATCTTTCTTTTCCTGTTTTAATTAGGCCACTCCTAATTAACTTGGGATTCTCTGTGTTTTAGTAGTAAGTACTCTCAGTCCTGGGCAAACCAGGATGGTTAATCAGCTTATCACTAGTCCACTGCCGGCGCTGTCTAACTTTCTCTTCCCTCTTTCATATCAAAATTTCTCCACTGAGTACTCTATACTCTCTTTTTTCTCATCTTGACCTCTTAGTTCATTCCTGAACGTGCTGTAACTGGCTTCTGTCTCTATCACTCCACACATATGAGGTTTGCAGGAGTTGTCAATGACCTTCAACATTTCCCTCAGGAGACTGGCCAGTACTCTGCTGGTGGATTTGGGACTGCTGGTCCAGCCACTTAGCTGAAGCTCTTAATTCCCATCTTCTACAGCAACACAGATTCCTGGTTTCTGACTGTTCCTTTAACCACTTATACATGGGTTATCTCCCTTTACTTATTTTCTAAAAGATGATTTCCCTAAAAATTCTACACTTGATCCTCTTCTTCTCTTATTACTCTACAAATCTTTTCCTGGCTGATTTCACACACTTCCATGTTGTTAACCACTCCCTATAGGATGATGACTTTCAAATCTGTACTTGTTACCCAAACTTTTCTTGTGAGCCAACAACCTATGAAACAGCTCTTATAGTGCCTTATATGCAATTCAATAAAGCTAAAATTTTTATTATAAACTGTAATGATCTCCACTATTATGCTCCTCCTCTTTGCTATTGGTATTATCAGTAATGGTTCACCTCTGCCAAAAATCCTAATGTCATCTTTGACCTTACATTCTCTTTCACCTCCACTGAATTACTAAGTCATTTTAGTTTTAACTCCTAAATAATGTTTAAATTGTCTTTATTCCTCCAACCTTACTCACATTTCCTCGTTTCAGAGCTTGCCATGTTTAGTCTAAATTATAGCCATCACCCCACTGTACTCTTGCCTTCAAACTCTTTCCTGCCTACTTATAGTGTCTGTTAAATGGTGCCACTGTACTCACCATGTAACAGTGTTTCCCACAGCAGTTTTTATATAGGATCACGTAGATACTTTTACCTTACCATGTTGCAAGCCATCTTTCTGTTTATCTCCGTCACAAAAGAGTAAATTCATTATGAAGGGAGCTGTACTTTATCTTTGTTTCCCTTGTGCCTGCCTCTGTGCCCAGCATATGGCATGAACATCAAGAACTGAGCATATGATGCAAGCATCATATGTATTTCTATGTTTGTATTCTTTCCTGTCCTCTTTTCTAAAGGGAGGGGACCATGGTTTATCATTTTATATACATGTTATAAATACAGCTCCTTTATTAATTAATTTCTATTGAGTTAAAATCTTGTCAGGAATGTGGAACTCTTTTTTCTTGTTAGTCTTCACACTCTCCATAGTAAGTAATGCTAAGTGGTCCTTCTGATATTTTTAGCTTATTTAACTAGTGTAGTGAAAATTGCTATTATTTGCCAGATACTTAGTGACTAGAAAAATGACGCAGTATTTAAGATGATTTTTTAAATATCTAATTTAGTTCTAGATGCTCACCAAAAGGTCAAAGCTGTAGGGAATAAAAGTTGTATATCAAAAGCCCCTCACTTTTATGAGAAATCAACATGAAGTATAACAGAGATAGATTCCTATAGCATTTTGAATAGGAAACTCAGATAAATGTAGATAACTTTAATTTTGACTTTCATTAATATTAAACAACTAGTTGTTTATATAATATAACCAATTCATAATAATACCAAGCTATCTTTAAATGATTGCTTCCTGGTTAAGGGAAGCAATTTTACACTAAGAAATATAATACAATTTAAATGCAGCACAATGGGCTTCATGAATGTACCAGAAGTGTTCACTGAAATCAAGTTAAACCCTTATGTTGTGTGTGAATAAATATGCTTATACAGTCACAGCTCTCCCTGTTTTGCAGAGTTTCAAATATATGATAAGAGAAAATGAGATGCATATTAGATTTTCAAAAACATCTAACTTGATATGAGATCTGTAATTCCTGAAAATTTGTGAGAGCACTTATTTTCAGTAAAACAAATTCACTTGATTTCATATTTAAATGGATTGTCTTAGGTTAGCAACAGTTTTCTACAGTAGGTAGTTTCTAAGAAGGAACTAAACAAAATGATTTATACTTTGTTGCTATAAATACACACAGGAAACCATTTCAAGATCATGCCACACTCTTAGTATAAGCTTCAGTTTTCTTTATTCAGAGGGAAATATATTATCTACTAGGATGAGAGATGTGGTAGTCAATTATCCCAGTTTGTCCCAGAGATTCCCAATAAAACAGAAGTTACATGTTCTAGGAAACACCTTTGTCCCAGTATAAAACAGGAAGGTGTTAACCCTGCTGAAAGATGAACTAAACTTTGAAACCTTGAGATAATAGAGTCTTACCTTAACGTCATTGGTGTTCATTCGCGTTCCTTCCTTTCCCACAAATATATCATCAATGTCCACAAGGATGTACCTGTCCAAGGACAATGTCAGCCTCTTTCCTGACAAGAAGGTGATAGCATCAATGAAGATCAGCTTGTGCAGCCAAAAGTTCAAGTTACTTCCAAAAAGAACTCGCTGAATTCCATCATGGAGCCCTAGGTCGTGTATGATAGTGGCATAAAAAGCACCTTTAGAGATGGGAGGAGAAAGGTTTTCTGGGGTCTTTACTTTGGCAAATATCACTGGTTGGTAGGCTGAGTGATTAATCTGGAAAACTGTCCAGTCAGTTCCAGGTAAAGAACCTTTTTCAAGCTTGGAAGATTTGGTCACACGAAGCAATGGAGAATGAGGATTAATACAGCAATCTTTTACTGCAAGGTTTCCATATATGGAAAAAGAGAAACCTTTTATCTGAAAGTTCTGTAGATTCTTCTCACTAGTTTTTTGGAATCCAATGACACCCACACCATATTCGACACAGTATTTATCTAAAAGGCTTCGATTCCAGGAGTCCATATTTATATACTTTAAAATATTCTCATAAATAATGAGAATATATTTGCCTTTAGTTTTGTCTGTAAGTGCCGGAAGATCTCCTTTTCCAGGAGCAATTTCAATGTGATACTGGAATCTACTTGACTCTAGAATCATAATGATGTCTTGGCCAAGCGGTGAGTACTGGCTCTCCACAAACACTAAGACTATGGGATCTGTCCTTGAGGCATCAGAAAGCCTTGCTGACTTCATGTCCACCAGCCTATATGGCAAGTGTTGGAGGTCACCACAATCCACTTCTGAAGTCATTTCAGAGAGTTCACTTTCCTGTTTGTAGCCACTGTACAGGTAGTAAGCAGAAATAACAATGCTCACCATACAAAAAGTGGCAAGCAGAATAACTGTCCTTTGAAAGTGTCTGTGAAGCTTCATGATAAAACTCATGTTGTATATCCTTTCCTTGACTATTTTTGAGAGAAGCACCATAAATGTAAAACAAACGATGGTGTTTCAGCTATTTTTCCAGCCTCAGGCAATAGTTTATGTCACCATTGCAGCACATCTGTATTGCATGATCAGGACTCACAGGAAATAGAGTCTGAAAAATAGAAAAAAAACAGAATAGAATATGAAATATTCAGTGCCTAGCACTAGAATGTGCAAGCTTTTTTTTTTTTTTAAATCTTATTGACCCTGATAAGTGGCAGACTAGTGGACAGATGAACTGGCTTGAAGGAAATTAGAAAACCTCTTTCAGATGTGGTTGAGGACATGAGAGGGATGAGATGAGGAAAGTGACTCCACTGAACAGAAAAAAATAATTGAGCTAATCAGGAATTTTCTTTTCCTCTTTGAGCTCTGCATCAAACTTGGTAGATAATATCACAGACCTCTGACACCACAGAGAGTTTGCCTGAGCCATATACTGCTGTTTTCTGTCATCAAGATATGCATCATGTAATGTATGATCAAACATGTGTGTTCACTTACATGTACTGAAAGTTTATAAAAGTTTGGGCATGTTTCACTAAGTTCCACAATTAAAATGATAGTCCTTTTCTTTTCTAGAAAGTTGTTAACACAAGGAATTTTGTTACTCAATATACATTTCAAATTCATTAGAGAAACAACCTATAATAGTTACTTTCATTAGAAAAAACCCTTTTAAATGCACATATGGTTCCACAACCCAACTGATCATTTTAGAGTGAATATTTACCTAGTTAAGTTTTTCAAAATTCGGAGCAGTCATGTGGTGAGATGAATATGAGGAATAAAACACTCCCCAGTCTCCTTTGGCTCTGTTGTATTATGGATGCATTCAGGCATCGTGCATTGCAGAATGTTTACTGACAGATTCACTTTCTGTACATTCTATTTCTACTATTGAACAAAGAGCTCAGTAATCATATGAAAACATCCTATAAAGCATTTTAAAAGCATAATGAAAATAGTTATGAAGTCACAAGAAATGCCTTGTTTTGTAATAATTCCAAATTCCTTTCAAGTCTTAGTAACTATTGGAAATTTAGTAACTTTGAAAAATAGTAAGAAAGAAGCACAGGCATTTGTTTCTTAGAACAAAAGTTTAGTAGAGTCTTACATTCCTGGCACTGTGCAAAGAAATATCACAGATCATAAAAAAATTAAGAAATGTCTTGCCATTGTTCATAGGACAAGCTAAGTAGCTGGCAAGATAAAAAGTGGCAGGAAGCACTGTATTTGGTGTTTACCATAAGTTTAGGGTTCGTTGCACCTCTGCTTCTTAATTGTAGCATTTTAGACTCATACCTTCCAAATAAAATGTTGGAATAAATGACCACTATTAACGAATGCTAGATTTAAAATTCTGTACTATTCACTTATGAAGTAAGCAGTGATTAATACTTTGAATAATATATGTTTATCTTTGTGAAGAATATATTCTGCAATATAACTACAGGATATTTATGATATTTATTTTGTAAATTATATGTTATAGTTTATTCATTCACATCTTTAGGGCATCTATGTTGTTCATTCAAATATTTATGGGGTAGCTATTTTTCTGTTTAAAATATACATGTTAAGAATGGTGAATTTCTTCAAAAGGTCTTGAATTTTAAAGCATAGACAATGACAAGGGTGATCATTTATGGCTATAAATTAAGGACAAGTGACTGTAATGAGATGAACAAAGAAAAAGACTGTAACAAGTGGGGAATCTGTAAAATGTTCTGGGAGGATAGGACTGGGGAGATCCCTAAAGGATGATGGGAATTCAAACACACATGTGAGATTTAGACAAGGTTATAGAGATAGCAGTGAGTACAACATTGGGCAAGGGACATGAATGAAAACTGAAAGAAATGGTGAAGAATATTAAACAACAATTTGACTAGGAACTGCTTACAGAGATGACAGGGAGATTTGATGGCACAGAACTTTATGACTGTGAAAGCTAATAGGGAAACATTAAACTTTCTGATTTACTGGAAAGTATGGTAAAGAGTTAGAATTAATGAATAACCTGGAGGATAACATAGAGCTGTCTCAGAAAGCTGAGTCTTGCAAGCCAATGTTGATGCATTTCTCACAATGTAATGCTGAAATGTTAATGATCACAGAAAAGGGAGGACAGAGGGAAGGGATAAGTCTGAGGAACGTTTCGGTTGACATGCCATGTGAGGTGCACACACAGCATCGCTCTGCCAGGGAAAATGCCATCAAGTGATCTGACGTGCTCTATAATCAATGGAATATAAAGAAGAACATTCTGCTATTGAAGCATGCTAGTTACAGGTTTAGGTGAAATTTAAGCCAACAAAAAACTAAACAGACAACTTAGAGTTGTTAACTGTAGTTATTTTCTTTTGGTGAGTAATTGCGTTTTAAAGTTGTATACATGATTACGAACATAATCTTCTGCAAGATAATGGCAGGAAACAAAATATCACATCTTTCCATGTATGTGTTTTGATTTTAGCTGTGAATTTTTTTGACTGGATATAAAATATAGCGACACACTTTGCATTTCTGTTGGCAGTATTTCAGTTTGTTCCAATTGTCAGAAGTGATGAACTGAGAGGTCAGGAGTATTTGCTCTCACTATTTAGAGCAGATATTAGAATGCATCAAATTTACCTTTTCTGTTAGCAGGTATAAATGCCAAAGGATATTTCTTTTATATTAGACGCCTCAAGTTTTATTCTAATACCAAAGGTAATTCCACTGAATGTCTTTGAGGTTAGGGTTTGCCCTAACATCGTATTTAAATGGATACATTAAGATTCTCTTGTTCTCTGCAAACCTAGACAGGGTCTTGCCAAATAGCCCAAGCTGACCTCAATCTCAAGATTCTCCTGCCTCAGCTTTCCCATTGCTGGGATTACAGGCTTGAACGACCACACCCAACTTCTCTGCAGACCTTTTAAAATACACAACACACTTGGCCATGGCCAATTTAAATCTGTGGTGTGGACTCTAAGAATTTTCTGTTAATACCACAACCTTATCTATAAATAGCTTCTTCCCATTCTCTGCTATGTTTCACTTCTTTTCCTTGGGGGCATAGCACTATAGCAGAAGACAGAGGCAAAGGTACAGACCTCTGAGCCCTTATTGAGTGGGTTTATCAGTAGGACACATGGGTGTGGAAAATTAAGCTTATCCACAAATTCCCCTGTAAAACTTCCTTTGATTTTTCAAACTTGGAAAGAACCAGTGGGTACACATGATCATTGTGAAAAGTGCCTCTCTTTGGCACTTATTACTGCAATTATAATTAAAATTTTTCTTAAAATCATCTTCCCTGTTGGCCTGAAAGCTAAGAAGGTAGAGTGAATGGCCCTTTTGTCTATCATTGCACCCCTAGTGCCAGGCATGGAGTAAGCAATCAATGACTATTGGAATTTATTGAATGCATTGGCACATTTATGCTTATAGGTTAATTTGAAAATTCTACTTTATTCTAATGCTGTAAAGTTACCTTTTCAGGTTACACATGACTATTAATACGGTTGTAGTTACTCAAAAATTTACTGGATTTAGTGTCTATTTTATTGATTACTAAGTAAATAAAATCACAGCAGCCCAACATGTGATGAATCTAATATTTGTGATAGATACAAATCTTTACTCACAAAAATTACCTACCAGTTAATCATTCTACAATCAGCCATCAGGTATTTATTGAACAGCTACTTTGGGAGTAGTACCACTGTACTCAGTGCTGAGGGTACCAGAGAGGTCACATTAGGAATGATTCCTTCTAAGCCAGGCTTAGAAAGACAAAAGTCACATGTTTTCTCTTATGTGTGTAAGACAGATCCAAATACAAATATTATCATATATACTTAAACACACACACACACACATATCTCCATATAACATGTTTCCAAAAATGGGACGATTAGAGGAGAATAAGTCAGGTGGGAAAGAAGAAAAGAATGATAGACAGTGAATAATATTGAACTACAGCTATGTAGGAACAATGAAATGCTCTGAAAACTGTTGGACAATGCAAGGTAGGGGGAAAAGGGTAAGGAAGAGAAAAGAGGGGGTTAGACTGATTAAAATATAATATATTTATGGGTACAATACCAAGGCAAAACATCACTAACAATGAACAGACAAGGACAGAAATGTAAAACAGGTCATGTTAAGGGGAGGGTAATTGTAGGAGGGGGAGGGTAAAGGAGGATGAATATGGTTGAGATACTTCCTATACATGTGTGAATATGGAACATTGAAACCTGTCGAAGTCATTTCAAGAAGGGGAGTTGGGGAAGAGGAAGAATAATGGGGGGGAGGGGATGAACCAAACCAGGTTACAATATAAGTATGTATGGAAATGTCACAACGAAACCCCCTGTATAATTATCATATACTAATAAAAACATTTTTAAAGAGAAATGATTCTTCCTCTATAAAGATGACTCTCTCAAGGGGAATGAAACTGTGAAACAACAGCTAACAATTTGTTGCATACAATAAGTTATGATTCATGTGGTAAAACTTTATGATATAGAAGAAAGAGAGAGAAAGAGAGATTAATAAAGCTTAGGAATGTCAGTGACAGTTCCTAAGATCCATGGTACCTACAGAGTACGTGAGATGACGGGCAGGGCTTGGATATAAAGCCCTTGGAGAGTAAAGGCCTTGGAGAGTAAAGCAGGCAAAATGCCCTGGCTAGGCTAAAGAAATAAAATGGCTTCAATGTGAGTACCTGAGAGTGAGAATAAACTAATTCTAAGACACAATGTGTTGGGATAAAATTGGAAATAATATTTGGTTGAAAGAGTCCTGTGGATTAGTGAATGTCCTTGGAAGTGACTGTGAAATTCAAGGTTATTATCTCAGAAATATCATTGGATATATTTGAACAAAAAGAGACAATAAAAATATTTTCAGATGATTAGTGGAGCAGTGTCATCTGGCATGAGCAAATAGTGGTAAAATGGACAGAGTCCACACTACATAGTACATAGCAAAGAAGTAGGAAGCATCCAGAAAGGCCCAGCTAAGGGGTTGCTGGTGTGATCCATGGGAGGTGGTATGAATCCAGACATAAGGTCATTATCAGGGAGAATGGAGATGAAGAAACACTTGGGAGGATAGCAGGAATTATGGTGGGGGAGGAAGCAGGCTTGAAGAGTAGAATATAAAGGCACCAGTAATAAGAACATAAAAATTAGGGTAGAAATTAGTTTGAGCTAGTGACATATATTCCAAATGCAGGCAGATGGAACAACTAAGTGATATGTGGTGAAAGAGCAAAACCATTTATGCTCTGTGAAATAGCTTCGTGAAAATCTCTGAAATCAATGGGTCACACACCCATCTGAACATGCTACATAAACCCAGATACTCCGAAAAGCTTTCCTCACCAACTCCACTGTTTTCCCATTTTGGGCCAGACTCATCTCCTTGAAACCTTTACCACAAATCTTGCTAAGTATTGTTAGCAAGAATATTTGCTTAATGTTTCTCTTCCTCGTTAGACTAAGATTTCCAAGGTTACAGGGCTCCTGTTGTTTCCAATAATTTTTCAAATACGAAACAAGATAAAAAAACTTTTATAAACCAACAAGATCAATAGATAAGCGCTTCAGTACAGGATTACTGTGTTGTTGAAGTGCTCTCACAAAAATACATGGAAAATTATAGACTTTTGCACAATCAGGAGAATAGTGCTGATGGTTGTGGTTGAATTCTGCTCCCTCTTCAACTTATGATGAGGAAAATATGCTGGATGACCAAGAAACTGTAAATTAAATATAGAAAACCAGCAAACCACTTAGACTTGTATTTTGAATAAGCACAGGTTCAGGGAGATGGACTAGTTATGAATGTCATCACTTTATCAGAGTTTCCTATAAGTCACACTGAAGGAAATAACACCATGCAGAAAGGTAAAATAACAGTAGCATCCTACACCATTAATGAACACTTAACATGTACAAACACTGTGTTGGCCATTCTAGAAGGTAAACAACTTGCCAAGATATCACAGCTAGTAGAGGCTGAACTGAAATTTGAATTCTGACAGCCTATATCAAATATCCCACACACTTGGGAAGACAGCTACAGCATATCTTTTCCTTCCACGCTAGGATTGGAAATGGGCATTGGGAAGCTATTGCCTTTAGATGCTGCACTTTCCTCAGATGGAAGCAGCGATGCTGTGATAGCAATTTCATAGACTTTTAATGAAGATTATGAGATAAACTATTAAAATCTCTTAGAATGGTGACTGACACATAGAATGAATAGGTCAAGGAAAGTTCACTATGAATCTATAAAGGGCAGGCACAAGTATTTTAGTTTAAGTGGAGTTGTGGAAAGCAGAGAAGTCACTCTTGGTTCAGGGATCTAAAATCAGGGGGTCTCCAAGCAAAAGAAGAGGCTCAGGTCAAAGCTTAACCAGCAGCCCACCCTTGGGTTTCTTCTCCTTCCTCCTCCTTTTCTTAGATGAGTCACACATTCTCTGGTTTTCATTGCCCTCTACTCTCCAATAAATTCCAAATGTTCATTACTCAGACTTCCTTCATCTAAGCTCTGGGACTTCAAATTGAGCTATCAACTTGATAAAAGAGCAACAAGAAGTCACCATTAACTGTGCCCTTTCTTATTATATACCAGCCAGTTTGGCTCCACTGGAATCATGTCACAAGCAAACTCAACCTGTCCAAAGCTGGATTTATGGTTTTTCCCCTAAAGCTATCTTCATCTCCCCATAACCACCTAGTGGTTCATCCTTGACACCTTCTTTTAATTCAGCTCTGCTTATCTAAATAAACCTAAGTCCTCTCATTTCTGTTGCCCCAAACTCACACGATCCAGTGCACATTCTCTTTATCCAGGTAGCATTACTCACTTGAACTGCTATAACAACTAATCTCACCACAAATGTTCCTGGCTCCCCCTACACTTTTCTCAATGCAGCATCAAAGTGGAACTGATTTATTTCTTTCCAGTTGAGAATTCATCAATGGCTGATTATTTCACTTGCTGATTAAAACCCATATTCCTATCCATGTCCATTATGCCCCTTTTGGTATGCATCCCACTCTGACCTTTCATGCCTGAGTTTATGGTGTACTTCCATCTAAGTCCTGGGGAAATAGGTCAGCTTTTAGTTCTCCCAGAGGCAACCCTTGTTCTGTTTCAGGGTCTTCTCACATGTTGTTACCTTCATCTGGAATGTTTTTCCTTCCATTTCATCTGACTTTATCCTCCCAAATCCTATGGTTCTAAGTATAAATGTCCCTTCCTTACAGAAGTCTTTCCTGATCCCCTAAATCTGTAAGGCCTTCACATTAAACATTCTCTCATCACTCTCTACTTTAGTCTATAGCTCACTTTACAGTTACTAGTCATTCTATGTTCTGTGTAATCTTTCTCTGTAGACTGGAAGCCTCATTAAGTACTTGTTTTACTCATTTCTTTGTTCTTGATGTCTAAGGATGTTTAATGTAAGAACATCACATTGAATACTTGTTGAATGGGTGAAGAAAAGCCTCTATTAATATTTATAAATAGCAATTGCATTCACAAACTAGGGAAATTATCAAACAAAACCATCTTCCATGAATTTTTTTTCTATCAGTCACATTGGCCTCAAACAGTCAGGGCTGCCCGACTCTGGTGACTTATGCCTATAATCCTAGCTACTCAGGAGACAGAGATCAGGAGGACTGCAGTGTGAAGCCAGTAAGACCCTATCTTGAAAAACCCTATTACAAAAAATTGGGCTAATGGAGTGGTTCAAAGTGAAGGCCTTGAAAAAAACAAACAAAAAAAAAAAAAGAA
Source organism: Castor canadensis (assembly GCF_047511655.1). Classification (NCBI taxonomy): domain Eukaryota; kingdom Metazoa; phylum Chordata; class Mammalia; order Rodentia; family Castoridae; genus Castor; species Castor canadensis. The sequence continues at coordinate 50,615,860 of NC_133394.1, read as the reverse complement.
AAGAAAAGAAAATCCCAAAACAGTCAGGGCTATATACAAACATTGAGAAATAGCAGTGACCATTTTGACCAGAGTCATAAATCAGGTGCATACAGTATGTGCCTTTTATTGAATCTTACTCAAATATCTATTTTTTCTCATTGTGAGAATTTTCAGAGCTTCATGTGGCTAGAGTTTGCAATGCATCTGTTTTTAAAGACTCCACCAAGAAAACATTAGCCATTATCTAATTATGTACCATTAACAAAAGGCAGAGGGTGTAATTACTTTTGGAAATCCCAGGCTATTCCACTTGGATAGTGACAAACTGAATGAATACAAACATACATTTTACAAAATATTGCAATATCTGCAAGAGGAAGTACCTACTTGTCAATGTAACCTATCTTTCCTCTTCCACTAACACCTACCACCATTCCAAAGTAAAAATCAATTTCTAAATGAAACCGAAACATGTTAAAGTTGGCAGTGCAAGAAATGTGAAAAAAAGATTACCATCTGGAAAATGAGTATTAATAACCAAAGAACTTCAGGTTCTAACATAAATGAAAGATATTTAAAAGATTTTGACAACATTCTTCTTTCTCAAATTTAGCTATATTTTATAGTGTTGAAAAATGCAGTTGGAGGCTTCAAATACATGTCTTGAATTTGCTCAAAGTAATTTAGTAGTATTAAAATTTGACAAAGAGTATGTTTTTCTTTGGGAAAGAATGTATGAAATTGTGTCATATTAACTGAACCCTGCTGTAGTAGACAAGTAATGCATGGAGCATGACCAATAATACACTCTGTCTCTGCTGGGATTTTTGTTTTCTTAATTTAAAAATTTTACCTCTTTTTTATTAGTGCATATTAATTGTACAAAGGGGTTTATTGTGATGTTTCTATACATGCATATAATGTGCTTTGATCAAATTCACTCCCTCTATTACTTGTTCTTATCTCCCCTCCCTGCTCCTTAAATAATTTTTAATGGGTTTCATCAGAAGAACTGGGATTTTTAAAAAAGATAAATGATAGAAAATCATTGTTTGGTACACTGAAATGGAAAATGACTATTGTAATGTTCTCTCCTTCTTTGCATTTGGAAATTAGGAAGGTAAAAAACATGTTTTTGTACACTTCCCTTAGTGCTATGCCATCTAGCAATGTGAGAAAAGAAAACTATTCCATGGCTGTTTGCTGTTGGTTCTGGTTGTATGGCTTAAGGGGAAAATGACCTCTGATTTTCTCTTAGATTGAGCTAGAATGTGCATGTAACAGCAGGTAGTGCCAATGCAGCTTTGAGGATCTAATCTACCCCTTATCATCTTTGTCTTTATCTGAAAATTGGAAGAGAGTGTTAAACAACCTCACAATATTGTGTGGACCATATGATGCAAAGTTGCAAATCAAGTTTGGCTATGTTTTAGGGCAGATTACATGAACCAGAAAAGGAAAGTCAACCAATCTGCAGTGAGAAGATGATGTAAAAAGAGCAGAAGAAAAGAATGGGGAAATATGACAGGAGTCTTGAAGAGGCTATAGATGTGGTGGTTCTATTATTCTCTGTTCTATAGATGCATCAATGAAGAAGTTAAGTAAAAATTTCCTGTTTCTTTGGTACTCTTTTAGAATAAGTGACACTCAATCCCATTGACATAGTACAGAGAAAGAAATCATGTATACTAGATTATATATGCGTTATTAGGAAAGGTGCCACCTTTCCTATAACTTATAACTATAAGTTATATTTCCTATACTTATAACTATAAGTTATATTTCCTAACTTATAACTATAAGTTATATTTCCTATAACTATAACTATAAATATAATTGTCCTGGGCAGTACTCTATGCCTGACAAAAAAAGTAGAAGTTTAGTAACTACATCCTGAATTATTTCATATGCAGGGGTAGAAGTGGTTGAAATGGTTAGAGTGATTCATGGATTGTTCAAATCATATCAAGAGGTGTATCAAGCATAAAAATTTAAGTGAGAGTGTGATGTAGTGATAAAGACCACTTTTACCACTTGACAGAGATTAATCTTGGGCAAGTAAGGAATATCTCAGTGCCTCAATTTCCTGATTTTTGAAATAGGAATAGTATCTCCTCAGACAATCTCTGTGAAGACCACATGCACTAAAAATTTATGTCAAGTTTGTGGAACAGTGCCTGGTACAAGGTAAACACTTTGTGAATGTAAATTATTCTGACAGCTTACATCTCCACTAGTAATCTAGACAATAGCACTTATCAACAAGTTAAATTGTATGTTATTCTCTACTGTTTTTTTCATATATATTTATCTTATCCTCCTGAGAAATTTCTACAATTTTGGACAACAAACAGGACAGGATAAAAGTCTCTGAGATTCCCATTCTCCCAGTGAGGAAACCAGGCCCCAGATCTATGAAGGGCTCCAATGACATGACTCTTATGGCAAAGTGAAGTCTAGAATCCAGACTACTTTCAGAATCCAGTCTACTTTCATATTTTCAAGTATTGTAATCAAACAAAAAAAGATTAAAAATTGAAGTGTGTATAAAATGGATGCCCACATTGAGTTAGTTAAAGGCCTTAGGATAGGGTTATAAAATTTGATGTTTAAGCTCTTATTTAGTAGAGGTACTCAAGAGTTACAGTCCTTATTAATTTACAAGATTTTTTGAAATGTGTTATACACATTGATCCTAATAGGACCGGGATACTTTTTCCCTAGTCATGTAACTTACATGACTTATGTGAAATTGATGCAAAATGTTAAGAATAACATGAAGGGATGAATCACTCATTGTGATATCAGGTGCTTAAGGATATAACTTTTATTAAAATCAGGCATTCCAACAAATTCTAAAACCAATTCTTTGTTAGAAATCTAAGAGAAACTTCAATCACAAAATAATTTTGAGTGTTGTTCAGACTAATTATCATTATAATGCATGCCATTACTTTTGTGGCCTGGAGTATCCCTTAACCTGGGTGGGAATTTTTCAGTGCGAATGCTTATCTCCAATAACCACAGCATGGGGAAAGTAAACTTCTGGTGCTTTTCCTCATTGTCTAAATTATTGAACAATTAGACATATAAGGTACTCATACAGTTGAGAATAGTGGGTTTATTCTTAGTTGTCTTTTACTGTTTTTATTTGTATATAAATCACAAAGTATTTAAATGTAGTTTTCTTTGAATATAATTTATACCTCAACAGATAAACATTTACGTTTAGAAATTGACTCTAATCACTAAAATACAGCTGAGACTCAACTAGGTTTCAAAGGAGTCATCTGAATAATTCTCTGAATTAAAAGAAATGTGTATAATCTCTTTCCACTTTTTAATTTTTGAAATCCTAAGTCAGCTATTAAATATTTAGGTAGTAACTCCTAATAACTTCTTTAGCAGAAGATGTGGTCCAGAAAAAAAACCTCAAATGCCTCATTTTCTTCTCTATTTTTTTCAAAAAACCTTTCAGTTACACCAAAAACTAGTATTAGCTTTAACCTTCAGAAATAATACTTTTCTGAAGGAAATTTATTGAAAGACAAGGTATTCCATACCTCAACCAAACTAAACTATAAGAAATCTCTCCAAAAAGAGATAAAAGTTTCATTTTATCCTAAATATTTTGGTACCTGAAAATCCCTCATTCTAAAGACTATGAAGAAAATTAACTGAAGTAACCAGTTTACTGTAACAGTTACACAAAGAAACAGGCCTTCTGTTTTACTATCAAGACCATAAAGACAAGAATAACAATATCACAGAAAGAAAGATCCTGTGTTAACTTGGGAAGAAAGGAAAGAAAAGAACTTCTATTAGTGAAACCTCTTGATATGTTCAGTAGTATTTAAAAAAGAATGTCTTTCAAATTTAGTTTTGAAATCTTCTCAAACACAATATTGATAGGGAGCTATGGCTGAAGAAAAAGAAAAATGATTCCCTTCAGCTGAATATCAGACTTTCCCTTTCATCATTCTGCTCTCTGGTGGTGAACAGCATTGCTCAGTAGTTGACAATAATATATTTTTCTATGGAGAAAAAAAAGAATGTTTTCAGGATCAGTTTAACACATGACTCAATATTTTATTTGCATCCGAATTTCATATTGGGAATGTAGCTGTTTGCATTGTTTACAGGTGTTTTTCTCAAAACTTTTCCAGATTATAGGTTGCTATATCCTGTTATATTTATAAAGAATTTAGATAAATTTTTAATTTTAAATGACTTTGAGGCTTAAACAGTGCCCAAATATTCAAAAACTAGTTGAAATGATCTGAGTAAATCCCTTAAAGAATGCAATTGGGTTCTTCCCTACCCCTCCCCAAAAGTGACTACATTAAGTGAAAAAATATATCTAATTTCATTTAATTTAAAACTTCTATAGTCAATCAATACTTAGGCTGATTTTTTTCCAGCTACATTTAATTTTTATTAATCATACAATCTTAAATAACATTGATAAAATAAACTGCATCAAATACAAAGCTTCACTGGGAATCATTGCTGTCTAGATTAGCAGGTAGTTATTGCTTAAATCTTAGATGTTACTTACAAAATTCTAACAAGGCAACAGACAATGTAGTCTATTTAACAACCCCTTGACAAAATAATTTTAGTCGTTAAGTGGAGATCTTAGTCAACTACAAGGGTTCATCTCTTGAATACTTTAATCTGATGAAAGTGAAGTTTAAAATTATCCTAGAAGGATAAGATAGTTCATTATTTCATTTCACTTAATCAAAGTGCTGCACTTCAGTAATGAAATGAGGTATTTCTTCAACACTGGAATTCTTGATTAACTGCAAACAAAGTTATCTCTTATTAAAAGCCCCTTACATTGACCAGTTAACCTTTACTATACAGTATAAATAAACAAATCCACTTACCTGGAATTAAAGTTCAAACAGTTGAAAATGCCGGAGAAAGTTTCAATTACAAAAGAAATGGAAACAGTAGCATGTGCAACCATCAGCCCAGGCTATTTGGCTTTATAAGTGGCAACAACGCCAGTTCTGGCCCAGTATCCTCGTGTTATGTAACATCTTATTAATATTAGCCATCAAACTGCTACCAAGCTGGTGAGGCACTAGAGGGCAAGAGTGTCACATGCGAGACCTTCACCGAGTGACAGGCTTTAGTACCACTCCGGGAACACAGATGCTAACTAAGCTGATAAATATCAGGATGCCTGAACGCAACAGCCAACTCGTACTGTTCCTCAAAGACTATTTTAAATGTCAATTTTCTGACTAGCCAAAGAGCTAACAGGTTAATAAATATACATAAGCAAATAACCACACCATGCAAAAACTTTCAGGATTATGTTTACAAACCCACAAGTCACTCTGGAGGCGTTTTTTTGTTTGTTTTTTGCTCCCATTGTTTAAATAAACTTATTTCAAATAGGAAAGAAAAGGCTAAATAAACAAGACGAGTGTTAATTTCAACACCCCTTCAGGTCAAGAGGCAAGAAACTTGTCCTGATCGCGGTGCCACGTCTAAAATCCACATTTCAAGTCGGATCAGCATTTCAAGCTCGGGTTGGGTTTCCCGGAGAGGATCCGCCGGGTCACCCGCGGTGATTACCTCGGGCGGCAGCGGTGCGCGGACATCCTGCTCCTCTCGGGTCCTCGGCCTCCGCGGTTCCTCGAGGCGACTGTGAGGTCCCGGCTGCGCGGAGTTCCGGCGGGGCGGGGATGACTGCGGACCGTCCCCTCCCGCGTCCCGGGGCCGAGCCCGCGGCGGGTCGGGCTGGGCAGGCGGTGCGGGCGGCGCAGCGCGGGGAGCGGCTGCCTGGCGACAGAGCGCGGCGGGCACGTCCGGGACTCCTGCGCTCTCTCCCGCGGCCCCGGGACCCGCCCGGCCGCGCAGCCGCCGCCCTCACGCTGCCTCCCAGCTCCCAGCCGGCGCGCGCCCGCCGGGGAAAGAGGAGGAGGTGCGAGGGAGCCGGAGACGCAGCCTCCTCCATCCGCCGGCCTCCCGCCCGGGCGGCCCCCGCGCCATCAGGAGGCTCTAGCCTCGAGAAGGAGACCTTGGAAGTCTCCCCACACCCCAGTCTGCGCCGGTTCCTATCGTACCCCAGAGTGGATCGGTAGAAGTCAAGAATGAGTGGAGTGTGCGGGTCCCCGGGGCGGCGCCGGGAAGGCTAGGCGCACCTGCGTGGTCAGCTCTGATCGTGCTCCTTGGCACTGGACAGGGCAATGCGCGGTGGGCTGCTGCCAGGCCAGGAGCAGGTGACTCCTCTGTTCGCCAGTTTCTAAAAGGCTATGCGTTCCGGCCCTTGAAGACAAGTGGAGGGCCGGCAAGCAATGGGAAGGAGCTTCTGCACTCGTGGTGGGAGGTTATGCGCTCCAAAACTCTAGTGTGATTTGGATCCTGAATTGGGAAGACTGAAAAATCTCACCGGGCTCCAGTGACACCACACCGGAGAGTGTGGTTTAGTGGGATCTTACTAATGGCTACCTTAAAGGACATTTGCAGTTTTGCTTTCCAGTACTTACTTTTTTTGTGGATACAGCACCCCTCTTTATTTTGGAGGATCCAACCACCATTCTACGCTGCTGCCCTTTTGCTTTAGGTGATGTTGGTCTATGCGCTAACGCTGGGGCTCAGGTCTGGCCTGTGGAGCTCTAGGTCTTCCTGTAAACTGGGATTGCATGTGCCCAGATCTGATCAATCAGAGATAAAGATGAGCCATTCTGGGCCCTTTTCGGCGCCTTCCTGAAGCAAGTGGACTATTTTTCTTCTGGACTTTGCACAGTGTAGATAGGAACATAGAGCTTTGGTGTCAGCATATGAAGTCTGAAAATGACTCCCGTGATTAGGTAGGCAGACCTGGTAGTTGTTGAAAAGCTAAAACCCACACAGAGTTTATTGCGCCCTGAACCCAGTTATTACTGAAACAAGTTTCAGTTCTGGATATTTTCTTATGTGAATCCATAAAATCACTTTCTACTTAAGGTAGCCTGGGTTAAGTTTTCTATTCATTAGAACTGGAAGAGACCCAAATGATATAGACATAGAACATTTTGGTTGTTTATTAACTTTGTGAGGACATTTGGATAATATAGCAAGACCTTCAGTTAACATCCCAAAGTCCTTGAGTTCCTTGGGGTTTTTGTTTTATCTTGTTTTGCTTTGCTTTGCCTTGTTTTGTTTTTAGGTGTTGGGAATTGAGCCTAGGGCCTTGCATATAGCTAGGCAAGCGCTTTACCGCTGAACTATAGTCCTAGTCTGATTTTTTTTTAAGCCAAAAAGTTATATAGTATTTTTCTTGCTTCAGGTGTAGAAGAGGATACAGAGGTGACTGAAGCAATTGCACCTTCAGGAAAATGTCAGGACGCTAGAATTTTTTGTTTAGTTGACATGTTTTATATTGGTTTTTGTCCTTTTATTTTTTTACTTGGAGTTTCCCTTGGGAGTTTTGTGCCTGTCAAGAATTTTAAGAACCCTGGGGTCAGGGGCTAGTAGTGGTGGCCTCAGGCTTGTAATTCCAGCTACTGGAAAGGCAGAGGTAGGAGGATCTTGGTCCTTGGGAGACAGAACAAACGTTGAGAGATGCTATTTGAAAAACAAACTAAAGCAAAATGATTGGGGCTGTGGCTCATGTAGTAGCGCACTTAAATACAAGGCCCTGAGTTCAATCCCTAATACCACCTTAGAAAAAAAAGATTTTTAAGAACCTATATTATTTTTTATATGCCTTACTCCAGACAGCCTGTTCTGTCATCCAAGCAGCCATCAATTCACTATATTAGTCATCTAAAAATTTATTGACCTAGATGGCCATGGAATCACAATAATATTAAAAAAGCAAAAAAAAAAAAAAGCAAAAAAGCAGAAACATTTCTTTCACTTCGGTTGCTTATAATGTATTGATATACACATATAATGTGTTGATCCACAAGATTTCAGAGAATGGACAAGATTCATAACTCCATACATTTGTGAAGGTTCCAGTGTATATAGGCAGGTTTAGTAGTGGTCTTCCTTTTCTTTCTTTTTCTAGCTTCTCTGTACAAAAACAAAACCCCAGAAAAATCTCTTTTTCAGAATAAAGTAGTGTATTTAGGACTGTATTTGGGGCTTTCTTTGCTTAGGTTGTACTGAAGGCAGTTTGGACTGGAGGCATAATCAACTTTCTCATTGCTTTGGGGAGAGTGACTGCTTCCATCCATCCATTTGGAAGTTCAGCAGCTTAGTGTTATGCTATCTTTCCCCATGGTGTAGTGAAATCTTACAGATCCATTCCACAGAAGTTTCCATCTGTGCACATGTGACATTCAAGTGAGTGTAATAGCAGGTTAATATATTACCTATATTTTCTCCTATTCCTGGGCTACTTGCCCATTGGGGAGGCAAGGAGAGAATATACGTGAGCATCAGCCCTCACCCCCACTAGCTCTCCTTTTCTATCATCATTCCCTGGTGCAGGGACATCGACACCAGGGAACAATTTTTCCTCTAGAGAGATATTCCAGTTTTGTCTAATACTAGTTATAGACAACCAAGAACCTCTGGTAAGGCCCAAGTGGAGGTGAAGGCCATCTGGTTAAGGGCCTCACATTGGTGAAACTCCTCAAATTTGGTCAACTCCAAATGAGCTTGTGCAATATTTTTGATGTGATAATGAGTTGAGTTTAGTTTCACAGTTTCTATAACTGCCTTTGACATTCTGTTATTACTATTTACAAAAATACTGAGGACCTCAAAAAATAGAAGAGGCTCAGGTTACTGTCATCCTCTGGGAAGCTTTGAGACAATAGAAAATATATTTTTATGAGAGACCCAGTTTCAAATACAAAAGGAAGCATCTGTAAATCACAAACCTAGAGAAATCATTAAGATGAAGAAAAAAGAAAAAAACTATGTACTTTTACATATTGAAATAATCCTTGTATAAAGGTAGTGAATATCAACTCATCATGACATAAAGATTTAATAATTTATGCTTCATATAAGTTAAAATTATTTGTGTCTTTGGATGAAATTTTGTCACTAATCTAAATGCTTCTATGTGGAGGGTGTTGGTTGTAAAAGGATTTCAGAAAACTCATTTCAATTTGTAGAGTTCCCTTCCATTTTTCAATGCCTAAAAATCAAATCCACATATTATTCTGACAAGTTTAAAAATGCAAATATTTATAGAGGACATCTGAGTATTTTTATATGAAATAGCTGATCAACTTAAGTATTACAGTTTATGTTCAGATCTTCAGTTTGGACTTATGTCAATCAATGACATTTGTTCAATTACCTAAAGGTAATGGGGTGAAGATTTAATTGAAATCCTATTCTAGTTAGCAACTTCTAACTCAACCCAAGGAAATGTACCCCAGTTTTCTTTATTTTCTCCAGAGATGTTAAAGTGAAAATAGATCAAAACTAAAAATCTTAGCAAAATGATTGGCTGTGAGGAAAAGAAACAGAAGGGGTATCAGGCTGTTTGAAAGCCATAGAAAGATGAATGTTGCCTGACTCTAAGTCACCTTACAGACATTGCCTGTGAAAAATACATAAGGTTGAGTTTAGTGGTATGAACATCTCATTACATGAAATGCCAATTTAAAGCTCAATAGACTAGATTGCAACAGTAACTTCAGAATGCACCGGTATCACCTGCAGGGCTCATTCAACCACCCTGGGCTCCACCTTCAGAATGTCTGATTCAGATCAGGGTGGATAATGGGAATTTGCATTTTTATAAGTGCCCAGGTTATACAGCTGCTTGTCTTTGAGAATCACTGGATCAGATAGTTGTCGAGAACACAGAGTGCGTCTTTATTGGGGTCATTATATATGTTTATAAGTGAGCATTTATTACTATAAAAACTATTTTGTCTTCAAAGCTAATTCTCCATTTTTTCTTAATCACAATAAATATACAACAAATTCAGTATTTTAATTTGTTTCCCGTATCACCAGTTGGGTAAGCAAAAATAAGCAAATGATTTATTTAAAAATACAGGTCCTTTATCGTAATAAAAAAGATAGCAAGATTTGGAAAAGATCTGCTCTCTAGTTGACAGCTTCCTCCATTGCTGGTTCATTCTGTGTTGTCCACTGCCCAGGGACAGATCTTTTATATTAACAGTCACTTAATATGCAATGCAGAAGAGAAAGAAATTATTTCCTTGGTTTGATTAGTATTTTTTTACATTCTAACTGCCAAAGGAAATCATCTTATTGTATTGTCTTGTTTTTTTTTAAGTTTTGTAGTTAAAAAGCCATCTATACACTGTTTATAATTCTCAATTTTTAAATTCATTTCCTCAAAAATAGCTTTTTTCCCTATGTGAGACTAGATTAAGCTTTAATGTTATGAGCTGTGTAGTTAATTGTAAGCCTTGGTTGCTGACTGTTTGGTAGTAAAAACCTACTTATATCTATAGGTTTAGTATAAACCATGGAAATAATTTGTGTTCTATCTTAAAGGAGAAATATAAGCAATCATCAGATTGTAGAACATAATGTGTGAGTCTTCAAAGCTGTCTCTTAATATTCAGGCAGGACCAAACATCATTAAGGTATTTCTTTGATCTAGCTTGCAACATTAAAACATCATTTTATAGCCTGGCCTCCTGCCATGCAGTACAAGAGAAATTCATTGTGAGAGTAAAATGGATGATTTCTCTCTCAATTTGTCTGAAAACAGGCTTCATAAAGACCCCAGAATATACTCAGTTCCACTTTACTATGATGTTTCTCCATTATATCTGATCCTTGGATTTCAAGAGGTTGAAGAAAATAATAACTATTCAATGAATATTTACATGAATTAATTTCATTTTGCTCCTCTGAAAGTATGTTTTTGAAAGTGATATGAAAGGTTGTTAGAAAAAGAAGAGAAATAGTAGAGAAAATTGAGATGCCCTGTACATTGTAGATTGACAAATCTAATATTCTAAAGCTTGAGGCTATTTTGACTGAATTCTCCACCAAACATTTGCATTAGAGAAGTGTGAGTGAATATATAAAAATTTGATTGGGAAGAGGGACAATTTATGCATGTGACATTTTTCCCCATCAAACATGAACAAGCACTTTCAATAGTCATAGAGGAAATAGGCAATGGGAATCCTATTCATCCAGCTCTAAATTTTACTATTGCTCAGCATCTCTGACATTCTGAGAAAAAAGGTAGTAGCTTCTCTTATTTTTCTTATAACTCTCACTTGATATCAAATACAAACCTAAGTGACCTAATGATCAAACACAGATTCTCATTTTAATCATTAGGATGTATAATCGTTTTATGTTCCTTCCACAGAATATAGCTAAGTTTTCTGGAAAAAGGAAATAAATATTACTGTCATTGTGAAAAAATACTTGACATAAACAATTTAAAGGAAGAAGGCTTTTTTTGGTTCATGGTTTCAGAGGTTGCAATCCATAGTCCTTAGCTTTGTTGGTTGTGGGCCCATGGTGAGTCAGAACATCATGGCAGCAAGAGTGTATGACAGAGGCTGCTCGCTTCATGGTAAGCAAGAAGCAGTAAGAGAGAGGGACAGGTAGAACCTTCACTAGCATGCCCACCCTCCAGTGACCTACTACCTCTATCTGGGCCCTACTTCTTAAAGTTTCTACCATCTCTCAAAACAGCACCAGTAGCTGGGGACCAAATATTCAACATTTGAGCCTGTGGAGGGTCATTTTGTGTTCAAACCATAACAATATTGATTGAACAAATGAATTCAATTCTTAAAATCCTCTTTTCCTTAAGTCCTTAGGTAAAATATATTTAAGAATTAATCTTTGAAAGATTCTATTAGTAGTTTGTGCCTCTGGTATTATATATAAATTATAAATCCAGAACTTAAGTCTCTTGATGATTAAAATAGGGGTATATGGTTAACAGAGAGCCACTAAAAATTATAAAACTTGTGATATCTTTGTATTTATAGCAGAAAAAAATTAAACTAGGTTAAAAGGCCCAGAGTGGTAACATAATTATTTTTTATTTCAACCTGACTACTTTGGAGGCAATAGTTTTTGGTCCTGTGGAAAAAAATCTTAGCTGTTAACTCAGTATAGAAAACTACTACTTTTCATAATAGGCTAGGACTTAAACCAACGGAAGCTAGGATATCCATGTCAATTTAATTTGTGTTACCTTTTATAGTAAGTGATGTGTTAATACTCCTCGGTGTCAATCTTGGATATGTGTATACACACAACACACACACACACACACACACTCACCTACTAAATGAGAGCAATGATCCCTTCAGAGGGTTGATTTGAGAATAAAATGTGTAAAAATGCTATGAAGTTTGCACAGGGTTATATTGATACACAGCATTTTAAAAAATGAGGTCATCAGGTTGATCATGTTTATATAAATAAAAAATAGTTATCACATTAGAATTGATTTACCTGAGACTTAAATATTGGTGTGAAAGTGAATCAAACATGACTTATATTCACTTTTCTTATTTTAAGGGAATTTATCTCTATTCTATTAAACTACAACTGGTAGTAAGCTTAGTAAATGTAATTAGGGAGAATCACTTGATTGTCTTCTAATCTAAGTCACATGATGTCATTGTTCTCATCTCATTTAATTGCTCAAAATTCTGAGTGGAATATGGTCCTTTAGTTGTGTTTCAATATTTAGTCTTTCATTTTCCCATAATAATAGCCTTTTTTTTCCAGGACCCTGGACATCCATAAACAGAAGGTGGCTCAGCTTTAAGCATTGGACTACTAGATGGAAGACTGTGATTGTTTCTGGGGAACACCACCACACCAGAGAAACTTCCTTGGTCCTGGCCCCCTGTGTTCAGGTCCTTGTAAAATGCCCTCTCCTTGAGTTCATGTAGGATATGTAACTTATTTATAACCAATAGAATGTGGCAAAGATGAAGGGATGTCCCTCATGTGTTTGTGCTATGCTACATAAGACTGCATCTTGCTTGACTAACAGGTGAGGTCCTCCTTTCTAGCTTGATGTTGTAAGTGCCCACATTGGAGAAGCTTATGTGGCTAGCAATTGCAAAAGCCCTTGTGACATTTGTGTGACTTCTAGGTTATCAGGGAAGCCTTCAGCCAACAGCCAGCAAAAAACTGGGGCCCCAAGTCCTGCCACCACCGGAAATGAATTCTGCTAACAATCTGAGTCAGTGTGGAAAGAGATCTACCTCCAGTTGAGCACCCAGATGGAAATGCAGTCAAGGTAACATCTTAATAGCTTAATGTGATGTCTTAAGCAGAGGAACTAACTAAGCTATGTCTATATACCTGACCCATTAAAACCATGAGATAATAATTATCATTGCTTAAGTTGCTAAATTTGTGATCATTTGTTATGTCATGTTAGATAACTCTTTCAGTGACAGCTGGCACATGGTTTGCCCTCTTTTTCCTTCTTTCATTTCTTTTTTCCATCTTGTGGCCTAGAACTCAGCTACAACTTTACTGGCTACCACCAAGAGCACAACAACAAATGATGGCAAAGATGTGGGGGGAAAGGAGCCCCCATACACCGCTGGTGGAAATGTAAATTAATACAACCCCTAGGAAAAACAGTATGGAGGCTCCTCAAAAAACTAAAAATAGAACTGCCATATGACCCAGCAATTCCACTCCTAGAGGCTTATCCAAAGCAATGTAAGTCAGGTTAAAACAAAGGCACCTGCACACCCATATTTATTGCAATGTATTCACAACAGTTAAGCTATGAAAACAGCCAAGATGCCCACTACTGATGAATGGATCAAGATAATTTGTTATTTATATACAACAGAATTTTACTCAGCCACAAGGAAGAATGAAATTTTGTCATTCACAGGCAAATGGATAAAACTGGAGAACTTCATCTTAAGTGAAGTTAGCCAACTACAGAAGGCCAAAAATCATGTTTTCACTCATACGTGGAATATAGACCTAATATAAATGCAGTAATATTATGAAAAACAGATCACACTAAGGGAGGTCACATATAGGGTGAGGGGGGGTAAAAGAAGGACATTAAGAAGGTGAATATGGTTGATGTACTTTCTATACAAGAATGAATATAGAATTTTTAAATCCATTGAAACTACCATAAGAAAGGGACTAAGGTAGAAAAAAGAAAAAATAGAGGAAATGAACCAAATCTGGCTATCATACATATAAACATGGAAGTGCTATCTATCTTAAACTACATCTTAACTTAAACTACATCTATCTTAAACAACAAAAATGTCATTTTTTTCTTCCTCTTTTTCTTTTCTTATACAAAATCTGGAGAATAGGAGAGCAGAACAGGTTCTGTCTGAGGGGATTGGTAGCTGTGGGAAGGAGAATGAGGTGGAGAAAAGATGAATGAGGGTGAATATAGTACAAATACTGTGTACACATGTATGTAAATGGAAAAATGTTGTCTATTGAAACTATTTCTAGAATGGGAGTGGGGGAATGAAGGAGAATGGTGGAAGGGTGAATTTAAGTACAAATGTATAAGTGTCAACTCAAAGTGGATTAAGGACCTTATTATTAGACCTGAAACCTTGAAGCTAGTACAGGAAAGAGCAGGGAATACACTGGAAGCAATAGGCACAGGCAAGGACTTCCTCAATAGAACTTAAGCAGCTCAACAATTAAGAGATAGGATTGACAAATGGGACTACATCAAATTAAAAAGCTCTACACAACAAAAGAAATTGTCTCTAAATTGAAGAGGCCACCCACAGAATGGGAGAAAATCTTTGCTAGTTATACATCAGACATGGGACTGATGACCAGAATATACAAGTAGCTCAAAAAACTAATCAATGACCCAATAAAGAAAATGGGCAACTGAATTAAATAGAACTTTTTCAAAGGAAGAAGTCAAAATGGCTATAAAAACAAATGAAAAAATGCTCACCATCCCTGGCCATAAAGGAAATGCAACTCAAAACCACATTAAGATTCCACCTCACTTTTTGTAGAATAGCTACCATCAAGAGCACCAACAAATGTTGGCGAGGATGTGGGGAGAAAGGAACCGTCATACACTGCTGGTGGGAATGTAAGCTAGTACAACCACTATGGAAAACAACATGGATGCTCCTTGAAAAACTAAAAATAGAACTGCCATACTATTCAGCAACATCACTCTTAGGGATATACCTGAAGGAATGTGAGTGAGGTTACTACAAAGGCACCTGCATACCCATTTTATTGCAGCACTGTCAACAATAGCTAAGCTATGGAAACAGCCAAGATGCCCTACTACTGACAAATGGATTAAGAAAATGTGGTATTCATACACAATGGAGTTTTACTTAGCCACAAAGAAGAATGAAATTTTGTCATTCACAGGTAAATGGATGGAACTGGAGAACAACATCTTAAGTGAGGTTAGCCAGCTGCAGAAGGCCAAAAGTCACATGTTCTCCCTCATATGTGGATTATAGACCTAAAACAAATGCAGTAATATTGTTAGACATGGGTCACACTAAGGGGAGGCCATGCACAGGAGGGATAGGACAAGGGAAGGAAACCAAAAATTTGAATGTGGTTGATGTGCATGCACCCTGTACAGGAATGAATATAGAAATGTTAAACTGGCTGAAGCCTCCATGGACAAGGACTAGGGAGGAGTGAAGAGGACTGGAAGAGATGAACCAATTGGAGTTGTAATACACATATTCATGGAAACAACACAAGGAAACACCCTGTGTAGCTATCTTTACCTCAAACTAGTAAAAATGCCATATTTCTGTTTTTATCTTTTATGTATTTTTCTTCTACAAAATTGGAGAACAGGAGGGTGGAACAGGTTCTGTGGAGGGAGGTGCTTGGCACTAGTGGGGGGGGGCGGTAGCAGGGAAAGGGGTAGGAAGATGAATATGGTACAAATAATATGTACACATGTATGTAAATTCAAAAATGATTCATATTGAAACTGTTCCAGGAATCAAGGGAGGATGGATGAAGGAGAGCAGTGGAAGGGGTGAATTCAAGTATGATATATTTGATACATTGTAAGAACCTTTGTAAATGCTATGATGTACCCCCACCAAGCACAACAAAAAAGAAATATTTAATATACTGTAAGAATTTTTGTAAATGCCACAATGTACACCCAACCAGCAAACTCAAAAAATTTGAAAATTAAAAAAAATTTCCCTCATGTCTAAGGTTCTTAGTAGTCATGATCCTTTCTGTAATGGTACAATCTATCTTCATAAACTTATCTCCTAAATCATTTCTTAGTTCTAAGCAAACTGACCTCCCCCAAATAAGTCCATTCCTTCTTTTACACCATTACTCAATGTTCTACTTACAACAATCTCTCACCTACTCTGTACCTCCCTTGAAAGTTCAGCTGAATTTCTAGTCTCCATGAAATCTCTCTAAGAACAAGTCAGACCTTTGTGAGTTCTCCATCACCTTGGCAAGGATCATTTCTCTTACACTACTCAGATAGTGTTAGCACCTGCTACTTCTTGAGGAAAGGAACTTTCTTATTTTCACCTCCCTTCTAGTGGACTGCCTAGAGTAGAGATTTATTAGCATTTTTTGTTGGACAGTTACTTGATAAATACAGCTTAAGACTATTAACAACCATATTTTCTACTTCATAAAATAAGTAGTTTTCAGTGAAGCTTTATGAGTTTATGGCACATGTGGGGAAAAAGGGGTACATAAATGAAGATATATAAACCTGAATTTTGGAAATCTATAAGAACCTCATCTTCTGAACTGATGTCATGGGATAGCTCTGGTCATTGCATGTCCTGTGCATTGCCATTGATGGAAGCAGGCCTGTCCATGTAATCAGGCTGCCTTTCCTGTAGAAATGAGGAAAACAGAATAAAAAGGTGTGAGGAGTACAATGTGACATTTTTAAAAAGTTGATAATTTATAATCTCTCCAATTCAAGGTAAAAAGTCAATTAACACTCAGAGATGTCATGTTCAAGAGTACTTCACAGACAGAGATAATCATATCGAGGTGTTCCTCTTGTGAAATGGTCCTAGGATGTTTAACTGTATTTTTATATTATAGGTTGGAAAGAATGCTGATGGCAGCCTATAATGCACATTTCAGTGCACTGAATGGAATAGCCATAACTTTTTCTTAAACCTGATAACTTCTCATAATTATAGTAGAAACCTTAAAAAGCTGAAATATATTTTCTCATTAGAAAATTACAATATAGGTGAGGTTTTAAAAGGTGACTATGCTTTACAAAATACTTTGTTTTTGAAACTTAAAACTTAAAAATGTTCTTAAAATGTAGACATATTCTTACTAAAGAGCCTACAAAGAATACACTAGGTTTATTAGGATGGCTTAGACACCAAGCATCAATCCATCCTCTTTGATTATGATGATCAGTTCTACAGTTTCATCATGGTGTGCACAGGGGGTCAAGAGCACCACCCTGGAGGGAGATGCGAGGAGGAACTGCCTTCTGTCTTCTGTCTTCACTGTGAGTCCAGTGACTACTTGTTCTAGTTTTCAGTTGAAGTTAGGAATTCTTTTCTAACTTAACTTTCATTTTTAATTGATGGATAGTAATTGTAGATATTTACAGGGCACAGTATGATAATTCATGTATATAAGATGTAATGTTCACAATTGAGCGACTGGCATTTTTACTTCCTTATCATTTCTTTAACCATTCAGACTTCTCTTTTCTAGTTCTTCATAACATATATAATATGTTGTTCTAAACTGTAGTCACCTTGCTGTGCTGTAGAACATGAGAGACCACTCCTCCTATATAACTGCATTTTGGTAACCATTATTCAAGTTCTCTCTCTATGCTACCCTTTACCCTTGCTATCCTCTACCAATCACTAGTATAGTCTCCTCTTCTTTGAGGTAATTTTTTTTTTAGCTTCTGTATATGTGTGTGAACATGCAATATTTGTCTTTGAATGTCTGGCTTATTTCAGTTCACTTAACATCCTCCATTTCCATCCATTTTGTCAAAATGAAAGTATTTCATTCTTTTTATGGCTTAACTAATATTCCATTGTGTGCATACCACATTTTCTTTATTCATCCATCTGCTGATGACACCTTGGATGATTCCATATCATAGCTAATGTGAATAGTGCTGCAGTAAGTATGGGAGTGTAGGTATCTCTTCAATATGCTGATTTCATTTCCTCTGCATATAAACTGCAAAGTGGGATAGCTGGATTATATGGTAGATCTATTTTAGTTTTTAAAGGAAACTTCATACTGTTTTCCATAATGATGTACTAACTAATATACATTTCCATCAATACTCTATGATGTCCTTTTCCTTGGCATCGTCACCAGCATTTGTTAGTTTGTGCTTTTTTTAAAAATTGTACTGGGGGTAAACTCAAGGCCTCATGCTTGCTAGACAAATATTCTACCAGTTGAGCCATGCCCTCTGTCATTTTACTTTTAGTTTGTTTTTCACATAGGGTCTCCTGCTAATCGAGTGTGGGCTGATCTCAGACTATACTCCTGTCTCTCTCTTCTGAGTAGCTGGGATTGCCTGGGTGCACAACCACACCCAGCCCAATGTTTTTTGATAATAAGTGAAAATGAACTTTTATTTCTGGTAGTATGGCATTTTAAAAGCCATGATAGGTAATTAAATAAAAGAGCAAAAGCTTTTTGTTTATTTAAATTGCAAATGGCTGATTATCTAATATTGTACAGCTCTGGGTTTTTTTCTGACTTTGAAAAAAAGAAACTTCCTTACACTCCACACAGTTCTAGATATAGCTGTTTTTCTGATTTTTAAGGTAGTGTCCCTCTACCTCTAGGAGGTAAAATACAAAGCTGATGAGAGGTAAAGAAATTTACTCTTTCCTCTGCATAGGTAAATTGCTTTATGCATTTTATGTATGGTTCCAGATTAAATTTTGTCGCAGTTTTATTATTTAAGTTTCTATACAAGGTAAAATATTTCAATTATTTGACATTTTAAGAATAATTTCCAATTGCAGAGAAATGCGGCACTTTAAAAAAAATCACAGTGCCATTTAATAGATTTTAAAGTAAAGGTTCTGCTCATTTGTTCCTAGGGCAGCTCTTGTTCAAGGAAGCATTGTCCTTATAAATCTCACCACCAGTCACTGGTTTCATTCCAGTTCATGGGTCATGCTTTGAGTGCCCAGTTTAAATCAGAATCCACCAATCAGATCCTAGTTAATTCTCTCTGTTGTCAGAACCACAATAATATGGAAACAGAAAAAGAGACTTCTGTAATAGTTAAATACTCAAGTATTGCAAGAAAGGGTAACAGTCTAGTTACTAATGTCTGAAGGTCATGGTAAAAGTCAGTGGGCACTTGGGAATTTTAATATGTTCAACTTAGGTTGGAAACCTAATGACATCTCATTTAAAATTGAATTAACAAATTCCACAAAGTTCAAAGACCTTGTAGTGTAGCAGAAACAATATTGAACTCAGAGTCAAGGGTGGAATTCTGCTCATTTATTTCTCAAACAGACTCTCTGAATCAGAACCATTGAGAATACTTGAAAATACAAATCCTCCCAAATCTACCCAGATACATTTGATTAGAATCTCTGGTGGAGACATGTTGGGAACCTTCATATTTACCAGCTACCTTGTGTGATTCTTGTGCACTGCAAAGGAGAAAACCCCCGTTCCTATTCTTCCTTAATTCCCCTTACCTGTAAAGTGAAAGCATGAAATATTTAAGAATATTAAGTATCTTTTTATTCTGTATGTCTATTGATTTCATCAGTTCTTAAGTACCACAATTTGGGGCATAGTAGTTTTTTGTTTAAATTATTACTACCTCTACAGATGAAAAGTTATAATCTTTAAGTACAGTTAATGATTAACTTTATAAATATCGCACCATCTTTTCTTTACTTTTCTGTGCTACATTTTATCTTAAATTTCAGAAAAATTTAATGTTGTGTGATTTCCCTTGCTCCTGGTTTTAGAACATAAAGAAAAACATGTCTTCCCATAAAAGTATAGTATTAGTGTTGTGTTACGCCCTTCAAAGAACTGGGATATAATAGAGATGAGGGAGATAGAAAGCTCACGCTGTTTGGACAAGCACACTGCCAACAAATCTTATGATGATTCCATGGACAGGTTTTATTTCAGCAAGAATTTGGTGCTGAAAAAAAACACTGAAAATAAAACTAGAGTGATTGAAGAGCCTTGAGGAAGGATGAAGAAAATAATGTGAAATTATCGAGTGAGGTACTAAAATTAGAGGTGAGAATGAATCTTCCTTCCCCTCTAAGTTCCGCAAGCTCCATAGGGGCAGCCAATTCTCATAAAATTGCACCAAGTAGTATTTTAGCTTGATTTAAAAAATAATATATTGTTACTTCTTACTAACATCTTTTCTTTCTCCTCCCATGGTATTGACTGAAGTGTAGGAGAAAAGCATGAATCATGCATGAATATTAAGAAACTATAGTAAGAAAAAAATTTAATGCAGAGGAAGAAAAGAGGACATTCATTGATTGCAATCAAGTGTGCTTTGCACAGTTATCTGAGGTAGTGTGTGATGCCTGGGACCAAACACACTGAGTTCTCTTCTTATGCCAAAATAGGTTTTCATCTCACATGCCCAGAGTATTACACTGGAGAGATCAGATTAATGTTTTTCATCAAACACAATATTAATAGGAAAAATGTAAAAGCAGAACATTCAGCCTGAGGCCTTTATACAAAAACAGGAAGGAAGATTATAATGATTTTTTTCTTGAAAATAATGTCATGTATGTAGACCTGCCATTTGTAAAAAGCATTGGCTATGAATCTTGCTTTCCACCTATCACTATGATACTTTCTCAATCTGGAAACCAAATCTTGGTTTAGATTTGAGGTTTTAGTGTTCATCACTGCTTCCAGTTCAGGAGGAAATGATTTTTCTCATCTCCTAAAATGTGTAGCTAAAATAATGAAGAACTTAAATGTGAACCTTAAGTATACCTGGGAATATATCAGGGTGTTTACTACTTAAATCTTGACTTAAAATAAATGTTAAAAAAAATCACAACTTCAGGGTTGTTATAGTGTTATATGGAAAGCATTTTTTTTTTGTTTTTTTTTTTTGTGATTCTAGGGTTGAATTCAGTGTCTCACGCTTGGTAGGCAAGTGCTCTACTACTTGAGTAACACCCCCAGTCCTTTTTGCTATATTTTTTTGGATAGGATCTGTCTCTGTCCCTTCTTGAACCACAGTCCACTTCCCTACACCTACCAAGTAGCTGGGATTACAGGCATAAATCACCGAGCCTGGCTTTTATATATTCCTTTCTTGTCTCTCTCTCTCTCTCCCTCTCTCTTTTCTCTTTTGATGGGACTGGGGTTTGGAGTCAGGGCTTCACACTTGCAAAGTAATTCATCACCTGAGTCATGCCTCTAGACCGTTTTCTCTGGTTATTTTGGAGATGGGGGTCACATGAACTATTTGCCTGAGCTGTCCTTGAATCTCAGTTTTCCAGATCTCAGCCTCCCAAACAGCTAGGATTACAGGGGTGAGTCACCTGTGTCTGCCTCTAAGCACCTGTTTTGGAAGTTGATAAACAAGTAATTTCAGTGGACAACATTGGAAAAATCAGCAATTTGGGTAATATTTCCAAGTCTCCTCTTTAATGGGCTCAATCTATTCGTCCTCTTTATTCATATGATATTGTTCAGCAATACATTCTATAATATATTTCCTTCTAATCTTTTTCATAATAGTTTAAAATAGATGTCCAAGGAATGCCCTGACAAGAAGATATAGTATAGTAAAATAACAAAAACAAAGGACCACAGGGAGGCTGCAGTAGGACATTTAAGCTATAGTATCATGTACATTATTAATTATTGAAATAATGCATAACCTGCTGATGAAAGTGATTATTGAATTTGTTTCTACTGCTAAATTACCTAATGAAAATATTACTTATGGAAAATTTTGAACATCTAGAATTTGAAAAATGTTTGCTTCACAATGATTACTAAGCCATATTATTTGCTAGCATAAGATAAATTTGTATTAAATTTCTACTTATATCATGTCTACTTTTTCTAGTTCCAACAGCCATTAGGAACTTTTCCTGATCATAGATTAGTAGAAGTGAATTTTGTGCCTTTAGCAAAGGAATATAACCTTTCCTTGTGTATCTGCTGTAATATTTCTTCTCTTGACATCAACCATGTCCAAAGTACTCCTATGAAGCCACATGTGGTAAATGGATCAAACACAAAATGATTTATGATTTATGTACTCTTGTATGTGTCCTAATATCTTATGGGGTGAAAAGAATGACTGTACTTTGCAGGGACACATTCTTCTCTTTGAATTCATTATTTGTAGATTTCCATGATTTGATCGAAGATCTACCAAAAATGAGTTTAAACAAATTAGTACTGTTTTTCCACTTTCTTACATCTGTTATATGACTGATTTTTGCAGTATTCCTGTAGGAAATCTTAATTGTATTCCATTTTAGACACAACCCAGTGTCTGCAAGCTTTAGATTCCTCTTTATATTACTTGTTCATATGTGAATTCTATTGAAAGGTGTCCAATGGTGTATGTCATATTTGAATTTTTGCTGTATGTGACTTAACTCCACTAATTATTTTCCTTTCACTTGTGTATATCATTTTATGAGGTCATTAATGAACTCTCTATTAAGGCACTCTGGTTAAAGCACTTTAGTACAAAGAATGGCTTTTAGAGATCAATAATTATGGTGAATAAAGTAATGCATTAATATAGAGAAGGAACATTTATCAATAACTTCATAAATGCACACCATTTTGTGGTTTAATGGACAAGCTAGCTTTAATCTATCACTCCATAGGGTATCATCATTCATAGTCTGCCTTCTGTTTTATCAGAAAGTGCCAAGACAAAGAATTAAAAGTTTCTAAGAAGCCAAAGAAAGGTTGTGTGATCTCACCCCTCAGCCTCAGGGAAATATTTTGCATAAAATCTGTTCTCGGATGCTTTTAAGTTTAGGGTTGTGGAGGTTCTTTGATTTTTCCAGTTTGATTCTGCTGATGTGCCGAAAGGTCAAATGAGAAAGACAATTAGGTAATTTGGATACTGAAAGCCTTCCTTGTTCTAAAACTTAAGTCATATATGCTCCCTTGCTAGAAGAATGCGCAGTTGTTCATATTTGTATAAAAAGGAAACCTTTACATAAAATTGCACTTGTGGGATAAAACAGTGTATTTGTCAGGCTATTTAGAATCTAAAAGTTTAATTTTAAAGTACATTTTAAAACCTTTTAATTTGATTCTGTAATTGAAAGACCAAAAGAAAAAAGATCTCTAATTTTTTTTGCAGATCAGTCAACTAAGTTTTCTTTTTATAACAGTTCTACTTCCTTGTCCAGCAGAAAAGAGGTGATAGATTGATTATAAGCTTGTTAACCAAATTCCATCTGATTTTTAATGATGACACCAAAGAACAGAGAAATTAACTTGATGAATTTTACCTAAGTACATGATAGAAAAATTTACGTATCCTTATCTGAAAAGAAAAATCTAAAAATGAGAGGAAATTAAGAAATTCCCAAATCCAAAATAACAATACAGGCTTTGTCTCTATGCTTATGTATTTACTATTTTCATATATTCCAGAAAATTATCAATTCTAGACTGTCCAGAACAGGTGAAAGATGGTTCCGTTATGCAACAGTGAGTATCTTGTAAGATGAATAAATAGCATCAAATTAAAATTTCCATTCTAAATAAACCATTTTAATTTTCTAATTATTAAGGCAATATATATTACAGAAATTATTAGAAACCAAAGTTAACCAACATTTTATCAGCATTACTCGATATATTTATGTATGTATATGATACAAAGAAATAGGAAAATAAATATATTTATGTATGTACACACATGTACAAAACTACATATACATAAATATGCACATACATACAAATATAAGTGGGACTGTCAGACTATTTCTGTACTATTTTGAGCATTTTCAGTATTGTACTATAATAAATAATGTATTAAATTGCATTTTCATACTTTGTTGGTATCTTTGATATTTTTGCTTTTGGCTGCATTTCTAAAAGTGAAAATTCATCAAATCATATGAGTATTTTTAAGATGTTAATGCATAGTTAAAACTTGCTTTCCAGTCAGGTCATGCCAGCTGATATTCTTTATAACAATTTGAGATTTTCTCTTATTTTCTACTTGACAGCTACCAAATCTTTAGAAAATTGATGGGTAAAATGTGAAATTTCACTATTATTTGAACTTGCATTGCTTTGATTATTGATTATTAATGGAGAAAGACTTTTACAACTTATCATTAACAAGAATTTGTTTATTCTGACTTGTCTTCATATTTCTTTTGTTTTGTTTTTTTCTTGGTATTTAGGAGTTTCTTAACAATTTCCAGAAGAATTTTGCATATTATAGGTATTAACTGTGATTCTGACCCTTTTTATTTTTGTGTCTTTCAGGTTTTTTTTGGATTTTTTTGATATATAGAAGCTTTATGTGGTTAAGCACATGTCTTTTTCCTTTATAGGTTGCACCCATTGATTTTTATGTTTAAAAGAAGATATTTACCTCCATTTTCTCCTAGAATTTTATAATTCCAAATTCAATGTTTATATCTTTAAGTTTTGGAATTAGTTTTGATTAGTAAGGGTAGGTAAAACATTCTTTACATTTTTAATACTGAATTCTTAATTATTATAATACTATTTATTGGTTAATTCACTTATTTCCTGCTAATTTGTTAAATGTAGTGTGTGAACATTTATTTTGTTTCATTGAAACATATCTAGTCTTGAACCACACCACCCTTATAAGTATTATGATTTTTAATCAACAGAAAAGACTCCTCAGGATTTGAGGTAGCACTACATTTTAAATTTTGATGTGTTAATTTACTGTGTTATATAAAAATTCTTATTTATTGAAATATCTAACCCTCCTTCTCTCTTTTTTCCCTTTCCTTTACTTCTCCCTCCCTTCTGTTCTACTCTCTTGCTTTCCTTACTCTTTCAGTAAATATTCATTATGTACTTTCATGAATTATTCTTTTATTGTAATATTTTCAATCTTTAACTATAAATTACATTAGTTGATAAAATGGGACCTTGATTGAACACTGTTTTTGGAATATCCTTCTAAAATGTGTACGCAATATTTACTGTATATAACTTTTCTACAAATCATATTCAGCAATGCAAGACATAGCTTTGTTGTACCTGACAATTCTCTCCAACACAGTTAAGCTTTATCTGACAAAATAGATAGAAGTCTAGTAAAACAAAAATAAAGAACAGGTTTTTCAAATTATATACTTGTGCAGAAATTCACCTCCTTTTTCAGTATTATAAAGATCCTTTCATTACCAATCCACTGTTGAAACTCTATTTTAAAGAAAAAAGGGAAATAAATTTAAATGACTAAAGTTAACACTTGGATAGCTATTTTTCAGCTCTGGAACTCGATTTCATGACATCTACCTTAAGCATATCATATCTATTATTAGTAATTTTGCTAAGAGCAAACTGTACAGAACAATAATTTTGAGACATCTGCAAATAGTCTTTAATATGACACCCTTTTGGATATGTCTCTTAAATTACTGGCAGTCAAGATTAGAGAAGTAGGTTATATTGAAATCGGGGAGCTAGTACACAGAGCTGTAATAAACCAGATAGATTAGGAGCCATATACCACAATAGCACATGAAGAAAAAAATGGAAATTATGGGGATGCTGAAGGCAAATGAAAATACCTCATCTCTAGTAAACTCCTCTAAGACTGTAGTGTTTAGTTGCAATTCTAAAGTTAAAGCTGCATTACAATTCCTTGCATTGTTTCTTAGTTATTTTA
This sequence comes from Castor canadensis, assembly GCF_047511655.1. Taxonomy (NCBI): domain Eukaryota; kingdom Metazoa; phylum Chordata; class Mammalia; order Rodentia; family Castoridae; genus Castor; species Castor canadensis. The sequence goes on along the minus strand of NC_133394.1, from coordinate 50,590,095 downwards.
AACCCAACCAATAATAACAATAAAGTAATAATAGCTATGAATAAATACAGCCATACAAAGGAACTTTAAATGAATCGCATGGTTTCTTTGATTTAGGTACTCAGCACTATTTCAGAACTAAATGAAAATACTGTGCAGCAAATATTATTTATATATTGGATATATACTTATAGTATTAGAATGTCTCATTATAGGAGTCATCTCTAGGAAAATAATTCCATGTAACGGATGATTTCCGGATGAATGATTTTGTTGGCATCATTGCATTGTTGGGATGAATTTCTGATGAAATTTTTTATCAAATTCTTTATCTTTTTTTCAGCATTCTTGTGGCATTAGGATGCATTCTGAGAATATCTTATTTGTCCTTTTATTTAGGGAAAGAAAATTTGATTATCTAACTGTTTGAGCCAGTGTATTAAATACCATGTTAAAATTTTGACCTTACTAATATTCAAAGGAATGCAAACTTAGTAACAAGGCAATTTTAACAAATTTTAAATTTGCATAAACATTAAAAATGATAACAGCTAAATGTTGGCCATTTTCCAATAAGGATGGTATACTTAATATGAAGTCATATATCTCTTGGAAAGCAGTTTAACACTATGTATCATAAACCATAGAAAAGTTTATGGTCTTTGACACTGTACTGTATCTCCTGTGGGAATTTACCTCAAGGAAATTTATCAAAAAGTTTGTTGAGAAACAATGTATGAGTGTAAAGGGCTTATTGCATAATGATTATAATAAAAAAATTAAGAATAAATTTTTTTAGAATAAATTTAATATTAAAACATCATAATTAGCTAAATTAAGGTATAGTCAATTGATATACTTCTCTGTCATTAAGTAAATAATACAAAAATAATTCAACTGTTTGTGATATCAGATTAAAAGATAAAAAGTGACATGCAACATTGTGTGCATAATATTATCACATGTATAAATCTAAGTCCATATGGACATATCCTGAAAGAAAAGCTAAAAAAAAGCATCACTAATAGATTTTAAACGTGTAAATTTCAGATTTTTTTTGAAATGTTTTAATGTTTAAAGTGTGTATTGCTTTTACTGATTAATTAGCTAAAGTCTATTGATGGTTTATTGAAATATCCATGGAAAGAAAGTTCCTTCTTATAGTTCATAGATTAAGCCCCTGCATTTCCTATTTAACATACAAACTCAGAGACTATATAAAAATGCTGCATTGGAAGGTTTCAGTGAATCTGTAGTCAAGATATACATGTGATTGTGCATATCACTTAAGTCTGCAATATCATGAAATATGTTCTCTATACTGCATTTACTTATGTATATGCCATTCATCATATTTATAAGACACATCTGTGTTTACTTACAACAAAATAATTTATATGACTATACAAGTGTTTATAGTAGACTCTTGGTATCCACTGGTATATTGTTCCAAGGAGTCTGCTGTTGAGTTAAAAACAAGCATGCTTAAGATGCCTAGAGCTCAGTGCTGTGCTGCAGATGCTCCATTCATTTTTCCCCCAAAGACACCTAGCTGCTGCTAAAGACATGCCAACCTTTCAATAAATCTAAAAATTCCCTTTATCACTTAACACATTACATGCCCTTTTGGGCTTGGGGGGATTACCATAATTCTTACCTTGGATTTTGGGCACCATATGCTTTTTGGGAAGCAGATTTTCACAAAATTAAGAGAAGGGAAACACTCATCAGGTCACACAATGATTTAAGAACAACTGATGAGTGTACAGGACAAACTGAGAGCTTCTCTGGTTCAATTAAGTTATGTAATGCACACATGGGAATTAAATTTTTTTTTGAAATTTCCATTTATTTATCTATGTATGTACGTATTTTTGTTATTGTGCCTGGCCAAAACTGCATGTAATAAATTCAAGAGTAAAAGTGAGCTTACTGTATTTACTTTCCAATTTGTACATTTGTCCAAATACTTTCCACATGTGGCAGTATAATTTTTGATATACAATTTTATATTTTGTTGTCTATTTTTTTCTCCCTTGTCCAAATAGTTTCTCAGGCTGTATTAGTCAGCTTTCAGCTATTATAACCAATACCTGAAATAATCAACTTATAATGAGAAATGGTTTATTTTGACTTCTAGTTTTGGAGGTTCTGTGACCATTTGGCACTGCTGCTTTGGAACTGTGGCAGCATATCATGGGGGGAGCACAAGGTGAGGCAAAGCTATTTACCTCATGTCTGGGAACAAAAAGGAAAGAGGAAGGAGCCAGATTCCTACCATTCGGTTTAAAGGCATGCCCCCAGTGACTGTAAGAACTCTCACTAGGCCCCACTTCTTAAAGGTTCTGCCTCCTCCCAGTAGCACCCAGTTGGGGACTAAAACTTTAACACATGGGTCTTGAGAGACATTTAAAAATATACGATGGAGAAATAGCAGCCTCTTCAACAAAAAATGCTGGGAAAACTGGTTAGCAGTCTGCAAAAAACTGAAACTAGATCCATGTATATCACCCTATACCAAGATTAACTCGAAATGGATCAAGGATCTTAATATCAGACCACAAACTCTTAAGTTGATACAAGAAAGAATAGGAAATACTCTGGAGTTAGTAGGTATAGGTAAGAACTTTCTCAATGAAACCCCAGCAGCACAGCAACTAAGAGATAGCATAGATAAATGGGACCTCATAAAACTAAAAAGCTTCTGTTCATCAAAAGAAATGGTCTCTAAACTGTAGAGAACACCCACAGAGTGGGAGAAAATATTTGCCAACTATACATCAGACAAAGGACTGATAACCAGAATATATAGGGAACTTAAAAAACTAAATTCTCCCAAAACTAATGAACCAATAAAGAAATGGCCACGTGAACTAAACAGAATTTTCTCAAAAGAAGAAATTCAAATGGCCAGAAAACACATGAAAAATGCTCACCATCTCTAGCAATAAAGGAAATGCAAATTAAAACCACACTAAGATTCCACCTCACCCCTGTTAGAATAGCCATCATCAGCAACACCACCAACAACAGGTGTTGGCGAGGATGCAGGGAAAAAGGAACCCTCTTACACTGTTGGTGGGAATGTAGACTAGTACAACCACTCTGGAAAAAAATTTGGAGGCTACTTAAAAAACTGGACATCGATCTACCATTTGATCCAGCAATACCACTCTTGGGGATATACCCAAAAGACTGTGACACAGGTTACTCCAGAGGCACCTGCACACCCATGTTTATTGTGGCACTATTCACAATAGCCAAGTTATGGAAACAGCCAAGATGCCCCACCACTGACGAATGGATTAAGAAAATGTGGTATCTATACACAATGGAATTTTATGCAGCCATGAAGAAGAACGAAATGTTATCATTCGCTGGTAAATGGATGGAATTGGAGAACATCATTCTGAGTGAGGTTAGCCTGGCCCAAAAGACCAAAAATCGTATGTTCTCCCTCATATGTGGACATTAGATCAAGGGCAAACACAACAAGGGGATTGGACTATGAGCATATGATAAAAGCAAGAGCACACAAGGGAGGGGTGAGGATAGGTAAGACACCTAAAAAACTAGCTAGCATTTGTTGCCCATAATGCAGAGAAACTAAAGCAGATACCTTAAAGCAACTGAGGCCAATAGGAAAAGGGGAACAGGTACTAGAGAAAAGGTTAGATCAAAAAGAATTAACCTAGAAGGTAACACCCACGCACAGGAAATCAATGTGAGTCAATGCCCTGTATAGCTATTCTTATCTCAACCAGCAAAAACCCTTGTTCCTTCCTATTATTGCTTATACTCTCTCTACAGCAAAATTAGAAATAAGGGCAAAATAGTTTCTGCTGGGTATTGAGAGGGGGAGAAGGAGGGGGCGGAGTGGGTGGTAAGGGAGAGGGTGGGGGCAGGGGGGAGAAATGAACCAAGCCTTGTATGCACATATGAATAATAAAAGAAAAAAAAATCTATAGCCCAGGCATTCCTTGGCTCTACAATAGACACATCACTCCAGTCTTTGCCTTCTTCTTCATTTGGTGTTCTTATCTGCATATCTCTGTGTCTTCTTTTATAAGGACAATTGTAGTGAGTCTAGGGCTCAGGATTATTTCATCTTGAGATCCTTGATAAATTACATGTGCCATGATCCTATTTCCAAATTCCATTCTGAGGTTCTGTGTGGGAATGGATTTTGGATGGATACTATTAAACCTTCTAAGGAAACTAATACCAAGGTTGGTTATAGAAGGAGATTGGTAAAAAAAAATATTGGGAAACACCTGAGTGGTAAAATGTGAAAAAGGGAAAAATTCCAATTTCAGTAAGTAGAGGAGAATTTAGGTGCTAGATCTTTGGAATAAACCAAGATTCTCCTTTCAAACATTGGCATAAAAGCAGTAGTCACCTGCTTTTAAGAAACCACACAGGCTTAGGCCACATTTGATTTGAATAAATTAATTTCCCAATCTTTACACATCCTACTGTGTAAAACATATGTCACTACAACCACATGTATTTCACCCATTCTCCAAAATTGAGCTCAGATTCCTTTTCTCTTTAAAAACGTAGACTAAAATGCAATACTTCCCCTTACAAAGTATTCATATTTTAAGCTTGGGAAACTAACATTTCATGTCGTTATTTTGTTTCTCTGAAGTATCAGTTTCTTTAGGGAATGGACCATGTTTTATATCTCTTGGTATCCACTATTATTCACACACCATGCACTCAATAGATAGTCGATTTAACTTGGTTTATTGCTTTTACATTTCTGTTGCTGATTCTCCATTTCTTCTTTGATACATTTAAATATATTATAAAATATAATAGCATATATTTATCCAATGAAAACAAAATATTTGGGTTTTTATAAGAGCATATTCAATCTGCAATATTATTTATGATTTTGACCAACCCATTCCAAGAAAATGGAGGTGAAAACAGAGGTTTTTGTCCTCTAAGTCCCTTGGCATCTCAGGTAGACTGGATTGTTTCTTTTGTATTGTGCAGTACTGTTAACCAACCTCGGCAGTTTCTGAACTTCACAATTCAGTTTGCTTTAACAGAAATATATGACAGGCTGGCCAAGTGGCTGAAGTGGTAGAGTGACTGCGTAGCAAGTGCGAGAACCTGAGTTAAAACTCCAGTGCTGCCAAAATTATAAATAAATAAATAGAAGTATATGGGAAGGAGCTCTGAGTAAGTAAGAAATGCATTGCAATTTGATATACAAACATTTTCTGGTCCTCAGTTGATGTTCTTATGAAAATTCTCTACTCTGTTTAGATTTCTGTCCTTGGTGTGTAAATTTTAGGCCATATTGGAAGTAGAAATACTATAAAACATAGAAAAAATTTAATCTCAGAATATTTCTGCTATTCTCAAAGAAAACTCAATTAGTCTTTGTTGTCTAGGCCCAAGGAACATGTTCATTTTCTTCTGTTTGGTTAGAAAGAGTGACAGTCTTAAGCACAAATTAAGAATGACAAATATCAATGAAATTTTTCTTTGGTTTCAGAACAGTTTATGGCCAGAATGGCTTTGAATAGCTCCCAAGAAATTCTTCAGCCATATTCTATGGGCAGACTGTCAGATTTCAGATCTCACATTATCTTTGACTTGATATAGAGACTTCTTTTATAAATCTGAGAAGCAAGAGCAATTTATCCTTAAATTAAATGTCTCATTACTTTTATTTAACTACCCTTACCCAAAAATAATATTTAAAAAATATTTTTAATGAATTCATAAAGAATAGGATTTTCTTAGAGTTTCTTGACAAATTGAACAAAAAATGAATTTTTTCCACAAAATGAAGTGTTTTTTCTCTTATTCCTATGTAAAAAGTCTATTCTTCCAATTAGAAAAGTGAATCTGTTTCTGAATAATTTACTGATTTTTTGTTGTTGTATCAACCTCCTTTAATCTCTACTGCTGTATGTGTTGTCTATGCAGCTGAGTTCTTCACCTTCCAGCTTCAAGATGACCAGTGCCTTAGGTTTGAGCTAATGGTTAGCAATGAATATTTGGTAATTTCTCTCTCTTTCTCTCTCTCTCTCTCTCTCTCTCTCTCTCTCTCTCTCTCTCTCTCTCTGTCTTTCTTTTTTCTGTTCTAGGGATTAAACCCAGGGCATTGCACATGCAAGTGCTCTACCACTTGAACTAACTCCCTAACCTTTTTATTTGTACTTTTTTTGCATTCCTGGAGTTTGAACCCAGGGCCTCAGGCTTGCTAGGCAGGCACTCTATCACTTGAGTGGCTTTTTGAAATAGGGTCTCACCAACTATCCTTGGGCTAGCCTCAAGCTCAGATCCTCCTGCCTCCACTCTTGAGTAATTAGGATTACAGGCACGAGCCAACATGCCTGGCTCCTGTCTTTTTTTAGTAGTTGGAAAATCCCTACATTTATGGTCCATATGCCCCCAAACCAGAACCAGGGCAGAGGTTACACTTTTGACAGGTCCTAAAATAAATTGTTCACTTAGTCAAGGTCTCTTAAACCTTTTTGCTAGGTTTGCAGTGTAAGATATTTTTCTTGTTTCCAAGAACAGCTGTGCCATGAATACTCTGGTTTTAGTAACTGATTTCTGTCTTAGTAATCTTAATGATACCTTGATCATTTTCTTTGTGTTTTTTGTACTCCTATAATATTATATATTGGGCACTGAGTTCTGCTTGTGGCTCTCTGATGCTCTTCACTCCTAGTTTCTATATGTGGCATTTCTGAGACACCCTTGCTCCCCATGAACTGTATTCTGCCTCATAATAACTTTTAAGGTTAATTTTTATGTTGTGGCCATGGCATTACTCAAAATCTCAGCTAAATTTTCAGGATGTGAGAAATGGATCCCAAGAAAGGCAACTTGTGAGAGCATAAATTAGTAGGTTATGAGAATGAATTTCCCAAATCCGCAAGTACTAAGGTTGTGTGGCAGATGCCCACATTAGAACATCGATGACCTTCTCACTGATGTTGGCATTGTTGTACTAAAGCTTTTCATGGCTTCCCCAGCCTCCACAGGAAACCTTCCCCTTGCTTACAGACTATATGATTTCCACCTAGCTAACCAGCAGGACATTTGGCATCTTTAGAACCATTTGTTCTGGGTTCAATATTTGCCTTAGAGAAGGTGACAAGACCACTATGCCTCCAGAAGTTCTCAGCACTGTATTCCTCCTGGTAGATGGATTTTCCACCAGTGTCATTATTACCTGTGAGATTATCCTCATGCTTTTACACAAATAGTCATTCTGAACAGATAGAAATCTTTGTCATACAACCCTTTCTCTCTGGTTCTCAAAGATCAAGCCTTATCTGTGATCTTCAGAATTTTGAAAACTGCTTGAGAAAAACAGGGACTCACTGTCAACGGTAATATTTAATCACAGATGTGGGTTAGTCCTAGCTGGAATTAGCCCAACGTTCACAAGATGGTAGCTTCGAGATGCAGTAGGTTCAAAGTACCTTGATTCTTCCTTGGATACCCATCTAAGCCTATTATCTTGTGTTGGACACTATTCCTCCTGGTTTTAATCTTACTACCTGAGACTGACTTATAACTCTCAACACTACTATTTCCTCAGTGGAAGAAGGTAGTGCCCAGGTTCAGCATTCTACTATGTACTGTGGAGTACTGTTCGTGAACCTAGCTGGGTCAAATGATTGAATAAACTCTTCACACCCTTTGATCATAAGTTCTGATTTAGAATTAGAAGAGATGTCATTCATGATGCGAAGATAGTGACTGTGGGAAGTCACAGTAGAAGGATGGATGGACTTACCATAAAGATTTGGAAGTGGTGAAGAAAAAGGATTTTATTTTGTCTTTATGAAGTAAAGAGCATCAGTATGGAGTGTTTCATTTCAAATGATCACTTTCATAATTATGCATGTGACTTAGTTCAAAAACAAATGATTAACTATGAAGCCTGAGAGTTTCTTATGTTCATTCACCCGAGTCTTGTTAAATGTCCCAAATTGTCATGTCATGACCAGGGTCCTCTCTTGAGCCCTGTTTATAACATCACAGTTTTTGGTTACTGTGGAAATATTCTCTGTGCATCAAATATTAAGAAATATTAATAAAGAGAAGTCATAGCTAAAATTATGAGAGTGTTGATATTTTCTGCTTACCTTTCTTCCCATATAAGACCTAGGGCTTGCACAAACTGAATGGAATTTTTTAATTAGTGGTCAACATTGAAAAACTGGCAAACTTCACATACAAGTCCTGATATCTGTCTTCCCTTGAAAAAGCCTGAACATTTTGGCAATCTGTGGTCACATTCCCAGGTGGTTGGGGGGGGGGGTCCCCTTAGGATAGGGCATGTACTTTCTACCTGTGCTGAATATCAGAGCCCTGGACACTCCCTGCTATCTGTTAGGTTGGTTTTATATTTGATCTGCTTCACTTATGTTTGTTACCAGCCAAGCTCCTGTAAGCATTTAGTCATGTTAACTCTCTATTTGCTCAGAAGTGCTCTTCATATGTTACACTTACAGGCATTGCAGAAAAAGCATCATCCTTAATGTAGTAATATATTAAGGTGTAGAGTCAACCTTCAAACTCTAGTACAATTTCCTGAGAAAAGAACGTGGAGTCCAAGGCCCAACATTTTCTTTGATAATTCTGTGCTTTTGTGACTAGTACAACCACCATGGTTTGCCAACCACAGGGCCCTCTGCTCCTCCCTCAGTGCTCTGCCCATTGCAAGGACTTGATTCCTGACCTTGATTTCCAGTGTGCATGTGCAGGGTGGGGGTGGGGCTGCTAGTGGGAGGTGGGAGGGTAAAGGAGATTAAGGTGACAGTACAGGACAGATGGACTGCATATACCTATAAGAAACCAAACTAAGAAGCCTCTTGCAATTGCTTTAAGTGGGGGTTGAGGGGGAGAAATGATGGGGGCAATGTAAATAAGGTACAATGTAAGTCTAACTGGAATTGTCCCTACAACCCCCCCCATAAAATGAATATAACCTAATAAAAGTTTATTATGAAAAATAAAAGAAAACCTGAACTTTCACATCTTACTCAACAGTGAGAGATAACAAAGAAAAATAGATGTGGTTAGAATAAATCCACACTTCCTTGATCATAGGTTATAGCTTGCTCCTTGGAGATAACAGGCCCCATCAGATTCCATGTGAAGTGACAATCATAGCTCCTGTTTTCTGAGTGCCTGCCATCTGCCACTTACTATATTTGACTCCAGTTATTTGTTTATTTTCATTAAATGTTCATGAAAGTCTGTAAAATGTTGACATTTTCTCCCACTTGCCAATATGAAAACTGAGGTTAAAAGGTAAAATAACTCACAATTCATTACACAGCTCCTTAGCCAAAAGCTCGCTCTAACTCCAGCTGTGCTCCTGAAGCAGACATTTTTCTACACTGAGAAAATACAAGATTAGGCCCTTCTCTTCTATGCTATGGGCCTTTCCTTGCTGTGGGCCATTTCTACAAAGATGGCAGCCCTTTAAACATCATATCTTCATTGTGCCATGCTGAAATCCAGAGTAAATGGTTTTCTGCTCTTCTGTAAGAGGCCTCTCTTGTCAATTGCACTGCCAAACTAAGATCATTCATCTCAACTGATTCCAAGTCTTCCAGCCACGCTTGCTGGAGAGTAGCTTCTTCTGGCCTTACTAGCTTTATCTGTCTGATAGCTATAATGCTGGCCTTCATTCTGTGGTTGTCATTTATGCTGAAATTAAGGGAGACATTTTCTTACGAGGAGCAGAGGGAGAGAGTGATCTTGTTTATCCACTGAGAAACCTGACTGGGCTAAAAAGCAATGTGACCTATGTTGGAGGAAGAAAAAGTCTTAGTGGCTGAGTGTTCTTTGAGGAGGTGGGTAGGAATGTGGGGTGGGGTAGATAGGAAGAAATGCATTCCCTTTGGAAAGTCATAGACCTTTCTAGTTTCTAGATCCTGGAAGCATATGACAAGCAGCAAACACATGGCACAGAATAGTGTGGGGACATATTTTAATTTTCTGTTTTGTGGGATCCTACTTCATTCAGGAATGAATGATGATATAAAGAGAGGCATTCTTTCTACTGTCCCAGTAGGAAATTGAGCCATTGCTCTATCATCCAGTAGGTCAAAATGGAGAAAAAAATAGTTCCAGCAACCCACACAGACCAGGTCATTTTAGAGGGGCATCTACTCCAAAATCTTACCTGAGTGTGACCTTTATACCAACATCCCTTCCCATCTTTTTAGGGATGAGTGTATATTGGGATCTTTAAGTGGAGACATCAAAGAGAAGAAGGGAATGTGCATGAAGAGGAACAACAGAACTCTGTGTTGGGAGCACAGGGTGACTGGGCTGATACACCATTAATAGCATGGGCCATATGGTAGACAATATGATGCATCTCCTGTATTTCTACTTCAGAATTCAGGATTTTACTCCCCCAGTTGCTGGAGTTCTGCAAGAATTAAGACTTCAGCTATCAGCATCCTACACACTATGCTTTAGTTGAGACGCCACCTCAACCAATGTCACATTGCATTTCTGGAATGACCTGCATCCAGTGGCTGATTTACATGGGATTTAAATGTTGGTATTATCCCTCCCTTGAATTTAGCCAACTCAAAAGATTCATTCAGCTTTATAACTTTCCATAGAGTTGACTGAGGCCTCCACTGAAATTGCACTGATGTTCACTCAACGTTTTTTGCCCAGTAATATTTTTCCTCTCTTTCCCACAAGTATTGAGTCTAAAAGTACTTCTAAAACTAACTCTCCTGCATTTCTTCCTGCAGAAATTGAAATGTGACAGTCATGAGCAGGGTGAAGGAAGATCAAAAAGATGTTCCAGCCACAGGGCAGATAATTCAGTGATTCCTGAGGACTCTTCTAGCAAGGAATGGTCTTTTAGCTTCAGAATTGGAGAGGCTTGTGGGGCCAATGCTGGAAAGATTTGCCACACTGGTAGGGGTTTTGCAATGTCCTTGCAAATACTGTTTCTTCATTTCTTTGGTATCTTAAAGCTTCTGAGCCTTTGGAAATATATATTAAATTTATATCTTGGTTTGTTTAGAGGCCAGTGGAAGCATAAGGATTTCTCTGCAGAAGACTACAGTAGACTTTATCCTATACATGAAGCTTTTTCTGATTAGTCTATTCAAATTGACCTTGTCTCTAATTCTGCATCTCTTAGCATATACTCCACAAATGACCATTTATTGCTGGGCTTCCTTCCAGTGTATGTAAAGTGTAGGCTATTACTCTCTAATGTGAAATTTTCTTTTTTTGGTAAGTTCATTTTTTTAAATAGCACTTTATTTTCTACATTTATACTCACCACAATATATGGCTCAAAACTGGGCACACAGGAAACACAATTCACATTAAACTCTTCTTAATAGTTTGAACAATGGATGTGGGATTAAAAAAAACTAACATATTGGGAGTAGAGTTGGGCTGTTGGGACAATTTGTCAAGGAAATATTCTTGGATCATATAAAAAATTATTTCCAGGTTCTGTTAATTTCTTTCTCCTTGCCTTTGTCTCAATACAGAACTAACTATTATATTTTTCCAGATACTTATTAGACCACTCTACGTGTTTCTATCTCATATTCAAAACAATTTTGGGTATAATCACTCTCATTCATCTTTGCTAAGGTTACTGGTGAAAAGTAGATATTACCATGTTATATTGTATTCCTTTTGTTGCTGATGAAATTAAACATTATTCACCATGTATTTATTGATATTCTTTTCCACTTGTTGAGAGTATACCTAGCACTCTAGCCATGTGCTCCATATATGGTATACATATTAACTCATTTCATAAACATGACACCGTGAAGTCTATTATTATCCCTATTTTTTATTGAAACTGAGGATTTAAGTAACAGGTGAGTGATTGCAGAGCTAGCATGAGACAGGCTCTACTTGTCTGCTTCTATCATTTCTTAGGATTTTTGGTCCCAGACTATATATCACCTGGGAAGAGGGAAATAGTGACAGGTGTGGGGACAGTCTAGAGAATTAAAAACAACAAAAACAGATGGACAGTATGTACAAAAGAGAAAGATACAGTATAGGGAAGGAAGAAGGAATTATCCCAGAGTGAGTAAATTATTAGAGTTATCTTCTGACCTGTTTTCACTAGCCTAGTGTGTTTCCTCCTCCTGGATATGTTTTTGTCTTAGGTAACTGATACCAGGAGACTTCCTTATTCCTGCTGTGCTGTAAACTGGAGATAAAGAAATAAAAAATACTATTTTTTTCCTTAACAACTGAATAACCTGGCTCAACTTAGTGTTACCCATATGGATCACATAAAGATAAACTTTTCTTAGGAGTCAATTTTACCCTCTTTTTTTCTTTTAGGAAACTGAGTTACAGAAAACTTAAAGTTCCAAGATCCTGGGGCTGGTTATGATGGTGGGTCTGAGGTTGTCTGGAAGTTCTGATAACTGGTCCTGTCCTCTCTTCGTTATCTCATTCCTTCTTATATACTTAGACACTATCTGGAGACTAGTTTTAGGGAAGTCTACATAATAAAAATAACTATCATAAGTGAAAAAAAAGAGCTGGGATTGTTAAGAAGTAACTTGGAATTTGAACAGAGAGTGTTAGATGTAAAGACCTTACTTCGCATCATGGGTGGAATAAGCTTGCTGGAGAGGGAAATACACTTCTTATTCAGAATGGCAGAGATGACGGATTTAAATGGCCTTGAAAAAAAATGGTTCCCAAACTCACAGAAGACATTTGTCAAACTGATATTGTCTTACTCCAGTAAACTATAGTTAGAACTAAGAATAAATCATTTGCATATTAGAAAGATTATAAATCAATGGGTAGCAGATAAGTACCATGTGGTGTAACAATCTTTTGATTGTTACCCAGCATCCATTCCCATTTCCAATCAACACTCTGACTTCTCTTTGAAAAGATTTGAATTTTTCTTATTCTAAGTACTGCTTTTCAAACTTTATAGTTTATAGAAAAAATATCACTTCACACCAAACTCATATACATTTGTATAAAACTAAGCAAGTTTCAGCAAAAAATATTACAGTGATTTGCTCTGATATTTCTACTTATATTCTTTTTGAAATCATTACATGAAATTCATTGTATTGAATGCAAGACCTGCAAATGAGATTATCATCTACAATTTGAAAAATACTCATCTGATTCAATGGTCTGAATATGGTCGAATTGGCCTTGGAAATGCTCAAATTACTCTCCATAGAGATCCATTGGGGATGGGTAAAAACCCAGACAAAGCTGATGAGATAGAAGAATCCTTTTTTTCTGGGACATGAGGATATGAATTTTGTAAACTATATAGGCACTTTGCTGCCATTAAGATAGAGTGCACTGCAGGTGGTTGCATTATGAAGCCCAGGCTCAAGTTTTCACTGTAGGAGCATAGTAGATAGTTGGAAAGAAAGAGAACCTGGCAATATAATTGGAATGTTTGTATTAAGTCACTTTACCAGTCATAAATCTAGATATCTCAGTTATTCAATCCAATAAATTGCCTATATTGTTAGGCAATCTCACAGGATGAAATTTGAAATTTTACTTCATAATTTTGTCTACTATTTTCCATTTGATTAAAGAAAGGACATGAATTTTTGAGAATCTAAGATAGGGTTGGGAATTATTCACAAGAGGTGGGATGAAATGATCCATTTCAGTTCATTGCTTGCTTCAGTGAATTCTGGATCAAAATGTATACATTTGATAGCTTAAACTCTGTGACATTGACAGTTTAAACTTGGTGAAGGAATGCATTCTCAAATGACTCCCAGAGTGGCAAGACTTTTATCCTCAGGACAGGGGTCATGTCTGCAGATGATGTTGCAGTGGACATTCATTGTGGACAATTCAGAAAGATTATCTGTGTGCTTCTAAAGCCTATTGGAAGTAATTAAGGGGAAGACAATGTGCTCTTTCAGCTCTAGGAATGGGATTAGTTAATGGCATGGAAGGTCACACAGCCAGGACCATGATAAGGCTTTGAAAAAATTTATTGATCTGCGTGGGCTACTTGACCAAAGAAGTGGGTAATGTCCTTTGAAGGGCTGGGACACTAGGAAGTTAAACTGGCAGAGGAAATTTTGGTTTGTGTGGATAGATGAAGTAACTAAATCTAAATGTATTTTGTATTCCAAGTTTGGTGACCATTTCAAATACAGAAGAGTTATAAAATAGCTAGGGATAAATCACCATTTTAGAGATGATGACATTAACTGTTCAGGCCAGTCATAACCTCATAGAAATCAGACATAATATGCATGGGTTTGACTTCTACCAACACAGAAGTGGAGTTAAAACTTGTGGATGTAAGTTGCAAAATGAAGATTATTTTTGAAATCTGAGTTATACTGGGAAAGAATACTGTGTGACACTGGGTCCAGTACTTACTAGTTCAAATTCTTTACTTAATTTTGGCTTTTAATAAACTATTCAGATATGTTTATCTACAGGAATTATCTTCAGAAACTTTCTTCTAGGGAAAGCAGCACAAAATATGGAAATCACAAATGAAGTATAAGTCTTGACTTTGTTGCTTATTGCCTTTGTGACATTTATAGTCATCTGGGAAATGAAAATAATGAGTCACTATTTTACCAATTTCCTTGATGTCATTATGACAATTAGATGGCATATATATATATATATACATATATTATATATATATTAGAAAGAATCCTAGCTCTGACAGTGTCAAGAAAGAAATTAAACTATTATTTACTTATTGGTTGCACTGGGGTTTGAACTCAGGTCTTTGCACTTGCTAAGCATGTACTCTACCACTTGAGTCACACCTCCAGCCCAAGAAATTAAACTATTAAAGGACAAAAAGATGATAGGTCTAAATTTTCACAACTTCAATAACCTAAGAATTTGAGTATGTTAAAGTATTTCCATCTTTGGGTGACTTTGCAATAAATCCTGTCAGCCAATTACTGAAAATGTTGGAGAGTAAAGGCTCCTTAAAGTCTTACTGCAAGTACAGTAACTGTCTACTCTTGCAATTTACTCAATGCTCAATCTCGTCAGCCTACTGATTTCTATGATGTGTGACACACACAGGATCTTAGAGATCACAAACCCAATCTTATCATTTTACAGATTTTAAAAACTGATGTCCTAGTAAGTTAAGTGAGATGTTTAAATGTACAGAGTAAAACCATTTTTAGAAACTGAAAACTGATATATTTTTTTCTTAGTCATCCATGTTAATTCTCAAGAAAATCTAATTTCTAACTGGAGTAGCTACAAATGTATATGTTATTTCTACTTCCAGAGAAGAAATACAGAAGGAAGGGTGTAGAATGAACCTTCTAATGTGTTTACAAGTGGCAACTACTGATTGCAGTGCTAGTGGGGAAAGTCCCAATAAATGACTACTAATTGTAAAAACACTTTCAGTCTCAGAATAAAATCATAAGAAAAATTACAAAATTGCTTCCTTTAACATTTTCTTTGTTCCAAAAGGTAGTAATGATTGCAATGAAAATTCCTTAAGATATGAGCCGAAGGTTGAAAAGAAAGCAACATCTGGAAGTCCAGGAAAATCATTAGACATTCTCGTCCCATCTGGCATCCTATACAGGTAGGAATCAGTCCCTCTCTGACTTGGTCAGAAACCTGGAGGCTTCTTCTTTGGGGAAATTGAATCAAGAGACTGAAGGCCAGTGAGTCTCTTGCTTAGAATATAAGACAAAATTATACATCAAAAAGAGAATATTATGTGGAAACCCATATATTGAATGGTGAGACCACCAAACTCTCTTTTGTATTTGTTCTTCTTGGTACAGCATTGCTGAGAGATTAAAGCTTACTGTGCACATTCTTCCTTGTAAAAATTGTATAGCTTCTGAAGAAAGACATATGGTTATTGACACTTGGGAAATCTCAACAAATTGGCTGGGTTCCACTAAAACAAAAAGCACTCATTCACACAGAACTTCCAATCTGTCCACTAGCATCTTTTAAATATTAATAAACCAAAATAATCATTAAACATTTGAGAGAAGTCTACAAGATAAAATATTGAAGCCAAAAGCAAATCAATAGGAAATAGAATTAAAGGAAAGCAGATATATTTCACAGGGAAGTAGAAAACATCAAAACAGGTGACATTTATCCAGGAAAAAAATTCAGGGAAACTCAGAGTATGCTTAAATATTAAAAATATGTAACTAATAAAATGTGTTATTAAGAAAATAAGGTCAAAGAAATCTCAAAAAAAAAGATAGACATCTAACAATATGGGGAAAAGATAAGAAGCTTTGAGAAAGAACTTTAAGATGTCCAGCATCAAATGATTAAGAATGCAGTGTTAAAGAGGAGAAGGAATCTATTTAAGAAATAATTCAATGCTGGCAAGAAGCCTGTGGTTAGTAAGAAGGGAAAGAAAGCTGTTAACGTTAAGGCAAAGAGGAAGCTTCTGGAAAAAAGGCTGCAGCTACCAAAACCCAACAGCCAAAAAGAAACCAGCACAAAAGAAACCTACCAGAGAAGAAAAGAAGCCAGCTGCATAACTACTAAAATTTGTTTTATTCCATAAAGGTCAAATAATTTGGGACAGTTTTTTCAATAAAAACCTGATCAAAGAGGCAACAAGGAAATTAAAGAAATTTAAAAATTTAAAACATTTGTTTTCAAATTCAAAGTGTTCACCATCCATTCCATACCATCTCATTATGAAATTTCATAGATTTATCAATATTGTTAATTAATCTAGCAAAAATTTACTGTGTGCCTACTATATCCCAGGTTCTCTACTAAGTACAGGAGATAAATTGAGAGCCCAATTAGTGGAAGCATGGTCTCATAGACCTTACCTTCTCGTGAGGCAAAGACACAGCAATGAACCACCCCACCAAAACTGTAAAGTCATGAATATAATGATGATGTCAAATGATAGTTTACACATGGTGCCAGGAAAGATGAGGGGCTCTGACCTGTTAAGAGAAAGAAGGATGTGAATTTGATCAAAGTATACTATATAAATGTTGTAAATATCACAATGAAAACTTTTTGCACAATTAATGTATGCTACTAAAAATTAAAATAATTTTTTAAAAAGAGTAAGAAAAATTTTCCTGAGGAAGTAATGTTTGACCTATGATGTGAAGGAAGAGTAGGCATTGTGTAACCAAAGAAAGCAGGGATGAATGTTCCAGGCAGAGGAAGGTCAGGTGGAATGAGGAGATGACTCAAAGGTATCCAGTGTAGATGAAATGGGAAGATCAGCCAAGCATTTGGAGACCAGAGACCAGTGATGTGCTGACTGGGTGGAACTCTATAGCCACTTTAGAGTTTTGTCTTTTTACTATGGGTTGGTAACTGGAAGTCACTAAATGTTTAAGCAGGGAGGGAGATAGAGTGAAATTTATGGCATTGTGATGATCACTCTGTCTGCAGTGTTGACAACAGAGTGGAAGGTCAGGAAGAAGGTTGGTATGACTGTTAGGGGGCTTTCAACATTGTCATGCAAAGGATAGTGATAGCTTGGACAAATGTGATAATGATGAGGATGAAGGAAACTGGAAGTGTTTGAGAAATACTTTGGGGTTAAATTCACAGGATATTGTGATACATTACATCAAGGGTTCATTCTCTGAATACACTATGAAAAATTAAAAAGAGCTAACCTGACCACAAAAGCA
Organism: Castor canadensis; assembly: GCF_047511655.1. Classification (NCBI taxonomy): domain Eukaryota; kingdom Metazoa; phylum Chordata; class Mammalia; order Rodentia; family Castoridae; genus Castor; species Castor canadensis. The sequence goes on along the minus strand of NC_133394.1, from coordinate 50,572,459 downwards.
AAGAAAGGGAAATATATAAAGAACATTAGACATGTTAAAGCAAACATATCGTATCTAACTAGTGATAAAAAGAATTTACAAGTGAGTACTAGATGTAATTCTATATACCAAATTGGAAAATGTAGGCAAAAGAATAATTTTCATGGAAAATTGAAATGAACATTTTCTTTCATAGTTTATGACATCCTGGATTTCTAATCTGGAAACAAATGGAAACAGACTGGTGGCTCCTGTGAAGGGTAGTGGGAGGACGTGGGTGCAAGTGGACGCCTTAATCACAACACCTGGAAAATCTTTAATCAGCTCTACCATGGCATTTTAAAAAAATAACCTTGATGGCTGTTCCTTGGTCCTCTTTTGTTCTCTGCCCTAGTGAATATCAAGCTTGGCATTTCTCTGGAGAGTTTCAGTAGAGAAGCTGTCATTTCTGCAACCTTCTCTCCTGCTGCCAGAGTTTTGAAAGATGTGCTATATTTTCTGACATTTTGGCAAGACTGTAGAGAAAGGGAAAAACTGTGTGTATATGTACACACACACTCGTCTCTATCACACTGAACTGAACTAATAGTGGATATTTTTCTGAATGCATCCTTTCAGTTAAAACTCATTATTGACACACTTTTTGAAAATTAAATTAGCATGATAATCTTTCAACATCTAATTCAAACTATTTTCCTTATACCTATATCACCTCTTTTAATATTTTTATTTAGGATAGTTTATTTAGACAATAATGAGGACCACCATTACTCACATTCTGAGTGCTCACATTATTTCTCTAATATAGAGTCATATTTGTGGAATTAAAAATTTAATCCAGAGAATTTAAGAGAAAGCAGTCTAGATGTAAATTTGTGAATACCAAAGAAGTTTTTGTTACTCTGAACTTTTGGTTTCTCTATTTTTAGAAATCTGCAAGAAATAAATTCCAAGTAAAGCAAAATGAATAATTAGAATTTGCTTTGTCATTTGAAGTAAGGAAAAAAAAAACCTGTAGCATTAACTAGCAAGTTATGGTTTTTAGAAGTCACACATTTTGTGGTTATATGAACCAATGCTATGGTATGCTAACCTGTCATTAAAAGACTAACTGCAGCAAACTTTGAAAAATGGTTTGGTCAAATAGTTCTGACCCAATGATACTTAACATCCCATATCTCACACCTGTCTTTGTAAATGGTAGCACACAAAACCAGTCATCAGACTAGAGGGAAAGGAAGTTAAATATCTAAAATATGTACACAGTGGTACTAATTTGCTACTTGCATTAGAAGAAACTATGTTATAATACATTCTCTCTCTTACATTATAAAATTATAACTATATTTGGGCCTAAGAAACCTTTACATGAATTTTACTTTTTCTGAACACTCTTTAACTTTCTTTTTTTCATTTTTTAACTTTATTTGTGCAGGAAATTACCTTTGTGTCACCTGAAGATTGTTGGATGACCTAGAGAGAAAAAGAAACATCAGGGCCACTTTGCATCTCTCGCTCCATTGCATTTTTGCCTCCTAAATGTGTCTCAAGTCAGTCAATATCACTTTCTCTCACCACATCCACTCTAGGCCAAAAGTCTATGGTTTGCTTTTTGTAGTGGTGAAATAGTCTCCTAATTCCTTCTCCTGAATCCACTTTGCCCTATCATGCAATTCTTCGTGGAATAAGCAGTGTGACTGCTTGAAATCAAATTTTTGTCATGGTACTCCTAGCATACCATTTCTTGATAAGTCTTCCATGCTCTTGATATACAGTCCTAGATCGTCCAGATAATGCTATAAAACTACAGGACGTAGCCCCCAATGTCTCTTAAGAGCATTTATCATACTGTGTGATTATATATTTGTTCGTGTAACTTTTTTCCTGGTTCTGTATGTTCTCCATTTGCTACTATTCTAATTATTGACAATTACTTTAAAGAGGTCTAAAAATCAGATAAAATGGTTTTAAATCTTTACTTTTAAAATTTAAAATATTTTTCTTTCCTTTCCTGTCCTTTTACCCTTTCCTTTTTTCCTTTCCCCTTTTCCCTCCTTTCGTTTTCTTCCCCCTCCTTTGCCCACTCCCTTCCCCCCCTCCTCAACCCTGTCCTTTCTTACTTTAGAAACAGGGTCTTAAAATGCAGCCCAGGCTTGCCTTGAACTCACATTCTCCTGCCTCAGCCTCCTCCCGCTGGGATTGGGGGGTGTGCCACCATGCCTGGCAAGAACTTTAACGCTTTTTATAGTGCAGGTCTGCTGGTCTCTGAAAAAGCTTTTATTTTGCTTTTTTCTTACAAGATAATTTTGTTTGGTGAAGATTTCTGCTTTGACAGTCTTTTATTTCCATGTTCTGTCATTTATTTTCACATTATGTATTTTTGACAAGATGTTCCTTGAATACTTTGTTTCTTTGTAGATACAGTTTCTTTCTTATTTGGTTGTCTTTGGTACTTTTTAAAATCTTTGTCTTTTAAGCACTTTGACTATAATGTATCTAACTTAAAAAGTATTACACTTCTTGGGTTGAACTCCTTAGGTCTGTGCTTTGTTATCTTTTGTTCGTTTTTGAAAATTCTCAGGAATTGCCTCTCTACATGTTTCTTCTGCCTTGTTCTCCCTATTTTCTCCTTTAGAGCCTAATGACTCATTTATTAAGCCATTTGTTACTGTTCCTCAACTCTTGGATGCTCTGCTACATTTTTGTACTCCTTTTTTCTTCATGCTTTGATAAATTCTATTGGCATGCCTTCAGTTTTACTGATTCATTTCTCATCTTTGTCCAGTCTGACAAGCTAAACCAAAGAATTCTTCAACTCTAGCATGTTTTTATTTCCAGCATTTCTACTTGACTTTTGGTTCTATCTTCCTGCGTAATTTTCTACTTATCTTATGCAAAGTATTACTCTGTTATGACTTGGAAATAAAGTCCCCCCAAAGGTTCATGTGTGGAAGACTTGGTCCACAGCTGGTGAGTCCAATCATTAAGAGGTGGTTGAATTATAAGGGCTTTATCCACTGATGGATTCATAGTCTTATGGCATTATTCAGATGTGGTTGAAATTGTGGTAAGTGGGACCTGGTGGGAGGAAGTGAATGTGCCTTTGTAGGTCATGTCATGTCTCCATCCTTTCTTTTTCTCTTTCTGCCTCCTGTTCATCATGAGTTGAGCTGCTTTTCTTCATCACAAGCTCTCCATCATGATGCTCAGCCTGGCCTGAGGCTCATAGCAATAGAGACAGTGTAGTGTCACTGAAACCTTTGAAACCACCAATCAAAGTAAATCCTTCCTCTCTTGAGTTTTTTTTTTTTAGTTGTTTCTCAGTTATTTTGTCACAGCAATAGAAATGCTAATTAACACATACCTTTATCATTACCAAATTTAATATAGTAAGTAGAATCATTTTAAGGACACAATTTATTAGTTCTACCATCTTGGTCTTCTTTCCATCCTCTTCTGTTAAATATTGTATCTCTTGATTTTTGTCATGCTTTTATATGTATAAATAATGTTTCTGCCCAAAAATGGTCAGATATTCTGTCTAGTCATTGGTTTTGAGAACTGGGTAATCGGATCTGTAGTTGATCTAGATTTTCTTTTTATTTTTGTTGTATCTAAAAATCAATGCCCAATAGACTTTAGATTTCTCCAGACATAGACTCTTTTTTATACTCTATTCTTTTTTTTTTTTTTTTTTTTTGCTGATAACTGATATTAGAGTGTGAACTCATGATCTCCTGCTCACTAAGCAGGAGCTTCACCACTGGAACCATGCCCTAGCCCTAGACATCGACTCTGGATAGTAGATTGGGGGTGCTGGATGGATTTTTTTTTTCCATGTTTCTGGTTGACTCTCCAGTGCCACAGTGGAGGTTGTCTCTCCACACTTTGCTTCCAGTTATAGACTTCAATTGCTTGCCACTCAGTGTTAGGTTTATGGTTTCAATGGAGATTCACACCTGTTCTGGTCTAGTTTCAGTCAGTCTCAGGCAGTCTCTGTATGCTCACGTATAATTCCTCAGCATTATTCTCCTTTCCTGTCATGAGATTCAAACTCTTCCTAGTATCAGAGTGTGCATGCATGTGTGTGTGTGTGTATGTGTGTGTGTGTGTGTGTGTTGAGTATGTCTTAGATGAAAGAGTTTTGCTTACTGCTCCCCTCATGGAAGCAGAATTTTCTGTCCCTCTTCTAGGGGTGTACAGTTTTTCCTTCAGTTTTTCTCTTTTGTTATTGTCTGGACCTTGAGAATGGGATCACTTACTACTCCTCTCCCAGCATCTCTAACCTTTAAAGAGAGAAGGCCTAACAATTGGTTAGGCTGAAATATCGCTGAGCAGTTTCTCTTGGTGTTCTTCCTGTCCTTGTCTTTTTCACAGCACCTAGTGGCGGCCATGGAAAAGAACTAATGTGTAAGTGTGAACTGTGCTTGCTTTGTGTTGAAATGTGAACTGATTCTTCTTGCCCACTTGTATGGAGTTCATTATTTCTATTTATATGTGCCAAGGTGACACAGTTTAAGTTGCCTGTCTTTCCTTGGAGGTGCAAGGAACAACTGGACTACTAAGTACAACAATGAAGCTTTCTTGTCTTCTTTTTTTAAAAAACAGGGTCTTGCTTTGTACTCCAGACTGACCTTGAACTTGATATGTACCCTAGACTGACATTGAACTTGCTATGTACCCCAGACTGACCTTGAACTTGCTATGTAGCCCAGCTTGGACTTGAACTCTTAACTCTCCTGCAGTCACCTCCTGAGTAGAGATTGCAGGACTGTGTCACCATGCTCAGCTTCAGTGAAGCCTTTTATTTGTCAAAAAAATGATGGAGCTTTTATTTTTTTCTAACAAACAAAAGCAGAGACACCATGGGAATTCAAATACAAATATATATTTTTAGGATGTGAGGGCGATCTGGCTGCGACATCTGTCACCCCATTGATCGCCAGGGTTGATTCGGCTGATCTGGCTGGCTAGGCGGGTGTCCCCTTCCTCCCTCACCGTTCCATGTGCGTCCCTCCCGAAGCTGCGCGCTCGGTGGAAGAGGACAACCATCCCCGATAGAGGAGGACCGTTCTTTGGTCAAGGGTATAGGAGTAGCTGCGCTCCCCTGCTAGAACCTCCAAACAAGCTCTCAAATATATATTTTTAGTGCCTTCTCAAATAAAAAGTAAACAATATAAAAAGTAATGCTCTGATTTTCTACTTTAGTGAGATCCTATGCTTCACATTCCCCCTTTAAGTTCAGAGAGCTATTTTGTGTTGAGGTAGGTTCTATATTAGTCACACATGGATTTTTAAAGAAACACAGTTAACCACAGTATAGAACCCAAAGCCTTTCTGTAACAGCCAACAAACCAACAAGCAAATATTGTTATATAACAATAAGATGATAGTTTAGGGGTCTTCTGTTTTGGCTAAATAACCAGCAGCAGTTTTTTGTAGTCATGGAATTTATGTGAAGATCATTCTGATTTGGATAATTATCTAAGGACAACTTATCACTATCAATTTTTAAATTTCTATGTACTTTTAAGAAGTCACTACAAACACAGCTTTCAAATGCTCTTCAGTATGCTTGGAAAGTCTTTTAGAATTTGGTTCATGAGTTAAAGAATGTTTGAGAGTCTCCATTGTCTGTTTCTTTCTTTCTTTCTTTTAAACAACAGCAATCATTTGTTGAGAACATATTAAGTGTCAGGAGTACTTCTAAGCACTTTGATTATATTGGCTCCTTTATTCTTCTTGAAAGTTTTGGGAGGCAGGAGATATTACTATCCCTTCAAAAGCAAGAAAATGGGCCATGAATGGTCCAATGTCATATAACCACTGAGTGACAAGAGTTAGATTGAGGCCTGGCAGTACACTGGACTATTTAAGTACAATGAAGTCTTTTATTTGTCAAAACTTTTATGGAAGTTTTATTTTTTTTCAGCAAACAAAAGCAGAGACACTATGGGAATTCAAACTCAAATACTATTTTCTTAGTGCCTTCTCATATAAAAGGTAAACAAAATATATTCCCCTATATTCTGAATTTCACCTTAGTGAGATTCTATGCTATACATTGTACTTCAGAACTTTCCTAGAACTGAGAGTCTCTTCTAGGCATGTGAGTAGTCATATTAATGTGTATTACTAAATGTGGTTTGAGTTAAAGAAATAATTGTTCTCACTGATTGGATGTTGGATGGCACTAAGAAATGTTTAATTGTATTAAGGAATATAATTACATTCTGGTTAAATTATTTTTGGTTTGATATTAATATGGTGATTATGCTTAAAAGAGTTCTGGGGTTGTAGATAGAGTACTTGCTTAGAACACTTAAGAGGCCCTTGGTTCAAGTCCAATCTTTAAGAATTCATACCAAAATATTCAAAAGGAAATCACATCATTCAGGGATTTGTTTCAAAATAAAACTGGTACAGGACTTGGATGAAGGTACAGGAGAAAATGAAAATTGGCAGAGGATCATGGAATTCCATTATTCTATTTGAAATCTCCATAATAACAGGCAAAAAAGAAATATTTATAACAAAGAACATAATTGTAATGTAAAGTATAGAAATTTAGTTCAAGGAATCATAATAGGATTACCTTCCTAATATAGTCTAGATGATGACAATACAAGGATGCCAAGGAGAGTTTTCTGTAATGCAACTGTATGCTAGCAAGAGGTTCATTAATAAATAAATGAGATTTTGAAAGAATATGGGTGGTCTAAAAAGTAACAGATTGCTAAATGGTTGGTAAAAATCCAGGCAGCATGTTAGTTTTCAGAAATCCTATAAGGATCTGATCATTTTCCCATATTTTCTAAGAATATTTGATGATAAAGATAAAAAGTTGCTGGCCACTGGTGGCTAATACCTGCAATCCTAGATACTCACAAGGCAGAGATCAGGAGGATTACAATTTGAAGCCAGCCCATGGAAATAGTTTGTGAGACCTTATCTAGAAAAAACCCATCACCAAAAAAGGGTTGATAGAGTGGCTCAAGGTGTAGACTCTGAGTTCAAACCCCAGTACCACAAGAAAAGAAAGAAAGAAAGAAAAAAGTTTTCCTTTAAGTTGCTAAGTATAAAAGAACATTTAAAAATTTTGTATTTAAAAGTTACTTTGATTTAAAGAAACCTTAGCTGGGCATGGTGGTCCATGTCTATAATTTCTGCACCCAGGAGCCAAGACAAGAGGATTTTGAGCTCAAGTCCAGCCTGGGCTATAGAGCAAGATTCTGTCTAAATAAATAAAATAAAATAAATGAAAGACTGCAAACAAAAATGAAAACTTAGTTTATCATCAATGGAATGGTGACAATACAAGAATTTTCTTTCTTTCTTTTTTTTTTGTGGTACTGGGGTTTGAACTTGGGGCCTTGTGCTTGCTAGGCTGGTACTCTACAGCTTCAGCTGAGCTCCCAGCCCTTTTGGCTTAAGTTATTTTTCCAAGAGTCTCATGTTTATGTCCCAGCATCCTGAACTGCAATCTTCCCAATCTCTGCCACTGAATATCTAAGACCACCATACCTAGCTAAGACTGTTTTCATAAGGAAAATATTTGTAGTTCTCAATTAATTTAAATTTAATGTATATAATTTTTAAAATAAAATGATCTACTTCCAAATATAAAAACAGACACAAAAACAGATAGGAAGACCAATGGATCAGAATATAAGACCCAGACATAAACCCATCTAAAAAGCATCTACAGCCAACTGATCTTTGACAAAGGAGCTAAAACACATGATACAAGAAAGACAGTCTCCTCAACAAATGTTGCTGAGAAAAGTGAATATCCCACATGTAGAAGACTGAAACTAGATCCCTGTCTTTCATACTGTACTGAAATCAACTCAAAGTGGATCAAAGACCTTAATACAAGGCATGAAACTTTTAAACAACTCCAGGAAGCAGTAGGAAATACACTGGAACAGATAGGTATAGGGATGACTTCCTAACCAGAACTCAAAATGCTCAACATCTAAGAGAAAGAATGAACAAATGGGACTGTGTCAAACTAAAGAGCTTCTGTACAGTAAAAGAAACAGTCACTAGACCCAAGAGACAGCCTACAGAATAGGAGAAAATCTTTGCTAGCTACTCATCTGATAAGGGACTAATATCCAGAATCTATAGGGAACTCAAAAAACTCAATCCCCAACCCCAAAGAATCAACATCCCAATGAAGAAATGGGCACATGAATTAAACAGGGACTTCTCAAAGGAAGAGGTGCAAATGTGTAGTAAATACATGAAGAAGTGTTCAGCTTCCCTGGTTATAAAAGAGATTCAAATCAAAACAACACTTAGATTTCATCTCAGCCAAGAGCAATAAGAACAAACAAATACTGGCAAGGATGAGGCAAAACAGGAACCCTTGTACATTGTTGATGAGAATGCAAATTAGTACAACTACTGTGGAAAGCAATACGGAGATTCCTCAAAAAGCTAAAGATAGAAATGCCATATTATCCAGTGATACCGCTCCTGAGCATCTACCCAATGGAACATAAGTCAGGATATAATAGACATACCTGTTCACTGATGTTCACTGCAGCACTATTCACAATAGCTAAACTCTGAAAACAACCCAGGTGCCCTACAACTGATGAGTGGATCAAGAAAATGTGGTATATATATACAATGGAGTATTACTCAGCCATAAGGAATAATGACAAGTGGTTTAAAGGGAAATGGATGCAATTGGAGGACATCATGTTAAGTGAAGTAAGCCAGAATCAGAAACACAAAGACCTCATGTTTTCTTTCATATGTGGAAGATAGAGCCAAAAGATAAACATATACACAAAAACAAGCATGATCATATACAAACTCATATGTAGAACAAACTACTCTATAGAACTCAGGGAAAGAGAGAAAAGAAAAGAGAATGATAGAGGAAAAGAGAATAATATTGTAAAATATGAGATATGAAGGAAAGGTAGAGGATATAAGAATGTGTATTGAAAGCTGTTGAAAAATGGGGATTGGGAGGTAAAGGGGTAAGGGAGAGTAATGGAAGGGGTTGAATGGACCAAAATAAAGTATACCCACAGTGAACATATATGAGAAACTCCTTTGAATAACAACTTAAATATTAATAACAAAAGACAGTACTGTAAAACAGGTACAGTGTGTGTATGGTGGGGTACTTGTAGGAGCGGGGAGGGTGAATGAAGGAAATTAAGGTGAGGATATATGGTAGCAGACTTCATATACCCATATGAAACAGAACAAAAAAATCTCTTATAGTTGCTTTAAGGGGGTTGGGGCAGGGCTAAGGGGGGTAGACGATGGGGGCAAAGTAACTAATATATAATATAAGCCTAATCAAAATTGTCACTATGAATCCACCCCATATAACAAATACATCCTAATAAAAAATTATTTAAAAACCCATTTTTACAGTAAGTTTTAAAATATTTTCATGTTATAAATAAAAAAAACAGTAATAGTTCATGTTGGATGAATTGCAAATGTTTATGTTATGGAGAAGGAAAAAAGAAGATGCAGCCACTGGAGATAGCTAAAAAGTTTTAAAGTAAAATTTATGGCTAAGATGGTATTAGGTCATCCTCACCCACTGGAATTTTATAGGATTCAATTTCCAGTTCCTGATAGCTAGGGAGTCTAGACATTGCCACCCCTTGATTTGGAATAATCAAGTCAGATTAAGAAAGAAGAGAAACAAGTTAGCTGTTTTTCTGAAAGTTTGTAGTCAGTAAGGAAAAGAAGAATACATTTATAGCACAGAATATGAGGGTTGACCAAATTGATCACGTCACTCACATGTTGATTTACCAGTGTATGCATTGTATCTGTATGTAATTTTAAAGGAGAAAATAATGTGAAATGGATGATATTCTTTATAAAAAGGTAAAAATTCAAATTTTAACACTGTTTCATTTTGTCAAATATAGTTTTTCTATATGAAGAAGTATGGATAGGCTGGCAATCCCAGAGTACCCAGCATGATCACTGACAATTGGCTTTTTCTGTTTGAGGTCTGTCACCTTTAATTTTAGAAATACATTTCCATTATTTCTCCAAATATGTCCTTTACTCTGGAACTTGTATCTGGTTTATGATAGTTATACTTCTCTCTTCATTATCTCTTATCTTTTAGTTAGGAAATAGAAAGTTTTCTATGTATGCAAATGTAAGTAAATGTAAAAATGATATAATAAAAGGAGAAAAAAAAAAAGAAAATGAATCTCTAGTGCCTCCAGAAAAGAACACAGCCCTGTTGACATCTGAGACCAAATCTGATTTCTGACCTACAGAACTCTAAGTTAATAAATTTGTGTTAAGACATAGCCTTGTGGTAATTTGTGGCAGCATCAATGAAAACTAGTACAATGAAGTATGAAAAAGAGCCTACGGGTGGAGGACCTTTGGGGGTGGATGTGAACTAATACCATTTCCCCTCCAGACTTCTCCCATGGGGGTTTATGTTAGTCTCCCAGGAAAGGCAGCCCAGGGCGGAGTCAGTCCATCTGATTACCGTCCTCCACCAGAGTGCCTGCAAAATGTATACATTTCATGCAAAGGGAAAATGCCAAGCCCTTTGCTCAAGAAGCAGAAAAAAATGTCATTAAAAGTACTAAAATATAAAGTTTTTTCTTTTATTGTATCTCTCCAACTGCTGGATGGTGCTAATGGCCTAAGTTAGTCATTCCAGCTTTGCCACTGACATCCCTCACATGGAGCAGGCATTGGTTTCCCAAGGCAGCAGCAGGGGACCAGGGAAGAAATTAGAGCAAAATGGTAACTGTTCTTTTCAGTTCAGGAAACTGAATGATGGTAAAGCGTATTTTATTTTTCCCTGAGATTGAAGATATTGCTGAGATAAGAGGGAGGAAGAAAAGGAAGGGAAGAAATAAAGGAGAAGGAGGAGGGAGGGAAGGAGGAGGGAGTGAGGGAAGGAGGAGAGAGTGAGGGAAGGAGGAGGGAGAGAAGGATGGAGGAATAGAGGAAAGGAGGGCAGGAGGGAGGGGGAGAGAGAAGAAGAAGAAGGAAGAGGAGGGGAGGAGGGGGAGGAGGGAAGAAGGGAGGGAAGGAAGGACGGAGGGAAGAAGGGAGGGAAGGAAGGACGGAGGGAAGGAGGGAGGGAGGGAGGAATAATGAGCTGTTTATAGAGTTAAGTCTCTGCAGTAAGTGAAGGTACTACCTCATTTCCCAAGTCATCCTGGTTACTGTGAGACAATGCACTTTCTTTTTTGCTGTGGGTTCAAATTGGGCTCCAGCCTTGCAGTTGAAAGAGCTTTTTTTAATGGATATGGTTTTCTGTACAGGGTAGGGATTATGAGCAATTTTGATATATTTCAAATCACAGTCACTAAGCAACTTTGCACTTTTTCTGTATAGTAGACTGTTCAAGCTTAAGAACAAACGAGAGATTTTGAAAATGATCTGACAGATACCTGTTATATAGCTCTAAGTACATTTTTTACATGCCGAGCAATAATAACTGATGTTCCAAATTTGAAATGATGTTTTAAATGATTTTTATTAGCACAGGAAAAGGATGGTAATAATATTCCTGGGGTGGTGGTATTATTATTATGTAAAACTATTTTAAACTAATGCTAGAATGAAGTTTGAAAAATACTACTATATTTTAGTTTTCTAAATAAGAGAAGTATTTTAGACATAAATGTTAACTTTATATGTAGATGATTATGTCATCTTCTGTTGTTTAATGAAGTGCTTTTTGATCAGTCAGATAAACGTTCTTGCTAAAACTGTGTTTTTTCTCTTTTCATTGTAGTTGTTCACTTTGCATAGCATTCTGTTGCTTATATTTCTTTTATCTGAAGGAATGCAAGTCAGTATACAACAAACACTATTTATTGTAGCACTCCTCACAATAGCCAAGTTTTGGAATCAGCCTAAATGCCCAGAAACAGAGGAATAGATAAAATACATGCTATGTATACACTATGGAAAATTATTCAGCCTTAAAGAATAATGAAATTATGTCATTTCCAGAAAAATGGAGCCAGAGATTATCATGTTAAGCAAAATAAGCCAGACTCAGAAAGACAAATGTCACATGTTTTTGCTTATATGCAGAGTGTAGATAGATCTAAAGAAAAAGTAAAAAAGGATATAACATAAAAAGGGGTATTATTGGGGGAGGGAACCAGCAGGAAGTGGGAGGGGGGGAAAGAGAGGGAGAGAGGAGGTGTGATCAAAATATGAACATGTGAAAAGGTCATAAAAAAACTCATTAAAAAGGGGTGGGGTAGTGGGACAAGAAAGAATAAGAAGGAGTGAATATGATGAAAGTGTATTATAGGGATGTATGGAGATACAATGAAACCCCACGCATTGCATAATTAATATCCACTAAAAAGAACCATATGGAAATTATTTTTAGAATTGTTCTATGTAATTTATAAAACAGAATCAGCTTTCCAAATATATTTTTAAATTGACATGACCTTCAATCCTTTGCAACCGTTTTTTTGTAATTAAAAAAATAAGTTTTTTCTCAGCTCAATTACCTACCACTATGTATAATAAAAGAAACTGCAGAATGTTTGTTTCTATTCTATGAATTTGCTAACTGTTGATCATAACTCTGTCTGACATACATTTGCTGAGATTATTACTGACATGGAATCTTAAAATTTTGTTTGATTTTTCAGGGTTGTTTCTTCTTTTTACCCTTTTACATCATAGAAAACTAGAAAAATATTTAACGAACAATCATTTATTTTCTCAACAAGTATTTCTGAAAGAATGTTGCATGTAAGGCATTGTTCTGAACAGAGTAGTAAGTAAATAGACAAAATTCTCAACCCCCATGGAGATCAGTGTGGCAGACAGTACATAATAGAAGAGTAAAATAGACTGTATACAATTGGTTATAAATCTTTTGGAACAAAGGAAAAAAGAAAAAGAAGGAACCAGAGAGTGACAGAGTAGGTCTGGGGAGCAGGGAGCTTCAATTTAAATGAAGTGATTAGAAGGACTTATTTAAGTTGGCTGTTGAAAACATCCCCAAGCAACTGTGTCCTTTAGTGAATCAGTACCAAGCAGAATATCATATAGAAAAAACAAATTTATAAATTATCATCTTTTTAAATTGAATTAAATACAATAAGTAATATTTATTATAAGAGATGCTGTCCTCTCCAGGTAGATAGAGTAGATCTGGTGACTGTGACTATGATAAAAAGTGGATGTCCTTCATAAGCTAAAGGGTATTCTTGGCTGTAATGAATTAGATAGTAGCAGAAATGGTAGATATTCTTACTGAACCTAAGATGAATAAGATCTGAGGGAGGACGGGGGTCATGTTCATGAATGTGGAATGCTACTACGAATCCCTAGGTCTCCATGATGAAAATAGAAAGTAGCTCCCACTTCTGTCATGTCACCTACGTAACAATCTGAGAAAAATGTGACATTGGTTTGATCCTCTTTTTCTAGGCTTGTGGAAATATGAAGTCCTTTGTTCAACTTCTGTAAAGCACCACCCTGCATTTGTTTCTGCCTCTGATCCACTCTCACTTAGAGCTTACCTCTTTGGTTCTTCCAAGGAACTTTGGTATTAGGAGGTGGGGGTCTTAGGGAGGTATGTAGGTCATTAGGGCAGAACCCTCATGAATGAGATAAATGCCCTTCTAAGAGGCCCCAGAAAGCTTGCTTATTTCTACTTCCTGGACTCTATGCTATCTGTCTCTTTCCTTTGCTGATTCTAATATTTATCCTTTTGCTGTGATAAACCATACTGTGATATTAGTTCTGCTAGTCAATCATCAAACCTGAGAATGGTCTCAGTGTCCCCTGACACACATCTGGTGTCAGGTGATTGCTGTTAATATCCTGTTGTAGGTAACAGGGAGGTGAATCAGCAAGAAGGCCATCACTTTCCCAATAGACACTTCCTAAAAGTTGAACGCAGCACTTCTATTTGTACATTATTGATTAAAATCTGGTTAGAAGATCACACTAGCTCTAAGTATGTAGTTTGGAAGGATCATGATCATGTATATCCACAAATTGAATTCTTATCACTAAAGAAAAAAGAGAGAGTAAATATTAAGAAACAACTGGCATTCTCTTCCATAAACAGGACTATGTTTGATGTGGACTATGAGAAAAAATAATACTTTACCTGTTTGGATGTGTACTTATTTTTAAACTTTTACTTTTTCTATGTAATATAACAGCTTTAATTTAAAAGTCATACGGATTTATTTGTTCATTGCTATCAAAATCTCACTTTATTGCAAATTCAGCATTTTAATATGAATTTCTATTTCTGTATTTTCTTACTGAAAGAGGCACTGCTAATGGAGGAAACTGTGCATGACAGAGATGAAGTTTTTAGAAGATGTTTCTTAGAGCTAAAATGAAATCTTAGTTTTAGGTTCTATCATCCGTTTTTCTGTGCATCAACTTATGACCTAGACTTTATCACCAGATTCTTCACCAGTTCAGCACTATTCTTTTAAGTCTTCCTTGGAGCAAATGGACTCTTTCTTTGACCTTGACTTAGACCTTTGGTGCCTCATCTCTGTCCTCTCTCATTTAGCACTCCGGATAATCTCCCTTTCTTCCTCCTCCCCTCTGTAAATCTATTTCCTTATTTCTGTCTTGGGAAAGTTGGCTGGGATAACTGGTCCATCTGAGAGGAACTGACTCACCCACAGCCTCTCAAATCCATTCCAGAGATAAGGGTGAACATTCTCTGAACCACCTCATGGTGGGTGACTCATTCCTTCCTCAAGGAGAGTTGCTGGCCCTGGGTAGCCATCTGACCAACTCTTGGGTCTACCCATGAGGTGATTTTACATGTGAAAACTACCCAAACAAGGACTAACTGGGCAAAAAAGACTCTGTCATGGCTTTCAGCTAGGACACTGATTAGGTAATAGAAACAGAGTTGAAAAAGACATTCAGAGAAGTGGTGGGCCAGGAAGTCATGAGAAAAACACGGTGGAAAGAATGGGCACTATTGTTGACAGTTTATGAAAGGAGACAAAAGCATAGACAGAGAGGAGCTCAATACCATGCAGGCAGACAAGCAATAAACTCATCTCACAGCATGTAAAAAAGAAAATATTGATTCTCCAGAGTTCTGTCTCAGCCTCCACTTTCTGAAATGTGTTTTAGCCATTCTGATATTTTATATTCTAGGATTCCTGAGAGATTTCTGTGGTGTTGTGTGGATATTTATCTTTCTGATAAGCTTCCCTTTATTTTAGGTAATCCTCCAGCATCTGCATATTAGCTTTCCCATTTTAGAGTAATTCTCTCTTTTGTACCTCAGACCATGATTCCTAGTTCTAAACTTTAATCCTCCTTTCTTCACATCCTCACAATGCAGTGCTCATACCAGTTCTTCACGATGCTGCTCTTATGAGACCTGCTTTTAACTCTTAGCACAGGCATTCACTCTTTTTACAATACACACCACAAGGACTCACAATTTATGTTTATGTGTTAAAGCAAACTCTCGCTGCCTGCCATTAAACCTTCTCTCACCTCTCCCCATCTCTCACATTTTTGTTTTAGGACATAGTACCCAAAATATAGAATATTCTCCTTGCTTCACAATCTCCCAAAAAGAAGGAAAGAGGACTTATGTTGTCTCTTTATTCTCTCTCTCTCTCTCTCTCTTTCAGTCTTTTTCTCTAACAGATAAGTTTATGTAACTTCAAAACTACAGCTGTCATGAGATTTATAAATAAGATCTTTGAAATTGCTGGAATGACTCACTGTACTAAAAGATATGCAGAACATGTTAACAAAATATGTGTTAAGGAATTTACGTATTCATTTCCACAACCTTTCTAATGACATTGTGCTTAAACCAATGATCTTCAAAAATTCTTTAGTCAAGCCATTTTTTTCCAAATATTAAATCCATTTTTAATTCTAACACAGAGAGTGGAGTTGCTTTGTTGTATCAGGAATAAAAAGCCCAAAGATGCCTTGCTTCAGTACCTTATCCTGTTGAATCCCTGTTGCTGGTCTTTGAGACACCTTCGTGGAATCTCAGTTCTTTGAAATACAGTCTGAAAACACTTCCTTAAAATTTGAGACCTAAAATCAAAGTCTAAGTGGTAGAGGTAAGTGACTAATAACAATCCATGGTAAAATGTCTCTGCAGCTTTGAGAATCCCAGAGTCACATGCTAATACTTTCAAAAGGGAAGAGTCACCCCCTACTTTCTATCTTCTTCTATGTCTGATAAAAAAAACATCAGGTTTATGGATGGTTCTGACTGGTTTTCCATTTTCTTTTTAAGGGAATGTGGTAACTGGTTGTGAAACATATCTGTGTTGTTTCCTCAGGGAAAATGCCTATATCTTTATCCCATCAGAGCTGGCATATGTGCTCCATAAGTAGTGGTATGGGAATTCTTGGTTTCTGTGATGTCAGACACAATGGGTGGGGCATGGACAGCAATGAAGGGGATGGCTCAGTTGATATTCCATTTGTGCAAACTGTGGATGACAGTAGGCAATGTTTGAACCTTTGATTTAAATGATAAAGTATTGGGATCAGTACAGATATGAGATGTTCCAGCAGTCTGGCTCTCTGAGGGAGTCCCATGGGATTTAGCTGAGCAGTCATGTTGACCAGATCAAGTGCTACATTCTCACAGGGCTGTGATAGTTTGGGGTCTGATTATCTTGGCAAGGTGACCTGCTTTCTTTCCTGCTCACATATCCTTTCCCTTTCCCCCCTTTTTTTTTGGGTGTGTTTTAAGCATAATTTAAATACCTGTTTCTCAATTAAGCATGTGACATGTTCAGCTCTGTTCCCAGGTACAGTACTCACATCTTGGTTAGCTTTGCTCTATCTTCACAGGAGATAAGAGTGTAGCCACAGCAGTTACTCAGGGCAGGCGGTGAGAAATTCCCTGACGATGAGTGGCAGTATGAGTTCTTGCATCATGAGCTACTTGGGAAAAATAATGGGAATTACCTGTGTGACTGCATGAATGTCCAGGAGGTGTTAGAAGACAAATCACAGGACGAGATTGTATCAGGGATATTTTAATCTTTTCAGAGGAGAGATTTGGGGGATAGTATAGCTCAGTTACATAGTTTTGAGGTTTGCTTTTACTTATTTCCTTCCTTCCTTTCTTCTTTCCTTCCTTCCCTCTCTTTTTCTTTATGGACAGGGTCTATGTACTCCAAGCTGGCCTTGAACTCCTACCTCAGCCTCCCAAGCACTGAGATTATAGCCATATTCCGCCATGCCAAGCTTGATTTACATAGTCTTCTGTGGAAGCAAAATTAATTCCATAGGATTGCATTAGCACACACACACATACACACACACACACACACACACACACACACACACAAACACATACACCCCTTATTTAGCACTACTGACTTATGGTGATCACTTAATAAATAGTGGTAATTGTGGTTATTATTATCTTTTTTTAGTTTAAAATCAATTTGTGTGTGAATTGGTCAACTAAGTATGAAATTACATCTTCATGAGGACTAGCTAATTTTGCTTTCATATAGAGTACATTACCAACAGAGTTTTCCTAGTACATATTGTTCTGCCTTGTGTCATAATAGGCTTTCAAAAAAAGTATGTGGGATGATTGAATGAGTTCCTAATGTGGACATATGTTTTCCCAAGTGTGTGTTCTGGCATGTCGATGAATCCATATATGTCTGTCACTATGAATGGAAAAGAAAAACAGAACAGCTTATTCTAACTAGTGTCATTTTTAACTAAATTTTATATTTGCTTATGCCCAAGTCTTATGCCAGTTTTCCTTTAAGACCCTGCACCTGTAGAGAAGACTTCAATATTGCTCTACAAAGCATTAAGAAGGGAGTCGCAGATGTTTTCTGCTCATGTTTTGTTAAGCATTACAGTCTCTCGTGGATGGCTCCTCCCCAAAGCAGAGTTGCTAGAACATAACAGTTGTACCATATGCAGCGCCTTGTGCCTCTGCCTGCACTTTCTTTGCTTCCTAACAGTTTGAGGCCAATAGCTTAGAACACAATGACTGTTAAAGCTGGTTTACACTTCAATGAAAGGGGAACATTTATCAGATGATAAACTTTTATAGTTCCTGTTCCTGGCGTGGTTAGCAAAGGAATAATTAAAACCTACAACATATTTTTTCTCAGTCTATTTTCTTTTATCCCAAGGCCATCAAAAAGTCCAACTAAATCAGTTAGTTATAGAAGCAAATGCTCCTGCATTACAGATTTTTTTTTCACTTTCTTGGGAAAGTTACAGAATATTCTTCCAGAATATCTACCTATTCTTCATGCTAGGTTTTATCAGGGTCTCATGGCCCAGATTTGAATGGAAGCAGTGAACTTTATAACAGAAAGAACAATCAGAAAAACCATATCCTGTTGAGTTTTTTTGTGTGGTTATGAGGATGAAGGGAGAGACAGGTGCAAAAGTAACTGTTTCTCAAAGCACACTTTGAGAGAGGACTATGAATTCTCAGCAGACATCCTAATGTAATTATACTGCATTAATTTTTGCATACTTTTAATTTTATAATGTTGTTTGCCTGCTTTATATTTGGCTTCTGGTAATCATTTCAATAATAGCATAAAATGTAAGTACTTTTTTTTGTTAGAAACCATAAAGTTAAGGTCTGAAAATACTTGCAGTACTGATAAAATTATGAGGAAGGATGAGAGGTGGGAAAAACAGCTTAATATATTGAAATATACATTTCCATTTCATTCAACATTATCTTCATTTTTGTATAGGCTTAGTTAAAGAAACTAAATATCCTAGAAGTGTTATTTTTTTAAATAAACTAAGGATTTAAAAAAGCCATCCTTCTAATTTTTTTATGTAAGTTCAAATTATGTAGCCCAAGCTGTCCTCATGCTTCCCATGTAGCCCAGGTGGCCTTGAACTTACAATTTTCCTGCCTCAGCCTACCAGTTGCAGGATAACAGGTGTGTACCACCACACCCAGCTAAACAATTTATTCTTACAAAACAAATTATATTATAATGATTTAACAATAAAGATTGCATAATTGGTGCTGGGATTCTAAGTTTTCATATATATAAACATAAGTATATTTTATACATATATAGAGAGACAGAGAGACAGTGAGACATACACACACAGAAACAGAGAGAAAGAGAGAGAGAGATGATTAATCATCACTAGTTGATATATAATTATTTGTTGAATATCACCTATGTGTCTAAAACTAGAATATTGAAAGGAAACAAAAGAAATGCAGTATGCAGTTCTATTTCCTGGCAAAAATGCAAAGGGAAAAGATATTGAGTGGTCTTACCCAGTGACTTTTAATAAGTGTCATTCAGTGTTGTTATGTTCTGAAATTTCCATCAGTCACCCAAGGAGCCCCAAAGATATCGTATTTAAATAAAGTCAAGGTCAGACGCAGCCCTGACACAAAGTACTCCTCACTCTAGGACTGCCTTTTCAGTTTCCTAATGGTCAAGTCCTCTAGCATTTTTGGAGTTTTCTCTGATGTTATCATAAAAACTGAAAATTTTGCTATTTTGTGCTTCACATTTCCTCCCAAAAGATAATTCTATAGTCTGAGTGATAAACTTTCCACATCTAGAGAAGTAGCCTCAAGTAAATGTTGTTGTTGACATATTAGAAGAAGTTTTACTCAAAGAATATGTGTATGAAACTTTCATGATGAGTACATTCTTTAGTTTCTAGGCAGGAAAGTACATTCTTTAGTTTCTAGGCAGGGAAAAGATTTCTAAATGCAAGGGTAATATGTGCTACGAAAAAGGTAGCATTTGAAAACACAATTCTCTTCTACCACCACCATTTGGGGTGAACAAGTAATAACTTTAAATCACCAAATACACCTGATTAAATGTTTCTTTACAAAGGGGTCTCTAAATGTAAAGGCAATGTGCACTTATTATCTGGAGATGATATGGCTGCATTCTTAAAAAAACAAAGAGTGTCATTATGAAAAGTTATTGCAAGCAGTAAGAAAATTCAGGAAAATTAATATAAAGAGATCAGTAACATTACATTATGTTATAGTTGGAATATGAAATGCCCTCTGTAGGAGGTCCCCAGCTGGTGAATCTGTTTTGGGAGTTTATAGATATGTTGGGAAGTAGAGTCTCGTTGGAGAAGTCACTGGGGTTTGAAGTGACCAGGTCCCCAGTCCCCTCCTGTTTCTCTGTTTCCTTTCCACTGTGAGGTGAGAAGCTCCTTCACCACACATCACAGCTGCCACTGTGTTCTGCCCAAGTTCAGGGGCCAAGCAGCCATGAACTGAATCCTCTGAATCCATCAGCCTGAACAAAGCCCTCCCTGCTTCAAGTTGTTCCTTCAAGTGTTTTCATCCCAGCAATGAGAAAGCTAACTGATATACAATATTATGAGGAAAACTATTGCTACAAAGAGAGACAAAAGATTACCAAGAAATAGGGAAACACCTTGGGTTTTGAATAGAGTCTGGCTTTTTAAAACTTTTAGTGCCATAAAAGGTAATCTACATTAAAATGAGATGAATAGATTCAGAAGTATATATGAAAAAAGGTAAATGTGCAAGAATAGCTAGGATAATTAAGTCAAAAAGGATAGTAATGCAAAGGAATAGCTCTTATGATGATACTACAGCATATTATAAAACTGCTATGATCTGAAGAATATGACACTGGTGTAATTCAGCAGAATCTAACAGAAATAAACATTCATATATAAGAATTTAGTGTAGTACTTCACGTATATGAAAAAATAAGTGATAACTGAATAGCCATTAAAAAATAAAGTTAGATTGCCACCTCATTATTTATATCAAAATCATTTAAAAGCCTAAAAATATTGGAATAAACCTTTATATATATATATATAAAACATATCTATGAAATATATACCACATATATAGATAAGTATGTGTAAGTTCAAATGAGTGTTTCAATGAAAAAAAATTCAAAACCCATAAAATACTGATACAAATACATTAAAACCTTTTTAATAGAAAAATACTTTAAATAATGCTATAAATGAAGTTAGAAGACAAATGCTAAACTTAGGGAAAATAAATTTGGAAAGTATGATTGGAAGGCCTAATAACAGAAAATCTAAGACACTCTTACAAATAAATTTGAAAAGCTACATAAACATTAGTGATTTACATGAACAGACTTTATTAAAAAATGATTTTTAAATATAAGAAAAGACAACTACAAATAATAAATGTTGTACGAATTAATATTAAATATTTAAAAATGCTTTTTCACAAGCAATTAAAATTCCCAAGGAATTTAAAAATAGGTGACAAAAACTAAAAGGCCACATTTGGCTTAACCTTGAACTAGCCATGAAGGACAGCTATTCTGATTCCTAGTCAATGATTTTGGTAGTAACTTTCTAATTCTGATTTTAACAACCTTTTTGTCCTTGTGTACTTACTTAAACTCTCTTTTCATGGAATGAAACTAGCATTTCATTTTTTGCCTGTAATATAGACATAACAATGTCTCTCTGTGCTAACATGATTGTTAAACTGCATAATAATGATGCTATAAATGATAAGGCATTAAACATTGGTAAGTATTTACTAACAGTCCACACAGACCCATTCACTCTGGGCATAGAAAAAAAGGTATTGAGAAAAAAAATCTCCCTCATTGCACTACTGTCTCTTTTTCCAACCAGTGGCACATGCTCAACTTTGGTGTTATCAGAGGATGAGACCACCATTTAGTATTTGGAAATACACTTTATTGCTTACTAAATAAGGGAGAGCTATATTGGATAATTACATCCTTTCTGAGCATGGAATGAACTGATGCATAAATTGCCTTTAGGAGGTATTGAGTCAGGGGTTGGCATTTTAAAGATGGGTTGATGTCAACTACACAGAGTATTTAGGTAAGAGTGTAGATGACAGCTTGGCTTCTAGAAGCTTGTTCATTGGGGTGAGCCTATATTTTGTTTTGGTGGTACTGGGGTTTGAACCTAGGGCTTTGCATTTGCTAAGCAGATGTTCTACTGCTTGTGTCACACATCTAGCCTCTTTCACCCTGGTTATTTGGAAATAGGGTCTTACTCTTTGCCGAGGCCAACCTGAATGCTGATTCTCCTATATTAAGCTACTCATTATAGCTGGGATGACAGGCACACATTGTCTAGCTTTTTTCCAATGAGATGGGGTCACATGAACTTTTTTTGCCTGGTCTGATCTGGAACCAAGATCCTCCCAAGTCATAAGGATTATAGCCCTGAGCTACAAGCACACCCCTGGGCCTATTAATTGGCTGATTTTCAAAAGTGAAGGACTTCACTGACTAGTTGAATTGTAGAAATGCTTTCACTAAAGTAAGCTATCATTGATTGATTGAATTAAAGCCAATTTGGTAACTATTTTTTCTTATCATAATCAGAATTCTAGGTGTTTGGGAACTCTTAAATTATTCTCCATAATTGAAGATATTTTTTACTTTGAGTGACCTTTCTAATTCATTCTCTCATGTCTAAACAATTTGTGCATTTCAGTGCCACTCAAGTGTGTCTCTGGCTTACCTAGTAGGCAGATACTGAATCTTCGCCCTAGTTCTCCTTTCCTTGCTTGTTTTCTCCTCCTACGTGAAGAATATGTGAAAGAAGTATTGACGTCTTTTTGCAGGGGGAGGAGAGTAATATTCTGAAATTATGACATCAGCCTAAGCTTTTTGTAGCCAGAATCCTTGCTGAACCCAGAGAGAATTCAGATTTCCTCGGGCCTATTTGGGGAACTTGTTATTACAGGCAATCAATGGTCTATTTACATGATAGCCTGGTAAATTTGGCTGAGGAAGGAAAGGAGAAGTTGGTACATGGATCTTTGGGAAAGAACAGAAAACAATGACAAAGTTACCATATCAAATCCCCTCTCAAGCTCCCTATACACTTCCATGAGCTCTTCTGGAGACAGGCAGAAAGGATGCACTATTTACAGGAAAAACATTTTCTAGCTATGAGAAAACTGCACAGTATTTCAATTTAGACCACCAGGTGACAGCAACGTATAGAAGCAGGATCAGGCAGTCTCACCAGTACCTTTCTGACTCTTGTGCATTGGAGGCAGGATCTTTGTTGACTTCTCAGGGGAGGCACGTCAGGAATCACAGCAGTGAGGCACCTTCAGTCAGGTAGAGGAGCAAGAGTTATTTTCAAGGTGAAACTGGGGCCTCAGAAGGAGCTCAGAGGAAGTGTTACAAAAATAGATTTGCAAATAGGCTCTCACATTGGGCAGCTCATGGAATAATAGAGGTCAAACTTTCTAGAATACCAGAGATTTTGTGGGTCAATGGGAACAAGAATATTTATGACTGCTATTTATGTAACTATTTGTGTATCTGTTAAAGTGACTTCCATCCACATCAATAGTATCGAATCCTAGAAACATTCCCTTTACATTTCTTTAATTCTAATTAAAAACCAATGTCAATCCTGTTTCAACTTTGGTTGTGCTACAGGATTCATAATCACTTTCTGTGTTCTAATGATAGTCAATTTATCCATTCATTCATCTAATTATTTATTCATTCAGATTTTCAGGCAACTATCCTTTACTAGGAGGTCACAATGATGAAGAGAATTTCCATTCTCATAATAAGGCTGTTTGTGCTCTAGTAGCTCACAGTTGCAATAATAATTACAATATTTTGATGTAATGGTAGCTGGTGTTCAATGCAATTATATGCAGAGCAAAAAAGAGTTGTACAGAGGAAAAGAATTTAAATCAGTTGGGACAGTCAGGATAGGTCTCCCACAAAAGGTGAAATCTGAGTCATAAAGCAAGGTTTTTTGGTTTTTAGGTGAGTGACAGGGATGGGAAATGTCTCAGGCAGTTTGAGTATAAGTGCATAAGACATTTGTCATAGGACAAAAATTATTTTAAATTACTTGAGAATTTCAGGTAGAAGTGGTGTGGTAAAATATGAACTTGGTGGATGGTAGGGCATATGTAATAAAATGATGTTTTATGCCATAGTATAGTTTATTTTGGGAAGCAATTGAAAAAGTTTGAGCAAAAGAGTAACAGAATTAGATTTGTATTAATATAAATCACCTTGATGACTTTTTTCAATATAAGCAATTGTATATGCGTATATATTTATGTTTTATTTATCCATTTTTCTAATTTTTTCAAATTCTCTACTCTTCTTAAATCTTTTTTAATACCCCATTTGGTTTCACATGAAATTCTCTTATAGATATTAGAGGTAAGATAAAAAAAAAATTTGAAACCTGTTTTAGGGGAGTATATTGAGTTGTCTTCATATGACAGCCAGCCTTGTCTTTCCAGTCCAGAAACATCACTGCCGGTTGAGGTGGCTCACATCTGTAATCCTAGCTACTCAGGAGGCAGAGATCACAAGGATGGCGGTTTGAAGCCAGCCTGGGCAAATAGTTTGTGAGACCCTATCTTGAAAAACTCAACACAAAAAAAGGGCTAGTGGAGTGGCTCAAGGTGTAGGACCTGAGTTCAAGCCCTAGTACCTCAAAAAAAAAAAAGGAAAAAAACATTTCTAAACATACTAAAAATCCATCTGGAATTGGCTACTTGAGAATCACATTTGGAAAAGCCATTCTCCACAGAAGAATGCCTGTCTCTATTGCTCCAATAGTGTACTTAATTTCTAGGAGACCATCAAATAAAAGCCCTATGCCACATTTTTACCTCTGGGTATAGCCTTCTTCCCCTTCTTTCAGCTTCTCTCCTCATTAGCGTTAGTAATTCCCTCAGGAATCCTTGCATAAAGAAAGACATCTGTTTCCATTTGCTTTTAGAGAAAGGAGCAGGATTTCTATACATCATTGAATACATTAGCATCATGAGTTTAATACTTTCCATGAGGCATAAGCCCAAAGTCCAAGAAGGAGCAAGGTCCCAGAGGAAAGAAGGGAACATGTTTTCCCCTACTTTGAGGTGCTGCTAGATGTGAAGGGACAAATTTCTCTTTCTTTTTTTCATCTTTCCCTTCTTCCTTTCCTTCCTTCCTCTTTTCCATTCTTCCTCCCCTGTCCCCCTTTTATTGAAGGTACTGGGAATTGAACACATACCTCATTCTTTCTAGGCAAGTTTGCTCTATCACTGAAGCCACATCCCCAAGTCCTTTTACTTTTAGCTTGTTTTTCAGATAGGGTCTCTCACTTTTGCTCAGGCTAGCCTTGAACTGTGATCCTCTTACCTCCACATCCCAAGTAGCTGAGATTGTAGGCATTCATCATTACTCTTGGCTCCTTCCTTCCTTTTTCATGTGAGAAGTTACACCTGAGGAGTAGAATACAGAAGTATTCAACTTCCACTTAAAGTATGAATTTACATTCATGACATAAATTTGAAAATAGTAATATAGTTTTGTTTTTTACAATATCTTATTAGCATAATGTGTTAGGTAGTTCTATAGTGGTATTAGTGTAACTTTTTTTAAAGTTATATTTTTAAAAGACAAGAGAAAAATACACGAGAAAAAAACAGATGACATATTTGTCTCTCAAGCAACATCATTAATTCAAATTTTTTATAATTAGTTTTGAGTGAAGTATCCTGTACGAATTATGGATGTGTTCAATAGTAAGGGACTGATAAACTAATGCTGCATCACAATTCAGATATTTTTTTCATATTTTAAAAAGAAGGCATAGTTTATTAGGTTAAAATGGTATGATCTTGTGACTTTTTTCTTTTGCAAATTGTCTGGCTCTATTAATGGGCCTTTTGATATGCTTCTTAGTACCAAACATCTCTGTTATGCTCACAGATTTTGAATATTGAGTATGAAATATATCCCAATGGGCATTATGTATAAAAAAATTTAAAATCATTATATAATAACATTTATAGTTATTAATTTTTCTAATAACATTAAATTTTTTAACCAGTAGTTTCAAGCTGACAGTGAAAAACAAGGAAATTCTTGTCAAATGCACACTATGGCACATAAAAAAAACCTTACATAAAACATAAGACAGGTCTGTTTCCTCCATTTCATAAATGAAGATGTTCAGGCTAAGAAAAGTTAAGAGATTTGTCCCTTTTTGTATAAAATGCAAATGCTGAAGACTTGAATAAAATTCAGATGTTCCAGACTTCCAATCCACACTCTTTGCTGAATAGTTTGCATAAATGGTCTGAAAACTCATGAGAGTATTGAACAAATTAATGTTTTATACTAAATTCAGATAACTTTTAATGTGAGTGCTCCTTGAACTTGTTTCCAATGTAAGATTATTCAAAAATATGATTGTCCTAATCTTAAGTGGGCATTTTTTTTTTAAGGAAAGGGCGTCTCATTTGCTAGTCTTCACCCTACTAAGTCTGCAAACTGGTGAAATGCCTAGGAATCTCTGATATGGAATTTCTGATATCAGAGTTTCCCGATGCAAAATATTAATTCAATGATTCAAGTATTACCTGTGCATTCTCAATTTACTTTCCAAAAGCTTATCTACATAAAAAAAGTCACTTCTGAATTCCAGGTTTTATTTTTTTTTTGTCAGCACTATGAATATATTTAGTTTAAAATTCCCACCTCGTAACACTTGTCTTAGTATTTTTAGAGTGCCATAACAAAATGCTTTGCATAAGATAATTTATAAACAATAGCTATTTGTTGACTAAAGTTCTGGAGTTTGACGAACCCAGTATTAAGGTAATAGCAGATTCAGTGTCTGATGAGGGCTTATTCTCTGCTTCTAAGATGGAGACTGCTTGGCGTACTCTCATATGGTGTAAAGAAAAAAGGTAACTTTCTTCAACCTCTTTTATAGAGTTTTATGAATACAAAGCTATCCTGACTTAATCACTTCACAAAAGGTCTTACATCCTAATACTATCATATTGAGTATTAGGTTTCAAAATATGAATTTGGAGGGGATGCTAACATTCAGACTATGGTAATAGGTTTCATGGAAAGTTCATCTTCATAAGATAATCCTGAAAACCTTGACTTCTCAATGCTAGCATTATTGACTCGTGGGTTGGATACGTCTCTGTTGTGGAGGCTGCCCTGTGAACTATAAGATATTGAGCATCACCGTAGGTTCTATCTACTAGATGCTAATACCAAGTCCCCCTCTAAGTCATGACAATAAAAAGCATTCTCAGGCATTGTCACGTATCTCCTGGGCCCACAATCATTTCTAGGCCCCTTGAATGATTCCTGGCCAGTTTAGGGTAGGAAATAGGAAGATAATTGTGAAGGAATAAAGGAAGAGAAGATAAGAAGTAGGTAAATAAAATTGGATCTGAGCAGAATTATTCATATAATATTGAATTACATTTAAGCTGAAAATAATTCCAAGTTTTATCAATTAGTAAATAAACAAATTGTGGTAAAACAGCCATATAATGGGAATTCAGAAATGAAGAACTATGAAATGTTGAAAAAACATGTTGCAGTTTGAATGAATTTCAAAAACATTATGCTCAGTGAAAGCAATTTGGCACTAAAGGCAACATACTTTATGATTCCATTCATATAAAGCTCTACAAAAGAGAGCTACCATGATGGAAAACATAATGGATTGCCAAGGTTAATGTGAGGAAAGGAGATTGATCTCAGGAGGGGATAAGGAAAGTTGTGGTGATGAAAATGTTCTATGCAACATTGTTTAAATGCCTTGTTCTAAATGTAACAATTGTGGTTACATGGCTATGTGCATTGCCAATACGCATAGAATATGCACCTAAAATGTGTTAACTTTATTGCACTTAAATTATTACCCTCCTCCTCCCCCAAAAAAGACCTAGGAGGAGAAAATAATATAGAGGAGAAGATGGGAAGCCATTTCCAGATTTGGTTCTATAAACAGTCTGTGACAGTTGACCTTGTGGATGTGGAAGAGGATGCCTAGGGCTGGAGTTGATTGGCAGGTCTGAGTCTGTCTTGGGATGTCCTCTGGCAGTCACTATTTTTACACAGCTGCTTGTTCCTCTTGGGACCCGTTAGAGTTTTCTCAGAGATTATCTGGCAACTCCCAGATCCTTGGCAACTATCATCTTGGAGCCCAGGGGCTCCTTTCAAAAATGAGAAATAAATAAGAGGCAGGAGGCTTCCTGCTGCTACCAAGGTTCAGCACCTTGTCTAGTCAGACAGCAGCATCTCCTTGGCCCCTAAGATGCCAGGGGAACTTTAGGAATGACCCTGTGAAGCACTGCTCATGAAATCAGCAGACCTTCAATGCTTCTTTTCTCTTCAGCCCTTTTGTATAGCTTCTTGACTTGAAACAATGTGAGTCAAATGACCTTATTGGTCATTATTGTTTTAACATAATCTTTCTTTTGCTGATGAATAGTAAGCAAATAGTAAGAGAAAAGCCCCAGAGAGAGAGAGAGAATGATTATTTCAGGAAAAGGCTTAGAATTAAAGAAAAAGGTCCTAAGCTGCTAGACCTGGGTGTGCATTCTGCCTCAGTCAGTCTTTAGCACTAAGACTCTGAATCAGTTACTTTCATTTTTGAGGCAGTTTCTTAATATAGAAATTGGACAATAGACTCCAGTTCTTATAGATTTTATGAGAGTAATAGGAAAACCCTATATTACTTTCTGTGGCTAGTATAAAAATTATCACAAACTTGGAGGCTTCAAAACCAAAAATATATTCTCTCAAATTTTGGAATCCAGAAATCCCAAATGAAGGTGCTGGCAGGGCCACACTCTCTATGGAGGCTCAGTGGAGAGCATTCCCTTCCCTCTTCTAGCTTGTGGTGACTGTCAGGGATTCCTTGGGATGCATCATTCCAGTCTTCCTCTCTGTCTTCATGGGGCCTGTCCACCCAATCAATATTCTTATGCTTTTCTCTTATAAGGACACCTGTCATTATAATGTCACCTAATCCAGGATGATCTCATCTTAAAATACTTAAATATATCTTTGGTTTTTTCCCAAATAAGTTCATATTCAAAGTTTCCAGATAAATATATCTTTGTGAGGGGTATGTGTGCCATCATTAACTCAGTATAGTACTTGTAGATAGTTCACAGTGTCAGCTCAATAGTTAGAAGTTAGTATTATGGTCATGATTTTATTTTATAATTTCATAAGGGCTAAAAAACTTTTATAATAATTGTTTGAATGTATTACATGAATTGAATTTCACACAAATCTACTTCCATAGGCATGGCACAGCAATATATTAAGATGAGTCATTCTTAAATCAATGAAAATTCCACATTTAATTAGTTTTTTTTCCAGTACTATGGCAATGTTCCTCTTTTGTCTTCTTCCAATCATCTATGGTCCCAATAGTAGTGAGCATTAAAACACATACTATTTTTATTTTATATAATATTTGCATACCAAATATTTGTTGAACAATTATATGTGGAAGGCAATACCTAATATAAAGCTTGATAATGTGGTTATTCAGTCTCACTGTAATGAATGGAAAGAAGTTAATCCATTTAGGGCCTTTCTATAAATTGCTTCATTTGCTCCTCTACTGAATTAGGTAATACCTGTTTCCCACTTTCCACAGACTAACACAATAGTGAAGTCACTTGCTCAAGGTCACATAAAGCAATGTGGCCGAAGGAACATCCCTACACATGGAACTATTACTATAGTACAAAGAATATGTAAAGCTCATTATCCCATCTGTCCTTCTAAATCAAAATTTTAATTATGTGCTTCTAAAATGTAATAGCCTTTGAAGTTATGATTAAAATGAATCTGCTTTACTCAGCAGTAGGACTCTGTCGAGTATCTTAAACTCCGAAGCTTTTGCCTACTCTCTCCCTTTTCATTGTCCCTTTGTAGTGATATACAGGCTTAGTGTTTTCTATAGATAACACAACACAAGATCAAAATGTGCAGAAGTGAAGTAAATGGTGTGTGAGGCTCATCTGTTGTCTGTAGGCAGCATGTTGGCAGCAATTCCATTTGCTTTATGGAGGTCTTGACAAGCATCCTGCTCCCTGACAGTGAAGCTAACTTGCCTTAGTAGTGGCTACAAAAGCAGCTTGGGGTGATTAAATCTCAGTCTTTCTGTCAGGAAACTGCCTGTGATGCCTTCTCTCACAACTACTTATGTCTCATTACAAGTCTCCTTTCTTCTCTGTAGATTCAACTACGGCATTACAAAGAAAAGGTGCTCACACAGCACATCTTGTTTTCAGATCCTGTACCTTTATATTTTAGGAGACAGGATGGTTTATTTGCTCATTAACAAAGAAACTGAAAACAGAGGAAAATATTTCTGAAAATATTGAAGCTTTCACATGCTTTCATAGTCTAAATGGAAATGCTTCAGGTTTTTTTTTCCCCTACCAAAATAGATTATAAATACACACAGTTGCTCTGTTTTCACTGATATTTTCTAAGCAAATATTTTATTTCAGTGACTACTATGTGGTGGATTTGTGTAGTCTATATAAATATATAAAATATGAATTTGACAAACTAATTTAGATAAGTCCCAGCAAAAGCATAGATTTATTTACATGCACAGATAATCATAAGTGTTCAGTTTGTTAATCCAAACAGGTTCTTGGATGGACACGATTTGTGGGAAAAAAAGACATGAAGGTTACAAATGATATTGAGTTTGGAATTGGCGTGGAGGAAGCTGTTTCAGGCCTAAAGCACTGACTAAATGATTCAAAAATTGATATATTTATTGGAAGAAAAGAAGCCCGAACGCTCAGATACAGAAATTGAAACGTTTCCCCCATCCCTCCTGTTTTACTTTCATTTTTTTCCTCATTGTTATTGACAAATAGATGGGATATTTTATCAAAGAGTCAATTTAAAAATTAGTGAAGTTAAAAGTCAACCTATCCTAGAAAAAAGAAGCTTATACACTGCTTTTATATAGTCTCCAAAGCAGAGCCTAACATGTGATAATCAGTTTCATGTGTTTCATCAAGGGAGTGGAATTGTTCAGGAAAACCCTCCAAGGGAGTGAATGAGGTCGGATTGGGGTTGGGGAGATCCATAAAAGGATAAGGCTCAGCTCAGGTAAGGCTGAGCATTGGTCTAGTCACAGGGGAGGATTCCAGAGCATGAACTTAATATAATGTCTACTTTGTGGCCACTATTCCTCCTTGCCTACTGTCTTGAGGCAAGGACTGGCATATCTATTATTCACTGCTGTGCATTTATGTGTGTGTGTGCCTGTTTGGTGAAGTGGGGGACGTGAACCTTGTTTAGCTACCGTCAGCTAAGGATAATTCAATAGAAGAAGGTGGAACTATAGACCATTAGAAGCAAGCAACTACAGTGGGTGAAGAAGGGTGTCCTGGCCCAGTAAAGGAAGGTCAAAATGACTCTCCCCCATTATCTTCTGTAGAAAATTACCAGGTGTCTATTATCTTAAAACAATGTGTGTTTGAACTGGCACCAGTGGCTCATGCTGGTAATCCAAGTTCACCAAATGGTCCTGGTGACAGACTGGTAATTCTAGCTGAAAGATAAGCCCACCCCTCCCATAAACCTTACACACAGTGTAAGAATTTGGTGAGACAGTGAGTGCTCTAGTGTGGAAGGCTAGCCTCCATGAAGAAAGACATTTTGCTTTTATCTTGGGCTATAGCCAGATGCCCTCTTAAGACAGGGATTACTGGTTGACACTGAGCTGCTCTGAAGGCTTGAAAACCAAGAACAGTCAGGGCTCAGGGAGTCTTGGATCACCCTACCACAGTGTCTGGGTGGTAGCTGACTATGAGAAGTGGTCATGCAGATGGAGAGGGTCTGATGGGACTCCACAGAGTTTAAGCATCAAGGAATTCTAACGGTCAAGTGCATAAATTTGGAGGTCCTATACTCTCTAGTGGGGAGCAGGTCCCATTGCCTGAGGGTCACAGAAGCAGCAAAGCAAAGCACAAAGCCGTACTCAGCCTCCAGGGCATGCTTTCTGCCTGTGTGTGTTGGCTGCCAGGTGGGTCAGAGGGCCTTATGCCTAGACCCTCAAAATAATGCCAAATTATGTGATTTCTATAATTGTCTCCCTCACACAGGGAGGTAATGTTTTAGGCAAGGTCTGAAAGCACTGAGGCTCACCTCTGGGAACTGCATTGTGGTGTGTGTTAGCTGCTAGCCCGGTCAAAGGGCCTTGAGTCCATATTCTCCAAATCATGTGACTTCCACAACTTCCTCCCTCACACAGGAAAGTGAACTGCTGGGTGGGATCTGAAAGCACTGAGGTCCAACACCAGGAGCTTCATCCCAGAGTGTGTTAGTTGCCAGGACAGTCTGAGGATCCTGAGCCCAGACACCCTCCAAATCACATGAGTTTCACAATCTTCTCCCTTTCGCAGGGAGGTGAATTGCTGGCTAGGGTCTGTAAGGATCAAGCCCAGCAGGCAGAGCAACTAGGCTTTCAATTCTCCCCCAGTCTGTTAAGAATGCAGTACTCTGTTTACTCTCCCATGCTCTGATGCATTCAAGGGTTGCCCTGAGGTTTGGATACTTACTGCTCCTGGGGAAACAAACTGGGGGCCTTGTGACATAAGGCAACCTGCCTGGCTCACAGGCTTTAGAGCTTCTCACAGCCAGCAGTGACTTCCTATATACAAAGAAAGGAAACTGCTATAGGGAAAGCAACCCCAAAGCAGATAACTGACCCTTCTACAAGAGATCTGAGCAGTGCTGGGGAATAGACTCAGTGCCCTAAGCACACGGGTGAATACTTGGCTAGTGTACAATGCCCTAGTTTAGTGATGAGAAATAGCACTTCACCTGCCTGAATGCTGAGAATATTTCAACTGAAAGACTACTGGTGATTAAAACTTCCAACCAACAACTTGGCCTTAGAGGTGCAAATTCCAATGCAGAAGCATAAGAAATATGAAAAACTAATGACAGTGAAGTGGAAGAAATCTCAAACAAAGAATTAAAAAAATTATTATAGCAATGATCAATGAAATTAAAGAGGGTATGAATAAATATCCAAATGAATTCCACAAAAACTCAAATAAAGAGCTGAATAAAATAAAGCAGATAATAAAAGAGGAATTCAATAAAGGTACAGAAATTCTGAAAAAAAATCAAATTGAAATTCTTGAAATAAAAAATTCAATGAGTCAAATAAAAAACTCAGTTGAAAGTCTCTCCAATAGATTTGATCAAATTGAAGACAGAATATCAAGTCTTGAAAATATGGTAAGTGTATGAGAGCATGCAAATGAACTCAGAAAAGAAGCTAAGAGATTTGAATGTAAAATACAAGACTTCTGGGGCATCATTAAAAGTTCAAGCCTATGAATAGTGGGCATAGAAGAAGGAGAAGAGATGTAAGCTGAAGGTATCAAAAATAAATTCAATAAAACAATAGCATAAAACTTCCCAAATCTTGAGAAAGATGGTCATCTACATATAAGAGGCATTTAGGAGTCTGAGAAACCAGAAAAAAATTCCTCCCATCAAACTACAGTTAAAACATTAGGTACAGAGAGCAAGGACAGAATATTGAAAGCTGCAAGAGAGAAGCACCTAATCACTTATAAAGGCAGTCCCTTCAAAATAATAGCAGACTTCTCAACAGGAACTTTAAAAGGAAGGAGAGCATGAGATAAGTATTTCAAGCACTTAAAAAAAAAATGCCAACCTAGAGTACTGTACCCAAGCAAAGCTATCCTTCATAAATGAAAGAAATCAAAATCTCCTATGATAAACAAAATCTAATTAAATTCATGACCACTAAATCAGTGCTACAGAAGATA
This sequence comes from Castor canadensis, assembly GCF_047511655.1. NCBI lineage: Eukaryota > Metazoa > Chordata > Mammalia > Rodentia > Castoridae > Castor > Castor canadensis. Next base: position 50,538,846 of record NC_133394.1, on the reverse strand, counting down.
CTTTGAGGAATCCTGCACACAGAAGAAGAAGGTAAGTGCAACCACCAAAATATGAGTAAGAATAAAACTCACTAGGTGAGTAGATAAACAAAGGAAGAGTAAAAAAGAATCAAGCATTACAAATCCAATAAGATGGCAGGAATTACTACACACTTTTCAGTAATAACTCTGATATATCATGGTCTCAATTCTCCTATCAAAAGACACAGAAAGGAAGTTTGGATTAAAAACAAGACCTTACCATTTGAGTCTATGAGAAATGCACTTCTCACTAGCAAAGATAAACATAGGCTTATAGTGAAAGGATGGATAAAGACTTTCTAAGTGAATGGAGCCCAAGAGCAAGCAGGAACAGCTATAGTCATATCATCAAAAAGTAAACACTATTGGACATAAAAACAGATGGACTCCAACAAAATAATTGGGGGTGGCTTTAATACTCCACCCTCACCAATAGACAAGTCATACAGATAAAATTCCACTAAGGAAACTTCAGAATTAAGTGACACTACAGGTCAAATGGACTTAGCAGTCATCAACAGAATATTCTGCCTCGAAATACATTACTCTCAGTAGCCCACAGAAATTTCTCCAAAATAGATCTTATCTTCAGACATAAAGCAAGTTTTAACAAATACAAAATTTGAAATGTTTTCCTGTGTTATATTAGACCACAATGAAATAAAACTAAAAAACAAACAAGAAAACTACAGAAAATATCTGAACACATTGAGAGTGTACAATTCACTTTTGAATGATCAGTGGGTCATGAAAGAAATAGGGGAGGAAATTAAAAAAAAAAAACCCAAACCTCCTAGAATGTAGTTAAGATTAAAACCCAATTTAACAAAACCTGTGGGTCAAGCAAAGGAATTACTAAGAGGGAAATTTATAGCTTTGAGAGCCTTCATTAAAATATCAGAGAGATTCTAAATAAATATCTTGATGCATTTCAAGCTCTTAGAAAAATAAAAATAAGCCAGGTCCAAAGCAGTAGATGGAAAAAATAACAAAGATCACAGTGAAGCTAACGAACTGGTGACTAAAAGAATAATACAAAGAATTAATGAAACAAAAACTGATTCTTTGGAAAGATAGTCAAGATGACAAACGCTTAGCTGAACTAACCAAAAGACAGAGGGAGAAGACCCAAATTAATAAAGTTAGAGATAAAAAAGGGATATCAAAGCAAACACCAAGGAATCCACAGGATTATTAGTGAATGCCTTTAAATTTTATATTCTAATAAACTAGAAAATCTAGAAGAAATGGATAAACTTCTAAATGTATATGACCTACTAAAATTTAACCAGGAGAATATGAACCACCCAAACAGATATTAACATTCATTGAAGCAGTAATAAAGTCTCCAACAAAGAAAATCTGAATTCTCCTAGGCCTCCTTTAAAGAACTAACACCAATGTTCCACAAAATGAGAGGGAAGAAACACTACCAAACTCATCCTATGAAGCCAGTGTTACCCTGACACCAAAGCTGTATAAGGATAAGACAAATAAAAGGGAAATTGTAGACCAATTTCCTTGATGAATTTAGATGCAAACATTTTCATTAAAATACTTGCAAACTGAATTCAGCACATTAAAAAAACCACACACCACGATGAAGTTGGCTTCATTCCATGGCTATAAGGATGGTTCAACATACACAAATCAATAAACAATGCAGCACATAAACAGAATAAAGGACCAAATTCATATGATCATCCCAACAGATGTGGGAAGAAAGAGAAATATTTCTATTGAATGTAAGATATAGGCATCGAAGATAATTTAACAGGAACTTTAGGTAGGTTAGAAGGATGGGAATGTGGCAACATAATAGCAGAATCCTCAATCCTTTGAGTTAGACTACCCTGTGATGATAATGGGATAATATCTGCATAGTTATTATAACACCATAGATAATTTGTAGCTTATTAATTACATTTTATTCAGTTATACAGAGCTATTATTACAATTAATCAAGACTAGCTTATTGTACTTTTAGTTTATTCTTCTAATTAGTATTAAATTAAGCAAAAACATTTAGCAAACATAGGCCAAATGAAGTAAAAAAAGCAAACAGTCATCATTAAGTATGGGTACCTTATAGATTAGAATTTTAAGGCTGCAGTGTGGCTCAAATGGTACAGCACTTGCCTAGTAAGCATAAGACCCCGAATTCAAACCCAATACTACTGAAAAAATTTAAAATATAATAAAAGCATTTATATACGTCAGGAGTTCAAGGAGGGAGCAGGGGATAGATTTGCCCTCATCCTTACTAATGTATTTCTAATACTTAAGTTGAATTTAGGTCAAAATTTAGATTATTTAGGTCACATACAGTCAATGTGGGCTCTATGAAAAGCACCTACACTTTGTATGATATCCAGGCATCCTTCAGAATCTGCAGGGGATTAGTTCCAGGACCCGCTGTGGATACCAAAAATCCACGAGAGCTCGGTGGCATAGTACTTGCATGTAACCCAACTTCCCCTAAAGAGGCCATGTAAGTAGTTGTTAAATATATTTAAGGAATAGTTCCCAAGAATAAAGTCCATACCTGTTCAGTACAGACATATTTTTTTCAAATATTTTCATTCTGTGGTTGGTTGGTTGAATCTATGATGTAGAAACCAAAGGTACAGAAGGCTGTCTATGTTTTTCTTGGAGGGCTTCACTTCCTGTAATAAACTATCAAAACTTAGATTTTTTTTCTGTGACAAAAAGAAATACATGTGAAACATTCCATAATAAAAACTTGAAAAGATATAATGTAATGTATGCTAATTATTGGGTATTTAGGTTAGTTCCAATCTTCAAACGTTATTATTAAAAATAATCAATGAACATGCAGTACATACTCTTTTCCCCTTCATTTCTGACAATTGCATTTTCCTTGCCAAAGACTACAGCTATTGTCTTTTGTTTCCTCCTTTGTGGTTTTAGTAGAGTTGCTATAAAAACAACTGTGGTGCAAAGAATACAGTTTTTACAGTGCAATTGATGAGTGTGGGAGTAGCTATCTGATATTAAGTCCAGGAATAAAATTAATCCAACAGAATCATTCTACAATTTTGCAGAATCCAGAAGTGATAATGTTTTGAATTGTCTATTATTTAAAAATTTGAAAGATGTGGTTGAAAGTAAATCTTTACTATACACTTTATTTGGTGATAAGCTTTTAAGACATATCATGCTATTTCAGCTTATTCCATGATTTGCTTTGATCTATTTTGTGTTCAAACTTAAGTCACTTTTTGAACTTTTATGTTTTCCTATCAAAATATCCATTATATTAGAACTTTAAAGTTTGTAATCCTACACCTATGAATTATATTCTTATAAAGAATAAACAACAACTGCGGATGTGACTCAGGCAGTCCTAAGTCCACCTAAGAAGGGTGAGACCTTGAGTTCAAACACTAGTACCACCCCTCTCCCAAAATCTTCAACAAAACCCTCAGACTCTCACTTGTTTTCTATTGACTTTCACATTTTAAATTTTGTTTATTCTTTCTTTATCTTTCTCTGGGTGTTTTTAAGATTAAAACAAGTTTAATGTTTAAATAAAAAATTTCAAGGTCAGATAAAATTTGAGCTTTTTATTTCACTAAAATATCCTGTGGATTGAGGTATCTCTCCTTCCTTTGTGTGAAGAAATTTTCATTCTCTTTTGTTTCTGAATATTGTTCTTTTCTTCTTTTAAGCACAACTTCTGGCTTAAAATAATTTAATATAATTTCTTATATTGTTTTAGTGTTTTTTACTCCCTACATTCTTAGAATTTTGAGTGTTTGTTATTCACATTAGCAATTCAATGTATTTTTGCTTTTATAGCTTTCAACAAACATTTAAACTGTCATTGAATGTGAAATTCTCTTCTTTTTTCTTTTTAATGCAATTTTACTTTTATTTATGATTTTCTTATCCTTAAACCATAGCTTCTTGAATTTTATTAAAATTGAATCATGCATTTAAAATATTCAAGAATGTTGAGCAGAATAATGTTTTTCATATATTTCTTGAAGAAAGTCATTTTCACAGGCTTTCATGTTCACCTGTGTCTTTAGGACAATGTTACTTGCTCTAGAAAATTTTTTTGTATTCTTTATTTGCTCCCTCTCCCTCACCGTTAAATATTCCAGGAGTGAGTGTTACTAGACTTAACATTAATGAGCAGTGTAGACAAGGTTGATGATATAGTCATTGCTCTCCAAATAACTTGGCTACTGGGAGCCTCATTTCTTGTCTGATTTTGAAAATTACCTTTGTAGTTTCTCCCCTGTTTAATATGTAATGCCTACTAAGCATTTCTCTAGTCTGTGTATGGTGTTTTGACACTGTTTCCCCTTACTCGCTTTGAGAGGGCACTCAAGTGTTCTCCAGCGTGCTGTGCCGACAGGGCTTGTTCACTCACTGCTCTTGTTAACACTTTCTCTTGGGTGCTCTGGGTCTCAGAATTCTGTAGAAATTTGTCTTTTATAAGGAAAATAAACACAGGCATACCTCAGAGATATTGTGGGTTTAGTTCGAGAACACCTAACTAAAGCTAATCCCACAATAAAGTAAGTCACAGAAGTTTTGGTCTCCCATTACATATAAAGTTATGTTTAAATAAAAAATATAACAGAAGGACTGTATGTATGGAAATATAATGAAACTCCTTACTTTGTATAATTAATATGTTAATAAAATATTTTATGAAAAATTATGTTTACACTAAACTATAATCTATAAAGTGTGTGATCATATCTAAAAATTTGTACATATCTTGATTAAAAATTTTCTACTGTTCAGATATGCTAATGATTATCTGAACCTAGTGAGCCAGAATGTTTTTGTTGGTGGAGAGTCTTACCTTGATGCTAATGGCTACTGCCTGATTAAGGTGGTGGTTGCTGTGACAATTGGGGTGGCTATAGCAATTTTTCAAAATAAGACAATGATAAAGTTTGCCACATTGATTGTCTCTTCCTTTGATGAATGATTTCTCTGTAGCATGCAATGATATATGATAGCATGTTACCTACTCTGTTCATTAGCTTTCTGTTGTTGTGAAAAATACCCAAGATAAACAGATTAAAAGGAGGAAAGGTTTATTTTGGGTCATGGTTTCAGAGATTTCAGACGATGGTCACTTGGAGCATGTTGGGGGAGCAAAACGCTCACCTTATGGTGACTGAGAAACAGAGTAGGAGCAAGAGGCTGGGATCCCAATAACTCCTTCAAGGGCACACCTCCAGTAACCTAATCTTTGGGGGAACCTTTATAATTAAAACCATAAGATTCATAGAATTTTCAAATTTGGAGTCAATCCTTTCAAACCCTGCTGCTGCTTTATCAGCTATATTTATGTGACATTCTTCCTTGTCATTTCAAAAACACTTGAAGAATCTTCATTAGGAGTTTACTTCATCTCAAGAAACTCTTTGTTCATCCATAAAAGTAACTACTTGCTCCTATTATGAGATGGCAGCAACTCAGTCACTTTTCAGGTTCCACTTTAAATTCTTGTTCTCTTGCTATTTCTACCACATCTGCAGTTACTTTCTCTGCTGATGTCTTGAATCTCTCAAAGTCATCCAAAGAATCAACTTCTTCCAAATTCCTGTTAACATTCTTAATGGCACCTAGAATGGTCATTTCTTTCCAGAAGATTTCAACTTATTTTGCCCAGAATCATCAGATGAATCACTATCAATGTCAGCAAGAGCTTTATGAAATAAATTTCTTAAATAAAGGCTTCAGAGTTGAAATTGCTTCTTGATCCATGAGCTGCAGAATGGATGTTGTATCAACAGATGTAGAATACATTAATCTCATGTATATCTCCATCAGAGCTTTTGGGTGACCAGGTGTATTGTCAATGGGCAGTAATAATTTGAAAGGAGTCATATTTTCTGAGCAGTAGATCTCCATGGTAGGCTGTAAACAGATATGCTGCCATCCAGACTTTGTTTCTCTATTTATAGAACATAGTCAGAGTAGATTATTATTCTTAAGGATCCTAGGATTTTTGGAACAAGACACTCAATCTGTCCTTTGAAACTTTCAAGCCAGATTTTGACTTCTCCCTAGCTATGGGAGTCCCAGATGTCATCTTCTTCCAATATGGGTCTCATTCATCTACACTGAAAATTTGTTGTTTAGCATAGCTTATCAATTATCATAGCTTATCAATTATCATAGCTAGAAATTCTGGATAATGTTCTGTGGCTTTTGCATCAGAATGTGTTATTTCACCTTGCACTTGTATGTTACAGAGACTACTTTTCTCTTTAAACCTCATGAATCAGCCTCTGCTATGCTTCACTTCTGCAGCTTCCTCACCTATCTCAGTCTTCACAGAATTGAAAGGAGTTATAGTCTTGCTCTGGATTAGATTTTGCCTTAAGAGAATATTGTGAAAGGTTTGATTTTCTATCCCTGCTACTTTCTCCAAATCAGCCATAAGGTTGCTTTGTTCTCTTATTATTCATGTGTTCACATGAACAATTGTAATTTTCTTCCACAACTTTTCCTTTGCATTCACAACTTGCCTAACTGGCTCAATATGCCTAGCTTTAGCTGATCTTGACTTTCAACATGCCTTCCGCACTAAACAATCTGGCTTTTGATTGAAACTGAGAGACTCACAACTCTTCACTTGAATGCTTAGAAGCCATTGTAGGGTATAATTGACCCGTGGGAGGCAGAATGCCATGTTAGAGAGCATGTGGAGAGCAAAGTTACTCACCTTATGGTGGCTCAGAAACAGTGAGAGTAGCGGCCGTTCAATGGCCCGCATGACCAAACTTCCTCCATTTAAGCCATACCTAGGAAAGGTTCTGCCACCTTCCAATAGTGCCCAGGAAATATGGTGGAAATACCAGACAGTGGAGCAACCAGAACACACATAGCATTTATCAATTAAGTTTGCTGCCTTTTATGGATGTGGTTTTGAACTGAGGACTTAGTACTTGTTATGTTGGTGCTTTAACACTTGAGCCACACTTCCAGCCCAACAACTATAGCAGTAGAATCAAAGATCACTGATCACAGGTCATCATGGATAACTATAATAAGGATAAAAAAAAGTTTGAATTAATGTAAGAATTACAAAACTGTAACAGAGAAACAAAGTGAGCACATGCTGTTGAAAAAACTGCACTAATAAACTTGTTTGATTCAAGATTGCCATAAACCTTTAATATAAAAAAGTAAAATCTAAGTCAGCTGGGCCTGACTCTTTTTGTTTTGGATAAAGGAGAATGGTAGAGGGGGTGAATTCAAATATTATATATTTGATATATTGTAAGAACTTTTATAAATGCCACAATGTACCCCCACTCAGCACAATAATAAAAAAAAATAAAAATAAACAATTTTAAGAGGCATACTGTGAAGCTCAGTGAAGTGAAGAGCAATAAAATGAAGTATTCTTGGAATGACAATGTGGAATTTTATATGCAGCCTGTGCTCCTAGAAAAGAGTAATAACACGAGAAATCTTACTGTGTCTTGGGAAATGGCTTACTGCAAAGAAACACCCTCATTCTCCATAGCAAAGAAAAGTCTCATAGATGCCTGCTTAGTTACCTATGAATGTCAGATTCAGCCCCTCCAAATTTCCATTTTTTTATGTTACAAATGGCTAGCTGAACTCTTTTGTCCCCACTGATGTGTGAGAACAAAGTGCTTATTAAATCAAAAACTTTTAAGTTTCTCTTTTTCCTTTGATTGCTCATCTTCAACCTGCTCCCAGTCTGAGGTAGCATTCCTTGCTAGTCCCTTCTGAGAATAGCCAGGGTAAAACATTTCCTCGATCTGCTGTTGCATCCCATCATTCTGTTTATTCTACTTCCCTACACCTGATTCTTTCTAGCCTTGTTTACTTCTCCCTATAAAAGAAAAATCCTCTTTTGCCTATTCTTTTAGATACTTGCAATCTTGTGGTTAGAGTATTCTAGGTGTTGCAGTAATTAATTTTGAATCCATACTTTCTTTTGAATGTGGATATCCAGTAGTCCCATCACAATTTGTTGAAAAGTTTGTTCTTTCTCCAGCAAATTATCCTGATAACTTTGTCTAAAATCAATTGTCCTTTAAGGGCTGGAGGCATGGCTTAAGAGAAGAGTGTCTGACTAGCAAGCATGAAGCCTTGAGTTCAAACCCCACCAATGCCAAAAAAAGAAAAGAGAGTTTGAGGCCAGTCTAGGCAACAGTGAGACTCTGTCTCAAAAAAAAATATTGTCTAGTAATGTTAGAGTTTGTTTTTGGACCCTTAATTCTATCCCATTTAACATAGGTCCTTACTTTATGGCAATACCATACTGTCCTTACTTTTGTAGCTTTGTAATAAGTTTGAATCTAGGAAGTGTGAATTCTCTTTCTTCTTTTTCAAGATTGGTTTTGATTCTTCTGTGTCTTGCATTTTCATATAAATTTTAGAGTAAGATTTCAATCTCTGTGAAAATGTAACTGAATGTTTTGATAAGGACAGCACTGAAAGAGTGGATTCATTTGGGGACTATTATCATTTTAACAATATTAAGTCACTGAATATGGTATTTCTTTTCATTTGTTTAGATAATCTTTAAATTCTTTTAACAATTTCTGTGGTTTTCAGCATACAAGTCCTGAACTTGTTAGGTATTGTAAGTTATACTTGAGTTATTTTTAAGTTGTAAGTCAACTGCCCTTCTACCATCAGTGGTGGGGATCAGTTCTTACTGAGCATAGGCCAGTATGCACTACAGGGGTGTTAACCTCTGGAACTTCCTCCCAAAGGCTATCTAGATGGGTAAAGTGACCCAGGAAAAGAACAGAACTTTAGAAGGCCATATAAGGGGAGAAAGTCAAAAGAAACTAGATGGAGTGTGTTGCTCTGATCAATGCTCACAGCTGGGAAGTTCCCAGTAGAAGACTATTTTGTATGGAAACCTCCTGCCCCTTGTGATTCATGAGAGAATGGAATGTGAACATCCATCAAGCTCAGAAATACCAAGGCTAGATCACAACCTTACCAAGTATGTTTGTGTCATTTTAATTTAATTTATTTTCTATTTAACCATAATAGAAGAGTAGACAGAAAGTTGGGATTGGAAGAGGTAATTTGTGTGAATGAAAAATTATCCCAAACTGGAACACAGTATTTTTGTGTTGTACAATTTATAACTTCCTTCCCCCAAATAATTAGTATTCCAGATAAAATGCTTACACTATTTTCTGATATTTAATGGAATTAAAGAGTTGTTCTGGGAAATAATTCACCCTTCACCAACCTATTCAACTGACTGTCATTTTTATAGTGATCTTTATTAACTCTTTTCTATTTGGGTCTCGTTGAATAATTTTCAAGCCATGCTCTTATCAAACTCCAGTACTGAAAAAAGAATTGCTCCTATCAAGAGTAAGTCATGGAATAAGCCTGCCAAGGTAATCTTTTTTTATAGCAAGTTTTAATAAAACCTGGGCACTCTTTTATACAATGTCAGATATTTTGTGTACTTATTTCTTCTTCTCCTCTTCCTCCTTATTATTATTATTATTTCCATATACTTTTCTACTCTATAGGTTTCTAAGTCTGAGGTACTTCTAAGTTAGGTTGACAGATGTGTTTACCTTTAATTAATCTTAGATCCATAATATTACATTAAATTGTACTGGAAACTTCAATTGTTGCCATGAAATTACTATTATGACTAAGATGTGCTAAAAAGATAAAATACTTTCACTAAAAAGTTTATTAAGGAAAAACTAGGGAGGTGTATCTCAAGCAGTAGAGCACCTGCTTAGCAAGCACAAAGCCTTGAGTTCAAACACCAGAACCACCAAACAGAGCAAAATCAACCAAATCAAACCAAACCACCCCCCCCCAAAAACTTCAGAGTGGTATAGAAGAGGCAAAGGGAGAAAGACTACTGGAGCTTTTTGAGTGGACCCTACTCTTTTGATTGTGTTTAGTATTGTTGATATTAAACCTATTAAGTTACCCATACAAATTGTATTATGTAACCCTGGATACTTATGTCAGCAATTTCTCATTCAATTGATTCAAGAATATGGCTTTTATATTGTTCAGTGTATGTTACACATCAGAGTGGTTTTCAGGTTTATTCACTGGGTTTTGGTGATGGATGCTTAAGATAATATACCAAATGCAGGAATTCCCTGTGACTTGGCTAATAGTGACTCCAATGTAATACAAAATATTTGGAAGCATTTTGATAGTTAATAAAATTTATGGAACAATAATGGGATATTCTCTGAGCTTAAAATATTTTGTTTTTTCTTCTATTTGATAAGTCCTTTATATAATCACTGAGCTCACTAATATATAAAGATTTGTATGTTAGTGAAAGTTAACAGCAGCAATGTTCTAAAATTTATGTTTTTATATTAACATTTTACTCCCTGAACTTTAATCATTCCTAGACCAATGTCTTCCACTAGTCTGTACATAATTAATAGTTAAATTGAAGTATGCAATTTCATAGTCACAAGTAAACAAAACACTGCTTCTAAATTTTTGCTGTTTGCAAACTATGATCATGCTCAATGATCTTTACTGTAGTCACATTGCACAAGTCTGACAATTTTACCAAATGTTTAGTTCTGAGTTTTATTGCATTGTGATTTGGTACATACTTATGTGTATCTGGATGTCAATTTTTGAGATTTCTGTTTATTGTAATTAAAAGTCCTTTTGTCAGTTAGTCCTTGGACTTGAATTCTTTATTATATTGTATTGATAATGCCACAGTCCTGTCTTCCTTTTGTTGACATTTAGTGTTACCTTTGTTTTTTATTTTTAACCTTTAAAAACACTTTTAGACATATTTATCACAAGCATCCTTTCTTTTTACAGAAATCTCTTGTTTCTCACCATTAATTTTTACTTTATTGACATATAATATTTGTACATTTTTATGGAGTACAGTGTGGCAATTCAACAGATATACCATGTGTAATAATAAAATAGGGTAATAGCCTTTTCATCTCTTCACACTAATCATTTTTATGTGCTGGAAATCTCATACTCTTCTGCTCTAGTCATTTTGAAACACACCGTAGATTGTTTCAGTCTGGGGTGACCCGACTGTGCTAACAAAGAACCTGAAGTGAATCTTCCGCTCTGTTTGGTGTTCCTTGTTAAACTTACCTTTTTCCTCCCCTTCCCTTCCTGCTCTCTACTGACCACAATTCCATTTCATTCTTCTACAAGATTCACTTATTAGTTTCCACAAATAAGTGAGGATATGTGGTATCTGTTTTCTGTGTCTGGATTATTTTGTTTAACATAATGACCTTCAGTTCAATCCATGTGGCTGCAAAGGATAGAATTTCATTCTTTTTTTATGGTTGAGTAATTGTCCATCATGTATACATATCATATTTTCTTTATCCATTCATCTGTTGAAAGGCATCTGTCTTGGTTCTTTATTTTCACTATTATAAATAATGCTTTAACAAACATGACAGTACAAGTATCTTTTTGGTATAATGATTTCATATCCTTTGGATATATACCCAGTTGTGGAACTGCTGAATAATATAGCTCTATTTTCAGTTTTTTTGAGGAATCTCCATATTATGTTCCATAATGGCTGTACTAATTTACATTTTCACCAACAGTGTGTAAGAGTTCCATTTCCTCCACATACTTGTGAGCTGCTTTTTGTCTTTTTGATAGGCATTCTAACTGTGGTGAGATGATATCTCATTGTTGTTTTCATTTGCATTTCCCCAATAATTTCTACTTATGCGCTCTATTCAAATATGCAGTATATATAGAACACTTCCTCCATTTTATCTTCCAGAACTCTGATTTAAGCTTTCTTGCTGTTTGGAATCAGGGTCTTACTATATAGTTCAGGCTGGCCTTGAGTTTATAATCCTCCTAGTGCTCCTAGTTTCAGTCTCTCTAGTGCTGGAATTAAAGGCACAAGCTACTAACCTGGCTGGTATTTTTTGTTTATTTGTTTGGTTTTGGTGCTGGGGATCCAACCCAGGGACTTGCTCATGCTGGGTAAGTGCTGTAGTACTGATCTATGTCCCAGCCCTTTAAATTTTGATTCTAACTGAGTCTGAGGGTCTTGAATTTTTATGTGTTCAGTCTTATTTATGGTTATTTTATCCTGGATAAAATATTTATCCAGGATATTTATCCAAATATTTTATAGATACTTTTAATTATATTCTTTGTTCATCTAGTTTCTATTTATATTTACTTCTACTTTTATGTCTTTCTTTGTATTTTATTTTAAATTGAATAAAAACCATAATACGTAAAATATATATTTCATTTTTCATAACGCTGACCTGGTTTCATCCACTTTGAAATTTTACACTGCACCTTTCCTTGCATTTATAAGTGATTCTCTTTTTTTTCTCTTTGTCTCTCTCACTTTCTCTCTCTTTTTCATTACTTCCTGCTTTTAATTCTCATGTGTGCATATATTTCCCCCAGGACATTTTATTTGCTACTTCATCCCCATCAACCCAACAGTTGATTTTAATGTTTTGCTTATCAATTTCCTCAAATTGCATCTGCCTTTCTTTGTGCAAATTCCTAAATGTTGCTCAGATAATCTAGACATTCTATTCTATCATTAAATTTTAGTTTAGATCTTTCCTTCCTAACATCCTTATTTGTCATTTAAACATTAGTTTTTCTTCTTATCACTATTTACTTAAGTTTGTTTAAGACATTACGAGATTCATTGCTCACTCCCATTTCCTCTTGTATTTTCACTTTGCCCCAGCTTGGGGCCTTATATATGCATTTTTTAAATTAAAGTATCTCCTTAAGAAATCTATTAGATAAGTACATGGGTCATGTACTTAAAGATTTTGAATGTCAAATTGTCTTTCTCCCTTTTAAAGAATATCTTCAACAATAAGTGTGGGATTTTCAGTCACATGACTTTTCTCTGATTGCCTTAAAATCATATCAAAATTTTCTGGGTTCCAGAGTAACAAATAAGTCTGGTGTTTGGGCAATTATCATTGATTTAGAAGTGATCTTTTCTGCTTGTTGATATACTATTTATTAATATATGGCATTGGTTAAAAACTTTTTTTTTTGGTGGAATGGGGTTTGAACTCAGGACCTACACCTTGAGCCACTCCACTAGCCCTATTTTTGTGATTGATTTTTTTCAAGATAGGGTCTCTCAAACTATTTGCCCAGGCTGGCTTCAAATTGTGATCTTCCTGATCTCTGCCTCTTGAGATAGCTAGGATTATAGGCATGAGCCACTGGCACCCAGTTAACAAAATGTTTTTAAGGGCAGTTTCAGGTTTACAGCACCATAAAGTGGAAAGCACAGAGAATTCCCATACTCCCCCTGTGTCCACACATACACAACTTCCCCTGTCAAACAGCACTATCAACACCCCACATCAGAGTCCAATGTATTTTTAAGATTTTAAATTTAGCTTTAAAGTCCAGAGAGTTCATCAAGAAATGTCTCAATATGTCTTAAAAGTCAATTATGTCTGAGAAATGGTGAGGTTTTTATATCAGGGGAGTTTTTAATCATGACTTTGATTATAATTCCATTTTATTTTCTTATTTATTCATGTCATATATTTTAAATTGACACATAGTAATTATACATATTTATGGGGCTTCAATGTGATGTTTATGGAGTTATGTGTGTATACATTGTGTAATGATCTTTTCAGGATAACTAGCATATTCATCATCGCATACATTTGTCTTTCCTTTGTGGTGAGGATATTCAAAAACCTCTAAATGTTTTGAAATATACAATACCCTATTTTTAACCGTAGTAATCCTGCTAGAATGTATTCCTCCTATCTACTCGTAGCTTCTACTTGTTGACCAACTTCTCTTATTCATTTTGAAATTCCTACTGCTTGGTTATTATACACTAGGTTTCTTATTCTACCTTTCAGGTTTTTTCCCCCCACTCCCAATCTCTCCTCTCCTCCCCCTTCGCTTCCAGACAGAACCTGTTCTGTGCTTTTCTCCAGTTCCGTTGAAGAGTAGAAATAAGCAATAATAAGAAAAACATAGAGTTTTTGCTAGTTGAGATAAGGACAGCTATACAGAGAGATTCCTAGCATTGCTTTCATGTACAAATGTGTTACAACCAATGTTGATTCATCTCTAACTGATCTTTACACTTGTGCCTGATTCCCTTCTCATGTTGACCTGTGTTGCTTTAAGATTTCTGTATTAGTTCCTCTGGAGTGGGGACATCAATGCTTTCATGTTTTGGGTTTCTTACCTTTCCCCATACCTCCTGCATGTGTTCTCCTCTTGTCATGTGACCCAAGTCCAACAATAATATATTATTTTATTCACTGTGTTTTCTATTTGTTTTACCTTTAACTTATATTTTTTATTTGAATTTTGTGCACACTAATTTATCATTCAGAAGTAAGAAATCCCTTCTTCAATTGCATTTTTAAATTTTTAGAAAGCATACTTTTCATACTCAAGAAATTTTTCTCCATATTTATTGATTGTAACTCTTTAACTTTTCCCATGATATTTACATTGATGTTCCCTGGTGATTTTTCAGCAGTTCTGCATCATAGGAGCCATCTGTTATGTTTGTTTAGTTTGTTCACCTTCTCCATCCTATTATGTTCTCTTAAATGGCTCGTGCTTTTTATTTGTCTGCTTATGTGAACCATGATCCCTCAATCCTCAATCAATGTACTCATTCCCTTTGGCAGAGAGGAGAAGAGGCGATGAAAGACTAAGTTGGATTTCTGTTGTGATTGCTTTGTGTGTGAATGATCAGTTGGCAATCTGGAATATTTCTTTTGAATTATTTTGAGAAGAACTATCATCAAATAAAAGTTATCTGGGGCTCTCCTAGTCACAACTTTGTCATTTTGTGACCATGCCATCAATGGGAAGGAGAAGCCACTCTTCTTAAATCTAGACACAGCAGATGGGTTGAGGCAGTGAGGGTTCACTCAGCTCAGCCAGCTGGCTCCTTAGGCTGTCTTTATTCCACACCTGCTCAGCAGGAGAGTCTCTCCATAAGTTCTATGGCTGCAGTTTATCCCACCCTTACCCTCACACTGTACTTTATTTCCAGAGATGTACAGTCTCAGAGTTATCTATGTTAGTTAAGGTGAAATGGAACTACGTAACAAAAAGATGAAAACCCATAATGGACTAAATAGAAAGTCTCCCCTAACTGAGATGAGCAACCTTGAGCGGCAGACAGCTCTATTCTCAGAGATGCTTCTTTCCATTATGTGGTGGTCATAAGGATGAACAAAGTTGACTTACCATGGAATCAAGCTGTGGGGAGGGGCAGAGCATGGGATATACACACTTTTAACCCATTCCTGCAGGTGACACACATCACGATTACTAACATTCCGCTCGTAAGAACTCATCAAATGGCAGCACCAGGCATGCAGGGTATCTCCTCCCTTTGTGGCAGCCCTGTCTGAGCTACATCTCCATTTCTCTGCAAGAAGAGGAAAATGAAATTTGGTGGGCAGTTAAGAAGTCTCACTAACAATACTGAAATTTTACTGTAAAGGTGTTCAATACCTGCTTGTTATTTTATTGTTTTCATTGATCTCCCTAGTAAAGGTGAAGGAGCAAGGATTGGTAGCACTGTGTATGCCCAGATATTAGTTTCTCACTAATGCCATGTGAACCAGCTGCTGGGACAGCACCTTATTATTGGTGCCTATCAGCCCTCTGGTTATTGTCATGTGATTAATAATCTAAAAAGGTCACCTTTGGCAGCATAAGAGTATGTTGTTAATAACTACACAGATCACCGAGAAGACTGCAACATAGGGCCACCTTATATAGTAAGTTATTGATTATGAGTACTGAAAAGTCATTTTTAATTGTTCTATTTATTTGCTATAAATTCAGGCAGGAATGAGTGGAATATTACCAACCAAACCAGGGCCATTTCATCTGATTTGCACTCCTACTGGCTGCATAATTTCTAGGATTAAATAGGAGAGTCCTGACTCACAGTCTTATGCACTATTGCAACAACTAACTCATATCACAATTTGCAAATACTCTGTGGTTTGGCTGTCACAAGACTCCTATGCAGCAAGTGCTATTACTTCTTTTTCATCATTGTATTAATTAATACATCATCATTAATACAATGATGAAAAGAAGTCAGAAGGACTAAGATTATTAAAGGGTAGAAGCAGAACCATAGCTCTGTCTCCCAACACCCATGGCTGTGCTTTCATTACGCCAGGCAGCTTTCATTCCCACAACAGCTTTTCTGTTGCGTGGATTTATCTGCAAGAATAAGTGTATTTCTGCTCTTGAAGTGTTAGCTGAAGAACAAATGTTGAATGCTGCAATATTGTCTTTGGAGTTAAGAATGGAAGGGATAATGAGGCTCTCATTATCAGTTTCTATTGTGTATCTCAGTTTCTATTGTGGATAAATGTATGGAATTTATTTCTAAGAAGAAAAAATTACAGTCTTCCATCATTGTCATTTCTTCTTTATTATTAGTAACTGGGCAGGCCTGTTCGATAGAAACCCTTTTCACTCCTCTTTTTTTCCCCTCGTTTTCAAAAAAATTAAAAATCTTGGGAGGGCTTTTTGAGAAAATAATGTTTTCTTGAGTATTTTGTGAATACTTTTTAACTAACTTGAGCAAGTCACAATACAAATATTCTATATAAATATTTTTCCTGTTTATTAATAATTCTTAATGTTAATTTTAACTTTCTTTATGAAATTATAAAACATAATATTGGAATGACTCTTAAAGATTAAATAAATTGTCTCCCAAAGCTCAATTTTATAGGGGAAGAAAGTATTTATCTAGATGCATAATTCCTTCCAAACAGGAAAAAAAGAGAAAGAAACACCAAAATAAAACATGAATATATAAAAACAAACAAAAAAATCCAATAATAAAAAATAAACTCCGAGAACAGTAAATAGTAAATGTACCTTTTTTATTCAAATAAAAAAGGAAATTATAGTATATATATGTATATGTGTGTGCCATGGAATATAATTCCTTTAAAAAAAAAAAAAAAGAGCACGGGTGGCTCATGCCTCTGTAAACTTAGCTATTTGGGAAGTTAAGATCAGAAGGATTGTGGTTCAAGGCCAGCCTGGGCAGGAAGTTTGTAGACCCCATCTCAACCAATAGCTGAACACAGCAGTGTGCACCTGTCATTTCAAGCTACATGAAAGGCTGAGATCAGGAGGATCACAGTTCCAGGCCATAGTGGGCAAAAAGTTTGTGAGACCCCCCCATGTCAACAGAAAAAAGTTGGGTGTTGTATCACGTGCCTGTCATCTCAGTGGTGGTGGGAAGTATAAAATAGGAAGATTGTGGTCCAGGATGGCTTGAGGAAAATGTGAGAATCCAACTCCAAAATAACCAGAGCAGAAAAGGCTGGAGGTAGGGTGCCTGCCTCACAAGCATGAAGCCCTGAACTCAAACCCCAGTATTTAGAGAGAGAGAGAGAGAGAGAGAGAGAGAATGATTAACTATAACGAGATTTCGAGATTTGGAGTAGTGTGCGTGGGCTGGAGCATCTCCTAGCTCTAAGACTGAAAAAGAGCACTCAAGCATGAATTAATGTTCCTCTCCTCATCTCTCCTTGAACTGAGCACCTCTCTTTGGAGAGGCCCGGCTGAGCTCACTTAATGGTGGAAAAATCACTAAGAGGCTGTGCTGGAAAAAACAGACTTGGAAATCTGTCCAGGGTTCTAAGAAAGCCTCTCGCAGAGTATGCTATGCCTCAGAACTGCTACAAAGTCACTGGAGATGTCAGTGGGAGATGCTGGTCAGTGCATGTCACATGGAGTTGAAGTTGCCCTCAGTAGGAGTTGTGTACTGAAAAAAGCCACAGCTTATAAGGCATCAGTGCTTGAGAAATGGTGCTCTGCAGGATCCCAGCACTGGAAAATGGCACTCTGCAGGAGCCCAGCAGGAAAGAAACCATGCTTTGCAGAGGCTGGGTGCTGGCGGGTGGACAGAGAGGGAACCATGTCAACATCTGCCTGCTGACAAAGCAGCACAAAGCCAGGCAGGAGCAGCGTCCATGTCAGAAGAGAGACAGTGAATTGGTAACCAGGCTGGAAACACGAGCTCAGCTGCACACAAGGCACGTAGCCGTGGCAGAGAGACACTTCATGTCGCCACCCATAGGAACTGATACCAGCTGAATGACAGGACCAGGAAAAATACCCTAAGCTGCAGCACACTGGAACTGGAAGAAACGGTTCTTCGTTTTGCACTATTTCTCCTGCTCAGTTTAAGGATGAAGCCTATTGTCATGCATGCCACAGGAAAGAGATGCTTATACACATTGTATATATGTACTGAAATACCATACTGGACCTCATAAATATGCATAATTATTACAGGCTAATCAAACATTTAAAAGAAGTTTAAGTGATGATAATGCTAACTGACCTGATTTTACCATTATACACTGTATACTTGTGTTGAATTATCGCATATATGAATAATTCTAATGATAATGAAAAATTTTTAAAGAGATGCTTAAGGAGTCTAAGTCCATTATTACTAAACATATAATCATGAGTGAATGAATTGGGAACTGAGAGGCAATAAATCAAAAACAGTGTGTTGTGACTTTAGCATTAAAATAAATCTGTAACCTCAACTTTGAAATATATCTAATGTTATATAAATTGCATTGTTACCTTATTCCATCTTCATTCATTTTAAAAAGTCACATAAATTTTCTTCAGTTTTGTTATTTTTTTCTTTTAATTTAAACTATTTCCATTTCACTTCTAAATAATTTATCATTCTTTTTACTTCTTGGATACAAAACATGTTTATGAAATGAAATATTTACATTCTCTATTGCTGTAAGGTAGAATATGAAAAGTAAAAGAATCAATACTGGCAATGTTACTCAATTCTTTTCATTTCTTCCTAGTTAAATATAGTATATTACATATACATATTGTAAAGTTTACATTACATATAAACTATTTTTTTGGCAGTACTAGGGATTGAATTTAGGACTTCATGCTTGCTGGGGCAGGCAATCATTCTACTGCTGAGCCACACCCCCAATTTGGATTTTTTTTTTCTTTTGGTCTTGTTATTTTTAAGATAGGGTCTCCCTTTTTGCCTAGGTGGGCCTGGACTGCAATCCTTCTGTTTTATGCTTCCTACCATCTCTGGGATGACAGGTATGTACCGCACCCAGAATTTTTCTGTGGGATTGGGGTTTCACAAACTTTTTTGCCATAGGTTGGCTTAAAACCACAATTGTCTCACATAGCTTGGGATGACAGGTACCAACCACTGTGCCCAGCTGTTGGATGAGATGGGGTCTCACAACTATTTGCCTGGGCTGGCCTGGAACTATGATCTTCCTGAACTCAGCCTCCCAAGTGGATTACAGCCATGAGTCATTGGTATCTGACAAATAAACTACTTTTAATGTCTTTTTATCTGACAACTTGATTAGGTCTGTTTTCAATTTTGTTAAAATCAAGAACTATAAATCATTGGTTTTGCAAAGTAATTTGTAAGTCAATCATTAGAGTCAGTCACATTCTCAATTTTGTCAAAGTGTATTAAAAAGGCTTTATAATAGACATAAAAATTATCAATTTTATCTGCTTTTTAAACTTAGAGTCATATTTAAACATAGATTAAACCTTATAAAATTAGAATTATATCACTTTTCTCATGAACTATGAACAAAGACATATAGTTATGCCAAGTTTTAAATTTTTCAAAGCACCATCAAACAGCATAACAGAGGGGCAAGAAAGACACTTGGGGATGAGTAAAAAAAAATACTTTAGGACTTTTAAAGTATAGAAAAGTTGATTATTTTATAGTTTCTAGAAACTCAAATAATTAAGCACATGAGAGAATTAGAACAGGATAAGAAAAATTGGAGAGGACTTATTCACACTGAAGTGAAGGTGGTTTTATGACATGAAAGCCATTACATCTCATATCCTATGTTGAGGATATCATGTCCCATTATTGTACAGAAATAAGACTGACACTCATAGAATTATATTTGCTTTTGTTTTACAGAAATCTTGATCTTGGAGTGACCAGAGATAAATGTTCCTTTAGAAACTCATAAGAACTTTCTCTTGATACTAGAAAAGAGATAAATTGAATTGAAGGTGGGTGAATAAAAATTACTTAATTGAAAGACTACAAAGAAGATGGAGGTGTTAAATCTAATTAAGATACATTGTAAGCGCATATGTAAATGTCACAATGAAACTCCCCTGTACAATTAATATATGCTAATAAAAAAGAAAGAATATGGACAAAAATATTCAACAAAAATTAACAGAGAGCCTCAAATATGACATATCAACAGTCTAGCACATGGGTCATTAATGTCCCAAAAGGTGAGGAAATATTTGATGAATCAATAGCATACATTTCCCTAAATTTGACCAAAAAAAGTATCAATTTACAAACACTAAACAAAAAAGGTCAATTTATGAACAACTAGGCATATATTAAACCAAAGATAAATTCTTCAAAGTAGATAGAGAAGATAAGAAATATTATATACTACTGGACAGTATTATAGATGATAGCTGACTTTCCAACAACAGCAATGGAAGGAGAAGGAAACAGAACAGATTTCTTTAAAATATTAATAGCTATCAATCCTGATTTCTAAGTCTACCAAAAATGTCTGTCAAAACTGAGGAGAAATTAAAGCATTTTTATAAAAATTAAACAAGATATAATTAAAATTTAACTAAAGAAGTATAAAAGAATAAGTTTCTCAATCAGCTGAAGAAAATGACACCAAATAACAACTCAGATCTATAAGAATAAAGAGCACCAAAATTATAAAATTTCAGTATATATATATATGCATATATATACATGTGTGTACATACATATGTGAACATATATAAACATATTTATAATTATTACATTATATTTGTATATATATACATACATATATGACTACCTTTTTTTTCTTTTCTTTTCCTTAAAAGGCAACTGGCATTTCTCTTGTTTATGAATTTGGGGATTTTTTGTGTTGGGTGGAGGTACATTGTGGCACTCACAGAAGTTCTTACATATATCAAATACATAATATTTGAGTTCACCTCCTCCATCATTCTATCTCCCTCCTCCCCCATTCCTGGAATAGTTTCAACAGGTATCATTTTTCCATTTACATATCTGTTTACATGGTATTTGCTCTATATTCACCCTCCTGCACCCTTTCTGCAGCTCCTCCCTCCTCCCATTGTACTAACCCCCAGACAGGATCTGTTTTGCCCTACTGTTCTGATTTTATAAGACAAAAAAAATGACATTTTTGGTTGTTTAAGATAGCTACGCAGGGTGTGTCCTTGTATCACTTCCATAAAATGAAAATAATTATATTGCACAGGGGTTAAAAATATATATGAGTAAATGATGTTAATCATGTCCTAAAACATAGGGAAAGTAAATATATGGAATATTGTGGTTTAATTTATAAATTAGAAACTGTAAAGTGGTAAAGTACAAACATTGATAGAGTTTGATTAGTACAGCATACATATAATTATACAGAAAAAATGAAAAAGCAAAAATACTTATGACTAAAACATCTTATTATAAGAAATAAAGTCAGATACTAAACATACTTTAATAATCCAAAAGTAAATAGGTAAAAAGCAACAGTGTGAAAAATTTTGGGAAAAATAGAAAATGGATTTCAATATAGTAGACTTAATTGCAACTATATCAATAATTACAGTTGCTTAGTCTAAACATTCCCATCAAAATTATACTATAATGAAAGGAACATTACATAAGGTGATCCAGGAAGGTTGAAAGTAAAAGGAGCAAAAGAGATTTGCCATGCAAACACTAACGTAAAATATAGCTAATGCAGGTATACTTTTTTCAGGCAAAGTAGTCTTCTACATAAGGATCCATTCATCAGGAAGACATAACCATTGGTCAGTATGCAGCTAGTAATGAATCTTCAAAATATGTGAAGCAAAACTTTGCAGAGTTAATAGCATAAATAGACAACTTTACAGTCATAGCTTAAAAATTTTAAACATCCTACTTTACATACTTAATAAAACAAGTAGAAAAAACAGCAACAATTTAAAAAAAATCTGAATATTATCAGTTCAAATTGACACTTATGAGATAATATATACAATTACAGATCACAATTCTTTACAAATGTACAAAACACACTGTATACTTGACCATAAAAGTAGTCTCAGTAAAATTCAAAACTCACTAAATTCATTTTAATTTATTTTCTGGCCACAGTGTAATTGAATTTAAAAAATTTTTAAGTCCACAAAATCCCAAATATTTGGAAATTAAGTAGCACATATACAAGTAACAAATGGGTCCAATTTGAAGTATTAAAATAAATACAGTATATCAAAACTTGTGACATGCAGCTAATGAAAATGTATTAAGGTTTTCCAGAAAAACACAACCAATAGACACCCAGACTTATAGGCGATGGTTCAAATATCATATATCATATGATTGAGGTCAGGAAGTCTCATCAGCTGTCTGCAAATTGGAGAGCCAGGAAAACCTGCAGTTTAATTCAATCCAAGTTTGAAGGGCTGAGAATGTGGAACGTGGGTGTCCTTTCACTGGTGCACTGGTCTAAGCCCTAGAGCAAAAGAAGCTAAAGCTGTGAGGTTTAAGAGCAAATTCTGCATATTTTAGTTCAAACAGAGAGCAAATTTGCCTGTTCTCCATCTTGTTCTCATGCTGGCACTCAATGGCTTATGTGATGCCTACCCATGGTGGTGAAGGAGGGGCTTTCCTATTTCTACCAAATACTAACTTGCTTCAGAAATACCCACAGACACATCAAGAAATAATGTTTTAATAGCAGCTATTTGGGCATCCCTGAGTCCAGTCAAGTTGATGTATAAAATTAACCATTGCAGTAGGTCTAAGAGGAAAATTTATGTATTTTTATTTTAGTTAGTTTTGGTGGTACTGGGGTTTTGAACTCAGAGTCTCATCATTTCTAGGTAAGTGCTCTACCACTTGAGCTATACACTCAGCCCTTTTTTATTTTTGTTTTAGTTATTTTTCAGATAGGGTCTCATGTTTTCACTTTGGACTAGCAAGGTGCCACAATCCACCTACTTAATTTCTACATAGCTGGGAAATCACAGGTGCACACCACTACACCTGGCTTATTAGTTGAGATGAAGCCTCACTATTTTTCCTCTGAGCTGGCCTAAAACTGTAATCTCTATCTCCTGAGTAACTGGGATTAATGTGGATTTCACTATACCAGGAGAAAATTTGTCTTTAAATGCCCATGTTTTAAAAGAACAGTTTAAAATAAATTATTTAAACTTCCATTTCCACAAAATAAGAACTTAATTATAAGAAAGGAATCTTGAAAAGATAGGAAAGAGTTAATTTTAACAACTTTATGCCAATAAATCAGAGAGCATTAAATGAAATGGACTAGTACCATGAAAAACTAACCAAATGAATTACCTCAGGGAGAATTTTAAAATCTGAATTTTGATTAAAGTAACTTAAATTGCAATCAAAAGCCTTTATATAAAAAAATTCTTTAGATGTAAGTGGATTTACTAGTAAATGCCATAAAACATTTAAGTAAAAAATAATCTCAGTCTTGTGCAATCTTTCTGAAAACAGAAGGAAGGAATCAACTCAGCATATGTATAAGCATATTTGAAAATTGGAAGACAGTATTTTATAAGACTAGTATAATCCTGACACCAAATGTAAAAAAACAGTACAAAAAATAAATGTGTAGATTGCATTTCTCATAAACAGGTACAGGCCCTCAATAATGTATTAGCAAACTAAGTCTAGAATTATATAAAAATGATAATGTATTATGATCAAGTGAGATTTAGCCAGGGAATGCAAGATTGGATCAACGTTTGAAAACTTTGATTCAATTCACCTAGCAGAATAAAGGAGAAAAAAAATTATTCAATTATAGCAAAAGATTCAAAAGAATTCAACACCTATAATACTTCCAGAATACTAGGAATAGAGGAAAGTTTCTTCAATTTTATAGGCAAAATATAGAAAAATTGCATAGCAAAAATTGTGTATAATGGTGAAATATTTAGCACTTTTTCCTTATGACCAGGAAAGAGGTCTGCTTTAGCTGTTTCTATTCAACATTATAATGGAGACTCTAGCCAGTCTAAGAAAGTAAGAGAAGGAAGGCATGGAGATTGAATGAAGGAAGTAAAGTTTACTTTGACGTTTTAAAGACTCCAAAAGACATAATAATATCAAATAAACAAAACTCCTGCTAGAATCCCCCCTGTAAACCCAGTATATAAAAAAAACCCATAAAATTCTTAGAAGAGAAATAAATTTATAAAAGATATTCAGACTTCAACACTGAAATCTAGAAAATGTTGCTGAGAAAAATTTGTGAGTCATTTACACATAAAAGTCAGATCTTTGCCTTTTTAGGGGTGGGGATGAGAGCTGTTGATTACTAAGTTACTTTTTGGGGGTGAAAGAAATATTCTGTATTTCATTTGAGGAGGTAAATATATACATGTATACAAATAGGTGTGTACAATTGTTAAAACTCATTAATTTGTATACTGAAAAATGTGTACAGCTGAGTTACATCTTATTAAAGAGTCAATGGGAGTAACTTTCCTCCATAGGTGCATACCCATAGTGGGGAGGTTGCCTGGGGGCACCGCAGGTGAGTCAGTCTAGCAGCTGGGAAAAGAGATGGATGTGGAGCCTGGCAGAGGGAGAACATTACTACCCATGACACCTTCATCCCTTTTGTCATTGCATGAAAAGTTGACACTTTCAGAGTCTCATGGCTACTGCTTTATTTCTGCCTTTCCAAATTGCATACATATTCCTCTGATGCAGAACCCTGAAGGGAACTCAGAGAAAACAGATTCGGTATTAACCAGGTAAACATGGTTACCTGGTGGTTTTTACTATTTAATTCTATTTTTAGAAGCAGAAAACAAAACAACAACAAAAAACCCTAACCATTTCACCCACCAAAGCTTAAGAAACTTAGGAGGAAAAATTTAAATTCACAACAGTTTTCTAAAGAGTAATTTTTCCACTTGATATTGTTAGCTGTCAAATTAACTTACTTCATTGGCACACATAAAATTTATTCATAAAGAACTGTGTATGCTACACTGAGCAGCAGGGTATTTCTAAATTCTCTCTGCATTCACTACTTGGGTTTGTTTTTGTTTTTTTTTTCATTTTCCTTCCTTAGTGTTTACCATCCAGCTATTATTATGTATGTCTTGTAAATATATAATTACATACCAGGTTTGCATCTAGCTGAACAGCCCTTTTCACTAGGAGGGAGATATTTATAAGTACAGCTGCTGTTATTATCTTGTTACTCTCAGGCTTCCTACCTAGAGATGAGGGAAAAAAAAAAAAAGAGACAGGCACACCTTTTTTTCATTATTCTGCTGGTGTTGCATGATGAATTTGTGACCAGAAATCACAATTTAGTTAACTGGGTTTAGCTGTTAGATGTGACTTTTTTTAGGCAACTAGTGAGCAGCAACTCCGACACATGTGAGTAGACTGCTAGAAGATAGTATTTGTATCTATTCTGATTCTCTGGAACTCTCATTTTTTCTAAACTGCCTTCCATTTTTAGTGTTTTAACTAGCTAGCATTTGTTGCCCTTAATGCAGAGAAACTAAAGCAGATACCTTAAAGCAACTGAGGCCAATAGGAAAAGGGGACCAGGAACTAGAGAAAAGGTTAGATCAAAAAGAATTAACCTAGAAGGTAACACCCACGCACAGGAAATCAATGTGAGTCAATGCCCTGTATAGCTATCCTTATCTCAACCAGCAAAACCCCTTGTTCCTTCCTATTATTGCTTATACTCTCTCTACAACAAAATTAGAGATAAGGGCAAAATAGTTTCTGCTGGGTATTGAGGGGGGGAGCGGGAGGGGGTGGAGTGGGTGGTAAGGGAGGGGGTGGGGGCAGGGGGGAGAAATGAACCAAGCCTTGTATGCACATATGAATAATAAAAGAAAAATGAAAAAATAAATAAATAAATTTGCTATTAACATTGAGAATTTTTTGCTCTGTGAAAAATTTTAAAACACAAGAATTGTTCTCATTTTTCTCTTATTTAACTAATGATCAAATCCCATTAGTGTTTATTCACCTTTCTGTTGAAGATTTTTAAACTTCTACTAGGTGTTGGCAAAGAAAATGAGCTAAGAGGGTTGGAGGGGAAAAGACAAGTTTAACATGGCCACAGCCTCTTCTTTTCATCTGCTCCCATGACCACTGGCTGCCTCTGGGTCAGGTGTGGTTTGCTTTCTATGTAAGACACACCAGGAGGGGTGTTTTATAAATAGCTACAAATCAAGCTTATTAAGGTATTTCCTGCAAAACCCTGATTTTCCCCAAAACTTATTTTGCATTGCTTGCCCCTCCAAATTTTACTCCCCACTGTGACTATCAAGTTCTATCTTCCCTCCCCCTGCTACTCCTGCCCTTGTCTCTTCCACTAGAATCAAGCCCATCTCTGGAACATTTTTCTGCTATTCCACCATCTGCAGTGCTTTCCTTCCTTGTCTCCATATTCTAACTGGGGAGGAGGGCTGGGGTACCCAGAAGGAAGATGGAAACTGAGAAGGTGATGGGGGATGAATATAATTGAAGTAACTTATACACATTATCTATTTATATGAAAATAGAATAATGAAACCTATTAAAAATTAGTGAAAAAAAGGGGAGGAGGGAGGATAAGATAGAGTAATAGGGGCTGCACTTTGACATTGCTTACTTATATAATACATAATTATATCAATCTGTTTTCATATATATAAATTTTCCCAATCAATTTGCTAATGAAATTTTACCTATTTTGTATGCTGTATAACCATTGGCAGGTCATTTAATTCATGGATAATTGTGATGGTGTGATTCGGAACTCAGATTCTGAAATTTCATACTGGATTTATATCTTAGCTACTTACTGTCTGATCTTGGGCAAGCTATTTAATTTCCTTCTGCCTCAGTGCCTTCATCTGGAAAGCACAGATAATAGTATTACCTCTCTCCTAGGGTTGATATGAAGGTTAAATGACTAAAACTACTGGCAAAAGTGCTTAGAAAGTTACCTGAAACAGTTAAGTTCCAAGCAAATATTGACTTATTAGCTTTAAGTAAATAACTTTTTAATTGAAAACAGAAAAGCACATATAGTACAGTTAGTAAAGCAAAAGCAAAAAGAAATAATGTATTGATGACATGAAGCCACTGAATCTGTATTTAGTCAAAAATACATAATTTTCAATGCTTTTCTTTTGTTTACCTGGCAAGCCTCCAATCCTGGTCAGACTTAACTCTCCATCACTCTTTGAAGGCAGCTGCATGGCTGAACGAATCTGGAGAAAACACAATCATGTTAGCTGGTTTCAGTTTAAACTCATAGGCACCGGTCTTTAGTTTTCCCTTAGAGTTACCTGGGAAATTCATGTTTTCCTAGTTCATCTGCTCTTTCATTGTCCTTGGTTAACTCCTTCCTATCTTCTCCACATTTCTGAATTCTTTAAGTTGTTTCCCTATTTGCATACTTAACCCAAAAGTTAGCCTCCTGTGTAGCAAGCAGAAGAGCTCTTCCACAGACTCCCATCAATAGGTCTTCCCACTTTCTGCCCCTGAGTCTGACTCTGCTGCCTTCCTATTCATATGATTAGCAGTTAGCATTCACACCTGAGAACAAGCCTTTTAAATTGTGCACTAGATCTTAGTCCTGTTGATGACTCAAGATCATCATCAAGTGCCCCTTCCTTTTCTTACCTACATGATTAATATTTCCTTTCTACTGGATAATTTCATTTGCATATAAATTAGCGGTTATTTCTCTCATCTAAAATAGTTTTTCTTTACTATCACTTCACTCTCCAGCTGTCAGGACACTCTGCTTTACTTACAAAAACAAAAAAACCAAATTCTCAAGTTTTTTTATATTCTCTGTCTGTACTTTCTCTTTCTCTTTTTCTCTTTGATGGTACTGAGGTTTGAACTCAGAGCCTATATCCCAGCATGGCTTAAGTGGTAGGGTGCCTGTCTTGCAAACATGAGGTCCTAACTTAAACTCCAGTACTTCCAAGAACAAAAAGGTGTGTGTTGAGATGAGGTCTTGCTAACATTTTGCCCAGGCTGGACTTGAACTTGACCTTCCCCATCTCCACCTACCAAGTAGCTGGGAATACAGGTGTATGTCACCATCCTGGCCTTCTTTTCTCTTAAACCCACTCACATTAGTCCTTTGCTTTGGGTACCGAAACTGCTCTTGCTGATATCCAAATGATCTCTGTATTGATAAATTGATCACAGTAAGCCTTAATGTTCTCTTTAACTCAAAATTTTAGATCTTCCTAACTGTAAGTCCCTGAGTTCCTTCTCTTAGAACATTTACTGCAGGAAACTTGCAAATATAAATTCTATCTTTACCCCTTTGAGAAAGAAATCTTCCCCAGACTTTTCCCATGAAGGCAGGGACCTTATTCTGTCCTCACTGGATCCTTACCTCCTAAAAGAGGTTGAATAATGAATAAATATTTGTTGAATGGATAATTCCTAAATGAATAGAGGATCTGGGTTAGTTGAAAACTGATGGTTACTGAGCCCTTTGAATGGCATAAAAATACGTTGACTCACATAGTGGGGATGTAGCAAAAAGGAAGAGGAAATTATAATAGCATAGATGTCCAAAATATACTATAAATGAAAGAAGAAAGGAAAATAGAAGAAAATCACAAAAATAAAATTAACAATTTTTTCATCTGCGTAGTTCAGTCTTTAAATTGGTAATGATATTTACTGTCGTTTTGGCCTCTGCCTGGAAAAGAAAATTAGTCCAAAGAAAAATTAGCATAGAGAAATGAAAACAAAGCAAAGGGAAAAATTGGGGGGAAAGCAAAAAGAAGACAAAGAGCCTTAACGAATGCCAGTGCTCAGCTAAGATTAGGAGCCACAAATGTTAATGTCACCTATTTACATAGAACCTAACACTGCTTATCTGTTTGCAGAGAAGAGAAATTAGCTTATGCTAGAAAATACGAAAGTGAAAAAAGCACTAAATATTTATAGCTGGCAGAATAAAATTGAGAAGAAAAGCTCATTTTAGAATTTGAATACTTTATGCATTACATTTGCAAAGATATTTTGTACCACAGTCCTGACAAAAACAGATAAAATAAAATAAAAAGCTTGCTCAATTCTTCTTTTGAGATATTCAGAGTAGACAGTGTATCTCAGGACTAGGGTGGCTTTTAAAATTCCATTCATTCATTTCTTTTAATCCCTTTATTCACCAAATATGCATTAATTGCTTCCCATGTGCCAGATATAGCTGTGTTTAAGAGCTTATCAGATATGATCTTTGACTTGTGAGCTCAGCAGCAAATGTTAAGGAACTAATCAGATACATACATATAATCGCAAATTGTGACAAGAGAGAAAGAGGGAAAATATAAAATGATATGAGCTACAATAATTTGGAGACGTAATTTTGATAAGATGTCAGAAAAGACCCTGATGAGATATTTTTCAGTGAGATAGGAAAGATGACTAGGGCTTAATGAAGCTATGAATGGAAAGATTTACATTTGAGGCAGAAGAAACAAAATATCTCAAGCAGGAAGAAAATGCTTGATACATTTGCAGAACTGAAATCAGTCCAGGATCTTTGGGAGAGACACTTGCTAAAAAATATGTCAGGAGACAAATCCTGTATGCTGTATCATAATCTTTGCTAAAGAGTTGGAAATTCATCTTTGGTACTTAAAATATCAACACTGCTGTGTAAAATTGACAAAATACTATCAGAAAATTGTACACAAGAGAACAAGATGGTTATTTGCAGATATTGTAGCTAGAATTAAGAGATAGAGGCTTTGTAACAAAGATTACCAATAAGTAACTGCATGTAAATGTCAGAATTTAAGGAAAAGTAGTGAGAGCTGATTCTGGAAAGCACAGTAGGGGAATAAATGAAGTGAGTCAGACATAAGAAAATTGTTGTTGGCTAAATAATGGCCCCAAAGATACTCCTGCCAACTCCCTGGAAACAGTGAATGTTACTTTATATGAAAAACAAAGAAAAAACTGATAAACCAACTAATCAAACAAAAACAGCAACAACAAAAACCCCAAATCTGATTTTACTGATGTGATTAAGTTAAAGATTTGAGGAAGAGAGAATATTCTGGATTATCATAGTGGGCCTTAACTGTTATTACAAGAGTCTCTATTAGGAAGAGATTGATGGAAGTTTGGTTTCAGAAAAGAAGACCCTTCTTAGGGTTAGTATGCTAACCCTAAGTTAGTATTGCTAAACAGTAATACTATGAAGAATAGGTTATGCTAAGGGAGGTCACATACAAGAGAGAGAGGGTAAAAAAAGGAAGTTAAGGTAAATATGGTTGATACACTCTCTACATGAGAATGAACATAGAATTTCTAAACTGGTTGAAACTACCTTAAGAAAAGGACTAAGGTAGAAAGAAGAAAAATAGAGATGAGCCTAATTGTGCTATAATACATATAAACATGGAAATGCCACAAGGAAACTCCCTGTGTAGCTGTCTTAAACAACCAAAAATGTCATTTTTTTCTTTTTTCTTTCTTAAACAAAATGGGAGAACAGGTGGGCAGAACAGGTACTGTTGAGAGGTGGGGTTGGTACCCATGGGAGGGAGGGGGAGATGGGGAAATGGTGAAGGAGGGTGACTATGGTGCAAATACTGTGTATACATGTATATAAATGGAAAAGTGGTATCTGTTGAAACTACTCCAGGAATGAGGGGAAAGGAGGATGATGGAGAGGTGAATTCAAGTTCGATATATTTGATGTATTGTAAGAACTTTTGTAAATACCATAATGTACCCCGACCAAGCACAACAATAAAAAAAAGTAAACTACTAACTAATTTAAAAAAAGAAAAACAGATCCTATGACTACAGAAGTAGATGATGGAGTGATAGATTTTAAAGATAGAGGAAGCAGTCACTAGAAATCATAAAAAATAGATCCACCTTCAGAAACTTCAGAACCAGTCTGGCCTTGCCCACACCTAGCTTTGGCCCAGCGAAAGCCATTTTGGATTTCTAACCTCCAGATCTTTAAAAACAATTTGTGTTGTTTTAGGCCACTCTGTTTTAATTTGTTATAGCAACAATAGGTGATTAATACTGAAGCAGATGCTGAAGGACACATTAAAAAGCAGATTATTCTATAGACTGTTTGGGCTTAGTACTACTGATCTCTGATAGACAGTGAAGAATACTCAGGGTTGTCCCAGTCTAGTGGCATGGAAACTGGAATAATTGTCAACCAACAGGGGCATTCTGGCTGTCACTTTGGTCCTTCTTCTAATAAGTTAACTGAACAGGTGTTGGGAGCCAGACAAAGCCTCCAGGTAAAAATGGCCTAAGAATGGAGTAGGAAACTACTACAATGTGTGAGAATATTGAGAGGCAGGGCACTGATGAATTCTCAAGCTGTCCACTGCTTAGAGCTCAGGTCTACTCATGTCAATGTGAAATTCTCACTTTCACTGATTTTTCAAGGAAGTCACAGTTTTCTTAAAAAACGAACAAACAAACAAACCTCAAAACAGAATGCAGTGAGATAATCTATAGATCTTAGTTCCTGCTACTGTCATTGATTTCATGGCTAAATTTGACATTTATTATGTCCTTCCTCTACTATGCATCCAAGATCCCCCTACTCTCAGCTAGCAATTCTGTAGATCTGGGTTTTCTTGCCTAGTGAGTAAGCAAGAATTTCACCTGAAGTAGTTTAAGCTTTGTTTGCTGTGCCCTTGTCAGGCCATGGGTGACAAAATTGCCTATTCTTGATTATTAATCAGGCATGGAAGAACTGAGAGAAGACTCAGTGAGTCCCTGTATTTTTAACATTTCTCTCTTCCTATCTCTATTTTGTAGCATGACATTATCTCCTATGATGACGAGGGATTACCCCTAACGCACTTTTATGTAGCAACTCACTTTCTGCTTGATGAGCTGTAATGTGTATATTTCTTATGAAATAAGAATTCTTCCACCTAGAAAGCACAAATGTCTCAATTGGGTCTTTGGAATGATATAGAGGGAGGGCATTTCTCTTTCTACCCTTTAGTTTTCAGACACATATACAGTAGCTGTCAGCAACACAGCACCATATAAAAGTTATCCCATATGTTGAGGAGAGTATCCCAAATCTAAACTGATGCCTTAACTGTGTCATTAATAGGCAATATTAATGTTTAATTTGTCTGGAAACTTCCAGATGACACAGATGATAAGACTGGTAGATTCCTTAATCTTGTGCACATTATCCTCTTGTCCAATATGCTATAAGATGCTGTTTGATAAATCAGATCCTGTTAGCCTTTGAATAATAGTGTTACTCAAGTTAGAGCAGGAACAAGGCAATCTCAGTAAGGGCTAATTGCTTCCCCTCACCCAGCACAAGGGATCCAAAGAAATCCATTACCTCCAAGTGTTTAGTTAGGAACCACATTATATTTTAGTCTAAGAATTCACAGATTGGTGGGGGGAGGATCCAAAATGGTGAATGGGACACAGACGCAGACTGCATGAGCTCCAGGAATCAGGGACCTTGCTGAGATGCTGGAGACATACTTGGCTGAGGTAAAGCACCAGGGATAGCTGAAACTTTGGCACACTGAATCCCTACCCCAGAAGCCATCTCCACGTCAGGATACACTGAAAGAACAGGTGGGTCACCACCCGCTTGCTGGACCACCAGGCCCCTGCCCCTCAGGTCTGCCAGGCTGCCGCCCCACCCCACAGGCCCAGCAGATTGCCCATTGGTTCACCAGGCCTCTGCCCTGCAGGCCCACCAGGCCACTGTTTGCCTGCCAGCTGGCCAGCTGGGCCACTGCAAGCCCACTGGCTTGTAGGCCCACCAGGTCACTGCTCACCAGACTGCCAAGCAGCCAACCCACCAGGCCACCACCCACCTGATGGTCCACTGGCTCAACCCACCTGATGGTCCTGTGGCACACCTGCCACAGAAGGACTCCAGCACCACTAGATGCTGGCTCCAAACCTGCCTAGAAGACACAGACAAACAGGAGTGGATGCTAAAGGAGTAACACCAGAACTACTAATAGTGAAATTCTACTGTTCCTGAACTGGGGATTTTTTTTTTTCTTTTCTTTTCTTTAAGAGTCTGTTTGTCTTGTTTGCTGTTTGATTGTCCACCAACTTTCCCTGTTGATTTCTTTGGTTCTCCATTTTTTTTCCTCTTTCTTTTTCTTCTTCATTTTTCTTCTTTCTTGGTTTTGTTAATTTTACTATTGTTAGTTAGTTAATACTAAATTACACATAGACCAGGGACAGAAACAGTACTAAGTGAAGATGAAAAATGAATGGAAACCATTCTCCCCCCAAAAATAAATTAGTACAGGATTCAGAGGGAAATGAGGAAAACAGATACCCATATCCAGACTCCAATAAAACAAAGATAAACTATACCAAGGAACCCAATGAAGCAAGTAATCAGAGAATTTCATGAAGATGTTACTAGACATGGATATCCAAAATGTACAGGAGGCACTCAAGAAATTCCAAGACAACAAAAATAAAGAATATGAGAGAACACAAAAAGGAATGAAATCATAGGAACCCTAAATAAACACCAAAGTGAAACAGAAAACACCACAAATAGAGAGATAAATGAATTTAGGATGAAAATTGACAATATTAAAGAGGAAGTGACTCATGATATGGAAAACCTCAGGAAAAAGGAATGAAACAAAAATACAAAACAAAATGGAAGGCCACTCCAGCAGACTAGAACAAGCAGAAGACAGAGTTTCGGAACTTGAAGATGAAATGGTAATTAAGGGAAAACTGAAGCACTATTAGCCAGACAACTCAAGTCCTGTGAAAGGAATATGCAAGAACTCACTGACTCCATCAAAAGACCAAACCTGAGAATCATGGCCATTGAACAAAGAGAAGAGGTGCAAGCAAAAGGAATTAGTAACATAGGCAATAAAATAAGAGAAAAATTCCCAAATCTAGAGAAAACTATGCCCATTCAGGTACAGGAAGCCTCCAGGACACCAAACAGACTTGACCAAAATAGAACTAACCCATGATATATTATCATTAAAACAACAAGCACAGAGAATAGAGAAAGAATATTGAAGGCTGTAAGAAAGAAAAAACAAATAACATACAAAGGTAAACCCATCAAAATCATAGCAGATTTCTCAATGGAAACCTTAAAAGCAAGAAGAGCATGGAGTGAGGTCTTCCGGGCACTGAATGAAAATAACTTCAACCCTAGGATACTTTATCCAGCAAAAGTATCATTCAAAATAGATGGAGCAATAAAAGTCTTCCATGATAATCAGAAACTAAAACAATATATGACCATCGAGCCACAACTACAAAAGATTCTTCAAGGAATTCTGCACACAGAAAGTGAAAGCAAACAAAACCATAAAAGGGCAGGCAAAACCAAACCACAGGAGAAGAAAAGGCAAGAAAGTAATGAGTAACATTGATTCAGCTGCACACAATCAAACCCTTAAACAACAAAGATAACTAAATGACAGGAATCGATCACCAAGTACCTATCAATACTAACACTGAATGTTAATGGAATAAATTCCCCCATCAAAAAACACCAATTGGCAACCTGGATTAAAAAGGAAGATCCAACAATCTGCTGCCTACAGGAGACCCACCTCATCGACAGAAATAAGCACTGGCTGACAGTGAAAGGCTGGAAGAAGTTTTACCAAGCCAGTGGTCCCTGAAAACAGCAGGGGTAGCAATACTTATCATGGACAAAATAGACTTCAAAATTACATTGATCAAGCGAGAGAAAGAAGGACACTCCATACTAATAAAAGTGGAACACACCAAAAGGAAATAACAATTATCAACCTTCATACACCCAATGTCAATGTACCCAATTTTATTAAACATACTCTGAAGGACCTAAAAACATATATAAACTCCAGCACAGTGGGAGTGGGAGACCTTAATACCTCCCATCACCAATAGATAGGTCCTCAAAGCATAAAAATCAATAAAAAAATTCTAGAACTAAATCACACCATAGATCAAATGGACCTAGCTGATGTTTACAGACATCCAACTTCTGCATATGTATATTCTTCTCAGCAACCCATGGAACTTTCTCCAATATTACCATATCTTAGGGCACAAAGCAAGCAAGCCTCAGCAAAAATAAGAAAATAGAAATAATCGCACACATTCTATCTGATCATAATGCATTAAAACTAGAAATAAACAACAAAAACAACAGTAAAAAACATGCAAACAATAGGAAGCTGAACAACACATTCCTTAATGATCAATGGGTCATGGATGAAATAAAAGAGGAAATGAAAAGTTTCCTGGAAGTTAATGAAAATGAAAACATGACCTATCAGAACCTATGAGACACAGCAAAGGCAGTCCTAAGAGTGCATATATTAAAAGGACAGAAAGATCTCAAATCAATGACCTAATGCTATATCTCAAACTCCTAGTAAAACAAGAACAAGGAAATCCCAAAACAAGCAGAAGGAGAGAAATAACAAAATAAGGGCTGAAATCAATGAAATAGAAGCAAAAAAAAGGTATAAAGATTCAATGAAACAAAAAGCTGGTTCTTTGAAAAAATAAATAAGATTGACAGACCCCTGGCAAACCTGACTAAAATGAGGAGAGAAAAAACCCAATTCAGCAAAATCAGAAATGCAAAAGGGGAGATAACAACAAACACCATGGAAATCCAGGAAATCATCTGAGACTACTTTGAGAGGCTATACTCTAATACATTTGAAAATCTTGAGAAATGGACAGATTTCTAGATACTCAGGACCATCCAAAACTGAACCAAGAGGATATTAATCACCAGAATAGATCTTTAACAGAAAATGAAATTGAAGTAGCAATAAAGAGTCTCCCAAAAAAGAAAAGTCCAGGACCTGATGGATTCTCTGCTGAATTCTATCAGACATTTAAAAAAGAACTAATACCAACTCTCCTTAAACTGTTCCACAACATAGAAAGGGAAAGAACACTGCCTAACTCATTTTATGAAGTCAATATTACACTTAATCCAAAACCAGACAAAGACATCTCCAAAAAAGAGAACTATAGGCCAATTTCCTTAATGAACATCAATGCAGAAA
Source organism: Castor canadensis (assembly GCF_047511655.1). NCBI lineage: Eukaryota > Metazoa > Chordata > Mammalia > Rodentia > Castoridae > Castor > Castor canadensis. Next base: position 50,502,654 of record NC_133394.1, on the reverse strand, counting down.
TCCTCAATAAAATAATGGCAAACCAATTCCAACAACACATCAGAAAGATCATTCAACATGACCAAGTCGGCTTCATCCCAGGAATTAGGGGTGGTTCAACATATGCAAATCTATAAATGTAATACAGCACATTAATAGAAGGAAAGACAAAAACCACTTGATCATCTCAATAGATACACAAAAAGCCTTTGACAAGATCCACCACCACTTCTGATAAAAGCTCTAAGAAAACTAGGAATAGAAGGAATGTACCTCAACATTGTAAAGGCTATATATGGCAAATCTACAGCCAACATCATACTTAATGGTGAAAAACTGAAACCATTCCCTCTAAAATCAAGAACAAGACAAGGATGCCCACTATCCCCACTCCTATTCAACATAGTACTGGAATTCCAAGCCAGAGCAATTAGTCAAGAAGAAGAAATAAAAGGAATACAAACAGGTAAAGAAACTGTCAAAATATCCCTATCTGCAGATGATATGATCCTATACATTAAAGACCCAAAAAACTCTACCCAAAAACTCCTAGACACCATAAACAGCTATAGCCAGGTGGCAGGATACAAAATCAACTTACAAATATCATTAGCTTTTCTATATACCAACAACAAACAAACTGAGAGAGAATATATGGAAACAATTCCATTCACGAAAGCCTCAAAAAAATCAAATACCTAGGAGTAAATTTAACAAAGGATGTGAATGACCTCTACAAGGAGAACTATAAACCACTGAAGAAAGAGATCGAGGAAGACTACAGAAGATGGAAAGATCTGCTGTGCTCATGGATTGGTAGAATCAGCATAGTAAAAATGGCTATACTATCAAAAACAACCTACATATTTAATGCAATTCCCACCCAATGACTTTCATCATAGAGTTTGAAAAATCTACCCTAAATTTCATTTGGAAACACAAGAGACCACGAATAGCCAAGGCAATAAATACTAAGCAAATAGAGCAATGCTGGAGGTATCACAATACCTGACTTCAAACTATATTACAAAGCTATAGCAATAAAAACAGCAGGGTACTGGCACAAAAACAGACATGAAGACCAGTGGGACAGAATAGAAGACCCAGATATGAAACCACACAACTATACTCACTTTATTTTTGACAAAGTTGACAAAAATATATGATGGAGAAAAGACAGCCTCTTCAACAAATGTTGCTGGGAAAGTGGTTATCCATCTGCAAGAAACTGAAACTAGATCCATGTTTATCACTCTCTACTAGTATCAGCTCAAAATGGATCAATGACCTTAATTTTAGACTTGAAACTCTGAAATTAGTACAGAAAGGAGCAGGTAACACTCTGGAACTAATAGGTATAGGCAAGGACTTCCTCAATAGAACTCCAGTAGCCCAGCAACTTAGAGAAAAAATGGATAAATGGGATTTCATAAAATTAAAAACTTCTGCACAGCAAAAGAAATGGTCTCTAAATTGAAGAGACCACCCATAGAGTGGGAGAAAATATTTGCCAGCTATAAATCAGACAAGGGACTGATAACCAGAATATACAGGGAACTTAAGAAACTAAACTCTCCCCAAATCAATAAACCAATAAAGAAATGGGCAACTGAACTAAACACAACTTTCTCAAAAGAAGAAATTCAAATGGCCAAAAAAAACACATGAGAAAATGCTCGCCATCTCTAGCCATAGGAAATGCAAATCAAAACCACACTAAGATTCCACCTCACCCCTGTTAGAATAGCCATCATCAAAAACACCACCACCACCAGGTATTGGTGAGGATGTGGGGAAAAAGGAACCCTACTCCGCTGCTGGTGGGAATGCAAGCTGGTGCAACCACTCTGGAGAAAAATTTGGATGCTTCTTAAAAATCTAAACATAGACCTGCCATATGATCCAGCAATCCCACTCCTGGGGATATACCCAAAGGAATGGAACACAGGTTACTCCAGAGGCACCCATACACCCATGTTTACTGCAGCACTATTCACAATAGCCAAGTTGTGGAAACAGCCAAGATGCCCCACTACTGGCGAGTGGATCAAGAAAATGTGGTATTTATACACAATGGAATTTTATTCAGCCATGAAGAAGAATGAAATTTTATCATTTGTAAGTAAATGGATGGAACTGGAAAACATCATTCTGAGTGAGGTCAGCCAGGCTCAGAAGACCAAAAATCATATGTTCTCCCTTATATGCACACTTCAGATCTAGGGCAAATACAGCAATGTGGTTTAACTTGGGTCACATGACAAGGGGAGAGCACATAAGGGAGGTTATGGGGATAGGTAAGAAACCCAAAATATGAAAGCGTTTGATGTTCCCACTCCAGAGGAACTAATACAGAAACCTTAAAGCAATAGAGGTTAACATGAGAAGGGGATCAGGAACCAGTGCAAAGATCAGTTAGAGATGAATCAACTTGGGTTGTAACACATTTGTACATAAAAGCAATGCTAGGAATCTTCTGTATAGCTATCCTTAACTCAAGTAGCAAAAAACACTTTGCCTTTCTTATTTGCTTATGTCTTCTCTTGAACAAAATTAGAGATAAGGGCAGAACAGGTTCTGCCTTGAAGCGAGGTGGGAGGGAGGAAAGGGTGGGGGTGGGGGGCTGCCGGGAGAAATGACCCAAACAATGCATGTACATGTGAATAAATGAATTAAAAAAAAAAGAATTCACAGACTGGACGTTCGACAGAGTAACCCTATAAGCCTTGATGAGATGGAGCCCTGGCTATGGGGCCTGTACTTGGCTTCTATACCTGTCAGCATGTTATCTAAACATGGGCCCATGTGAAAGCATTGTGGTAGGTTAGGACAGAGGCTTGTAGCCATCTGAAGGGGGCGCTGTTTCTCACGCTGACTTGCTAGAGTGAGGTTTTCTCTCTCGCTTCTTGGTTATTACTGACCTAACTGGGTTAACTGGGGGTGACTGGAGATTTTAGAGAAGATATAGGATAGACAGAAATTTGGGGTCAGTTGTGTTGTACACTCGGCTGGAGATGCACAACCCTCATTGATTCTTTTTCTCTATCTTGATTCTTTAAGGCCTTGCTCCTTGCAGTTCTTTAAAACCTTGGTTAAAACCTCTTTCCTTATGCACTGTCCCATGTTTGCTCTCAGCTTATTTTAAGCTTAATTGCTCTTAAAGTCTCTTGCCCCATGCTTGCACTGTCTCATCTCTCTTTTGTTTTCTTAAAGCCTCACTGCTACAAACTTGCAAACAGCCGCTCCTAACAACCTGCACATGCATAACTCTTAAAGTCTTGTCCTTAGACTTGCACTGTGCACTGTCCCATGTTCTCTTTGGCTTTTCTTTAGCTTTCCTAAGGCCTATATATGAAGTTCTTTCTCAGCTTTGCTTTCTGAAGCCTATGTTAAAGTTCTCAGTGCAGACTTTCTATCAACCCCTCTTTAGCATTTTCCCTTAAGCAATTGTTCCTTTTTCCCTTCAACAATTCTTTTCCCTTCCAAAAGCTTCCCACACCAAAAAGCCCAAAGTAAAGCCCCCAAAGCCAAAAGCAGAAAGCAAAAGCCCCCCTTCCTCTTTCTTTCAGGGGTCTTTTATAGCCACAAACAAGATAGAGCCATGGGGAGGGGTGTGACATTGTAACAGGAGAAACCTGCATTCCTGCTTCTCTAAACACAACTTAGGAGACTGCAGCTGTTCTGCCTTTCCGTTTCGTGGCCGAGGGCTGTGCCTATCTCGGCCTACAGGTAAAAGCAATTAATTGCATCTCGACTTGCTTTTGTCCAGTTCTCATAGGCTTTAATTTGCTCCCCACAGCCATCCATAAGGCAAATTATCCTATGTCTTCTTACTCTATGGTAGTTGCTTTCTGTTGGATTTTGTTATGAGACACAAAGTTGCACACATTTTATGGCCATTCCCATAAGTACATACACCTAACTATTCTACATATTTCTTGGTCTCAGATCACCCAAAATTGCCCTTCTAATCTCTTAACAAAATCATATGCTACAGAAAAATATTCCATACCACTTTTCCCTCAACATCCAGTTAATGACCAAGTGTATTGTTGAAAGCTTGGCCACTGAATACATTCTACTGAATTGTGAATTTCAGGGCCACCAAAGAGAGGAATTATAGTGTGGCAGCAGTTTTCAGCTTGCACTAAAACACTGAGTCAACCAATCATAAAATAAGCCTAAGGTTTTCCTCCTTTACCAGCTGATCTTTAGGATTCCCCCTCAACCTACTCCCCACAACAAGGCTATAGTTATATAACGAACCTACCATTTCTATGATGTGATGAAGTGCTGTTGTATGTGCTGAATCATATAGCTATGGGTCTGATAAATTTAGTTGATAATAGGAAATGCCTGCCATATTTAATGCCCTGTAGGTTGGTACTGTGTTCCCCCAGGGCCCAGTAGAATACCCAAATCTTCTTAATTAAAACTTAATGGTTCTCTGCTGCAAAAGTCATGATCTGAATTCTGAGCCATGATTTAAGTCAAGCTTACCATCCCTTTGTCAGTGTATGGGTGCCAGGGCTCTCTACAGACTCCACAAAACATATTTAACGTGTATACTTCTAGTACCATTGGATCGATCACATCATAAGATGCAAGCCATCTTGTGAATATCAGTGATATTCACGTTGTCTATTGGCTATAATAAATCCAATCCGATTCTCATTGTAAAAGACTACAGTCTACAAGTTGACCCTGAGACTGTGAGTGATTAAATAAAAGTAGCATTTGAGTACTGGTAAGACGGTATGTAAATAATATAGGTAAGAAAAGAAATACAGTGCAGATTGTGTTAATAAGCAAGTTATTTCCATCAGTAATGAGCCCATTCTCCTTGCTAGTCTTCAGGAAACATAATTTAAGCCACCCTTTGTCTATACTGAATGGTGAAATGTATGGATTGGTAAAGGCATCATGAATGGAGGCTTTATGTGGGTTCCACAATGTAATCTGATCAATATTAGACAAGTAACTAATATATGGTGCAATCTCTTCTACTTATATTGAGTTATATCAAACAAAGTATAGAAGTAAGAGTAATTCTCTCTAATAATAAACCTCATAGAGTGTTAGAATTTTTGCTTCATTTTCCCACAAGGTCAAATTCATGGATCTGGTCATTCTTATCTCCAAAGCAGGATTTCTACCATTAGGAAAAACATTCATGGTTCTAACAAATGAGATGAGTCCTTCTGGTTATTTTAGACTCCTTGCACCAATAATCCAACATCTGAATTGATTAATCCTAAACCATGATAGAAAGGATGATTGTTTTTAGAACTCAAGGGTTCACTGGAGATTCTCATAGTTCTATCTTGCTCAATTATTCTAATCACTGTAAAACTGGTAGCTAAATAAAGATAAGAATGCCACAGACACAGGTCCTAGAGAGATAAAGGTTTGGCTCACCTTACTAGGTAAAGAATCTTGAGCAGTCAAAGGGTTGGCAGAAGGTAAGGGAAATCTGGGACATGTATTGAAAGGATTGTGAAATTTATTCTCATGGCAAGTGACAGGGTTGTGTGCTATAAAGGCTATGTTTTTCCTACCTATTTCCTTTATCTCTTCTTTCCTCACTACCTTATATGCATCTAATGTTGTAGCCTACACATGGAGGCTGAATGGATACCACTTTGCAGTTACATGTTAGCTGGTAGGAATTCTTATTTTATATCCTCTGTAATGATGGTTCATGTTTTTACCTAACACAGGAAAAGAGTACATGCTAAGAGGCTAAGTATTATGCTAGGCCTCTTCCATTTGCTCTTCCAAATCTATTCCTTATCTTTCTTTCTGATAGGGCTGACCTATATGGACCTGAGCAGACACCAATATTCACATGATTGTATGGATTTTTATCCTTCTAAATGGTATAAATTGTTCATCTCTTAATTCTTGTTGGCCTTTGATGGTGAGGCCCTATGTTACTTGACTATCATTTTTTGTTTCCCTATACTGACATCTCAGGAAATAATGTCCCCTTGTGGGGGACAAAAAAATACATTGAAGTTGGTGAGGAATTGGTTGTAACTGAAGCAGTGGCACTGTCTTCAATATCACATTTGTTGAGAAGTTTAAGAAAGGAATAAAAGTGTCAGGTGCTGGTGGCCCATGTTTGTAATCCTAGCTACTCAGAAGGCTGAGATCTGAAGGATCACAGATCTAGGAATAGCTGGGGCAAAAAGTTTGTGAGACACTCTCTCAACATCTCAACAGAAAAAGCTGGGTGTGTAGTATGTGTCTGTCATCCCAGTTACTGTGGAAAGCATAAACAGGAAGATCATAGTTCAGACTGGTCACAGAAAAAGGGAATACCTTATCTCAAAAATAAATACAAGTATGTCTCAAATGGTAGAGCATCACCCTATTAAATGGAGAAAGCCTTGGTTCAAACCTCAACACCAACAAAAAAAAATTTTAAAAAGAAGAAAAGTGATGGAACATATCAAGTTGACGTCAAACCTTGGAAGAGATTATTTGTTAGGAATGAAGACCATGAGTAAAGATACATGAAAGAGATGGAGGACAAAGAAGCAATGGTACAGAATATTGCAAGAGACAAAGTCAAGAGAAAAGGAATTGAACTTGAGTGGAAGACACTCTTCACCTTCTGAACCTACAAGCACTTATGTGCATGCAAATTAATTTATAAGCAAAAGGGCAAAACAATGAAAATTCACTTTTTGATTTTGCTTTTCTTATTAAGTTGCTCCGTGAGAAAATAATGGGCTGGAAAGAAGAGAAAGTAAGAAAAAGATATTGGTAACACTAGCCACAGACAAATAAAAGGGTGGATCATAGTGAGTGCTCAGGTGGTGTTAGAAAGCATGAATTTAGAGAAGCAATAATCTATATGTTTGTGTTTTTCTCCAGTGGGCCTCATTATTATAGAAACCCAAAAGTAAATATTACTGATCCAGCTACTAAGTATTAAAAAAAAGTTTGCTTCCTTTACTTTTTTCGCTCTACTCCTTCTTTCCCTCTTTACAGATTTATACCTTCCTTCTCTCTTCCATTTTCTCCTAGCTCTCTTTTCTTTTATTTCTCTTTGTGCTTTTCCTTTTTCTCCAACATCAATGATGCACTTTAACGTGTCAGATATTGTGATAGTGACAGAGGACACATTTTATAATGTACTTATGGTAAAAGAAGTTGGTAATGCCCATCTGCTTAGAGATTAGTAATTTTTGCATAATACCAATGAGAGGATAGGAATGTTTATGCAGTTTGAGCTTTTGTTAATTTTGTCCTTTTGGAAGCACAGGAAGTAAGGTGTGGATTATTCTGAGAAGTTTTCCTTGATATTTTTTGCTAAAGCCTCACATTCTAGCACTAATTCTCTCTCCACACTGGGATATTTGACACCTTAAAAAAATCCCTGCAAGCCACTTGCAATGTGCTGGGAGTTTATTGTGTCTCCAGAAAAGTTGTACAGCCATCTCCACCAACCAGAGCAGTTCTATTATCAGGTTGATGATGGGCCAGAGTGAATGATGGCCTCCTGGAGCTCCATGGCCTCTCCTAGCCTATATTCTTTAGTGTTTTTGACAGCATGCACATCCAACAGTCTTTAGAATTGACCACTCCTCTCAATTCAAGAAATAGACAAGAAATCTGGGTATCATCCTATCCTTTCACCCAACTTCTGTCATTGGCATCTTTGTGTGACCAAGGAAAAAATCAAAAACCAAAACCAAAAAACTCTTTTTTAAAAAAAATTATTCATTTATTCACATGTGCATACATTGTTTGGTTCATTTGTCCCCCCCTGCCCCCCTCCCCCACTTTCTTCCCCCTCACTTCCAGGGAAACCAAAAAGCTCTTGACAGAGAAAATTTCTTTTATCAGGATACAAAATAGGGACACATTATCTAGGTTTGTAGCCAGAGAACTAGACCTTGAAAAGAAGGAGGAAGAAAGACAAAAGGGATAAAAGCAAATTTGGATTAATGCACATGATACCACACACTTCTTTAAAAAACAGAGGAAGAAAATGGTAGGAGAGAAATGCTCTTTCCAAGAACTTGGTGATTATATTTAATTTTCATGAGCTGGCACTGAGATTGATCTGTGAAAGCCACTTGGAGATGAAGCTATATATCCTTCTTTTTTTTTTTTTTTTTTTGAGGTGCTGGGGTTTGAACTCAGGGCCTATACCTCAAGCCACTCTACCAGTCCTTTCTTTGTGATGGGTTTTTTCATGATTGGATCTCATTAACTATTTGCCCCAGCTGGCTTCAAACCTCAATCCTCCTGGTCTCTGCCTCCTGAGTAGCTAGGATTACAGGAGTGAGCCACTGACTCCCAGCAAACCTGTATACTCTTCACCTGCCCCTGCTGGCCAGATCAGAATGTTTCTAGTGACTAAACTAGATATTTTTTTGTACTGCAAAGTTGAAAGTATTATAAACATTGAGACAATTCATCTACATCCTAAAAATTTTAAGTTAATTTTTGAAATATTACAAGTAATTTTTGGTACAGCAATCTAAGGGTAAACTATGAATTTCAGTGATTTGAATTATATATAGCTAAATACTTTAACTAAAAAGCCAAACTGATGCCCAGAATTCCTAAATTGGCTCTCTTCTTATCCCAAATGACATGGCTAATTCTTTGCTTTTGTTTCTTTTTGGTCTGGTTATTTGAAAAATGTGCGATGTTTAAAGGAAAAAAATAAAGTAATTGTCTTTTACTGTACCTAGTTTTAACCATGGTCTTCCACCCATTGAGTACAATGATTCACAAAAGATCTTCAAATGAAAGCAAAGAGTCTGTCCCAATGGGAGGGACAGTGACAACATCCTCTGACATAGATAAATGGCACTTTTTTGCTCTTCCCTCTTCTCCCTTCCAAAAGCTGAAATGTGTACATAGGTATGGCAAGGGCCAAGAGTGTGTCTTTCCAATTAAATGGTAGGTTACCATATTTAGTGTTTCATTTTTACTTTCACATGACCAAAGTTGAAGCTTTTATAGAAGTAAATACAACCACAAAATGTGATATCAAAAATATTTTACAAATCATTATTTTTCCACTATTCACCTATAAAGTGACCAAGCTAGGAATTTGGTCTGTAGGCATTCCTTTTTTCTAGGGTGTTTTTTCTCTTAGGAAATTGCTGCAGAGCTACACAAAGCACATTGATAGATAAGGATTGTTTGGATATGCTACCAGCACATAGTGTTCATAGGAAAATGTGATAGAAGTGTGTATATCTAGCTTTCTTGCATCATTATGTGTATTTTATATTTATATGTGAATAACTATTAAGTAAATGAATGACACTGAAAAACTTCTCACTCTATTTTCTTGCATTGGCTTCCTTCTTATGCCCTCATTTTTTAGTTTGTGTTTCTGTATGTATCCCATATAAGCTGCCACAGCTGTTTATCAGTTCTAACAGTCTCTCCTTTCTGCCAGAAGGCTAGATCATCCTGGATACTTGGTTTTTCACAGATGTCTGGAATTCTATCCAAGACTCCCTGTCTTAGTGATGAACAACTTTTCTTTCATCTGGTTGAAATATAGTTTTGGAAAGATGACAATGAACCATCCCTTGAGTAACTATAAATGTAAAAAATAAACTAGTAGGCAACATAAAATTTCAGTTTTCTATTTATGGAGGTGCACAGAAATGGTCTCATGTAGCATGAGAGTTTTAAAAATTCACCAAACATTGTTACTGCCTTGACTGATAGGTTAAGTGAATTTTTGGAAGACTGTCTTACCTGGAATATAGGTAAATTTAAATGTATTTTTCTATGAAAATGCTCTAGAAGAAACAGGCTGGGCCAAGTTTATTTATTAAAATCCCCAGCACATGGGCGACATATAATTATGTTTGGATAGGGATAGGCATGATAGAATGTCTGCACTTTCATCTACTCACTCTTTAAATCACTAAAAAGACATAAACGGAAAGGTTCAATAAAGTTACATGGAAAGTTAGGAGAAGAGAACTAGAAATACAGGTTTGAGACATTAAAATAGATATGTTAGTGGTAATTAACATAGCATGCCTAAAAAGGGAGAAAATGAGCAAACTTAATTTGGCCATGAAGAAATTCAGTTCCACCACCCACCTTCAGGAAAAGGAAGAGGTGGGAGCGAGAGACTGACCTCTGTAACAACTCTTGAACAGTGAGATGTGATTTCTAAATTAATTAATGTGGAAGGGTGAACCCTCTTAACCCACAGACAGAAGTTCCTGTACTCAGGAGTCTTTTGGACTTCACCCTGTATATAGATGCAGATATTCAAGACTCAAAAACAACAACAACAAAGGGATTAGAAATATTTGTTTCCCTCTACACAGTGCCATAAAGTCTTAGGAATAGCAAGAGCATCTCAGAAAGGGGATGATGGTGTTGGTGGGCAGGGCAGAAAGTAAGAGGAATATTTGGAATTATATAAAAAGCAGTTGAAGAAACTCACCCTCCATCTTACAGTTAACTCTGAAAAAGTAGGTAAATGCACCTATTTGGCCCACAAAGACTCTTGAAAAACCTGAGGGACAATGAATTCAGAGACACAAGTCTCACATTCATAGAGATGCAAATGAGGGAGGAGTGTTAAAAAATGTAGCTTCTACTGTCTGGGAGTGAGAGTTCTATTGTAGAAGGTAAACTGGAATTTTAGATTATGTACTGTCTACCTCTTTTTGATAAACAGTAGCCTGAAGGAGCATCAGGAATAAGACTAGCTACTTGGTATGGGAATGATGCTGATTTTTGGCTTCATTTTATTCAGTGGAAACTTCCAAATCAAATTTAGTTTGAGCGTTTTGACTGGCAACTCCTATCAATCTCATAATAAATGTCTGAATTTGCAAATATGTTCCAAAATATAAAGGGTTCTTATCTTAGTTCTACAAGTCCAGTAGGCCCTGCTTACTAAAATCTTGCCAGATAACTGTGACCATCTGCCATCTGGGAAAGTTTAAAAATCTTTCAAGACTTTCAGAGGTAAAACATATGGTATGACATAAGTATATTTATGAGTTAGTTTTCCTTTTTGGTATGGTCTTCAACATGATTTCTTTATCCTAGAGAAGACATTTTTTTGTACACATACCCTTAGCTGGCTGATCTGTGACCTTAGTAGCACCTGTGTAGGATGCTCCTGTGCTCAGGGATGACTTCCTTCCTCAACCATGTGCTATGTCTCTTGGCATTTTCTGAAGCCCTAGCTAGCTCACCACCCCAAAACAGTGCAACTAGAAGTATGGAGAGTTAAGGACCTTTAGACAGCCTTAACAAATGAGGGACTAGTATTGACAGTAAAATAACTCAATCTTCCATTCATCAGAGAACAATACAAAGGTGGGGTCCACACAGCTCCTCAGGGGTCCTCAGTTTGGATTGATACCCATTTGCTCAAAGTGGTGAGTAGATCAGTACACTGAGCTGTCTTCCCTTCTCTGTGCCACTCTTCATGGTCCCTCCCAGATAAGTTGCCACACAGTTTGCCAACTCTTATCACAATCTTTAGCTTTGAGCTCATGAAAACAGTCACCCCTGTGCAAAAAAAGAAGGAAAACAGGTCATTAGAATTTTTCAAATATAATGTGTTTAGTTTTCATATGACTTATCTTTGATAGGACTAGAATGGGTGACATAGTCACAAGCATCTTTAAAAGATAACATTTTTCTTACTTTTAGTTATTGATTCATAATAAAACAGGAATTTCAGAAGCTAACAGTTCATATTAATTTAAATGGTAGTGCTCCCAGTGCACTCTGATGGCTTCATCACATATCTCTGTTAATGCATCATGGCCACAATATTAACCTCACCAGCATTACTGACAATAAAATTTGCCATCAATTTAAATGTTAAAAAAAATAAAAAGAAAAGAAAAGAAATGGTAGTGGGTTAGTTTCAAAGAAGAGTAAGAGCTGCAGTCATCCCCACAGAGATGCCAGAGCACAGGGAGAGTCGGAAGGCAAATCTGCCTCCTGTGCTCTCTTCACAAACCATGTTGACTGTGTGTGGGATGTCTGCTGACATGCACAGGGTCAGTCTGCAGAACCAAATGCGTTAAAGAAGGTCTGCGCCAAGCATGGATTCCCAATCTTTTCTTTTTCTGGGTTTTTATCTTGGCCTTGGATACTAGCCCACCTTTTTCTTTAATACACAGGTTGGCAGATTCTTTATCAGAAAATATTTTGACACTATTTTTTTCTGGATGTGATCTCTTCCCATCTAGGAGAGACTATCATCCCAGCAGGCTCATGTTGCTCTAATCTCTTTCATACATGGAGGAAACAGTACAGGAAGCCTAAAGGGGAGAAACTTCTTTCCAATGATATTTATGTAATTAAAAATAAAATTTGTAGTTAAAAAATGACTTTAGTTATTTATAACATAGATAATACAAATAGTATAAAATACTTCTTTCATATGTAATCACTAATACCAGCTGTTTTATGTGTATTGCAGAGATATTAACTATGTATACAAATGTACTTACACAGATATAGACATATATCACTATGTATCATATGTATACAAATGTACTTACACAGATATAGACATATATCACTATGGAATAGTTTATAAACATAATATTATATCTATCAAATACACAATCAGTAATGGTAAGATGATGTGCATATGACTTTTCTGTGTTCTAAATTTTGTTTTTCTCACTTTGGGTGTCTTAGAGATTTTTCCTTGGCAAAAACATATAATAGGATAGCTGTGTTTCCTTAATTACTTTAAAAAATTTAAATTTATTTTTATATGATACATGAAAACAAAACATTTACATATTTTTGGGCCACCATGTCATATTTGGGTACATGTATGCATTGTGTGATATTTCACTTTTCATTATTGTGTAACAAATTAATAAATTTAATGTCTGTATAGTACCTATTTTAGGAATATGAAATCAATTATTTAACCAACTTTTAAGTTAGAGGTTTACTACAGAACTTTGCATTTTTGGCAATCTTTTGCTAACACAATGTTATTATAGCTATCCTTCTATATGTCTTATTTTTCTAGTATGTTACCTAGTCAGTACATAAATACTGAGTAGAATTACTGAAATAAAGAGATGAGCATTTGGGAGTTTTAGGAATATTGTGAAATTTCTGTCCTTAGGGGCTTACTAATTTTCATTCTTATATATTTAATTTTCATTAATTGATGTGAAAAATTTTGTATGTAAGAAAATTATTCCTAAGTCAATGATAAAAAATTTTTTCTTGTTTGTCATCTATCTATTGTCTTTTTATGGTATTTTCAGAAACTAAAATTTCATGCAATTAAAAGTATCTTTTATTTAAGCTTATCAGTTTGTAAAACTCAGAAATCGTGGTTTATTTTAGTATTTTTAGAGCAATTTATTCTAAACCTTTGAATTTTATTTTGTGTAAGGGAAGAGTTAAGAATATTTTTTTCTTTATATATCTACCACACTATTTAAAACTCTTTTGTAAACCCTCTTTCACTGCTGGTGGGAATGTAAACTAGTACATCCACTCTGGAAAAAAATCTGGAGGCTACTTAAAAATCTAAATTGATCTACCATATGATCCAGCAATACCACTCTTGGGGATATACCCAAAAGAATGTGACACAGGTTACTCCAGAGGCACCTGCACACCCATGTTTATAGCACCGCTATTCACAATAGCCAAGTTATGGAAACAGCCAAGATGCCCCACCACTGATGAATGGATCAAGAAAATGTGGTATTTATACACAATGGAATTTTATGCAGCCATGAGGAAGAATGAAATGTTATCTTTCACAGGTAAATGGATGGAATTGGAGAACATCATTCTGAGTGAGGTTAGCCTGGCCCCAAAGACCAAAAATCGTATGTTCTCCCTCATATGCGGACATTAGATCAAGGGCAAACACAACAAGGGGATTGGACTTTGATCACATGATAAAGCGAGAGCATACAAGGAAGGTATGAGGATAGGTAAGATACCCAAACACTAAATAGCATTTGTTGCCCTCAACGCAGAGAAACTAAAGCAGATACTTTAAAGCATCTGAAGCCAATAGGAGAAGGGGACCAGGAACTAGAGAAAAGGTTAGTTCAAGAAGAATTATTTTAGAAGGTAACACACATGGACAGGAAATCAATGTGAGTCAACTCCCTGTATAGCTATCCTTATCTCAACTAGCAAAAACCCTTGGTCCTTCCTATTACTGCTTATACTCTCTCTTCAACAAAATTAGAGATAAGGGCAGAATAGTTTCTGCTGGGCAGTAAGGGGTAAGGGGGGGGAAGGGGGGTAAGGTAGGGAGTGGGGAGAAGGGGGGAGAAATGACCCAAACATTGTATACACATATGAATAAAATAAAAATTAAAAGAAAACTCTTTTGTTAAATAATCCATTTTCCCCATAGCTAATTGGAAGTACTATTTTTATCACACTAAATCCCTGTATGAATTAGATCTAATTCTGTTCTTTTTGTAATCTCTGTTCTATTGACTTATTTTTCTAGTCATGCATAAATAAACTCTTTGGAGGCAGAACAAGATAGTGACTAAGAGCCTCCATAGATGGTCTCTCCAAGATACACCAATTTGAACTACTGTTCACACAACAAACTACCTTCACAACTTTAGTGCCTGGCCCTTATTATAATAATAAGAAAAGATACATCAAAGAAGGCAGGAAGGAAAGAGTTGCTTTTGTCACCTTGCCCCTAATTCCAAATACACTGGAGGGAGAGACCTACCAATTGTGGGCGGGAGTAAGAATTAAATCCAGGCCTTAGACTTGAAAGTCCAAATCAGGCCTTCCATGGTGAAGTTCCACAGTAAATCCAGTGCCAGGGAGAGCCCCTCAAATCCTTGCCCCAGGCCGGGACCCTTAGACAGATCTACTAGAACTATGTTAGTCCAGGTGGCTGACTGTCTGCATCCTCCTCAAACGTGGGAACAAGATTCCATCTGTGAGGGAGCAAAACAGGAAGCTAGCACAGAACTTTACTTTGGAGTTCAGTGCCATACTCACTGTGATGAGACCCAGTACTGGGAGGAAACCAAAGGCCCCTATATATAGATCAGAGCATGCCAGTGGAGCCCCTAGACATGCCCCTTCATCAGGGCATCATTTTTAGCCTTGAGAAGGCCTGGAGCATTCCTCACCATGTAGGTCCCTATGACTGCGAGACTTGGGTGTCAACCAGTTTAGCATAAGCTTTAGTAGCCAAGGGACTGTCTCCACCCTTCATCCCCCAACATTAGGCAGCATAGCTATTGCTAGGTCACTTGTTCTCCAAGAGCATCTAGACATGTTATGACACCATTCAGAGACATGTGCCTCAGTGGAACAGACTTGTGGTTTCACTCCCATCACTGCCAGTTGTGGCACTCTTGAGACTGTTCAGGTCCTTGCAGCTATAAGACTCAGGTACTCACAGTTTTGCATTAGCATGAGTATCCAAGGGATTGGCATTACCAATACTATGCCAATTTTAGGTATCATACTGAGTCATAAGACTCTATTTCCTGCAGGGAGAATAGTGCAATAGGCATAGGACTTTACCTTGGAACTCAGTGATAGGCTGGTGAATGTAACACTGGGCAGATCCTAATGGCTCACATTCAGTGCTGGAGCATCTGGAATAGGCCTTTTGCCAGGTGGAGACATGGCTCCAATCTATCAGCCTTCTATGCAGATCTGCATCATCTGTGGCTGATTGCAGCCACCATAAGACACAAGTCCCACCTTAATAGTAGACAACCCCTGGCAGTGTGGGAACTGGGCTGACAATACCATAGATGCAGCATAGGCGATTGGGACCGATTACCCCCAGGTGATTCTGCCAAGGCAGAGTCAAACTGTGGCTGACCACAGGCTGGTGACTCTGGGTGGGGCTTCTGAGCCTAACCCAGACTCAGAGATATACTCCTAGGGACATTTTAGGTACTTCCTTGATTCATGTTGAATAACATACAAGCTGTGGATTTGGGGAAAACCTGGGCTTGGATTGCCCTCTAAACCTGAAATGGTGACTAGAAACCAGCAGCAGATTCATGGTAAATCTGGACTTTGGGTGCTATCTAGTGGAGAAAGGGTGGAAATGACTACAGGTTCAAAGAAAATAAGCAGCCTGCTTAGAATTTCTAAAAAGATAGGCAAACAGATTAGGAAGACTGAGATAAATACCTAATTCTTCATTGTCCACTAACAAGTATCAAAAACATTCAGGAAACATGATCTCATATAATGGTCAAAATAAGAAACTGCCAGATACTGACTGAGTAGAACAAGTATAGAACTCTGAGACAGGGAATTAAAAGCAAGCATTTTAAAGAAACTCAATGAGCTTCAAGAGAATACAGAGAAATGATCCAATACATTAACATAAACAATTTTTAAAAATTGAGCAGAAATCTTTGAGGTGAAAAGAACATTAAGGAAGGACTGGGGACACAGGTCAAGTGGTAAAGTACACCTGCCTAGCAAGCACAGACCCCTAAGCCCAAACCTTAATATTGCAAAACAACAATAACAACAACAAAAAGACCAAAATAAAACCAAAACAACATTAAGTGCAATTAAAAACATGATAGAAGGCATCAATACAGAATAGATCGAACAGAAGAATTAGTGAACTTTAAGACATGAGGAAGGAAGACAGTCTGTGGGAACTTTGAAAAACTACTAAAGGAGCACACAGTCATGTTATTTGGGTTCCAGAGGGACCTGAGATTGCCAATGGGGTAGAAAACTTATTCAACTAAATGAAATAGGAAACTCCCCAAATCTAGAGACGAATATAAATATCCACATACTAGAAGATCAAGGGTAACCAATCAGATTTCAACCAAGTTTACCCAAAAAAGATAATATAAGCAAGCTTAGAGGTGAACGCTGAGGAGAAGAGTCTCAAGATTGCAGAAGGAAAGAAACAACACATACAGATATCTCAGTCACCTGAGAGCAGACTTTTCAGTAAAAGCCTTAATGGCCAGGAGAAAGTAGGAAGAAAAACCTGATAACCAACAATAATGTACCAAACAAACGTAAAACTCTAAAAATCAGAGATAAAGACATTCCCAGACAAACAAAAGATGAAAGAATACATCTCTTCCTGACCTTTCCTATAAGAAATGCTAGAGAGAGTTCTTCAAACTGAAAGAAAGAGACATTAATAATAAGAGAACATAAGACATACAACTCACTGGTAAGAGTAACATATAAAAAATCCAGAATGCTCTAACATTGTAAATATGGTATATAAACCATTAATATCTTTAGTATGAAAATAAAAACTCAGCAATTAATAATAATAATAATTACCTTAATATGTTAAGGGATAGATAATATAGAGAGAGATGTAAAATGAGACATCAAAAACCTAAAATGTGGGAAGAACGGAAGGCAAGGTAGAGTTATTTGTATATTTTTCCCTTTTTGGTTTCTTACCTTTAAAAACATGCTAATATTATTTCAAAACAGCTTGTTATCCACAAAAGAAGTTTTTGTAATCTTTATGATAACCATAAAGCAAAAACCTATAATAGGCAAGTAAGAAATAATGTGCTTTATTAGTAGAATAAATCACCTATCTATGAAGGAAGACTAGAAGAGAGGGAAGAAGAAAGAGAGAAAGAAAGGAGAGAGAAAAGAAGGAAGTAGGGATAGAGGAAACTACATAAAATTAGTGAGAAAGCAAGTTACAAAATAGCTGTAGTAGGAATTTATCATTTTTTTAAAAAACATATCCCTTAATATGTTAAGGGATATGTAGGAATTTATCATTTTTTTAAAAAATTAAATTTAGTAGGAATTTATCATTTTTTTAAAAAATTAAATTCTCCAATTAAGAGTGAATGAAAAGAAGAAAAAAGAGAAAAAACCAGACCCAACTATATGATGGTTATTTACATCAAAATAGACTTTAAATCAAAAGCAGTAAAACCAGAGGAAAAATGTTGATTATGTAAAAATGAAGAGGTCAACTCAGGAAAAGGAAATAACAACTCTAAATATGCATGCACCCAATATTGGACCACCCAAAGATATCAAAGTAATATTAATAGACCTATAAGGAGTGATAGATGCCAATACAATAATAGTAGGACACATTAGCGCCCCACTTTCAGCACTGCACAGATAAAAAAGTCAACAACAACAACAAAAGTAACACCATCAGAGTTATATTGAAGCCTTGACTGAATTGACCTCACAAACTCTACAGCGTATTGCATCTGACTGCAGAATAAATATTGTTCTCAATAGTACACAGTGCACTTTTCAAGATAGATCACATAATATGCCACAAAATAAGTTTCAACAAATTTTTTGAAAATTGAAATCATGTTTATTATCTTTCCTGACTACAGTATAATATACCTGGAACTCAGTAACAACAGCAACTTTTGGAAATTACACAAACACATGGAAATTAAACAAACACATGGAAATTAAACAACAGGCTCTTGAAAAATCAATGGATCAAAGAATAAATCAAGAAGGAAATATGTATTTTGGATAAATGTATTTTGTTTGGCTTTTCCTCCATGTTTCTTTTCTTCTCTACTTATTCTTTTAATCTTCATTTGGTATCTACTCTGGGCTTTAAAAAATATGCTTTTTTTTGGAATGAGATAAAATCCTGCTGTGTGAGCTAGTCACACAATATCTTTGTGGAGATGGGGCCAGACCTGTAATTCCTCTAGCAAGAGTTCCCATGACCCTCCAAAACATGAAAGTGTCTGATGTCCCCACTCCAGAGGAACTAATACAAGAACCTTAAAGCAACAGAGGTCAATATGAGAAGGGGATCAGGAACCAGTGTAAAGATCAGTTAGAGATGAATCAACTTGGGTTGTAACACATTTGTACATGAAAGCAATGCTAGGAATCTCTCTGTATAGCTATCCTTAACTCAACTAGGAAAAATGCTTTGTCTTCCTTATTATGCTTATGTCTTCTCTTGAACAAAATTAGAGATAAGGGCAGAACAGGTTCTACCTGGAAGTGAGGGGAGGGGGTAGAGGTGGTGGCAGGGGAGAGAAATGGCCCAAGCAATATATGCACATGTGAATAAATGAATAAAAAATTCAAAAAATAAAATAAAATTTCTTCAACAGCCAAAAAAAAAAAAAGAATTCACGTAAACCATGATTACATCTGTAGAGAATTCCGTTATCACTATTTTCCCCACCCTGCTAATGTCAGAAGTTTAGCCTCCTGTACAACTGGCAGATGACTTTCTGCAAGACTGGCTTGTGGTGCTGACCCTCACTTGGCACCATCTTCTCTACTTGAAGTTTTAAGACAACCTTCATTGCATGCCTATTGTTGTTCCAAACATGGTATTATTGATCAATAATGCATCATGTGTTCCTTATTTAGAATCTAATAGTCTTGCTTTTTGTATTAGCCATTTTCCAGCATTCTTGCTTGGATTATCTTGTACCCTTCTTGACCTTCTTTGCATTTAACAGCCTTTTATCAAATTATGTACTTTCAGCTTGTAGAAAGTTAATTTCATTGAAATGGAGTTTGCATTTCTTTTTCTCTTTCCTATTATAATGAATGAATTCTAAGAAGACAGGAAAGATTATCTTTTTAATGTCTCTCTTTGTTTGCAGTACTGGAGTTCGAACTTGGGGCCTTGCACTTGCTAAGCAAGAGCTCTAACACTTGAGCCATAACCCCATCCCTTTTAGCTTTAGTTATTTTTCAAATAGAGTCTTGTGCTTTTTGCCTGGGAGTTCCTCAGATTGGGATCTTCTTACCTATACTCTCTTGTAGCTGGAATTACAGGTGTGGACCACCATGCCTGTCTATTTTTGAGATAGAGTCTTGCTTACTTTTTTTTGTCTGGCTTGGCCTCAAACCATGATCCTCTGTCTCTCAAGTATTTAATATTTTTTTAAATAAACAATCTATAATTATTTTTTGAAGTTCAGTTTTTCCTAATATTTATTACATTATAATATCTACTGAATATGATTTTATTTTTGTTCTTTAATCTTAATCTTAGCCTGAAGAAACTTTTTAGGACAAGATATTTCTAAGCCTTGCTAAGTGTAAAGATGTGCTTTGATGAACAGTGTCAGGACAGCTTAGAGTAGGAGACTGAGGGCTTCAAGAAATGTGTTAGGAGAAATACAAAATAGACGCTTATACTATGCTATTGTCATTCCATAAATAAACTAGACTTCTGATTGCATGAATACATAGCATAATTATAGTAGCTTTGTAATTTTATAATAATTCAGAATTTATAATATTAGGTTTATTGTAAGTTATAAAAACAAGAATTAAAAAACAATAGTCCTTACCTTCAGTTAAACAAAAGGACTACTGACTGTGAAGGTCACTGTGAAATAACAATTTAAATTTAATTGCCAGGTGTCTCATAAGTTTAGTTCTTCAGGCTAGGAACAATATTATTAAGCATTATTCTGCTGAAGTTATCAGATTAATTGTGCCATTATTATCTTTATTAGTCTCTCTAGCAAATTAAATGTTAATTCCAAGATCATGCCTTTCTTGAGGCATGCCAACATTTTTATTCAAAGTATTAGAAAGCAAAAAGTTTGTCTTTGTATTTTGACCTGAATATTTGAGATAGGAATCCTTTATGTATTACAAATATCTTTTTTCAGTCTGTGGCTTGTTTTGTCATTCTCTGAATAATAATTCTGATGACCAGATTTTCTTTCCTCCTTCTTTTTTTTTTTTTCAGTACTTAAGTTTGAACTCAGGTCTTTGCCCTTGCTAGGCAGGTGTTCTATGACTTGAGCCAACCCTCCAGACTTTTTTGGCACTGATTTCTTTTGAGCTAAGGTCTTGCTTTTTTACAGCAATACCTACTCACATGCTTAATATGTAGAGAATGCTACAAAAATTCTTATAAAATATTCCATTTTTGGATGAATCTAAGGTCAGTCTAGAAAAGTTCTAGTAAGTTTTTACCCATATGGACTTGAAGTCTGCCTTTCTGAGACTTCTGTGTGCTTGCTCTTTTCTCTGCTACTTGATATGGTATCTAGATTTTCTTTATATGCAGTTCTCTACATAGAGATAATTCTCACCTTCCTGCCAAATCTCTAATTCTGAAGGACATGGCACCCTTCAGGAAGAAAGAGCAGATAGTTAGAGGTGAAAAAGAGAAGAGCAAAAAGCACTCAACCATAGCTCAGTAGCTTAGAAGTGACTGCCAGAGGTGATTTAATCAATTCTTAGGCTACATCTGTCTAGTGATTGTGCGATTACTTACCATGACTGTTTCTAGAAGTTTCTTGAGGGTTTTCTTTCTTTTGAAAGTCGGAGAGGTACAGGAGGAATTGAGAAGGTAAAGTCATTAAAATTATGCAGAAGAATTAAACAGCATGATTAGTGGCTACAGAGACACTTGGGCCTGATAATTGGGACTTTAAATTCATTGGTTCAACTATAATTTTAATAAAGTGAAGCTACCAAGTTAATATACTAGATGGTTAATGATAAACTAGAATCATTATTATGGGTGAAATAAACTTTTCTATCTAATTTCCATGGAAGAATTTTGCAGCCTGGAGTATCTAAAAATGATAACGTGAGGGCTGTTAACTCACTGGTAAGAGAGAAAATGAGAATTGTGCTTGTATGAAGAAATTTGTACTTAAACATGGAAAAAGTGATAGATTGTAAAAAACAGATTGGCAATGATGAGAAATGTTTTTATATTCACTTGAGGGTGCTGTCTACTTTGTGGAAGGTTGCCACTTTACATTTGCTACATCCTATAAGGACGCTGATCATATAATCCAAGACATCCTACACCAAGTATTCAGACAGTGAGTTGCTGACCATTGAGGTAAGCTTGGCTAAGTAAATATGAAATATAGCATTCTAAAAAGGAAGAGGTTAGTTGAAAAGTTCACAAAAATATGGAAAGATGTGGTATTTAGGACCTTGAAAGAATGGGGCTTAGACTTATAAGAAATAAAACTATAAATCAGAAAAAGAATGTAAAATAAGAAAAAAGGGACTAGGCAGGGTGGTACATGCCTGTAATCTAAACTACTCAGGAGGTGGAGATAGGAGGATCATGAATTCGAGGCTAGCCTAGGCAAATTAGTGAGCCCCTATCTCAAAAACAAAATGCAGGCAAAAGGGATGGGGAAAAACCTAAAATGGTAACTGAGTGGCTAGCATGTGCAAGGGTGTGTGTTCAATCCCTAGCACTGGAGAAAAAGAGATACAGAGATATATATAAAAGGGAAAGTCATGATTAACATTTAATAGCATCAGTCTTCTTAGAGAATGTAAGGAGACTTGATGATTAAGAATAAAAAAAAAAATCTCATATTTATTCTTGAGAATAGTGAAGATAACAGATAATTTGCAAGTCATTTTAAGGATCATTGTAATCATTATATATCATTGTGTAGAAAAATATCAAAGCTACATGTTAATACTTAAGTAATAATATTGATCTTTTTAAGCCTGAACTCTATGAAGGCTATCTATTGTTTACCTGCTACTCTAAATTAGGATTTTCTATTGTAAAAATCACTCTAAGACTGTAACTTAATGTATTCCAGAGAGGCCCAAATTTCCCCACATTAGAAGATAAATACTTATGTTCCCCCAATATGGTACCATTCCTAAGGGTATTCCTTTTCTTTCCAGCAATTTCACTTAAATTTGTGTATTTTCTGGAATGCCAGCAATGCAGGAGTCAGTCCTTCCAGTACACTTCCTTATCAAAACACGTGGTATGTTTGAAAACCTGATATGATCTACCTTTTATCTAAACATCTTACATGTAGAACTCTTTTGAACTCATTTGATGATTCCCTGTTCTTGCAAAGATTATATCTTCAAATTTATATTATGCCTTTCAAGTGTCACTTAGGATAATTTTCATTCCTTTCCAGTGTAAAGAGTTCTTTCAGCAGTTGAGAGTTTTAAGTGCTACTTCGAGAGCCAAATTCAAGATCAGAGAGTTTCTCAAATATTAGAAAGACTTGAAACTAGACAATAAAAACTAGAGAGATTCAGGTTCATTTCATTCAGGCATATATATTATGGAGTGACCAGTGAAATAATCTCTCGTCTTTGTTGAAATTTGGAAATTAGTATCATGTTTGCTATTATTGTTCTCAAATGGGGAAGGATAGTGCCTCATGTCTCTAATTTTACCTAATCCTAATTTGATCTTCTGTGTTGTGGTTCTCCTTCATGCCTATCCCAGAGGCCTGTCCTAGTCCTACAAAGAAATAAGAAGTTTTCTGCCACTATTATATGCTACCAACCAATAAATGCACATCTAGGATCCTAAGCACTTATTTAGTTTGTGAGTGTTAACTAAGAATCCAGTCAAACATACAACTGGAGCTCCTACTATTCAAATCTAACTTCTGGATATAGAGTGGAAAAGATGAAAGACAACTCATTGCTTCCTTGCAATTTAGTGGACAATAATCTGGAGAATTTCATATGATTAGGGTGCTATTAATTAATTAGTGAATGGAAGATGCTGTGTTACCTTTGGAAATCAGAGAATCAGTTTTGTAGTATCAATTTCATTCTGTGATATTGTTGAAATATGAATATTTAGAGGAAGCCAGTCCTTTGAATATCTGAGAGAAGAATCTTTTGAGCAGGAGGATAAGTGTGTATAAATGTCCTAACATAGGATCAAGTTGGTATGTTCTAATAACAGGAAGAGGTTGGGGTGGGTAGAGAAATGTGGAAAAGAACAAGGTATAGGAACATTGGACAAACAGGAGCCAATTCACACAGAATATGAGAAGTTGGGATTCTGTTTCAGGTTCAATTGAAAACAATGGTAGGATTTTGAAACTTTATGATCTAATTTTGACTGTAAAATGATCATTTTGGATACTATTTGGAAGATAGAGGAAATAGCTGATTCAGGGACATCACGAGGCTTGGCCTATAGCTTTTATGAAAAGTTATTCAGGCTTTTATTAGAATAGATAGCATAGTGGGGAAGATAACAGAAAGTGGTAGGTTCAAAATTTATTTTGGAATTAGATTTGACTGTTTTTTAGTTGATTGGTAATAGAGAATAAGGGAAAGAGACAACTGAAAGTTGATACCTGGTGTCTTTTGGCTCCAAAAACTGAGTGAATGATAGGAATATTTATGGATTATAGCTAAAACACATATCCCTAGAGACAAGAATCCCAGGGACACTTTCAGATTATCCAGAGTTCTGATTTTGGCAGCTCAGTAGAATTGTTCTGGGAGTTTTCTCCTGAATATCCAACCTCTTCAATCATTTGGACAGAAGATAATTTCTTGCATTATATTCTTTTGTCTTTCATGTACTACAGTGATTTCTATTTCCTGCAACTGATCTCCTGATAGTGTGAACATGGAGGAAAACATTCACTGAGGACCAGAGGAAAAAAGAGTGCTGTGGTAGAGAGAATTGTCGACTATACTGAACCATGGGAGGTCAAATAAAATAAGATTTAGAAGTAATGATCTCCAGATTTGGTAACATTGAGGTCATTGGGGATGACAGTGACAATAGTTCAGTAGAATACAAGAGGGAAGTACAAGTAGATAAAGTTGAAGGGAAAACAGGAAGTGAAGAAGTAAGAGAGAAATTATACAGATAAATCTTTTAAACAACTTTGCTTAGGTTGCAACTTAACACTTGGTTGCAAATCACAGAAATTCCAATACCAATTGACTTAAATAAGAAAGAAAATTGAGTAGTTCTTGTAACTTTATTTTTTTTTGCAGTTCTCAATTTTGCAGCTATGTTTTTCTTTACATGCACTTTCAGCTGTTACCATAATACCAAACTAATGATATTAAGGCTGATGTTTATAGCCAAACCAATGGCTGTCTATAAAGGAACAGCATTACCTTAATTGCTTACATCTTGAAGCTGAAGATAAGGGGTCAATCTCATTCAACATTTGTCCGGTGTTCAGTGAGGGTGGAGAGATTGGTCAAGTTCACCATCCATTACATTGTCTGTGTGCTGTGGTAAAGAAACTCTAGGAAGAAATCAATAATAGAATAGTAGTCATCTCAAAGTGAGACTTTTAACACAGTGGAAGAAGTGCTCCAGAGCACAAGTGCAGTGGTTGACATTGAATAGAACTAGGGTTTCTTCATTTTTTTTGACAGAGAAAGTGTGAAAGTGTGCCTGAGAAGACAGGAGCTAATTGAATGTGGCAAGAAGGAGCTTTCAGGTGATGGTTTTCATTTTCCCATGGAAGTGTGAGACAAGATCATCATTTGATGGTGAAGGAGGCAGAGAGGCAAAGGAATGTAGACCCAAGAAAAGAGGGTGTCAAGTCATCATTCTGGAGAATATGAAACTCAAAGGTAGAGGATACAGAGAAGAGTGACTATGTCTGAAAAGCACCACCATATTCCTTTTTGTTTTGGTGAATTGAAATTCTCCTAGAATTTCTCCTAGACACTCAAGTTAGCAAACTTGAAGTGATAATTCCATCTCCTTAGTTTTCCCATTTTCAACCCTAATTTCTTAAATTTCCTTTATCAATAAACATATATATGTATATTTATACATACATGTATATGCATGTATATATATGTATAGACATATATATTACACATTCTTCTCTCCAATTCCACCATCACTCCTCTGCTATAAGCTGTCATCATTGCACAAGAGGATTATTATTGTAGCCTTAATAGAAATCTCCTCATCCTGCATCCCTGGTCCAGTCACAATACTGTCAGAAGAATCATTCCTAATGAGCTTTTAGTCAGGTTGCTTCTTTGTTCAACACATCTGCTTAAGTTTCAAAGGATTTTAGGCTAGGTTCTCTGTATATTTTTCCCCTCTAATTTCCAACATAAAAATTTCTAGAACTGTCAGACCAGTCTTTTCTTTTCCCAAGAACTCAACGTCATATTCCTTCCCATTCTGTGTTCATTTGTGGGCCCTTTGCTGAAATGTGCAAAGCTGGCCTTTTCACTTTAGTAAATAACACTCATCCTTTAGGACTTTCTGTGATGACAGAAGTGTTATATGTCTGCATATCCACATGTAAGCTATCAAATATTGAAATGTGTAGGTGAGGAAGTTATATTTACATGTTATTTAATATAATGTAAATGTAAATATAAATAGCTATATGTAGCTAGTAGCTACCACATGGGGAAGAAAGCTTTAGAATAAAACCTATTTCACTCCTTCCTGGGAACTTTTCTTGGCCATCTAACCACTTAAATTTTTATGGACAAATCTTTTCAGAAGTCCTGTTGCTTTTATAATCTATCCAGCACAAATTTATGTTTTTTTATTTTCTTGCTTTCATGTTTTCACATTTGCCTTATTTCTGCCCATATCTTATTTTTTCTCTTTTCATTGCAACACAAAACTCATAGCATAATCTTCACTATATTTTTATGTGTAAGTATGCTTCTTCCTATTAAAGCTACATTTAAAAAGTCCCAAGGATTAAAAATAGAAGAGCATTCTGCCAGACCAACCTTCTAGCAGGAAAGGAAAATCAAAATGGCTGTTGCTTCCTTTTGAGTTTTTATCCTTTGGATTTGCTTCCACAGGAATCTTGGAAGAATTAGTTCATTGTTATTGTTACTTACTTTACGAAGACTATTTTCTTGTATGTAGTGTAATAGTAGTCTATTACTATTAAGACAATAATATTTTAATGGCTGCTCTGTGGGATGTTAAAATTATATGGTTTCTTTTTGCAATTGCTCAAATGTATAACATTTTCTTGAAAGTTGTAGAGTCTTCTGATCTCAAGTTACTGGTTTAAATTGTACTCTAGCGATTAAATGTAGAAGTCTTTTAGTTTGAGAACATTCAGCTTTTTAAGTGGGAAGTAAAGGGACGATGTTGCTGATCAGGAGGGAAGTCAAATGGATTACTAAATAATTCTGTACCACCCCTTTCTAAAGTGTTATTTAAATCCACTCACATAATACATGGATTTTTCTGCAGTGATTAGTTCACAAACATTCAGTTGAAAGAAATGTAGCATTCTCCTTTTCCCTCCAATGGGAAGTCAGCCTTCACTTATGCAAATGGTGGCACTCATGCTGGGGGCCCACAAGAAAACCCTGACACAATTCCATCAACAGAGATACAAATCCTTCCATATGCCCGCCTTTCCTATTCATGGAGCTGCTTCAGCATTCAGTAATGTTCATTTGCATGTTAACACTAGCAAATAGTATGCAAAACATAAATGTAACTTTTCAAAGGGGAGAAGGGCACACAGCCAGGAGGAGGAGGGAGAAGGACAAGCCCAGGACAGGCAGCTGAGCTTGGTTTTGCGTTCCAGATATTGTAAGCCTAAGAGCAAAATCACTTGCCAACCTGCTTTTTCTTAATAATAAAAGGAGTCAAGTTGTTTGTTCCCTATTATGTCAGGCAACTTGAGTTTCTATTAGTGTTTTCAAATTTTGGGTTTAAACTATTTTAACACTGTTTGCAACATGTATCAATTCAAATACTGTGGCTAGCCCATATCAGTTTTGCTTATAAGAATAAGATACCTCTTTTTCATTTATCTCTTCATGGATATTTCCTTATTTTACACACACACACACACACACACACACACACACACAAATAAATCACCTATCAAGTAAACAATGTAATATACTATATGCTGTACATCAACCCTCAAGCATAATTACAAGATTGTTTGAGTTGGCTACATTCTGTTATTTATAATAAACAATACTAGTTTATGGTATGTGAATTGTCTTCTATTACATCACATGAATATACATGCAATGAAGCAATAAGAACATAAAACAGGATAGTTTATTTACTAAAAAGCAAAAGATTTTTTGGGGGGAGGAAGGTAATTCAGTAACAATAGCACAAAACTGATATTTATTTAAATCTTGAAAACATATGTAAAGGAGAAACAATAAGAACACAATGAGACCCACAATAAGAACAAGCAAAATATGCTGAAAAAAACAGTAGTTGATGAGAAACTTTATATTTAAACCTAGGCCCATAATGGTGTCCATGGCAACTCCTCTGACAACTTGGTTAAAAAAAATAATCTATTCTTTGCTTTCAAGGATAATCCTTGCTTTTTATTTTTTCTTCCTGGGAACCATGACATTCTTTTTTTTCTCTTTTGGGACCATGCAGGACTTTCTTTTATAATAGACCTAATAAATAATGGAGGGTTAATGTCCTTTAGACAACTAGCTGGGAAATTTGATCTTCCCAGAACACATTTTCAAGCTTATATACAAGCACAACATTATGTGATCTGGATGCCAAAAAGCATAAGTAGGGTTAGTTGTTTTATGTTTAGGATTTATGCTACTTTGCATTTCTCAAGTTGAATGAAGCATTAAGATGAGGAGCATATTTACATTTTTCTGTTAATTCCAGCAGGTGTTAATCATTCTCTACAAATTTAAATAAAGCTCCCATCTATTTTGTCACTCATATATCTGAGGTATTATCATCTCTAGGATTAGATAAAAATAGTTAAGTGTACATTGAAGTTATGACATTCACTTTCTTATTTAAAACATAATTTCCAAGTTAAGACCCAGAGTTATATCACAATATCAGGATGCCATTCTCTTTTTAGAGTTGATACTATGTGAGCCAAAACACTGTGGGGCAGGAAAACTGTTCAGGGAGACAATGTGGCTGCTGCCCCAATGGCCTTACTGATATTTTATACGTAATGTAATCAAGATTGTTTTCTTTCTTTTAAAGTGGGAAATGTGAAGAATGGTTCCATTTTTACTGCCTTGTTTGTAAACTTTCAGTCAGTTTCAGGAATGCCGATTTGCATTTAATGTTTTTGTTTTTGCTTTTAAGTTAAAAATGCTCATATTCAACAAAATTAACATGAGCTAAGAATACAAATGACCTTTTCTGTGTTTTGGAGAAAACTTTTCCAGGAAGATTTATTGGGTAAGGTACTGCTGAATAAAGGCCACACCACATGTGGAAAAGAAAGGTTTATTGGTCCAGACCACAGGGCTGTCACTCTTTTCGGGTTCAGAGTGAGGCGGCTTGGTTGGAATGAGTGGTGGGCTTCATAGGAGGGGCCAAGCCATGGGGGAGAGAGAGTCTCTGGTTTCTGATTATCTGTGATCACCAGATGGAACAGGTCGACATGCCTGGCTAGTTGAGTAACTGGAAGTTCCTGAGTTGTTTTGCAAGCTGAGAAACAATGAGGCAGGGAAAATCAAGTGGTCATAAATCAGGGGGTCTGGTTTTAAGGTGCTAGCCTTGGGTCCTTCTGCCCACCCCAAGAAGGCCAGGGACCTAACATTCCAGCCTTTTGTTGGTATTATGGGCACCGATCGATCTAGATGTTTCATGCAGAGTGGGGGCATAGTTAAGGCAGGCTTGGCTGAAATTTGGAAGTTTCTGAGGTCCCCAGGAGCAGATGCTGACGGTTTTTTCCCAGGCTTCATTTGTAGACAAGGCCAGTTGTTGGTAAGTTCACCTATGGCAGAAAATTGAGAGCCAGATGAGGATTGAGAAGTTATGTAAGAGAGGAAGAGAGAGAGTTTGTGGGAGAAGCAAAGCTGCATGGGGCCTAGTGGTATGCAAGAGTACTCATCCTTTGCTGTTATGGAAGAGTCTGAGATTGGTGGGCAATGCTTTATCCTTGAAAGGTGCTGCCACTGGGGAATCCTGTTGAGCTTGACAGTGGTGGACATTGTGAGGATGACCAGATGAGGGCTGGTCCACCAAGGTCCCAGCAGAGAGGGTCGAAGATCCTTGAGGAGAACAAGATCCCCTGGTTTAACAGAAGTTGTTGTGGGCCCTTTGTGGGGTGGGGTAGGATCTGGTCTGCATGCTCTCTGAGAAGTTCCCTGAGAAGGTTAAGGTAAGGCAGGTAGTCAGCCAAAGGAGCAGGGTCTGTTGGAGGCAAGTTTCCTAAGAGAAATGGGCAGCCGTACATTATTTTAAAGGGGCTCAAAAAGGAAGGGCTTCAGAGGGTGACTGATACAGGCCAAAGCTAAGGGCAAGAGCTGAGTCCAGGGTAAGTGGAGCTCAATGGAGAGCTTTTTTAGATGGGTTTTTATTATTCCATTTATTCTCTCTACTTTTCCTGATGATTGAACCTACATATGGGATATGTAGGTTCCATGCCACTCCCAGGGTAGAGGAGACAATTTGGGTCATCTTTGAAATGAAGGCTGGACCATTATCAGATTGTAATGTCTGAGGCAATCCAAAGTGGGGGATAATGTCATTGATTAAGTGGGTAGATAGTATGTTTGCTGACTCGCCTGTAATAGGAAAAGCCTCAACCCATCCAGAAAAGGTGTCAACCAAGGTTAATAAATATATAAGTTTTTTATGAGCTGGCCTATGGGTAAAATCAATCTGCCAGTCTTCCCCTAGTATGGAGCCCCAGAGCTGGTGAGCAGAGAAGAAAGGGGGTGGTCTCAGGCCACCTTGGGGGGAAACTTGGGCACAGGTGGAGCACTCTTGGGCAACCTTTTTTTATGAGAGAAGGGAAGGATGAAAGAATATTGGCTTCTTTCATATTGGCTTAGTGCCAATATGAAGGGTTTTGTAACTGGCCCTTAGAACCCCCTCTGATTGTGGGTTGGGGAGAACATGTTTTCCATTTAAAAGGAACCATCCTTGTGGACCTGGCATGGGTTCTAGATTTATAAGTCTATTTTGCTCTATTGATGTATAAGTAGGGTTTATCCTAGGAGTGGTTATAAAAAGTGCTGGGGGGGGGAGTCTGAGCCTTAGCCCTTTTTGCCTCTCTGTCAGCAAAGGTGTTGCCCTGGGCAATCTCTGTAGTTTCTTTTTGGTGTTCCTTGCAATGGATTACTGCTACTTTTGTGGGAAGGTAAGAGGCCTTTAGCAGTTTTAAGAATTAGAGACCCTTTGGTGATGGGTGTGCCCTTTGTTGTGAGAAAGCCCCTTTCCTCCCAGAGGGCAGCATGATGGTGTACAATGTGGTAGGCATATTTAGAGTCAGTAAAGATGTTGGCTGTCTTTCCCTCAGCTAAGGTAAGGGCTGTGGTTAGAGCAATCCATTCTGCCTTTTGAGAGGTGGTACCCCATGGGAGAGGACTGGACTCAATAACCTCTGTGAGGGACATTATGGCATAGCCTCCTTGTATCCTGCCTGTGGAATCCAATGAGGAACTGACATCTATAAACCAAGAAATGTCTGGGTTGGGCAGAGGTAAGCTTGACAGATGGGGTTGACAGTAAGTTAGAGTTTCTAAGGATTCCAGGCAAGAGTGTTCCAGAGGTGTGGCATCAGGAAGTAGGGTGGCAGGATTAAGGGGAGGGCAGGCTTGTAAAATAACATTGGGGTTTTCTATAAAAGTGAGGTGGAAGAGTTGTAGTCTTGAGGGAGACAGGTTGAAAAGGCAGCAGTGAGACAAGAGGTCAGTCAGCTGGTGGGGGGACAGGACAGTGGTGGGCTTTCCAAAAGTGAGTTTGGAGGATTCCTGAGTTAATAGGGCTGCTGCAGCCAAGGCACACAGGCAAAGCTGCCAGCGCTTGACAATAGGGTCAAGCTGTTTGGATAAGTAGGCTACAGGGGCAAAGATGGGACCCTTCATCTGTCCTAACACTCCCAATGCTGTTCCTCCCTTCTCAGTGACATATAGCTTGAAAGGGTCATCTAAGTTTGGGAGAGAGAGAGAGCAGGGGCCTGAAAGAGGGCCTGTTGAAGTTTAAGAAAGGGAGTTTTAATGGGTTTGGCTGGGTCAAAGGGTTCAGTTAGGGCCCCTTGCAGCCTCATAGAGAGGCTGGGCCAAGAGGGCAAAGATGGGAATCCATGTTCTGAGATGGCCAGCTAGACCCAGGAAGGAAAGTCCTTCCCCTTTAGTAGAGGGGACCACTAATGACCCGATGTGGGCTTTCCAGTCTACTGTAATCTGTCTGGAGGTCAGTGTTAGATGGACCCCCAGGTATTTAACCTGTGGTAGGGACAGCTGAGCCTTGGAAGGTGAAACTTGATAGTGCTTCTGTGCTAGGAAGTTGAGTAGTAAGGCAGTGTGGTCCTGAGAGTAGGTAAGGGTGGGGCTATAGAGAAGGAGATCATCAACATATTGGAGCAGAGTATTGGGTTGAAGGTTAAGTGAGGCTAAGTCCATTCCAGAGCCTGGCCAAAGAAGTGGGGGCTATCCCTGAAGCCTTGGGGAAGGACTGTCCAGGTGAGTTGTGCTAGCCCTGAGGCTGGGTCCTCCCATGTAAATGTAAAGAGATCATGATAATCAGGGTGAAGGGGGATGGTGAAGAAAGCATCCTTAAGATCAAGGACAGAAAAATAGGAGGTGGCTGAAAGAATACGAGAAGTGTATATGGGTTGCGTACCACAAGATGGGTGGGAAGTACATCTGAGTTAACAACTCTCAGGTCCTGAATCAGTCTGCATGAGCCATCAGGTTTTAGGACAGGTAGAATGGGGGTGTAACATGGGGAGTGGGTGGCTTAAGAATCTTCTTGGCTAGGGTTTTGTCAATGAGGGGCTTTAGTCCCCACCTATGCTTTAGGGAGATAGGATATTGTGGCCTGTTTGGGTGAGATTTAGGGACTTTTAGATATATTTTAGTTGGTGAGTGGTGGGAAGTGACAGAAGGGGAGGAGATATCCCAGACTATTGGATTTACTATATCAGGAAACAGAGGGAAAGAGTTTGGAGCTGGCGAGGGAGGGCAATTAGTAAGTACCATTAGGAAAAGGACATGGGACTGGTCTTGAGTATTGAGTGGGGTTGTAAAGGAGAAGGTGAAATGAAGTTTGGAGAGAAAATCCCTTCCCAATAGTGGAGTGGGGCAAGAGGGCAGGATAAGGAATGAGTGTCTAAAGGGGACAGCTGATAAATAACAAGAGAGTGGACCGGTAGTTTTTGGCCAGTGGAGGACACCATGTACTCCCACCACAGAGACCTGTGAGGGATAGAGCTTACCCAGAAAGTTGGGTAGCACCGAATTACTGGCCCCTGTGTCCAGCAGGAATGAAATTGGCCTACCTGCTACTTGGACAGTTACCTTGGGCTCTTCTGAAGTGATTTTGAAGGGGGCCGAGGTCCTAGGGCCACATCAGTTTTCTGCCGCCAGGCCCAAGAGGTCCGTGAGACCTTCATTCTGTTGAGAGTGGGAGTGGGAGACTGACCTACTATGCAGAGACAAAGAGGGGCAGTCATCCTCCCAGTGTCCATTTTGGCCACATCGTGGAAGGGTCCTGGTGGCAGGTGAGGTGAAGGGCAGTTTTTTGCCCAATGTCTTGTCTGGTTGCACTTGAAGCGGGCCTCTGGAGGCATGAATTGTTGTCCAGCCATCTCGAAGTTGGAGGAGGTGGCCTCAGGGCAGCTGCCAAGAGCTGGGCCTTTCGCTGGTATTGGGCCTCATCTCAGTTATTAAATACCTTAAATGCCATTTTCACAAGATCTCCCTGGGGGAGTTGAGGGTCAGCCTCTCCCTGTTTAAATTTTCTTTGAATATCAGGGAAGGATTGGGAAATAAAATGAGAGTTCAGAATAATTATTCCATCCTTGGAAGATGGGTCTAGCTTAGTATAGCAGGTTAAATCTTTAGTAAGGTGCCCTAAGAAGTCAGCAGGGTTTTCAGTTGGCTGTTGGATAATTCCTCTAAGTTTGTCAAAATTGACTGCCCTATAGGAAGCAGTCTGCAGCCCTGCAAGGAGGGAGGCAGGTGAGCATATAATTTTGGGTGGCTAGCATGGTGGGGTCCTGATAGTCTCAATGTGGGTTGTTATATGGCACAGCTGTAGAACCCACCGGGAGAGTGGGATCTGTGTGGTGGACGTCATGTGCCTGGGCTGCCAACCAAACTCTTTCCTTTTCATCTGGAGTTAAAGTGGAAGAAAGAATAACATATATATCATGCAAGTCATATCATATGCTTGGGTTAGTGGGTTAGGTATTTAAATTCTTTAATATAAGAGACTGAGTCATTAGAGAAGGAGCTAAGCCTCTTTTCAATTTGGGAGAGGTCAGTCATGGAAAAAGGCACATGAACTCTGATAATGCCATCAGCTCCTGCCACTTCCTGGAGTGTGTATAAATGGGCTGGGTGTGCTTGGGAGGAGGTATGGGATGCAGGTGGGGAGGAGAACGGTGACAGCATACATAGCAGGGGCTGAGAGTAAGGGTGGCAGTGTTGGCTCCTGAGGAGCCGATGGCTCAGGGTCAATTGTGACCACTGTAGAAGGGGAATAGGGTGGCAGCTGTTTGGGAGAGCCAGCAGGGGTGGAAGAAGGGGGGTCTGAATCAGGGAAGGATGGGGTGGGAGAAGAGATTGAAGTAGAGGACTGGTGGGAGGAGTTGGGAGATGGGCAGATGGAGCCCGTGAGGACAAAAGTAAGAGAAGGGTCTTCAGGAGGGGGGTCAGGAAGAGTTTTGGATTTTGAGGGGGGTTTGTCTTGAACAGCGTTGCAAGACTGGAGCAGGGAGGGTAGAGAGCGGAGAGAAAGAAAAGCTTGGACGTATGGAATCTCGGACCACTTGCCATTGCGATGGCAGAAATTGTCAAGATCTAGAAGTGGGTGAAGATCAAAAGTGCTGTTTTCAGGCCATTGTGAATGATTGTCTACCTTGTACTAAGGCCAAACGGTGTTGCAGTAATAAATCAGTCGCTTAGGTTTTATATTGTCTTGGAGACCAAGGCTCCCAAGGGAGCGGAGAAGACATCCCAGGGGCATGGATGTGTCTAACTTAGAGTGTGTGGTCCCCATAATGTAGAAGGAGAGAGAGAGAGAGAGAGAGAGAGAGAGAGAGAGGCAGGTGCCTTGGTGAGTTTACCCTTCAGGCCAATATAGATATAGGCCTGGGTCAAGGTCTAGCCTTGCTTACGTGACTCAGGCAAGGAGAGCAGAATCATCCACTTGTCGTTTGGTCATAGTAAGCTGGAGGGGATGTTGAGCTCTCATCCTAGGCAGAGGAAAGGAAAACAGGGAGGGAGAGTGAGAGAGAGAGAGAGTGAGAGTGGGAATGTCACCTGGACAGGTTCCCAAGGGCAAGTGTCCCTGGCCTGGCTTGTTATCCAATGGAAAATGTCCCAAATGGTTAGCCAGGTGTCCTCGTGCTAAGTGGTAGGCACCCCTACCACTTAGAGGCAGAGAGAGGCATACCTGGCATAGCGCTACGACTTCCGGACCAGGCAGAGCAGGCAGTCCTGGCAGGAGGGTGACACTGAGTCTGAGGAGAGGAGTAGGTCAGGTGGAGAGCAGTGGAAGAGAAAGGCTAATGATGGACGGAAAAGCCGGCAAGGCAGTAAGGTCTGAAATCCACAGTCTGGAGGCACGTGGGGTCAATTCAGCAGTCTGGGTTTATGAGGGTCAGGACACGAAAGCCAAGAGACCAGCCCCTGGCCAGAGCATCCTATAACCTCTCCTGGGTCTCAGCACCAGATATAAGGTACTGCTGAATAAAGACCACACCATGTGTGGAAAGGAAAGGTTTATTGATCCAGACCACAGGGCTGTCACTCTTTTCGGGTTCAGAGTGAGGCGGCTTGGTTGGAATGAGTGGTGGGCTTCATAGGAGGGGCCAAGCCATGGGGGAGGGAGAGAGTCTCTGGTTTCTGATTATCTGTGATCACCAGATGGAACAGGTCGTCATGCCTGGCTAGTTGAGTAACTGGAAGTTCCTGAGTTGTTTTGCAAGCTGAGAAACAATGAGGCAGGGAAAATCAAGTGGTCATAATCAGGGGGTCTGGTTTTAAGGTGCTAGCCTCAGGTCCTTCAGCCTGCCCCAAGAATCCAGGGACCTAACATATTGTCTATAGAGACTTACTGCTAAAAATCTTCCAGAATTTTAAGATTATTTCCTGAAAAGATTAATAATCTCTTAATAATAAAGAAGGCCATTTTGTACTTAGTCTATGCCAGGCATATTTCACATAAATTATTTCTTGTTTTCTTAACAGATCCATGAGGCAATATTTTATGCCCATCTTACAGGTGAAAACAAATATCAAGGAAGTTATTCAATGTCACAGCAATCCATTGAAGGATACCCAAGTCCTACAGGAATAAACCTACACTAGTAACCCCACTCTGCTGAGAGCACTGGACAAAGTGTCATCTGGCACAAAGTGATGGATACAAAACTGAGGCTGACAGTCAACCATGGCCTCCAATGCTAGCAATTTGAGCAGCACATTCTACAGACATTTTCAAACATGGTGTCCTTCTTACAACATAGATAAAAACCAATTCTGTTTGCAGAACTCAAATTATCATGACATTATATATTTGCACGGTTATGAGTAGTTAATTTTCAACTGTATGCCAAGGTAAATTCGTTATCAAAGACAAAGGCAAATCTGTCCTTGACGTTTTCATGGAGAAAACATGTTTGGGCATATTTTCCAGGCATGAACTCAGATATCTAGGTTCCCTCTTCATTCTATTCCTTCAGTTTCACTCTTTGACAGAAATAAATTACAGTAAGCTTACACCACCAGCAACAGAAAAGTATAGAGGAAAACAAAATAAAAAGCAAACTCTTAACTTATGTAATAAGCTATTTTAATTTATCCATTAAAGAAGAGAGATGGGATTTTTGGTGCTGATGAAGTGATAAAAAGAGGCATGTGTATTTGAATTTAAATGCCAAGTGGAGAACTAACTCCCCATTGGGCTGGTTAGAACATTTTTAGTAGTGCTCTGAAATTCTTCTTAACCAATCCTCCTCCTTTCCTTTCTGTTCACTGATGTCAGGCCTACATGGTGGTTTATAAGCTTTCTCTGCCTACTCCGCTTTTTCCTTTAGTCTGATAAGCTCTTTCTCTGAAAATTTTCTTTGACATATAGTCCTGTCTTGGCATCTGCTTCTTAAATGACTTTAACTGACATATCCTTCCAAATAGTTTAACATTTAGAGATTAAATATATATATAAAAGAGGTGTGCATGTCCCATGATGCTAATCTTTCTAAGTTTTCAATGTTATCTTGATGATCTGGAAAACAATATTTTATAGCTAAAATATGTCAAAGAATTTTAAATCCCAATCTTCATCAGTATTTCATTCTTTAAATTATTATTTGTATAACAATCATATTTTGCATAAAAGAATTAATGTTCTTTAAAGGGATATGTTGCAATGTTTTTGAAATTCTCCATGAACTGTTCTATAAGCATAGAATGGCATAGTCAGTAGGATAGAAATTTCTGTAATCAAATTTATGAATAACCATGGCTTTAGCTCTAGAATTACTTGACCAATCTCCTGAGATTTTCCCCATTTGAACTTCAGAGTCAATATCCCTTTTACCTAAGTACCAGTAAGTGCCTTTCCTATTGGGAACCATATTTCTAGGCAATCTAGTTAATATTTTTAACACTGGCCTATTAGTCCCCTGTGTAATTCTTCTGCCAAATTCCTTTTAAATGGAATTCTTAAATCTAATGATCCTTTTCTACTCTCATCATTTATAGACTGTCACTACTTTTACAGCTAGCTATTCCTCAACCAGTTTCTCTTACCCTGAAGGACTGGGATCAGAAAACATAAATTTTCCCAGCATGAGGAATTGATTGGTTAGGTTGTACATCAAGTCCAGAGAAGCAAGTGTGTGCAATTCTGTAGCTATAAGTTTATAAGAGTTATACTGACTCCTGATAGGCACTACAGAGTGGTATCTCTAAAGTTATATGACCTAGCAACTCTAATACCACCACTCACTAGTTTTGTGACTTCAGGCAAGTTGATGAACTCTTTATCTCTCAGTTTTCATTTGAAAGTATCTATTTTTAACAGCATCTACTCTGAGTTCTTATAATTTTTGTATCATGAGCTACATAATGTATTTAAGTAATTCTTGCATATAGCAAGTCCTTAATAAACATTAGTTATTATTATTATATGTTGTAGCTCAAAGTTCCTAAAAATAAACATTTGGTTTTCTTTGGCCAGATTCTTTTTTTTTTTAAATATTCTCAAATGACAACACATCTTGTATAAATCAGGAAATTAAACTAAACAGGCTAAACATGAGTTTGTAAACAAGAGAAAATCTAAATAAATCCTGTAGTTTCATTTGTTTTCAGTTGACTTTAAAAAATCACTAATTTTAAAGGTCACACAACTGAGCAAAGTATTATTGTTCTCCCAGTAGCTTTACTATGGATGATTGCTCTGACTAGAGCTGCTTCTTGGGTCACAACTGTTCTCCTTTGCAAGTTGCCTTTTGCTTCCCTCCCTTATTCTATATCTGAATTATTAACTGCAAGATTAACTATTCCTGGAAAAAATGAACCTTTGAGTCAGTAACCTTTCTTTAGTTATAGAACTCAGAACATTTGGTGACCTTCAGATAGCAGCATGTACATGAGAAGAGCAGACCTCTTAGAAATTTATGACTACCCTGACACCACACCCATCCATCCAATTTAATAGTATACCTCTCCCAAGTTCCTTTATAAGATTTTTATTTGAACCACTAAGCAAGAATGCTTTTAAGGAAGAAAGTCCCCATCTTCCAACTCTCTGGCTTGTGGTGGTTGTTCTCTTATATTCCTTTGTCACTCTTTCTCATTAACGTCTCTACCAGGTGGTAGCTGATGGAAACTTTTGCAATTACAAGTTTGCTATTTTAGTTATTTTCTAACATTCCAGACCTGCACCAAAATTTGCCTTTGACACTCTTATTTATGAGTGTATTTCCTATAATGGATCTGTCTTTAGTTGAATGCAGGTTTCAACTGCTTTAGTAAAAGGTGAATGAGTACACTAAGACATGGCAAACTGTTGGCCTACAGGTGTTTCTACCCAAAAACTAGGCTGAAGATGAAGTAGTAATTGGGATTCTCTAGCTAGCAAAATATGACATGTCCGACTTCTTTTAGTAATTA
Organism: Castor canadensis; assembly: GCF_047511655.1. Lineage (NCBI taxonomy): Eukaryota > Metazoa > Chordata > Mammalia > Rodentia > Castoridae > Castor > Castor canadensis. The sequence goes on along the minus strand of NC_133394.1, from coordinate 50,463,885 downwards.
TATTAATAGTGGAATTTTAATACTTGGTACATCTCTCCTTTAAAATGATCTTGTGAGAGATGTAAGAATTGCTTCTCAACTAAATTTTTGATATTCTTTAAAATGTATCTTTTTCATATTATAATAAAATTTGCATTAAGCTTTAATATTTTCTCAAAGCATATTATTTTCCAGATAAAAAACCATTAACTTGAAAGTTTTTGTTTCATTTTTCTCCTTCTGCTGTTTCTCTGTTTTTGGTCTTGAAATATTTTAAAGGAAAACCATGACATATAATTTCTTTCTTAAATACTTCAGCAGTTGTTTTAACAGACAAAGACTTTTGCTTCCATTATTGATGCTGTTATGAAAAGTGGAAAAGTGTATAATATACTTCCATACCTTGTGTTAAACTTTCAAACTAAATATATTGACTTAAGTGTTTGAGATTATGTAACATGATGAGTGTATTTACTATTTAATCTGAAGCTGCTTAGAGGATCTAAAATTCTATCTAAATCCCCCATAAGACAGAGTTTTTGTTGTACAGTTACAAATATTATAATTGAGACACTAATGATTGCAATAATGCAGATATGGGAAATGCAGCAGGTAAGAAGATTTTTGTTCTTCTTTAAGGCCTGAGATTATTGGCAAGTAGGCATTTTCAAAAATCCTTCCAAAGATTTCAACCTTAAGAGGTGAGACATAAAGAAATAACACAGGGGCTGCAGGTGTAGTTCAGTGGTAGAATATGTGCTTAGCATACACAAGGCCTTAAATTTGATTCTCAGCTCAGAAAGAAAAAAAAGAGGAGGGACAGCAGGAAGAAGGAGGGAAGAAGAAAACAAGAAAGATGGAAGGAAGGAAGATAAAAGGAAGGAAGGAAGAAAAGACAGAAAAAATATGACAGGACAACTATTGTGCTGTGCTGGGTGATACAAGCTTCCATTTGGAAGGCTATATAAAGCGTTAATTTTTACTCCTAAAGATGGAGTGGAACAAGACTATCCTGAAAGAGGAGGGAAGACTGAACATTAATCCCAAGAGATCTGTCACTGTTATACCATCTCAAGGCACAGCTGGCAGAACTAATTCCCAGCAATTGTAGATGTAGTGACTAAATGGATAATAGAAAACAAAAGTGAGGTTTTGATTTCTATGTTTTCTTTCTGCAATACTGATAGGATGTGTTGGCAACTCAGTAAATTAACTTTTGACCATTTCTCTCATGCTGCAGAGATTTCGTACATATATCCTCTGGGATGACATGTATTAATTTCAACCATAGGAATGATGCTGACATTTGTATGTTGGTTCAGGGTCATGCTCATTTCTTTGAAGGCAATGGTGTTGTCTCTTTTTGGTGTATTCATCTATTGAGTCCCTGCTGGATGTGAACCTATTACTGGATTCTTCTTATTTAAACACTTGGTACTAAGTTTTTCTTTCCTACATTTGTCTTTAAAGGATAGCTGAGTGTTTTTCCTGTGGTTTTATTGTCCTACTGCCTCTCAATCATTTGTTTAGTTGGTCATAAGCATTTATAGAACAGACATCTTTTCTTGGCTATTCATTTCAAATTCTAACCAACATCATTTCCCACAGGCTTATTAAAATTATAATTAGAACAAAATCTGATGGAAGACATAAACAACTCTATTTCCCTCCATAAGGATCCCTCTAAGGTCTTTGACTCTTATTTCAATTGTCCTTTGCTTTATAAACTGAAAACATTTAAAAATAGCCTCTTTCATTATTGAAAATTTTAATTTTTAGGAGTCATTATTTTGTTCTATAAAACTGTCTCTTTTGCTCATATCCATATATCCTTTTCCCTAGAAAACCCCTCTGGATTTCAGTAGACATTAACTCAAAGCCTGACTGAGGCTAAACCTTCCAGGTTTAGTTATTTAAAATTATCTTCAGGCACACAGGTATTTGTTTAATCCATTGATTAAGTGCAATCTATATTTTAGAACATTAAAAAAAGTGAAAAAGAGGAAAGATAAATCAGAAATAGAGATAAAGAGAGAGAGAGACAGACAGAGGCAGACACAGACAGAGAGTTTAACATACATTACCCTTAATGTATCAATGCATCTCTGTAGTACTTAAGTATATCTGTAACTAAAGATAGGTTCAAATTTAAATAGCTATATATAAAATACACATATCTTTGAAAAAATTAGACTTAAAAATAAGTGAAAAAAAATCCAGATAACTGGTCTTGTGTAAAAAGTTTATTTATTTTCTAAAGATAAGAAAGAATTGTGTGAGGGAGAGGAGATTGAAGAGGGGTTAAAGTCACCCAGCATTTTCTTGTACCTCCATGAATCTGAAACAAACATCAGGAATCTGGTTGCAGGGAGAGGCTGCTGGCATGGAAAGGCAAGTGAGGTCAACAGTAAACAGTAGCCAGAAACTAGGTGAAATCCAGAAATAATGAACCTTAGAATTATGTAGAAACAAAGGACTCTAACATACAGAACCAAGCAAAATGACAGGAAATGGGGAGAATCCTCCCAACAGGACTATAAACAACAACAAAAAGGAAAGTCTCAGGGAAGCCACATAGGCACATAAGCTAGTATTCTGCAAGAACAAAATTTAAGATGGAAGATCTGTGTACTGCCAGAGAAGGGGCCTGGACTTCCTAACTTACTCACAGGTGTCATGGAGGGAAATCATCTGAGGAGAGATCTTATAGTCAAATCTCCTGAACCAGGAGAACAGAAGACCATGAATTTGGCCATCTACCTACTGGAGGTATTTAGAATCCAAAATACACATGGCCAGAAAAGCACCCCTTCATATTGCATTATAGCTAAGATGCCAAGACTACAGAACAAAGAAAAAAATATTGAAAGCTTCATGAGAGTAATGCAGCTGACATTGACTTTGGAATTAATAATGAAAGACAAGACTAAAAATAGGTACAGTGTGGGGGATGGGTTGTTGTGAGAGAGGGGAGGGCGAATAAAGGAGATAAACGTGGAGGAATAATGTTGTTGGGCTTCATATCCATGTAGGAAAGAGAATGATGAAACCTCTTGGCAATTGCTTTAAGTGGAGTGGGAAGGGATCTAACCATTGTACACTGTAAGGCTATTTGGAATGTCATACTGAATCTCCCATGTACAACAAATAACTTCTGATAAAAATGGAAAAAAAAATGCCAACTTACTTACAAAGGCTAACTCCAGAATCATATCAGACATTTCAGCAGAAATGCTAAAAGCCAGGGAAGCATGGAATGATATATTCTAAGCCCTGAGAGTTAATAATTGCCAACCAAGATCACTATATCCAGCAAAGTTATCCTTTAAAATCAATAGCAATAGTAAGACTGTCCAACATAAGCACAAACTAAAGCAATTCATAACCACTAAATAGATGAAAACTGAAGATTAGAAAATAGTAAACCAGAAAACTGCTAAGATGGATAAGGGTGAAAGAAAAGAACAAAGAATATTTGAATCGACAAGGAAATAAACCAACAACATTATGGAATAAGCACATATCTCTTAATAATAGTCTTAAATGTAAATAATCTTACCTCTCCAATTAAAAGACATATTGACAGATTTGATTAAAAGACAAAATCTCACCTGTTTATGGGGGATGATTGAGAACCAAACCTAAGAATCTACAGGGCAGAAGAATGAGTTGAGATATAAACTAAAGACATAGAAAGCCTATTTGATGACATAGTAGGAAATCTAGGCAAAGATAGGGACATCCAAGTACAGGAGACATTTAGAATCCAAAATAAACTACATCAGAAAATCACCTCTGCACATCACATGACAGTTAAAACTCCAAGACTACAGAACAAGGAAAGAATATTGAAAGCTTTACATTCTGATTCCTATTTTAAGAAATATGTATGTTTGTTTTCAAGGACAAAAGCTATACTTGATGAAAAAGTCTTCAGAATTCTATATTTTTGACAAAAAGAAACATTCTTTTTCAATATTTCAAACATGCTTTGGAACAGTTTTATTTTTATAATTTCAAAGGGGATAGTAAAATAAGAGAAGATTTAATGAAATCTAGGGTCTTTGCTTTCCCACCAACCTTTCTCCTTCTGCCCTTCCTCCTCCTCCTTCTTCACTAAGAATGTTGTCTTTAGTCATATCTTAAAATCAATTCTCTGCTCAAGGGGAAACTTGAAAAATAATGTTAAATCAACATAATCTATCCTTTTCTTTTTAACTTCTGGTTAAGTCAGGAAATGATTTAACATACATGAAGATAGCAGGCTGTAAGTGGAATTAGTGAACAGCAATTAATTTTTTTCCCTTTCAAAATAAGGAACAAAGTGAAACATATAAAGCTCTTCAGCTTTCTTACTGAAATAAACACCTTTCCAAACTAGGGGCTTCAATCAACTGAGTACATTGGCATTGTGGAACTGTGGTGACATTTATTAGCTCATTACCTTTCTTGGGAAAAAGAAGAAAAAAATGACAAGGTTGTGTCTGTGGTTTTTTGCTTGGCCAACAAGATATTTTTCAATGTAAATTCTCCATAATAAAAAACTTATCTCTAATCTTTATCTGTGTTTGCATGCTTGTATTGCTTATTTGCATAAATTATTTATAGCATTTTCTGGAAATCTTGGCAAATACTTTCAAGACAAGATTTACTAGATTTATGGACTTGACATTCCATCTTCTGTTAAGGTATTCATATCCTAAATTGAAACTGAGACAGTGCAATTAATAATCTCTAATTTGTTTATAAGATTTAGTGACCATTTGTCTATCTTTAGTTGTCTCTGAGCAGAGTTATAAAATGGCATAAGATAGATTCAGTGACCATTTATCTCTTCATTTTGACTATATTTGTTACAAAATGTTTCCCTTCTAAGGGACTACGCCTTTTTCATTATACCACACAGTAGAGGGTGTTCAATAATATTTCATAGTGTAAGTAATAAAATGTCATTGTCAGACTAGTGATAAAAGTACTTTATTACATATATCTGGTTTACAAGGAAATGGGAGCCTGGAACTAGGAAAAAGAATACAAGACTTACTCCCTGAATGTCATCCCGCAAAAAATTAGTATGGCTTCAAGTGATGGGCTCAAGTATTTTTTCATTCAGAGAAAATGTGTGTTCTACAGTGAAGACAAGAAGTGATTGAATAGTCCTGTTTCACAATGGTCCTCTCAAGTTACTTTTTGTAAAGTGTGAATAACTTGTTAAATTCTTCAGTAGATTACAACGTGATTGCCATTAATGCTTTGCATATCACTCACACACCTACTTCAAGCAACTGCTAAGAAGAATGTGTTTTGATAACTGATTTATTTTGTAAATTAAATTCACGCACAACTTTAAAATCTTTAACTCACAACACCATATCATACAAATAACTTCTGAAAAATGCAGGCATTCTAGCTTTATTTCTAGAAAGAATCTTCTGATATAGATTTTTCTTAAAGATATCTCAGCAATCAACACGATATTTTCTTTAAAATGTATCAGCATTATTACATTGTAATAAAATACTTTTAAGTGTATTTGGAAATGAGACAGCAGAGGGAGAGGTTTTTATAGACTTCTTTCACCACTGAGTAGGGATATAGTAGAAAGGATTCTCTCGAAATCTGTTTTTAATGATAATGTTTAAAACTAGGCCAACTTTTATTTGCATTAAAGTAAAATGAGTGGGACAAATTCCCTGAAGATACTAATTCAATATTTTTGTTGTATTATTTTATCTCAACTACATTCTCCTTTCCCTTTCAAGGAATTCCCAGGAATTTTCTTTTCTATATGCTTATCCTAGTAACTTATGAGTTCTGCATCCATATTTAAATGAAGTATGCACATGCTGGATATTGAACTTAAAAATGATGTTTTTAATAAACTGTGCTAGATCCAATGAATGTCCATATTATAAAAACTCTTTTGCACTCCTTTATTTCCCTCTCAACTTTTCAGCAATAGAAAACCTGAGAAGTACTAAATAATCAATATGTATTTTGAATGAATAAACGTATTAATAAATATGGTTCTAGAACTGTATAAGCAAAAGAAGGCTGTTAGATTTCTTTTGTAATTTTTTATGTTGTATTGCTCCTTCCAAATTTAACAATTTTTAAGAATCTTATTCAATCTTTGCATAATCTTGTTTTTATTAATTTCACTACTGCTTATTTTGGAGTTTTGGCTTCTGACCACAAATATAATGTCAAAGTCTGTACCTATTTGATACTTGCTCTTTTCTAATTTTTATCTGAGAATAACAGATTTAAAGTCAGTTTTATAATCACAGTATTATTGAGAGGAAACCCAGATTTCCTTACCCCTATACCACTCTTTTTTTTTCTCCCATTGGCAACAGCTCCTATCAAAAGTGATATATTTCAGAACATAATATTTTTTCTCAGTTTGAAGTAACTATGAGTATTATCACAATTAACATTGCAATATGTATTTTTATTTAGAGAAATATCCTCCAAATAAATGGGGAAACTACTCCCAATAATACCAAACACTACTAAATAATAGCATGTGATAAGATCCTCCAGTCCCTTAAAAAAGACATGGAAAAATATAAGAATTCATGTTTAAAAGGCCCTCCAATGAAGACAATGTCATAACAGTGTTTGATGTTTTTTTAAACATTTCAACATTTACCTATTGTTTACAAATGTTTTCTGATAGATACCATGGTGGATTCAAAGATCTGAGTTCAATTCCTGAGTTCTAAGAGTTACTAATGTGTTAGAAGTATTTGTATAGGATAGTAATTACAATGAAAGACTGTGTGTTGTAGATGCATTAGAAGATAAATCAAGAACAATGGGCAATAAGTGTAAAGAAACCAGTTCTGGTTGTAGGAAATCATGAGGCAATAAAATTTGATCACATCAAAGAAACCCATTGGCTCAAAGTGTATTGTGACTGCATGTAGGAGGGAAATAGTTTCTACTAACATATAGGAGTTCTTTTGTCTCCATCATCCTCAACCCTTCACCCAGATTGGGTGCATCTTCCTTTTCTCCTCTGACCTATATCTATTAAGAGGGATTCTGTTTCTTTTCCAGGCCTAATGCTGGGCATCAGAGAAAGAAAGGTTGTCACCATTATGAAGCTTTATTTACACAGAGAAGCTACACAGAAGGAAGTTGGAGGAAGAATGGAGAAAGGGAACAAGGAAAGATGATTTCCATCGTCTAAAGTTGGGAGAGTTCTTGGGGATTTGGAATGTAAGAAACTGCGAAGCAGTACAAGAGAACAGGGCATTAGTGAAAGGAAGCAGGGTGGATTTGTATCGTATTGCCTTTAATGTTCCTCAGAGACATGGAAGTAGAGACTTAGTTTGGATCGCTGAAGTAAAATCCATGGATATCACTGTACAGCGGCTTTTGTATGAAGACCTGATGTTTATTAGGTAATTAACATAGCCCTTACAGGATGGTAAATGCTTAAATTTCTTTGGGATAATAAGATTAAAAAAGAAAGAGTGAAAGTGGTGGCTGGAAAAGTAGTGTGTGTTCATGTGTGTGTGTTTGGAGAAGGGGGCTGATTGGCATGTCATTTCCTTGAGTTTTACTATGCTGAAACTGAATTTCATTTAGGAGTCAATAAAAACCCACTAAGGACTTTGTTCAGGAAGTAAGATGACCATTCCTAGAAAACACCCCTCTGGCAATTTTATGTTCTTAAAGTTGGGAAAGCTAGTTGCAGTTTAGGAAGCTACTGAAATAGTCAGGCTCAGAAGTATCCAAATGTTTTTGATTGCGCTTCCCTTTCATTAAAAATTCAGAACACATACTACCACATTTGTTTATAAACTATATGCATATTAATGTTTTAAGGACCTTATAAAATAATGACAAAAATCAAAATACAAGTGCTGTACTGTATTGCCATTTTAGCCTTTTCAGTATATCCAGTTCATTCTGAAAACCATTGACCCACAGAGAAGATGGCAAGAACAGATCTTTACTGTAATCATGGAAGTAGGAATGGCCAGGGTTGGAGATGTTTGCAAATGTTGTGATGTTTAGGTATAAAGGAGAGAAGGGAAGAATAATGTTTTTCACATTTCAGATGTGTTAAAAAGAGAAAGTAGTAGTTTAAGTAATAGAAATGTGTTGTTTGGTTTTAGAAAATTGTTCTGAGACAAATAAAATAAAATTGATCTGGTAACATTAATTCAGGTTACTGTTAGATAATAACAGAGCAATTTGGCAGAAAATTAGAATTTCAGCATTGGAAACTAAAAATGAGATTGCAGTTGGAGAGTTAAATTATAAGTACTCATAATGGATATAATAACTAAAGAGTTCATGTTAAAACAATAAATAAAGACAGCACATAATTTTGAGGCTGTTCCTACTTATAGAGCAACTTTAGGTTTAAAGGATTAAGTAAGTGCAAAGAACCAAGGGAAGGGATAGACTCCAAAAGAAAATTAATTTTAAATTAAGGCCAGTGAACTCAACAATATCAAAGGTCACAGGGAAATCTGTAAACAAGTACCTAAGAGAGGTCCATTGGATTAGCAATTAAAAGTCAGCTTCCTTGATAGGTTTAAAAACTTATTTCTAGTAAATCACAGAGAACGGCTATGTCAAAAGTCTGATGATGGTACTGATGCAATTTTCTGAGAAGAAAAAATCTATTATAGACAAACTTGGAAAGGCCATATTTCTAGAAAATATTTTTATCTTAAAATTAATATGTTCCATTTTCAGTTAACATTTTTAAATGTTATTTGTAAGTATAAGACAATATTTAAATATTAAGAAATTTAATCCATAGGCAAGTCATTCCAATTTAACTATTTTTAATTGTTCAGTAGTTTACACATACATTTTTATATTCATTTAACTATTATTTTAACCACTACAGCTATAATTTTAATGAACATCTGATCATTTATTTTGAGACATTCTATAATTCCTGAATGTTGAGGTGATTTTTCTATGCATAAAAATGACGAGCAATATGTCAAGAAGGCCTGCAGAGAAGAAATGTTAATTTTGCATATTCTCTTTGAATTCACTGAGATTTGGTTTTGTACCTCAAGCTTGCAGTATTTGTTTTCTCTACTGGGAATAGTTTATTTTCCACTTGCATTGGATGAAATAACATTTTTTCCTGAAGTCCTTCATGATTTATTTCTACACTTGATTGAAATATTGCATTTAGAACTTTATAATCACAAACTGACATTTTGTTTAAAAGCAAGATGCATCTCAAAACAAATTTTTATTATTTCTTTACCTCCTTTGTGCTTTGTATATGTGAAAATTACTATTTCATATTCATGCTACTCTTGTTGTTTGACTTTGAGATGGACAGCAAATAATATGCCTAAAAACAGAATTTCATACATTCTTAAAATAATAGAACTGGTAAGATCATTTACTTTTTTTGACTTAGAAGTGAAGCATTGGGGAATCTAACCTCTATAATAGTAAAAATCAACAAAGTGGAGCTTCTCTATCAAAGTACTGACAAACTTCCATTCAAGATATTGGTAAAAGTATATAAACACTTTTTCATTCATTAAAATTTTAATCTTCTATGAATTTTGATCACCATAACACATCAAGTTAATCAAAATGATCAAGGAATTTGCCAGACTACTCATGCATAATATAGATTTTTCAAAGATCACCTAAGAATCACTTTTGTCTCAGGAAACTAACAAAAGACTCTTCCACTCCACACCCCCAAGTTCTAGGGAAAAAACTCAGGACCTTGACGTGCTAAGTAAGGACTCTGCCACGGAGATTCATCCCTAAGTCAGTGGCTTCTTTGTTGAAACTCAAACTCACTTGTTCTTGCTTGCTCTTTAGGGCTAACTTTCTAGCTGGTAATGTAAAATAGAACCATAAAATTTACTCTACTAAAAATAGATCACATTGTAAATTGTTGTAGATGAAGTAAGATCCACTGATACCCATTAATTCATCACTGTGTGTGAATGAATGTATGTAAACAACTTAAAAAGGTGCATATACACAAATTAAAAATAGGTGTTACAGTTTCTGCCTACAAAGGCCATACAAGTTCATCTGGAGATGAAATGTGCAGATATAAAAGGAATGCATTGTTACAAACTGTGTGGTCAGGTACAAAACCATATGATTGCTTTGGGTATTAACAAGTCAAGGTGGCTTGGAGATCAAGAGAAGACTTTGTAGAGGTGAGTGTGGTACTAGTTCTAGAAAGATGCCATCTACACATTACCATGTAGGAAATAGGAACTGAGGCAGGAGAGAAGGGAGATGTTGAGGAAGAGAAAGGGGAAGATGCACTGGCAGTGAGCATTGTTCCATTTCTGCCATGGTCCAGACTCTTTATTCCATGCTTTATAGACTTTATTTAAGAATGGAACAACTAAGGGGTAATATGAGTTCATGTAGCAAAACATACTTACTTTGTTCCCTGTCATAGAGATTTTTTGTGTGTGTGTGAATTTTAAGTATCCTGCAGATAAACTTTTGTTGTTTTCTAGCAAATACAAACAGGACTGAAGTTTTAAACTCAAAGTTCAAACACTTTGGGATTCAGGATTCTCTGAAACTTAACAAAGATTTCTTAAAAAGTACAGATGTTTTCCGTCTAATTCTTATTGCATGAACATACATTTATATAAGTATATTTGTAAGGTAATCATGTCTTATAATAGCACAATAAAAATGTTCACCATTTCACAGTCAAAGAAATAAGACACAAGGAAGACTTTCTCTAAATTATGCAGTAAAGTAGTTGGAAAGCCTATACTAATATTTTCAACTTACAATGGGTTTATTTGGACAGAAGTATCTGTAATTTGGAATAGAAGCATAAGAATTATTAACTAGAGCCAGGCATTGGGGGCTCATGCTTATAATCCCAGGTACTTAGGAGGCAGAGCTGGGGAGGATTGTAGTTTGAGGTCAGCTCAGGCAAAAAGTTAGCAGACCCCCCCCTCATCTCAACAAAAAAGTCAGCATTGTGGTGTGCACCTGTTATCCTATCTATGTAGGCAACTTAAGTAGGGGGATCATGGTCAGAAGCAGCCTGGGCAAAAACACGATTCCCTATCTGAAAAGTAACTACAGCTAAAAAAGACTGGAGGCATGACTCAAGTAGTAGAGTGCTTGTCTAGTGAGCACAAAGTCCTGAGTTCAATGCCTAGTAATGTCTATATATAAATATACATACAATTTAATTTTAGACTTTGAAAAAATTGGTTAAAACTTTATGACCTTTTAGGTTCATGGTTGCTGTGTCATATTGTATGCTTTCAGGGGCAAAGAACTCTTGACTGTTAATATTATGCTACATGACTCCTATGAAGTCTACTGAAGGCAAGGTGAGGCAAACAGTTTGGGAGTTTTCTAACTCCCTGTAGTGCTCGATGATGGAGGAGCACCAAGGGAAGGAAGCACAAAATACACTTGCTGAAACAGTCAGTATATTCTGAAGGGACCATAGTGTCATTGGAGAAAAAAAAGACTTTGCTCTTTTTGTTTTAAGGAACAGAGGATACTAAAAAGAAATGAAACGGAAAGGAATCGCATAGGAGCTAAAAAGAGGCAAGTGATTGGGCAGAATTTAAAAAAGTTTTCTGAAAGATCAGATGCAATCGTTAATGCCACAAGAGGAAGGCATCCTTTGAGGTCATAGTGCACATTGTATTTGAATAATATTGTATTAGTTTTATTGACCCTGGTGATAGCTGCTAGAATCCTTTTGTTATTTTGTAGACCAGGAAGGAAGTGCTTTTCTTTTTTAATCTTAGTATAATCCCACTGCCATTTGAGTCAAGTTTATCTCTATTATCTATCTTGATAATCTAAAAATGCCCTGTGTTGTAGTGGAAAGCTAAGTTTTCAATAACACGTCTATCTTGGGAACTCATATGATTGGATTCAATTTTGTTTACCTTGTACATAGTTTCCATTTGGTCACTTAGATAAGCTTCATGTAAACATTACTATTTGTTTCAGAAGTCTTTGCTCTTAAGTCTGGTGGTAAATTGCTTTTATATTATCTTGCAACAAATGACTCTTTATGACTCTTTGCTTCAGTTCTGAATTTTAAATTTTAACTCCAACGGTTTTTCTTTTAATTTGTAATTATTGCTGCCATTATTCCTAAGGAAATCTCAAGCATTTCCTTGATAGTACAAAATAATAACTAAAAAGCTTTCTGAGAATTTGTATGGAAAAGTGATGCATTTTGGCATAGAAATTTTGTCAAAGCTTCTGGAAGGATTTCTACTTATCCACTTTCCAGAAAGGGAAATAGTAACTTGCAGATGTTTTAATTAAAAAAGTCTTAAAAGTCAAACATTCATCTGCATTTCCTTCCTTTTACTTGTAGTAGGAGGAAGGCATTAATGTCGTTGTCTATCAGGACTCAGCCGTGTACTGTTGGTTTCTGCATAATCTCATGTATGTGTCTCAATAGAAAGCTATTTTTACTTTCAAGACCCATGTTTCCTATTCAAAATATTAACATATCAGATGTAGACTATTTCAAGAACTGCTTTTGTTTTATTCCTTTCAGTTAATGCTTACAATAAAAATTACAGACCTGGTTAGGTTAATCACTCTTATTAGTACAGCATTCATGGAGGAAAGGTATTTGTTTATTTTCTTTTTATAGTATATATTAATTGAATAAAATAATGTGTTTTATTGTGACACTTTCATACATGCATGTAATATACTTTGATGGTATTCACGCCCCATTACCTTCTCTTGGATTGAAGAAATAGAAATATCATGACAGCATTGGCTACAGTGACTTGTGTTTCTTGATTGTCCCTAGACTGAATGTCTTATTTTTGACCATTCTAGCACCTTTCCATGTGAGCACATTTGACTTCTGCAGTTAAATATCTATTTAGGTTGCAGCTCTTGTGATTTTTATCTCAGCTGCTTTTCTGGCTGATTTCTTCATTTCCTTGACATAATAGTTGCTGTATTTAACTATGTCACTTCTGTCTGCAGCTTCTTTGTGGTCCCTCCTAGACAGAAAATTTCTCACCTTTGAGGTTTCACTTTTCACAGAGAGTGTAATTTTATTTTCTCAAGCAATAGTTTCACTGAAAGTGACATATTTCTTCCTTATTCCTTGTTATTTTTTTTTTTCAAATTCCTAGGAAGTGAGATTTCTAAAGTGTGTTCATTTGCTACATAGCTATTGTCCCTAAAGTGGAGCAGAAAGTCAGGCTTTTCTTACAGTACCCACCTCTTAATTCATTTTAACTCAGAATACACTTAGGAAATGCTAAGTGATTTACCAAATGTAGGTAGAGGGCTTCACAATCTAAATGAGCAAGATCAGTTCAGGGTCAAATGACATCTTGGTCTAGCAAACACCCAGCAGTCAGAAGCCAGAAATAGCCCTTCAGGGTCTTTGAAGCATCTTCACACTCACCATCCTCTTGGAAAATTAATTGCTGGATATTTTGCTTAATTATCAAAGATGTAAATATTTGAGCTTGGCATGGTGGTACAGGCCTATAATTCATGCACTTACAAGGCAGGAGGACAGAGTTAGAGACCAGTCTGGGCTACAGAGCAAAGACTCAGTCTTAAAGCAAATAAATAAATAAATGAAGTTGTAAATATGTTGCTGTTCTTTAAAGGTGGTCAGATGAATAAAAAAAGGTAAAGTCAAAAAGGTTATTTTGCTAGCAGCATACTTGTAACTGGAATTTTAAGTCACAGACCCAAACTCAAGGGGTTACACATGTCAGGTCTGGACTCTTGTCCCTGTACACCAAATAGAGACAAGATTAAGGGCAGGGAAAGGAGTTTTATTACATGGCCCAGGCAGCTGTGGGAAGATGGGAAATAAGCACTTTGGCCTATTTCAGCTATCTTCTGGGTACTGACATGAGCCCTAGATTTAAACAAATAAAGAATTGGGGAGACGGGAAGGGCAGTATGCTTAATTATTAAACAATCCTGGTCACAATGTGTTCTAGTGTATCATATTTCAGTCCTGTTTTGAGAGGGGTTTTAGAGAAGTTGTTATCTCTCTCATCACTAATCAGGACAAACAAGTTATGTTGCCTGTGGGTCTCTGCTGTTTCTTTCCTTGGGGAAGTTTTTTCCATCCCTCCTTATAAACATGTTATCAGTAATCCCTATCCTTCCTTGATTCCAACATGGCTGCAAGAGAGAATGAATCAGAGCAAAGGACTCAAGGAATCCAAAATGGAGGCAGGAATGGCACAATTTTCTCATGATTTTAGTTAATCTGTGGGTACAAGTTGGGGTAAGTGCTCCTCCACGAAAGCAGCTTTTAAGCACCTCACTTTTTTTCTTTTTTTTTGCTGTTATTTACTATTGGGGACTTATACATAGCAGGTTTGCAAAGTATATATCTTTAATCATTCTGTAACAAATAAGTGAATAAATAAATAAAGTCAATGAATGCTATTAATGATGATGACCAAATGATATTTTGATTAAAAAAAAATAAAACTATGACAAAAAGTAAAATAGTTTAAAATGACCATTGACTGTGGACTAAGACTTTGTGTTATATTGTGAACTGCTATTTCTGGCATACTGATTACGCATACCAACTCAAACTGAAAGTCCAGCGTGTGAAGATTCCCACAGGATTAAAGTCAAAGGTTATATGTCAATTCCATTCTTCCTGCTTGCTTCATTATTTCTTGTTTATGATTCTTTATAGACTTATTTTTAAACCTACTTCAAATCATTCTGAAACACAGAATGTAATCTATACGGCTAATTTTGCTTGTCAGCTGAGACATGGGTGCTCAGACATTTGGTTAATCATTATTCTGGGTGGGAATAAAATTTGAATCAGTAGACTAGGCAGAGCAGACTCCTCTCCCTGAGATGGATGGGTCTTCCAATCAATTAAGCCCCTGAATAGAGAATAGAAAGGTCAGAACTTTTTGCAGATAAAAGGGTTTTCTTCTTGCCTGATTGACTCTGACATGGGACATTAGTGTTCATTTGCTTTCTTACTTGTACTGGTACTGGAACTTACACCACCAGACCTCCTGGTTCTCAGGCCTTTGGATTTGGATTGGCACAATTATCATTCATCTTCTGGGTCTCCAGCTTGCTGACTGAATCTGAGACATTTAAGCCTTCATAATTGCAAGAGCAAATTCCTTAAAACAAATCTCTCTATAGTGTATATCTAAATATCTCTCTCTCTTTCTCTACATAGATATATCTATATCTCTATCTAGATATATAACATATATACATATGTATATATATCTCCTATTATTGATAGGTTTATATATCCAGGCACTAGATTACAGACACATGAACAATATATATATCTTATGATAGATATCTATATAAATATTTACATATAATATTTGCAGATACATATCTTAAAGAACTATTGGTTCTGTTTCTCTGGAGAACTTAGACTAATATGTAATCATCTCTTTTAGGGTCTGTCCTCAGTAGTTTCATCAGAGTTCAGTTGTTCAAGCACAAATACAAACTCTTCCCTCTCTCTATTTCCATTAGTACATATTTTATCTTCAGGTTTCCCTCAGTATTAAATAGTCAAATGTTGGTCTGAAGATGTAGCTCAGAGGTAGAACAATTGTCTAACATATGCCAGGCTCTGGATTTGATCCCTAGCACCACAAGGAAAATAAAGTCAAATGTCAAGAGATAACATCTGCATGGGTAGTCTTAATTCCTCATTTATGCTCCAATATACCTTTGATTATCATATAATATTGATGTTAACATTAAGAGTATACACAGGTAAGTATATTTTCAACTGTTTTCCTTTTTCTAAATTTCTTCCTTCTCCTGCTCTTCCTCCTCCTTCGTCTTCCTTTGTCAGGTACTAGGGATTGAACTCGGGGCCTCATGCTTGTTAGGCAAGTGCTCTACCACTTGAGTCTCTCCCCCCAGTTCTTCTGCTTTCAGTTTATTTTTCAGGTAGTCTCTATACTTTTGCCTGGGCTCGTCTAGGACCACTGTTTTCCTATATCCACCTTGTGAGTAGCTGGGATTAGGGGTAACCATATCTGGCTTTCCTTTTCCAAGTTTCTTATTGAGATGGCTATGCAAACATCTTTAGAAGACATGAACTAGTAATATACAATTAATCCTTATTATCTGTGGATTTTATAATGTGAATTCACTTACTTGCTAAAATTTACTTGTGTCTCCTAAGATTGATATTTGAGATGCTTTCTTGATCATTTGCAGACATGTGTAGATATGTGGGAGATGGCAAAAAAAAATTGAGTCAGCCAAAGCACATACAGCTGAGGTAGAACACATAGATAACTGTGCTTTCTTTTTTTCTATTCTCTTAGTGTAAACAAGTGTTTTTATTGGCAATCTATTTAGTAGCATTTTTTTTTTTGCATTTTCTCTTTGCTAGTTAAAATGGCTTCTAACCATAATTCTGAAGTGCTCTCTAGTGTTTCAAAGTACAAGACAGGGAGTTACCTGTGCCAGGTAAGTTTCATTCAGACATTAATTGCAATTTGTTGACTATAAATCCATGTTAATAAACATGACAAGTTAATAAACAAGATATATTAAATAAGGTGTCTTCTACAGACATATGCATAAAGTCAGGGTATGTATTGATTATTTGATAAATGTTGTGACTGTAGGCTCAGAGGAACCTCACCCTATATTTCTTGTAGAAGTAATTGTTCATTATTTGATAATTCATTGTCCGTGGTGACTTTATACAACAAAACTACTATAAACAACAAGAGTCAATTAGAAGTGGTGGAAAGAAAGAAGAGAAAGTTCATTAGTTTTTCTCTAGGCTCTCATTGCATCAATAAAGGTATGTTACCTTGATTCAACTTCTAAGCTTCAGTTTTTCCATCTGTTTAATAAGAATGGTAATTCCAGATGCACTGTCTGAAAAGCTTTATTTTAAATATTACACATATAAAATTGTTTTGTAAATGGAAATGCTGTAACAGGAGCACTAAGCATAAATTATTTCTGGGGCAGAAAATATGTAAGGGATTTTACAATTATTGTTTACCAATATTTAATAAGAGAATTCAATTGTTACTTTATTTAATGAGAAGACAAATCACATCGTTCAGTTGTTAAAACACTTTACATTGGAAATTCAAATTTCATTTTAACTAAGAGTATTGTCTCTTCACTATGCTTCCAGCTTGTGAAAAGATATTATATGATATAGGAACAAATCTGAATATTAAAGACTACTGTGGGCTTGCATGCATTTGTGTCTTTTGTTTTCTCTGCCCAACTCTGCTTAATTTACAGCACATAAATCTTTCCTTCTCTCAGTGCTGCAAAGTCAATTTAGCTGAGGGAGAATGAAGCTGAATTCTGTTCTGCCTCATGCAACACCAAGAAAATTGCTAGACCAGTTAACTTTTGATTGCAGAATATTTATTTTTGGCGACAGATGTTGCTGATGTAAGAACTTAGGTGACCACAGCCTCAATTAGGCCTTGGTTGAGGTTGAAAAAAAAAAAAACTGAATGGAAAGTCTTAATGGAAGTAAATACACAGTATCAAGGTGACAGTTCCAGCATTACATTTCTGATGATATTTGTGGGTTGACAGGGGTGTGACTACGTTTACATGGGGGCAATGACTTTTGGAAGAAAGGTGGATACAGACTTTGATGGTTACAGTCAGGTATGGAAACTAGGGAAGTTAAATTTGCTACATTCCAAGTACTTGTTTGGATCAAAATAGGGTCAACACAGTGAATAGAAATCACGTGGTTTCTGAGAAGGGCTGCTATACATATCCCTGTGTTATATCTCAAAAAAGTTACATCATATAACAGTTTTCTTTACCTTTCTTTCTTAGTCATTCACAGATGGCTGTATCTTTGCATGTTAACAGATGTTTAGTAAATGTTGGATGAAAATTTGCATAAGACAAAATTCCCCCACCTCCTTAGTAAATGTACACATAACTTCACATCCAAGGAAAGGGATAATTGGAACTCCTGTCTTCTTGACAATACCATGTATATGTCCAAGCAGAGAGGCTTTTATGTCCCTAAATTAATTACTGATGGGGCTATGTCAGGGTGGTGTCAGAGGGACACCACTGAGGGAAGTGACTGCAATAGTAATTGTTTCTCTACAAAAGTCCCTCCTTCCCTCTTTAAAAACAGCAAAAGGTTACTGTACGAATTGGCTGTCCATGCTTTCTTGTAGTTGTTGAACATATGAAAAGATCACTAGATATTGTATTTCTTACTCATTACAAAGGTAACTGAAGGGGTGACTCCTATGTATGAAATTATTGGAAGAAAAAAAGTCAGTTATTAAGTTAGCCTGATTGTTTTGTCTATTCCAATAGTGTATTTTTATATACTAATGGGAAGATTTAATTTTAACTTGTTTATGTTTGTTCATGTTTGGCTATCAAGTAAAAATTCAAGCCTTATTTTTTGAGATATGTTGGAAGAAAGCATGCTTGGAAATATCAACTATACTGTATTTTAATTAAAAAATGTATTTTAGTAGTCGTTTATACTTGTCCATTTATGACTATATGACAGGTAGCTTTGCCAACATCTTTAGTTGTTTTTTCTTGGTAGAGGACATCCACCCACTTTTTCCTGGAAATCCAAGTAAATGATTAATGAATTGTGAGTATAAACCACAATGAGTTGTTCCTCTGTCAAAGATAACTTTCTGCTGTGTATTGTGTTTTTAAACATATACTTTCTCTCTGCCCTGCTGGGGACAATCCTATCGTGAATTTTGCAAGTAAAATTTTAAACATAGGGAGGGAAAACACACAGACACACGCATCACACTTAGAGAGGAAAGACCTGAGCGCAGATAATAGTCATAATGATGAAACCTGAGTTTCATATTTAAACAGGTAGGGAGATGATGGTTGTCAGACTTGAGGTCATTGCAGACAGGCAAAAATCACCAGTTTGAAGTAATACTTCTCATCTAATGAATGGCTAAATCCCATGTTTGTAAACTCCACATTTCATTTCCTTTAGAGTGTGGAAGGAGGGAAATAATGTGTAATTTAGTAATGTGAAAAACTGACACAGACCTGTCAGACAGTTCAGCTCAGCCTCATTTCCATAGGAAGCACAATGCTGAGTTGGTTCTAAGTGGCTGCCAAGGTTACTGACATTGTATTGTCAGAGACTGGTGGCCTCGACTCTTCCTATGCACATAGGATGGAACTCCTAAAGGACCAAATATTTTATACACATTTCTTGTGTCCTTTTGTGAGGTGATATAAATTCAAAGCTAAGAGTCATTTTCTGAGGCCTGATGAAGACCTAGGGTTTGAATTTACAAATAATCCCATTTTATATATCTATGATTCCTTGATAATTTTTGTAATGTCACTGTGCACTGAAGAAACCAAATCTGTTCCTGAAAGTTGCCACTAGTTTAATGCCCACTGTTTAATTAGACTAAGCTAATATGGTAATATGGAAGAATACGTTGGAGATAGAGCTTTGGGAAAGTTTATTTCTTATATATTTAAATGGACAGACAAGCTAATGACAAATATTGTATTACATTAGCATGTACAATTCAGTTTGATATTTTCAATTGCAAAACTCTCGTCACTGTCCAGGCTATACCAGCTTTGTTAACTTTGTGTGCCTCTGTGTGTGTGTGCAGCCTGTTAGCCTATTTAGATATTTTAGACTGCCCACTCACTTGTTAAAGCTACTAATTTATCAATACACAGTGGATACAATCTACATACCAAATGAATTAGAGTCAAGGAAGCATGGAAGGAAGCTGATTACAGATATCAAGTAACTTATTAGCAATATTTTACATAGCTTTGTTCTTTAATGAATTGTGTAGGTACATTTTTTACTATATAGACAGTTAAAAAAAATTAAGCAAAAGTGAATGGCTGTTAAACATTTGGTGTCAGCAGCAAAAGCATGGTGGGGGTGTGTACTACAGAAGGTACGTCAGGTGCGTGCCAGGCAGTTTAGGTGCAAACCTGTGTATCATCTGGTTTCTACCAAATGAACAGAAATGTCAAACATTTTGCATTTTTCCTGGATTTCTGTACCATCTTTTCTGTCTTGCTCTGAGGGAGTGATTTAAGTTTGAGTGCTTGCTTTAGTTAAGAGAAAGTTCAGGAAAATTGGAAATAAATCTTTGAAGATTAGTTTACAGATGTGGAAGGCATGAGTTTTACCTATGAACCCTTGTTGAGGAAATATAGTCAGAAACAAAATCTCCTCCTAACCTAGAAAATCTTTCCACAAAGGCAGAAGAGAAAGAAACAATGTTATAATTAAATAAACATTAAACCAGAATGTGGTGAGCATCACAGGTAAACCACTACACTAACAGACTGAAAAAAAAATCTCACTCTTTTATACAGCTAAGCAGGCACAAGCTTTCACTTTTTAAGATAAGTGAAAACTAGTCCTGAAATAAAAACTCTAGACAGCACTACTTATCACATAAAATTCATTCTAAATTCACAGGGCAATGGGTTGATCATCTGTGTTAATGAATCGATTTTATCTAAAGGAAATGTAAAGTTCTCATGTCCTTCTTGTCAAGGGGGAGCTTTGGAAGTAGAGCAAGGTACCCACCAGTTAGATCCTTCTCACAGAGTCTTGGAGATAGGGGTGCTGTCTTCTTCCATGACTACATTTCAAAGAGATGGTTTCCATATCCCTGAGAAAAACATTCCTGGGTCTTAAAGCTGTCAAGGAGCTTATTTAACTTTTGAAAGGACTTATGTACATTTCAAAGAATTTAACAAATTTTCAAAAGTAAATATTCTAAGGCATATATTAAAATCCAAGTTTCACCAGTGAGTAGGCCAGTCTATTTGAGGAAGCTATTAATCTTGGAATTCTAGATTTGTCACCTACAAAATGGGGGTCTCACTGCTGTACCAGAGGACTATGGTGATGATGAATTGAGATGATTTATACATATGCTATGGATAGAGTCTGGTGTAAAGTGAGCAGTTACTATGGTAGTTATTATTATAGGGCTAATCTCTCTTCCCCTGGTTTTGAAACCTTGCATCACCTTCAAAATGAAGCTCTGTCATTTTTCCCTTCCTTTATTAATAACAACCTAATTGATTAATCCAGAAGAATCTTTCCTTCAGTCTTCAAATACATTTATATCTCCTCTGTCACAAAACAAATCTGGTGCAAATTACTTAAATGCTTAAGTAAAAATAATGTACAGTGCTACTTACTCTGACCTCTCTTTAACAATCAACCTTAAAGAAGTATAACATGCATAATAAAATGTACTCATTTTAAGCTCAGCTTAGTCCCTGTGACAAACATGTTTGTGTAACCATCACCACAATTAGGATATACATTATCATAAAAAATTCCCCCATGCATATCTATAGTTCAGTTCCCATCTCAAACCCTTTCAGAGTCATCTCCTCAGTTCTGCTTTCTGGCTCTTTATATTTGTCTGGGTTTTCATACAAATGGAATCTCACAACTATGTACTATTTTGTGTCTGTCATATTTTTTAGTACCATAATTTTGAGATTCATCCATGCTGCTGCTGTGTACTGTTCCATTATGTTATTATCAGTTTGTTTTTTGATTTAATTGTTATATATTTGGGTTAGCTACAATTTGAGGTATTTTTAGTAAAGTTACTATGAATATTCTTCTCCTCTTCCTCCTTCTTCTTCTGGCAGTACTGGTGTTTGAACTTAGGGTCTTGCGCCTGCCAGGCAGGTGATTTACCACTTGAGCCACACTTCCAGCCCTTACTGCTTTAGGCATTTTTGAATAGGGAGCATTTATGTCTGGGCCAACCTGGACTGCAATCCTCCTATTTATGCTTCCCACATAGCTGGGAGGACAAGTGAGTGTCACCACACCCAGATTTTATTTGAGATGGGGTCTTGCAAACTTTTTTCCTGGACTGGCCTCCTGATCTCTGACTTCTAAATAGCTAAGATTTATAGGCATGTAATCTAGCTATCAGTATTCTTATATAGTTGCTTGTGTGGATGTATGCTTCTATTTCTCTTGGGTCTATTTTGTCATAGATTTACTGGATCGTAGGTGTTAATGTTACTGTAACATTTTATTCCCCAATAATGTATGAGAATTCTGGTTTCCTTACCAACACTTGGTATTTTCAAACTTTTTTATTTTGGGTATTCTAGTGAATGTGTAGTGAAATCACATTGTGGTTTTTGTTTGCTTTTCTCTTTCAGGGTTTCTAACTCTTGGAAATTGCTGCTTTTATTTTTGATGCAGTAACAAAACAAGATCTCTTGCCTGATTGAGAAGGGATATTTTGTTGTCTGTGTGGGGTGAGAGAGGCAATCAGGACAACTTAACTTATGTAGATTTTAAATTAAGGTTATCACCCCCACACACTCACCCTGCTCCTCAGGGTCCTGAGACTTTCAAAGGGATTGTTGCAGCCTCCATGGCTTCCTCCCTGTGGTATCTTCCTCCACAGGTACTTAGGTCTTAGCTTTCTCTGTGTCATGTTTCACTCTTCATCCATCTACTTCCTGTTATTGAAAATTTGTTGACCCTCTAACCTTGGCTATTTCTCTTCATTTCTATTTGTCTTTGTGATTTTCTTTATCTAAAAAATTTCTTTCATTCAATTAGAGGGAGCAAAAAATAGCACAGATGTTGTTTTCCATTGGTCTTTAGTCAAGTCTTTCTTTTCCTTTCACCTTACTTTTTCTTCACAATTCCACGCTGAAGTTATTAATGACACAGATTACATTGTCTTTAAACTTAATTCTGTTGGTTTAAGTTCCAACCATAGCATCCTTCCGTCTCTCATACCCCCTCTGTCCTTGATTTTCATATCCTAGCTTTGCTTCCCTCAAGCTGCTTTTATTCCATCTTGTCTGACTGGCTGGTTTCCATTTCGCTGAATTCAATGATGTGAACAGGAATGGGGAGATGCCAGCATATCTTGATTTCCAGTGGTCATGTGACACAAATTCTTTCAGTGAAACTCCATGAGGATTTGGTATTGTTAGTAGCATCCTAACTCTGGAAGGATAGAGAATTAATTATTTCTCCATATGCATCAGGGCCTGGGTTCTGCCAAATTAGATGTAGAGGGAGCATCAAGATAGTTCTCTTTATATGTCCTCTGGTTTCTTTGAGTCCAAGAAGCTGTCTCCTATATGTAACTTGCTGACAGGAAGAAAATTGACCATTTCTAGCAATATATAAACCTGGAGATTTTTTTAAAAGACAAGTCCTTTTTATTTCCTTTCAGGACAGCAAAATTCTTTTTTGTTTTTTTAATTTTTATTGTTTTATTATTCATATGTGCATACAATGCTTGGGTCATTTCTCCCCCCACCCCCACCCCCTCCCTTACCACCCACTCCACCCCTCCTTCTGCCCCCACCCCCTCCATACCCGGCAGAAACTATTTTGCCCTTATCTCTAATTTTGTTGAAGAGAGAGAGTATAAGCAATAATAGGAAGGAACAAGGGTTTTTGCTAGTTGAGATAAGGATAGCTATACAGGGAGTTGACTCACATTGATTTCCTGTGCGTGTGTGTTACCTTCTAGGTTAATTCTTTTTGATCTAACCTTTTCTCTAGTTCTTGGTCCCCTTCTCCTCTTGGCCTCAGTTGCTTTTAAGGTATCTGCTTTAGTTTCTCTGCGTTAAGGGCAACAAATGCTAGCTAATTTTTTAGGTGTCTTACCTATCCTCACTCCTCCCTTGTGTGCTCGTGCTTTTCTCATGTGCTCAAAGTCCAGTCCCCTTGTTGTGTTTGCCCTTGATCTAATGTCCGCATATGAGAGAGAACATACGATTTTTGGTTTTTTGAGCCAGGCTAACCTCACTCAGAATGATGTTCTCCAATTCCATCCATTTACCAGTGAATGATAATATTTTGTTCTTCTGCATGGCTGCATAAAATTCCATTGTGTATAGATACCACATTTTCTTGATCCATTCGTCAGTAGTGGGGCATCTTGGCTGTTTCCATAACTTGGTTATTGTGAATACTGCTGCTCTAAACATGGGTGTGCAGGTGCCTCTGGAGTAATCTGTGTCACAGTCTTTTGGGTATATCCCCAAGAGTGGTATTGCTGGATCAAATGGTAGATCAATGTCTAGCTTTTTAAGTAACCTCCAAATTTTTCTCCAGAGTGGTTGTACTAGTTTACATTCCCACCAACAGTGTAAGAGGGTTCCTTTTTCCCCTCATCCTCGCCAACACCTGTTGTTGGTGGTGTTGCTAATGATGGCTATTGTAACAGGAGTGAGGTGGAATCTTAGTGTGGTTTTAATTTGCATTTCCCTTATTGCTAGAGATGGTGAGCATTTTTTCATGTGTTTTTGGCCATTTGAATTTCTTCTTTTGAGAAAGTTCTGTTTAGTTCACTTGCCCATTTCTTTATTGGTTCATTAGTTTTGGGAGAATTCAGTTTTTTAAGTTCCCTATATATTCTGGTTATCAGTCTTTTGTCTGATGTGTAGCTGGCAAATATTTTCTCCCACTCTGTGGGTGTTCTCTTCAGTTTAGAAACCATTTCTTTTGATGAACAGAAGCTTTTTAGTTTTATGAAGTCCCATTTATCTGTGTTATCTCTTAGTTGCTGTGCTGTTTGGGTTCCATTGAGAAAGTTCTTACCTATACCTACTAACTCCAGAGTATTTCCTACTCTTTCCTGTATCAACTTTAGAGTTTGTGGTTTGATATTAAGATCCTTGATCCATTTTGAGTTAATATTGGTATAGAATGATATACATGGATCTAGTTTCAGTTTTTTGCAGACTGCTAACCACTTTTCCCAGCAGTTTTTGTTGAAGAGGCTGCTTTTTCTCCATTGAATATTTTTAGCACCTTTGTCAAAGAGAAGTTGATTATAGTTATGTGGCTTCATATCTGGGTCCTCTATTCTGTTCCACTGGTCTTCATGTCTGTTTTTGTGCCAGTACCATGCTGTTTTTATTGTTATTGTTTTGTAATGTAGTTTGAAGTCAGGTATCGTGATACCTCCAGCATTGTTCTTTTGACTGAGTATTGCCTTGGCTATTCATGGCCTCTTGTGTTTCCATATAAATTTCATGGTAGATTTTTCAATCTCTTTAATGAATGTCATTGAATTTTGATGGGAATTGCATTAAACATGTAGATTACTTTTGGGAGTATAGACATTGTTACTATGTTGATTCTACCAATCCATGAGCATGGGAGACCTCTCCACTTTCTATAGTCTGTGGGGTTAAAAAGTTCCTGGAAGTCAATGAAAATGAAAATACAACCTACCAGAACCTATGGGACACAGCAAAGGCAGTCCTGAGAAGAAAGTTTACAGCCATGAGTGTATATATTAAAAAGACTGAAAGATCCCAAATCAATGACCTAATGATACATCTCAAACTCCTAGAAAAACAAGAACAAGCAAATCCCAAAACAAATAGAAGGAGAGAAATAATAAAAATAAGAGCTGAAATCAACGAAATAGAAACCAAAAAAAACATACAAAGAATTAATGAAACAAAAAGTTGGTTCTTTGAAAAAATAAACAAGATTGATAGACCCCTGGCAAACCTGACTAAAATGAGGAGAGAAGAAACCCAAATTAGTAGAATCAGGAATGCAAAAGGGGAGATAACAACAAACACCATGGAAGTCCAGGAAATCATCAGAGACTACTTCGAGAAACTATATTCAAATAAATTTGAAAATCTTAAAGAAATGGACAAATTTCTAGATACATATGATCATCCAAAACTGAACCAAGAGGAAATTAATCACCTGAATAGATCTATAACACAAAATGAAATTGAAGCAGCAATCAAGAGTCTCCTCAAAAAGAAAAGTCCAGGACCTGATTTATTCTCTGCTGAATTCTATCAGACCTTTAAAGAAGTACTGATACCAACCCTCCTTTAACTGTTCCATGAAATAGAAAGGGAAGGAAAACTGCCTAACACATTCTGTGAAGCCAGTATTACACTTATCCCAAAACCAGGCAAAGACACCTCCAAAAAGGAGATCTATAGGCCAATCTCCTTAATGAACATTGACGCAAAAATCCTCAACAAAATAATGGCAAACCGAATTCAACAATACATCAAAAAGATTATTCACCACAACCAAGTAGGCTTCATCCCAGGGATGCAGGGGTGGTTCAACATATGAAAATCAATAAACGTAATAAACCACATTAACAGAAGCAAAGACAAAAACCACTTGATCATCTCAATAGATGCAGAAAAAGCCTTTGATAAGATCCAACACCATTTCATGATAAAAGCTCTAAGAAAACTAGGAATAGAAGGAAAGTACCTCAACATTATAAAAGCTATATATGACAAACATACAGCCAGCATTATACTTAATGGAGAAAAACTGAAACCATTCCTTCTAAAATCAGGAACCAGACAAGGATGCCCACTATCTCCACTCCTATTCAACATAGTACTGGAATTCCTAGCCAGAGCATTTAGGCAAGAAGAAGGAATAAAAGGAATACAAATAGGTAAAGAAACTGTCAAATATCCCTGTTTGCAGATGACATGATCCTATACCTTAAAGACCCAAAAAACTCTACTTAGAAGCTTCTAGACATCATCAATAGCTATAGCAAGGTAGCAGGATATAAAATCAACATAGAAAAATCATTAGCATTTCTATACACTAATAATGAACAAACTGAAAAAGAATATATGAAAACAATTCCATTTACAATAGCCTCAAAAAAAAAAAAAATCAAATACCTAGGTGTAAACCTAACAAAAGATGTGAACGACCTCTACAAGAAAAACTGTAAACTTCTGAGGAAAGAGATTAAGGAAGACTATAGCAAAATTCTTAAACATTTTCAAGCTAAAAAAAAAGATACAGTCATGAAAATTTCATGATAATAGAACTAGAATTGACAAGTGTGCTTTAGGGTATAATGAAACAATTACATTCCTGGTCAACTTTTAAAACATATAGTGTATCATAGGAAAAAAACCATTAATGATGCTTGTCTTAAAATACATTTTATAAATTCTTTCCTAGTTAGAAAATTTAGATATTTACATGGGGTATAAAACAAAATAATCACAAAACACCAAAATTTGAATCTGTATTACTCTGAAAGATGTTCTTATAGTTTGATAATTTTAGAGAAATTATAATTATTATTATTATTTTAGTTTTTAATTCTCAGGCCCTTTTCATTAGCATACTATTAAGGCATTAAATCCAAATGCTAGTTAATTTGTATTTATAGTAGACTTTTCTGACACATACTAAGAATTTGATGCATTTTGTATTTAACATTTGTTATCATATTTGTCAAATGTCTGATTTACACCAAGTTATTCTGTGCTTAGGAAGAACAAATTGTTCTACAGAAAATGAAATGCACAAGAGATTGGGAATGGTTTATGAAAACTTTCACCTTTAGGCAAGCAATTTAAGTTACAGGCAGTGGTGTGTGAGGTTTATTAGAAGGTTAATGATAGTCTCTGATTTATGCTCTTTTTAAAGAGATTATCATCTTCCAAAGTTGAAAAAGCATTGTTAGAGGAAAGTACAAAACTACACTATAAAATATCAATTTCAGCTTATGATTTGATTCAATTCTCTTTCCTAATTTTTATAATTAGACAGAAACCAGACATGAGCCATGGCAAAAATAATCATGGGAAGTATGCCAAGAACTTCATAAAAACTATAGGTTTTGGAACAGTATAATATTCTTTTTGCTAGTATTTTATCCAGCAACTAAATCTACAATTTAAAAAGTAAATAAAAGTGAGGATAATATGTAAGTTTTCATAAATCATAAAAAATAATAAACTAACAAAATATGATTGTTTTAATAATAGTGTACTGGTCTGCATTAAAGCTTGTAAATAGAATTTGAAGTAAGAGAAAGTACATCAATATAGTTCTGTGTATCATACATAGGAGCATGTAGCTGCATTTCAAAATGACATATTCTCTTCTACTCAATAGGAAGCTGAAGTATTAAGAAGAGTAATTTTATAATTCATCCAGCAGAATTGATTGTCTTGATCAAAATTCACTTTCTATGAGCATTTTCCCTTCAAGTTTACTTTTGACCACGTAGGGAGATTATAAAGTAATAATGATTGTTCTCATTTCATGTATAAAATTTTTGGTAGCAATGCATATAATTAAAGAAATTATGAATAATGATATTTTATGTGCATTTATTTTTTATTAGCATTCCATAAATATCTTTGTTTCTGTAAGCACAGAATATCAGGTGTAGTTGCAGAAACAGATTGTACTTTATTAGTTTTTATTTAAATTTTATTTTTTATAAACAATGGGTCTGAACTTAGTGACTAGCAATAATGATGAATAAACTTTTGTTGGAATGTAAATCCTGGTTTATATGGAGTTTGTCTAGGAATACTGCCAGACAGATTAAGTTTGAACTACTTACAATTCCTGCTAACTCAGAGAAGCAGGGATGGGGAGGTGGAGGCGTGTGCATGTGTGTGTGTGTGTGTGTATGTGAGTGTGTGTGCGTGTGTGTGTGGGTGAGTCTGTGAGCATGTGTGTGTGTGTGTGTGTGTAGTGTGGGGAATGAGGCAGGACACAGGAATCCTGCCCAGCCTTTCCTTTACATTACCATCTTTGCCTACTTTGTACCCCTTCTAATTATTTATCAGCTTCAATTTCAGCCTCTTATCATTTTCTTGAGCTCAATTGTCCTATCCTCGTCCCTTAAATGAATTTTCTAAAAACTCTTTTAATTGACTCTTGATTGCAAGATACAGGTGCTCATCAATTCACTAAGACTATTAAAATCATGTTCTTACTTTGGGCCTTCTTTAATATTTCTTTCTTGTGTTTCTTTTACCTTCTTTCTGTAGCATTGAACAATGTTTACCCCTCCATTTAAACTCTAATATATCCCACTATATTATTTTTTCTGTATTTTTTTTTCTTAAAGACTCCTTGTCAGTCAATTTAGTAGTATTCCATATGTACTTGCCCTTTTTTCTCTGCATATCTTTTATATGGAGGTGTTTGAATAAAGTCCTTGGCCACCTTTCTATCCTTATTAATCTCTTATCCAATTAAGTAAAAAAAATTCTGAAGGCTTATACAGTTTGAAGAAATATGTTACTAAAAAGACAAAAGACATGGCCCTGCCTTTAAAGATTTGCATTCCAGCAAAGGAGACAGACAAGTTACTGCAACATCAAGTCATTACTAATTTGATTCTTTTGATTAATCTATCTGTCAATCAATCTATCTATCTATATCTATATATATGATTCCAGATTTTTAAAAAGGCAAGAATATCTCAAATACCATTTAAACCACTATAAGGAATTAGATAAAATAATTTACATGTATGTGGACAAGGATGATAAATGTCCTATTAATGTAGTGGCAAAAAAGAAAAAGAAAAACATTAGTCTATGAATCATAGAATGCTAGAATAAAGGTGATACAATTTCTCTATGGACAGTTGTGCAGCTGTTACAAGCAGCATATTGTATCTATTAATTTCAGAGGTGACCATGGTGGTTTTGTCAGTGAGAAGAGAATGAGTAAAACAATGGCCTTATTTTTATCATGCCTTTTGTCTTAGGGTTCCAGTGACACTCTCAGTCAGGAATGATCTGAATTGTATTTGCTATTAGGTTAGTGGGTATCATTTTCTTTTTCACCATATTAGATATTATTTATCTTATGAACAATGGTTTATCTACCATCAATAACTCATACTGGTATCATATTTTTTCTATTGATATTAAGGTTGCTAAACTAATTTTATAGAAAATCTGATCTCTTTAGCTGAAATTTTTCTGCATTTAAGTTTTAAGGTACACATTTTCCCCTTTGATCAAAGCAAATTCTTATCACCACATTCCTATTTCTCCAGATGATATATTATTTGAGTCTGCACAGATCCACACAATGCTAAAATCCTGGAAACACGATTATCCTGGAGCACAAATTAAGATTTGCACTAGATGTTTACAAAACTGTCTGGTGCAAAATGCTTTTTTAGTGTTGCTACCCTACAGTGAGTTTAATAAATATTCCAAAATATAGAGGGAAAGAATTATAATTTTATCATCTATAAGATTTTCCTATTATGCAGCTGCCTTTCTTTTGACTATTTTCACTTTTTCATTTCTATATGTTACAGAATGAGAAGTTAAAATTATTTTACTTTTAGTTTTTGCTGCTTGTATCTTTAAATTAACACCATTAAATCTTTTATTAAAATTTCTAAATTAAAGTAGCAATTAAAAGAATCTGTTTTCTAAATTCATATTTGTTGTTGAAAACTTTTAGATGTGATTTCAAAATTCCAGCATTTTTCTTTGCCTTACCCTTTCCTATAGTGTATTGTACCTACAACTTTAACCTATGAGCATTAAGACAGGAAAATGCCTCCAAGTCTCAGTATTCAGACTGAGACTCAAAAAGGCCTCCAGCTTTCTTCATCTTTTTCCTCCCTTTACCTTTGGACTACCAACTTTCGAGCTGTCACCCAACATTACACTGGATGGGACCATAGCAAAGGCCTTAAATTCATCTAGGCAGTTATTTTTTCATGTCTCTATAAAGTATATTGGTAGCATAAGAAACCTTGAAATAGTTTGCTAAAATATTTTAGATGGTTAGCAATTTTAAATTATTATGTTTCCTTTCTTTTTTATCCCAGATAATTAAAAGTATTCTGTTAATTTTCCACATTGTTTACTTTTTCTTCAGAGAAAAAATTTAAATTTATTTTTTAAATTTATTTTTTCTTTTTTAAGGTCTAATTTCCTTAAAAAAACCCAAGAACTTAGACCCGTTGACCTACTATAATTTGCATGGTCTTCAGCCATTTTCTGGAAAAACAAACAAACAAACAAACCACACCCAGACTATTCTTTTTTTTGTTTAAAAAGGCTTACAGTAGTACTATCATTATGGCTATTAACAGTATAATGGCTTTTTTTCACACTATGATTGATAATTGGAGTTTTAACTATTTTATAAATAAGTATAGAGATTTTAGAAAACACTGTCACCTTTGAGTCTAATTAATTACAGACTGATACAACCATTGTTAATGCACCACTCATTTTAAAATTTAATTTAAAATCTAGAGCTTTTCTTTATTTTCCCAAATAAGTGTTCCTGTGGTCAGAAGCATAATAAGAACTAGAAAATGGACTAACTATGAAGAAAACTATAAATATCTTTTTCATCACTGTTTGTATCATTAATACTACAGAAGAATCAGGTGAGGGAGGGGCGTATTTTCCTAGCATAGGCCATGCTGTTGATAGCCTTCCAATGGCTAAGTTTCTTTGGGATTTGTATGTATTCTGCTGCAGATCTCAAGGCCAATGCTAAGTACATTTGGACTGGGAGGACAATCAAGAGGCTCTGATCCCTAAGAAATCTTACTCAGGCATCAGAATTACCTATTCTTACTCAGGTTTTCTGCAAGGAAGCGATGCCCAGTTGAAATGTTAAGAGTGTGTGAATATGGATCATTCTAAGGATCAAAACAAGATCTGTTAAACATGTATGTTTGTATGATCTACTAATATGTAATAAAGCATTTTGTATGTGTTAAGTTCCCATCATGGTAGTGGGAAAAGACACATAAAGAAATACTTGTATCATGGGGTTGATGCCATGATAGAAGCATCATCTCAGCGTGATGAGTTAGCAGAGATAAGCACATACATCAACCTGAGAAAATCAAGAAAGACCTCATGGGAGAGATGGAATCTGATTTGTCTTTAAACTTGGCTACTAATTGGCCAGATGCAAAGTTAGAGGAAGGAATTTAAGGCAGAGGGAAAACACCGTGAAGGAATAGAAGCTTTAACAATTCTAACATGCATTTCATGTTTATTGTATGTCACACACTATTTTAAGTGATGTGTTAAACCACTTCATCTTCTTGACAAACATACAAAGCAGCTATTATTAGTCTAATTCTATGTATAAGGAAACTGAAGTATAGACTGTTTAGATAAGTTCCCCAAAGCCAGACAGTCAGGAACTGATACAGCATAGAAAGGACTCATTGTCTGGCTCCAGAGTTCTATTTTCTTAATAACCACTATACTATATAGCCTTTTCTTATGGTTTATTGATGGATGTAGTGAGTAATAAAGTAACTGAAATTCTTGAATAAAAATACTAGTTTGGGGCTGAAGGGTATAGCTCAGTGGTAGAGTGCTTTTGTGGCATGCTTATGGTCCTGGGTTCATTACCTAGCACTGCAAAAAAAAAAAAAAAAAAAAGAAAAGAGAAAATCTTAGTTTGGGGGAAGGCAGAAGACTGACAGTTGTCAGATACTAGTTTATATGTTTTGCTAAGATAGTTATGCTAGGAGACTCAGAAAGACAAACATCACGTTATTCCTCATATGCAGAATCTAGATAAAAAAAAAGACATGATTTTTTTTTCTTTTTGGCAGTACTGAGGTTTGAACTCAGGGCCTCATGCTTGCTAGTCTGGTATGCTACCACTTGAGCCACTCTGCCAGCCCATATACTGTAAGAACTTCTGTAAATGTCACAATGTACCCTAGCATAACAATAACAAATATATGATATAAGACAAAACATGAAAAAAAGACATGAAAGTAGAAGGACTAGTTGAAAAGAGGGAGGGACCACAGTGAGGAGAAGGAGGAAAAGAGACAGAATGGGTAAGTGAGTATGATCAAAGTATATGATATACATGCATGAAAATATCATAAGAAAATGAAACCTATTTTTTTTAAGTTAGACTAGACCTTCTTAAATGTCTGTGGTGAGAGTCCAGTTTTTAATTACATGAATTATTTAAACATATCATATATATATATGTTTATTAAATATAAGACTGACCTGGGCCTGGACTCTTATTCTTTTAACATTTTTTTAATTGGAATTCTTCTATTTCTCTAGTGCTATTGTTAACACTTAAGATATATTAGTGAATGAAACAAATACAAAATGCCACAATTCCAGTAAAGGTATATAATAAAAATAAATGTAATAAGCAAGTTAAGACTTAATATGAGCTAGCAAATTAATGGAAAAAAATCAAGATTTGAGGTACTAGAATTATACTTTTAAACAGAGTTTTCATAATATATAGTTTTGAGCAGTTTACACATACACATTTTAGGTCATTCCTCTACTCAAAGACTACCTGCTAGTCATACAAATCTGTATTCAAAGTACTATTTCACTTTTTAAAAAGACCAAGAGGTTTAAGGGGAGTTCCATTTTTTTTTTCTTTCAGCCAATGCTACTTCTGCCTATCTTAAGCCTTCTCACTGCCAACATTGGGGAATGAAAAAATGGTCCAATAACCTGCTTTACGGTTGAATTTATGAGAAAAGGTCTGGTAGTCCGTAGGAGTTCTTCTCCACTGGTGAGTGAGCTCTGAAAATAACTATTGCTTAACTGGGAAAAAAAGTGCAATTTTAAAAGATTATGTGAACGTTAGGTTGCAGTCTTGCTAATTAGATCCTTTCTCCTTGGCCTAGTCTTGTGACTTGACTTCAATTCAGTGCCCTGAAGGATGGATTTACTCAATTCATATTCTGCACCCACCTGCAGCTAAGAACCAAATTGTTGAGAAGTATCTAACACCATTTGTTCTCATAGTCCTTTGGTATTTGTTGTCAAGAGAAAATGAGTAATTTGTGGATTTAATGTTGCATTCAGACTTAGAAAGACTTTCTTTCCTATGTACCATAACATTGTCAGCTGCATTTAATGAATTCACATGACCTTGGAGAGTATCTTCTCTCCCTTTTGGCATCCATCAGAAATAGAACGACTGTAAGAAAATACTGCCTCCATAAGGGGCAGTTTGAACATAACCAGACAGATGTTTCAGAAGCATGGTTTTCTTAGTAAAATCTGGTCTGTGATGCACAGAATAGCATAGAGCTTGAAAAATGTCCAAAGCACAAGTTTGTCATTGAGTTGAAATACATGTGTGCCCCTGCTTGTGAATGGAGTTTTAACAGCTTGGGTAATCTTTTACCCGGATACATGTCTATGGTCTATTAAAGTAATGAAAATGTGTCAGGGACAAAAAGATTTTGATTTGTGAGACAAAATGTTCAAATTATAACAGTTTTAATAGTTTGTAGGAGTCACCACTACATTTTTTTGTGTGACTGTACTGGGGTTTGAATTCAGGTTCATGTTTGCAGGGCAGGAAGTCTACTACTTGAGTCACATCTCCAGCTCTTTTTGCTTTGGTTATTTTTGGAGAAAGGGTCTTACTTTCTGCCTAGGCTGGCCTGTAAGAAAGGGTCTTACTTTCTGCCTAGGCTGGCCTGTAAGAAAGAAGAAGGAAGATTGTGATCTTCCTATTTTATACTTCCTTCTGTAGCTGGGATGACAGGAATGTGCCCTCATGTCTAGTTTCCCCCACTGAGCTGGAACTGCTTCAGCCTGTCTCATAGTTGAGATGACAAGCATGCACCATTGCACCCAGCTACTGGTTGAGATGGGGTTTTGCAAGCTTCCTGCCTGGGATGGACTTGAACCACATTCTTCCTGACCAAGTTGCTAGGATTGTAGGTATGAGCCACTGATGCCTCGCACAACTACATTTTTATATGTAATTTAAAATTTATAGAGATCTTGTGTACAAGAACATGCATGCAAATTTTATTTAAATCTGTTTTCCTTTCACTTTGTGAATATATGTGTATGTCTTGCCTTTGAGGATAAGTTTTTCTAACTATTTTAGTAAAATTTACCAATACATCTCTAAACACACTGTGTATGCACACATATGCATACATCACTCATGTACATCAAGAAAACACCCAAAACATTTAGAGTTTTAAACAAATGAAATCTTTTGTTAATATGCCTCATTATTGTGAATGTGACAACAAAGTGATGTGTATGTATTACTATGCATGAAAACACTTTTCAAATGTTGGCATTATTTTCAAACTTAAAAATAAACTAATGCAGTTTATGAAAATGTGCATCAAAATCTCTTGAGCAGGCATTACATTTTTATGAATGTTACCACTGCATTAAGTCAGTCAACTAAGTTAATAAAAACCAGGAGAGTTATTGCTTGATACTTTTTCTAAAGTGGATGGAAAGGATCACAGAAGCCTACTGATTTTCTCCTGTGGAATGATCTTTGATAAGTACTCAGGTCAAAATAGATTTTTCCAGTCATCAAAGAATTTACAAATAAAATGGTATTTAAATATACATGAGACAAAATACCTCCCTCCACCCGTTCTGTTTCCTTTTCTTTTGAGTGTTTATAAATATGTAGGAAAAACCTTAAGTAACTAAATTTCTTTGTTTTTCATTTGTATTTTTTGCAGGTTGCAGTTTAAACAAATTATTGTAGTGATTATACCATGCATTCAATAACTTTAAAAGCAGGGTTTTAGAAATTATTCTAATTCAGCATATATTTGATCTTGAAAAATAAAGATCTCTGTAAAAGGTATCAAATTTAAAGATTTTTATCCCATTAACTACTTCCTACCTATTATATCTCTAGAAATACTATAAATTTCATGGTGTACTATGATTATTTCACAACTATATAAGTTAAAATTATTTAACATGTATAAATAATTTAAAAATGATAATTTTTGTGAATTGGTTTTATAGTGATGATGAATATAATGCATGTTCATGGAGAATGAAAATAAAACAAAATCTCATAAAATGTAAGGAACCATTAATTAAATAAAATGATGACTTTTACTTGTGTATAATGACTATTGTTTTCTGTTATATAGCCTTCCAGATTATAAATTTGTCTCTGTGTATACATATGATATTGATATATTTCTATTACTTAATGATGTATATTCAGTGATATTTATTATATATATACACACACAAATATATGCTTCTATATATTATAAAAGGATTACATATTATGAAGACAATTTTATAATCTTTCTGTTCTTTGCTTATGGGAATTAGGAATAAGAAATTTGAATCATTATGGGTAGGTAGAGAAGGTTAGCATGCCAGTTGTTTAAGTATTAATTTTGATTTTTATCTTTTCAAAGAACTTATTTCTAATAAATACAGCAAGACAAATACTAAAGTGAAGGTACATTAGGATAACTAAGTCAGTACTTCCCATTTTACCCATTCTGTGAATCACATTTAATCTCCTATTGAGACTTTTTAATTTCTCTCTTTTCCTCAGACTTTTAGAGTATATATTCAAGTCCCCCTCCCGCTCCCCTCCCCCCTCACTTCTAGGCAGAACCTGTTCTGCCCTTATCTCTAATTTTGTTGAAGAGAAGACATAAACAATAATAAGGCAGACACAGTGTTTTTGCTAGTTGAGTTAAGGATAGCTATACAGAGAGGTTCCTAGCATTGCTTTCATATACAAATGTGTTACAACACAAATTGATTCATCTCTAACTGATCTTTACACTGTTTCCTAATCCCCTTCTCATGTTGACCTCTGTCACTTTAAGGTTTCTGTATTAGTTCCTCTGGAGTGGGGGCATCAAATGCTTTCATGTTTTATGTTTTCTACCTATTCCTATATCTCCTGCATGTGCTATCCCCTTGTCATGTGATCCAAGTTCAACCAAATTGCTGTATTTGCCCTAGATCTAAATTCCGCATACGAGGGAGAACATACTATATTAGGTCTTCTGAGTCTGGCTAACCTTGCTCAGAATGTTGAGTTCCACCCATTTATGTGCAAATGATAAGATTTTGCTCTCCGTCGTGGCTGAGTAAAATTCCATTGTGTATAAATACTACATTTTCTTGATCCATTCATCAGTAGTGTGACATCTTGGTTGTTTCCATAACTTGGCTATTGTGAATAGTGCTGCAATAAACATGGGTGTGCAGATGTCTTTAAAGTAACCTGTGTTGCACTCCTTTGTGTATATTCTCAGGAGTAGGATTGCTGGATAATATGGCAGACTTATGTTTAGATTTTTAAGAAGCCTCTAAATTTTTTTCCAGAGTGGTTGCCCCAGCTTGCTTTCCTACCAGCAGTATACGAGGGTTCCTTTTTCCCCACTTCCTTACCAACACCTGTTGTTGGTGGTGTTTTTGATGATGGCTTTTCTAATAGGGGTGAGATGGAATTTTAGTGTGGTTTTGATTTGCATTTCCTTTATGGCTAGCGATGGTAAGCATTTTTTCATGTACTTTTTTGCTATTTGAATTTCTTCTTTTGAGAAAGTTCTATTAAGTTCAGTTGCCCATTTTTTAATTGGTTCATTGAGTTTAGGAGAGTTTAGTTTCTAAGTTCCCTGTATATTCTGTTTATCAGTCCCTTGTCTAATGTATAGATGGCAAATATTTTCTCCCACTCTGTGGGTGGTCTCTTCAGTTTAGAGGCCATTTCTTTTGTTGTGCAGAAACTTTTTAATTTTATGAAGTCCCGTTTGTCCATCCCTTCTCTTAGTTGCTGCTGCTGGGGTTCTATTGAGGAAATCCTTGCCTATACCTATTAGTTCCAGAGTGTTTCCTGTTTCTTCCTGTACTAACTTCAGAGTTTCAGGTCTGATATTAAGGTCTTTAATCCATTTTGAGTTGATACTAGTACAGGGTGAAAGACATGGATCTAGTTTCAGTTTCTTGCACATAGATAACCACTTTCCCAGCAACATTTGTTGAAGAGGCTTTTTTTTCTCCATAGTATATTTTTGTTCCCATTGTCAAAAATGAAGTGGGTATAGTTGTGTGGATTCATATCTGGGTCCTCTATTCTGTTCCACTGGTTTTCATGTCTGTTTTTGTGCCAGTACCATGCTGTGTTTATTGCCATTGCTTTGTAATATAGTTTGAAGTCAGGTATTGTGATACCTCCAGCATTGCTCTTTTTGCTGAATGTTGCCTTGGCTTTTTGCAGTCTCTTGTATTTCCAAATGAACTTTAGGGTAGATTTTTCATTCTCTGTGATGAAAGTCACTGGGATTTTGATGGGAATTGCATTAAATATGTAGATTGCTTTTGGTAGTATAGCCATTTTTACTATGTTGATTGTACCAATCCATGAGCACAGGAGATCTTTCCATCTTCTGTAGTCTTCCTCGATCTCTTTTTTCAGGGTTTTGTAGTTCTCCTTGAGAGGTCATTCACATCCTTTGTTAAGTTTATTCCTAGGTATTTGATTCTTTTTGAGGCTATTGTAAATGGAATTGTTTCCATATATTCCTTCTCAGTTTGTTCTTCTTGCAGGGTGTTCTTGTGGGCTTCCTTGGGTTATGTGTATAGTTTCTTTGTTTTGTTGGAGTCTGG
This sequence comes from Castor canadensis, assembly GCF_047511655.1. NCBI lineage: Eukaryota > Metazoa > Chordata > Mammalia > Rodentia > Castoridae > Castor > Castor canadensis. Next base: position 50,425,704 of record NC_133394.1, on the reverse strand, counting down.
ATCTGGGTATCTGTTTTCTTCAATTCCCTCTGAATCCTGTACTTATTTATGTTTGGTGGGAGAATGTTTTCCACCCCTTTTTCTTCTTCCCATATTTCCACTAGGTGCCATTTCTGTCCCTGGACTATGTGTAATTTAGTATTAGCTGAGTTACAATAGTAATAGTAACAAAACCAAAAAAGAAGGAGAAAAAAGAGAAAGAAAAAGAAAGAGAAAAGAAAGAAAAAAATGGAGAACCAAAGAAAACAGCAGGGAGAGATGGTGGACAATCAAACAGCAAACCAGACAGACTCTTAAAGAAAGGCAAAAAAAAATCACTGGTTCTGTAACAGTGGAATTACAGTGTTAGTTCTTCTGTTGTTGCTCCTTTAGCATACAGTCCTGTCTGTCTTTGTCTCCTAGGCAGGTTTGGAGCCCTCCTGTGATGAGCAGAGGTCAGGCGGGGGCCAGGCAGGATTGAGTGGTGGAGGCCTGGTGGAGTGGTGATCTGGCAGGCCTGCCACTGTGGGGGCCTGGTGGAGAGGGTGCAAGCTTGCAGAATGGGTGTCTGGGGAGCCTGTGGGGCAGGGACCCAGCAGAGCAGAGATCTGGTGGGCCCACATGGAGCTGGGGCATAGTGGGCATAAGGGGTGGGGGCCCAGCTGAGCGGAGCAGTGGCTGGCGGGCCTATGGAGCAGGGGCTTGGCCAGCCAGCTGTTCTTTTAGTAAATCATGGCATGGAGAAGATTTCCACAAGCTAGGGGTTCAGAGCGCTGAAGTTTCAGCTCTCCTTGGTGCTTTACCTCTGCCAAGGGTGTCTCCAGCATCTCAGCAAGGTCCCTGATTTACAGAGCTCACACAGTCTGCATCTGTGTCCCAGTCACCATCTTAGATCCTCCTTAAGTATCTTTATTTTAACTTAGTTTTAATGACTATTTTAATATGATAGGCATCAACAATAATAAACAATGCAGAATCTTTTGCCATGCAAATCAGAAGAAATTCTTATTTTTAATTATGCAACTATTATTTTAGATCATAATGTACTCATACTGAAAATTTAAATGGTGAAAACAATAAATCTAAAAACTGTTATTAATGTCTTTATTTGTACTCAAATCTTTAAATGATTTCCTTTGAATATTTATTTTAAATAGACTTTTTTGTTCTGTTAGGTAAAAACTGTTAGCATTGTTATGTCCAAAGTAAATTTGAGCAGGAGATAAAAGGATTCTTTTGTACCGCCCGGCCCCAAATATGCACAGATTCCCCCCACTAAAAAACTGTTACACAAGAGTGGTTCATTTGTTACAGTTGAACTTCCATTGACACATTCATATCACCAAAAGTACATAATTTACAGCAGGCTTCAGTATTGATGTATATTCTGTAGGTTTGGAAAAATATGAAATGTCATGCAAACACCACTAAATTATCACACTGAGTACTTTCATTGCTCTAAAATTCCTCTGTGCTTTACGATTTCTTCTTCTTCTCTCTTTAATTTGTGTCAACCACTGGTGCTTAATTTTACCTATAGTTTTGCTTTTTTTCAAAATGTCATAGAGTTGAAATTCAGCATTTAGCTTCCTCAGATGAGCTCCTTTTACTTAGTAATGTATATTAAAGATTCTCCATGTCTTTATAGTTCATTTCTTTTTAGTAGTGAATAATACTCCATTTTCTGGATGAACTGTGGTGTGTGTATCCATTTATCTACTGAGGGACATTTTGATTTCTTCCATGTTTTGGCAATTATGTATTAATCTGAAATGAGTATTTGTGCACAAGCTTATGTAAAAATACATTCATGATTCACTTGAGGAAATACAAAGGTGCACAATTGCTGGAACATGGCTAGTGCCCAATTTTTCAACAGGTTGTTTGTTTTCTTATTGTGGTATTATGAGTTCTTTGTACATTTTGTTGAATATAGTCTCTCAGTCTGTTGCTTGACTTCTCCTATTACCTGTTTTGTCTTGTGTGTTTTGGTCGATTGCAAATTTTAAGGAATCGATCCATTTCACCTAGGTTATCAAGGTTGGAAATTCAAATATTTTTGATTATCCTTTTAAGGTTACGAGAACTGTAGTGATGTACCTGCTTTCCCTTCTGATTTTAGTGATTTGTGTTCTCTTTTTTTCATAATTAACCCAGTAGAATGTTTAGCAATATTATTGAACTTTTCCAAAACTAGCTTTTGATTTTGTTGCTTTTCTCCATTGATTTCCTGTTTTCTGTGTCATTGATTTCTGATTTAATTTTTATTATTTTTCTTCTGTTTCGTCTTGATTTAATTTGCTCTTCCTTTTCTATTTTCCTAAGGTAGAAGCTTAGATGATTGATTTTAGGTCTTTCTTCTTGTACTATCTGCATTCAATGCTATAACTTTCATTTTAACTTCTACTTTTGGTGCATCCTACAAATTTTGATATGTTGTGGTTATTCTATTCTTGAGATTTTTTTTTTCTTTAACCTGTATGTTATATAGAACTATGTTCTTTCCAAGTATTGGGGGATTTTCTAATTATGGGTTTCTTTAATTATTTCTACTTTAACTGCATCGTGGTCTGACAGCAGACAATGAATGGCATCTGTTACTTTAAGTTTGTTAAGGTTTATGCCCCACAATGTGTTCTGTCTTTGTGAATGTCTATGTGAGTTTCAGAAGAACACAAATTCTGCTGTTGTTGGATGAAGTACTGTATAGATATCCATTATATATAGTTGATTATAGTGGTGTTTATTGAGTTCAATGATGTACTTCCTGCTTTTTTTTTTCCTGTCAGCTGGATCTATTTCTGATAGAGTGTTAAAATAGATTAATTTATTTGTCCTTGCGGTTTTGCCAGTTTTTGTTTTGTACATTTTTCCATTATATAGTTAGGTATATAATTATTGCAGGTTTTTATGTGTTCTTGGAGAACTGGATACTTTATTATCATCTAATGCCCCTCTTAACCCTGATAACTTTCCTTGATTTTCTGTAGCTTGAAAATGATATGGCTGGTAATTTTCCTTACTGAAATCTTCTATATCTTAAATTAATGTTACTACAAGGTGCTTATTTTATAAATTAGTTTTAGCATGGCATATTTTCCCCTACCAATTTATTTTAAATCTTTTAATGTCTTTATATTTAAAGTGAATTTTTTATAAGCAACATATAGTTGGATCTTATTTTTGATCCACTTTTGGAATCTGTCTTCTCATTGATGCAGTTAGACTTTTGAATTAAGATAAAAAGAAGTGAAGGAGGGGATGAATTCAACTATGATATATTATAAGAAATTTTATAAATGTCATGAGGTACCCCAGTCCAACAATAATATAATAAAAAGAAAAAAGCCATTTTACATATAGTTGGATTAATATCTATCATGTATGTTACTATTTTCAATTTTTGTCCTTGTTCTTTGTTTCTGTTGTAGTCCAGATACTTTCTGCTTTTATACTGTCAACTGAGCAGCTTATATGATTTCATTTATCGCTTCTTTTAGGATATCAATTATATTTCTGTTTTACCTTCTTTGGCAATTGTCCTATAGGATATAATATACATTTACAACTAACCCAACTTTACATTTAAATAACACTATTCTGCTTTTTTACAGGCAGTGAAAGTAACTTTTAACAACAAATAACACTAATTCCTCCCCCCATTCCTGTCTCACTGCTGTCATTCATTATATATAAACACATTTTAAATAAAATATATGTTAGAAAAATTAAGAATAAGATTAAAAGTTTTAATTTTATTTTCATGTACTTCTCTTATGCACTTTATGTATATCTAAGTTTCCGACCTATGTAATTTTCTTTCTCACTAAAGTACTTCTTTCAACGTGTCTTTCAGAGAAAGTCTACTAGGAAGAAATTCCCTCAAATTTTGTTCATTTAGGAATTTTTTAATTCTCCTTTTGTCAGGGTGCAGAATTTTAATTTGGTAATTTTGTTTCCGTCTTCACACTTTAAGTATTTTACTATACCTTTTACTTGCTTGCATGGTTTCTGAGAAGTAGAATGTAACTCTTATCTTTGTTCCTGTTTAGGTAGGGTAACCTCTGTATTTCATTGATGATTTTTAAATTTATTTTTGATTTTCTGTAGCTTGAAAATGATATGCCCATATGTAGATTATCCAGCATCTATGCTGCATAGTATTCTTTGAGCTTCTGGAGTTTGTGATTTGTGGTCTAACATTAATTTGGGAGAAATTTTCATCATTATTGTTATAAATTGTATTTCTTTTTCTTGCATTATTTCTCTTTGTCTTGTGTTTACATTACACACAAGTTTTACCTTATGTATGACTTGTGTATGAAAATGTTCCATATTCTTGTTCTTCAGTTTTGGTGTTTTCCATTGAGTTATTTTTAAGGACAGAGATTCTTTCCTCATTTGTGTCTAGTATACTACTATAATTGTTGAAGGCATTCTTTACTTCTCTTAAAGTATATTTGATCTCTAAGATTTATTTTCAGTTCTTTCTCAGAATCATCTCTTTGTTAACATTGACCATCTGGCTTTGACTTAAGTGTATCCATTAGAGCTTTCTGAATGTGTGTGTGTATGTGTGTGTGTGTGTGTGTGTGTGTGTGTGTGTGTGTGTATGTAATTTGTTTTTGCAGTTCTGGGGCTTGAACTCAGGGTCTTGCACTTGCTAGACAACTGCTGTACTACTTAAACAATGCCTCAATGCCTTGTGCTCTTTTTTGCTTTAGATTTTTTTCAGATAGAATCTAGTGCTTCTCTCCAAGGCTGGCTTCAGACTATAATCTTTCTACCCATGCCTTTCTGATACCTGGGATTATCAGTGTTAACACCAGTGTTTATTTGTTGAGACAGTCATCTCTATAATTTTTTGCTAGGCTGATCTTGTGCCATGATCCCTGATCTCTGCATCTTTTTCTTCTTCTTCTTCTTTTTTTTAACAGATAAGCATATTTATTAGTGCATTTAAAAAAATAGAATTCTGTTTTAAAATTGCAAGAGTCCCAATTGGTGCTCTTCCTTGTAAAGTTTTAAATTTCTTTTTTTTTTAATTCATTTCTTCACATGTACATACATTGTTTGGGTCATTTCTCCACCCTGCCACCCTCCCCAACCCTCTCTCCCCTCTTCCCCCCACAGTTCCAGGCAGATCTGTTCTGCCCTTATCTCTAATTTTGTTGAAGAAAAGACACAAGCATAATAAGGAAGACAAAGCACTTTTGCTAGTTGAGTTAAGGACAGCTATACAGAGAGATTCCTAACATTGCTTTCATGTACCCATGTGTTACAACCCAAGTTGATTCATCTTTGACTGATCTTTACACTGGTTCCTAATCCCATTCTCATGTTAACCTCTGTCGCTTTAAGGTTTCTGTATTAGTTCCTTGGGAGTGGGGACATCAAACGCTTTCATGTTTTGGGTTTTCTACCTATTCCAATATCTCTTATATGTGCTCTCCCCTTGTCATGTGATCCAAGTTAAACCACATTGTTGTATTTTCCCTAAATCTAAAGTCTGTATATGAGGGAGAACATATGATTTTTGGTCTTCTGAGCCTGGCTGACCTCACTCAGAATGATGTTCTCCAGTTCCATCCATTTACCTGCAAATGATAAGATTTCATTCTTCTTCAAAGCTGAGTAAAATTCGATTGTGTACAAGTACCATATTTTCTTGATCCATTCATCAATAGTGGGGCCAAGTTATTGTGAATAGTGCTGCAATAAACATGGGTGTGCAGGTGCCTCTGGAGTAATCTGTGTTGCATTCTTTTGGGTATATCCCCAGGAGTTGGATTGCTGGATCATATGGCAGGTTTATGTTTAGATTTTTAAGAAGTGTCCCAATTTTTTTCCAGAGTGGTTGCACCAGCTTGCATTCCCACCAGCAGTGGACTAAGGTTCCTTTTTCCCCACATCCTTGTCAACACATGTTGTTGTTGGTGTTTTTGATAATGGCTATTTTAACAGGGGTGAGGTGGAATCTTCATGTGGTTTTGATTTGCATTTCCTTTATGGCCAGAGATGGTGAGCATTTTTTCATGTGCTTTTTGGCCATTTGAATTTCTTCTTTTGAGAAAGTTCTGTTTAGTTCAGTTGCCCATTTCTTAACTGGTTCATTGATTTTAGGAGAGTTTAGTTTCTTAAGTTCCCTGTATATTCTGGTTGTTAGTCTTTTGTCTGATGTATAGCTGGCAAATATTTTCTCCCACTCTGTGGGTGGTCTCTTCAGTTTAGAGATCAATTCTTTTGTTGTGCAGAAGCTTTTTAATTTTATGAAGTCCCATTCATTCATCCTTTCTCTTAGTTGCTGGGCTGCTTGGGTTCTATTGAGGAAGTCTTTGCCTAACCTATTAGTTCCAGAGTGTTTCCTGCTCCTTCTGGTACTAACTTCAGAGTTTCAGGTCTGATATATATAAAATGGATATCCTTGATCCAATTTGAGTTGATACTAGTACAGAGTGATAGACATGGATCTAGTTTCAGTTTCTTGCACATGGATAACCACTTTCCCGGCAACATTTGTTGAAGAGGCTGTCTTTTCTCCATCGTATATTTTTGACACCTTTGTCAAAAATGAGGTGGGTATAGTTGTGTGGATTCATATCTGGGTCCTCTATTCTGTTCCACTGGTCGTCATGTTTGTTTTTGTGCCAGTCCCATGCTGTGTTTATTGCTATTGCTTTGTAATATAGCTTGAAGTCAGGTATTGTGATACCTCCAGCATTGCTTTTTTTGCTGAGTATTGCCTTGGCTATTTGTGGTCTCTTATATTTCTAAATGAAATTTAAGGTAGATTTTTCAATCTCTTTGATGAAAGTCATTGGGATTTTGATGGGAATTGCATTAAACATGTAGATTGCTTTTGGCACTGTAGCCATTTTTACTATGTTGAGTCTACTGATCCATGAGAACAGGAGATCTTCAAATCTTCTGTAGTTGTGCTTGATCTCTTTCTTCAGGAGTTTGTGATTCTCCTTGTAGGAGTCATTCACATCCTTTGTTGAATTTACTCCTAGGTACTTGATTTTGGTTTTTTTTGAGTCTATTTTTAGTGGAATTGTTTCCATATATTCCTTCTCAGTTTATTCATTGTTGGTGTATAGAAAAGCTAATGATTTTTGTAGGTTGATTTTGTATCCTGCCACCTTACTGTAGCTGTTTATGGTGTCTAAGAGTTTTTGGGTAGAGTTTTATGGGTCTTTAAGGTATAGGATCATATCATCTGCAAATAAGAACATTTTCACAGTTTCTTTACCTATTTGTATACTTTTTATTTCTTCTTCTTGCCTAATTGCTCTGGCTAGAAATTCTAGTACTATGTTGAATAGGACTGTGGATAGTGGGCACCCTTGTCTTGTTCCTGATTTTAGAGGGAATGGTTTCAGTTTTTCACTGCTAAGTATGATGTTGTAGGTTTGTCATAAATAGCCTTTACAATGTTGAGGTACATTTCCTCTATTCCTAGTTTTCTTAGAGCTTTTATCATGAAGTGGTGTTGGATCTTGTCAAAGGCTTTTTTCTGTGTGCTGAATTCCTTGGAGAATCTTTTGTCGTAGTGGCTTGCTGGTCACATATTGTTTTAGTTCTGCTTATCATGGAAGACTTTTATTGTTCCATCTATTTGGAACGATAGTTTTTCTGGGTAGAGTATCCTAGGATTGAAGTTATTTTCATTCAGTGCTTGGAAGACATCACTCCATGCTCTTCTTACTTTTAATGTTTCTATTGAGAAGTCTGCTATGATTTTGATGGGTTTACCTTTGCATGTTGTTTGTTTTTTTCTCTCTTACAGCCTTCAGTATTCTTTCTCTAGTCTCTGTACTTGTTGCTTTAATGACAATATGTTATGGAGTAGTTCTATTTTGGTCCAGTCAGTTCAGGGTTCTGGAGGCTTCCTGTACCTGAATGGGCATAGTTTTCTCTAGATTTGGGAAATTTTCTGTTATTATTTTGTTGAATATATTATGCATTCCTTTTGCTTGCACCTCTTCTCCTTCTTCAATGCCCATCAATCTCAGGTTTGGTCTTTTGATGGAATCAGTGAGTTCTTGCATTTTATTTTCACAGGTCTTGAGTTGTTTAACTAATAGTTCTTCAGTTTTTCCTTTAGTTGCCATTTCATCTCCAAGTTCTGAGATTCTGTCTTCTGTTTGTTCTATTCTGCTGGAATGGCCTTCCATTGTGTTTTGTATTTCTGTTTTGTTCTTTTTCTGAGGTTTTCCATATTGTGGGTTACTTCCTTTTTAATATTGTCAATGTTTGCCCTTAATTTGTTTATATCTCTGTTTATGGTGATCTCTGTTTCAGTTTGGTATTTATTTAGGGTTCCTATGGTTTCATTTATTTGTTTCTGTGTTTTTTCACCTTCTTTTATTTTGTTGTCTTGGAATTTCTTGAGTGCCTCCTGTATGTTTTGGTTGACCATGTCTAGTAACATCTCTACAAAATTCTCATTAATTACTTGTATGATTTCTTCTTTCAGAGTGTTCTTGTGGGCTTTGTTGGGTTCCTTGGTATAATTTATCTTTGTTTTTTTGGAGTCTGGATCTGGGTATCTGTTTTCTTCATTTTGCTCTAAATCCTGTACTACTTTATTTTTTGGGAAAGAATGGTTTCCATGGCTTTTTCTTCTTCCCATATTCCTCTAGGTACCATTTCTATCCCTGTACTGTATCTATTTTAGCTGGATTATAGTATTAATACTAACAACACAAGAGAGAAGGATAAAAAAAGAGAAGAGACAGAAAGTAAAGGAAGGGAGAGAGAGTAAAGAGTTAAAAAAAATGAGAGAGATGGTGGGTGATCAAACAGCAAACCGGGCAGCAAAATCCTTAAAGAAGGGAAAAAAAAAAGAAATAAAATCACCAGTTCTGGAACAGTAGAATTGCAGTCTTAGTTGTTTTGATGTTACTCCTTTAGGATCCAGACTTGTCTGTGTGTGTCTCTTAGGCAGGTTTGGAACCCTACTGTGGCAGATAGCAGTTGGGTGGTTTCCCATGGGCTTACAGACAGAAACCTTTTATTGAGGTGAACTACCAGGTCTTTGGAGCATGGGCTTGGTGTGCCTGAAGGGTGTGGGCCTGGCGGAGTGGAGATTGTGTGTGTCTGTGGATTGCCAGCTTGGTAGGCCTGAGGGGTGCAGCAGGGCAGAGATTGTGAATGTCTATGGATTGCCAGCTTGGCAGGCCTGAGGGTTGCAGGCCAGCAGAGTGGAGATCATTCAGGCCTCTTCAGGCCTGAGGGCAGAGTCTGGTGGAGAATATGTGTGTGTGGATCACCAGCTTGGCAGCCCTTAGGGGCAGGGCCTGGTGGAGCAGAGATCATGCAGACCTGTGCAGGCCTGAGGGGCAAGGCCCAGCAGAGATCATGAATGTCTGCAGCTCACCGGCTTGGCAGACCTTAGAGGCTTAGTCTGGTGGAGATCATGCAGGTCTGAGGGGTAGGAGTTTGGGGAAGTGTGGCCCTGGTGGGGTTGAGGAGCAGGCCCAAGTATTGGAGATCCTGCAGCCTTCAGAGCAACAGCTCTACAGGCCAATGTGGCAGGGCTTAGCATGTAGTGCCTGCTATTCTTTTAGCATATCATAGCATGGAGAAGCCTTCCATGAGCTAGGGGTTCATAGTGCTGATGTTTCAGCTCTCCCTGGTGCTTTACCTCAGCTAAGCATGTCTCCAGCCTCTCATTCATGGAGCTCAGGAAGTCTGTGGCTGTATCCCAGTCACCATCTTGGATCTCTCGGGATCTCTGCCTCCTGAGTAGCTAGGATTACAAGAATGAGCTAGGATTACAAGATTCTGGTCCCCAGAATCTTAATAATAGTTGTTTTAAATTTTTGGTTGTTAATGCCAACATTCCAATGTATCTGAATCTTATTCTGATTCCTGTTTTGTCTTTTTAAATTGGGGATTTTGTTGCTTAAAATGTTTTATATTTTTTTCTGGATAACTGGACATGAAGTCCAGCACTGGTTTCCATGGATGTTTCTGCTCTTGGGTTTTGACTCTGGAAAATTATAATCTTCTTTATTCCCCTGTCTGGATCTGCAATATTGAGGGCAGTGGCTTGCTTGTGATTAAAGACAAGCTTGTCTCCTCTTTGAAGGTTCCAAGAAGATGTTGATGCTTTTTGTTTATTTAGTTGTTAACTTGTTTTCAGGATAGCATGATAACTTCCAAGATCCTAATAATAAGTCCAAAATTTTATTTCAAATATTTCATACAAAATAACCTTCTATATTTTATAAAAGTACTAATTTCTTGTAGGCAACTTCATTAATTTCCAAAATTAGGTTTAAATTAAGTATTTATCAATATAGGTTGTTTTAAATTGTTTTACCTTATATACTCATGTCTATAATACCAGCACTAGGGAGGCTGATGTAGGAAGATCATTGGTTCCAGTCAGCCTGGGCTATATAGCAATACCCTAAGTCAAAAAAAAAAAAAAAAAAGCAACGAACAAAATCCAAACTAAATAAAACTCAAACCCAGAATCTTTAGCTATATTTTTGAAATTTTGAAATAAAAGTTTTCTTCTAAATTTTATTTTGCAAACAATATATTCTGTAAATACAACCTTTCAATTGAGTAACAAGACTTATCTTTCTTGACACATGGCAAAAAGAAAAACATTTTCTAACTAGAAAAGTTTCATTTTATTGATCCAAATGTATAACAAATTCTATTTTAATAGCTCACACTTACTGTATTTCCTGTAGACTTCTTATAGGCAGTGGTCAGTTTCCACATTGATTAAATTCTTTTTATTTGGCATGTTTATTTTGCTTTTCTTGAAAACCCAGCACTAACAAAAAGTAACATATGTAAAATAAATCAACCTTAGGGTTTTATTAGAATTTGAATACTTTTGGTCCTTAATTGGACAAAATAGATCATTTTATGAAGTCATTGTATTACAGTATTTTTGCATGTTATTATTTTGTGAATTTTGTTCTTTGGGTAGGGAAGATGTAAGCTGCTCTGAAACAAAGTGAACTGGTCATTTGTTTAAAACATAAAAAGTGTAAGATAAAAGAACCATTGAATCTTCTTAAATTTTCTGTGGTTAAAATACTTTTTATTAATGCCCAAAAGACCATTGATTATTTTAAGATGCCTTTGACTAGAGTTTAAATGAATTCAACAAGTATTTTCTGAATAAGGTAAAGACAGCATGAAGAATTTTTTTAAATGAGAAGAAATTTTTGAATAATGTTTAATCATATACCTTTGCAAGCTTCACTGCCAGAAAGGCATTTGAAATATTATTTTTCATTTGCACATAAAAATGGATGTGATGTCATTTTGCACTATGATATTCACTGATCTACATGAAAGACCTTTCTGATAAATGTTTTTCAACAAATGTTAGGAAAAGCTTCACTTCTCTTTCATAATTGGTATAATGAATTATAGGCTTTATCATTTTGCTTGTTTAAATTTTTTTCCTTTGGTTGTCAGGAAGTTGAGAATGAAATTTGAAAATCAACTACTATCTTAGAAAGAATAATGGTTCCCTAATGAAATGTATACTCTAATTCCTGAAATCTGTCAATATATATAAGTTATGACCAAGGGACGTGAAATCTAATGAGAGAATTAAGGTTGTAAACAAGCAGAGTTTTCAGTTGTGGGATTATTTTTGAATCTCCAGACCAGCCAAGTGTAATAAAAAAGAAAAGGGAATGGGAGGAGATACCCAGAAACATGGAATCTGAGAAGGACTTGATGTGACCCCACTTGTTTGAAGATAAAGGAAGGGGGCATGAGCCAAGGAGAGGTGACTTCTAGAAGGTGGAAAAAAGATTCTCCCCTAGAACTTCCAAAAATAATGGACTGTGCCCTTACTTTGGATAAGTGGGTGGTAATGAATTAGAAATCTTGGTCTTACCATCCAAAACTGAACCAAGAAGATATTAACCACCTAAACAGATCTATAACATGTACTAAAATTGAAGCAGCAATGTAGAGTCTCCCAAAAAAGAAAAATCCAGGACCTGATGGATTCTCTGCTGAATTCTACTAGGCCTTAAAAAAGACCTAATGCCAACACACTTAAACTTTTCAATGAAACAGAAAGGGAAGGAACACTGCCTAACTCATTCTATGAAGCCAGTATTACACTAATCCCAAAACCAGACAAACTATGGAAATAGCCAAGATGCCCCACTACCAATGAATGGATTAAGAAAATCCATAAATAAATGGTATTTGTGCAGATGGAATTTTACTCAATCACAAAGAAGAATGAAATTTTTTCATTCACAGATAAATGGATGGAATTGGAGAATATCATCTTAAGTGAAATTAGCCAGGTTCAGAAGGCCAAAAGCCACATGTTCTCCCTCATATATGGACTGTAGATCTAAACCAAACACAGTAATATTATGGGACAGTCACACTAAGGGGAGGCTGTGCAAAGGAGTGAGATTGATGTGCTCAAGGTGCAAGAATGAATGTAGACATTTTAAACTGGGTGGGGCCACCATGGGAAGCAGACTAAGGAGTAGTGAAGAGGACTGGCAAAGGCAAATCAATTACAACTATAATACACATATGCATGGGTACAACACAAGGAAACTCGCTGTGTAGCTATCTTTATCTATAACTAGCAAACGTCATGTTTCTTGTTTTATCTTGTGTTTTTTCTTCTACAAAATTGGAGAACAAGAGGCTGGAGGGGTGTGTGTGGTTGGCACCAGTGGGAGGGAGAAGGTTGCAAAGAAAAGGGATTGAGGGTGAATATGGTATAAATAATGTATACACATGTATGTAAATGCAAAAATTATACCTGTTGAAACAGGAGAAGTTGTGGAGGGTAATTCAAGTATGATACATTTAATACATTGTAAGAACCTTTGTAAATGCTACAATGTACCCGTATCCAGCATAATTAAAAAAATAAGAAAAAAAAATGGAACTATCACAATAAAAATAACCCACACTGTACAATCAGTATATGCTAATAAAAATGTTAAAATAGTAAATTTTAAATAGAATAGCTCTAGTAAGCACATTCATAGCTCTAACTCTCACACATGTATAAGAAGATCAGTACAAGGTGATATACTTTAGCACTGTTTGATCTAACATGTTTGGAGATAACTCTGGCATGCAATGGTCAGATGAAGAACTACATCTAGGGGAACCACACAGCTAGATCTGAAAGAGAAGGCTATATGATTACAATAAAATAAGACTAAGAAACTGGATTTATTGAGCATACCATTTGGGTAACTCTAAAACTAAGCAACTATAATTTTACATGGTGTGACTATTTAGTTAAATATTTAAATATAAAATAATGGAAGGGTTCATTAAAGATACTGGATAAATAGATGATAGATCAATATACACAAGAATGAATACTGTTTATAGGAGGAGAATGGGCAATTATAAAAAAAACCTAAAAACTGGTCCACATATGAGCAAACATGATAGCATGTCAAGAACTTAAGTGAATTAGCAACTCAGTCTGTACTTCCGAGTTCCCATTTCTAAAATAATACAGTCTTAAAAGTGGGCAGGGTTGTAAAACAGGTCCCACATGGGGTGCGTATTTGTGGGAGGGGGAAGGGCGAATAGAAGAAATAAGAGAAGAAATCAAAAGGTTCCTGTAAGTTAATGAAAATGAAAACACCACCTACCAAACCTATGGGACACAGCAAAGGCAGTCCTAAAAAGAAATTTATAGCCATGACTGTATATATTAAAAGGATAGAAAGATCTCAAATAAATGGCCTAATGCTACATCTCAAACTTCTAGAAAAACAAGAACAAGCAAAACCCAAAACAAGCAGAAAGAAAGAAATGATAAAAATAAAGGCCAAACTGAATGAAATAGAGACCAAAAAAACCATACAGAGAATCAACGAAACAAAAAGCTGGTTATTTGAAAAAATAAACAAAATTGAAAAGCCCCTGGCAAATCTGACTAAAATGAGGAGGGAAAAGATCCAAATTAGTAAAATCAGAAATTAAAAAGGGGAGATAACAACAAACACTAAGGAAATTCAAGGAACCATCAGAGACTACTTTGAGAAACTGTATTTAAATAAATTGGAAAATCTTGAAGAAATGGACAAATTTCTAGATACTTACGACCATCCAAAACTGAACCAAGAGGATATTAACCACCTAAATAGATCTACAACACATAATGAAATTAAAGCAGCAATAGAGTCTCCCAAAAAAGAAAAGTCTAGGACCTGATGGATTCTCTGCTGAATTCTACCAGACCTTTAAAGCAGAACTAATATCAACACTCTTTAAACTTTTCCATGAAATAGAAAGGAAAGGAACACTGCCCAACTCATTCTATGAAGCCAGTATTACACTCATCCCAAAACCAGACAAGGACACATCCAAAAAGGCAAACTTCTTAATGAACATTGATATAAAAATCCTCAATAAAATAATGGCAAATTGAATCGAACAACATATCAGAAAGATCATTCACCATTACTAAGTTGGCTTCATCCCAGGGATGCAGAGGTGGTTCAACAGATGCAAATCAGTAAATGTAATACAGCACATTAGTAGAAGCAAAGAAAAAAAACCACTTGATCATCTCAATAGATGCAGAAAAAGCCTTTGACACCACTTCATGATGAATGCTCTAAGAAATCTAGGAACAGAAGGAATGTACCTTACCATTATAAAGGCTATATATGACAAAACTATAGCCAATATCATACTTAATGGGAAAAAACTAAAATCAGAAACAAGAGAAGGGTGTCTACCCTCCCCACTCCTATTAAACATAGTACTGGAGTTCCTAGCCAGAGCAATAAGGCAAGAAGAAGAAATAAAAGGAATAAAAATAGGTAAAGAAATCCCATCAAAATCCCAGTGACATTCATCACAGAGATTGAAAAATCTACCCTAAAGTTCATTTGGAAACACAAGAGACCATGAATAGCCAAGGCAATACTCAGCAAAAGGTGCAATGCTGGTGGTATCACAATACCCAGCTTCAAACTATAGTTCAGAGCCGTAGCAATAAAGATATCATGGCACTGGCACAAAAACAGATATGAAGACCAGTGGAACAGAATAGATGACCAGGATACGAATCTATGCAGCTATGTACCCCTTATTTTTGACAAAGGTGCCAAAAACATACGATGGAGAAAAGACAGCTTCTTCAACAAATGTTGCTGGAAAAAGTGGTTATCTGCCTGCAGAAAACTGAAACTAAATCTATGCCTATCACCCTGTGTTAGTATCAACTCTAAGTGAATTAAGGACCTTAACCACAGACCTGAAACCTTGAAATTAGTACAGGAAAGGGCTAGGAATACTCTGGAAGCAATAGGTATAGGCAAGGACTTCCTCAGTAAAACTCAAGCGGCCCAGCCACTAAGAGAAAGGATAGACAAATGGGACTACATGAAATTGAAAAGCTTTTACACAACAAAAGAAATGGCCTCTAAATTGAAAAGACCACCCATAGAATGGGAGAAAATCTTTGTTAGCTATACACCAGACAAAGGACTCATAAAACTAAACTCACCCAAAATCAATGAACCAATAAAGAAGTAGGCAACTGAACTAAATGGAACTTTTTTAAGGAAGAAATCCAAATGGCCAAAAAACATGAAAAAATGCTCACCATCCCTGCCCAGAAAGGAAATGCTAATCAAAACTATACTAAGATTCTACCTCACAACTGTTAGAATTGCTACCATCAAGAACACCACCAACAACAAATGTTGGCGAGAATGCGGGGACACAGGAACCCACATACACTGCTGGTGGGAATGTAAGCTAGTACAACCACTTTGGCGAACAATATGGAGGGTTCTTAAAAAACTAAACACAGACCTGTCACATGATCCAGTAATACCACTCCTGGGGATATACCCAAAGGAATGCAACTCAGGTTACTCCAAAAGCACTGCACGCCCATGTTTATTGCAGCACTATACACAAAAGCCAAGTTATGGAAACAGCCAAGATGCCCCACTACCGATGAATGGATTAAGAAAATGTGGTATTTATACACAGTGGAATTTTACTCAGCCACAATGAAGAATGAAATTTGGTTGCTAGTAGGAAAATGGATGGAACTGGAGAATATCACCTTAAGCAAAGTTAGGCTCAGAAAGCCAAAAATCATGTTCTCCCTTGTATGCAGATTACAGACCTGAAAAAAATGCAATAATATTATTAGACATGGGTCACAGGCTAAGGGGAGAATGCACGGGAGAGGAATAGGGAAAGGGAACAAAACCAAAAACTTGAATGTGGTTGATGTGCTCACTGTAATCTTAAACTGGCAGAGGCCACCAGGGGAAGGAGACCAGGAAGTAGTAAAGAGGTCTGGTAGAGATGAACCAGTATGGGTTGCAATACTCAAGTGCATGGAAGCAACATTAGAAATCTATCTGTATAGCTATTTTCATCTCAAACTAGCAAAAACACTGTTTTTCTTATTACCTCTTATGCTTTCTCTCCAATAAAATCAGAAAACAAGAGAGAGGAACAAGTTCTGCCCAGAACTGGGGTAAAGGGCCCAAATAATGTGATCGCACATGTAAAAACGATAAAATAAAAAAAAGAGATCTTCTATGAATAATAATAATAATAAAAAAAAACAAAAAGAAATCTTGGTGTTAGCCCAGTGGAATCCTTGCCAGACTTCTGATCTACAGAACTTCTCAGTAATAAATTTGTGTTGTTTTGGATCTCTGTTTGTGGTAATGTGTCATAGTAGCAAGAGTAAACTAATCCAAATACAGAAAACACTGGAAACATTTCTCTTAACATATTTATATTTTCTTTTCTCTTGGTTCATGTTTTATTAATCAATTTGGTATTACTAATCTTCTTTATGCTTTTTTTTTGACTGATTTATACCCTGTTGTCAAAAAAATATGTTAATGAATAAATGGGCAAACCAAACAGTGCAGCAAGAATACTGTCCTCAGATTTATATATATGGAAGATCATTCTGTGTAAAAATGAATGAGAGAAAACAATTTGAAAATACTACTTAATAAATCAAGAGTGTTATTTTTAGAGACCAGTGAGAGAATTTAAAGTAAGACGAATGCCACCATGCTGTTATTAATCAAAGAAATTTCTATGAAAATTTTAACCAAGCTTCTCTCTGAAAAAGATGAAGAAAGTGATCTAGTGACGAGATGAAGAGGAGTGCCTTTTTTTTTTTTTTTGATGAGACTGGGGCTTGAATTCAGGGCTTCATGCATGTTCCACTGATTGAGCCACACTTTCAGTACATTTTGCTTTGGTAATTTTGGAGATGGGGTCTCATGAACTATTTGCCTGTACTGGCTTTGAACTATGACTTCAAATCTCAGCCTCCCAAGTAGTTAAGATTATAGGCATGAGATACCAGTGCCCAGTTTGGGTTTTCTTTATGACATTCTATGGAGAAATTACTCCATCTGTGCAAAATTAAAATGGAGACCAACAACCAGACTATCAAAGAAATAAGATGTTAAAGTGCTCATATGAGTTATTGCCCACACCAAAACACCTTTGAGTAAAAGGAAACATTGTAGTGAATCTGGGTAATAGGCATAACCCGGAGAACTTTGCAAACTGGGAATACAACCAATTTAGATGGTGAGACTAGTCTGACTGGAGGAAACTAATTTTGCCTTGGCCATATTACATACTCAGTGATCATGGGGGTGAGACTTATTATGACTCAAACACACACATTTTAGATTTACATGTGAAAGATGATGTGGTTCTTATCTTTCTGTGCCTGGCTTATTTAACTTGATACAATGCCTTCCAGGTTCATGGAGGTTGCCAGGAAGGATTTCATTCCTTTGAATGGCTGAATAGTATTCTATTGTGTATCAATGAATATTTTCTTTATCCATTTATTACTGGAAAGGTTAAGTAATGAAAGGTTTCAGAGAGATTGGTTAGCACATATGAAGTACTGATAGATAGTAGTAGTGAGTTCTGGTATATATGGCAAGGTAGGATGATGAAGATTAACAATGCTATATTGAGTATTTCAAAACAAAGATTCTGAATATTCTTACTACAAAGAAATGATTAAGGTATGAGGTGAGGAATATGTTAATTGCCCTGGTTTGATTATGACACAATGAATGCAAGTATTGAAATATCAAACTGTACCCCATATATATGTATAATTATTATGTGCCAACTTTTATAGAAAACATAAGCTTCAAAATTAGAATAATTTGAAATGGAGAATAATATGTTAAGATGATTAAATGACACAATGAGCATGAAGTTTTAAGCAGTGCCTGAGTCATGACAAGTGTTCAAAAACTGCCATTTAAAATCTTTTTTTCCAATAGATTTGCCATATGATCCAGCAATACCACTCCTAGGGATATACCTGAAGGAATGTGAGCCTGGTTACAACAAAGACACCTGCATGCCCATGTTTATTGCAGCACTATTCACAATAGCTAAGCTATGGTAATAGCCAAGATGTCCCACTAGTGATGAATGGACTAAGAGAATGTGGTATTTATACACAATGGAATTTTACTCAACCTCAAAGAAGAATGAAATTTTGTCATTCATAAGAAAATGGATGGAACTGGAGAACATCAACATAAGTGAAGTTAGCCAGGCTCAGAAGGCCAAAAATTGCATATTGTCCCTAATATATAGATTACAGATCTAACACAAATGCAGCAATACTATTGGACATGGATCACACTAAGGGGAGACCACACATGGGAGGGGTATGGCAAGGAAAGGAAACCAAAAACTTGAATGTAGTTGATGTGCTCAAGGTACAGGAACAACTATAGTTATCTTAAACTGGCCTAGGCCGCTATGGGATGCAGACTAGGAGTAGTGAAGAGGGCTGGTAGAGATGAACCAATTTGGGTTGTAATACATATATGCATGGAAGCAACACAAAGAATCTCTCTGTAAAACCATCTGTATTTAGAACAAGCAAAAATGCCATGTTCTCTTATTATCTTTTGTGGTTTTTTTCTTCTACAAAATCAGAGAACAGGAGAGCAGAACAGGTTCCACATGGAGGTGGAGGGGGGTGGTAGTGGAGAAAGAGGTTGGAGGGTGAGTATGATGCAAATAAATAATGCCCATGTAAGTAAATGCAAAAATGATACCTGTCGGAACTGTTCCAGGAATGGGGGTATGTGTGAAAGAGAACAGTGGAGGGGGTGAATTCAAGTATGATATATTTGATATGTTGTAAGAACCTTTGTAAATACTCCAGTGTACCTCCATCCAGTACAACAATAATAATAATAAAAAAATCCTTTCTCTTCCTTCTTAATAGTGACAGCATTAAAATAAAAAAGTTTAAGTAGTAATGTTAATTGTTGGTGTTTTTCGGGGTTATAGCTGTATGTGTAATGGATTCTAAATTGAAAAATTAATTGCTAGGTGACTAAAATACAAAACAAATAAAGCAAAATACCTCCCCTTAAGAAAGACAATTCCTTCAACTTCCACTCATTGAGACCTCACACATACTAAGTGCACTGATAATCTAAGAGCTCGCCTGTGAAGAGGTGTTGTATGTTTTTCTTAACTGAAATTGTCTTAGCATTACATTTCCACAATTCAGATTTTTCTCTTTTCTCAGATTTATTGAGGTACAATTAACAATTACAAAAGTTGTGCAACTTGCTGTTTCTCTTTTTGGGCTCGGTAGTGTGAACATTACACATAGCATGTGCCTTTTACAGTGTAAGCTTGTGAGAATTCCCTTGTCAGTTTTGCACACAGCTGTATGCAGAGTGATGTGATGTCTGGCTCATGATACTTACTCAGTAATTAAATATTTGAATAAACAAAAGAATGCACTTATTTTCAATAATTACAGTCACAGCTCTTATTATTTTTAAGGAATATGTTTTCAGTCTGTTGTTAACCTTTCAAATAAGGGGTATTGATAGATGACATTCCAAAATATTATTACTACAATGATCTTTAATGAAGAAATCATTCTTACAAAATATAGGTTCTGCCAATAGATTTTAATGAAAATATAATATTGATTGCTCATGAATACTCCAACATAATACTGTAACTAAATAGCATGTGATTCTGGATTTTAGAAGATTGAACAGATTTCTATGCTCATTTGTGAGTGTAAGACTGGTCTCAGACTTTATTTTATACTTAAGTCATACCACAGAGATAATTCAGAGAGATGTAGTAACTAATAAAAAGCCAATTAATTTAACAGTGTTTAATCTTTGCCACATAGATTAAATATAGGTCTAGCAAAATAATAACCTTATTTTTTTATATTTAAGGAGCATCCAAAATTATATAATCAAAATTCTTGACCATTTTTTGCTAGAACATTTTGTTCTTTGTCTGATGTTGTTTTAGGATATTATATTTTCTGAAGTTTTATTGGATATAACAAAATTCTTAACAATCATAAAGTATTTAAAGTAGAGTAATGAGATAAAGTAAGACAAGTGGGGAGCAGATCATTAGAGATTTATGGGAAGTTAAAAGAATCTTGATTTTACTCTAAAAACAGAAATCATTGGAGAGTTTAAGCAGAGGAATAGAATCCTATTTAAGTTTCAAAAAGATCATTCTGGCTGCTGTATTGAGAATAGAAAAAAGGAGTGAGTGGTTATGGCTTTGAATAAGATAGTAGTAGAAATACAATAAATGATCTTATTTTAGACATATTTTAAGAGTAAAAGTTGAATTTGGAAGGGAAAGAGTGGGTGTGAAATGTGAGATGAATCTGAGGTGATTCTAAGGTATTTAGACTAAGCAATTGGATAGACGGATTTATCAGCAGAATTAACTTTTTTCCAAGATTATGTGATACAAAGAATTTGAGATGCCTATGGGATATGTAAATGAAGTTGGAGTCAGAAATATGAATTCAGAGTTTATGAGACAGATTAGACTTAAAGGTATATGTTCACAAGTCATTAAGATAGAGATGAACTCAATACCCTGATGTTGAATGATGTTGCCAGAACCAAGGGGCTGTAAATGCAAGTGGGAGTGAGGCATTTATCAGAGAGAGAGATCTAGGATTAAGAGAAGAGTTTTATTTTTGATTTTCATCTTGATTAGTATGATCTACTAAAGGGAAGAAAATTCATGATACAATCATGGTAATGCTAGAGAGAGTGGGATCTAGTTCACAAAGAGAAATCTTGGCAATATGTAGGGTTAAAATATTCTGGCTGTTATATATCAATACCCATGTTTCCTTTCATTTAAAATTTTATCCATTTTAGTGGTTACAGAGTATAGTCTAATTTTATTTTTAATATATATTTCTCTGTTTAGTGAAGTTGAGCACTTTTTCATATCTTAATTATCTGCAGGGGTTTCTGTTCTCTGATGAATTTATTTATAAGAATTTGAAGACAAATGAATGGTTGTGGGGGTAGGGAGATGAAGACCAGAGGCTATGGATCTATATCATAGGATCTAATTTGTGTGACATTGATGTGCTGGGATAAGTGAAAGAGAATGGCTAGAGAATGGCTGATTTGATCACATCATGACAAAAACTGTCCAAAAATTTTGAAAGATATCAATCCATGTATCCAAGAAACTCAATGGACCTGAAGTAATATAAATACAGGTTTGATTAGATGTAGAGACATTAGTGAGAAACTTCTGACAATGAAAGGTGAAGAGAAAGCAGATATGAGAATGTAAGAAATTTAGCCAGAGGAACAAAAAGGCCTTAAGTGGGAGAGCAACAGGTATAGTTCTCAGTAGAGACAATAGATTTGTATCAGGAAATTAACACTAAGCAAAGGAACTATTGCTTGAGGTTTTAGAGGACTCTTCTATTCATAATCAAACATGGTAAAAAAAAATTAACCCACATCTTCTGCAGCAGCCAGTCTAGGAACTCAAAGTATAGCTTTGGCAATAATTAGCCCAGAACAATCAGGACCTCATCAGTGACTAACAGCTTCCTTATTTTGCCTGTTTCCAACTTACCCACCAAATATAGTTCCAAACCAATCTGATGAGATGCCTCATTTTTCTTCATTCCACCATTAGCTTTCTCATGACAACAATATTCAATCAAACTATACCTAATGCCTTTCTTTTTTGTTCACTTTTATAAAGTTTTCCCACTTCTCTGCCTGTCTCTGAGTTTGTGCCAAATGCAAGTTGTATTAGTTTCCTATTGCTGCTGCAACAAATTATCAATCATTTAGTGGGTTTAGAACAACAGAAATTTATCACAGTGCTAGAATTCAGAATTCTGAAATGGTTTTGCAAAGGTTGAAACCAAGGTCCTAGCAGAACACTGTTCCTTCTAGAAGCTCTGGGGAGAATCTGTTTCTTGTTATTATCTGCTTCTAGCTGTCCACATTCCTTAACTCTTGACTGTATCACCCTGACCTCTGCTTCTGTATCACATCTCTTTTGACCCTGAGTCTCTTGCAAAGTCCCCTTTGTTTGCATTGATGCCACCTATATTATCCATATCCAGCATAATTTCCTTATCTCATGAACCTTAAAAGTTAATCACAACTGCAAAGTTGTAGTCTTCTTCTCCATGTAAGTTAAGATTCATAGATATTCATATTCAAAGATATGAATAATTTCATATTCAAAGATATGAATAATTTCATATCTTTGGCATGAAATTATTTGGTTTATCACACAAATAAAGGTACTTGATCTCCTTGTTATGGCAAGCTCTGAAAATAGCCTCTGTTCTCATTTGTCAGTCTTTGCATATTTTCACACTGAATATTCACTTCTTGATACAATTCCAATGTCTCTGATAAGAGGTGAGTAAAAAAGAAGAAATGAGAATGTCTATATAATGTTGAATGTTCAGAGCAAAGGGTGTTCAAAGAATTATAGCAACAGCAAAACCATGGCTTTTTACAGATTAAATGAAGCATATAGATGATATCCTAAGTCATTGTAATATGGCTCTTTTAGTAGCTTCATTAACACATTACCAGACACAGGACTACCCGCTTAGCCCTGAATCTTTACTATGCACTTTAAGGAGCACATGAAAGGAGAGCTTGATCAACGCCATCAAAGAAAGAAACGATTTTCCACCCTGCAGAATTACTGTTCAAAACAAGAGCCATACATGATGGACTTTATTTCCTTTGAAATTTTAATTGTCATGCAATATTTATATGCTTTATATATTCAATTTATGGTCAAGTCTAATAGTAGATACACATACACACGGAGTCAATTCTTGTGCTGTTTGTGGTAGTTATGCTCCATGCTGTAATAAACACTGGATTAGAAAATATTAACCAATTATTTCTGGGGAAATAGAACTTGTTTCCTACATGCCCCTGGTCACACTTTCCTCAACTGTTTAGAACCTAATCTTGTTTTGTTTTGTGTGTGCTTCTGGTTAAAGACATCTTGTTTAATATATATTTCTTACAAAAAAATTGTATCTGCAAGATTTAACATCAGGGGCTTTGGAAGCTATTTGTGTTATACAGGTTTGTTTTTCCAAGTCCATGTAAAATATGCTAGTTTTGCCAGCATCAAAACCTTGCTTTTCTACAGGATCCTTTTCCTGTAAAACATTTAACAGATATTTAAAACATTTTCCTACATCTTACTGTTCTGTACAACTTGCCTTGCTTGCAAACTTAGTGTTTTCCATACTATGTCAACTTTGGAAATGTGTGAGGCAGACAGAAGTAGCTGAGAAGCATTTAACATTTTCTAGGCTCTGGGTAAGATTGCTGCAATTTTATTTGCTCCCATACCTCAATGCTATTCATTGTGTCTTTGTTGTGTCTAATTAGTTGCCATCTCAAAACCCCCAAAATTTAGTGATTTATCCATAAGTTCATAATGCATTATAAATATTATGTTAGTGCTTTCTGGAATGACATTTATATACTGATCAATAAATTTCTCTTCCTTTTTCTGGATATGCTGTTTTGTTGATTCATTAAAATTAAACTCATGATCAACAGCGTTATTATTCACACCTGAATGAAGTTTATCTAACATATTTTCCGTAAGGCACCTGGCAGTCTTGTGCTAGACAGCACTTCGGTGCTATGCTGGGGCTGTTTTAAATAGCAAAATCACCAACAAAAAGTACAAATGTTCAAAAGTGTGTTACTAAATAGTTCACTGGAAAGACACTTGTTTACTAGATGACAGATGAAGCAAGACAGCAGAGTGTCACCTGTTTAACTTCACCTAGGAACGTGCGTGTCAGATAAATTTTCGGTCACTCTGCAAATGTGTTTTTAAGTACCAGGAATATTGGTTTTTGGAGTTACAGATAAATTTTAGTGAACAGAAAAATTTGCAATACAGAGTCTGCAAATATTGAGGGTTGAATAGTGTGTGTGTTTCTGAACACTCTTGAAGTTTATGTATAAAAATACTCATAATATCATTGAGGTCAAAACGTGATTATTCCTGAATTCCTAAAAAAAAAAAAATCTCCCCTTCTCTCTCCTCTCCCCATCCATCTCAGTGTAAAGAAAAAACACAAAAGTCTCTTATCTCATGGGGCATATATTTGTTGTCATGTTATGCCTCAATGTGGATGTACTAATTTTAATCGTAACTACCTATTTTGAATTTTTCTTTCCTTCCTTCCTAAATTTAAACATAACTTTTCTTACTCTGCCTTATTAAACGATATGTCTCATCCTGATTTTGTATACTTTAAAGATCTAATCAGTATTGGACCTGCTGTTAGGCAAAGTGGGGATTCCTATGGATTGAGATGCTGCGGTGAGGTGGCATGTGTTTTCTTTCCTTGGGACACGTCAGGTTGCCTTTTATCTTGTGTAGTGCCAGCTGCTGACAAGATGGCTTATGAGAACTGATATCAGTCACTGCTTGCTCTATTAAAAATTGAAAAAAATATACTGAGAAAGGTTCGATTATCAATTAGCCTGGCAGTCAGTTTAACTGTATCAGCCACTGCTCTTAGAGGTTATTTGCTATTTTTATTATTGGTTACCATATACCTGTTAATTTTTTGTTGTCAAATGCAAAAAATTAGAGTTATGCATGGAAGTTTGTAAGTGTTTTCTTTTCTTTTATGGGCATATTCTGTATATGGTATATAGGAATGCAAAAAGCAAAACAAAACAATTCCAATGGTCAGTTGGTTAGTCAAGTATTTGGTCAAATGATTTAGGACTAGGAAAATGATATTTTTTTCTGCTTTATACAGAAAATTTAATGGTGGAGGGCATGTGTACACTATAAGGTATTGAATGAAATGTTTGTATGCTTAATGAAGCCAACCCAATGGAAAAAATTTCTACTTTTATCTCATTATTGAGTGAAACCCCAATCTGATATTTAACAAAAACACATGTCACAATGGACATTTCATATTTCATTTTTATGACTATTCAAATATTAAAAAGGGTTATTGGAAACTTTGGATTGAAGATATTTAGTAACTATATAATACTGAAAATTTGAGTATTTTCTGCTTAAATATTTGAGAAAAGTATTACACATTCACATTTTATTGATGAATTTATCTCTAATTGTACTGTGTTTAAAAATAAGAGATTTTTCTAGTAAATGTTTCTTATTCTTATTAAAAGAATCTGTACAGGTTATTGTTTTCAATTTATCTTTATAAATTAATATTAATGTCTTGAAAAATGAGTGAGATCTATGTCAGCTATCGTTCACTTTCTATGTATAGATGTTACATTGCACTGATTCATAGCAAAATGAAGGCATTTTATTTTTCTGGATGTATTTTGAAGTCTTATAAAATATTAATATTTTTATTGTCTCAAATGAAAGCCAAGCAAACCTTAATTTCATTAGGCAGGAAGTTATCATTATGTTAGGGTATATGTTATTAAAACTTAAATTGTCAGCATTAAGATAATTTTTGTATCTAGAACTCTTTAAGTTCTCAAAGTTCTTTCATATACTTGATCCCCCATATTATAGCTTTCAGGTAAAATAAATGACAAGATTTGTAATTAATTAATCATGTGGCTGGAAATATGTCTAACTTATACTAATATCTCAAGTATTTCTTTTGTTTTTAATTCATTTATTCACATGTGCATACATTGTTTGGGTCATTTCTCCACTCTGCCACCCTCCCTGACCTTCTCCCCTCCTCAACCCCTCAGTTCCAGGCGGGTCCTATTCTGCCCTTATCTCTAATTTTGTTGAAGAAAGGACACAAGTATAATAAGGAAGACAAAGCATTTTTGCTAGTTGAGTTAAGGATAGCTATACAGAGAGATTCCTAACATTGCTTTCATGTACCCATGTGTTACAAACCATGTTGATTCATCTCTGACTGATCTTTACACTGGTTCCTGATCCCCTTCTCATGTTAACCTCTGTCACTTTATGGTTGCTCTGGAGTGGGGAAATCAAATGCTTTCATGTTTTGGGTTTCCTACATACTTCTATATCTCCCATATGTGCTCTCCCCTTGTCATATGATCCAAGTCCAACCACATTGCTGCATTTTCCCTAGATCTAAAGTCTACACATGAGGGAGAACATATGATTTTTGGTTTTCTGAGCCTGGCTGACCTCACTCAGAATGATGTTTTCCAGTTCCATCCATTTACTTACAAATGATAAGATTTCATTCTTTTCCATGGCTGAGTAAAATTCCATTGTGTATAAATACCACATTTTCTTGATCCATTCATCAATAGTGGGGCATCTTGGTTGTTTCCATAACTTGGCTATTGTGAATAGCCCTGCAATAAACAGATGTGCTGGTATCTCTGGAGTAACCTGTGTTGCATTCCTTTGGGTATATTCTCACGAATGGGATTGCTGGATCATATGGCAGGTCTATGTTTAGATTTTTAAGAAGCCTCCAAATATTTTTCCAGAGTGGTTGCACCAGCTTGAATTCCCACCAGCAGTGGACTAGGGTTCCTTTTCCCCCACGTCCTTGCTAACACATGTTGGTGGTGGTGTTTTTGATGATGGCTATTCTAACAGTGGTTACGTGGAATTTTAGTGTGGTTTTGATTTGCATTTCCTTTATGGCTAGAGATGGTGAACATTTTTTCATGTGTTTTTTGGCCATTTGAACTTCTTCTTTTGAGAATGTTCTGTTTAGTTCAGTTGCCCATTTCTTAATTAGTTCATTGACTTTAGGAGAGTTTAGTTTTTTGAGCTCCCTGTATATTCTGGTTACCAGTCCCTTGTCTGATGTATAGCTGGAAAATATTTCTCCCACTCTGTGGTGGTCTCTTTAGTTTAGAGACTATTTCTTTTGTTGTTCAGAAGAATTTTAATTTTATGAAGTCCCATTTAATCATCTTTTCTCTTACTTGCTGGGCTGCTGGGGTTCTATTGAGGAAGTCTTTGCCTATACCTATTAGTGCCAGAGTATTTCCCGATCCTTCCTGTAGTAACTTCAAAGTTTCAGGTCTGATATTTAGGTCCTTGATCCATTTTGTGTTAATACTAGTACAAGGTGATAGACATGGATCTAGTTTCAGTTTCTTGCAGATGGGTAACCACTTTTCCCATCAATATTTGTTGAAGAGGCTGTCTTTTCTCCATCGTATAGTTTTGGAACCTTTGTCAAAAATAAGGTGGGTATAGTTGTGTGGATTCATATCTGGGTCCTCTATTCTGTTCCACTGGTCTTCATGTATGTTTTTGTGCCAGTACCATGCTGTTTTTATTGCTATTTCTTTGTAATATAGTTTGAAGTCGGGTATTGTGATACCTCCAGCATTGCTCTTTTTGCCTTGGCTATTCACGGTCTCCTGTAATTCCAAATGAATGTTAGGGTAGATTTTTCAATCTCTGGGCTGAAAGTCATTGGGATTTTGATGGAATTGCATTAAATGTAGATTACTTTTGGTAGTATAGCCATTTTTTACTATGCTGATTCTACCAATCCATGAGCATAGGACATCTCTCCATCTTCTGTAGTCTTCCTTGATCTCTTTCTTCAGGGGTTTGCAGTTCTCATTGTAGAGGTCATTCACATCCTGTATTAAGTTTACTCCTAGGTATTTAGTTTTTTTGAGTTTACTGTGAATGGAATTGTTTCCATATATTCCTTCTCAGTGTGTTCGTTGTTGATATATAGAAAAGCTGATGACTTTTGTAAATTGATTTTGTGACCTGCCACATTACTGTAGCTGTTTCAGTGTCTAAGAGTTTTTGGGTAGAGTTTTTTGGGTCTTTAAGGTATAGGATCATATCGTCTACAATAAGGATATGACAGTTTCTTTACCTATTTGTATTCCTTTTATTTCTTCTTCTTGCCTAATTGCTCTGGCTAGGAATTCCAGGACTATGTTGAATAGGACTGGGGATAGTGGTCACCCTTGTCTCATTCCTGATTTTAGGGGAAATGGTTTCAGTTTTTTTACCATTAAGTATGATGTTGGCTGTAGGTTTGTCATATATAGCCTTTACAATGTTGAGGTACATTCCTTCTATTCCTAGTTTTCTTACAGCTTTTATCATGAAATGATGTTGGATCTTGTCAAAGGCTTTTTCTGCATCTATTTGAGATGATCAAGTGGTTTTTGTCTTTGCTTCAATTGAAGTACTGTGTTACATTTATAGATTTGCATATGTTGAACCACCCCTGCATCCCTGGGATGAAGCTGACTTGGTCATGGTGTATGATCTTTCTGATGTGTTGTTGGATTTGGTTTGCCATTATTTTATTAAGGATTTTTGTGTCGATATTCATTAAGGAAATTGGCCTGTAGTTCTCCTTTTTGGAGGTGTCTTTGCCTGGTTTGGGGATAAAAGTAATATTGGCTTCATAAAATGAGTTAGGCAGTGTTCCTTCCCTTTCTATTTTGTGGAACAGTTTAAGGAGAGTGGTATTAGTTCTTCTTTAAACATCTGATAGAATTCAGCAGAGAATCAATCAGGTCCTGGACTTTTCTTTCTTGGGAGACTCTTGACTACTGTTTCAATTATGTTTTGTGTTATAGATCTATTCTGGTGATTAATATCCTCTTGGTTCAGTTTTGGGTGATTGTAAGTTTCTAGAAATCTGTCCATTTCTTCAAGATTTTCAAATGTATTAGAGTATAGCCTCTCAAAGTAGTCTCAGATGATTTCCTGGATTTCCATGGTGTTTGTTGTTATCTCCCCTTTTGCATTTCTGATTTTGCTGATTTGGGTTTTTTCTCTCCTCATTGTAGTCAGGTTTGCCAAGGTTCTGTCAATCTTATTTATTTTTTCAAAGAACCAACTTTTTGTTTCATTGATTCTTTGTATGGTTTTGTGTTTCTATTTCATTGATTTCAGCCCTTATTTTAATTATTTCTTTCTTTCTGCTTGTTTTGGGATTTCTTTGTTCTTGTTTTTCAAGGAGTTTGATATGTAGTATTAGGTCATTGATTTGATCTTTCTGTCCTTTTAATATATGCAGTCATGGCTATAAACTTTCCTCATTGGACTACATTTGCTGGTCCCATAGGTTCTGGTAGGTCATGTTTTCATTTTCATTAACTTCCAGGAACCTTTTAATTTCCTC
Source organism: Castor canadensis (assembly GCF_047511655.1). Lineage (NCBI taxonomy): Eukaryota > Metazoa > Chordata > Mammalia > Rodentia > Castoridae > Castor > Castor canadensis. The sequence continues at coordinate 50,396,288 of NC_133394.1, read as the reverse complement.
TTTTATTTCATCAATGACCCATTCATCATTGAGCAATGTGTTGTTCAGCTTCCAATTGTTTGCATATTTTTTACTGCTGTTTTTGTTGTTGATTTCTAGTTTTAATGCATTATGTTCAATAGAATGCATGGAATTATTTCTATTTTCTTATATTTGCTGAGGCTTGCTTTGTGCCCTAAGATATGATCAATTTTGGAGAAGGTTCCATGAGCAGCGAAAAGAATGTATATTGTGCAGAAGTTGGATGAAATATTCTGTCGACATCAGCTAGGTCCATTTGAGCTATGGTATGATTTAGTTCTAGAATTTCTTTATTGATTTTTTGTTTGGATGACCTATTTATTGGTGATAGAGGGTATTAAGGTCTCCCACTACCACTGTGTTGGAGTTTATGTATGTCTTTAGGTCTTTCAGTATATGGTTGATGAATATGGGTGCATTGATGTTGGGTGCATAAAGGTTGATAATTGTTATTTCCTTTTGGTTTATTTCCCATTTTATTAGTATGGAGTGTCCTTTTTTATCTCGTTTGATCAATGTTGGTTTGAAGTCTACTTTGTCCAAGGTGAGTATTGCTACTCCTGTCTGTTTTCAGGGACCATTGACTTGGTAAATCTTCTTCCAGCTTTTCACTCTCATCCAGTGCTTATTTCTTTCAATGAGATGGTTTCCTGTGGGCAGCAAATTGTTGGATTTTCCTTTTTAATCCAGTTTGCCAATCATTGTCTTTGATGGGGGAATTTAGTCCATTAACATTCAGCATTATTGATGAGTACATGGTGATCCCTGTCAAGTAGTTGTCTTTGTTGATTAAGGGGTTGATTGTGTGTAGCTTAATCAGCATTCCTCTTTACTTTCTTGCCTTTTTTTCTGTGGTTTGGCATTGCCTGCCCATTCATGGTTTTGTTTGCTTTCATTTTCTGTGTGCAGAATTCCTTGGAGAAGCTTTTGTAGTGGTGGCTTGGTGGTCATATATTGTTTTAGTTTCTGCTTATCATGGGAGTCTTTATTGTTCCATCTATTTTGAAGGATAGTTTTGCTGGGTAGAGTATCCTAGAATTGATGTTATTTTCATTCAGTGCTTGGAAGACATCACTCCATGCTCTTTTTGATATTAATGTTTCCATTGAGAAGTCTTCTATGATTTTGATGGGTTTACCTTTGTATGTTATTTCTTTTTTTCTCTCTTACAGCCTTCAGTATTCTTTCTCTAGTCTCTGTACTTGTTGCTTTATTGATAATTTGTTGTGGGGTAGTTCTATTTTGGTCAGGTCTATTCAGTGTCCTGGAGGCTTCCTGTACCTAAATGGGCATAGTTTTCTCTAGATTTGGGAAATTTTCTGTTATTATTTTGTTGAATATATTACACATTCCTTTTGCTTGCACTTCTTCTTCTCATGATTCTTAGGTTTGGTCTTTTGATGAAGTCAGTGAGTTCTTGCATTTTATTTTCACAGATCTTGAGTTATTTAACTAATAGTTCTTCAGTTTTTCCTTTAATTGTCATTTTATCTCCAAGTTCTGAGATTCTGTCTGTATCTGTTTCATTCTTTTTTCTCAGGTTTTGCATATCATGGGTTACTTCCTCTTTAATATTGTCAATTTTTGCCCTTAATTCATTTATCTCTTTGTTTTTGGTGATCTCTGTTTCAGTTTGGTATTTATTTAAGGTTCCTATGGTTTCATTTATTTGTTTCTGTGTTTCTCATATTCTTTAATTTTGTTGTCTTGGAATTTCTCGAGTGCCTCCTGTATGTTTTGGTTGACCATGTCTAGTAACATCTCCATGAAATTCTCATTAATTACTTGTATGATTTCTCCTTTCAGAGTGTTCCTGTGGGCTTTGTTGGATTCCTTGGTATAGTTTATCTTTGTTTTTTTGGAGTCTGGATCTGGGTATCCGTGTTCTTCATTCCACTCTAAATCCTGTACTACTTTATTTTTGGGGGGAGAATGGTTTCTATCACTTTTTTTTCTTCCCATATTTCCACTAGGTATTGTGTCTGTCCCTGGACTATGTCTAATTTAGTATTAGCTGAGTAACAATATTAATACTAACAAAAGTACAAGAGAAGGATAAAAAAGAGAAAAAGATAGAAAGATAAAAGGAACAGAGAAGAGAGGGAAAAAAATGAGAGAGATGGTGGGTAATCAAACAGAAAACCAGGCAGCAAAATACTTAAAGAAGGGAAAACAAATAATCACCAGTCCTGGAACAGTAGAGTTGCAGTCTTAGTTGTTCTGATGTTATTCCTTTATCATCCAGACCTGTCTGTGTGTGTCTCTTAGGCAGGTTTGTAGCCCTCCTGTGGTGGGTGGCAAGTGGGTGGGGGTCCCATGGGCCTGTAGGTGGAGGCCTTTTGTTGAGGTGAATTAGCGATCCTTTGGAGTGTGGGCCTGGCATGCCTGAAGGGTGCGGGCCTAGAGGAGTGGAGATCACATGTCTGTGGATTGCTGGCTTGGTAGGCTTTAAGGGCATGGTCCTGGCAAAGATTGTGCAGGCATGTGCAGGTGTGAGGGGTGCAGCCCTGCGGAGATCATGCAGGCCTGTGCAGACCTGAGGGGCATGGTCTGGAAGAGATTGTGAATGTCTGTGGGTTGCCAGCTTGGCTGGCCTTAGGGGCTCAGTGGTCGAGTTTGGGGGAGCATGGCCCTGGTGGGGCTGAGGAGTGGGCCCAAGGATCAGAGATCCCACAGCTTATGGGGTGAGGCTTGGTGTGCATTGCTGGCTATTCTTTTAGTATATCATGGCATGGAGAAACCTTCCATGAGCTAGGGGTTCAGAGTGCTGATGTTTCAGCTCTCCCTAGTGCTTTACCTCAGCCACATGTGTCCAGCCTCTCAGCAAATTCCCTGGTTCACGGAGCTCAGGAGGTCTGCAGCTGTGTCCCAGTCGCCATCTTGGATCTTAGTAATATGTCAAGTCTTATTGCTCTGAGTTTTTCTCACCAATTTGGTTGGCAATAATTCTAGATATTTATCAGAATCTCCTCCTAAAATGTTCCTAAGAGTTCTAATACATAATTAAAAGGTATCCATCAAACAGATACCTTCTAAGCACTACCAGTTTGGGGCCCTCCCTAAGGTTTCTTTCCCTTTAGATAAAGTGACCCCTAATAGATGGAGTGACCTCACAGACAACTAGAATTGCTACTGAAGCTCCCTTTTATCTCCTTATTTGTGCCATTGGCCCTCACCATCAGGCCTGATCTTGATCTGTCTTCATTGTTCTGATCCAGTAGGAAAATCCTTGTTTTGTCAGAGGATTTTCCCATTGCAGAGTTACAGTGCTAATAGTATATGAATGTTTGCAGTATTTGGGGATAAGCATAAAAATGGAGGCTTACATACAATTGTCTAACTGTTTAATTGCTACAAATCAAGGTAAGAAATTTAAATATATTCTATACTCCTTCCTTTGACAAACATGCCTTCTAACAAATAAGTTGCATATGATGCAAATGCTATGCTGGAATCCTCAGACTCCAAGTGCAGTGCTGGACAGTACTTGCTACTTTGAGGGCACATTAGGGCTACAAAAGAGAACACAAAGAACAAGAAAATTACAGACCTGGTGTTCCTTAGGGATTATACTTCACCATCTAAGAGTCTATTGCAATCATGACATCTTTGTTAATTTTGCAAGGTAATTACTTTGCTTTTGTCTTATGCACTTCCATTGCTCAGACTCCTCCCTGTACTCTAATCTGTGTCTGTCTCTGATGCTGGTAATGGTGCATATTTGTTTAATTTTTAGGTGTAGTTGCCTTTGTTTGAGGAGGTAGCACAAGAAATGTGGGTTAAGTGATTTTTCCTAAGTCAGAATGCAATACTTTTGATGGTGAATATTTCAGTTATGTTTGTACTATGTAGCACTGAGTGACCCAGACATTCATTGTTTTAGAATATTGTGCTTTTGTTGCCCTATTTTAGATAGGGCTGAAGTTCCTCTTGTCTTGGATCCTTCCTTTATGTCTCTTTCCCCTGGCACAGGACATTGCAGTCTAATTTCACACTATACATTGAACTATTGTTTCCTTTTATATTCATGTTTTCCTGCTCAGTTTGACTCTCTCCAGACCTACACCCAGCTTTGGAATCTTGGTATTTTCTTTTGTCCTGACCTTGAAATAACCCTTTCCAGCAGTTATTTACCCAGTCTTGTGTCTAGGCTAATTTGTTTCCCATCCACTTTCTAAATTCCATGCAAATTGAGAGTTGGCATAAATGTCATTTTAAATGTCCCTAAATATTTAATGACTTAAACATTGTCACACTCTGGAATGGTTGGTCTGCCTTGGACACAGAAAAGGTTTTTAGCAAGTTGTATTGAGTTGACTAACCATTCTAAGTGTTTTACTCTCTGAGTCTGAAAAAATAGTGTGAAGTTATTTCAAATAGTGTAAATTATATCCATGTTTTCTTTAAATACTGTAAAAATAATGTACTCCTAAATAAAACCACATGTAATGTCTTTAGCTCTTGAACTGTTATTCTCTTCACAATCTAGCCAATTCCACACAAGTCAGTGTTCCAAGCTGGCTGTTACTGCAACAGCAATATTAATAAGGATTGATTCATTGCTATAAAATATTTGGAGAAAACCTCTGGATATAGTTTTTCTTGTCAGTGGTCTTAATATTTGTGTGCAGTGTTTGCACCTCAGTTGGTAATATTTCTGAATGAAATTATGGAAATTATGGGATATTTATTTTTCTTTACCAACTTACTGATATACATTCCAGAAAGTAAAAATGTCTGTGATGCAAGATTAAGGAAAATTATTGACTTTGCTGGGAGTTAAAATGAGAAATCTAATTACCTAATTATCATTAGATTTTTTGAAAGGTGACAATTTAGAATTCAATGCCTGTATTAAGAAGAAATTATGCAGGAATTTTCTACAGAAATACATTTTTCTGAGAGCTCTCATAGAAAAGTGACTACTGCAGATATAACTGATAATTGCCACCTTAGAAGTGAAAGTAATTTCCACGATTTTAGAAACAGTCAGGTCATTACCATCATAATTTGCATTAGTCAATCAATTTCTTGAATGACTAATTTTAGAAGATGCTTCTGAGAGTGAAATTAATGATTCAGAAGATCAAATCAAATAAAGTATATTCACTTCACTTTTGGAGAGGATGGATGATACTCTTTTGTGTTTCTGTATTTTCTTTATAACATCAGCAGTATGGTTTTATTGTCTACCAAGTAGCAATTTTCTTTTCTTCTTTTCTTTCTTTTACATTTTGAGACAGGTTCTCACTATGTTGCCCATGCTGGTCTCTCTCCTGGGTTCATGTGATCTTTCTGCTTCTGCCTCTGGTATAGCTAGGACTACAGATGTCATCACCACGCCTGGCCCACTCAGTTTACTCTGAGCAAACAAGGAATGCGTTATAAAGACATAGGAGACAAGGTCAAACACCTGAGTGCTTTTATAAGAAATGATATGGTTTTGCATATCAGGTGAGGATAGGCATGATACTTGGTTGCCGGTAGAATATTTTTCTCAAAGTGTGGACCAGATGACAAGGATTGGCACCTCCTCAAAGAAGCTTCTTGAATTTTCTTATTATAGTCTTCCTTTGGATGAGAAGGAGCTTGGACAATGATTATAATTATGATTATTTTCAATGTGGCACAAATTTTGCAATTACAAAAATAATTTAAAAAATATTGGTTCCCATGTAAAACTTTGCTTTAGACTGAACCTTCAATAGAAAGATTTAATTTAGCAGATTTATTATTCATTCTTTACACAGTCTTTCCAATTTTGTTAAAATATAGATGATATAGTTCAAATAAAAATTTGGAAACATTTTCATTTTAAACATATAGAATTATTATGCTTCTTAAAATATTTCCATAGTATTTAAGTCTAGAACATATTTTAAATTATAATATTTAGTATTCAAAATTCAACATTTAGAATTTTTAGCAATTGCCATGAAATAAATTTCATATAAACTATACAATTTTAAAATATTTTGAAGTATATATATTTGCTTGTATAAAGCAATAAAATGAACAGGCCATCACCCTCAAAAGTTTTCTCAGACTCCTTTCTCCTACCCTAGGCTTTTTCAGGCACTCATTGATCTACTGTCTGTCCCATTCATTTAACTAGCATTTTCTAGAAAGTTGCAGAACTATGGTTATGTATTATGTACTATTTTGTCTAGCTGCTTTCATTCAGCACAATTATTTTAAGAATCTTCTATGTTGTTGGAAGCATGCCTTTTTATTGCTGAGTAATATTCTTTTATTTCTTTTATATGAATATACAATATTTTTCATTTACCTTGTTCTTGGGCATATGGATTGTCAATACCAGTACTTTATCAGATTACTGTTTTGCAAATATTCTCTCCCTGTTGCTTTTCATTTCATTCTCTTAACAGTACAGACTATCTCTTTTCATTGTATTTTTCTTGTCTTACACACCACAGATACTGAGGTTTTGCTTTTTAAAAATTGAAGGTTTGTGGCTGTAAGAAACTGCTGAACAGAGACCACACCACATATAGAAAAGAAAGATTTATTGGAACCACAGACTGCTGGACTGACTTGCTCGGGTTCAGAGTGCAGCCAAGTTATAGAATCAGACTAGTTGTCCATCAACCAATGAGTGAATAAAGAAAATATGGTATATATACATATTGATCTATTAGACATAAAGAAGAATGGAATTATTTTATTTGCAGGAAAATGGATGGAAATGGAAATCATCATGTTAAGTGAAATAAACTAGCATCCGAAAGACAAATATCACAAGTTCTCTCTCATTTGCATAATCTACCTCCCCCCAAAAATAGAATGGCATAAGTGCTTAGGGGGTTGGAAGCAACTGAAGCAGGAGAGGCAAAAGGAGAGTATGGGTGAATGTGAATGTGATTGAAACATTTCATATGCATGTATGAAAATAGAATAAGAAAACCATTAAAATTGTTTAAAAAAGAGTGATAGAAGAGGTGAATTTGGTCAAAGTACATTATATGTGTATGGAAATATCACAATGAAAACCTCCTGTACAATTAATATGCACTAATAAAAAATCACAGAAAATTCTTATTTATTTAACCTTGTATTTCCAATTTAAATACTTAATACCCAGCCCATGTTAATTGTCTTCTGTGAAATCTCCCTTTTATCCTCCTATGTTCTGTAAACTGATGAACATTTGACCTTTTTACTTAGCTACCCTATGGATACTTTTATTGTTTTTGTTGTCTTTCCAATTATTTTCTTCACTTGAACATTCTGCCCAACTATGTCTTTATGCCATAATCATCACTCCCTCCTGCCTGAATTACCTAATATTTTCAGCACTTGGGGGTCAAAGGTAAATGTGTACCTGGCCCTTTGTGTGTGTGTTGCCTATTTGATATAATAAATTCTGCAAATAATGCCCCATTTTCATTAGCATACATTAATTGTACAGAGGAATTTCAGTGTGATCTTTCCATATATGAATATAATATGCTTTGATCAAATTCATCACCCCATTACTCTTTCTTTCCCTCCTTGTTTCTTTTTTTGTTATACTGAGGGTTGAACTCAGGGTCTCATGCTCGCTAGGCAGGTGCCCTACCATTACAGCCATGGTCCCAGCTGCCCACCTTAGAAACTTGTTTCATTTTTCTATTTTCACATGTGTATAGGAAGTTCTTCAATATTCACAATTTTCACACCATGACTTTGATGTCTAGTGCCAGGCATGATTTATTATCACTTGAGGGGACCTGTGTATGATCTACATGAGCATTTGGAGCAGAGAAAAGAGGAGTAGGACTGTAATTTGGTGGGCTACACATTGCATGGTTAGAGGGAAGATAGGATCATTTCTTCTAATCTTGTTATGTCATTTACTGGGTTATTTTAGAAAGTCAATCTTGCCATTGTTATCTCATTTGAAAAATAAAACACAATAAATTTCTCCTTCAGGTATGTTGGGCCTTGGGAGCTGGAGGAACACTAGACAATATCAAAATATATATTTATGGCAAGCAAATTAGAAAACTCGGCTTATAAGTAGAATTTTCAAAGACTAAAATTTAAACTGGATGGAAAAATCTTCATAACTTTCTTATAGTGTCTGCATTTGGAACACATTCTTTGTGTATGAGACTGCAGGGTCACAAATAATTTTTAAGTTATTAGTAGTGAAAAGTAAATCTTAATGAAGGGGAAAAATAGATTCTCAAAGAATTCTACTTAAGAAGAAGCACAATAATTATGATTTTCCAATATATTCAAATGATTTGAATAAATAAAAATATTTATGCAGCCATAACCCCTCCTTTACTACCTGGTCAGAAGTCATCTCTTTTTATGTGAAATTTTGTATTTTCTCTGCTATCTCACTGTGATAATTATAAGGTTTAATTTTATATGTTTGTGTGTTGCTTATTTTTCTCCTGTAGTTATAATCTCTTTGACTATGTCTTGTAATGTATTAATATTCTCAACAATTACTACTGTATATTATGCTTTGAAGGTATCCCTAAATACCAGTTGGGTAAATTAACTAAATCCAGGAATTAGGACATTTCTCATGGAAACTTTATGGGTACAACTCTGTCTATGAAAGAGTTTCCATGAGCACTTGTGTAACAGAATGCACGATGCTTGCAGATGATCTTTACCACAGATATCTTTAAAGAGGGACACCAAAAGGGCCACCATCCACCATCTTTCATCAGTTCTGTTAGCCTCTGCATTCACCCTCTTTCATTTGATAATCACCTAAGATTTTCTGTGTAATTTTTTTGACAAAATATTAAATTTTTTGAACAACTTGTATAGATTTTACTCACCCTAGGAAAGAAAAGCCAACTCTCTAATTATAGGTCATAATTGATTGTACTATTTAACTGAATCAAATAAGAATTAGAGTCAGGGAGGCATATTTTAGAATTAATCTTTTTTTGGGCAAAAAACCTAGCTAGTTGTTTCCCATATCTGGCAGTAGACAACTAAGGGGCAAAAACGAAAAATCCGCAGCAGAAAATGTTTGTGTGTGTTTTTTGTTTGTTTGTTTTGTTTTGTTTTTAGTCTTCACTTGATAAGAAGCTACATACATCTGAACAAATGTATGGAGCTTTAATGTAGGAACTCTGGGGGTGTGGAGGTAGCTGCTCCCTGCATTCTGTGCTGTATCACTGTGACCAAGTTATTCATTTATTTGTTTCTCAGTTTTTTAATACATAAAATTATGATGATTAAAATAACAATAAATTCCACATAGAATTTCTTTTTTTTATTGTTTTATTATTCATATGTGCATACAATGCTTGGGTCATTTCTCCCCCCGCCCCCACCCCCTCCCTTACCACCCACTGCCCCTCCCTCTCCCTCCCACCTCCTCCATACCCAGCAGAAACTAATTTGCCCTTATCTCTAATTTTGTTGAAGAGAGAGTATAAGCAATAATAGGAAGGAACAAGGGTTTTTGCTAGTTGAGATGAGGATAGCTATACAGGGAGTTGACTCACATTACTTTCCTGTGCATGTGTGTTACCTTCTAGGTTAATTCTTTTTGATCTAACCTTTTCTCTAGTTCCTGGTCCCCTTCTCCTTTTGGCCTCAGTTGTTTTTAAGGTATCTGCTTTAGTTTCTCTTGGTTGAGGGCAACAAATGCTAGCTAAGTTTTTAGGTGTCTTACCTATCCTCACACCTCCCTTGTGTGCTCGCGCTTTTATCATGTGCTCAAAGTCCCCTTGTTATGTTTGCCCTTGATCTAATGGCTGCATATGATGGGGAACATACGATTTTTGGTCTTTTGGGCCAGGCCAACCTCACTCAGAATGATGTTCTCCAATTCCATCCATTTACCAGCGAATGATAACATTACGTTCTTCTTCATGGCTGCATAAAATTCCATTGTGTATAGATACCACATTTTCTTGATCCATTCGTCAGTAGTGGGGCATTTTGGCTGTTTCCATAACTTGGCTATTGTGAATAGCGGTGCAGTAAACATGGGTGTGCAGGTGTCTCTGGAGTAACCTGTGTCACAGTCTTTTGGGTATATCCCCAAGAGTGGTATTGCTGGATCAAATGGTAGATCAATGTTTAGCTTTTTAAGTAGCCTCCAAATTTTTTTCCAGAGTGGTTGTACTAGTTTACATTCCCACCAACAGCATAAGAGGGTTCCTTTTTCCCCACATCCTCGCCAACACCTATTGGTGGTGGTGTTGCTAATGATGGCTCTTCTAACAGGGGTGAGGTGGAATCTTATTGTGGTTTTAATTTGCATTTCCTTTATTGCTAGGGATGGTGAGCATTTTTTCTAAGATTAATTCTGTTCACATTTGGAAAATGTTTAAAACAGCCATGTAGACAGTATTTATCAAATTAGCTGTTATTGTTCTCTAAGTGGAAAATCATCGCTATGTTTTAGTTGAATTTCCTCTCCTAATTGGACTTTGATATAAATTCTCTACATTCTGGATTATGTGTTTATAACACTGGTTTTCAAACTGGATTGCCCACTGGATGGAAACGTGGGCAGCTTGTAGAAAATTCCTCATTTAACTGGAATGGAGAGTGGTTGAAACACTGATTATTCAAAGTTCCCTAGGTGACTCTACTGAGTACCAATGTTTGAGAACAATTCTAGTGAATGCATCTTTTCTTTTTCTGGGAACAAAACCCAATTTGTTGTTTTGAGAATTTTTTACTCTTAACATCAGGGATCTCACCATTGGAATGTCAGATTCAATAACAACTATATTATGCTTGTATGTTCTACCTTATTTATGTCATCTACTCCCAGACTGCCAATTTGAAGTATCATGTTTGCAGAAAGTTTAAGTCCTAGTATAATATTGCCTTTACTTCTGAGGTGTACTATCAGCCTGTATGGGTTTTCTATTCTTCAGGTTCCTTCTTGATGTTATCATCATCATTTTCCCAACCATATAACAAAATCACAAATATAGCACCTTAATAACATCACCCACTTATTAGCTCACATTTGTGTAAATCAAAGTCAAGGCATGGACTCATTGGATTATCTGCTCAGACTTTCATATGGCTAGAAATAAAGGGGTCCATCAGGCTGGACTTTTATCTGGAAATCATGGTAAAAAATAATTTACAAGCTTATTTTTGCTAAAAGAGTTCCATTCCTTGTGGTTAAAAGACTGAAGTTCTAATTTCATTGCTGCCTGTTGGCTCTTAGACTCAGCTGGCTTACCACTGCTTGTAAATATTTCACAACTTGACTGTTTTCTCTCTTCCAGTCCAGCATGAGCATGCTTTTTGACTTGTAATCACAATGTCTTATGACCAGCCAGAGAAACTCTCAGGTCCTTAATGCTCATACTGCTATCCTGGATCTCTACCTCCCAATTTTAAACAGTACTCTATAGCTCCAGTTATCTATTTCCTGGAGGTTCGACTTCTTGAACTATAAGACAATAATTAACTGACTTGTTGAAAGACTTTGCTTGGTCCAATAATGGACTAAGATCTTCCAGTAAGAGATAAGTTTCCTTAACTTGAATGTCCATTTACCATCTACTTTGACTTTGGACTTTTAGTGAGCCCTCTGGGAAGAGAGAAAAAGTCCCTTGTGCAGGAAATACACTGAAAGGCTCATTTTCTAAACAAAACAAAACAAAACAAAAAAAATTGAAAACATTTCAAGTGAAAAAGATCATAAACATTTTGCTTTACCAAGTTAGAAGCTATAAAGAAAGAAAAGGATTTTTTATGTTTGGAAATGACAGTGATTAAATATAAACCAAGGTGGTTTATGTGAATATTTTGGCTCAGCTATAAGTATTTTTCTTCCTCCTTGCTTAGGTCCAGCTATTAATTTTCTGTATAGTCTGATTGTCTCATTGTTGCACAATGTTAACAATGCAAGATGAAAAAATGCTACTGAGAGAGTTTATTACTGTGAACCAAGTGATCATATATTTGAAACTTTATTTCTGATATGGGTTTACTATTTTTGTTCTTAGGCATTTTCAAATAAAGAAGACCACACTAAATTCTGACTGTTTTCTCTAAAACCTATAGTTCTTTTGTAGATTTTTGTTATAATTAATGATACATATGACTGTATATGATATAGATTAGCAGAACAAATAATTTTCCGTTTAGTCAATACCTGTAGCTAATAACTGCTATCATTACCTCTAGTATATCTTATCCTTTGTGGTCATTCTATTCTTCCAAATAATTTTAGGTCAGTGAACCACAAACATCTTTTGTTCACTAAAGGAGAATTTCAAGCAATACGCACATCTCCAACAACCCCATAAAAAATTAACAGGTAATGCTTCTTTGGTTTGCCACAGGGCATGTAATAGTCAGAGCATTTCAGCCTCTTAGAATTCTTTTGTGGGTCTCAATATTTTTTCCTCTACATATCTCTAAGAAAGAAGTTGATTTTACCCTACTTTTAAAGCTTAATAAATATCATAATTTATAATCTTTTCCATCTTACTATTGAAATGACTGGATTAGTGATTGCTACTAAAGCTTATTCATGGCAAATAAAGTACAAAGAGAAACAGTACATGTCTGCTACATCTACTTGATCTCCATTTAATTATACTTCCAGTGATTTAATAGTGCTTTTGACAATAAAAATTCATACAACAAAAATCGCTTGAGGTTAAAAATTTTCTAAGTTTTCCTTATAGATTAATTATGTCAAACAATTAGAAACAAAGAGAAAGAAAATGGAGCTGGAGTGGGGGCTCATGCTTTTAGTTCTACTTGGGAGGAGAGATAGGAGAGGTCAGACTAGGAAAAAAGTTAATGAGAATCTGTCAATTAAATTTCATTTCTATTAGTTCAAGTATCCCCCTTTTAAAATAATGAAAAATAATCATTTTGTTTTATTTCTAAGAACTGTCATAAGGCCTCTGAACTCAAACCCACAGTTTGAATTGTTGGAAGTAGAGCTGGACACTAGTTTAGTGAAGAATTGTGGCAGTGGTAGTGAGAAGATGTTTGGAATGCCTAAAAAATCAGCAAAACATGGATCTTTGAGCAAAGCTGATGATCATCACTGGAGTAATGATGGCAGGGATAAGGCCAGAAATGAAGCTGATTGGAAGATGTTTTGGAGAAACATCACAAACACTGAAGCATGTTTCAAGACTGTTTTCTTAGCCAAGTGGAGATTGGGGTCAGACTGCTTGGGTTGAAATCTTGACTCTTCTGTTACTGTGTGACACACAAATCATGTCAACCAATCCTTAAAGTATTTGATTCATTCCACATATATAAAATGGGAAAATTTTATCACTGATAGAGGTTGTGAGGCATTGAATGAATGAATGCATGTATTTAGAAAAGCATATAAAACATTATTTACCTAAGAGATGTTACTTTTATTATTATTATTAAAATGAATGGAATTAAATTAGCAACTTATGTTTGATGCACTATGCCTTCCTTAATATTTCCAACATCCTTGAGTTATATCCTTGAGGATATATATATATCCTCTTAGACCAAGGATAAAACATTTTCAGATAGGAAATTCACCTAAGATTTCATAGCTTGTAATTAGATAGAAGGTATAGAGACTAAAAATTAAGATTTTTTTGACTTCAGATGACATATCGTTTCATTTTCCCTACCTTAGTTTATGTATGATATAAAAATGTCACTAAAGTTCATGTGATATCAGATAAGGGGGCAAAAGTAATTCAGTTGAGTAAAGGGGAAGAGAGGACTTTTTACTTTAAAAAGTTCATTACATTTCAGTTAGGTCTTACATAAAAGGAAGAACAGAAGTTTCAAAGCAAAGAGTAATTTTAAAAAAGCACACACACACACACACACACACACACACACATTGTAAATTTAGCTGGCACCTAGCCACAGTGTGGTGATAACCAATACATTAAAGTGACTATGAATGAGTGAATGCAGGTAGCAACTGGAAATGAGATTGGACAGGTATTAGGGCTGCATCACAACTGGCCTTGAATTCCATAGAGAGCAGTTTAGTCTATATATTGTTGACAGAGGGAACACTTCTAGGTTTTAAGATGGGAGATGGATATAATAAAGTCTGTACTGAAGGAGACGGGGAAAAGGTTTTTTGTTGTTAGAAAATGTGTAAACAGGAGTCTATCATCAGACTCTCTAAATAGTCATTATGCTAGTCAATTTTACTTAAAATGAGGCAGCTTTAATTAAAAAGATTCTCTTTATGGTTTTAAAAACTAGCACAGGAATTCTGCAGAACATATCTGGAAAATCCTGTATGTACTGTTTCATGAATCAGTTGTAAGAATGGAGAGGTAAGGAAAGGTGTGTCAGAAAGTCAGTTGCACATTTTGGCTGGAATAGTTTCAGTATTTGCTTAAATGTTGCTTTACATTGAGATCCTCCAATATTTAATTTAAAAATGTAAACCATCAAGTAAAATCTATTGTTGAATTAGGTTAGGTAATATTTTTACACAAATATTATTTTTCAAAATTTTCTGGCGGTCATCAATTTCTCAGTTATAACAAACTTACTGCGCGTGTAGGATTTTATAGTCAGGCTTTGATTCACTAATATTTCGTAAAGTATTTTTTTTCTCATTCATACTCACAAGAGATACTGGTCTGTAAATTACCTTTTTACAACATCTTTACCATACTTTATATCAAAGTTTTGCTGATTCTGTACAAAGAATTAGGATTACTCATTTTTCTATGTCCTGAAAGAATTTGTATTGGATATTATCTACGTACTTGGGAAAGATCCCTGGTGAGGAAGTTTAGGCCTGGAATTTTCTTTGTATAAAGCTTAAGTAGAGATTTAACAGCTACAGAAATACTCATGTTTCTTGTTCTTTTGTCAGGTTTGGTTAATTGTTTTATAAAGATGTTTCTAGTTCATGAAATTTTTATTGCCAAGGACTGAGATCTGGCATATCTAAAGAATAAAAAAAACCTCAATGGCAAAAAACAAATAACATGATTCAAAAATGGGTAATATATGTAAATAATTTTTTTTCTCAAAGAAGAAATACAAATGGCCAACAGGACTATGAAAAATGCTGAACACTTAAAGTTCTTAACATTTTCCCTAATTAGTTCCCTGATAACTAATCACCTGGGAATATCAAGTGAACTACTGTGAACTATCACATCCTAGTGAGAATGCCTACAACCAAAAGGACAAAAGAGAGCAAGTGCTGGTGAGAACCTGGAGAGAAGGGAACTCTTGCACACTGCTGGTGGGAATGTAAGTTAATTTGGTCACTATGGAAAACAGAACAGAGGTTCTGCAAACAGTTGTAAATGTAACTACCATGTGATCCAGCAGTCCCACTCCTCAGCATAATATAATACTAATGACTTGAAATAAGTATGCCAAACAGGTACCTGTACTCCCGTACCTATTGCAGCACCATTCACAATAGCCGAGAATTGGAGACATTACAGTTGTAGTGTAAGTCAACTGGTGAATGGTAAAGAAAATGTGGTACATAGATAACAATGAAATGTTCTTCAGCCATAAAAAAAGGAACAAAACCCTGCTATTTGGGACAACCTGGATGCACCTGAGGTCATTATGTAAAGTAAAATAAGCCAAGCATACAGACAAGTATTGCATGATCTCACTCATGTATAAAATATAAAAAAAAGCTAACTTCATAGCAGTTAACAATAATGTACTGCATATTTCAAAAAGCTTACAGAAAATGTTTTTCAAGTTTCACCATAAAGAAATGATAAATGTTTGAGGAGAAAGATACATATGTTTGAACTTATTCAAACGTTACACGATGTATACATGTATTGAACATCACATGGTAACACATATCAGTACAATGTTTATGTTTTTCTGTAGGTATCAAAATTATTTCAATTTTTAAGAGAATATAAAATTTCTTAGAAGCAAGCTTTAACTATATCATCAAAGTTTAACATATCATTTTTCCTTATCAATTAATTAAAGATATTTTCTACTTTTCATTATGATTTCTTGCTTGATGTTCAGAAGTAGGGGGTTTTCTGGTATCATAATTCTGTGGCCAGAGATCCTAATGATTTAAGTAATTTGAAATTTGTTTAATGACTCAATAAATGGCTGATTTTCTTAGATGTTAATTAAGAAAAAGATATGTTACCCAGGCTTACTGGTTCTTGCCTGAAACCCTAGCTATTTTGGAAACAGAGACAGGAGGATGGTGATTCAAGGCCAGCCCAGACAAGAAGTTAGTGATATTCTCTCTTGAAGAATAAACTGGGCACAGGCCTGTAATCCTAGCTACTTGGAAGGCATAGATAGGAGGATCTCAGTCCCAGGCTAGCCCAGGCAAAAAGCACAAGATCTTATCTGGAGAACAACTAAAGCAAAAAAGGACTAGAGGTGTGTCTCAAGTAGTAGAGCACTTGCCTACCAAGCACTGAGGCCCTGAGTTTAAATCCTAGTACCTAGGAGATGTAATTGATAGGAATTTGTAATAAATTAAGAGGAATTGGTAAAAAAAAAAATCCTAGTACCTCCAAAAAGAAGTATTTCTCTTATTGTGGTGTACTTTATTTTATACTCATCAATTAAGTCAGACTTGTTATTGTCATTCATTTCAATATTTATTGATTTATTTCTTTATTTAATCAGTTAAAGAACAAATGCTAGGAGATTAACTATATCTCCTTTCATTCTATTTTATTTTTCAAACTACATTTTTAATCTAACGCAGTATATCAGTAAATATTTAGAATTTTCCTAAGTGGGTCAAAAGGTATAAAAATGTATCTTTTAAGATGGGCATAGCTGTGCATGCCTGTAATCCAAGTAGTTGGGAGTCTGAGGCAGGATTGTGAATTTGTACTACATAGTGACATTCTGTCTCAAAAAAAGAGTATACACATCTTTCAAAAATTTTTGAAATGAGCATCTTTATTTATCTCTAATAATGCATATTATCTGAAAGTTTGCTTTGTCTGGGATTAGTATGACAGTACTTTCTTTTAGTGAGATACTTATTCTTTACTTTTACTTTCAAATTTTTTGTGGCCTTATATTTAAGGTGTGTCTTTAATAACTAGCTCAGAATTCTTTCTTTAATATAATATGGATTTTTAATTTTAATTGGAATTGTTAGTTTGTTTTCTTCTAGTTTAATTCCTGATGTATTTCTCCTTAAAGTTATAAATTACTTATCCATATATCTCATATGATATCTATATTTATTTCCTCTTCTTTCTTGTCTTCTTTCCATTAACAAAATGCAAATATTTTATTACTGAATGTCTCTCCATCTCTTTTCCCCACAATTAGTTGTTAGTCATGCATTTCTTACTATTCTTTTAGTGGTTACTTCAGAGTTTCCAATATGCATTCTTGACTTAATACTGTCTTCTATAAATTATGATTATCCCCTTCCCTTTTTCCTAGGGACTTAGAGCATTTTAACTTGTTTATTGCTTTACCACCTGCAAGAAAAATAAAAAGCTATCCACCCTCTTACTTATTTTCCATTTGCCCTTCAGAATAGGTCTGCAATTTGAATCTTGTGTGGAACTGGTTGCACAGAAACATAAAGTCAAGTAGAAATTTCTAATATGTACAGATGTAAACTCTTTAAGTATACATTAATGTTACAGATATTTTACTCCATTTTTATACGTCAGAGATTCATTTTAGTAGCAGAGCTGTTGAGAGAGTTAGAATCTCTGAGGGGAAGCATAAAGGAAGTATTTAAGGAGGTCTGATGGAATGGCTCAAGTGGTAAAGTGCCTGCCTACCAAGTGTAAGGCCTTGAGTTCAAACCCCAGAACTGCCAAAAAAAAAAAAAAAAAGAAGAGAAAAGAAAAAGAGGAATATTTAAGGAATATGTCATCATTTTGCAATGATATAATTTTGTTATATATACCAGGGCCCTATAGAGAAGGGTTGTATCATCTTTAGAGGACGTTTAAAAAGTTTTAATTTTTCATCTCGAAGGGTGACTGTCAAATGGAAAAGATGAAGTTAGTGAGACATACAGAAAAGGATTGAAACAAGCTACCCTACTGGCTAGTCTCAACATTTCAATCTTTGAGAACATATAATAATTTATATTAAGTAAAGTTTACTTAATACTAGTTAACATTAGTTCCCCAGTTGTATGAGTATTTATATTCTAATGAAATTTTTCTAGTCTTTTTATTGTGGACAAGGAAGTGAAATGTAAAATACTCCAAAGACCTTGTGTTTGTTTCTCTGTGATAGCAACAAATGCCTGGACGTTTGTACTGAATTAAGAAAACAAACAGGCAGTAGGAGCTTGGCTTTTAGGTGTGTTGTCATTGTAGCCAATGTGAACCACCTGCTTCTCCTTATATCTCTTCAGGTTTGTTACTGATCTGGCTAAGACCTGGAAGTAGGCTTTTCTTTCCATTTCTATCATGCCTGACATTTTCTGCCTTCTGGATGAGCCATGCCCAGCTCACTCAGATACACATTCATTCTTGCTTGGGATACTGCTTGTTTTCACTTTAAACCATTGGGTTTATCATTTTTAATAACTTTTAAATCTTTCTGATATATTACGTTTCTTTAATTGTACTGTGCATTTTAATTTCCTTAAAGCATATTATTGTGTCACAGCTAATACGACATTATGTGGTGACTGACACATTCCAAGTCTGAATGTCAAGGGTAAAGTCAGTGAGACAAGACGGCAGCTGAGTCTCCGAGGAGCCTCCTGTGTT
The DNA here is from genome assembly GCF_047511655.1 of Castor canadensis. Taxonomy (NCBI): domain Eukaryota; kingdom Metazoa; phylum Chordata; class Mammalia; order Rodentia; family Castoridae; genus Castor; species Castor canadensis. The sequence goes on along the minus strand of NC_133394.1, from coordinate 50,377,605 downwards.
TCCAATGTGTTGATGGACTGTCCAGGTGGAAACCAGAGGTGTCATAGCTGGGCCACCTCCCTGGGGTCTCAGAAGCTCTTTCCTGGGATTCTGACTTGATTTCTGAAGTTGCTTTAGAAACATTTGAGTGTATTTAAAGTCCTTTCTTCACAGAGACTCTCTTTAAAACGAACATTTTGTTCTTCTAACTGCATGTAAAATTGCTTGAAATAATCACTTACCTATAAAAATATTTTCTGTTGCCTCGCTTGTCTGTTATATAAAAGCAATGTGATACAGAAGTAATTATGTAGGTTAAAATCTTAAAAATAAATGTCTATTTTTAATCTCAAAATTTTGATGCAATTTTAACAATAATCAAAGCAGCTATATCTGCCAAAGATTATTCTTGTGGATTATGAAAAGAATTATTTCTGACACAAATCTGGTTCAGATCTTAATAAAAATCAGAATATGCTTATTGTGTGCTTTCTGGATACTGCTCTCTGAAAGTGAGTATGGGTGTACAATTCTCAAACATTTTACTTGCATAGATGGTTGCAAAGTTGAAGAGAATTTTTTTCTATCTACTGCATAAGGTCTCAGTCATATATATTCATTTCATGTGGTATCAGGGGAATAATTACATAGTGTGTAAGTGTCATTAACTTGTATTTTAGCAGGTCAAATTTTTCATTATTTTGGTTAAAAATAATTAAATACAAATAAAGTGAGCAGAATTAGCCAGAAGACCCCTTCATAATGTGATAGTCTATATATATGGAACGTTTTCCCATTGCTGGACTTTTAATACAACTAAAATCACTGGCTATTAAAACACTTTAAATTTGGTAACAGAAGTATGATCACAGATTCAAACAAGAAATACCCTTAGGATAGAGTTTTCTTTTTAAAACATACATAACTATCAATGTCATAGGCATTTTAAAATTCTCAATAAAATATCCATTTATGTTCTATCATCATTTCCACTTAACTAGTGTGAAAGGCATAAGTAAAATGTCTAGTTCATGAATAATTAAGTCTAGAATAAAGTATATGCAGTCCCTGCACCTATGATTTACACAAAAGCAGGACCATGAAGAAAAACACACAATAAACAAACAGGAAAGCAAATACACAAATAGCTGAATCTAACCATTATTAAATACCCATTATACAAATACCTAAATCTAACCATCACTTGCTATCAGGAATGAGAATCCAAGTTTCCTAAATCCTAGTTTCCCAGTCATAGGCCCAGGCTCTTCTGATACATCTTATTTTTTGGTTCAAAAGAACAGAATGGAATGGACAAAAACAAAACATAGGCAAACTATTTGCAAAATTCTATTTATATATTTTCATCCAGCTGAATCAGATCTGTTGCTGTAGACAAATGTTCTTGTTTTCCCTGGTGTTTCTACTCTAGGACAGAACCTGACCTTAGCTAGGTATGTAATAAATATATTTTTTAGTAAACCTTGCATCTCTATTAGGATAGGTTTTGTATTTATAATTTATTATAATTAATGAAGCAATCTTCTGTGCTTTTATGAATTAGTTGATAAGGTGAGCATAAGAAGGACCAATAAGGTAAATAATGATAGGAAATGATGGAAAAAGAATAGAAATAAGTTTCTTTTTTTTTGTGTGGTACTGGTGATCAAACCCATGGCCTTACTTATGCTAGACAAGTGAACCTCCACTAAACTACACCCCAAGCTCCACTAATATGTACATGTGTACACATATCTATATTATAAATTTTTGTGTTGCTAGATAAATATTTGTTAAACAAGTAAACTAGTAGTTAATGAGAGGACTAAAAAACTGTCATGTGAAATCAGAATTATGCATAAAAATTTAAAACCACTTATATGTATAAGATCATTTTCTATTTATATTATGAAACACTTTATGTATATCACAGAAAATGAGGGAAACAATTACAATGGCTGTTATTTAAGAAGTAAATACAATGATTTTTGTATTGTTAATTTCACAAGTGGGTGTCACAACTCTTTATAACTATTGAAATACACAACATTTAAGAGTCTAATGGGGTAAGTGTATTTATGCAAAGATGGGTAACAATGGTTTATGAGTAAGCATGGTTCTAAAGTGGTGTGCATTGGTTTAGATCAGAAATCACAGATGCTAATAATACCCATGCCTGGCTTTTGAAAAAAATTTAGATTGCCTCATTATTGCATATGCAAAAGCTAATCTTTCTTATACTCCTATAATTTTTATATTGTTTTTAGAGCCTGTCTTCTAATTGAAGGACTATGTTGAGGAAATATTCTTTTTGCTTACATATATGTGTAAAGGTTTCTTTAAAAAACAAGCCTGTAGAACTTAACAATATGATTGTGAGAGATGGGTGGTAAAGCCTCAGATGTTCAGGACATTTCTGAAGAGCCCAACTGGTGCACAGCAAGCACAGCCGTATCGGATTGGGCCGACAGCTCCGACTGTCCATTTGCACATGTGTCAGGAGGTCTCTAATTGTTTTTCAGATCACTCAGCAATTAATGGTGCCATTGTCCTCAGGCAACCCATTTGTAGATCAATATTTGCTGGACAGAGTCAAAGCTTGGGAAGACATAATGAGAGTAACCAAAGTGACTCTATTAATAGATAAAGCCCACAAGCAATGACTGCCAGAAAAACACGTCAAGAGATGATCTTTCTTCTACAAACAAGTACCACTTGCAGTTTTGTACAAGACTGTCAGGAAAAACCAGACTGTAATTTTAATTGAGTTCTTGAAAAACTGTTCCCTAAAGATGATAATTAAATGTAGTATCTTCCCTTTTTATTATACAGCATGTTTGTTTAAATTGCATTTTGAAATTATTTTTAAAACTTTTTCTTGTTCTCTTACTCTGTCAAAGTACTCAGTAAGATTTTTTTTAGAATTTCATATAGGCTTATTAAAGCAACTCTTCCACTGTATTTATACATTGTAAGAGCCCGTATAAATGCCACAATGCATCCCACCCAGCAAACAATAAAGGAAAAAAATAAAGTTATAAAAATGAACCATTTAGAATCATATCATATCTCAAAACTTTGCTCATTTATTAAAAAAATATTTCAGGCTAGATCTTGGTTAAAAACAGTTTAAATTTAAAAATAAACAGAAAAAATGCAATGTCTTATGTCACTTTTAGTTTTTATCAGTATAAAGCAAGATTTAAAATCTGAGGGGCTCAAAGTAGGCTTATTAGCAGAAGAAAAGTATTAAAAACAATGAGTTGTTAAAGTATACTGGCTTCAGACAATTTGAAGATAAAAGGAAGGGAAAAAGTCCTTTGAATGCTAATATCATTTTGTAATAATAATACTTCAAGGTATCATGATCAATGAAGAAAGAAATATTCAAAAATTCTCTTCAAATGGAGTAATAGTCAATTTATGCCAACTTTTAAAAGAAAATTTTGTCTCAAGTATTCTAGGAAGGAAAGAAATCTTGTCCTGATTTTGTAATGGCAGATGATTTGTCTTCTGTGTAGGTGGAATTAAAAGGTGTTTCCAAAATATTAGTGAATTATTCCTTACAGCATAAATTGTCAGTTTTACTCTTGATAGGAGTAGATTTAGTTGACCTGGAGAAACCAAAAACTGTCATTCACAGAATAAATCAAATGTCTCACACTTTATATAAACAGATTTTTATCGTTTTTCATCTACTGTTCTAACAAAAGCCATTTGTATAGCAACTTGTGCAAGCTAATATTAACATTTTTTATTCAGTTATGGAACTTTTAAACTATTAACACCATGGTGAACATTCAGTACAAGGAAACAAAACAGTATTTTGAAGGACTCAGCTATCTGATTTGTTTAGAGAAACTTCTAATGATTAAATTAGAATATTTATTAGTAACTAAATAATAGTGAAAAAAGTAATATTCGTGAACCAGAAGAGTATGAAGAATAGTTAAGTAGGATTGAAAACAGTAAGTAAGTAAAAGAGGTAAGTGTGGACAGATTTGCACTTCTCACCTGCCATTACCTATCTTTATATGTACTGGCTGCACTCTCTCTTTTCATGAGAAAAAGTGTGAAAACATAGTAGGCAGACTATGTGAAGATGATGAAAAACTTTCTTCCTTAACAGTTTTCTAGTAAGTTGATTTTCCTATATAATGGAACTTCTTATGGGTCTCTGATGTGATCCAGTGACTGTCAGAATGATTGATGAGGCTGAGTTTGGTGATCTTTGTAGGAGGGATTCTCAGGGTTTCTGGCAAGTAGGCAATGTAACATCTTGTGACTGTGATAGGGCAAATGATCCAGTCCATCTAAAATAACAGAAAGTTGATAAAATGTGTACCAAATAATATTTGCCAAAAGATAGCAGAACATACTAACTTCTGAAATGAAATAGGTTTTTCTGTTTGGTAGTGGAGTCTGCAGAATCAGGTCTATGTGTGCTTAGTCCAGATCTATCTACAAATCACCCAGTGGCTCTGAAGAAAACAATGTTAATCCATCCACCTCTGTGTTTGTTGCACAGCTAGATTACATTTGAGTTATTAGTAAAACTGTAGTCTTCAAGGAAGTTATAATTTTGCTTTTTATTCCTCTTTGCAGCTTACCTTTTACTTTTGATATTATATGAACCACATAGATAAATTCATTCTCTAACCTATCCATTGGCAGGTTATAGAAATTAATGTATAGAATTATTAATGGTCTGTAAAGCCAGGTAGACCAATTCTTGAAACTTTTCAAATGGTATCATGTTGTTTCTCTAAAACTTAGTCTAATAAGCTATAATATTATTTTATGAAATAATATTTTACAATGTATAGTACTTTTAAATTTACATATTATTGAAAATATCTTTTATCATTGGGTGTTTAGGTTATTTCTAAAATTTTGCCATTTGATACCAACTGGAATTGTCCTACACATTTATACATATTTCTAGCTCTTATTAGCATATATTAATTGTGCAAAATAATGGGTTTTATTTTGACATTTTGCACATTTGTATGATGTACTTTGATCATATAGACCCCCCCCATTGTCTTTCATTGCCTCGTTATCCTCCTCCTGCTAGTTCCCTTCTTCTTCCCAAATAGTACTCCTCTACTTTCATGCCTTTAAAAAAAATCTCATTTCTACATATAAGGAAAAAAAATATATGATATTTTCATTATCCATTCATTTGTTCATGGACACCAAGGATGATTTCTTAACTTGAATATCATGAATAAAGGTAAGTATGCAGTTATGTAGTTGTTTTTAACATAATTTCTTACAAATAAAATTTAGGCTGTTAATATACATCAATAAATAATGTCTATAATACTATATAAAATTGCATATCAGTAGAATCTGAAAGTTTTATGCCTTACTACATTGGGTAGAACTTTTATTGTTGTTTTAATTTCACAAATATTAAGAGAGAGGATCATATAATATACTGCTTTATAATTTTTTATTAATAATAAGGCTAAATGCTTATTGCTCAACTCTTTTTAAAAATTCCTTTTATATGCACCATGTCCATTTATTTACAGAGATATTTCTTTCCTTATTGATTGTAAAACCATTTAGTATTAAATTATTATTTTTGGATATAAAGATTATGCTAAAATTTCCCTCATTTTGTCTTCCATCTCTAAATTGAGTATCTTAATTATTGCTAACAAGTAGTTAAAAATTCTGCAGTCATATATATTGATTATTTTCATTTGTGGTATATATTTGTTCTTATTTTTACTAAAACTTCTCTCTGCTTCAACATTAGATGAAAAATTAAGCTACACTTTCCATTTGCTTTTAATGCTTCTCTCTTAATCCCTAACCCTATTTTTTGCCAAATAAAATTTGTTCTTTTATTTGGACAAAGTCCCTACAGTTAGATTGATTTTTGAACCTTACTTTCTCAAAAGGGCAAGAATGAAAGATTCTTTGCAAATCTTGATGTAACATGAGATTATCTACCTAATTTATTTTTCTTAACTCACTCCCGCTTACCAACTTTCAACATGCAATGTGGGCATTGCATTTGTAGTATTTGTTAAGATTGCTTTTATATTATTTCTCTTTTTGGCAATTTTAATTAACTTTACTTGCTATATTAACAAATTTAGTTATCTTGTGCTTTACATTTTTTTTAACCAAGTGAAGACCTTTGATATTTTGCTCTCTGTATTCACAAGTTTTTAATTTGGGTTTTTGTCATATTTTGTTAGAATACAATAGTCAATACTTTTTGTAGTATTGTGTAACTCCATGATTGAGAATGTCTTTGGTCCTTGGAATACCATTATTTGAATTACTCAGACTACTACAGAAACATAAATCTTGGGATATGTTGTGTGTGTTTATTTGCTGAAAATTTGGTTCATAGGTAGTCATTAGGTAATAACAGCAGAATTACTTTTCACAGTAAGTAATAACATTTATTACAAAAAAGAAATATTACCTTTTTAAAATGGTATTTAACAAGTTTTAAACTTTAATGACTAACTGCATAGGGTAGTAGTATCCTAAAGTCATGCTATTCAGTAAGAAAACATTAGATGTAAAGAACTCAAATAAAAAAAATTACATTGAAGTATAACTCATTCTCCTTTTCTGGTATCCATAAGAACTATCCTGCCTAAGAACTTTTTCATTTCTTGTTATTCTCTTTCTTTATAATCACTGATTCAACCATTTCTTTGTTCAGAGATGATTTTAAAATGTAAACTACATTCCTAATTTCTTTTCTGCATCTTCCCAGTTTCCCATGGAGATTTTCATTTATATACTGCCTTGCTTCATAATCAAAATTTAAAAGCTGAATTTGTGGTCTTCTCCTGACTGGTTTGTTTTCTAACTACCCTAAATCTCTAATGTTCTCCCCTTGAGAGCCCACAGCATGTTATTACCAGGTTTGATTTGGATACTTTGCTTGGACAATCTAGTGTGCTTTTCTTCCCACTCATGCATCCACATTTCTTCCTAGCTTTGTGTTAAAACTTGTAACTCATTTAATTAACATAGCAACAAATTTGTTAGGCATCCCCAAATTTTTTGCTTCTAAAACAGTGTCTTTAGTCTTTTGAAATACTAAGCATTATCTTTTTCATATTTATATTCCATTTAAGTCTAAGAACAGGGTCAGAGTCTGCAACTTACCATAGGGCACATAAGGTGGCACCTTATAGTCACTGGTGCTTGGTGACTTAATAAATACTTCCTGACTAATTAAATAACCTGAAATGCTGTTTAGTTACATTTAGACTTCTAAATTTAGCTGAGCATGGTGGCTCATGACTATAATCCTAGCCACTTTGGAAGTGGAGATTAAGAGGATTGCAGTTCCAGACAGTTAGGGTCTGGGAGGGTGGGGGAGTTAAGGAAAGACCATCTCAACCCATAAGCCAGGCATGGTGGTCCTCACCTGTCATCCCAGCTATAGCAGAAGCCAGAGGAGTATCATGGTCTGAGGCTGGTCCAGGGAAGGAGTGAAAACTTTTATGAAAAACAATAATCTAAAAAGCAAAAAGGATTGGGGTATGGCTCAAGTGGTTAGAGTATCTGCCTCAATGCAAGGCCCTAAGCTCAGACCCCAGTGCAGCAAACACACAAACAAAAACTTTCCAAATTTTTTTAAAGTTTGTATTTCCTAATCTCAGAATAAATGACTCATGCTTGTTTTAAAAAATGCAACACATATTACATAGCTAAAATTTAAGTTCATTGTTTTCTTCACTAATTGATGTTTCCAGTATTTATTTTGCTTCTCAGTAGTATTTATATAATATTTGTCTTTCTTATATGGAATAATCTTTATGTTCCATAAAGACTCATGTGACATCTTTCCTGAACATTCTCCAGGTATGTTTTGGTCTTGTCATTGGCTGCTAAGCACACGACTGAGTTTGGGGTTCTGGAAGTGGAGGTAAATAAACTTGATCCCAAAGAGTGCAAGACTTTCTGCCATCGTTCTCATATTGGTCAAAATTCTGCCCAAATTCATGATTCCTTCTATTCAACAAATCCTATTTACTGCTTTGAAAAAGTTGAACTTCTGAGAAATATGTGACAAGAAATGTATGGAAGTGCCCTATGTTCAATTCAGGGCAATGTCAGTTAGTAGCTAATAGGAAACTATGTGACAGTAAAAAGATTGTTCAATTTTTCACTTGGGTGATTTCTCTACCCAAGTCTAAGTAGCAAGCCACACTGAATGTCCTGCTTCACACAATGTGTTCTTAAATTTCCTGACTCAAGAAAGAACTAAACATCATAGAATAACACATACAGAGCCAGATATTTATAATATCAGTCACCTTTTAAACTTATCAATTTATTAATGCATTTTAACTTATACATTCTCTGTCTCTATAAATTTTCATGTACATATGTAGCAAAGAGCAATCTGACAAGATTTGTTAAAATATGGTTCCCACTCACTAGAACATTCATCCTTATATGGCTGAGTGAGTTACAGAATAGCAGGAAAATGAACATGAGTATCATGCCCCCAGGGAAAAGTAGACAATTTTGGGTTTTTGAAGACAATTATAATTTGTAGTGAAATACAAATGTGCTTTATAAGAGCTTTTGTCTTTTGGTATTAATAAAATATTTTAAATTCTGGAAGTCATATCAGAATATTTTAGTAAAAGAACAAATTTATAGGAACTTTGTGTAGTTAGACTATTTTACTGTACTATAGCTTTTATCAAAGTTCAGTCACTTTCATTATTAACTTAAACATGATGTTTAGAAGTTTTGGTTGGAAATCATCCAACTGCAAAATAACAAGCAAATGACAGGGATATCTGACTACAAGTGCTAACTTTTCAAACAGCCTCATGTATTTGAATACTTAGAATTTTCATTAAAAACTCAAAGGCTACTTAGTTTTTGTTGGTAGAACTCTAATATGTGATTTCAGCATGATATCTCCACCAAAAAAAAAAAATCAAGATTTTGATAGACCTGGATTAACTCATTATTACTTTCGTCACATTAAAGCTTTAAATACTTGCATACTTGTGGACATTACCTTGAAGAGTGTTCAATTTAAATAATATAGAATGAAATTGCATGAGTATAGAACTAGTTGCAAAAACTCAAACAGTAATAAAGAATAAAATAACTAGAAACTTTAGTCCGTGTGGGGAGCTGACATGGGGGAATTGAATAAGCTGCATGTTTGAGTTTGGCACAGCCCTAAACTGCAAAAGGGAGAAAGCACAGTTATGCCCAATAAATTGCATGCTGGAGTTGGCACAACCTCAGCTGCAGAAGTGGGCAAGATGGAGTACAGCTGTTTTTTCCTAAGATGTTTATGTTCAGAGAGAAGTGGTCACAGGTTCCTCCTGTTCCTGAGGATTACAATGTCACTTCCTCTCCCCTGAGAGCTGCCTCTCTACCTCCTTTTGCCACTGTATATAATAAACTCACTGGAGGTGGACAGGGCTGGTGTGTCTCCATCTGAGACCCAGCCAACCTGGCCCCAGTTTTATGCATGTTTCGTCTTCTGTCTGTTGTCTTTTCCTACATCTCCCATGGCCCTCAGTTAGGTTTACAGGACAAGCTCATGTGGGACATGACAGCTGGCACCTGAACAGGGACAGTGAGGTGACACATGAGAGGTGCCTGAACAGGGACCTGAGAGCAAGGTGACGCCTGGATGGGAAACCAACTATGGGGGAATTTGAAGCCTGAGACAAGGAGACACTCTCTGAGAAGAACGAACATAAGAGATAATAAGAAACAAGTAAGGTGTGAGGGGAGAGTGAATTAAATACAGCCAGGTATGAAAACATGGGACAGGGTGAGTTTAAGGACCAAGAACTCTAGACTTTAAAAAAGATATGTTAAGAATAATACAGGAGAAGAATTATAAATTAGGATTACACAGTAGAAAAATTATAAGGTTATAAGGTAGAAAAATTAAGAAGAATTAAGGATTATATGGTAGAATTTTAAGGTAGAAATAATACAATAGAATATGGTAGAAGACTTATGGTAGATTAGGCATTATATGGTAGAGGAATTATAAGGTAGAATTATATGGTAGTATATGGTAGAAAAATTATAAGGTAAAAATTATACAATAGAATGTGGTAGAAGACTTATGGTAGAATGGTAAAAGTAAGAAGTAAAGGATTTTCCTCCTTGGTTGTTGAGTCTGGATGTGGGACTCACCCCTTAAAGAATACGGGAGTGTGAGAGGCAGTAACAAGATGCAGTGGGTGGTGGAGATGCTGAACCACCATCCCCACCTTAAAAGTAAAGTTCAGTCTGGAGATTCTGATTCAGTGTCAAATGAGGAGGGTCAGGAGGAAGCTCTGGAACATCAAGCACAGAGAACCACGAATTTGGGGATCCCTCCACAGGCCAAGAGATTTCCCACTCTTGCTAAGAGTCCCCTGCAGGCTGCCTTGCAGGAAGCTTGTAGTCAAGGAGAAGACAGAGCTGGTTTTAAATTTTATCCTGTGCTTGAGAGAACCAACCCTAAGGACCCTGGCATGCAGCAGAGATTTCATGACCAGGCCACTGACTGGTGCCAATGGGACCAGGACTCGACTCCCCAAGCAGTGCTGGAAGGGAGGAATGGGCTTTGTGGAGTGCAGTGGGAACAGGTGGCCTGAGAGGGATTGAGTCTGGGGGTATGCCAGCAGAGTCAAAGCTTTGGACTCACCTCTTAAGAGAGCTCAGCCCCAGCCAGGTCTGGCCCCTTTCCTGAGCCACTGCTGCAAAAGCACTCTGGCAATTGCTGGTGCTAACCCGCCTCTATCTCTGTTTTGTAAGCCATTTCTGCTTACATTCTAATCTCCCTGGCCCCCTCGCTGATCATAATACCTGGGCAGATAACCTAGTCTTTGGGCTTGCTTTGGGCTTGCCCACACAAACTGTAGCACCTGTAGAAGCTGCCCGACTAAGTCATGCTGCATACCATCAAAATGCTTCCGCCTTACATAAGCAATTTATATCTATGCCTCCACACACACTGGTGTGGCCACTAAGCATGTCATCACTCATTGTTTGGCTATGTGGGGTCTAGGGCATGTTTGTATTTTTCCTGAAGGTGCAGAACATCCAGTGTGGGTACCATCACTGTTTGTCAAGCCTCATGGACCCCTTGGTCCCAAAGATGAGGAGGCTGAGACTGGAAGACTCAGCCCTGGACAGGGAGCCACTGAGGCTGACTCCTCCACTGACCAGAGGGCAGCCAAGGAGATGGCTGCTTGTAAGACAGACACAGGACAGTGAGCCACCCACCTGGGGTCAAATTAAGAAACTAATGGACATTGCAATGATGGTAACCAGTAGCCTGAGGATGGTTGGGAATCCCACAGCCACATTGCTGGCGGCATTGGTCATAATTACCATACAGGTGGGTGTTGTCCAGGGTGATGCATACTGGACTTTCATGCCCAACCTGCCATTGGTGCATCCTATCACTTGGTAGAGCCACCCTATATCTATCTTTACTGATGATATGGTACACATGGGAGGTCATTCCTCAGGACATTTGGTGCCTCAACATAGTGACTATAACTTTACAGGTAAAACTTATCTTATGGGCTCATGAGAATGAAGCAAATGATACTGTGGACAATTAAGACAACAAATATTGGCCATGCAAAAGGCTTATGATAATGTTGTTTCTCCAGTTACTATTGCAAAAACTATCCTGGATGAATTCAAGGGATTCAATCCATTTAACTTGCTAAAGCATTCCTTCTGGTATTGTTCACCTGCATTCTTTTCTTAGTCGAATGCCACATGATGTGATGACAACTTGGATTAGGGTACAGGCTTCATTGAGAACTATTAAGAAGTTTAAAAAGGGGGAGACGGAGGAGCTGACAGGTGTATCAAATAAACTGTGTGTTTGAGTTTGGCACAGCCCCAAACTGTAGAAGGGAGCAAGCATAGTTATGCCCAACAAATTGCATGCTTGAGTTGGCACAGTCTCAGCTGCAGAAGTGGGCAAGATGCAATACAGCTGTTTTTTCCTAAGATGTTTATGTTCAGAGAGAAGCTGTCACACGTTTCTCCTGTTCCTGAGGACTACAATGTCACACCTCCTCCCTGGAGAATTGCCTCTCCACCTCGTGTTGGGACTGTATATAATAAACTCACTGGAGGTGGAACGAGTTGTTGTGTCTCCATCTGAGTGCCCAGCCTCCTGGCCCCAGCTTTATGTATGTTTGGTCTTCTGTCTGTTGTCTTTTCTGCATCTCCCATCACCCTCAGTTAGGTTTATAGGACAAGCTCATGCTGGACGAGAGAAGGCCATAGAAGAAAGTATAGACCATTATTAAATATCTCACTCTAGTCAAGTGACAAATGTAAAGTATTTAAAGAAAATAAAGTGCCAAGTGTGTAGACTTCATTTTAAATAGGGTAGAAATGAAGATTGAGTATCATCTATGAATTCTATGTACTATCTTATTAATTTTAATTCTGACAAAAATCTTAAAGGATAAAGAGTGAGTGTCAGAAACATTAGGAAAATTGCCTAAAGCCAGAAAGGTAGTGATTGACAGCATTGGTTTTAACCATGAGTCTGTTGCTCACTGAAGCAAAAGTCTATTTGTGCACATGTCTGCGTACATACCCACACAGGTAAGCAGAAAAACAAGTAAGCAGAGAAAGCTGGTAGACAGAGAAAATCTAATGCAATTAGTGGCTGTGAGCTTCTCGTTCTAGGATTAGAATGTTTGATAGGGGAAGGGAGTGAAAGCAATATATCCAGATTAAGGTAATGGCATAAACCACAAACCAGGCATGTAAGAGGTCTCTTCTCAATAACTGCTCCTTAGCTATCTTTTATTGTATCCATACATGCACTCTTGTATTGTCATAACTTTCTTATATTTGAATGTTTGCCTGAAGCTTCAAATTAAATCAGAGACCTTCCAATATAACCTATTTTTAAAATCTAAAGTAGACATTAGATTAATCTTTATAAAAGATGTCTACTCATTCATTCATTCATTCAGTCAGTCACCATACACTTACTGAGTTTGTTTAATGTCTATCCACTAAGAGTCAAAAATTATGCTAAGTGCTGGAGATATGTTAGTAAGCGAAACATGATCTCATCCTTCTAGAATGCAGTAAATATCACAGAGGAAATAATTTGGCAATTTACCTTCATGTATCATAAGAATGAGGCTGCATTGTGACAAATGTGTCAGTACACAATTTCATCTGTGTGAACATTATAAATTGTACTTATACAGTGATGTGTTGGTCAGTCAATCAACATGGCCCTTGGTGAAATTGAGAGATATAATAAACACAAAATGTAGGCGGTTACTGGCATGACAGGAAATGCTATTTTACAGTAAACACTTTTTTAAAAAAAACTGGAAGTACACTCTAAAATGACTAAGAAATATGGTACAGTAAATACATAAACCAGTAACATAGTGGTTTCTTATGATTATTATTATTATTGTTGTTACTTATACATGATAAGTACCATGAATAATTGTGCATGCAATGTTTTTATGTGACTGGCAGCACAGGAGCTTGTTTACACAGCGTCAGCACAAAAGTGAATATGTGCTTCACTGACAGCTATGACATCAGAGGTAGCAGGAATTGCTGAGCTACATTGTAATGTTACTATGTTACCACTGAATCCCAGTCTGTGCTGACCAAACACCATCACTATGCAGAGCATAACTATTTGAAGATCAACTAGATGAGAAGGAGAGAAGTTTCACTTTTAGGTCTGTACTTTCCTAGCTGTGTAAAGACCAGGGCAGGCAAGACTGGCCCTGGAAACCTTAGCCAAAGTGTGCTAAGAGACAAGAGAACCAAGTCTGTGAATCAGACACGTAAGTATTTTATGCATCACAGAGAACAGTAGTCTTCTTAAAAAACAATTTAATTCTGCTTTTCTGGTCTTATTGCTTCTGATATGCCTTTAAAGATGGCTAAGGGAGGACAAATTATCAGTTTGCAAGGGTCTGTGCACACACCCACATAAGGTGGGTTTTAGCTAAAAGCATGGATAGCTGAGACATGCAAACTATTGAGTTAGAGCATTTTCATTTTAAGAGAAAAAAAGTTCAATTAAAAAAATCTCAGAGACATCTTTCAGGAACATTTTCTTAATGTAGTTTTAGTTGAATTTTAAACTCTATCCCCATAAATATCTGGGAGCAAATTAATTAGCCATTTAAACTCTTGGAGGCTTCAACATACACTGGCTTGTTCTACATTTGAAGTCATCTGTCTGTGTGTAGTGAAATGGCGTGGACAGAATTAACTGGAGAAATATAAGAAATGTTTATTTCTCACAACTTACTTTCCAGACAATACTGACAGAAATTTATTTGCTTTGGAATTTTTGGTTTATAGCATACTGACATCAGTAAAGTAGGACAAAAAGTCATTGGAAAAAATAACTTACCAATATTATTTTTGAATGATTTAAAATCAAGTTAGAAAATAATCTCAAGTGGTAGGAACTTACAAACTAATGTTAGAGAAATTCAGCCTCAAATTTAAGGCAAAAATGCAGAATTATATAAACAGAAAAGCCTATGACTATTTAAAATTGAATAAAGCTATGAGCAAAGCAGTATCTTGGGTGAACAGTAGACACTAAGGGGTTGAAATCATTATAAGAGTATCTTAAAGGGGAAGAAAGTTTGGAGTTGCAAAAGGTAAGTAAGTAGAGTATCTTCTTTATTAATAATAATAACAACTATTATTATTATATTATCCTTTTTCCTTGTATGTATATCTGAAGAGTTCAAAAAGAGTCTTATACCTCAACAGTATTTATTTCACAGGTGTTTATATGAAATGGTGCTTTAGAAAGGAATATTCAAAATAATCTTTACAAGGCTTAGCAATTTCTGAGCTTCATTTTCAATTTTCTTAAATTCTAGGATGTACTTTTAAATTTTTTCTTGAATTCTAGTTGTACTTTTTAATATGCAACATTTGTTTTCTTAATGATATTATGAATATTTCCCCATTCTTTGGTAACAATTTTTCCTAACACTCATTCTTGCCAAAAACTTGTTTTTACTTTCTTCAATTGTCATATTACCAAGAAGTGTGGCCTACCATATTGCTTAAGTGAAGTTAAAATGAATGAAAAAGTAAAGAAAATAAATGATATAATAAATACTTATTTTCAGGTTTTTTTTTTTTTTTGTATTGGGGCCTTGCACTTGCTAGGCAGTCACTCTACCATTAAGCCACACCCGTAGCCCTTTTTGTGCTAGTTATTTTTCAGATATGCTCGCATGTTTTTGCCCAGGCCAGTTTTGGACTGCAGTCCTCCTACCTATGCTTCCCTATTCCTCTTGTATAGCTGCTATTGTAATAGGCATGTATCACCACCCAGATTATTTGTCAAGATAGGGTCTCACTAACTGTTTGCCTGGGCTGGTTTGAACTGCAATCCTCCTGATTTCTGCCTCCCAACTCACTAGGATTACAGTGCTAAAATTGTTTTATTTTTAGATAATTAGAAAAAATTAGCAATTCAAGCCAACTAATCAAAAGCTGAAAGCAGTGATCTGGTAAAGGGGATTGGACACCAGAAGTATTTATTATATGGGTATATGTAAGAGGTAATAAGAACAGTATCTTATGCTTTATGTGCTAAACTGTATCAAATTGGACATTCATCTCTCCAGGCCTCCCTATACCTACCCCCATCCTTTGGCAGACCCTCCCATAGTGACTGGGCATGGCCCTGTGACTTGTTGAATGGGACAGTAGCAAAGGTGAAATTTTTTTCTTCCTAAGAACACTTCCTTCCCTATGTAAGGAAGCCTGAGCTAGGCTAATGAGAGACTGAAAGGCCATGATGAGAGCAGCCCTGACTATTCCAGTTGAGGCCTCTGGAATGAGAGTGAGATGATGCTAGACATCATACCAGTTTAGCTGCTCTGACCAGAAGATTTACTCAACCATCCTTAAGCACTGTGAGAAATGACCATTGCCTTTGGGCAATGCACAGTACATCTTGGGTGGATGGTTACCAACCAGCAAACCCTAACTGATACAAGAAGTTTTGCTATGTTTATTTCTTTCCTTTAGAAAATTGACAAAGTATTCTCCTGATGCTAAATTACAATACATCTAAAAACTGACAAGAGGAAAATCTGACTGTAACACTGACACAGCATTCCTGTATCTTGAATTGTTTGATTAGTAGGGATTCATAGTTAAAAAGGTGAGCACAGTTTGACATTCAAGAGAAGTGATACACATGCTTCTAAATGTGGTAGTGCCAGTAATTTTCCTGCACAATTCATGTTTAAGCACATGTCACTAAAAGTGGTACTTAACTTCATTTAAAATTCTAAACAACAAAGTCAAATTGTAAACATTTTTTAGTGAACTGAAGCTTGAGCTAAAGAACAATTAAAGCTTTACTATAGATACACGTGATGGCTATATTTTGTGAAAACGGAATTTTAGGCGTTAGGTCATTTTTAACCTAGCAAGACTGGAATTTTAAGTGTAGATGTAGTTATTTTGAAACTATAACTTGAAAATCCATGAGGCTCATGTTTAAACATGAAATGTATAATTTTAAAATTAGATTAGTTCTCTGCTATACCATATTTTCACCCTCTACCCCAACACTTTCCCCACTACAGGTATTTGTAATGATCTGGTGGCAAACTGAACAGATAGCACATCTGAGACAACTGATGGGTATGTGTACACACACACACACACACACACACAGAGAGCAAGAATGGACATTCACATCTCTAAAACATTGTCAAGTATATTGTCATAACGAGCCCCAAATTTCCCTGCACTTTTTCCTATTTTGTCTTTATTTTAAAGATACAGAAGCAGAAGCCTAAAGAAATGTACAAATATGCTGGTCATATAATTATTTAGTGGAAAATCTAAGTTTTGAGCCCCAGTCTCCCAGTTAATAAAATCATTCTATTCTCAGATATGTCATGTTTGCACAAATTTTTTCTCCCCCTTTCTCTCAAATGTCATAGAATTAGGGCTTTGATTCATAACCTTATATACTTTAATAGATATTTAAGAAGTGTATGTGTCTATACTCTGCCTATGCAATACATCAAATACATAAAATCCCCATATAAAACAAGAAAATTTATATTTCATGAGATGAACTAAGTATTTTTGCTCCCAGGTGTATGGTTATCTAATTAAACTGTTTAGATTCTGTTAAGAAGGCACCACGTGAAACATTTGAATACATATACATATACATGCTTGGATATGGTTACACAGTATGTTTTAAAATCCAGCTCAAATAATTTAATTGAGCTCTATTTACTTCCAAGAAATACAAAATGATGAAGAACATGACAAAAGTGTTATACTTAAGAGATATTTCTAGTATGTTTTTAAAGGCAGGCAGAGAAATTAAAAGAAATGTAAAAATTAAAATGTGTCAGTGGCCTTAGGAAAGGAATAATTGCAATGTAAACTAAAATGAAACTGCTATCTGGGAGAAAAGTAATTTAGCCTCATGAACAGCTGCATCTCAGAGGGTCAGGCATATGAGCAATTAAAATTAAACAAGTTGATTTTAATATGCTTAGTAACTGTGATTGATCTTACAGAGCTGTTGTTGACTGTACATCAAGAAACAATTTAGGATCTAGTTTAAAATAAAGTTTATAATCTTTGTTTAATGGATTTTGGTACCTCAGGCAATACAATGCTGTAAAAATGATTAAAATGTGCCCTGTCTCTGTGTAATCAATAAAACCCCCTCTCTAAAATTAGTTAGGTTCCAAAGACTCCTCGTCAGGCTTGGCAGTGCTGCATCTGTAGAATTTCAAATAAGCCATCTATCATTATTTCCATATACAAGGTTCATTAGACAGCTCATTCTCTATCTTATTAGCACCAAAGTCAGCTAAACAATCAAATCAAAAGGTCACCTTTAACAATACCTAGTTAAACCAAAACACACATCAAGACATTATTATTATAGTACATCAAAATGTAGTGGTAGTAATGTCTAGAAGGCAAATGAAGGGTTATTATAAAAGAACTGAAAATATACACATGTTTAAATGGAAGTAAAAAAAGTTCTAGTGTGGTACCTTAAAGAGACAAATTTATTCTATTTAAGTTAATAGAAATGACAAGTTGTGATTATTGTATTGAAAGTTTTCCTTTGTATATTAATGGAATCAAAATTCTAGCTTTTCTGAAAAGGCAAATAAAAGCATAATTTCAGAGTCATTTTAAATTCTTTTTAAAATCAGGGATTACAAAATACAAAAGGTGTAAATTACACATTTTGTCACTAGCAATTTTTGGCATCTTGAACTTTATTTTAAAGCAGTTGATGCCCTCAAGGAATTTATTCTTATACAGCTAAAGAAATTTGAAGTTTAACTTTCATATACATTAAAGTTCTCTCCATCTTGTAGTGAAATTTCTGCCTTTAAGAGAAACTAATGAAAAATGAATATATGCCCTGGAAATGTGCTAAAGTTATTACCCAGTGTATCACATGAATAAAATGATATGTAAATTATCCTAATTTCATTACTCACAATTTATTCAGCTTTAAAGAAAATTTATTTTATTCTAACTATATATGTCAAGATAAACTTATTGGTCAATAGAGATTAATCCCTTCATTAATGGTTAGAGTGTATGGCACATGCTTACCTCAATCCAATGTCCTTTAATTCTCAGATTGTATAATAAATTAATGGAAATATATTTATATTTCTCTTGAATCAATTTTGGGCCTTGAAGAAACTGTTTTGACAGTTAATATTTGAGAATGAAGAAAAATGTCTATATCGAAGATAATAACTCCACTGAATGTTTGGTCATTACTGTGTGAGTGGTGAGTAGGAAATACTCATCATTGTCTCATTATGAGCTGACAGTGTCCATGGAGTTTACAGCTCTTGCAATCCGTCCCATGCAAAGATGGAGGGCATCACTATGTGCACTTCCCCTGATACGATCCAATCAAGATGTCCTCCCCTGCTGCCTCAAATGCTTTTTTCCTACCACTGTTGTGATCTTTTACTGAAGACATGTTAATCATGATATTGTAAAGAAAGGGCCTGCTTTTTGTTTCCTTATTGCACTTAGGACAACATATTGGAAGATGTAGGAAGAGATATGTGACTCTCCTTGCTGACATGAAGTAGAGTTTTAAAGATCTTAAAGAATGGTCAATAAAGATGCCAAAGGGGTGGAGGGGGAGGAAATTGAAAAGATACTGACTGACTGAGTAATGAATTGCTAGGAAGGAGGACAAGAGGCTTAGCATCCTTAAAATCATTTTGGAACAATTTTGAGAATTGAAACAGGAAACACATTAGAAAGGCATTGTAGATATCAGTAAGTCTGAAATCTATAATAATCTTATTTAAAAGTATAAAAAGACAGATGATTTCAGGCAAGATGTAAACTGAGTGGCCTCACTTGGCATTCTTCCTCATGGGCACTTCTGATTGAATGACAATTCTCACACCAAACTCCCTGCTGAACTACATACAGTCAATATCCTAGAAGCTAAAGGTAATCCTGGCCCTAAGGACCCACAGATCACGACCCTAGAGCCCAGCCAGGTGCTTGGATTGCATAGACAAGTCCATTGCTGCACCCATAAGTTTCTATCCAGTGGAACACAAAGTCCTGTGCCTGGCGTTTCCTGCCCACAGCTCTGCAGAGCCCTGGTGCATCTAGTTTGCATCCTTCCTTGTACCCAGAAGCTACCCCGGCTCCCAAAAAAACACATCAGCCATGTTGGGTCCCATTGAGACCCTACCCACCCTGCATATGATTCCCCATACTCAGAAATCCCAGCATTGTGCATTCTGCACAGGGACTCCACTAGGTGCTCATAAGTTCTCACGTGTTGCTCCCACTTGGTGTATCTGGTACATGGATTTCAAAGAGGCAGAGTAAGAAACAGCAGCTAATGGAACCATCCTCACAGTGACAAAAAAAGAGTCTTTAGGACTTTCAGGGCACGCTGCCAGTCACAAGCCTCATCCGATAAAGTGCAGCAGAGTGCATCCTTATTGGGAGCTGCCTGCCTGTGCTTCCCATCACACTGCTGCATTGGGGTGCCATCAGAGCAGGTACCTAATGAAATAATGACCAGATTTCAATAAAAGTCTGTAAATAGTTGAAGGCTTGAGAGAGGGGGAAAACTACAAGAGAAGGAGAAACAGTGTGAGATTAGCAAATTTAGGAACCAAACTCCAGAACCCTTCATTTGAGATTGTATTCAGATTTACACACACACACACACACACACACACACACACACACACACACTGGAAAAGGAGTTGAAGGCAGTAAACTGACACCATTCTAGAGTCAGGTATCTGACTAGATTGCCATTTAATGGATCGAAAGACTCAGACATTGAGGGGTAGGAAATACCCATTTAGAAGAACACAGAAAACTGAAATTTTCTTATATGTCACTTTGTTTTTGTCACTGTTGAGCTTTTGATGTTTAGATTTGCTGTATGTTTATATTGTTAGTTTGGAGTTTTTTTCCTTCTTCATTTGTACATCTGAGTTGGGTAATTTTGTACTCTCTTTCTCCCATTTTCTTTCACATTCTTTTTTCTCCCCCATCTTTTTTTTTTTTGCTGACATTGTAAGAGCAACAAAACTTGCTATTCCTATTGCTCTTACTCATTTATACTCCCCCTTTCTACAGCTAGAACTGCTTTCTAGCTCATGTTTTCTTCTAGCTTTATTTATCTACCCATAATCCTTCTTGGTTACCTATGCTTTCAGCTGGAAAATACTCAGATCATCTTCTTTGTTGTTGTTCTTGTTTATGCTTGTCTGCTCATCTCTCCATTTCTCTTACTCCTTTCTCCCTCAACACAATATCAACTAGATCTTTTTTTATCTACTTTTAGTTCACTTTCTCATTAACCCCTTCTATGAAGCTTAGAGATTACCCTTTTCTGCCTTTTAAAACCAAACACCTTGTATTATCCCTTAGAACTATTCCCCCATCTCCTCCCTATTACCCTTATTATCTTGAATCTCTCTAGATCATGGGAAGACTCAATTTTGCTTTAATATACCTCTAAAGATGCCGAAGCAGTATCAGTGATTGATCTTCTTTAGGGATTGCTGCAATCTCAAGGCTGTGGTTTACCAACCATGATAGCATTAGCCATTCAGCTTCCTCTCTCTGTGTGGAGTAGGGGGTAGCACCCAGCAACTTAAGAACAGAAGTTGAATGTTTGACTACTGAGCCATTCACCCCCCTCAACTCTAGGGAAGAAAACACACCATGTCCCAGCCATTGCACATTCCCAAATAACTTTGAGAAAGCCCCAACTAAAGGAATACAGAGGATTCAAACTTTCAATCAAAATTGACCCCAGATGTGTAAATCCAAATGAAGAAGCATGAAGCAATAAAGCAACAATTCTCCACCAAAATTCAATAACTGCACAATAAAGCCTCAAACAAAAGTGAAGAGGAAGAAATATTAAAAAATGAATTTAAAATAGCAATGATAAAAATTATGAATGAATTCAAAGAGGAGATGTATAAGCAAATGAATGAAATAAGGGTACAAATAAGCAACTAACTGTATTCAAAGAGAATTCAAAGGAACAGATGAATGAAATAAAGGAGACAATGCAGGAAAAAAAGAGGAATTCAATAAAGATCTAGAAATCCTGAAAAAATCTGTTTGATACCTTGGAATGAAAAGCACAATATTCCAAATAAAAATCTCAATAGAAAGTCTGGTTAGCAGAGTGGGCCAAGTTAAAAATACAATATCAAGGAAGGAAGGTAAAGTAGAGAAATTAGATCAACTGGTCAAAGAAAATAAAAAAAAATTACTAAGAAAATAGGAATTGAATATGCAAGACATGTAGGACACCATCAAAAATCAAACCCACAAACTGTAGGTAGAGAAGAAGGAAAAGAGAAACAAACTGAAGGTATAGATAGCATTCAATAACATAATAGCAGAAAACTTCCCCAATCTCAAGAAAGGGAAGAGGCTGACAGGTACTAGGGGCTTTCAGAACACCAAATAGGCAGGACCAGAGAACAAACACTTCCAGAGGAAATGAAAGACTTCTGTAATCAAAATTATCAATCACTGAAGAAAGAAAACAAAGAAGACATCAGAAGATGGAAAGATCTCCATACTCATGGATTGACAGTATCAATATTGTGAAATTGTGATACTACCCAAAACAGTCCATATGTTCAGAGAAATCTGCATCAAAAATCCAATGATTTTCTTCACAGAGATAAAAAACAACCTATCCTAAATTTCATAAGGACACACAAAAAAGACTTTCAATAGTAAAAGCAATCCTGAGCAAAAAGAGCAATAATGCTAGAGGTATCACAATACCTGAATTCAAACTATACTGCAAAACCATAAAAATAAAAACATCATGGTACTGGCACAAAAACAGACATGAAGACCATGGAACAGAACAGAAGACCAAGAGATATATTCTCACAGTTATAGCTAATTAATTTTCCACAACAGATCCCAAAACATATGCTGGAGAAAAGACAGCCTGTACAACAAATTTTGCTGGGAAAACTAGACACCCACCTGGAAAAGGCTGAAACTAAATTCACATCTCTCACCCTGTACTAATATCAATTCAAAATGTATCAAACATATTAACCTAAACTCTGAATCTGTGAAACCACTATAGGAAAGAACAGAGATAACACTGGAACTTAAAAGCACAAGCAATAACTTCCTGAATAGAACTCCAATTGCTCTGCAAGTAAGAGAAGAATTGACAAATGGGACTGCATCAAACTAAAACATTTCTTCAAAGTAAAGGAAACAGTCACCAGGCTACAGAGACAGCCTACAGAATGGTAGAATGTTGGGGACCAGGCTTCAACCCTGACCAGGCATGAACTCTGACCAGGCATGAACCCTGGACTGGGATATAATGGAGTTTGCACAGCCTCTCCATGGTAGAAGTTTGCACAGCCTCTTCTACCATATTTTTCCCAGTACCTGGTGTCTTGTCCTTTGTTCTCGCATCTCCTTGAAGAATACAACCTGCTGTGTCCACATACCAGCCCCCTGATGCAAAACTAAATAAAGTACCAGAACTGTTAGGAGACTCCCTGATGCCAGATTAATCAATACCTTAGATAAGGTGTCCTGTGTGATGATTCCAGAACTGATGTGTCATAATTAAGCTTCATTAGCCTTGGGAAAATTAGCCCACCAAACCTCATTCCTTTAACCTTGCATCAACAATTATTAAAGCTTGATTTTTACCTGAGTCTTTTCCTTGTACTGACCTATAAAATAAACACTCTGGCTCAGGTAGGCACTCATGTTTCCCATCAGGAATGTGCAGCCCATGGGCTGGGATGTAGCTCAGTGGTACAGCACTTGCCTAGCATGCGTGAGGCCCTGGGTTCGATCCCAGCACCAAAAAAAAAAAAAAAAAAAAAAAGAAAAGGAATGTGCAGCCCTCCTGTTCCCAGCTTTTCCGTTGTATGTCTGTATGTTTGTGTGTGTCTTATTTCTCATTCCCCCGCCACTCTTAGTCAGGTTCACTCAGCATACCCATACAGGCTAGAATATGTTTGGTAGAATATCTTTGCCAGCTATACATCTGGCAATAGATTAATAACCAGAATTTATAGGGAATTCAAAAAACTAAACTCCCAAAGAATCAGCAACCCAATGAATAAATGGGCAATTTTGAACAGACGATTTTCAAAGGAAGAAGTACAAATGGCTAATAAATACATGAAAAAATGCTCACCATCTTTGGTGATAAAGGAAATACCCATTAAAGTGACATTGAGATTTCACCTCACTCCTGTTAGAATGACTGTCACTAACACAAACAATAACAAATGCTGGTGAGGATGTGAAAAAAAGGAAACCTTATACACTGTTGATGGGAATGTAAATTAGTACAACCAGTATGGAAAGCTGTATGGAGGTTCCTCAGAAAAGTAAAAATAGAACTACTTTATAATCCAGCCATACCTCTCTGGGGCAACTATTCAAAGGAATATAAGTCAGAATAAAATAGAGACACTATTCTCAATGGCCAAGCATGGAAACAGTCCAGATGCCTAGTGGATTAAGAAAATGTGGTCTATTTCTACACAATGGAATATTACTCACCCGTACAGAAGAATGAATGTATGTCATTTGCAGGTAAACGGATGGAGCTAGAGAACATCATGATAAGCAATGTAAGTCAGGTTCATAAAGACAAAAAGGCAATTTTTTTCTCTTATATGTGGAAGATATATGCAAAACACAAACTATACACAAATACAAACATGATCACACACATATATCTGTACATATATTTATATTCACACACACACAATGTGTCTGTAACAGTGGAACTGTTTGAAAGGACTTGGAAGAAGGATAAGAAAAGAGAAAGATAATATTGATATTTATTTCATCTGTGTGGGAAGATGGCAAAAATAAAGCACAATGAAAGCTGTTGATTAATAGGGCATATGGGGGAAGATTAAGGGACAGTAATAGAGAGAGTTAACCTGATTAAAGTACAATATATTCATAGATGAAATACTATGGTAAAACCCTTTGAAACACAAACATACACTTCAAAAATGAAAGACTGGAATGAAAAACAGGTCATATTGTGGGTGGGTTCTAGTGGGGGTAAATGGAAAGGATGAAGAAAGGGGAATTAGGTCAATGTACTTAATAATCTTGTATGAAGACAGAACAATAAACTTTTTTTGCCCAGTTTTAGCCTGGGACCTCAATCCTCCTACCTACACCTTTTGCAAGCTGGGATCACAGGTATGTGCCACTTCACTTGGCTTATTGGGAAGGCAGTCTCACTTACTTTTGACCTGGGACTAGCCTCTATCCTAGATCCTTCTGCTTTCTGCTTTACTAGTAGCTGGGATTATAGGCATGAACGACCACACCCAATTTTTATCCTTTTACCAACGTTTCCACATCTCCTGACACCTATTGTGCAGCATGGTGGCTAGAGTTAATGTAATATATTATATTGTATGTTCAAAAGTTGATAAGAGAGAAGGTCAGCCCTTAAGTGTTCCCACACACAAAAGAGTGCATCCTATTCTACTAATTTAACCATTTCACAATGTCTACATATATCAAAACATCACCTTATACACTCCAAAATAATACAGATTTTGTTTGCCAATTATTCTTTAATAAAATTGGGGAAAAGAAAAAAATAAAATTAAGGACAAATATTTTAAAAAGTCAATAGTATATGTTGAGATTATAATATTATGATAGTGGGTCTAATAATTCAAATTACTAAAAAAAATTAGAACATTTCCAGTTATATATTTTAGTCATTCAAGTATGAAAGGTTAAAGTCTTCTTAGACAATATTAACATCAACAATTAATAAAACAATTATGACTGTGATAAGAAAAAGGGGTATTATTCTGTGCAATAAATGGCTGCTCTTGTATTATTGATGATAAACTGAGATGACCACAATCAGCAGTGACGTCCTTCAGCTGCCTGTATAGGTTCTTTTTAATGGACACAGTTTCTGTATTGGGTTCTCCATCCTTAACTTAGGAAAACTCCAACAATGTGGAAAAGTTTGGCTCCAAATCCATGTCCTTCAGTCAGCTCACCCTGTGTCTTAGGATCAAGAGTTTGCAACTTTCCTACCAAATTTCAGTAGACCAGTGTCTCTATCCCATGATTACCATTTGACTTTCAGCTGCATATATTTAAATAAATATACTTTGAGATCAGCTTGTGGAATGCTATTCATGAGACTGCTTATTCACCTGTAAAATGCAATAGTGTCTATCTCAAAAATTGCTAGAAATAAAGTGTAAAATGCTTAGTCATTATCTTCACATATGAAATAGCTAGTACGTGTTAATTACTGCCATTGTAGTTAGACTCCAAGTGGGATGGCTCTGGCATGGGTTTCGTAGCTCTGGAGGATGTTGATTATCATGCAAAGGCTGCCTCTAGTTTTGTTTGCCCCAAGAACAATAAAGAGGACTGAGTTCCAGATGGTGGTGAGCACAGCTGCTGTCAGGGGAAGAGACACTGAGAAGAGAAACACCAGAAGAGAAACACCAATCAAGCCCTGTGGAAGTAGGATAAAAGTTTCCATCAACATGTACTTAAGGTATCCATTTCTCCTCATGTATTTATTTATTTATCTCATATATTTATTGAACACCTTGTAGGTAGAGAAGAACTAATGAAAATATAAGATAGAGGATCTCTCTGCAAGTAGCTCACAGTTGAATACAATCACACAAAGAAATAGAAGCCCAGTGTATGATGGGAACTCGCAAAACAGGTCTTAGGCCCTGATGGACACAAAGTCAGAGATAATAGGCTCATGTTAGAACTATATATTTGTGACTGATTTCACTTTAATAATGCAAGCAAAATCATAAAACATAGGTGGTTGTTTCTAGTATATTACAAGAAGTTATAGTAATAGTTCCTTTCATAGCCTCTTCATTCTAGGGGAACATATTTTTTGTAGGACAAAGCAAGAACATTGAAAAATTTGACTATGAAGACTGTATTTCAAGATTGAAGGAAAATGAAAGAAATTTGTCAGCAGTTGGTTGAAGGCAGCCAGACACCAGGAATTTCAGAGTCAGAGTTAACTTGAATACCCTCTTCTTGAGCATAGAAATAGAACTAAAACTCTTAATTCTCAAACTTTCAGGGAAATTTTCTTTCTAAACAGTGACATTCAAGGATTTTCCATTTTTGTAGTGTCTAAATTCTTTTACACTTTACATTTACAATAAAAATGGATCGAAGTGATAGTTTTTGTTTAACTTACAGTGGAGTTGAAAACCTTTTTTTGATAGATTATTTTACACAGTGCTCGGATTTAAGTATTTATATTTTCATTTTCCATCAAGAGAATAAAACACAGTAATTCTCATTATCTATCCATTCTTAAACCAGATGAAAACTGAGATTATTGATTTGTTTCTAAAGAAAACTGCAGAGAAGAATGTCTAGTACTGCCTGGGTGGAAGCAGCCTAGTGGAAACCACATTTTCAGGATGTTGGAGCATGGGCTCCCTCTTACACTCTCTGGAGAAATACCTGGTGTCTCCAGAGATTCTCATGACTGTACAGATGGAAGGACCTAATTTTTCCATTGAGTGGTCCTGACCATCCTGGATTGAGAACAATTAGACCCTGATTAGCCATTAAATTACTTATCTCCCAATTGCTTATGTTCCATTTGAAACCATAAGGAAGGAAAAATGAGTAGTTAAACAGTTCTGATTCCTTTGCTTGAAACTAAATAGCTATTCTTATAGAAGTAGGAGGAAGCTTCCATAGTGAATAAAATTATATATAGTTACACATTATTTTTAACTTCCTACATTGTAAAGTTGTTAACATGAAAAAAGGAGTATTTAATGAAGCAAGAATAGTATGTCTGTAGATTCTAGACAATAAAGACTTAGGCACTTGTGTGTCATCTACTCGATTTCTTTCTTTTTGTGGTTGATGTTAAGGTATTTTTGTCACTCTTGTTTAATTTATTCATGTTGAAGAACATTCTATACCAATTTACAGTGAAATTTTTCATCATTTTTAATGGTTGAATATTACTTAATCCTGGAGATATACCATAATTTATTCAGTCTTTTATGGGTGGGTTGTTTGTTTCTAATATTGAATTATGAATGACTGAAGTTGTACAGTGGAATTATTGTATTTTAAGATGTACCTACATTTCAGGGTAAATTTTTATAATTTAAATTGTTAGTTCAAATTCACATGTCATTTACAAGTGCTGTCAATTCCCTCCTGTGCATGAGTGCCCATTTGCCCTACAAGAAAATGAGCTATTATTTGCTCTTTTGTGATTTTTACCTGAGAAATGACAGCTTCATTTTCATTCACATTTCTTTTGTTATGAATGAAACATTGCATTTACATATATTCATGCCCTTCTGTTCAGTTTTTCCTGAATTTTAAGGCCATTTTATTTAAATATAATTCAAAACAATCATTACTGAGTTTGTCCTTTGTGTTTTGACTTCTGTTTCTTCCAATGACTTTAGAAAAATATTTATATAGTCACTTTTATCAACCAAGTCTTATATTTGCTCCTGGATTTGGTAATACAGAGACTTACTTATGCTTTGTTTTAATACTTGCAAAGATTTTTCTTTTTCATTTAATCTTTGATTCATTTGGGATTTATTTGGCTGGGATATGAGATACATGAATTCCTTTCTTATATGTGTTTTGTTTTGATTTGGATATGAAGTGTTCCCTCAAATCACTTGTGTATTGAAGGACTATTCCCCAACTGTGGCAGTATTTAGACACTGGGTCATGAAGATGGTAATCTCATCAATGGATTAATCTGTTGATGCGTCCATAGCTGAATGGAGGTGAGCCATGGAGGAAGTGGGTCACTGGGGACCCTCTTTATATCTTGTCCCAGGATTCTCAGTCTCTCTTTCTTTCTCCTCTCTCTTTTTTTCTCTGCCTCTCTCCCTCCTGGCTGCCATGAGCTGAGCAGCTTCCCTCCTCCATTCCCTCCCACCTTGATGTTTCTGCTTTGCTGTGGGCTTAAAAGCAGTGGAGTCAGCCAACCATGGACTGAAACTATAAGCCCAAATAAACCTTGCCTCCTTTAAGTTATTTTTCTCAGGTATTCTGTGACAGAAAGAGAATACTGTCAAACACATCATTTGTGACTATTCTTTTTCTAATGTGAATATTTAGTGCTATGCATTTCTCTCTCATCATTGTTTTCAAGACCTCCAATTTTGAAACTTTATATTTTTATTTTCATTCGTTTAAAAATGTATTACAGTCTCATTTTCCTTGAGACATCACCTTTAACCCATGTGTTATTTAGAATTGTGATATTTTAATTTCCAAGTATTTGGAAGTTATCCTATTATCTTTTATTTATACTGAGTTTATTTCCATTATGATCTAAGATTCTTTATTTTATGTGGGTTTACTTTTTTTTAACTATGATACAATTTGTTTTTTGACAGAGGACATTTTATTTTATCTTGGTGAATATATCATATACACTTAAAAAGAGGTGTGTTCCACTCTTCTTGAATGGATTATTCTACAAATGTCAATTCGAAGTTTTCACTGGGAAAATCTGTGAAGTATTAAGGAAAGAAATACTAGCTATTCATAAGTATTCTTCCAGAAAACAAAGGAGTGGGAAATGTTTCCTAAGTAGTCCAAGGGGTGAACATTATCACAATACTAAAACAATAATAAGAAGTTATAAGGAAATAAAGGAACAGTGTCCCTCATGAAACTAGATACACATATTTTAATATTTTTCACAAGGAATCCATCAAATCTTAGAATGAGTAACAAGTTAACTTTGCCATGTAAAGTTATATTATCAGTCCCGAGTCAATCAATGTTTCAACATATTAACATCTTAAACAAAAATATATTCATTTTACTAGATAGAGAAAAAATTTGAGAAAAGTTCAGCAATCATTAATGATAAAATTCTCAAGAAAATAAGAATCTTCTTAGATGGGCATAAGTAGCTCAGTGTCAAAGTGCTTGCCTAGCATATGGAGACACTGGATTCTATCCACAGCATCATAAAAACAAAAAAAAACAAAAAAAAAAAACAAAGTTTTAGAATTTACTCAATATGAAAAAATTGCAAATGTAAGGCAATATCATGGTAATATACTTAACAGGTTTTTAGCATACATAACTAGTCAATGATAACTGTTAGGAAAAATGCCGCTTACAAAGAAAGCTCATGAGAATCTCACATCCAAGAGCAGAGTTTAATGGCAGGCTTGAACTGCCAGGCTGGCTGGGGAAAGATGGTACAGCACAGATTCTGGGCCAGGCATGGCTTTTATAGAAGGGGGAGGTTAAGGAAGTTAGGGCATGCATGGTAGTCTCTGGTAGGACTGGGGCTGTCTTAGAGCATGGGAATTCCTGTTAAGGGTGGGGCTGTCCTTGAGAGTTTCTCAAGTGAGGTCTGAGGATAAAATGGCCACCGATTTACAAATGGTGACATTATTGTTCTATCATTCCCCCATATTTTCTTTAATAATGGTGAGGATAGGGGCTGAAGATCAGGAATTGGGGCAAAGCATCAGTCTCTTAGCTGCTTCCTGCTGGCAGGGGGCACTGTATGGGGTGAGATCCTCAGACTCCTGCATCCTGGTGGGGGCCCTCATAGCAGTCCTCTGGATGGTTTTGGAGAGGTTGATATCCCTGGAGGTACAAGTGGTTAAACTTTTGATTAGCAATAGCAGACATGTGGTCTAAAAGAAATTTTTATATTGCTTTTGTGATACAAGGGAGGAAGCATAAGAATATGAGAGCAAGAAATATAGGCATTAGGATGGGCATTAGCCAGGAGAACCACTGTGAAATGTTCTTCCCTAGAGGATTCCAAGAGTCTTTCAACTCCCTTCTCCATTTTCCTAACTGTTTCTTGAGAGGTGCTGTCATTGAGCTTGACAGCAGTGGGTGTTGTGAGAATAACCAGATGAGGGCTAGTCCACTGAAGTTCCAATGGAGAGGGTAGAAGATTCTTTATAGAACAAGATCCCTTGGTTTAATAGAAATTATTATAGGGTGGAGCAGGATCTGGTCTGTATGCTTTCTGAGAAGTTCCCTGAGAAAATTAAGATAAGGTAGGTAGTCAGCCAGAGGAGAAGAGTCTGTTGGAGGCAAGTTTTCTAAGAGAAATGGGTGGCTATACTTTATTTAAGACCCAAATAGGAATATTAGGAGGAGCATAAAAAGGTGTCTGGTAAGGGACTGCATACCTAGGGATCTAAATTCTGTAAAATCATGTAACTCCCAAGAAAGCTGTAAGCTGCTTTATGGTATGGAGGGGGAGGGAAATGGAAGATTGGGTTGATTCCTTCATGATTCAGGGAGTGAGTCTGTCCATTTAAGGGCCCAACTAGGTAGGTGGCCTGTGGGAGGCAGCGGCTGTCAGGATTTAAATGTAACACTCTTGGATAAAAGACAGCTCTAGCTCATTTTTCCTATGACTTTACATTTTTAACTTTGTAAATGTTTGTGCCATATTTAGATAAAGTATAGACACTACACTGTTACAAGGTGGTCATTTAAGACACATAAGCAAATATGTAAATGAACTCTGATTTAGTATACTTAAAGCTTGACAGGATCAGCAGAAAACACAAATAATTGCTTGATAAAATCTTTCTGTAATGGTTTTTTGTAGATGTTACTCACAGAAGAACAATATTAAGATAACCTTGTTATTTTATAGACATAGAGAATTTGATTTTAGTTTGACATGACTCTAAAAATCTTTTAGGCAACTCTTAGATTATACTCAACTTTAACTTTATTACACACCAAAGCACTTTTAAAACTTACTCAGACGTTTACATAATATTCTAAACCCTTTCATGGTTTGTCCTTATCTTTTCTATTTGAAACAATCTTTAGGACAAACCCTTTTTTACAAAATCCTTTCTCATCCCAAAACATTCCTTTTTACTTTAATGTCTCAAGAAATACATTCACTATCTTTCTATATCCTTTCCAGTTGTTTACTTTGTAACTTGTATTTTAAAATTAACTTTTATAAGAATTTTAGATTTATTATAGAGGCTGAAGCAACTAATTAGTAGCCCTTGATGTTTTAAGGAATTTATGATAGGCATAAGACCTCATCATCCCTCAGCTTGAAGGTATATTGTTTTGGGTGTTGAAATTGTGAGGGATCCTTGAGTTTTATTTGAATAGGAAGGGCCAGCCTGGCTTGCCCTACACTCATCTCATCAGTCCACACTGTGGGATCTATTTGTTCCTGAAGGAGGGGGCAGCAGAGATAGCTGCCTGGGGGGAGGAGAATTTGAGCTTTAATTGAGATAGTAAATCCTGTCCCATCAGGGACACTGGAGTTTTAGGTACTATGAAGAAAGAGTGACAGAAGAGGCAGTCTCCCCAAAAGCAGGCCAGAGGCCAGGTAAACTAGCACTCTAGGGGTGAGCCAGATTTGCCCCGAATGATAACTTTTGTCATTGGACCGGGGACCCAGAGAGAAAGGTAAAACAGAGACATGAGCCCCAATGTCTAGTCAGGAAATGATTTTTTGTTTTTCTGCAACCATGGCTACCCTGAGGCTTCTCAACATTGATGTCAAGAAGTGGAGCATGGACAGGGGGCTGGGACCCATCAATCCATAGGAGGTGGCACCTCACCTTCCATCTGGAGGTGGCGATGATAGGGAATGTGAAATCTCCAGTGAATATTTAAGGCTTGTGCCAATTTTTTGGAAATATAGGAAACAAACTCAGGCCTGTTGTCTGACTGGATGGAGGCCTGGAGACCAAACCATGGGATGATGTCTGTGACCAAAATCATTGTCACCATGGAGGCCTTTTTATTGGTCATAGGGAAGGCTTCCACCCATCCTGTGAAGGTGTCTACCAATACCAGGAGGTACTTAATCCTCTTTACTGAAGACATATGTATGAAGTCCACCTGCCAATCCATGGCAGGGAGGCATCCCCTGGCTTGGTGGGTAGAAAAGGGAGGGGGTCTAATATTGGAGCTAGGGTTTGTGTGCTGGCAGATTGAGCAGGATTGCATAATCTGTTTGAGGTATTGTATGTCTCCTGGAGGTAGGGAAAGGGATTGGTGGAGAAAGGTGCAAAGAGCTTGCAGATTAGGATGAAAAAGTGTATGTATATAAGAGAGAAGAGTTTTAACTTTTGAAGGTAGGAGAGAGAGTTTAATGGGGGGAAGAAACTGGGGTAAGGGGGTACAAGGCTAATTGGGGTGCAGTTTGGAGGGCTGCATGCTTGGCCTCTGTATCCACTTTATTGTTTCCTCTGGTAATTATGGAAGAATCAGTTTAGTGATTACTTTTCAATGAGTAATGCTGACCCAAGAAGGGAGGTGTGAAGCCTCTAAGACCTAGGCTATTAAGGCAGCATTGATAATGGGAGTTCCTCTTGTAGTTAGGAATCCTCTTTCCTTCCAGATAGCACAGTGGGACAATATGGTGTGAAATGCATATTTAGAGTCAGTGTAAATGTTGACAGTTGTGTCCTTTGCCAGGGTTAGAGCTCTGGCCAGGGCAGACAATTCTGCTTTTTGGGAAGTAATACCCAATGGAAGAGGGCATGCCTCAATGATGGCAGAATCAGACAAAATAACATATCCAGCTCTTTGCTGTCCATTGTGAATGAAGGAGCTGCCATCAATGAACCAAGTGTAGTCAGCCTGAAAAAGAGTACCCTCTTGAATGTGTTCTGGGCAAGGGAGGAGCTCCTCAAGGATCTCAGGCAGAAGTGAACAAGGGGTGTTGAAGAGAGAGGAAGAAGAGTGGCTGGGTTAAGTGGGGGACAGGAGATGAAAGTTAGGGTGGGATCCTCAACCAAGGCCACCTGGAGGGAGAGGATATGGGAGGGGGGCATAGAGTAAAGTCCCTTATATATGAGGAGTTCCAAGAGGCTATGGGGAGAGTAAACAATAAGTGGGGACCTAAAGGTAAGCTTTTTGCTTTTCTGGATCAAGAGCGAGGCGGCTACCAGGGCCCTAAGGCATGGGGCCCATCCCCTGGTTGTGGGGTCTAACTGTTTGGAGAGGTATGCTACTGGAGTGAAGGAGGGCTCTATGTTGTGTCCCAGAACTCCTAGGGCAAACTCTTGCTTCTCAAAAACATAAAGGGAAAAGGGGTGAGTGAGGTCTGGCAGGCAAAGCACCAGGGCTTGTAACAGAGCTTGTAAGAGGGTTTTAAAATGACCTGACACAGGCTGAGAGGGATCCAGGGGCTCTTAGATGGGACCCCTGGATGCTTCTTATAGAGACTTGACCATTAGACTGAAGTTGGGCACCCAGGCTCTGAGATAGCCAGCCAGGCCGAGGAAGGAGAGAATTTCAGCCTTGGTGGTGGGGGCAGGGAGAGAGACTAACAAGGCCTTATGATCTGTGGTGATAGCCTTATAAGTAGGGAAGATAGATAGGCCCAGGTAAGTCACCTGGGTGAGAGACAATTGAGCCTTGTTAGGGGACACATGGTATCTTTTTTTTCCCAGAAAATTGAGCAGATAGGCAATGTGTTGTTGGCTATCCTCAAGAGAGGGGCTGCAGAGCAGGAGGTCATCTACATATTGGAGGAGTTTACTTGGGGAAAGATGGAGGGTAATGAGGTTCCTAGCCAGAGCTTGTCCAAAGAGATGGGGACTGTCCTGGAATCCCTGAGGCAAAACAGTCCAGGTCGATTGTTGGGAAGTATGAGAATCTGGATCAGTCCAGGTGAAGGCAAAGAGGTTTTGGGATCATGGGTGGACAAGGATAGTGAAGAAAGCATCTTTTAGGTCCAGGACTGTGAAATGGGTGGTGGTACTGGGGATGAGAGACAGGAGAGTGTAGGGGTTGGGCACCACTGGGTTTATAGGAGTCACTGCCATGTTGACTAAGTGGAGGTCCTGTACCAACCAGTAAGACCCACTGGGCTTTTTAACAGGCAGAATAGGAGTGTTATAGGGGGAGTGGGTTGGGCAAAGCAGGCCCTTAGTGAGAGAGGATTTAATTCCTGTAAATGGATTAGAGAAATGTGATATTGAGATTGGTTTGGGAAAACAGAGGGATCCTTGAGAGTAATAACAATTGGCTTATGCTGCAGGGTTTTGGAGGTCCCACACAATGGGGTCCACCAGCATAGTGGGTAAGGGCAAGGGGTCAAGAGGGGCTTGTGGAAGCAGGGCACCCATAATGGCAAGGAGGGGCTGTGAGAATGGAGACAAGGGGTTAATGGGTCACATCTTAAGAGGGAGTGGGTGTCAAGTGAGAGTGACCTGGAATTTTGACAAAATGTCCTTTCCTAAGAGAGGGGTGGGGCAATTAGGGAGGACTAGGAAGGATTGAGTAAAAAGTA
Source organism: Castor canadensis (assembly GCF_047511655.1). Classification (NCBI taxonomy): domain Eukaryota; kingdom Metazoa; phylum Chordata; class Mammalia; order Rodentia; family Castoridae; genus Castor; species Castor canadensis. Next base: position 50,342,750 of record NC_133394.1, on the reverse strand, counting down.
TATCTCCCAGTATGCAGGTTAAAGGAAAAATCATTAAGGGCTGGGTAGGATTTCCCTCCAACCTGACTATGGAGGTTAAAGAAGTCTTGGTAGGTCCCCAGAACTCCGGCAAGGCAGAAAAAGTGGCACTAATGTCTATGAGAAGAGAGAGGCCTAACTTCAATGAGGTCAGTTACCCTGGGCTCCATCAGTCATCAGTCATAGTTGCCAGTGGCCTTCCTGTTTGCACTTAGGACATGGCTCCAGTGGGCAGTGTGTTTTAGGCCCAGTGTCTCTCAAGGCCACACCAAAAACACGGGCTGGGAGGTGTTCAGGATTTTTCTTGACTTTGGGAGTTAGAGGTCAGAGGCCTTTGTTGGAGGGCTTGTGCCAACATCTGGAATTTAGTCTTATCTCTTCTCTCCTTATCAGCCCTTTGTTGTTCTTCTTGGTAATTATAGACCTCAAAGGCCACATTTAAAATTTCAGCCTGTGGAGTCTGAGGGCCATTTTCCAACCTTTTAAGTTTCCTTCTTATATCTGGGGCTGGCTGGGAGATAAAGTGGGTCATAAGAATGATTGTTCCATCCTGAGTTTCAGGGTCAACTTTTGTATGGCATTGTAATGCCTCTGTGAGCCAGGACAAGAAACTAGCTGGATTTTCCTTTTTCTCTTGTTGAATTTCTCTGAGTTTATCAAAATTAACAACCTTTTGGGATGCCTTTTTTAGTCCTGCCACTAAACAGGTAACCATCTGATCTCTAAGCATTCTACCACTGGTTTGGTGATCCCAATTAGGCTCCTCAGTAGGGATCACTGTGGGCCCTACAGGATGGATGGGGGTGGTGTGATGGACCTCATCTGCATGTACCCTAGCTGTGTCCAGACCCTCTGTCTCTCCCTTGGAAGGAGGGTGGAGGAAAGAATGAGATAGATGTCATGCCAAGTAAGGTCATAGGATTGAGCCAAGTATTGGAACTCTTTAACATAAGAACCTGGGTTAGTGTTGAAAGAGCCAAGGTGCTTTTCTATCTGAGAGAGGTCAGAGCGGGAGAAGGGGACATGGATCCTCACCATGCCTTCTGCTCCAGCCACTTCCCGGAGAGGGTAGATGGAAACTGGTTGACTGGGGGGTCTGTGAGAGTGTGTGGGGGGCTCATGGGATCCTGTGGTTCTGGGTGGGCAGACAGATGGAAGGAAGGGTGGGCAGAAGGAGGGGTAGAGGGAGGGGCAGAGGGAGGGGCAGAGGGAGGGGCAGAGGGAGGGGTCGGGGAAAGGGCAGAAGGAGGAGTGGAAGGAAGGGTGGAAGGAGGGGCAGGGGCCGACAGTTGAACAATGGAATTTCATCTCTGATAAGGTGGAGGATCATTAGCAGGGTCAAAAGTAGGGAAAGTTTGAGTAAGGAGGGGGTTTGGAAGAGGATTTGGCTGGTTTTGAGACTGGTTTAGAGCCTAACAGAAACTGTGCAGGAGAACAGGAAGTACAGAGGAAGGGTTTGGATAAGAAAAGGATTGGATGTAGGGAAGTTCCTTCCATTTACCAGTGCGCTCACAGTAATTGTATAAATCCCTTAAAATATTGGGATCAAAAGTGCCATTAAGTGGCCATTTGGAGGCATTGTCTAATGGATATTGGGGTCAAGCCTGATTACAGAGAAAAATGAGCTTTTGTGGCTTAAGATCAGGCCTGAGGTGTAGGGGTCCAAGATTGGCCAGAAGACATCCCAGTGGGGAGTCTGAAGGAATTTTAATTTGCATGGTGAGGCCTGACCTGAGTGGAGAGATGGTGGGTGTCCCCAAAATATCAGTTCCTCAGGAGAGAGAGAGAGAGATGTGGAGCACCCAGAGGGAACATCTTCACCATGGTGGGTGGTCCACACTCCCTAGTGGGGAACCCGGTTCCCAGGGATGGGAGTGAGCCAAGACCTAGTGCTAGGATTTTGAGGAAGTGAGAGAGATCACAGCTCTGCATGGGAGGAGGACTCACCGAGAGAGGACCTTCAGGGAAGATTGGCCAGTGGTGGATGGTGGTTGGAGGCACGCTGGGGTGGAGGAATTTCCCTGTGAGCTAGTAAGAGAGCGGTGCTTTCTAGGATTGGGGGTTCTGGCAAAACAGCTCTGGTCCAGGAGGAAGGGAATAGGAGTAGAAAGAGAGAGAGAGAAAGAGTGGGATGGGGTGGGGGAGGCCAGGAGAGCAAGGTCAGTACCGGGAGCGCACCCGATCCCAGGTTTTGGCACCAAATATTAGGAAAAATTCTGCTCACAAAGAAAGCTCATGAGAAAATCTCATGTCCAAGAACAGAGTTTAATGGCAGGCTTGAACTGCCAGGCTGGCAGGGGAAAGACAGTGCAGCACAGATTCTGGGCCAGGTGTGGTTTTTATAGAAGGGGGAAGTTAAGGAAGTTAGTGTATGTGTAGTAGTCTCTAGTAGGGGTGGGGCTGTCTTAGAGTATGGGAATTTCTGTTAAGGGTGGGACTGTCCTTGGGAGTTTCTCAAGTGAGGTCTGAGAATAAAATGGCCACTGATTTACAAATGACATTATTGTTCTATCAATAACTACCTTCACAACTTCAATTGTGTCATTAGGTCTAGGCATTATTATAATACAATAATAAAAAAACCCACTAAAAATAAGGAAATATAACACATATTGGCATCTAACAGCAATATAGAAAATTATCTGATTCTAAATTCTAGCCAATAGCTTTACCACTTGAACCATACCCCCATCATTCTGTTTCTAAGTTCTTAAAAGGTGTAAAAGAAAGAAAATCTTTTATAGTGGCATGAAAATTTGACAACTTCAAAACAGCTATGTGAGCCATGCATATCAAAATCCACAAAACATTTTTAAGATGAACTAAAAAAAAGAACTAAGTCAATGAAGAAATATTCAGACTTTTAGATCAAAAAAATCAAAGGTATTAAGATTTTGGGAGGAGACTTATCTGTAGATTTACAGAAAACCCAATCAAAATCTTTGCAGACTTTTTGTTCAAATTGATAATCTGGCTTTGGAATTTATATGAAAATGATAATAGACCTAAACCTAAAACCAACAACTTTAAAATTTCTAGAAGGAAACATAAAAGATATTCCTTGGGGTAGATAAAGATTTCTTAGGATACACACACACAAAATTATATAAAAATTAATTTGGCTTCATTAAAATAAAAAGCATCTTATCAAATGACACAATAAAATGAAAAGACCATCTAAAAGTTGGGAAAAGTTGTCACATATTTGTGATAAGGACTTGTGTTTAGCAGGTAGACTTTCAAAACTCAGTAATTGGAAAATAATCAATTCACTAAAACATTGCCAAAAGATTTGCATAGACACTGAGACAAAAAGGGAAAATGGCTGGAAAAAAAACATGTAAAATGATGGTCAGAATCACTACTCATGAGGGAAGTGCATGTTAAAACTACCAGGACACCACTACAGACCTATGAGAATTAGCTGAAAGAAACAAAGAACTGTTTTGTAAAAAGACGTAAGATTGTGTTAGTGGGTCTTTCTGAGGCAGAAAGGACAGGGAAAGAGAATGTGAGAGAATGAAAGCTGTTGAAACATGCCATCTATATATGAATATAATATAATATAATACACAGTAAGTGGTTGAACAATAGGAGAACATTGGTGATAGAGAAAGAGTAAGTAATCTGATTAAAGCATGATATATACAGGCCTGAAATGCCAAGGCAACCCCACTGGATTATTAATATACACCTTTTTTAAAAAATAAAGAATAAGAGAGAGGATTCCAAGATGGCAGATAGAAGGAGGAAGCAGAAAGCGAGCCTCCTATGGTGAAATCTTGGAGAGACACCAGAGACACACTTTGCAGGCATAATCACTGAGAAAAGGCATAACTTTGACCCCTACAGCTGGCGCAGAGAATCTCCACTTCACGTTAAAAGGAGAAACCAGGAGGGCCCCTGGGCTGCCAGTCGCCAGCACCCAGACGGCTTGGGAAGATGCGGACCAGGTGAGCTTTGTGGTACTGCAGTACTCCCACAGACAAGCCTGGGCCAGAGCAGCGTAGCCCCCTGGACAGACTGACCTCCACCTGGGGAAAAAAGAGAAACTGAGTAATAAGCAATAAGAACAAATAAGACACGCAGAAAAGAGGGTGGGGCACACTGAGCACCAAAGATTGGGGGAAGGGAATCCTTCCTGGGGCTGTAAATAAACAAGCCGGGCGGGCGGAGAGCCTCTGGTGGGAGTGGGGTTGTGCACCCAGCAACCAGGAGCAGGAAAGCTTGTGAAAGCGGAGGTGGGAGGAGAACTGCACAGGAGAGGGGGGAAGACCCACCTCCCACATGAACTGTAAATAAACATGTAGGCCTGACAACATGGGTGCAGTGTCACCTTTCCCAGTGCTTGGAAAGGGGAAAGCTTGTAGCAGAGGCTCAGGCACAGGAGAAATCTGAGTAAACAAAGCCTACAGGGCCAGGTGAATGCTAAGCTCACCCCAGAGATCTGCATAAATAATGCCTCCAGCAACAGCAGGCTGACAGCAGCAGGCAGGCAAGCCACAGTTGCAAATACCATTCTCAGAACTGTCTCCATACTCTTTTTTTTTTTCTTTGTCTCCCTACCTTTGATGAGAGAACAACTGAATTACATGTGAAAGCTGAAAAACATACTGAAACTGTATTGCATTTGAACTTGGGACACTTGGTGGAGTTTTTTTTGCGTATGTGTGTAGTTTTGTTCTATTTTATGTGTCCCCTTTGATGAGACAACTACAGAACAACATCTGAGGCACCATCTCCAGGATTGGAGACTGAGACTTCACTGCATTTCAGAACAACATCTGAGGCACCATCTCCAGGATTGGAGACTGAGACGTCACTGCATTTGAACTTGGAGATTTTTTGGTTTTTTGGTTTTTTAAAATTTTCTATTTTTTCATTTTATTTTAATACATTTTTAAAAATAGATTTTCCTTTCATTTACTTATTTTTTATTTTTATTCTTACCTTTTTTTTTATTTTTGATTTTCAATCCTCTCTCTGTCTCTCCAATGTCTGTTCAGCTTACTGTCGATTAGTACACAAAAGCTCCCTGTTTATACTTTTGAAATATTCTTGTCTGATGCCTTGTTCTGTTTTCTCCCTCCAATCTGTGTATTTGTTTTTCCCATTTCTTTAACTTCTTGCTTTCCATCTCAGCTCACCCTTCCATTCTAAAAATTACCATTGTTATTATTACAAGCTAGAAAATACTTAATTGCACACAGTACAGGGACAGTAACAACACCAAAGACAATGACGGGAAGACAGAAAAAACAGGGAAACCAGTTTCCCCACAGCAAAAAGTTAGTACAGAAACCAGAGGGGAATGAAGAAAACAGACACTCAGATCCAGACTCCAACAAAATGAAGATAAACTATGCCAAGGAACCCAATGGAGCCCACAAGAATAATTTAAAAGAAGACATACTACAGGTACTCAATGAGAATTTTATAGAGATGATACTGGATAGGGTCAACCAAAATGTACAGGAGACACTCAAGAAATTCCAAGACAACAAAAATAGAGAATTTGAAAAAACAAAAGAAGAAATAAAGGAAACCATAGAAGCACTGTATAAACAACAAAGTGAAACAGAGAACACAATGAATAAACAGATAAATGAACTCAGAACAAAAATAGATAACATTAAAGAGGAAAACAGCCAGGATATGGAAAACCTCAGAAAAAAGAACGAAACAGAACTGCAAAACAAAACGGAAGGCCAATCCAGCAGAATAGAACAAACAGAAGACAGAATCTCAGAACTTGAAGATGAAATGGTAATTAAAGGAAAAACCAAAGAACTATTAATTAAACAACTCAAGACCTGTGAAAAGAAAATGCAAGAACTCACCAACTCCATCAAAAGACTAAACTTGAGAATCATGGGCATTGAAGAAGGAGAAGAGGTGCAAGCAAAGGGAATGTGTAATATATTTAACAAAATAATAACAGAAAATTTCCCAAATCTAGAGAAAGATATACCCATACAGATGCAAGAGGCCTCCAGGACACCAAACAGACCAGATCAAAATAGAACTACCCCACGACATATCATCATTAAAACAACAAGTTCAGAAACTAAGGAAAGAATATTGAAGGCTGTAAGAGAGAAAAAACAAGTAACATACAAAGGTAAACCAATCAAAATCACAGCAGACTTCTCAACAGAAACATTAAAAGCAAGAAGAGCATGGAGTGAGATCTTCCGGGCACTGAATGAAAAATAACTTCAACCCCGGGATATTCTACCCAGCAAAACTATCATTCAAAATAGATGGAGCAATAAAAGTCTTCCATGATAAGCAGAAACTAAAACAGTATGTGACCACAAAGCCACCACTACAAAAGATTCTTCAAGGGATTCTGCATACAGAAAGTGAAACCCAATATAACCATGAAAAGACAGACAGCACCAAACCACAGGAAAAGAAAAAGCAAGAAAGTAGAGAGTAACCTCAACTTAGGTACACACAATCAAACCTTCAAACAACTAAGACAACTAAATGGCGGGAATCACCACATAACTATCAGTACTAATGCTTAATGTTAACGGACTTAATTCACCCATCAAAAGGCACCGCTTGATGAAATGGATTAAAAAGGAAGATCCAACAATTTGTTGCTTACAAGAGACCCATCTCACTGACAGAAATAAGCATAGGCTTAGGATGAAAGGCTGGAAGATTTACCAAGCCAATGGCCCCCCAAAACAGGCAGGAGTAGCAATACTTATCTCTGACAAAGTAGACTTCAAACCTACATTGATCAAACGAGATAAAGAAGGACATTCCATACTAATAAAAGGGGAAATAGACCAAAAGGAAATAATAATTATCAACCTGTATGCACCCAATGTCAATGCATCCAATTTCATCAAACATACCCTGAAAGACCTAAAAGCATATATAAATGCCAACACAGTGGTTGTGGGAGACTTTAACACCCCATTATCATCAATAGATAGGTCATCCAAACAAAAAATCAATAAAGAAATCCAGGATCTAAAATATGCAATAGATCAAATGGACCTAGTTGATGTCTACAGAACATTTCATCCAACTTCTACACAATATACATTCTTCTCAGCAGCCCATGGAACCTTCTCCAAAATAGATCATACCCTAGGGCACAAAGCAAGTCTCAGCAAATATAACAAAATAGAAATTATACCATGCATACTATCTGATCACAATGCAGTAAAAGTAGAACTCAACAACAAAAGTAAAGACAAAAAACATGCAAACAGATGGAAACTAAATAACTCACTACTTAATGAACAATGGACCATCAATGAAATAAAAGAGGAAATTAAAAAGTTCCTGGAAGTCAATGAAAATGAAAACACAACCTACCAGAACCTATGGGACACAGCAAAGGCATTCCTGAGAGAAAAGCTTATAGCCATGAGTGCATATATTAAAAAGATTGAAAGATCCCAAATCAATGACCTAATGATACATCGCAAACTCCTAGAAAAACAAGAACAAGCAAATCCCAAAACAAATAGAAGGAGAGAAATAATAAAAATAAGAGCTGAAATCAACGAAATAGAAACCAAAAAAACCATACAAAGAATTAATGAAACAAAAAGTTGGTTCTTTGAAAAAATAAACAAGATCAATAGACCCCTTGCTCTTAAGTGATTTCCAATGTGTGGGGGAAAGATGACATATACTCAAACTTTATTCAGAGTTCTTTAATTGCATCTTTATAAATCATTAAATATAACATTTTTTAAATTACTTTTTCTTATTGACTAAAACTTGTATTTATTTATTTATTTTTTGCTTTATTCCCTTGTGTTTTTTTTTTAATATATCTTTTATTCATATGTGTATACAATGTTTGGGTCATTTCTCCCCCCTTCCCCCCACCTCCTCCTTCTCCCCCCCACCCCCTCATTTCCAGGCAGAGACTGTTCTGCCCTTATCAAATTACTTAATACTAAAGTGTTGATGTCATTCATCTTTTTAAAATAAATACTAAAATACTATTAAATTAATATAAAATTCAGTTGTTTTATAAATATATCAAAATATTTCAAATGTATTTATATTTTTGGTAAGAAATTTAGAATCCATACATATTTTCATTATTAAAAGTAGTAGAACTATGCAGACAAAAGTGCCTCCACCTTGGGTCCTGCTGGTCTCCATTCTGATCTCCATTTGCCCTCTGGTTAATGATAAAACCACCCCTCTGCTCCTGGAAAACACACCTCAAAGAAAACAACTGTCAATTCTCAGAAGGTATGCACCAGAGACCCCTTGCTCAATTGAGAACTTTCTGCTCCAACAACCTCAGTAAATTTTCACATCACCCACTTCCTCCTTCTCTCGTGCAAAGTGTATATAAAAACCCACCTGCCTGAGTCAGCTGCTGCACCACTCTCATGGGCAGCCTGGCAGCTTTAGCTTGTCATTAAACTTTGCTTGCTGAAGGTGAGACTCTCTTTCATAAGCTTTCTTTTGCAAGTGGTGTTTCCCTAACAAAAAGTTCTCAGCCGTTAATGTTGTTTGTCTAGTTTCATAAAAACTATTATTTTCAATCACCATATCTAAACATAATGGGAAAATAATATATGGAGTTTTATGACAGATCCTTCATGTTTGCTTTTAATAAGAATTACCACTTTGATTAAACAATAGCGTGGAGAAAAGTGAGCTTATTGTGAGTGTGCCTTGCAGGGAATTTTCCAAACTAAATAGCACATGTCCCTGGTACCAGCTCATGAAACTGCTCAAAATCAGCTGCCAGCACTTCCTTTGCACCTCCTTGTTATCACTCTTCCTTCCCAGGAGTGACCATTATCCTGGCTTGTACTGTCCTAGGTTAGTTTTGCTTGTTTTAGGTCTTTACATAAGTTTGAGTCAGGCCATTTGTATGTAGTCTTTGGTGTCTAGGCAGCACCATTTAGTTTCAGGTTTGTGATTTTCCTTTCTGGGCTGCGTAGAGCTTAGATCATCGATTCTCACTTCTGTAGCCTTCCTTGTGTGGACACACCATAGTTTATCAGTTATATTCTTGTGGGCATTCTGAATTTGGAGATATAGCAGGGAGTATTGCTATAAACATGTAACTGAGTGTCATTTTTCTCTGTTTGCATATGCCTAGGAATGGAATGGTTGAGACCTCATGTAAGCATATGCTCAGTGCAGACACTGCCAAGAATTTTCCAGAGTGGTTATATGTAGTATGTTTTAAATTTTTCCTCTTGTTTCTTCTCAGACCTTTCCGCCAAAATGCCAGCACAGCGTGGGAAACACCAGTATTGCTCAGAGTGACTTACAAGACTGGAATTTTTTCAAATCCTAAAAGTTTGTATCAGCCTTATTTTTATTTCTTTACTTGTCCGATTTTATTTTCATAACATTAAAATCACTAATCATTTAAATTATTTAGCATCTTTCCAAAACTATGAGTACAAGTCAGGACCATAATTCCAGCTACTCAGGAGGCAGAGGTACGAGTATCGTGGTTAGAGCCAGAAGCCGTAGATGAAAAACTAAAGCAAAAAATGTGGTGGCATGGCTCAATGGTGGAGAGCTTTATTAGCAGGCACAAGTCCCTGAATTCAATCTCCAGTACTGCCCCAAACCCCTAAAAAAGTAAAAGTGAAGCTTCTAGAAGCTCAATTGTTCCCTAAGGGCCATTGTATATCCTTTGCTATGCCACCTCCTACCTGTAGAGGGAGCTAGATTTGAGTGGCATAAAATGGAGCAATGTCAGGAGACAGCCAGTGTACAATGGGACAAATGTCTGTTGACTGGCTGCTAGCTGTTGCTTGGACTAGCATGCATATAACCTCATTTGTCTCTTATAATACAAATTCCTATGAGAAGGATTCTGTTATGCATTTTTAGAAATGAAAAAAGAAAAAGAATACTTACAGGAAGTATAAGCATATGTATGTATCTGGTCTTTTAAATTGAGTCTGTGTTGTTCTTCAGTTTTGAGAAATGAAACTTCTTGCTCTACTTTGCCTGTTGTATGGGGTAGGACAGAGGATGGGAGATGTACTTGAAAGTGCCCTGCACTGGATTTAAAAGGCTGATTTAACAGACCATACTTTATTGCTATTGACTGTGCAACATAAGGCAAGAGTATTAATCCCTCTGAGTTTCGTTATCCCTTCATGGAAATCCTAAATTCTCTTATCTCTGCTTAGTTGCAGAGATATAAAAAGAATAAATAATAACATGAAAATGTCAAAATCTTACCTAAAGTACTTTGCCTATTTATCATTTCTATCTAGAAAATTTTCTTTGAAATTTTATTTGAATCTATGTATGCCCATAGAGTAGGGCTTATTTTTTAGGAGACAGCTTTACTGAGGTATAATTTACACACAGTAAAATTCTCCTGTTTCAGAAATTCTAGAATTTTAGACTTGGGGAAATAGAGTTGTTACCCTCGGTTTCTAGATCCTTAAATGAAGAGAAAGGTGGCTAGAAAATTGCAAATGCTATATTATTTTCTTATGCCAAAATTTAGATTTCGATTAATCATGTTTAGGAAGAGGTAGTTGAACTGGGAGTGACTTTGGGTGCTACCAATCATGATTTTAAAGAAAGATACTTTCCTGAATATTGTTGATGTACAGTTTTTAAACCCATTGAAGCCACCATAAAAAGAGAAGTAAGGTAGAAAGAAGAAAAATAGAGGAGATGGAACCAATTTAGGTTATATCATACATACATACATATATATATATGTATGTATGTATGTATGATGTATATATATATACATATATAGAAATGTCACAAGGGAAGTCCCTGTGTAGCTATCTTAAACAAAAATGTCATTTTATTTTCATTTACAAAATCAGAGAATAAGAGGGGGGAACAGGTCCTGCATGGCAGGGTTGGTACTAGTGGGAGGACAGAGGTGGGGAAAGGGCATGGGAGGGTGAGCATGGTTTGAATACGTGTGTACATGCTTGTAAATGGAAAGATGAAACCTGTTGAAACTATTCCAGGAATGGGAAGAGAGAGGGATGAAGGAGAATGAGGAGAGGGTGAATTCAAGTATAGTATATTTGATATATTATAAGAACATTTATAAAGGCCACAATGTACCCCCACCTAGCACAACAATAAAAATAAAGGGAAAAAAATACATCAAAAATTTTAAAAATAGTTTAGTAAAAAGTAATAATAAATATGGAAAAAAAGAAGGCACATTCTTATCTTAGTTTATACTACAAAAATAATAATTAGGAGAAAATGACAAGAAGAAGTAGCATTAAGTGACTTTCTGTAAGAGGAATAACTGATTTACTATAAAAAGAAGTAAAGTGATTTATGTATGTAGGTAAGTAAGTCTTTATTCTTTCCTTGGTCCTAGAAGGCTCTGGAATATTATAAACTAAATTCTTGCTAAATATCTTCAATACAATTCCAGTTCCTAGAAAGATAATAATGTTTAAACTAATGTGTCATGTTATGTTACATTACATCACGTCATGTTGAGACAGGGTCTCATTACGTAGCACAGTCTGCTTTCAAACTTGAGATCCTCCAGACTCCACCTCTCAAATGCTGGAATTACAGGTATACACCTCTGTACTGGGCTCCTGTTTATGCTTTTTATCATCTTATGTAAAGGTGTTTTTGTTCAGTTTTCCATGCATGATTTCTGACTTTTCCATTTTAAAGCTCTCTTAAATTCACCCTCCATGACCTCTCTGACACAGGTGAATGATGCAACTGCAGGAGTTATGTTTCCTGACTTCTTTTGCCTGGAAGCTATTTCCTTCTCATTCAGTTCTCAAAAGCTCATTTTAGAAAACCTCTCCTCTGTCAAGACATTCTTTTGTTGGTTCCAATAGCTTGTGACATTGGACTTGGCCCCATGTCATTTGAATTAGTAGCACATTGACTAATGCCTGACACATGGTTGATGTATAATATATGCTTGATGAATAAATGAATGTCTTCATTAAATTACATTTGCATATTTTAGGCACTTTGAAAATAATTTCACAATACTTTGCATGTGAATTTCCTAGAAGTGACAATGCTATCACTGATTATATACTATATCTATTTATACATAATTTCATGTTGTTAAAAATATGAAATATGAATACTAATATCCAGTCATTTTTACACAAATCATATGTACACTTACAATGATTGCTGTTTAAAACAAAATGAAATACTGTAGCTTGCACCAAATAGATAAAAATAGTTTTCTTTTTGACCTTACTGAATAAAGACACTAACTTTTCTATGTTGACAATTTCCAGTTACTATCAATTTCTCTTTCAACTATTTGATTGTTTTACTTGAATGCAATTAGTAAAAGCTAAAGTAGATGTAACTAAATTAAAGACATTATGTTTGATCAACAACATCTGGAAGTAAATATGCAATGTTAATTTTGCATATTAGGAAAGAGAAAAAAGGGATAGTTACCAAAACCATTTTAAGGAGTACTTAAAAATTTAAGGGATATTAAAACTTATTTAAAGGATATTAAAAAAGAGAAACTATTTAAAACCCTTTGATTTTTTTTTTGTTGTTGTTTTTGGTGGGACTGTGGTTTGAACTCAGAGCTTAGCACTTGCAAAACAGGTGCTCTTCTACTTGAGCCACACCTCCAGTTCATCTTGCTCTAGTTATTTTGGAGATGGGGATCTCATAAACTGGTCTCACACCCAGACTGGCCTCAAACCATGATCCTCCCAATCTCAGCTTCCCAAGTAGCTAAGACTATAGGCATGAGCCACCTGTCCCTGGCAACCCTTTGATTTTTGATTTAATGAAAAGTTATTTATCTTTTTTTTTTTTTTTGGACAACAGGGATTGAATTCAGGGCCTAATGCTTGCTGGGTAAGTGCTCTATAAGTCCCAGTTCTTTCTCACTTTTAGTCTGCTTTTTAGATAGTGTCTTGTGCTAACTTTGCCAGGATGACCTTGAACCCCTATCCTCTTATTTTTGTCACCTGAATAGCTGGATGACAGGTATGTACCATGCCCAGCCCTATCCTTGTTTAAGTAATTCAAATTAATCACTATTAAAAAAAAAGACACATTGCCATCAATTAATATCTGAAAGCATCTGCAAAAGATGTGCTCCCACTTTGTAAGAAAGATAATATCTAAAATTGTACTGCAGGCAGTTTGATAATGCCTTTGACACAGAATCAAAACAGCAAGGCTGGCTGTATGCTTTGTATTATTTATTCATGTCAACCTGACACATTAATTGTGAAAGCTTATGACAAATTTCTCCAAAGTACTATTTTCAAAAGAGTTACATAGAAAACAGTACATGTACAACTGACAAAAATGTATCATGCTAGATATATTTTGAACTTATTATCATATTTTCTTGTGATTATTTTGCATGGATGATTACCAACTGTTCTGCCACAGAACTCTTTAAGACACTTCTGTGACATGGGAAAATGTGTATTTTGATGTATTCACAATGTGTTCAGAATTTGTCTTAAATTCTTAGCCAGACAATATGTTTAAGAATTGAAGCTGTGTTTTATGTTGCTTGTTCTGATGAGGAATAAGAATTGTGATACAAATTCTTTCAGACGTTTGGACGGAGGTAAGAATAAGTAGGATTGAAGAATAGGAAGTGGATATAGGATACTGGGCATATTCATGACTGAAGGACTGTTCCTGGCAAAGAGAGAGCAGAAAGGAAAACATATACAACTAATGTGGCAAAATTTGTAGTATGGATGGTCAATTTTTATTTTAAAATTTGGTGTTTTTCACTGACATGGCCCCATTCCCAGTAAGTATAAATTTGGCGAGATAATTATAATGGAGCAAAAGTATGGGAGTACCAAGTGAAGTCTTAGAATTAAACAAAATATCTTAATTTTAGCAAAATAAAATATACACAAGGCAAAGCATCCAATACTTCAGAAGAGCTTATAGTGCCAGAAAAATCCACCCACTCTGTGTTCTTTAGCCAAGGTCTCACTCTCTGGAGGTTTTCATCAGAATTTTCTCTAATTAATTATGTTGGCACTAACCAGTCACATTATTATGTTTAATCAGTGATTTGTTTATCATTCTTACATCATGATAGGCATTGTTTTATGATTTTTTTTCCAACTCCATCATTTCTCTGCTTGGAATGTATTTCCCTGAAATGACCTGTATTTTGTTACCACATATCACTCAGGTCTCGGGTTAAATGTCACATATACATAGAAAAAGTTGCCTTTCCTTCTACTCTGATGGCATTTCCTGATTGGACTTAGCATTGCCTGACATTACGAATTGTGTATTTACTTACTGTGGGTCTGTCTGACTAGCATGGGCACACCAATGCAAAGGCTATCTTTTTGTTTATTGGTGTATCTCTAGTGTTTGGAACAGTGTCAGGCACATTGTAGGAATTCGTTAAGTATTTGTTAGATAAATCAGTAAATAAAGTGGCTTAAGTAACACTAGATATGCACTGATTAATATTGGGTAATCACAATTATCATAAAATCATAAAGTTTTATAAACTCTTGAGAATATTTAGTTTACAATATTCTTCCCATGGGCATATTGGTTTGAATTAAACACAGGGTGGACTTTTGGTAATCAAGTATACTCTTTCTGTGCACAAATGCTATCGATTTACCTCTGACATCAAGTGTATAGAGTGGTGTGTTATGGTACTAATCATTGTATCCTCCACAAGAGTGATGAAAGTGAAATGCTTATGAATAAAATGTGTTATAGTCATGAAATGAGTACATTATTATCCAGTCCTAAATGATAAAGGGGACCTGGAAATAAGTCACCAGGAAAACCATTAAATTTGTTTCTCTATTACAAAGATTTCACAAACTTTTATTTTGGAATAATTTTAGGTCTATAGAAAAGTCACAAGGATGGTACAGAAAGTTCCTGTATACTTTTTAGCTGGCTTTCTTGATGCTAATGTATAAAATAATTTTTGACAAAACTGAGAAATTAATATTGGTACAATGCTTTTAAACTAAACTACAGACTTTATTTGGATATGTTTTTCCAAGTAATGACTCCACTATGATCTTTTCTTCTTCCAAGGTCCAAACCATGACAGCACATAGCATGTAGTCATAACATCTCCTTTGTTTTCACGCATCCATGAAAGTTTCTTCGTTTTGCTTGTTTCTCATGACCTCAACAGTTTGAAGAGCATTTTTTTTTTTGAAGTAGAATTGGAGCTTGTCTAGTGCTTTCTCATGGTTAGTGTGGTGTTTTATGGATTCTTTTGTAAGTAATATATTTAATGCTAAACATTTTGCCAATATGTAGGTAGAAGTCCTAGTACAATTGCAAAATTACTAGAAAGCTAATTTTTAATACAAATTCTCATTTCCAGAGTCAATAAACCTTTCCATTGCAATCAACAGCACACAGAATTTATTTCTTTATTTAAATATAGGGGTTTTATGTCTGAAATCTTGTTTTTGCCAAGGTAAAAACAGTGGGCAATATCTTCCAAATGTCATTAATACCTGTCACTTGTCCTTTTGGAAGACAAAATGTTCTATCCAACCCTCTTCCAAATCTTTCTCCTCTTCCCTTTTCTTTTCATATTAGGCAATTGCTATGATTTTCATAAATTCTACACAGCCATAAGATTTAGTGAAACATTTTTCTTTATAACCTCTCACATACTTTCTATATTTGAACAAAACCATCATTTCAATAACTAGCATTCATAAAGGTAATTCCTACAGCAGTTTATTTGTTCATTTCTATCTTCAGATGTATTTTTTTTCCTTAAGATTCTATTTTTAAACATGACATGTTCTTGAAAATGTATCTTTTTATTGAATGTATATATTTTGGGCTTCTTGTATTCCTAGTTGAGACAAATAATAACTATTTGAACTACTAAAACTGTTCTTGACTCTACTGATAATGGCTACAAAGGGCACTCTGTCTTCAGTGATGTAATTCCCCAGTTGACCATTACTAATCCTATAGTTATTCACAACTCACAAATAAGATTCAATGAAGATAGTTAGGATGTACATTTGTCAACTGGAAATGAAAGAAAATAAAGGTAGGTAAACAAAGTCTTCAAGAAAAAATTTTAGGAGATTTTTAAGAGATAGAATTTCATAGTTACAAAGTCATGTCTAAAGTTTGAGAGTAAGAAATGGGAAATTGTGAACACTTGCTCCTTATAGATATAACAAACATATATTCATATATAATTATTATTTCCGATTACTAAATGGTTACGATATTCTTAAATTATGGATATTTTAACACAGATGTTTTTTGTTCAAGGGTATGTTCTTGCCTATAATGAAAAATAAGTTATTTGTATTGATTTATTAAGTTGATTTGTATGTAAGTTAATTTTTTGTTATAGTAACAGAATGCTGACTAACATAGGGGGTTCAAGTTTCATGTATTGTACTTGCTGGAGACAGCAAAACATTGGTTGATACATGTTGTATGTCATTGCAGATGGGCCTCAACTTATTAGTGTTATTTCTAAGCTGGGAGTTCAGATGCACCTCCAAAAAGCCATTCAATGATCTTCCAGACTGGAGGGTTCCTGAGTTGTATATCATGCAATAAGGCCAGTGAATACCGTGGTAATTCACCCATTGCCATATTACTGTTGCTGTAAAATTTGTTCCTGTGCAATATTACATAAAATCCTACACCAATAGATCAAATTCTATGTTGCTTTTAGAGAGTAGCAATTGCTGAGACTCTGCTGGCCGCTATGTATGTAATAAAATCACATATTGCATCTAAAATTTCTGAAAGAGTTGGTTTTTGCAGCATTAGTGTACTATATTACTAGAAATAGAAAATGTCCGAGTCTATTTTTTTAGCATTTTTATTAACAGATATTAGTTATACAGGAAGATCATTGTCTTATTTACATATATGGTTATAATGTATCTTAATTAGATTTACCCCCTCCATCATTCTTCCTCATTCCCCTCCCTCCTTCTTAGAACAATTACATCAGGTTTCATTATTCATTTTCATATAGGTTTAAAAAGCACATTGACCATAGTTGCCTTTCATCACCCCTCCATTTGCTTTCCTCCATCCCACTGGTACCCACCCATAGACAGGACCTGTTTTACCTTCATGTCCTTCATTGTTTAAAGTGTATATTGATTGTTAAGTGGAGTTTTACCATGATATTTCACAAATGTATATATTGTACTTTAATCAAATTAACCCACTCAATTACTTACTCTTTTTCACTGCTCTCTTTATTATTCGGCAGATTTTCAGTGCATGTTGTTATGCTATCTTCATACACAGATGCAATACATTTTGATATTATTCACTTTCTATCATATACTTTTCCCCTCCTGTCTCCCCCTCATCCCTTCCAACAGACCAACTATCATAATTATGTTCTGTGTGTGTGTGTGTAAATTTATTTATTGCTGGTTTTCCAGTTTTCTGGAATACAGGTTTCCAAAATATTCCCTTACAATATTCTGGATATCATTGGTGTATATTGCAGCATCCCCCTTTTCATCTCTGATTTTTTTAGAGTCTTTTCTTTCTCTTGGCTAGTTTGGCCAACGATTTTTCGATCTTCATTATTTTTTTAAAGAGTTAAGATTTTGTTTCATTGATTCCTTGTATCATTCTTTTGGTCTTCATTTCATTAATTTCTACCTTAATTTTTTATGAGTTTAGGTACATCATTAGATTGATTTTTTGAGATCGCTCTGACTTTCTCATGTGGGTGCTCATGACTATAAATGTCCCCCTTAAGGCTGCCTTTCCTGTGTCCCAGAGGGTCTGCTACATTGTGGTCTCATTTTCATCTGATTGTAGGATTTTCTTAATATCCTTTCTAATCTCTTAAATCACCTACTGATCTTTCAAAAGTATGTTGTTCATTCTCCATGGGTATGAATGTTTTTTGTAGTTTTTCTTTGCCATTGATTTCTAAATTTTTACATTATGGTCTATTAAGATACAGGGGATTATTATTATTGTTATTATTTATGTTTTGGGTTTTCTATCTATTTCTGTATCACCCATATGTGCTCCCCCCTTGTCATGTGGTCCCAGTCCAACCACATTGCTGCATTTTCGCTAGATTTAAAGTCTACACATGAGGGAGAACATATGATTTTTGGCCTTCTGAGCTTAGCTGACCTCATTCAGAATGATGTTCTCTAGTTCTATCCATTTACCTGCAAATGATAAGATTTCATTCTCCTTTATAGCTGAATAAAATTCCATTGTGTACAAGTACCATATTTTCTTGATCCATTCATCAATAGTGAGGCATCTTGGTTGTTTCCATAACTTGGCTGTTGTGAATAGTGCCACAATAAGCATGGGTGTGCAGGTGCCTCTGAAGTAACCTGTGTCACATTCCTTTGGGTATATCCCCAGGAGTGAGATTGCTGGATCATATGGCAGATCTATGTTTAGATTTTATAGAAGTCTCCAAATTTTTTTCCAGAGTGGTTGTACCAGCTTGTATTCCCACCAGCAGTGTATTAGGGTTCCTTTTTCCCCCACATCCTCACTAACACCTGTTGTTAGTGGTGTTTTTAATGATGTGTATTCTAACAGGGGTGAAGTGGAATCTCAGTGTGGTTTTGATTTGCATTTCTTTTGTGGCTAGAGATGGAGAGCATTTTTTCATGTGCTTTTTTGCATTTGAATTTCTTCTCTTGAGAAACTTCTATTAAGTTCAGTTGCCCATTTTTTAATTGGTTCATTGATTTTAGGAGAGTTTAGTTTCTTAAGTTCCCTGTATATTCTGGTTATCAGTCCCTTGTCTGACATTTAGCTGGCGAATATTTTCTCCCATTCTGTGGGTGGTCTCTTCAGTTTAAAGATCATTTCTTTTGTTGTGCAGAAGCTTTTTAGTTTTATGAAGTTGCATTTGTCCATCCATTCTCTTAGTTGCTCAGCTGCTGGGGTTGTATTGAGGAAGTCCTTGCCTATACCTATTAGTTCCAGAGTGTTTCCTGCTCCTTCCTGTAGTAACTTCAGAGTTTCAGGTTTGATATTGAGGTCCTTGATCCATTTTGAGTTAATAGTACAGAGTGATAGACATGGATCTAGTTTCAGGTTCTTGCAGATAGATAACCACTTTCCCAGCAACATTTGTTGAAGAAGCTGCCTTTTTCCATCATATGTTTTTGGCACCTTTGTCAAAAATGAGGTGAGTGTAGTTGTGTAAATTCATATCTGGATCTTTTATTCTGTTCCACTGGTCTTCATGTCTGTTTTTATGCCAGTACCATGCTGTGTTTATTGCTATTGCTTTGTAATATAGTTTGAAGTCAGGTATTGTCATACCTCCAGCATTACATTTTTGCTGAGTATTGCCTTGGCTATTTGCAGTCTCTTGTGTTTCCAAATGAACTTTAGAATAGATTTTTCAGTCTCTGCGATGAAAGTCATTGGGATTTTGATGGGAATTGCATTAAACATGTAGATTGCTTTCAGTAGTATAGCCATTTTTACTATGCTGATTCTACCAATCCATGAGCATGGGAGATCTTTCCATCTTCTATAGTCTTCCTCGATCTCTTTCTTCAGAGGTTTGTAATTCTCCTTGTAGAGGTCATTCATCTTTTGTTAAATTTACTCCTAGGTATTTGATTTTTTTTTGAGGCTATTGTGTATGGAATTGTTTCCATATATTCCTTCTCAGTTTGTTTGTTATTGGTGTATAGAAAAGCTAATGATTTTTGTAGGTTGATTTTGTATCCTGCCACCTTACTGTAGCTGTTTATGGTGTCTAAGAGTTTTTGGGTAGAGTTTTATGGGTCTTTAAGGTATAGGATCATATCATCTGCAAATAAGGACATTTTCACAGTTTCTTTACCTATTTGTATTCTTTTTATTTCTTCTTCTTGCCTAATTGCTCTGGCTAGAAATTCTAGTACTATGTTGAATAGGACTGTGGATAGTGGGCACCCTTGTCTTGTTCCTGATTTTAGAGGGAATGGTTTCAGTTTTTCACTGCTAAGTATGATGTTGGTTGTAGGTTTGTCATAAATAGCCTTTACAATGTTGAGGTACATTTCCTCTATTCCTAGTTTTCTTAGAGCTTTTATTATGAAGTGGTGTTGGATCTTGTCAAAGGCTTTTTCTGCATCTATTGAGATGATCAAGTGGTTTTTGTCTTTGCTTCTATTGATGTGCTGTATTACATTTATAGAGTTTTGTATGTTGAACCACCTCTGCATCCATGGGATGAAGCTGACTTGGTCATGGTGTATGATCTTTCTGATGTGTTGTTGGATTTGGTTTGCCATTATTTTATTAAGGATTTTTGCATCAATATTCATTAAGGAAATTGGCCTGTAGTCCTCCTTTTTGGAGGTGTCTTTGTCTAGTTTTGGGATGAGAGTAATATTGGCTTCATAAAATGAGTTAGGCAGTGTTCCTTCCCTTTCTATTTCATGGAACAGTTTAAGGAGAGTTGGTATTAGTTCTTTAAACATCTGATTGAATTCAACAGAAAATCCATTAGGTCATGGTTTTTCTTTTTTGGGAGACTCTTAACTTCTGCTTTAATTTCTTTTTGTGTTATAGATCTATTCAAGTGATTAATATCCTCTTGGTTTAGTTTTGGGTGGTTGTAAATTTCTCGAAATCCGTCCATTTCTTCAAGATTTTCAGTTACTAGAGTATAGGTTCTCAAAGTAGTCTCTGATGATTCCCTGGATTTCCATGGTGTTTATTGTTATCTCCCCTTTTGCATTTCTGATTGTACTGATTTGTGTTTTTTCTCTCCTCATTTTAGTCAGGTTTGTCAGGGGGCTGTTAATCTCATTTAATTTTTCAAAGAATCACCTTTTTGTTCATTGATTCTTTGTATGTTTTTTTTTGTTTCTATTTCATTGAAACAAAATAATAATTACTTTTTTATTTCTTTCCTTCTGCTTGGTTTGGGATTTGCTTGTTCTTGTTTTCTAGGAGTTCTTCAATACCCATGATTCTCAGGTTTGGTCTTTTGATGGAGTCAGTGAGTTCTTGTATTTCCTTTTCACAGGTCTTGAGTTGTTTAACTAATACTTCTTCAGTTTTTCCTTTAATTGCCATTTTATCTCCAAGTTCTGAGATTCTTCTTATGTTTGTTGTATTCTGCTAGAATGGCCTTCCATTTTGTTTTGTATTTCTGTTTCATTCTTTTTTCTGAGGTTTTCCTAATCATGGGTTACTTCTTTAATATTGTCAATTTTTGCCCTTAATTCATTTATATCTCTGCATATGGTGATTTTTGTTTCAGTTTGGTGTTTGTTTAGGGCTCCTGTGATTTCATTTATTTGTTTTTTGTGTCATCTCATATTCCTTAGTTTTGTTGTCTTGGAATTTCTTGAGTGCCTCCTGTATGTTTTAGTTGACCATGTCTAGTAACATCTCTATGAAATTGTCATGAATTACTTGTAGAATTTCTTCTTTCAGTGTGTTCTTGTGGTCTTCATTGGGTTCCTTGGTATAGTTTATCTTTGTTTTTTTGGAGTCTGTATCTGGGTGTTTTCTTCTTTTCACTCTAAATCCTGTGCTACTTTATTTTTGGAGGGAGAACATTTTCCATCCCTTTTTCTTATTCCCATATTTCCATTTGGTAGTTTCTGTCCCTGTGCTATGTGTAATTTAGTGTTACCCAGGTTACAATATTAATACTAACAAAATCTTTAGAGAAGGATAAAAAAGAGAAAGAGAAGGAAAGATAAAAGGAAGAGAGAAGAGAGGAAAAAAAGAAAGAGAAAAAAAATGGGAGAGATGCTGGGTGATCAAACAGCAAACCAGGTTGCCAAGCTCTTAAAGAAGAGAGAAAAAGAAAAAAAAAAAAATCACCAGTTCTGGAAGAGTAGGATTGCAAGTGCAGCTGTTTTTACTTCTTTAGTGTCCAGTCCAGTCTGTGTGTGTCTTTTAGGTACACTTGGAAACCTCTAGTGGCGGTCTGAGCAGGACCCTGGTGGAGTGGTTATCTGGAAGGCCTGTAGAGCTGGGGCCAGCTCTGCCTGAGGGGCGGGGTTTCTCATGCACTGGTGGATGCAGCTGTCTCTCACAAGGCTGCTGCCTGTCCCAGCTGGGCTGGGCTCCAGGTGTTGCACACGGAGCTGGAGCCCGGCATGTCCTGATGGATAGGAGTCTGAGGGGTGGGGATAAGGTTGTCCTATGCGTAGCTGGGGCTCAGCAGAGCCTGAATGGCATTAGGCTTGGGGGGACAGATATCCCGGGGAGCTGTGGAACCAGCTCCAGGCTGGGGCCCGGTGCGGACAGGTGGTGGAGATCCCAGTGGTCGTGGATCTGGCAGCACAGCTGAGGGGTGGGTATCCCAGTGGTGTGTGGATCCAGCATGGCCCTAGAGATGGGGATCCTACCTTGCATAGGTCTGGCACTGCCTGAGGAGCGGAGAGCCTGGCAGAATGGAGCAGCAGCTCTGCAGACCTATGGGCCGGGGATTTGGCATGCTGGCTCTTCTTTTATTAGATCCTGGCATGGAGAAGACTTCCATGATCTAAGTGTTTAGAGTGCTGTGTTTTTGGCTCTCCCTGGTGCTTTACCTCAGCCAGGCATGTCTCCAGCTTCTCAGCAGGGTCTCTGGGTCAGGAGCTCACAGGTCTGCAGCTCTGTCTCCCTCACCATCTTGGATCTATCCTACAGGGGATTGTATTTGTTGAGATTTGCTTTAAGACCTAGAATGTGATCTGCTTTGGAGAAAGTTCCATGGGCTGCTACAGTAGGATGGAATAGTCTATAAATTTGTCTGGTAAGTCCATAGTATTATTTACTTCTAGGATATCTTTGTGAATTATTTTTTGTCTGAATGTTCTTTCTATTGATGAGTGTGGAGTGTTGAGATATCTCTTCATTACTGTATCTGTTCTTTTATAATCAGAAGTGTTTTTGTTTTTTTTAATGAACATGGAACACCAATAGTCAGTCTATATGTATTTAGGATTATTATAGCATCTTATTGGGTTATTCCCTTTATTAGTATGTAGTGACCTTCTTTATCTTCTCTGACTGATTTTTGCTTAAACTCTGTTTTGGCTGATAAGAGAATAGCTACTTCTGCTTGCTTTCAATTTCCACATGCCTGGTATATCTTTTTCCAAACTTTCACTTTTAATTTTTCTGTGTGTTTGGTTGTAAGGTGTGTTTCTTGCAGACAATAGGTTGTTGACTTTTGCTTTTTCATCCAATCAGACAATTTGTGTCTTTTGATTGGAAAATTAAGTCCATATACAGAAGAAGTATTTACTTATTCCTAGGTTTCTATTGCTTTTTCCACCAAGGGTGAGTCTCATGTTGATTGTTCTTTACTTTTGGCATTATTCATCTTCAGGTTTTGCTGGTTTACTGAGATGGTCATACTTGATAATTTCCTAGCTCTTGTGAGTTTATCAGTTACCCTTAGAGTTTTATTCTTTGCTGCCTTCTTTTGCTTGTGATTGTTTTCCTTTCTCTTCTACGTAAAATAGTCCCTTGAGTAATTTTTGTAATGCAGACTTGGTGGACATGAATTGCTGTAGTTTATCCTTATGCTGGAAGATCCTTACTTCTCCGTTGAAAGTGAAGGAAGTTATGCTGGATAAAGTATTCTTGGTTGGCAGTTGTTCTCTCTCAGAATTTGAATTATATTGCTCTATGCTTTCCTGGATTTCAGGGTTTGTGCTGAGAGACTGAGGTGATTCTTATGTGTTTACCTTTGTATGAAATTTGGCTTTTCAAAAGCTGCATGTTCTCCCTAATAAAACTGGCTGGGGTCACCCCAGAAAGGGGACTAGGGAGGAATAAAGAGGACTGGTAGAGATGAGTCAGTTGGGGTTGTAATACATATATACATGGAAACAACACAAGGAATCTTCCTGCATAGTTATCTTTATCTGAAATGCCTCCTGTGTATGGGTGTCTCTATCATTACAAAGACTTTGGAAATTTTCTGCTGTAATTTTATTGAATAGGTTTCTCATGCCTTTATTTTGCATTTAATTTTGTTTTACTCCATGAATTCTTAGGTTTGATCTTTATACTTGTATGTTGTAATCATACCATTCCATTTTTTATTTACGATTGTCTGCATGCAGTATCTCCTTGATCCTGTCTGCTGATAGTACTGTCCATTGTGGTTTTTATTTGTTTCATTGAGGTTTTAATTTCTAACATATCTGCTGTTTTTGATAATTTCCATTTTCTTGCTGAATTTCTCTTTCATGTTGCTAACTTTCTTTTTTAAATTTTGAATTGACTTCCTAACTTCACTTATCTGCTTATTTGAATCCTCATTGCAGTCATTGATCATTTTTAGCAGTAGCCTGTTGAATTCTGTCTCAGACATTTCAGTGAATTCATTATCTTTCAATTCAGTTGTTAAGTTGTGTGGTTTTGAAGAAGAAACACTGCCTTGGTTTTTTATATTTAAATTTCTATGCTCTGATTTGCATAGCTGTTTGGTTATGTTTCTCTATTACTTCCTGGCATATCTCAAGAAATTACTGCAGTAACAAAGTCAATAGTTCAGGATTAAACCAAATTTTTGAATGAAGAAGGTATAATTAGAACCCTGATCTGTCTTCCAATTAACGCTGTGTAAGAACAAAACTCTTGTTTCAACACTGGTTGAAAGGTATAAAGGTTGGAAGTTGAATAATATAGGAGATGGATGTGAGGCAGGGAGGACAGTAAGAAGATAGAACAAAAAGGAGGTAGGTCTAAGAGACCCTAATATGGGAGAGTGCTAGATAGGTATGACAGAAAAATAGAGAATGGTTTGGGAAATAAGAAGAAAAAAGTTTAAGAAATAAAGAAAAAAAGATTTTGACAAAGAATCCAAAATTAAAAAAAAAAAAACAACAAACCAAGAAAGATAAAAAGGAAGAAACAACCAAATGAAAACAAAATGAAAAGAAAAACTATTTTTCTCACTGGACAGAACTGTTAATATTTTCTGTGTTTTGTCCAAGTTAGTCCCTCTTGCCATGGTGGTTATGGGAAGAGCTTCAAGAAAGCAGGATTGTTGTACTTCTGGATGTTATTGGCCTGCCAGGCTTCACCTCAGTGATGTTTTTGTAAATAGAGGAAATTCTTAGTTTAAAGAAATTTCTGGTTTAAGGTTGAGATGGGGATGGGAAGAAGAGAGAGAAAGGCAGCTCAGACTACATGTCAACCACATGGTTGACATACTCTAAGACAATTCTCTTAACAAAGTGTTTTGCCAAAGGAGTTGTTTTGGGACTGCCAGTCACCAAAGATATGGGAGGGATACTTTCTGTTGAAATATGGAGAGATTTGAGGGTAGGGGCCACTCCTTCTGTGAATGGGGACTTAATGGAGCTACTGTCACTGGATAGGGTGGGGCTGCTGACCTCTTGGCTCTATCAGGTTTCTGCATCAAGCTCTTAGGTTGCATTCTTTAAAACCACTCCTTCCCTAAGTTTGCTTCTGGTGGCAGTCTTCACATGGGTGTTAGCTGTGAGTCCCTGAATTTACCAATCTGAGTGAGATCCTTTAAATCCCAAGAGTTGCTCTGTTTCAAAACTTGCTTGTCTACAGGCAGTTTGCAGGCAGGCAGCTTCTGTAACCTGATCTGTCAGTCAGTGGAGGCTTGGTGCTTTATTTTTGAAGTTGTTCTTAGTTAATGGAGCTGTTTTCACTGAATAGGGTAGAGCTATCAACCTCTAGGTCTTTCAGATTGCCCCTGTCAAAACATCTCCCTCTCTGTGTGTCTGGTGACAGTTTCCCATGCCCACACTATGACTGGAGCTGTGATTTTTCAAATTCCCTGGATTGCTCTGTTTCAAAGATTGTTTGAAAGCAGCTTTTGTAACCTGAGCTCTCTGCCAGCTGAGACTAGGTGCTTTGTTTTTGAAATTTACCATAGGCAGGAAAGGTGTGGCTGCCAACACTACACCTTTCCTTTCCCTAGCTCCCTTCAACATCTCAGCTCACTCCAAGTCCAAGCCTGTTCCTCTTCATGAGCCTGTCATGGCTACCCCCGTCATATACTGTGAACAGGTATCTCAAGACACATTGAGCTGCAATGTGTTTTCAAGACCCACTGAGTACTTTGGTCTCAATCAGGAGGCCCTCTCTCATGATGGTCCCTTGTCACAGGTCTCTGAGGTACAAGGAATGAAAGGTTGTCTTGTCCGATGCTGGTCTGTCACATTGGGGAATCTACTGTCCAGTTCCTCACACTGGGAGGTGAAAATTTTGTCTCACAGCTTGGTCTGTTGCAGTGTATTGGAAAATTTATAACCCTGATACCAAAACCTGACAATGAGAACATAAAAAAGAAAGTATAGAACAATTTTATTTGCATATAGTGTAATATTAATTAAAACATTCAAATAAAATATCAGCTAAGACAACTTACATTACATTACATTAACAAGACAGAACGTTACATTACCTTACAAGACATTACATTACATTAACAAGACAAAAATCTATAAATGGAGAATACTCATATATACTACTTTAAAATAAGCACTAACTTAGAACCATCACTTATTCCTTCTAAATAAGTAAGAAGTAAGAAAAATAAAAATTAGGGATTCACTTATTAAGGAAAAAAATAGCCAATATTTGTGCTCTCATCAATTGGAGTTTCTAGTTAGAAAATTGTTATATAACATAAATAATAAGTGAAACCATTTGTTTCTAAAGGTTATGTTCTACAAATTCAAACAATAAGTATTAAAACCTTAGGGTCTTAGATAAAATACTTTATTTTGTAAATAAGTTTGTATGACTAAAGAAAATAGGTAATGCTGGTTATCTTAAATTTTTATTCTATTCTTAAAAAGCAGCATTGATATTCTTGTCACAACTTTAAAATTTGACATTTCAATGGTATATTTCTTCTGGCCTCAATTTATACTTCCAGGTGGCATGGGTTTCTTTTCTTGATGTTGAAGAATGCATTGTGTCTTAATTATCTAAAATTCTTTTTCTAAAAGTTATTACTAAAGAGCACTTGAATTTATAAATTCACACAGACAAAGCAATCCATTTGTTAGATACTGAATAAATAAGCTGGTAGCATAAATAAAACTAAATGGTAACCAAAATGAGTAGTGACTAGAAAGTTGATCATATAGGTAGAGTTGTTAATCATAGTGAACACTAAGAAATCAAGGTAACACACAACATACCTCGTGTTACTTTGCATCAATAAATTCAGCATTCATAAACATAATATTATACTTCAAAAAAGACATTGGAGAGAAAGTAGCTGATGAGTGAGTGTCAATTCCAGGAATAGCAATATTGATCAACAATCAAGAAAACTTGGAACACTAAATACTATAGTTCATATATAAAAGAAATATGATAGAGGATTATCCGAACTTGACAATTATCCTAAAAATTTCTATGATATTATCATGAATGAATTGCTAATTAAAAGCAATTTTTAATTCCAGCCACTATAGAGGTACAGACTTGGGGGGATTGTGTTTCAAAACTAGCCCAGGCAAAAGTTTTGTAAAACCTCATCTCAATGTATAAGACAGGTGCGGCCCTGCACCTGTCTTCCTAGCCACAATGGAGGCATAAATGGAAGGATCATGGTCCAGGTCAGCCTGAGTAAAAATAAAAGTCTATTTGAAAAAACAACTCAAGCAAAAAGGGTGAGGGGCATAGCTTAAGTGGTAGAGCATGCAAAGACCTCAGTTGAAACCCCAGAACTGAAAAAAAAAAAAACCCACAAAAAAAAAACCAGAATTTTTAAACCTTCAAAACACCACCAAATTAACCAGTAAAATTTTATCTAACCATGCCAGGAGACTAACATTTATATTTCTTATAAATAGTTAATAAAAAATACTAAAATCATATAGATTAAATTATAAGTATAAAGAAGATGTTTTACACAATTACTGTAAATACTATTTATCTGGACATTGTTATGTTTGTGAAATTTATCATCATTTTAAATGTGCATTATGGTTTTTTATTTCTTTTTTCCTTTCTAGCAAATATTAATCTTGGTACTTTATTATGTATTACTAATTTTGTACTACTTTTTCTTAAAGAATGTTTACAATACTACTTCAGATTCCCAAACTTGCCATTGTCATGTCTCCAATCTAGGGCTTATCAAAGTTTGGTAATAGGCATTACAATTTCAGAATGCAAAGAATGAGAATTCAGATTGTGGGACAATGCTACCTAGGAATTGAGATACAAGACAACCCCAGCTGACCCGTGAGTTATGCATACATTACAATGGCCATTTGCAAAAGTGTCCTCCTGGAGACTAATGGTATTCATTATTAACGTCCATGCTAAAAACATAGCTTTAGTGTACTCATTCCAGAATTTCACAGAGATATTTAGCCACAGAAGCCTTAGCCCTATATTTATGTATATTTTTAAACAATTGTGGGAAATAATGGAATAGACTAACAAATTACTTAACAAAGATTGAGGGTGCAGAAGTGTATTTTTTAGCATCTCAAATACATAAAATGTCTAAACATCTATTGAATACCTACCCACCAGTTTACATTTTACTTCATGTGTAGTTAATGTGATATTAGATGTTGCTTTCCTCCAGGCAAAAGGGTTTCACACATGGCAAGGCTTTTCCTCAGGTGTCATTTTTAGCCATGTGACTGTCAACAGAGTGGGTGGTCATTTGGGCAAGAGAAAAGTCAGTTTTCACCATTGCTTTTTCACATCCAAAGACATTGCTAATGAACCATAATCCCTTTCTAGGGTTACAGTGAAAAGTTACCATTCATTGACAGAAATTAATTTTAGACATGAAGAGAAGACAATAGAAAATTTAATCTTAACTTTTGGAGAATTACACTTTTTTGATTCCTGCCTACCTTGTTTCATGAGTGTTTGATAAATTAATTTTAACTTTTTAAGAAACAGTTTTGGGCCTATTTTAATTAGGAATATTTTGATTATTCATAATTTAGGGAACTTTTAATTATTCATAATTTAGGGACCATATAATCTTATACGTTCTTATATTCAAAAGTATGGGGAAGGAAGGACTTTTAAAATTTAAGACATATTTTGAAAAAAACTAAACATGATAAGATGACCAATATTACTTTTTTGGTGAACAGTTGTTAAATTGAAAGTGTTACTGGAAATAATTTAGAAATTTTTCTTTGCTTTGCTTTATTGTCTGTGCTTTTTGAGACTGTTGGCCATTTATTTGGTATGAACATAAACAACATAAGGACAACCAAAAAGAAATTAATCCATCACGGTTCTAATTTGCCTATTTTTATCATTTGCATTTTTACCATCTGGAAATTTTTCCATTACTAGCTAAAAATAAGACACTAATTTTAAAACACTTTGGAGTTTTGAAGAGAGACACAATGAAATTTTATTATCATATTATATGGCATTATTTAGTATGCTTTAAAAATCTTTTCACTATGATGACTTTTATGAATACACAAAACACATTACACACAGCATTCTATATACACAAAACACATTAATGTATGCAAAGAATAATATTCATATTTATGTGAATCCAAAAAATAAATTGTATATAAAGGTAAAGATACTAGGTTGACATAATCATTTTGCATGAATGTTCTTACTACATTATCACGGGCTGGAGGAGTGGCTCAAGCTGTAAGAGAGCCTATCTAGCAAATGTGAGGCCCTGAGTTCAAACCCCAGTACCATCAAAAAAAGGAGAGAAATCATTTTTTAATTATTACCAGGACAAAAAAAAGGGTAATTATAGTTATAAATGTGCATGTAATTTTCAAAACTTAAGGCATTTACACAATGTGACGATTACAAAAGTGTTAGAAAAATTTTAATAACAAATTTTAACTAACAAGATGGTTAAATTTTATTTGAAATAAATATAAGGAATTATTTATAGGATAATTTCAATTTTATCTATGCTCTCATGGAAATATACATTCTTGTGAGTATGTATGCATGCATTTTGTGTATATGCACATATATATAGTATATAGTTTATATATAGTTACAAAGAAAATGCACTTTATTCAGTATTAAATTGGTATTGATTCTAGGGGTAGAAAAATCTTGGATTTGAGCAGTCTTTTTTAAGCACAATTACTCAAATAACTCTTACAATTCTATGCCCTGTTAAAGATTTTTTAGGCAATAAATTGCTCTTATACATTAGGGAAGTAAATGGTGAGATTTTTCTAGCATGTTTGTGGAGATGGGCAAATGTTATATGCTTCATAATAACAAAAAGAAATAAAGAAATGTTATTTTACAGAGTAGTTTTCTTCTCTGCCTTCCTTTTCCCCCTCAATTTGTCTGATTGACCTCACTACATATTTTTGATGCCGTAGGATCAAAACCCTTTCTGCATGTCTGCATGATGTGTTACTTCCATGGTACCAATTCCATAGGTACTCATTTCCACTATTGTTTCTGCTGTTTTTATTTCCTTTGCATGTTGATATTTTATTTTTTCTAAAAGTATATTACAACTTCTTACAAAAATATTAATTTTCATATTGTTCAAGCCTTTTAGGTAAAGCAACAAACATTAATAAGCAACAAAGTATTAAAAATATATTATTATTATGATGGTGATGGTTATTCTGGGGCACTGTTGGGATTTGAGTTCAGGGCCTCGTGTTTGCTAGGCAGCTGCTTTACTATGAACAATGTTCCCAGATGTTTTTTACTCTGGTTATTTTGGAGATAGGGGCTTATTTTTGCCCAGGCTGGACTGGTCAGCACTCCTCCTGTTTTACGCTTCTCACTGTAGCTGGGATGATAAGCACAAACTGCTTCCTAAACAGGCTTGGAACTGTGACCTTCCTGGTCTCAGCTTCTTGAGTAGCTAGGATTAAAGGCGTGTTCCAGTGGTGCCCAGCAAAAGTATGTTGCTTTTAATTAAAATTCAAGTGCTGTTTATTTTTAAATTAGAAACTATAGCAAATTGTATACAAACTTGTGGATAATGAAATGAATTGCATAACTTACCTTTAAAAGCACATTTTTTCTTATGTGCAAAGGGTAACTTGTACAGAGTACGTACATGTGTATACTGATGATATGCATTGAGGCATATATGTGATGCATATTTATGGCTACAAATACATTGACTAGCTTTAAATTTCATTCCTTTCATTAAAATGTGAAACCAGCATTTTTTGAGCAGACTGTTTTCATAAACATTTTACATTGTATTTGTTAATTAATTAATCTATTCCAAAACATTAACATCCCTTTTTGAAATAAATCTACTAATCCATAAATCTTTTACATCAACTTTCTAATAATGGATTATTATCATTTTTTTGGAAAGTACTTTTCTATACTAGAATTCTGTAAATAGGCACAGGCTTACCATAGAGTTCTTTAGAAGAATTCTTTAAAAGCACTACAACACATTATTGTCTGTCTCTTTAAAATTCATAATGGGAATGAAATGCCTGAGGCAAAACATGTCTTTTTTGCCTTCAGAAAATGAAACATCAAAGAAAGACATTACTTGCAT
This sequence comes from Castor canadensis, assembly GCF_047511655.1. NCBI lineage: Eukaryota > Metazoa > Chordata > Mammalia > Rodentia > Castoridae > Castor > Castor canadensis. The sequence goes on along the minus strand of NC_133394.1, from coordinate 50,311,321 downwards.
ATAAATATAAGAAAATGTTCATAAATAAAATCTTTATGTGCTGAGATGAAATGAAAAAGCATTCTTAAAAGTTTCTTTCAGATGCAGTTTTCTAAAAATCACAGCACAGCAACTGTATGTATAAAATAGCTGACAGTGTTGTGTATGACCTTTATGTATTCAAAATCCATGAAGCATATTTGATAAACTGTAGGTAAAGGAGGACATTGCATAGTTAAAAATACCATTTTAAATTAAATGTTAGACTAATATACATCAATTTGGCAAATTTATGAAAATAGTGTAATTTCTATATGATTTATATTAAAGGAGATGTGAAAATTATAGATAGGTAACAATTTCTAGAAAGCTTAGAATGTTACTAGCAAATCAAAAATCTCTGAGGTCTAATGCCTCTGCCACAACTATTTTCTTAATCATTTTCATTAAAGAGTTTAGTCATTTCATCCTGCTGGGAATATTGAGTCTATGAAAATCTGTTAGTTTAGAGATAAAATTATGCTTCTTATTGTTAAAAATCAGGATTTAAATTATTAAGTGATAAGTCAGAGTAAATAAGTTTGAAGAATAAACATTGTTAGTAGGGTACAGTTATGATCGTGAGACCATTATTTGATATATACCTGTCCCAAAATGTAGAAAAAGGTTAAGAGTCAGAATTTAGCTAAAATCTGAGGTGTAGTGAAGACAAATGAGGGAGTAGGCTACAGTTTAAGTGTACATAGCTTATTTTCATAACCAGTTCTCCTCAATACACTTAAAAATTGTTGAAAATGTACCAGCTGTGAATTTTGAGGATTCACAATTCGAAGTCCTCTATAACTTCTAATTACAGAGTATACACAATTTGTAATGGGTGAATATGGACATGGAGTATAGAGAAGAGTGATGAATTATGGAGTAGGAAAGTGACTTTGTTTCAATCATAATCCCAACAAAGTCCAAGCACTGTGATATTTGATGTTTCTCTTTTAATGTACTGCAATTTTTTCTCTTTTAATCTTTAACAATTCCCTTTCATTTTGGTATTGAGTCAGTTGTCCCACCACCGGATTTGTCTATTCATCATCCCCAAAGGTTTTTTGAAAGGAAATTACTTACAGACTTGTTTAAACTCAGAATTAACTTTTCCAGTATGAATAAATCAGAGGGGTTGTACATCCCAAGTTTATTCAGAAAAACATGATTAATGACAGCCTGAACGCTCCAACATAAATTGCCCATCATATGTCAGGAAGTGCTTTCAATCATTGATAATTACATGAAACAATTACTCATTAAAGTGGAAAATAGTGAATAAAAATGCTCCAACATTCATTTGATGGCATTTTCTATAGAAAAGAATGTTTCCCTCATCAAAGTGAAATATGATTTGCACAGAGTATTATAAAACAACTGCTTGATTTTTTACATGCTAATTTCTAGAGTAAAATATTGGTGTCCTTGTTATTTCTGGATTTTAATATAAGTCAAATTTTTTGTTTCCTTTTTTTTCTTTTTGGTTTTTAGTGTGTGGTGTGTGCATGAGTGTATATAAATTGGTTATAGTCATTATTATTTTTATTGTCACAAATTTGGCCACTGAAGCCTCTTCATTTTGCCTCCCATGTCTTCTTTGACAAGATATCATTAATATTTGACATTTTTGCTTTGGTAAAATAAACTACACCGAACAACGCTTGGTTATTTTCTGACCTAATTGTCCTGTTCCTTCTAGTGAGAAAAGATAGGAGTTGCAATCATTCTATTAGATTGTTATTAACTTTAGGTTTTTTCTAATGGATAGAATTAGAAAATGCTTTATGATATAAAGCACGTGCTTATGCTGATATTTTGAATTTACATTAAGTATTACATGAACTTTTCTTATTTGACTCTCTTTTTTTTCTTATTTTACTTTATAATTTCATTTTTCACGTTGAAATGGTTAATTCATATGAACACTAAAATAATTGTTCACTAAAGTATACTCTGTGTATGTTTATATATATGTTCATATGTATTAATTAAAATAAGGATTTTTATGGGAACGAGACAGTAGCTGGGCTGCTCTCAGACTCCTCACTGCTTCCCAGCTGTGGCTAGCAGAAAAGTCGTGGATGCTTCTCACTAAGGATGCGCTGGGTGCCTCGGCTCCCGCATTGGGAGCGGCCTAAGGCGGACGCAGCGCCTCCATCTCCGCCTGGAGAAACAAGATGTCTGAATATATTCGGGTAACAGAAGATGAGAATGAGGAGCCCATTGAGATATCGTCTGAAGATGACGGGACAGTACTGCTGTCCAGTTACAGTCCAGTTTCCGGGGCGCTACAGGAATTCAGTATTTCAGTGTATGAGAGGTGTCCGGATGGTGGAGGGAATTCTGCACTCCACGGATGCTGGCTGGGGAAATCTGGTATACGTTACCGACTATCCCAAAGGTAACAAAAGGAAAATGGATGAGACAAATGCTTCATCAGCAGTGAAAGTGGAAAGAGCGGTCCAGAGAACATCTGACTTAATAGTATTGGATCTCCCTTGGAAAACAACTGAACAGGACCTAAAAGAATATTTTAGTATCTTCGGAGAAGTTCTTATGGTGCAGGTCAAGGAAGATATTAAAACTGGTCATTCAAAAGGGTTTGGCTTTGTTTATTTTACGGAATAGGAAACCCAAGTGAAAATAATGTCACAGCGACATATGATAGATGGACGATGGTGTGACTGTAAGCTTCCTAATTCTAAGCAAAGCTCAGATAAGCCTTTGAGAAGCAGAAAGGTGTTTGTTGGGCGTTTTACAGAGGACATGACTGCTGAAGAGCTGCAGCAGTTCTTCTGTCAATATGGGGAAGTGATGGACGTCTTCATTCCAAAACCATTTAGGGCTTTTGCCTTTGGTACACTTGCAGATCATCAGGTTGCCCAGTCTCTTTGTGGAGAGGACTTGATCATTAAAGGAATCAGCGTGCATTATATCCAATGCCGAACCTAAGCACAATAGCAGTAGGCAGTTAGAAAGAAGTGGAAGATTTGGTGGTAATCCAGGTGGCTTTGGGAATCGGAGTGGGTTTGGTAACAGTAGAGGGGTGGAGCTGGCTTGGGAAATTATCAGGGTAGTAATATGGGTGGAGGGATGAACTTTGGTGTTTTCAGCATTAATCCAGGAATGATGGCTGCGGCCCAGACAGCACTGGAGAGCAGTTGGGGTCTGACAGGAATGTTAGCCAGTCAGCAGAACCAGTCAGGACCATCAGGTAATAACCAAAGCCAGGGAATGCGGAGAGAGCCAAATCAAGCTTTTGGTTCTGGAAATAACTCTTACAGTGGTTCTAACTCTTGCATGGCAATTGGCTGAAGATCTGCATCTAATGCAGGGTCAGGTAATGGTTTCAATGGAGGCTTTGGCTGGAGCATGGATTCTAAATCTCGCTGGGGGATGTAAAGGGTGGTTTATGGTTGGTTGGTGTGGGATGGTAGGAATTCAAATTTTTCTAAACTCATGGTAAGTATATTGTAAAATAACACCTAAGAATTTTCAGAATTGGTTTGTTCAGTGTGGAGTATATTCAGCAGTATTTTTGACATTTTTCTTTAGAAAAAGAGGAAGAACTAAAGGAATTTTATATTTTGTTACATAAAGGGTTGAAATATTGAGTGGCTGAAAGTGAACTGCTGTTTGCCTGGTTGGTAAACCAACACAGTACAATTGATATGAAAAGGTTTCTCCTGTAACATTTTATCCCTGGACTGGTTAAGTGAATTCTTTGCATGTTCTAAGTGGAAACCATTGGTTAGAACTACATTCTTTTCATTTGAACCCCTACCATATGGATTTTTTCCTTAGAAAAATCTCCTTACAGGAGAGCACAATGTCGCCATGTTTGGTTCTTTTTTTTTTTAACACTGTCTCCCTTCATATACAAAAGTACAATATGAAGCCTTCATTTAATCTCTGCAGTTCATCTCATTTCTGATGTTCGTGGAAGAAGCACTTCATTGAAAGTAACCAGCAAAACCCCTTGTTCCTTCCTATTATTGCTTATACTCTCTCTACAACAAAATTAGAGATAAGGGCAAAATAGTTTCTGCTGGGTATTGAGGGGGGGAGCGGGAGGGGGTGGAGTGGGTGGTAAGGGAGGGGGTGGGGGCAGGGGGGAGAAATAAACCAAGCCTTGTATGCACATATGAATAATAAAAAAAAAAAAAAAAAAAAAGTAGTTCTGTAAATATTCTGCCGTAGGAGTACGTCTGTGTACATGCTTTCTCATCCAAGAATTCATCATCAGGCGCACAGGTTGCGTCTTTGACGGTGGGTGTCCCATTTTTATCCGTTACTCTTTATTTCACGGAATTGTATCAACGCTATGAAAGCAATGCTCTGATATGGAACCAGAAGGCCGTTTGAACTTTTGAAACCTTATGTGGGATTGATGGTGGTGCTGAGGCATGAAAGGCTAGTGTGAGCAGGAAAAGGGGAGAGCGCGTGCAGAGACTTGGTGCGTAATGGATATTTTTTAACTTGGTGAGATGTGTCTCTCAATCCTGTGGCTTTGGTGAGAGAGTGTGCAGAGAACAATGATAGTAAATAATGTACGAATGTTTTTGCATCCAAAAGACATCACTTCTGTTGGAAGACTGAGTTTTGTTCTTAGATAACCCACGTTAGTTGAATGTGTTTAGTGAAATGATACTTGTACTACCCCCTCCTCTTTTGTCAACTGCTGTGAATGCTGCATGGTGTGTGTTCTCTTCTGTTACTGATCTGTAAGTGTGGGAATGTGAACTAAAGCTGATGGGCTGAGAACATGAACTGAGCTTGTGGTGTACTTTGCAGGAGTATTTGGAAGCAGAATTCACCAGTGAGCTCAGGTGTCTCCAGAAGGGTGCAAGTTCTCTTATGGTAGTCTATAAGCTACCCATAAGAATGCTGTTTGCTGCAGTTCTGTGTCCTGTGCTTGGATGCTTTTTATAAGAGTTCTCAATGTTGGAAATTCTTAAATAAAACTGATTTAAATAAAAAAAATTGAAATATGAATCTTATGTTACTTCAGTAATAAAACTTCTAACTACATTTTAAGATTGCTTTGTAGATCTGTTAGTGTTTAAAAATGTATTCCTCCCAATGTATAGTGGACAGTTCTATTTTATGGTCCTATGAAATAATTTTTTTCACTATGTGATGAGTAAATATATGTACTATGATTTATTTGTTTTCAAGCTTTTAGGGATTATCTCTTTGTGACTAAATTTTATTTTTGGATATGTCAAAACCACATAAAAAAAGCAAAAATCACATAAAAATCACAGTTCTGTATAGCATCATTCTTACCTTGCCATTAAGAAGTAGTTTTTAAAATTTTTGGTTTATGCTTATTATTTTCTAGAAATATAACAAATACATGTGCATGTGTGTGCATATATGTTCCTCTTTCTTATGCAAATGTGCAATCAAAACCCTCAGCTTTTTCTGTAGAGGCTGTCTTCATTTATGTATATAGCCAAATGTATCATTTTGTTGATTTGTTATAGTTTCTTCAACTAGCTCCAATTTGCCATTTGGGTGATTTCCAGGTCTGATTTTATAAATAATTCTGCAGTGTCAAACCACATATTTACATTATTTTTTTATTTTGTCCAGGGCAATTCCTGGACAATGCATTGCTGGGTCAAATACATCCAGCAGTCTTTTTATAAAATTATTTTGATTTCTCCCCATGTAAGAGTTGCCTGTTTCTGTGCCTTACACCAAAGTACAAGAGATTGCTTATTTCTTTTTCAGGGCCTCAGCAGGGATGCTATTGAACTGATATAGATTAAGTTTCTATTATTACCATATGTGAAGGTCTAATCAACTTTCAGTATTTCATTACTTCCTTGATGAACTATTTCTACATTTTGCCAGGGAAAAAGTGTGCTTTCAAAAAGTTGAGTTTGTCAATGCAGTTTTCTCTATTGATTCTGAGTTTTGAATTACTAGAATATTTTTCTTACTTTTTGCTTGTAAAAAATTTTACCCGTATTTTATTCTGTTTCTCATGATTTCATTTTTATTTTATATCTCAATAATGTTTGGTGTCTTTGCATACTATACAGATTATGAATAAAGTTTCAAAGTTTCACAAGTAGAAAGAGTTAAATTTGAGTTTCAGGTATAAAGGTAACTATTAGGGACACATTAATGAAATATACTGTTTATTTGAAATTCAGGTTTAATTAGATGTTCTGTAATTTATCTCATCATTCTAACTGTAGATCCAATTTTATTCCTTTATAAATACTTATCCAGTTGTGAAAATACTGCCTTCCATATGTCAATATACTCTCAAAAGTCTTATATATAATTGTATGTCTGTGTTCTTGTATTTGGTTCCACTGGACTATCTATTCATGGGCAAATATGATGTCATTTAATCATGGAGCTTTGTGTTCAGTAAGGCTATTCAGCTACACCCTGGACCCACTTCTCTTTTTTCTCAGAAACTTCTGCGACATTCTGGCTTTTTTATTTATCACGTTTTCTTTATCAACTTGTCAAGTTCCAACAAAGAAACTTATTGGCACTTTAAGACATCGTAATTCATTTGCAAATTAACCACTAAAGGATTGATACCTGTGTGATGCTGAGTCTTCTCATTGTAAAGGTGATGTTTTTCCTTTCTTCAAGTCTTTCTTTTTCTATCAGTAGTGTTTAGATTGTTTCATATTCATTTTGTAAGTCTATTTCTAAATATTGTAAAAAGCATTTTCTTAATTATTCCTTCTAAAAGTTTTTTGCCTGTAAGTTGAATATTAAAACATTTGTAAATTTTTACATTCTAATACTTTCTTAAATTCTTGTTATGTAGAGTCCTTTTACTGCTGACTCTTAAGTTTCCCTCATATACAACCACATTATCTACAAATAGATATAGTTTTACTGGTTTCATTTTCAAGTCTAATTGCTTTCTATTTTTCATTTTATGCTGTCAAAGACCTAACCTAATACAGTAGAATAGATGATTGCTCAAAAATACTTGCCTTCATCTTCCCCTTCACAGGTAGCATATATGTTTCTGCTTTCTGACTTTGCACTCAGTCATGTTCCATTAGATAATGGGAGTTTAGCAGGAGTCATGAAAGTTGAGGTTTGGAATGTGCCTATGTAATTGGGTGTCACTTTTTGTGTTTCTGTTGTCACGATGAGAGGTGCTTCCCCAGGGTCACTACTTTTCAGTCGTTTGTCCTCTAGAATGCACAAAAAAGAAGTAGGGCTGTAAGCAGCACATGAAATACACACATTGTATTAGATTGCATAATCACAAGTGACAAAAATTATTATTTGAAGTCATTGAATTTTATTTTGGTTTATTATAAAGCATTATCATGGTGACCATTAATTGGAGAATGTAGGAATGAAAACAGATAGCATTGTCTACCTGCATGTTTTAATAAACAAAATAATTTCATATAACAAATAGCTTGTTTAGATCTGATTAAGTGTCACAAAGAAAAATTAATCAGGAAATAGGAATGGGGAATGTTTTTGTAGTGAGTCTGCATCCCTGAAAATCAAAAACTGAGAAAAAGATTTATGAGAAGAGCCAATTTCACCATCATGAAGATGGTGAAAGAATTGCAGCTGTATTTTAAAATGCAGTGTGTCATCTGGTAGAAGTGTTCTCCCTCTGAAACCCTTGATTTCTAAGTTTACAGAACCAAGACATTAACAGGAAGTACAAGTTCCCCAAAACAGATATTGAGACCAATGCTAAATGGGACTCCTTCTAATACTTAGTCTTTGTTTCTAGACCCATATATTCTAACTAATGACAACATTGGTGAGTCAAATAAAGCATCAGTTGCTGGACCTGGTTGAGACCCTACATGTAGGAAGGGCAAAATAGGCCAATTTTTGTTTCTATGAATTGCTGCCCATTTTTGACTTGAAGGGAAACAGTGTAGTCAATTTCTCTTCAAGCAGCTGTTTAGATTTTGCAGGGCTTGGTGCAATATCTGAGGGCTATGTTTGATCTGTATGGCTTGGATGGTGGACATTTGGCATCTACGGTAGCAGGACCGACCTTCTTTAGTGAGAGACCACATACATGAACCCACATCTAATTGCTATCCTCCTCACCATAGTTACTCTGTTAATGAATCCATTTACTAAAACCTTGGGTACTCTGTTGATATATCAATTTGTCAATACCCATCGTTCCTCTTCCAGGTTCAAGATTTCCTGGTGGATGTTAAATGCAATTCAAAGGTTTTCTCACTGGTTTTCACTCCTAGAGATCCACATGCTTCTCTTCTAGACATTCTTAGCTGCAGTATTCTCTTTCTACCTCTGAGTCCTTGACCTATCATCTAAGCCCTTCACTGCCATTCATGTATCTAAATGTTTTCTAACTTCCAGGCCTTTGGGATACTTCTCTTGCAAATGCAAAGTAGAAAACCACACGCACTGTGTCAGATCTTCCCGTCAGGGGGATTTCCGCTCGCCAGTGTTTTTTAGGGCGATATTCATGAAGTAGTAGTGTATTGCAGCCTATCTTCAAAATGCACACTTCATAAGCTGTTTTCCATTTTGGTCAGTTGGCCATAAAGGACCTCAAATCCTGAGGTCATAAATGTTATCCGAGGAAGCCATTTTGTAATCAACCATGATTGATTAAATGGACCATGAAATTATATAGCTTATTCACACATTTTTATCTTTATCAGGCTCAGTTAAGAAGGCACACTTTCCAGTTTATAACGAATTTCTCCTCAACATGTCTGATTTTATGACTTGGTAGGTTTGTCAGGTCCCAGCTCATAATGGTCAGTTCATACCAGCATTCTGTGATGCCCTATGGTCAAGTATTACATCAGGTCCCATTAGCATCCCAGGAGTGTTTTCTTAAAATGCACGTACATGGTATAGCTTTGGTCCAGAATCCAAGGGCTTAAGTTGTGATTCTCCTGCTAGGAGCTGGTATAAAATCAACATGTTGTCCTCTTTTTTTAACCACTGACACCTCCAGGACCATGATGTGTGCTGGGATAGTGAGCCAATTGCCAGGGCTGCTTGGAGGATCGTTTTAGCCAGCTCAGAGCTCTTTCCAACGCAGGGATTCACTCAAAGTTGGCAGAATTCCATTGACTGAGAATAAGTGTCAGAGTATTAATGCCAAAACATTATCCCAAGATACATTGCTTTAAAACTCAAACAAGCTGATCAGGTGTTAATCTTCTTTGTTTGGATTGAAAGATGTAACAATTTGTCTTTTATTTCAGTGGACATCTAGCAATCTCCAACCACCAGAACACTAAAATTTTGACTAACATGGCAGTGACCTGAACTTTCATAGAATTTATCTTGTACTGTAGGGTATAAGTGTGTCTTTCTTACCAAAGGCTCTGATATATTTGTTGTTTCTTGCTTAACTAGTCCAGTTAATGTGATATCATCAACATCATTTCTGTAGTGATGAAAAAATACATTCTGCAGATTAGTGGGCACATACATTGTGCCTATAGCATAAGTATTTGTTCTAGCAAAGAAAACTCACCTCCTCAGCCGTGCAGTTGGAGCCACCTACATGAATTTGCACTAGTCCATTGTCATCTTCTAAGATTTTAGCACTGTGGGACCTCTGGCTGGTGGTTACACCAATATCATAGATCTGGATATACGCAGCTTGTTTTAATTCTTAAGAGGTAATGTATGTATTTTGCAACTTCCAGATAAAAACTACAACACCTGGTGCTTTGGCAAGATTTTGATTCTTTGTTTTCCTCTTTCCATAAGCAGAGAAGCCACTGAAGCCCTGGTTCTAAGCAGATCACCTGGATGTCCTTCACAGTTGTAATGCAGAGTATTATAGTCTCCTCATCCAACAGCAGCCAAAATGGGAGCAAATCTGTCTGCTTGATGCACCCTAGTACAGTAGTCATAAATTTTCAGCCAATTCATTGTGTGGGTTTCTATCTTGTTTATATCATAAGATAGCCATCTGATACCTGAGAAGTGAGTTTTTTGTTTGTTTTGAAATTTTTCTGTTGCTCCTAAGTGTTTGGCAATGAGGTGTGTCTAATTGTGAACATATGGAATTATCTTAGCTACATGTCTCCAGATAATGTTTTAATATTCTAGCCACTATTCTTATCACATTGTAAGAACTAGAGGTATTAAGTGACTTTTGCAGAATTGTCCACCTCCCATGAATATAGTCTTCATGGCTCTTGTTCACAATTCATTTATTTTTATTATCCACACCCTCCAAACTATATCATGCTTGTTAACCTGAACATATGGAGCTGAATAAGTTAATGTTTTGGTACAAAAAATTTTACCCTGTTTTCATTGATAATACTTAATTAAAAATCTAAAGCCTCCTATTTGCATACCCTTTCAATATTCCCTAACTGATAAATTGTTAGCAAAGAAGAAGATGAAAATTTCTAGGAACCATAACTGGAATGTTGGAATCTGTGGATATCTCCATAGAACATTTTCCTAATTATGTGTACAGTAAGGGTTTCTGTGTTTTCCCCCTAGTTTATTCTTTTGCTGTGTTTCAAATTTTCAAACCAGTTTTTTTTTTTTTTTTTTTTTTTGGTGGGCCTGGGGTTAGAAATCAGGTATTTGGGCTTGCCTGAGCCACACATCCAGTCCATTTTTCTCTGGTTATTGTGGAGATGGGATTTCTTGAAATATTTTCTTGGGCTGGGCTCAAATTGATCACCCTGGTCTCAGTTTCCTAAGTAGCTTGGATTACAGGAGAGAGCCACTGGTACTCAGTTTCCATCTAGTTTTAAAGAACCACTCAGAAGAAGTTTCTTCAAATGAATGATAAGTTGAACAAATTCTAGCTTTGACCCAAAGAATTCAAAGAAGTTGGTAGATGTAAAAACAAGTTTTGTATATAAGAATAAAAATCATTAGATATTTTAAGGGTGTGCAGCTAATTTATGTGTGTACCTGATTTGTAGTTGCTGGAGGTCATCTTTAAAAATAATTTCCAAGATTTATTTTTAAATTGCATATCTCACAAAAACAGTGATGATATCTTTAAAATCTGTGAAAGGCACTGAATGAACAGCAACAGTTCAGGATGCATAATTGTACCTAAATGTGTGCATTAATTAAAAATAGGTAATTAACTTGTAAAACAACATGAACTTAATTTTCAGTTTTCTGAGTAATTTGATCTTTGATTCAGATGTAGCATTCAATAACTTGTGTCTTCCTTAGGAAGGTAAGCAGCACTTGTTGGCCTGAGACTGTGGCCCGCAGGGCACTTAAACCATTCCCTTTTTCTGAGGTCTACTGTTTTTCCCGAAACACACATGTCAATGTTATCACCTGTTTTTCACTTTTGTCAAAGACAAACACTTCTAATGATTGTGCTTCTCTGAAAGCTAAACCAGCTTATGTCAGGAGTACACCATGACTGGTAATAATAGATCAAATATAATCTTAAGGGAAGATATTTTTGCTTTCATTTTTGTTTACTTAAAGAGTAATTTGTGATTTCTCCTTATTTGACCTCTTGCCTGATCTCCCAATGTAACTCATCTCTGAGTTTTCTAAAGCAGAGTGGACATCTCAGCTGGCTTGGAGAGAAACATCTAGTAGAGTCCCAGGCTGATATAAAAAGCTCAATTAGCAGGACTGGCAGAGTGGCTCAAGTGGTAGTGTACCTGCCTAGCAAGTGTGAGGCCCTGAGTCCAAACCTCAGCACTGCCAAAAAAAAAAATCACACACAGAAGTTCAAGGAGTGGTTGCTATATGCTTAGCATCAGCGTGGTTCCTTCTTTCTGAACGGGTTTCAGAAATAGCTTTGTGGGAAGTGTGTGAAGGGAAAAAATTGTTAATATAGTGATCAGGCAGATGAATGTAGTGATTTAGGTAGAGTTTGAGTCAACTAAACTATAAAAGGAAGAAGTTGAAAAAAATAGAGTTATTTGTTAAAAGTTTTACCTTAAGAAATAAAAAAACATTTTAATCAGTTTTTCTAAGATCATGGGTTGAGTACTCTCCTTCTCCATCACTGAAGTAAACTCAGCAGAAAATTCTGAATGGAATTGGCCAAATTCAGTCTGGATAATTTATGATAGGGATAGACTAAATTTTAAAGCAATTAACTGAGGCAGATTTGCTCTTATAAAATTATGGTGGAGCTGAGTTTTAAAAAGAAAGAGTAGGAAGACAGTGCTCATAAGTTTCTAAACATTTGCTTAATATTTTTATTAATTGAATTTAGAGATTTTTTTATTCTCTGACACTTAAATCTAATAGGTAAAAATGATTACCATTAGAATCATTACATCATTTTATTTTAAAATTTAAATAATGAATAGAAAACAAGTTAGTATGTAGCAGGATTAGAAACCAATAAAGAAAAAATATACTTAAGTCTAATTGTAAGGAAGGGAAATAAACTGATTTTTACACATATCTACCTTCTTAAAACAAAATTTCAAATAATGTAAATTCATTAATAAACAGTTTCAAGTGGCAAGGATAATAAATCAGTTAAGTATTACATTTTGCTTTCAATTTTATTAGCTCTATTAAGTTTACTTAAACATTCTTTTTTTTTGAACTTGGAATTGTCATTTTTAATGACATTTTTCATTTTTTCCTTTTATTTGATCATTTTTACATTTACTTACAGGTATATATGTGTATACATTGTTTGTGCCACTTCCTCACCTCCTACTATCAGGCAGAACCTATTCTGCCCTCTTGTTCTCTGATTTTATTGAAAAGAAAACATAGGAGATAATAAGAAAGACATAGCATTTTTGCTAGTTTGAGTTAAAGATAGCTATACAGAGAGATTCCTAGTGTTGCTTCCATGGACTTGTGTATTGCAACCCACATTGGCTCATCTCTACCAGACTTCTTCACTACTTCCTGGTCCCTTCCCATAGTGGCCTCTGCTAGTTTAAGATTACTTTATTCACTGCTCTACAGTAAGCACATCAACCACATTCAAATTTTGGGTTTCCTTTCCTGTCCCTATTCCCGTTAATGTGTGACCCATGTCCAATAATATTACTGCATTTGTTTTGGGTCTATAATCTGCATATGAGGGAGAATGCAATTTTTGGCTTTCTGAGCCTGGTTAACTTCACTTAAGATGTTTTTTCTAGTTCCATTCATTTACTTGTGAATGACAAAATTTCATTCTTCTTTGTGGTTGAGTAAAATTCCATTGTGTGTAAATACATTTTCTTAATCCATTCATCGGTTGTGGGGCATTTTGACTGTTTCCACAGCATGTCTACTGTAAATAGTGCTGCAATAAACATGGATTCATGATATTAAAATGTTAATATAATTCATAACAATTATCTATCTGTTGTGTTTCTGTGTACACTGCAGTATTTTAGCTATCAGATGATGGTTCGAAGAATGTAGATGAATTATTTGAAGTGTAGTATACCTTTCAAATTATTATTTTGAAATTTTTATAACTAGGTCACATGTTTCACCTTTTTTTTTTCCACTTTGAGGAAAACAGAGAAAGAGACATAACTGTTATTTTCTACATTCCTCTAAATTCAAGGCATTTAATTTGTTCCTGCAATAATCTATTGAGGTTCTCCTTTCTGAAGCAGCACTTGGGCATGACCTTGTTGGCACTGTGTGTCAGTCTGATGGATGCTCTCTTTTGGAAATGAAGATGTGCTGTGAGGATATATGTTCAAAGCTCAGAGAGAAGGCCCTGTGAATCATTCTCCCAAATGCCTGCTTTTTAGGACAGACCCTCGCAGATCCCTGCCTTTCAGACATACGCACACGATCTTAACCCATGGTTTTACTATCTCTTAAGAAAAATTACTGTGCTGACAATTAGACCAGTTTGGGTGGAGTCAGTTCTTGTGGAGAGATTTTCCCAAGTGTTGCTTTTACTACTCACATTGTTTTTAAGTGTCACAAAGTAGTCTTAAAAATATCAAAAAGAACACAAAAATATGCCTAGAACAAGGATTGATGCATTAGAGATGCTATGTAAATGCCAGCTTCAAAGTGATAACTATAAGTAGATTCCCCAAAAAATGCAGAAAACTTACATCTATAGCATGTCAAATGATACATTTGAGGATCTGCAGTGGGAAATTGGTTAAATGTGAAATAATTATGTCAAAAATGGCCACTGTACCATGCATTTTAATACTACCATCTTAATATGCATTTCTCAGGAATTCATTGTGACTGACTTACCTTATTTCTGTTAGTCTCTTTACTATTTCCTTCAAGTGTTCCAAATACCAAATTTTTACTTAACTCCTAGTGTTCTATCTTAAAGAGAAGGAAATTGTTGCACAGAAAGATAAAATCACTTGCCCAGGATCATTCAACTGGTGAATGGAGAAGCTTGGATTTTAATCTTAGCTACAGCTCCAGAGACCACATGTCTCATCCCTGAGATATCTTGGCATGACTTAGCCTGATATCTGCTAGAACCCTATGCAGGTTCTTTCTTCACTGACTTGTTAAGTAACAATATTAATTGCACATTTACTATTCAACATGCACTATTGTATGTAGAAGGTAAGGGTATGTTGTTAATGAGGAGGAGAAGATGCTTAAATGACTTGTTTTGCATATGATCCCATAGTAAATATTATTTCATCATGAATTAATTACAAATATTGTCTACAAACGACAGTTAAAAGAAATAATTAAAATAATAAGCCCAAATGTAACTTGTAGAGAAACCTCTGTAGAGAGCTCCCTGGTGCTCCCCGGTCCCAAACTCTTCAAGGATTTATTTCTAACTTCAGTTTCTCATACTGTATTTCACACATTCTTCATCTAGCTTGTCCTTGGATAGAGATGGGAGTAATTATTTGTATGGGAATTTTATATATTTGAAAGTTATTAAATTAAATCTTCTAATGTGTAATATGCAAGTTGATTAAGCTCAATTTTTCACAAATTTGTTTCCTAATTCCTAAAATATATTTTTAATAAAGATTGCTTCTTAATAGTTCTGTTGAAGTATCATTTGTCAAATGTAACATTTACTTTTTAATATCAATCTCAACCATTAGGAAAAATAAATAAAACAACTTTATTACCTATTTTAATGTTGGAGTTTTTCTATGTTAAGATGTTTTAGTATCTAGGAGAAGGAAATTATGGGATAATTTTATAAACTAACAAAGGTATGAGCTTTAATGCTGTAATTTTAAGAAATCAGAACAATGCTACATGGGGCATTCAACATCTGTTTAATCATTATCCAATGTCAGGGAGTCATTGACAGTTGTAAGTGTCAAGGTGTTAGTGGTTGCTTATACCTTGCCAAGGTATTTGAGAAAAAAAATTAAACAAACCAAACAAATTTATTGAAATGGTCAGCTCCAGAGCCTTAGTGTTATCTTATATGTTTAGGTAAACAATATAACAAAAAAAAAAATTAAAAACCTCACAAAGAAAGTTGATTTTTTAAATATACTTATCAGAAATGTTAATTTTAAGAATATAAAGGTTTTTTTCTGGCATGTACATGACAGTTACATTACATCTTGCATGTTAAGCAAGATAGCCCTTTTTAAAGTAATGCAGAACTATGGTAATGAAGTTTTATGTTAAAAAAAACTATTCTTTTTTTTTGTGAGCCTGGTGGAAATAGTAAATTACAGAGATCTTTGGTTGCCAGCTTCCCAGCATCACTGCCGACACAGTGTTCCAAGTCTCTAAAAGAAAAGAAGTGATTAGAAACTTGACAGATGAGCTCCTCCATGTATTTCTTAAGAGAACAAAAGTTCCCTGTCTTACATGTAGAGCCACATAAATTGCTCCAATCAGGATGACTGGATAGATCCTTTATTGAAATGACAATGAAAGTAATTACATTGTTAAGATTGTCAATTTCTTTTTAACTCCTTTGGCAATCTAGGCACACTGATACTCGTAACAAAGGAAAAGAATAGTTTTGTAAACAATGTTTCTTAAAACTCTCCAAATGCAATATTATTGAATTTCTGTGACTAATAAAGAATGGACATTTTAAGATGTATCAGGTCATGTATAGACAAACCTAACTCTAGTACTCCTACATTTGAAATGAAGGAAAATATCTCAATTTATAGAATTTCCCTTCATTTTCAACATTCCCTATTTGTATAAAAAAAGGCACATTCAAATCTGGTTAGTTAATTTTATATGTATACACTGGAAAAGGATGAGCTATAACATTGTGGGCTATTTAGACCTGCATAGCTATATGGCAATTTTAATCAGAATATAAATAAGATTTTATGGAAAGAATTAATACAAATCAAGAATCATACTATACAAGAGAATAATCATTTTATAAAATTTTCCTTGTTTTCACTCATTTCACTTTTATTTTAGATATTTAAAAGGAAAGGGAACAATAGATGAAGATTATCAATTATTACTTTTGTTCAAATCCATCAGTCAGTCTTAAATACTTTTTGGAACATAAACATATGTTCACCACATAGTTCAAGAAAAATGTTTTCTGTGGTAAAAATACAAAAATAACTACATTTGTTTTACTTTTCTGGTAGAAGTTCAAATATTCTAGCTGAAATTCTGTACTTCATTTCTACATCTTAGTTTGGTACAACTAGCATTTAATGTGTAATTGCTTATATATTTGTGCAAACTGTGCATGATTTCTACATTTAGAACATCCTTATATTTCATTCACTTTGAAAAGAAAAATTTATCTTCAGGGAAGAAAATTTTTTTATTTCATTTTAATTTTTATTAGCATCTATTAATTGTACAAAAGGGTTTCATTGTGGTGTTTCCATACATGCATATAAAGTGCTCCAATCAAATTCACCCCCTCCATTACTCTTTCATACCCTATCTCTCTCCCTTACAAAGTAGCTTTAAGGGAAATTTATTATGTTATTTTCATGCATACAGATAATGTACTTCAATCATACTCATTCTTCCATCACCTTTTTCTTTTCCCTTGAAATAGTCCCCCTTTGACAGTCATGTCATATTATTGTTTTTGGTGGTAGTAGTGATTTTAGGTTTAGAGTCCATATTGAGCAAAAATATGTGGGGTTTGCGTTTCTGAGTTTGGTTTATCTCCTCAACATTATGCTCTCTAGTTGCATTCATTTTCCTGCAAACAACATGATTTTGTTTTCTTTATGGATGAGTAATATTACATTGTGCATATATACTACATTTTCTCTATTAGCTGATAGGCACTAAGTCTGTTTTCCATAGCTTGGATGTTGTAAATAGTGCTGCAAGAATATGGATGTACAGGAATCCCTATTATGTGTTGACTTACATTCCTTTGGATATATGCCCACGAATGGTATTGCTGGATCATGTAGCCATCTGCAAAGGTGGAGAATTAGAAGCTTCCTCTCTGTGACTCTGTGAGTGAGAAGCATCAGGATACCAAAGGAGAGACTAGATTCCATAGAGAAAGAACATCTGTAATCATGAAAGAGATCACAGAACAGTGAAAAGCACAGAGAAACAAAAATGCACAGAGAAAAGGAAACATTCTGCAATTCCAACCCTGTTTCTCTAGCAAGAGAAGTAGCCAAAATTACAACTATAATACATGCCAGTCAGCCCTGGTCAAAATAGATTGGCAGTTATTGCCACATGATAACCCCTCAGTCTCAGAATCTTTCATTCCAGTGTGGGGATTCAGCATGGTGGTGGTTCCTCCTGTATGGCAGGCTTGCTTTAGAGGGAAAAAAATGACATTTTGTCATTCCCTATGTCTGTGGTACCTATAGACTGTGACACTGGGGACATGAAAATGAAGGACAATCATAGCTCAGAGTGCCTAGTGATAATCTGTCACTGTGTTTGGGTAGAAGACCAGCACAAAAAGGGAAGTATCAAATGTGAATCTGATGAGAAGCTCAAGCATCAGGAAGCTTGGGTAGTGATGAGTCCATTGCCTGAGGATCACTGAAAAAACAGACAGTTGTGCCAATGGCTAGTGGATTGCTTACCCTGTGGAGCTATCTCCTAACTGTGTGGGTTTCTACAGGGTGGTTCTGAGAGTTCTTAGCTTATACTCTGCAGATCACTCAATTTCCCAGCCTCCTTCCATCCACAGTGCAGTTAAGTGCTGGGCAGTGTCTGAAAGTGCTGAGACATGGAGGCAAAGGGTCAAATTTCCTTAGTTATTCCCTTCCTGTGCAGAACTCAGTAGTCTCTTTGCTTCCTTCAAACTCTGATGCATTTGGGAGATACACCTAGGTTTGGATGCTTGGTCGACCTGAGGGCAGAACATGGGGCTGCACCTGTGGAGTGAATGGGCATCTGTCTAGCCCTTGGGTTGCAAAGACTCAAATCCAGCAGTGGTCCCAATACAGAAAGAAAGGAAATTTCTAAAATGAAAGCAGCTCTGAAGTTGACAACTGACCTTTCACAAGCTCTGTTCTCACTCCACATGTATCCCAGTGCCACGAGATTATGGACAAATGCATGACTACTGAGCTACACCCCCAGTAGTCATCTCAACCCTGCCACTACTAGTCCTACCTGAACATTGAAAACAATACAGGTAATTAAAACTTCCAAACATCAACCTGGCCTCAGATACATAAATCCCAATTTAGAAACAGAAGAAATATGAAAAAACAAGGCAGCATAGCTCATCAAAAAGTCAACAATTCCACAATAATGAACTCTAATGATAGTGAAGAAGATGAAATCACAGATAAAGAATTTAAAAAACTTATGAAAGAATGATGAACAAAGTTAGAGGCCACTGAGGAGGGATCCAAATTGACAGCTAAGGTAGAGAATTAGAACTCCTGAGCTCCATGACACCAGAAACCTCCTTGAGATGTTGGAGCTCCACTTGGGTAATTCTGATTGCTCCTAGCCAAAATAATACTGGCCATCACATTAGGTGCAGATGAAAGTCAAAGACTGACCTTAAAATCAACCTATAATTTTACTTAACAGTCATGAAAATCCCTCCCAGCACAGCCAGAAAGGTGCGTCTGGCCTCTGGCCCTGGGGAAAAAAGCCCCCTCCTTCTCCTTCTCCTTCTCCTTCTCCTTCTCCTTCTCCTTCTCCTTCTCCTTCTCCTTCTCCTTCTCCTTCCCCTTCCCCTTCTCCCTCTCCCTCTCCCTCCCCTCTCCTTCTCCTTCTCCCTCTCCCTCTTCTTCTCCCTCTTTCTCTCCCTTTCCCTCCCCTTCTCCTTCTCCTTTTCCTCCTCCTCCTCCTCCTTCTTCTCTCTCTGTCTCTCCCTCTCTCCTCTCTCTCTCTCTCTTCTACCAACAATCAGAAGACAAAGCATCAGTCAGAATCAAACTGCAATATCCAGGACCCCTAGCCCATGGAAAGCTTCCCTGTGCCATGCTGCACTGAAAAAAGTGGCACCATTTCTTCACACCAGTTGGCTCCAAAGTTGCCTGTTTGAAACTGCAGAAGGAACAGGTAAGCATCATGCACCACACATGACACCCCTTATCCCACCACCTCCTGGAAAATAATCCAATGTAGCTCCTGGGCAGACTGAAACCCACCCTTATTAAAGCTGAAAAACATAGATAGTGAGCTATAATCTAACAGCAACAGAGGACATGGGGGTGGAATGCTGAAGCTGCCCCAGAGAACTGGGGTGGGGCAAGGAGCTGAACTCTCAGCACTGAACTCCCTGTGATAAAACTCTCAGCAAAGGCTGAGAATGGGGGCAGGTTGACCAGCCAACTGCCCAGAGGAGCTCCTAGCACCCAGCAGAGATTGGGAGAGACATAAAGACTGATAGAGGGAGTGGGGAGACAAACCAACCTCCCAGAGGAGACACCAGAACTCAACAGAGATCAGGAAAAGCACAAAGGCTGAGAGTGGGGGTGGGACAACAGGTCAACCTCCTACAACAGGACAGTAGGTGGATCCTGGAGCTGATCTCTGGGTCAGAGGGCAGCATTCAAAACTGAATTGCCCCACCTTGCTGGGGGAGGAGCTGACCAAACAGAGCTGCAGCTGAAGGGCAACACAGCTGCTGCCTGCTAAAGAATATTGCTCTGAGAACCCTGCACAATCTGGCAGTCTTACCTCACTTCACAATTCAGACTAATCTTTTGGATAGAAGGACCAAATACTATTCATAAGCCAGTCACGTGGTGAGACCACATCAGAGCTTCTGCTTGTATACCAATACCAGGATTGGACAACAAAGGAATGACTCCAGAACTTTTACCAATAGATATAATTTTCTGTGATTCCTGATCTGGTATTTTTTTTAATCATGTTTCCTGCATCACTAACTTCATCATCACTATTCTCTTATCCCTATTCTTACCCTCTTCACTTTCCCTCATTCTCCTATTCTACAATCCATTGTCCTCCCTCCCAACTACTCTTTCTGTCCCTTTCGCCTGTCTTCACCTCCCATGTCTGTCCTCCCCCAACCTGTCACCACACTACCCCTCCCTCCTGCACTGTCACTACCTGCTAACTAGCTTACTATACTAAATGAACACAATCTCAGTTCCCTGCAATACCTGATGCAAACACCCTCCACTACAACAGAAATACATGGAAACACACACAAGGGCCACAAAACCCAGCAGACTTCATTCCTGTTCTCCCACTCAATCACCCCTTTATATGCTCCCCTTTTAGTGCCACCTTTACCAATTCCCCAAAATCTATAACTAGCCTAATAATCACAATCCCCCCAAGCTTTGACTGTTTATAGATATTATCATCAAGAGGTTCTCTATATAATATGTAAACAATTGGTCTGGCATTGAAGCTGTGAATTTGTTATTGCTAAATTACACCTCCAAGCCAGGGACAGAAAGAAAACATCAACCTATGTAACAACCAAGTCAGTCACAACACAAAAATTAAAACATGAAAAGAAATTAGGCAATCAAATCCAGGAAATAGCATACCAAAAACATAGTTGCACAGCACCAAAAGAGTGATGGGAAGAAGAAGAAGGGAAGAAAATCACTCCCCTTAAAAAAGTAATTCAATTCAGGATCCAGTTGGAAATGAAGAAAATGGATACCCAATTCCTTACCTCAACAAAACAATGATTACTGACACTAAGGAACCCAGTGACACTCAGATAAAAAACCCTCAAAGAAGAAATCTTAGAATATTTCACTGAGAAAGGCATGGAGAAGATACTAAACATGGTTAACCAGAATGTAAAAAATACACTTGGGAAATCTCAAGACACAAAAATAAAAATATGAGAAAACACAGAAACAAATAAAGGAACTCAGAGAGGACTTCTGAAAACATCAAAGTGAAACAAAGGACACTATAAAAAGAGAGATACATGAATTAAAGAGGACAGCACAAATTATAAGTGGAGTTTAACAAAGATAAGGAAAACTTCAGAAGAAAGAATCAAACAGAAATCTTGTAAATAAAAAATGTTCCTATAGTAAAAACAACAAAAATCCCACATGGTAAGGCCACTCCAGCAGACTAGAACAATTGCAACAAAATCTCAGAGTTTGAAAATAAAATAGAAATTAAAGAAAAAATGGAAGAAATCTGAGTCAAATAACTCAAGAAACTCAAGAGCTGTGAAAGGAATATGCAAGAACTCAGCAACCCCATCAAAAGATCAAACCTGAGGATCATGGGCATTGAAGAAGGAAAAGAGGTGCAAGTGAAAGTATACATAATATATTCAATAAAATAATAGCAGAAAAATTCCCAAATCCTGAGAAAGTTTTGCACATTCAGATAGAGGAAACCTCCAAGACACAAAACAGACTTGACTGAAATGGAATCTCCCCATGGGATATTATCATTAAAACAACAAGCAAAGAGAACAGAGAGAGAATATTGTAGGCTGTAAGAGAAAAACCCCAAATAATAGGTAAAGGTAAACCCATCAAAATAACACCAGATTTCTCAATGGAAACCTTAAAAGCAAAAGGTCATGGAGTGAGGTATTTTGGGCACTGAATGAAAATAACTTCAGTCCTACAGTACTCTACCCAGCAAAACTATCTTTCAAAATTGATGGAGCAATACAAATCTTCCACAATAAAAAGAAAGCAAAACAGCATATGACCACCAAGCCACCACTACAGAAGACTCTACAAGGAATTCTGTACACAGAAGATGAAAGCAAAGAAAACCACGAGATGACAAAAACATCAACAACAAGAAAAGAAAAGAGGGGATTCCAAGATGGCAGCTAGAGGGAGGAAGCAGAAAGCGTGCCTCCTATAGTAAAATCTTGGAGAGATGCTGGAGACAAACCTTGCAGGCAAAACCACCGAGAAGAGGCAAAACTTTGACCCCTCCACACCTCCAGGAGGCGCAGAGCATCTCTACTTCACATTAAATAGAGAAACAAGGAGAGCCCCTGGGCCGCCAGTTGCCTGTGCCCAGACGGCTTGGGAAGACGTGGACAAGGTGAGCTTAGAGGTACTGTGGTACTCCCACAGACAACTCTGGGCCAGAGCAGCATAGCCCCCTGGACAGACTAACTTCCACCCAGGGAAAAAAGAGAAACTGAGTAATAAGCAATAAGAACAATAAAGACACGTGGGAAAGAGGGTGGGGTGCACTGAGCACCAAAGATTGGGGGAAGGGAATCCTTCCCAGAACTGTAAATAAACAAGCCAGGTGGGCCGGAATGGTTCTGGCAGGAGTGGGGGCACGCACCCAGCAACCAGGAGCGAGAAAGCTTGTGAGAGTGGCGGAGGGAGGAAAACTCCACAGGAGAGGAGGGAAAACCCACTTCCCATGTGAGATGTAAACAAACACACAGGCCTGAGAAAGTGGATGCAGTGTCACCTCCCCCAGTGTGCTTGGAAAGGGGAAAGCTTGTAGCAGAGGCTCACGCACAGTACAACTCTGAGTAAACAAAGCCTGCAGGGCCAGCTGAGTGCTAAGCTCACCCCTGAGATATGCATAAATAACACATCCAGCAACAGCAGACTGACAGCAGTGGGCAGGCAAGACACAACCGCAGATACCATTCACAGAACTGTCTCCAGATGCTTTTTTTTTTTTTTCTCTCTCCCTACCTTTGTTGAGAAAACAACAGAACTACACCTGCATGCTGAAAAACTTACTGAAACGGTATTGCATTTGAACTTGGGACACTTTGTGGGGTTTTTTTGTTTTTTCCTTTTTGGGTTTTTTTGTGCAGCTTTGTTCTCCTTTATGCATCCCCTTTGAGGAGACAACTATAGAACAACATCTGAGGCACCATCTCCAGGATTGGAGACTGAGACGGACACAAAAATTATTAAGACTGAAAATTCATTGCATTTGAACTTGGAGGTTTTTTTAATTTTTTTATTTTTTATTTTCTATTTTTCATTTTGTTTATTTTATTTATATATATATTACTGTCATTTACTTATTTTTTATTTTCAATCCTCTCTCTGTCTCTCTAAGGCCTGTTCAGCTTACTGTCGATTAGTACACTAACGCTCCCTGTTTATACCTTTGAAACTTTCTTGTTTGATTCCTTGTTTTGTTTTTTCCTACTTATCTGTTTGTTTTTCCCTTTTCTTTAACTTCTTGCTTTCCATCTGCTCTCACCCTTCCATTCTAAATATTGCCATTGTTATTATTACATGCTAGAAAATACTTAATTTCACACAGTACAGGGACAGTAACAACACCAAAGACAATGACGGGAAGACAGAAAAAACAGGGAAACCAGTTTCCCCACAGCAAAAAATTAGTACAGGAACCAGAGGGGAATAAAGAAAACAGATACTCAGTTCCAGACTCCAAAAAAGTGAAGATAAACTATGCCAAAGAACCCAGTGGAGCCCACAAGAATAATTTAAAAGAAGAAATATTACAGGTACTCAATGAGAATTTTATAGAGATGATACTGGATATAGTCAACCAAAATGTACAGGAGACACTCAAGAAATTCCAAGACAACACAAACAGAGAATTTGAAAAAGCAAAAGAAGAAATAAAGGAAACCATAGAAGCACTGTATAAACAACAAAGTGAAACAGAGAACACGATTAGTAAACAGATAAATGAAACTCAGGACAAAAATAGACAACATTAAAGAGGAAACCACCCAGGATATGGAAAACCTCAGAAAAAAGAACAAAACCAGAACTGCAAAACAAAACGGAAGGCCAATCCAGCAGAATAGAACAAACAGAAGACAGAATCTCAGAACTTGAAGATGAAATGGTAATTAAAGGAAAAACTGAAGAACTATTAATTAAACAACTCAAGACCTGTGAAAAGTAAAGGAAAGAACTCACTGACTCCATCAAAAGACCAAACTTGAGAATCATGGGCATTGAAGAAGGAGAATAGGTGCAAGTGAAGGGAATGCATAATATATTCAAGAAAATAATAATGAAAAATTTCCCAAATCTAGAGAAAGATATTCCCATACAGATGCAAGAAGCCTCCAGGACACCAAACAGACCAGATCAAAATAGAACTACCCCATGACATATCATCATTAAAACAAGTTCAGAAACTAGGGAAAGAATATTGAAGGTTGTAAGAGAGAAAAAGCAAGTAACATACAAAGGTAAACCCATCAAAATCACAGCAGACTTCTCAACAGAAACATTAAAAGCAAGAAGAGCATGGGGTGAGATCTTCCGGGCACTGAATGAAAATGACTTCAACCCCAGGATACTCTACCCAGTAAAACTATCATTCAAAATAGATGGAGCAATAAAAGTCTTCCAAAATAGATGGAGCAATAAAAGTCTTCCATGATAAGCAGAAACTAAAACAATATGTGACCACAAAGCCACCACTACAAAAGATTCTGCAAGGGATTCTGCACACAGAAAGTGAAACCCAACTTAACCATGAAAAGACAGGCAGCACCAAACCACAGGAAAAGAAAAAGCAAGAAAGTAGAGAGTAACCTCAACTTAGGAACACACAATCAAACCTTCAAACAACTAAGACAGCTAAATGACAGGAATCACCACATACCTATCAGACTAACAATTAATGTTAATGGACTTAATTCACCCATCAAAAGACACTGATTGACAAAATGGGTTAAAAAGGAAGATCCAACAATTTGTTGCTTACAAGAGACCCATCTCATTGACAAAGCCAATGGCCCCCGAAAACAGGCAGGAGTAGCAATACTTATCTCTGACAAAGTAGACTTCAAACCTACATTGATCAAACGAGATAAAGGACATTCCATGCTAATAAAAGGGGAAATAGACCAAAAGGAAATAACAATCATCAATCTGTATGCACCCAATGTCAATGCACCCATTTTCATTAAACATACCCTGAAGGACCTAAAAGCATATATTAACTCCAAAACAGTGGTTGTGGGAGACTTTAACACCCCATTATCATCAATAGATAGGTCATCCAAACAAAAAATCAATAAAGATACCCAAGATCTAAAATATACAATAGATCAAATGGACCTACTTGATGTCTACAGAACATTTCATCCAACTTCTACACAATATACATTCTTCTTAGCAGCCCATGGAACCTTCTCCAAAATAGATCATACCCTAGGGCACAAAGCAAGTCTCAGCAAATATAACAAAATAGAAATTATACCATGCATACTATCTGATCACAATGCAGGAAAAGTAGAACTCAACAACAAAAGTAAAGACAAAAAACATGCAAACAGATGGAAACTAAATAACTCACTACTTAATGAACAATGGACCATCGATGAAATAAAAGAGGAAATTAAAAAGTTCCTGGAAGTCAATGAAAATGAAAACACAACCTACCAGAACCTATGGGACACAGCAAAGGCATTCCTGAGAGAAAAGCTTATAGCCATAAGTGCATATATTAAAAAGATTGAAAGATCACAAATCAATGACCTAATGATACATCTCAAACTCCTAGAAAAACAAGAGCAAGCACACCCCAAAGCAAATAGAAGGAGAGAAATAATAAAAATAAGAGCTGAAATCAATGAAATAGAAACCAAAAAAGCCATACAAAGAATTAATGAAACAAAAAGTTGGTTCTTTGAAAAAATAAACAAGATTGATAGACCCCTGGCAAACCTGACTAAAATGAGGAGAGAAGAAACCCAAATTAGTAGAATCAGGAATACGAATACAAAAGGGGAGATAATAACAAACACCATGGAAGTCCAGGAAATCATCAGAGACTACTTTGAGAACCTATATTCAAATAAATTTGAAAATCTTAAAGAAATGGACAGATTTCTAGATACATATGATCATCCAAAACTGAACCAAGAGGAAATTAATCACCTGAATAGATCTATAACACAAAATGAAATTGAAGCAGCAATCAAGAGTCTCCCCAAAAAGAAAAGTCAAGGACCTGATGGATTCTCTGCTGAATTCTATCAGACCTTTAAAGAAGAACTGATACCAACCCTCCTTAAACTGTTCCACGAAATAGAAAGGGAAGGAAAACTGCCAAACACATTTTATGAAGCCAGTATTACATTTATCCCAAAACCAGGCAAAGACACCTCCAAAAAGGAGATCGATAGGCCAATCTTCTTAATGAACATTGATGCAAAAATCCTCAATAAAATAATGGCAAACCGAATTCAGCAACACATCAAAAAGATTATTCAGACCAAGTAGGCTTCATCCCAGGGATGCAGGGGTGGTTCAACATACGAAAATCAATAAACGTAATAAACCACATTAACAGAAGCAAAGACAAAAACCACTTGATCATCTCAATAGATGCAGAAAAAGCCTTTGATAAGATCCAACACCATTTCATGATAAAAGCTCTAAGAAAACTAGGAATAGAAGGATAGTACCTCAACATTATAAAAGCTATATATGACAAACCTACAGCCAGCATTATACTTAACGGAGAAAAACTGAAACCATTCCCTCTAAAATCAGGAACCAGACAAGGATGCCCACTATCTCCACTCCTATTCAACATAGTACTGGAATTCCTAGCCAGAGCAATTAGGCAAGAAGAAGGAATAAAAGGAATACAAATAGGTAAAGAAACTGTCAAACTATCCCTATTTGCAGACGACATGATCCTATACCTTAAAGACCCAAAAAGCTCTACTCAGAAGCTTCTAGACATCATCAATAGCTATAGCTATTAGCAGTACAGCAACTAAGAGATAACATAGATAAATGGGACCTCATAATGCTAAAAAGCTTCTGTTCATCAAAAGAAATGGTCTCTAAACTGAAGAGAACACTCACAGAGTGGGAGAAAATATTTGCCAACTATACATCAGACAAAGGACTGATAACCAGAATATATAGGGAACTTAAAAAACTAAATTCTCCCAAAACTAATGAACCAATAAAGAAATGGGCAAGTGAACTAAACAGAACTTTCTCAAAAGAAGAAATTCAAATGGCCAAAAAACACATGAAAAAATGCTCACCATCTCTAGCAATAAAGGAAATGCAAATTAAAACCACACTAAAATTCTACCTCACCCCTGTTAGAATAGCCATCATTAGCAACACTACCAACAACAGGTATTGGAGTGGATGCGGGGAAAAAGAAACCCTCTTACACTGTTGGTGGGAATGTAAAAACTAGTACAACCACTCTGGAAAAAAAATTGGAAGCTACTTAAAAAACTAAAGATTGATCTACCATTTGATCCAGCAATACCACTCTTGGGGATATACCCAAAAGACTGTTACTCCAGAGGCATCTGCACACCCATGTTTCTTGCGGCACTATTCACAATAGCCAAGTTATGGAAACAGCCAAGATGCCCCACCACTGATGAATGGATTAAGAAAATGTGATATCTATACACAATGGAATTTTATGCAGCCATGAAGAACGAAATGTTATCAATACACCCAGTTTCATCAAATATACACTAAAGGAATTAAAAGCACATATAGACTCCACCACAGTGGTATTGGGAAACTTTAATACCTTTCTATCACCAACAAAGAATCAATAAAGAAATCTTAGAACTAAATAACACCATAGATCAACTGGGCCTAACTGATGTCTACAGAATATTTCATCCAACAACAGCACAATATACATTCTTCTCAGCAGCCCATGGAACTTTCTCCAAAATAGGTCATATCTGAGGGCACAAAGCAAGCCTCAGCAAATTTAAGAAAATAGAAATAATCCCATGCATTCTATCTGATCAAAATACATTAAAACTAGAATTCAACAACAAAAACAAGAGTAGAAAACATGCAAATAATCAGAGGCTGAGTAACACATTGCTCAAAAATCAGCATGTCAGGAGAAATAAGAGAGGAAATCAAAAGATTCCTGGAAGTTAATGAAAATGAAAACATGACCTACCAGAACCTATGGGATGCAGCAAAGTCAGTCCTAAGAGGAAAGTTTATAGCCATGAGTGTATGTATTAAAAGGACAGAAAGATCTCAAATCAATGACCTAATGTTACATCTCAAACTCCCAGAAAAACAAGAACAAGCAAATCCCAAAACAAGCAGAAGGAGAGAAGTAGTAAAAATAAGGGTTGAACTTAATGAAATAGAGACCAAAAACCATACAAAGAATCAATGAAATAAAAAACTGGTTCTTTGAAAAAATAAACAAGGTTGACAAGGTCCTGGCAAATCTGACTAAGATATGGAGGCAAAAGACCTAAATTAGTAAAATCAGAAACAAAAAATAGGAGATAACAACAAATGCCAAGGAAATCCAAGGAAACATCAGAGACTGCTTTGAGAACCTATATTCCAATAAATTAGAAAAAGTTGAAGAAATGGACAAATTTCTAGATACTTATGACCATCCAAAACTGAACCAAGAGGATACTAACCACCTAAATAGGTCTATAGCACATAATATAACTGAAGCAGCAGTAAAAAGTCTCCCAAAAATGAAAATCCAGGAACTGACAGATTCTTACCTGAATTCTACCAGACCTTCAAAGAAGAACTAATATCAATACTCCTTAAATTCTTTCATGAAATATAAAGGGAGGGAACACTGCCTAACTTGTTCTATGAAGTCAGTATTGCACCATCCCAAAACTGGACAAGGACATGTCAAAAAGGAGAACTATAAGCTAATCTCCTTAATGAACATGGATGCAAAAATCCTCAATAAAATAATGCAAACTGAATTCAACAACGTATCACAAAGATGATTCACAATGACCAATTTAGCTTAATCCCAGGGATTCAGGGATGGTTTAACATACACAGATCAATAAATTTAATATGGTGTATTAATAGAAGCAAAGACAAAAACCACTCATCAACTCAAAGTTGCAAAAAAAGCCTTTGATAAGATTCCATGTCACTTCATGATGAAAGCTCTAAGAAAATTAAGAATAGAAAGAATGTATCTGAACATTATAAAGACTATACATGACAAACTTATAGCAAACATCATACTTAATGGGGAAAAACTGAAACCATTTCCCCTATTCAGTGAACATAAATGCATATAATTTCATGAAACAAACACTGTTGAACAGAAAAGTGACAGATAGACATCAAAACAATAATAGTGTGTGACTTCAATACCACACTTCTACAAATGAAAGATTATTCAGACCAAAAATCATCAAAGAACCTTCAGAATTAAGCTATACTATAGATCAAATGGATTTAAGAATATTTTACACAATAGCTTCAGAATACACATTCTTTTCAGCAGACCATGGAACTTTTTCTTAAATAGACCATATTTTAGGACATAAAACAAATCTTAATAAATACCAGAAAATAGCATTGAGATGAATGTTTATTTATATTTCCTATGCAAATGCAGGTTTATAATTTTATGACATAAATTCTTTTATATTACACTTATATCTTTCTTCTACCCTAAAAATCCTCATTCTCAAGAACATAAATGAGAATAGAGTTAGAATGCTCAGAATTATTAATTTGTTCTTATACATTAGACACTTGAAATATAATGATATTAGTATTATTACCTTCAATATGTTTAATGAGAACAGGTGAAAGTATTTTTACCTATAGATCCTTCTCACTTATATCATGGTATAAAAACATCAGAGATCAATCTAGAAAGTAACACATATGTACATGGAAGCAAAACTAGAAATCTCCCTATATAGGTATCCTTACCTCAACTAGCAAAAACCCCTGGTCCTTCTTATTAATGTTTATACTCTATATTTAACAAAATTAGAGATAAGGGCAAAACAGTATCTGCTTGGAAGCGAGGGGGTGGAGGTGAGAGGGAGGAAGTAGGGGGAAAGGGAAAGGGTAGGGGGAAGGGGGGAGTAATGACCCAATCATTGTATGCACATATGAATAAAGGAAATAGAAATAAATAAATAAAAATGTCAGAGTGTATAGTGTTCTTCCACTACAACTTTCCTTTAGTCTTAGATCTACAAACACTTGTAAGTTTAATGCACACCACTAGTTCTTATATTGATGTTTTCTAGCTATTTTATTATTTTTTTTAAGGGTACTGGAGTTTGAACCCAGAGCCTTGTACTTGCTAGGCAGGTACTCTACCACTTGAGTAACACCTCCAGACCTTTTTTGCTTTGAGTTATTTTCTGAAAGGGTCTTGCTGTTTGCCTGGGACATACCTGAACCTTGATCTGTCTACAGTGTGCCACCACAACCAGTTTGTTTGTCAATATGGGATATTCATACCTTTTTCCCTTGGCTTTCCTCCAGCTGTGATCTTCACAATCTCCACTTCCCAAGTAGATGGGATTGAATGCATGAACCACTGCACCTGGCCTTTCAGTCATTTTATTTTTTTAACTTTTTTGTTAAGATACAATAGTTGTACAGGTGGTTTCATTGTGACATTTCCATGTATCATACAGTGTACCACAGTTTGCCTCATCCCCTCCATGTTTCTCCTTCTTACCCCTCTCTTCTTTTGTTTTCTGTTATTTTTTATTATCAGCATGTAGTTGTACAGAAAGTATGTTGTGGCACATAACTTCTTCCAGTATATCTTAAGTATATTTACTGTCTCCATCTTTCTCTTTTATCCTCCCTCCCTAACCTTGTTAGAGCAATTTCAAAAGGTTCTATTTTTATACATGAATACATTGTTATGTTTTCATACATGAATACAAAATACTTCCACTATATTCACCTTCCTTTACTCTTTCCTTATGCCATTTCCTTTTCCACTAGTACCTACCCCTGGACAGGACCTGTGTTACCTTCATGTCCCTCATTTTATAAAAAAAAGGCATTTTTGTTAGTTTATGATAGTCATATAGGGGGATTTGTTGTGAATATATTCGGTATACTATTATACCGCAAATTGGTTTCTCCCTTCTATTATTTTCCTTTCTATACCAGTCTCCTTCTAGTGGTGACTTCAACACATTTCAATGTTTCATGTTCCTGCTTGTATAGAAAGTACATCATCCATACTTGCTCTCTTTCCTTTCTTCATTTATCCTCCACTCTCACTACTGCCCTCCCTTTAGCATAACCAGTTTTACCTTCCTGTTCTTCATTGCTTATGTGTCTGTTTGTGGTTTAAAGGAAACCACCACAAGGTTAGAGGCAGCCCACAGAATGGAAATTTTTCCCAGCTATGCATCTGACAAGGGATTAATAACCAGGATAACAGGGAGCTCAAACAAACAAACAAAAAACTCCCAAAGAATCAATGACCCAATGAAGAAATAGGAGAGTTTTTTCAAAGGAAAAAGTACAAATAACCAACACCCCTGGCCATAAAGGAAATGCAAGTCAAAATCACATGAAGATTCCACCTACTCCTGTTTGAATGGCTATCATTAAGAACACGAACAAATGTTGACAAAGATGTGGGAGAAAAAGGAACCCCCACACAGTGTTGTTGGAAAAGTAAATTAGTACAACCACTATGGAAAGCAGTACGGAGGTTCCTCAAAACACTAAAAATAGAACTACTCTATGATCCAGCAATACCACTCCTAAGCATATACCCAAAGGAATGTAAATCGGGTTAAAATAAAAACCCATATACACCCATGTTTATAGCAACATCATTCATGATAGCTAAGCTATGGAAACAGCCAAGATGTCCTACAACTGATGAAGAGATTAAGAAAATGTAGTATTTGTATTCAATGGAATTTTATTCAGCCATAAAGAACAATGAAATTTTGTTATTCGCAGTTAAATAGATGGAACTAGAGAACGTCATCATAAGTGAAGTCAGCCAGATTCAGAAAGATGAAGGTCATTTTTTTTCTCTTATATATGGAAGATAGACCCAATAAAATACAAGCATTATCATATATGCATATAAGTATACACAGAATATGTTTTCAAAAGTGGGACTATTAGAGGAGACTAAGGGAGGAGGAAAAGAAGGAAAGAATGATAGTGAATAATAATGAAATATATCACATCTGTGTAGGAATAAGACACAATGAAACAGACTGAAAACTGTTGAACAGCACAGGATGGGGGAAAAGGATGAAGAAGAGTATTGGAGGGGGTTTAGACTGACTTAGACACAATATATTTGCAGGTAAAATACCAAGGAAAAAATACTACTGAACCACACATAATTTTAGTCATTTTAGATGTGACCTTTGTTTCCTAGTAAATTTTTTAGGAAGAGCTCAGGGAAACAGTATGCTTTCAGTTCTCATATGTTGAAAATAGTTTGGATTTTTATAGTTGAAATTAGTTCCAAGTTAAAACCATTTTCCTTTACATAACTTGAGTATGTCACTGCATTTTCTTTGGGGTTAAAACGTTACTGATAATAAACTAATGTTTTTCCTTTTCAGGTCAATTTATTTTTTGTACCTAATGTCAAAAATTTTCTTTTTTTTTTTTTGAAGGTCAGTATTTCTTGGAATTGTTACTTTGGAACCATATTCTTATGTGTATGGTATACTCTTTCAACACAGAATTTTAATTCATGCTTACACGAATAAGGAAGTTTTTCTGAGTTGAAATACTTTAGTTTTTTGTTCTTTTTTTTAGCTTACTTGCCTTTATTCTTTGAGTTGATATTAATGATTGTTGGAAATTTTTTCATGGATTCTTTTGCCTGTCTTCAATATTTATCACTTTCTGCTTATTTTTATCTCTTCTTTCATTTATTTAGGATCTTTAAAAGTTCCACTTTTTTTAACCTTCTATTTCTCTTAAGGCGTTACCCACTATGTTTCTTTATTCTTATATTATTTTTATTTATAGCTGAGAAGTTTGGTTTATTTTTGACTTCCTGAATTCTTTTAATAAACTTCTCAGTTCTTTCAGTTTATGTCTTATGTCATTTTTACTGAGGTTTAAATTGTTTTGAACTAACATGTTATAACTTAGCTATATAATGTTTTGTATGCATTCCTATGAAGACATTGCATGGAAATCTACCTCAATAATTTTTTGTTTGCAATTATGATATAATAATATTATTATTGTAATTTATAGATGTCTTGTTCTGGGAAACTTTCTAACTTTACTTTAATCCCTTCTCTTATTTTCATGCAATGTTGAAACTACTTTAAACTTCTTTGTAAAATTTCTTGAGTTTTCTTTTTCACTTTCTCTGAAACTTGTCTGTCCTTCATCTCTATTATAATTGCTCAATTTTTATTTCACTCAGGCATTTTTCTCTTCAACCTAAGAACCTGAACTTGTCAGTCATGAGATTTCCCAGGGGACTGCACTGCTCCAGCCTTGTCAGGTCATCTTATAGTGACTCTCTCAACTCATTTCTATTGGCTATGGCAAATAGCCAGTTCAGCAGTTGTTTTCAAGTTGGTCTGCTGTGCCAGACACCTTTTTATCTTTTCTGCTTTTTTCTTGTACAGATGCTACTGTCCTGCAGGTCTTATGATTGCTGGTGTTTATTCCTCAATCATTAATATTTTGAAGTTTGTAGGGCTAACTTGCCACTTTGATTTATTGTAAATGTTTTTTAGGAATTCTTGGGCAAACTCTCTCATTGTTTTGTGTGTTTTATTATCCAGCTGTTCTCCATATGTTTATGAGAGTCAAACACTATGTTGCCACAGCCATCCTCTCATACATCCCTTCCTCACCTTTAAGATAGAATAATCCATGATCAGGACTACTGACTCTGAAGCTAGGGTTGCCGGTGTTTGAATCTCAACTCTAGGACTTATAGGTAGTGCTATTTTGGCATACTTCTTAACTCTAAATTTTGATAATTAAAGTATTATTTTTAGGATTAAATGAATACATACAATTTAAGCATGTATAATTATGCCTGGTACATGTATATATTTGATAATTAATTTAATTTTGTTTTAATTTATACTAGTTATTCAAAATTCAATTAAAATACATTTAAAGCCAGAAAAATACCACCAATATCATCTCATTATAGTATTAAAAATTATAAATAATATTCTCATTGATTAGATACATAGTTTCTTTGTATAAAGAAGAGACCACTAAGTCAGTGAATGGTTGGATAAATAAGCTAAATTGCTAATGATTAAAAACAAAGGTATTGTATAGGACAATTCATTAAAATAATAAGTTCACCAGAATGTGCCAGCATTAAAAACATGATTAAGTTATTGATGCTTTAGAGTATAATTTAAGAATATAATTGTTAATTATCCTGAAGTATATAGATACTGACTTGAAGGATAAGACAAGGAACTTTCAAGATATCTTCTGTCTTCATGATTTAAGATGACATCTGTCACATGTAAATTGGTTCCCTTAAAATGTCATTCTCTATATTACTACACAGAAAAAGTCACTAGCTCTTGTCTATTTCCAATGAGCCCATGAGTATAATGGAGCAATTTAAGTTTGATAAAAAAAAGAATTTTGTGAATGTGAAAGAGCTTCATAAATGTGAAATTTAAGAAATGAGATTGTAGGATTCTCTATCACTGACATATGAAAGAGCAGAGTGGTTGTTCTAAGATATATTGGAATAGTTCTTTGACAGTACTCTTTTATTAAGAAAATAATGACAATATTAATAGCAAGAATAACAACAACAAAAGGGGGAGTTATTACTTGTTAAGAAAAGAGTATGATTAAGATAATGGTTGTAATGATTCACACGGTTAAATAATTATGAGAAGGAACTAGGGAAAATTTTAATGGGTTAGCTTTATAAACATGTGAATTCAAAGGAAAGAAAATAATTCAGTTACTTTAACAAGGATCATAAATGCCTTGTTAGAGAAAAACATGGTGAATCAGTGAGAGTTAGTGTACTGGCTAATATGTTGGCTTTTGACTGGTTTCTCCATTATTGGCCTATCAAGGTTAATTTTGTGTATGTTTCGACTTACCACGAGTTATTGGTTTGTCTTTTCATTCACAGCAGAGCTCAAAATGACCACAGCTTCCCCACAGAGAAAGTGCTATGAGCAATGAAGCAGATCATATGCTTCAAGATCTTCTTCCCAGTACAGGTGTGTTGCTCAACATGAGGCCAAGAATGTGGACTATTTTCACTTTGGAAAGACAGCAGTGAAATCTGAAATATTATCAGTTCTCACTGTGGATGCATCTAGCTCCTCTCTGCATGATGTGCCCTTTTCAAGCTCAGAAAAAAAAAATGGTTATTTTCCTCTCTTTTAAAATCCCTTTTGTGGATTATATTTTCCAAATGCTGCATCTATGTTCATGGCCAGTGTAAATCTACTAACTTCTATGGTTTAAAATTATAAAAGATGGCTCCCAGTATGGATAATTAAAGAACAGAGTATATGAAATAGAGCAATGAAAAATTGACAAATAATTCCAGTTTACAATCCTGTTATTTTTAAATATTTGTCCTCACTTTGCCTTCATATGCACAGGAATATAACAGTGCTGCACATGCCATATCTATAAACTCTAATTTTATACCATCACTATCAACTTGCAAAGGATATTTTATGTGATAGTGTTCTTTGGATGGGTAATGTTGATGTTGTGGCATGAAATTTGTCAATATGAGACTGACAGTTTTGAAGAAGTAAGGAAATATTGAAGCAATCATTTGCCAAATGTCAAAATACTTTTGCCAAATGAATATTTTCAATCATCTCTCATTTTGAGATATTGGACATTTTAAATACTTCGTTTTCAGTGATCAACTTCATTATTGATGCTATGTTGTTGTTAGCATTAGTGCCCATTTCTCAAATTGTAGTTAGAATATTAAGATTTGATACAAATATTATGACAATTGATTTTTAACATGTTCCTTATTACAAAATATAGCATTCACATTATTTTTATTGTCAATTTAATTTCCATTGTTTGAATAAAATTAATCTTTATGTATTTCATTGAGCTCTAGGAGCTGAACAATGTTTTTCTTGTCTATTGAAAGTGATTATTAAGTTGTTTTCCTTTCTTTTTTCCTCAATCACAAATTATATCAATGGTAATTGATAACATTTTGCACACTTTTGGAAAAAAGATTTAGAAAGAAATAGAAAATGTTTCAGAAAATTCCTTGACTAAAAAAATACGTATGTGAGCATAAGTGCCTATACATACCTATTCATATACACAATATGCCTATTCATATATAATTTCAAAGGGAAATGTGTATCTTTCATAGCAAGTTTTAATTTATGTGACCTTAAACAATAATAGAACAAGAAGTATCTTAACATTTAGAGATTAGGTGTTCAATCAATTTTTGTTTAACAAAGTAACATTGGGAATATTTTGGGATAAAGTTGAAGCATCATTGATAAGGAGTTGGTAGATAAGGTATTGGTTCAATATAATTTATCAGAAAAATGTGAAATAGTGAGATGAAAACTCCATAAGAATTTTAAGCAAAACTTCAAAGAATATAAAGATCCTTGAAATTTTCCAATACCAACACCCATTTCACCCTTACCCCTACTCATTTAACTATAACTCTGGCATTAGTTTTCTTTGGTAATTTCTTCTCTCTGGGCCTCACTTCACCTGAACTACCCTTCCTGTTTCAGGACAAATATACAATCTTCCCAGGCAATGATGCAATAAATGAGAATTCTGAATCAATTTATCCCCATCCAGCTCACCTATCTGGACTCTAGGACTACCATTTACTCCTAATTCAAAGGTTATTACCATCTCTATAGTCTTCTCTCCATTAAAATGATGTGCACTACAGTAACTATAGCAATGTACTCTGAGCTAACTGAGCATGGTGGTCTCAGTCTTATTATATTTCTCAGAACCCTTTCAAATGAAAGTCTGAAATTAGTTTAGGCAAAATGAAGGGAATTTGTTGGCTTAATAAACATCAGGGTCTACATATGGATTTAGATATAATTAGATTAAGAAGCTTAAGCCATAATATTGATATCACCTTTGAATTTTCATTCTTTTCTTTTGGTTCCTTTTCTCAAAATTTCCTTTTTTCCTTGTCCCAAAAAAATAATGCCAATAGCCACAGATTCAGAATTCTTCATGGCTATATACAAATATGTATAAATAAATATAAATTTATAAAAGGATGTATATGCAAATATATGAGTATTATTATGCATATGAATATAAGCATATAATATGTTTTATGTCTTAATTCATTTGAAACTAATAACAATATTGTGAGGCAGGTATTGTTACATCTCAATTTCAGGCATGAGAAAATTGGAATACTGAGAAGCTTAAGTAATTTTCTCAAGGTCACACAGCTCCTGAGTGGTGTACGCAGCATTTCCCTTGAAGGAAACT
The DNA here is from genome assembly GCF_047511655.1 of Castor canadensis. NCBI lineage: Eukaryota > Metazoa > Chordata > Mammalia > Rodentia > Castoridae > Castor > Castor canadensis. The sequence continues at coordinate 50,273,852 of NC_133394.1, read as the reverse complement.
TGAGACATTAGAATCCATGCTCTGTGTTTCTATACTGTTCTCTATTTGACCAGTATTTAAACAGAAGTACAAAAGAAGTCTGCGATTGCTCAGCATTAGTAATTATTATTTATGCTTTTATTCCTGAAGTAATCACTATATGCCTGGGCATGGAGCAATAATTCATCTGGAAACATGGATATTGGATTCAGAAAAACAACAGATTCTGTGATGTCACTGATCAACTTTTACCCTCAGTGTCCTTATCTTTGGTTTAATCTTTATACCTTGTACAAGGGACTGAGTGAAGGACAGGCAGCTCGACTCATAGTTCTCCATATGAAGGTGATAAGTCAGTAAAGCATAAATTCTTCAAGCAAAATAGCTCGATATAAAGGAGAGATTGACTATTATGTGACAAATAATATTACTTTCATCTGTTAAACAGCTAGGTACCTGTGGTGTTTATATATATTTATAAATTCTTCGACATTCTTTCCTTTAAAAGATTTTTCTCGCCTGGTGTAGACTTAGTGTCTCATACCTAATGATCAGAATATCTTAAAAGTGAAGGTGTATAGGGTTTTTGGATGGAGGCATAGCAGGAATTACAGCTAGCTTCTCACACACTTCCTCTTGGATCACTTGCTTTGAGGGAAGCCAGATGCCATGTTGTGAAGATGCTCACACAATCTTTCAGACAAGCTCATGTGGCAAGAACCTGAGGTCTTCTGCCCACAACTAACACAACTATGGAGACTACAATAAGAAATAAAAGACATTATTTTTTATGTGCCCCATATTTATAATGTCTGCTGATCTTTATCCATATGTGAAGCTCTAAATTTGCAACTTGTATCATTTTCCTACTACTGAGGAATGTTTAATAATTCTTGTAGTTTAGTTTTGATGGAGATTAAAAAAATCCTTAAATATTATTGATCTGAAAAAGTCTTTTTTGCCTTCATTATTGAAAGAAATTTTCACCAGGTAAAAAGTTCTAGGTTGGCAGACCTTTTCTTTCATTACATTAAAGATGTCTCTACATTGTTGTCAGGCTTGCATAGTTTCTGACAATAGGCTTGCATTTATCTTTGGTTTTCAGGACATAATCTGTCCATCTTTACTGGTCTTTGGCAATTTGATTGCAACATAAGTTGGTATTTTTATTGGTATTCTGATTAGTGTGTTGAGCTTATTGTAGTTATAGGTTTACATTATTCATCAAATTTGGACATTTTTCAGATATTAAATCTTTAAGATCACTGGGCATGCACAGGAAACATGATGATGATGACGATGAGTACTGTGAGTGAGAAGATTACATATGAACAGGAAGGAGTATATATTCACTCATCTTATATAAAGGCCAATGGCTGATACAGCTTAATTTCAGGAATATTATGTGCTTTAGAAGAGGATGCGAAAGTAATAGTGGACTGGAGACCATTGGATGATGCATTTGATTCTTAGTATTCTCTATGCTGGAAGGGATCCCAGTTCAGTTGTAGAATGGACCTAGGTCCCAAAAAGAAGGAGTTCTTTGAGGACTGGGATATCTGAACAGTTATGAGGCAAAATGGGACATGGTTAGTACAGTCTAATTTAAAAAGAAACCTCATACTAATGTAGGTTTCTACAACATAAAAGCACATGTCTTGTGAATTGTCAGAATAAGATTCCTAGTCTTTTGAAGGTCTTCTTGATGAACTTGATATAATTTAATACAAAAAAACTAAAAAGATTCTTCCACAGCAACTATGATAGTTTGAAAAGTTACAAACTATAGTTTTGATAGTTTGAGAGGCAGTGATCCTTGTACACATCAATGACCACCTTTAGAAATGGCTGATATTCTCAGTGATGCCATTCCAGGTCTAAAGGTAAATTAACAAGAAGAACCAGGAATTGAGGTCATCCAAAGAATCAGTTGAGAGAATGACCTGATGTTCTAAGGAGAGAGGAAACCTCACTGGAAGAATGGACCAAGAGTAGTGGTTCTGAAGAAAGAATTTTAAATGTAAACAAAATGAAGCAGATGGTATTTAGAAGGGTCTTCTTCATTGAGAAAGCAAGCATGAAATTTCTTCTGGATTATTTTGGGGGGACAGTAGGAAGGGGGAAATAACTCAATTGCAAAAACTGAAACAAAAAAAACCCTATGAATGTATCAGGATGAAACTACAGTGGAAATCTGTCTGTGAGGAACAAGAGAAGAGAAATTCAAGGTTAAGATATTATAAAAGTCTTATTTAAAAGGATGTCAACAGACAGATTGAATAAACAGGATTTGTGCTTTATGACATTTTGATGACTTACTGCATGAATAATTTTAATTTAGTATATGTACAAGGAATGATTGACTTAACTTTTTCCTCTTTATACCTGAAGGAAAATAAAGTGGATGCCTTTTGGTGCTTTGCGTCTTACATGGACCAACTGAATAAAAAACTTGAAGAACAAATGTAAGGCATGAAGACCCAATTAACTCAACTGAGTATCTTACATTGGTTATTGGACAGTGGATTTTGTATTTGCTTAGAATCTCAGGATTCTGGATAACTATATTTTTGTTTAAGATGGCTTTAATCAGATTTAAAAGGGAATTTAGTTTTCTAGATATTCTTTGATTATGGAAGAAGTTAAGGTGGACTGGGTTGACTTGTTAAAATTTCTATCTTCTTTTCTGTTGTGCTATTCTGGAATCAGAAAAACAGCAAATGATGGAGAAGCATTATGGCTTCAATGAAATACTTAAGCATATCAATGAATTGTTTATGAAAATTGATGTGGAAGATACATTATTCAGGGAGGAAACAATTTCTGTACAGATGGTAAATGTAAGGAATCACCACAAACATTTTGTGAGATCGTGAGGCTTAAGAACAGTGAAGTAACAACACCGGATTCAGACATTGGTGAATATGAAAGTGTTGATGTGACTCGTCTTGTCTTCATTTCAGAGTTAATGCCTTGTCACCATTGCAGAGATGACATAGGAATGCAGATATCAGTGTTCTCAAATGTCAGCAGATTAACACCTGCATGGTCATTTCCCTTATATTTTTATTTGAAGAGATACATTGTGCAACATTTTTCAAGTACTTGAAAGATGAACATTTAAAAGCTCCATATGGATCATGCTTCAAGGTTTATGGAAAGACAGTATACTGATGTTCTTGCATTAATATATTAGAGAATTTTTTAAAATCTTTAAATATTTATTTTGTTCTTTTTACCCCCTCACCTATTCCTCCCATCTGGATCTCAAATTATATAGCTTTAGATTGGTATATATTTTCTTACATGATCTGCTCATTATTTTAATATTTGTTTTATACTTATGTGATTCAATTTGGATTTTCTGATTGTTTATTTTCAATAGCAATGATCTTTTCTTCTATACTGTCTAATCTGCTGCTAGTCACAACTGTGCATTTTGTATTAATTGTATTGTATTTCTGTCTCTGGCAGTTCTATTTTGAGTCTATTTGTATCTATCATCTATCAATTTATCCTGCTTATGTTTTCCTCTACTTTCTTGATCATAAGAAGTATATTTTTAATAGTTTTCTGACATCATTCTCTTCAAAGTTAATTATCTATGTATTTCTGGGTCCGCTTCCAATTTTCTCCTGCTTGTGGATCATATGTTCCTGTTTCTTTGCCTGGGAACAATCCTTGTCAATTTTATGTTGTTGCTTCCTGGATTTTGTTTGAATTGCTGATAAGAAACATTTTGTGATTTACATAGAGTATAGTATATACATGTATATATATTTGCAAAATATGCACATTAGAAAAAAATCACAATTAGATTAGATTCATATAATGTACACGGCCAACTGATTTACAACAAAGGCAAAAAACCCATTTAATAATTTGTTCTGGAGAAATAGAATATCATTATGAAAATAAAAACATCAATCTTATGATCTTCTAGAACAGAAAAAGTAACTCAAAATAGATTATGTGCCTAAATGTAAAGGCATCTGCACACCCATGTTTATTGCAGCCCTATTCACAATACCTAAGCTATGGAAACAGCCAAGGTGCCCCACTACAGATGAATGGATTAAGGAAATGTAGTATTTATATACAGTGGAATTTTATTCAGCCACAAAGAAGAATGAAATTTTGTTGTTTGCAGGTAAATGGATGGAACTGGAGAACATCATCTTAAATGAAGTTAACCAGGTTCAAAAAGGCAAAGTTCACTTCTTTACTCTCATATGTGAAGTATAGACCTTACACAAATATAAGCAATATAATGAAAATTGGTTGCACTAAGGGGAGGTCACAGATGAGAGAAGGAGGGTAAAAAGAAAAAGTTAAGAAGGTGAATATGTTTGATGTACTTTCTATACAAGAATGAATATTTAATTTTTAAACCTATTGAAATGACCATGAGAAGGGGATTAAGGTAGAAAGGAGAAAAATAAGGGAGATGAACCAATTTGGGTTATAATACATATATTCATGTCATTTTTTTCTTTTACAAAATCAGAGAACAGGAGGGCAGAACAAGTTCTGTCTTGGGGGTTGGTACCAGTGTGGAGGAAGGGTGCAGGAGGGTGAATATGTTACAAATACTGTGTACAAATGTATGTAAATGGAAAAATGATGATGAAACTATTCCAGAAATGGAGGGAGGGAGTATAAAGAAAAATGATGAACTTTTGGAAATGCCACAATGTATTCCCAGCACAATGGTAAAAAAATAGATACCAAAAAAAAAAAAAAAAGAAACCTTCTACTGAAAGAGAATTATTAGCAAGTTGGAAAAGTATCCACCAGTATTAGAAAAGTGGTTGAATTTTCTCAATAAACAAAAGATATTTAAAAATTAGAGAATTCAAAACTAAGTAATAAAAAGACAATAAACTCAATTAAAATTGGCAAAAGATTTGGACATATATTTCATAAAAGAAGAGTTATGAATGGCCAAGACACTCAAATATTAATGATCACAGGAATTCAAAGTGAACCATAACCAGATACATACTCATTAGCATGCCAAAAATTAAAAGTGGTGGTAATATTCAGAGGTCCCAAGGATGTACAAACCTGAAATTCTTCTACATGTTGATGGGGATGTCAATGTTACTTTGGAAAACAATGACCATGTCTAATAAAAGTAAACATATCTTTGTCATATGTCTACCCATTTTAGTCCAAGGTATTCACATAAAAATTAAAATATGTATATGCAAATACTTATTTATGGATATTCATAGTAGCTTTATTTAAAATAACCCAAAATGGGAACAACTCAAATGCTTATCACCTGGTGAAAAGATAATGATATTATTGTATGTACAGTTAAATACTACTCTAGAGTAAAATGGAATAGATTATAGATATGTACAAAAGCACGGATGAGTCTTTAAAATGTGTCAAGTTAGACACAATAGATAATAAACTCATTTTATATAAAGTTTTTTATATATATATTTATATATATATATTTATACTTTATATATATATTTATATATATTTTAAATTCTGAAAAATGAAAGTTGATCAAGAATTACAAAATAATTTGTGGTTGTGTGGCAATGGGTGGCAATACCTAATGGATAGCAAAAGGGAACAAAGAAACTCGGGGGAGAAATTTCTGTATTTTGGATTTGGTAGAGATTCTAAGGAAATGTCAATCACTTACATTTATCAAAGCTTAATATTTAAATGTGTGCAATTGTATGTAATTTATGCCTTAGTATATTTGTTAAAAAAAATGACAAGAGAGCTGGGGGTGTAGCTCAGTGGTAATACACTTTCAAAACAAATGTGAAGCCCTGGGTTCAGTCCCCAGCACTGGCAACAATGGATATGTGTAAGAAATCAACAAAGCTATGAGTAATAGAAAATTGACAAGAATAGTGGTGAGGAAAAAAGGACCCTAATAAAAGAGAAAAAGAAAGCTAGTCCTCTAATCTGCCATAAAACCCAAATATTTGGAAATGAAAAACATTGTTCTTAACATACAGCATAGATGGGTAGATTCATACAGAGATCTTCCATTGTCAATAATTTATAGGCATTTTATGGAAAATAGTAGATCGATTGCTTGAAAAATTAAGAATGGAACTACCATAGGATCCAGTAATCCACCACTGGTTATATATATTCAAATGAAATAAAGTCAGTATACCAGAGATATACCATATCCTATGTTTATTACAGTCCTGTTAATTACAGCTAAAATTTGAAAACAACTTTCCTTTAATGGATGTATAGATAGAAGAAAATTATGTCATTTGCTGGAAAATGGGTTAAACTGGATCATCATTTTAGGTGAAATGAATAAAAATCAGAAAAACAATTACTGCATGTTTTCTCTTATATGTGGAAGTTAGAGCTAAAGAACAAATATACATGAACATAAATGGGGCACTATTTGAGAGGGGGACCCACAGGAAGTGAGATGAGGAAAAGAGGGTTGGGTATAAGATGATTGCATTACATTGTTTACATGCTTCAAAAGGTCAAAATGAAACCCATTTAAAAAGATTAAAGCAATGGGGAGGAGCGATAAGAAGGAGTAATATATGAAGTGAATATGGTCAAAGATATTATAGGCATTCATGGAAGTATCATGGTGAAGCCTCCCCACATTGTACAATTAAAGTATACATTGTGCTAGTGAAATGTGGGGGAAAATGAAACACATGTACACAATGAATAGAATAGCACTCAGCCATAAAAGGATCCATCCGCAACAACACGGTTGGAAGTGTCAGTCTGTGTTGAGTAAAATATCTAGACACAGAAAGAGACATACTGCATCATCCTACTCATGCATGAAATCTAAAAAGGTTTATCTCATATAATGTGGGAGTGGAAGGGTGGTTACCAGAGGCTGAAGAGAGCAGACGGAGGGAAAGATGATTTAAAAAATACTAATCACAACTAATGAGCATCTTTTCCCCACACTTCTACATTTATTTAGATATTAGTTCATTTTTTCAACAAAACAATAAAACAATTTGAAAAATTTCTAACCTCTATTCAAAGCCTCAGCATGTTGATGGGTCGTTGTAGTTACTTCATCATAAATGACTGTAGTCTGTTGGCTTCATCCATTCATTCTCTATTTCATATTGAAAGGCAAAAAAAATTGTACAATAGATAAGACCATGGATTCAGTAGAGAAAAGTGTATCCAGTTCATAAATTTGTGCACACATAAGACAGTATTATAGTTATAAAACACATATAGTACATTCACCTTTTCTCAGTTCATGGCATATTTACAAATTGCAATTTCCTCTAGCGAGGTGCTATGACTAAATTACAATCAGTGTTTGCTCCAGTGCCTAGAGGAAAGGATGCATCTAATTTATCTTAGTTTAGATTGCACTAGTGAAATATGTTAACTTCTTCTCCTGTGGATTTTATTCCCTGAGAACACCAAAGAAAATGTGGGGAATTGATTCTCACCAGTATAGAATGCATAATTTGAAAGCTTGGGAGTGACATGAAAACTGAATATTTTAGAAAAATCTTGCAGTGAGGTCACATTATCCATATGCCAGAAAGTAAGTTTTAGACAAAATTTCATGTAAATTCATGTAAAATAGTACAACATACTGTTGCAATATTGAAATTGCTACAACAGGAAATCAAAATCATATCATTACAGTTACAACTTTCTCTCAATCTATTGAGGTCTAGGTAGAATTCACATTCAGCCACTCCATCAATTGGTTTATGGACATGGATTAGACACATATGAAATGTGAGTTTATGGAAAAATAACATATTTGGTTAAGGCGAGGACTTCTGTATGACTCCTTAAAAAGCAGTGATTCACAGGATTTAAACTCAGAATATAAAACACTTCCAAGGTACTTGGAGTGCAGAATCCTTCTAGATATTATAATTTCCCCAAAATCATTTATGTTCTCTTACTCATTCCTATTTCGAAAGCAATTTTTAAGGTTTATTGTCTCTGCTATGATTTTCTTAGGTATTCAACTTTGTTTCCACAGAAATGAAATCTTTTTGCACCAATAAAAAATTTTAAAAGTTAAAATAAAATAAAAAAGAAACTCGGGAGTTTGCTTATTTGAATTTTCCATCCTTCTCCCACTCCCTGCATTTCTAGAATATCTTCTACATCATGACAAATACATGAATTCATCATCAGAATTAACAACTTACATTGGAGAGATAATGCAGTTAACATTTATTGAGTGTCTTCTGGGTGCCAAAAAACAGCAGATTTTTATATTAATTAGCACCGATAGAGCTTTTATAGCAAAGTACTTTGCAACAGAGTAACTCATTCACTCCTCAGACACCTGTAAGGAGGTGGTATTATTAACACCACTTCTCAAATGAAGAAACATCTAGTAATTGGTAGGGCAGGGATTTCAAGCATAGTGATCTGTCTTGTTTCTCTATCTTTTCTACATGACTATACTGCCTCATATTAAGCCAGTGTTTTAAATGTGTCTTTAGTTTTTACTTTTCTAAACTGACAAGTAAAATTAATATATACTTGTAGTGTACAAAGTGACATTTTGATGTATGTATACATTGTGGAATGAATAAATGAAGCTAATTTAACATATCTATCACCTCATATATTTTACATTCTGTGCATATGTGTTGATAATTTTAGATGCCTATTCTCTTACCAATAAGCAAGTGTACAAATTGACTATAGTCACCATGCTGAAGAACAGAGTCCAAGAACTTAGTCATCCTAACTGAAGCATTATACCCTTTTACCAGTATCACCCCTTCTACCCTTACTCTTGCAGTCCCTAGTAACCACCATTCTATCCTTTTCTATGAACTTAACTCTTTTGGATTCTGTTTTAAATCTATTATACCATTTAATTCACACAATAATATTATACTCATTAGAGACTATTGTGTTCTAATACTTGCAAAAGACTGAGAATCAGAATATCTGCATTTGAGAAATGAGTTCTCCACTTGCTGTATGATATTGTGCATATTGCTTAATCTCTGTTAGTTCTTGTTCCTTTTCTATAGAATATAAAGCAATCATTGACTTTTCTTCATTTGGGAGAAATTTGGAGAGGTTAAAGGAAACCCATCATGTGAAAGTGCATTGGAACTGTAAAGTCTATTCTTCTTTAATGTAGTTATTTTTTCTTATAAGGAAGCTGATTCAAATCACTTATTTTTCAAGTGTACTTAATGAATGCAACCATTCCTCTAAGTGTTATATTGAAACTTCCTCTATAATTTTTACAGATTAATAGCACTGCAGTTATCAAAGTTTAGAACAAGAATCCTTTGTTCTCTTCTTTATACCCTCTTGTTTGAGGAAGGAAATGTCTAATACTAAATACAATACTCTAAATATGTCATGCCCAATGGAGAAGTTCACTAGTTTCTTCAATTTTCATATCATATATATCTTGTACATGTTGTATCAGTTGTGGTACATGACATACTTCTATTAATAGTGCCTAAATTCTTAAAATTTGTGGAGAGTTTCATTTCAGAGATATGGATTACTTTGAACTTATGGCCAGCACAAAGTACCCCCACCCATCACAACAATAAAGGGAAAAAAAACAAAGGTGGAATAAAAAAAAAAAAAAAGACTAAACTACTACCCAAGTTTGAAACAAAAAGAAAAGTCCAATTTTCTTTCATATGAACTCAGCACAGTTTTATACCCTGAGATAATGCTTTGGGGTCAGGGAGTAGGCCAGTGTAATTTTGGAAGAGATCTATGTAAATTCTAAACTATATCATGTAGTTAATTAGTTAATTTGCTCCATAGGCTAAATTTGGTCACAGCAATAGAAAATGCAGCCATCTACATAACCCCGAATAGTCTTTGTATCAGCAATAGGTAGAATGACTGCTTTTTACCTAGTCTCTCTCATCCCAATAGAAGCAATCATACTGATATACAGCATCTTCAACTGATTTCTAACCAGTGAGCCATGAACAGCAGTAAAATGCCTTGATTTTATAACCTGTTCTTTGTGTATTCTTCCATGTATAATGCTTGAACTAGAGCCGAGGGAGTAAGAGAGGAGGTACTTTGCATTTCTACAAGGATGGCAGTATAATTCTCACTACCTTTTAAATGGCTTGCCTACAAAGATCACACTGAGAGAGATAAACTATTTCACTTTCGTTACCATCCTTCTGAAACAATAAACTGTGTTTTCTTTTATATTTTATTCTTTGTAGCCCTATTGGGAAAATGTTCATTATGCCATAATAATCTGAATTGGGAAAACATTTCCAAACTCTACATTTAATTTTTTCAATCAAGCTTAAACGAATCACCACCCAATGTATACAATAACTCTCTAAACAAGTGGGGTTTTAATAATTTTAATATTTACCAATAATACTTGATTTCTCTTATGTCATTAAATAGAGGGTTCACTGATAAGAAGAGGGTGTCTGTAGCTACATCTGTGATTTGACTTCAAATGAGGAAAAGGCTCAGGTGAGTTACTGAGGCTTCTTTTGAGAAGTAAAATAATGCAGAAAATACAATGAAAGTGATGCATGAACAAGAATATTTTAAGAGTCATGTATCAATTTGAAATAGCTATCAAATACATTTTAAATTGGATGATAATATTCACATTATCATATTAGCAGAAATAATCAGAAGGATATAGAACCATTTGTGGAAAACAGAACCAATCATGGCAGAAATTAATTGGATTAATTGGCTACATTTAATACTATAATGATAATTCAGTCAAACTAAAATTCATTCTTATGTATGTGAATTTTGGCAGAATGATAACTGTGCCCCAAAAGATGATCATGATCCAGACTGCAGAATTTGGAAATATGTTACCTTACATAGCAAAAGGCACTTTGAGAATTTGAATCAGTTAAGCATTTGAGATGGAGAGTTATCCTAGATTATCTTCGTGATCCCAAAGTAATCCCAAGGTTCTTATATATGAAAGAAAGAGGCAAGAGAGTAAAAGACTATGTAGAAACAGCTTGAAGAAATACAATTGCAAGCCCTGAAGATGAAAAGGGGTACGAGCCACAGAAATTGGAAGGTCAAAGAATCCCTTAGGGTTTTCAGAAGGAACCATCCCTGCCTGCATCATAATTCTGTCGAACTCCTTTTGGACTTCCAGAACGATAAGAGAATGTATTTGTACTGTTTTTAAACCTCTAGGTCTGTGGCTTTGTTACAGGAGAAATAGGAAACTAGCATAAGTCAAGATGACATTTTATTTTAGTTTTAGAATATAAATTAACTGAATGCTAAAAGTCTCAATATTAACTTTTCTATAAATCATAAATATAATAATTTTAATTATTTGGTGAAAGCAATTGCTTTTGTGTTACAGGGTCAACAGTGACTTTAGATCTCTTGATATTTTATGAAGTGTCTCACTAAGATACTTAATTACTAAATTAGATGTTAAGTTATATATGGTAATCTCTAACTCAGCTTCCATAATAATAGTAATACAAATTAGCCTTTCACATGAACTAAACAACTGCAGTAACAATTCTGCAGTAAGAGTTTGTAGTAATAATACAATGTCAGCAATTCTGTGTATGTAAATTATTTCCCCTGTAAACATTTATCTTTTTCATTCAACTGTGGTTAGAAGCCATAACAAAATAGGCATCAAAACAATGAATTTAAATTTTGAGGCATTTAAATCAGAGGTGTTTAATTCTGTGAGATTTAACTATAATTGCAAATACTTTCCTTCATGCTATGTAGGCTCATGGCATTTAAACATTTTAAGCTATTATTATATTCAATTTCTGCCAAGAAGCTTATGAGATACATAATAAACTTTTGAAATCCATTTAAAGTAGTGTATATCAATGAAACTATTTCTAATATAACAGACTGTGATAGAGTCGATTGTGTTGCTGAATGGAAGTAGCATTTCAGGTTGGAGTTAATTCTCCCATGAAAGAATAAAAACAAGTACCTTGACAGACATTGCTATTAGGGATCATTTTTAAAAATGGGGTATGAATGATTCATTTTATTGGAAAGTGAATGTTAATATATTGTCAAATTGCAAATTATTCTTGTTTGTGTCCCCTGGCTTACTGGATATGCATTTGAAACATGTTCTTGTCAATAAATTTTGACATGAGAGGTGTTGGCATTAGCTCAGCATTAGTTCATGGATTTATTGATTAAAAATTTACTATTCTGTTTTGGCTATGCATATTTGTGTCTTCCCAACTTTTAAAGTTTTGAAATCTAATCCCCAGTGTAATAGTATTAAGAATGGGGTTGGGGCAGTGCTTAGTTCATGAAGTGGAGCTTCCATGGGTGGATTAGTCCCCAAGGGAAACAGGCCCCAGAGAAATGCCTTGCTGCTCCCCCATGAGAGGGTACCATCCGTGAGGACCCAGTCCCCGGAACTATACACAGTAAATTTCTGTTGTTTGTAAATGACCAGGTCTAGGGGAATTTTGTAGACTCTGTACTGACTAAGACATGGGGAGACTGTGCTATGTGGTTGAACAAAAGTGATGCCGTAAGTATAAATACAAATAGGTTTTAAAAAAATACAACAGAACCATACATAGAATATTTAGAAATAAAATTAGTTTTCATCCAGTTGTCTTAAAAGCAAGTTTTTGTTTTATGTTTTTTTTAACTACCATACTTGGATCTAAACAAGTAACTGCATGGATGGCATCTAAATTGAAAGAATTAAAGTTCCTTTGCAATTTACAAAAACAGGCCCTGAGCATTTCTATGTATACTTTAATTTATAAGGCTTTCAGATCAAAGCCTACTTCCGCTCAAATTTAAAAATATATTCCTGATCAAATGAAGAAACATATTTAAAGCAACATGGAACTTTATAGATATGCACAAGCAAAAATGTGCCTTTCCTGGTACACCTGTGAATACTAATATCCCCAATTTTAGCTTCATTGTGGATATGGAGACTGATTGTAGATCAATGTGTTGAATACTGACATATGGTTTCCCAGTATGTACAGAAGATCCAAATGGGAGAGTAATGTTTATGTGAGTCATTTCTCAGTAAGCATTTTCCCATGAATTTGTCATCTCTCTTTAACATTTCTAGGAGGGCTGGGCACAGTGGCTCACACTTGTAATCCCAGCTACATTGAGGAAGAGATGTAGAGGATTGGGTTTTTTGACCATTCTGGGGAAAAAGTTAGTGAGATCCCTCTCAACCAAAAAACTGGGCATCATAATGCATGCCTACAATCTCAGCTACTCAGGAGGTGGAGAGCAGGAGGATTACAGTTTGAGGCCAACCTAGGTCCAAAGGTAGCAAGACTCTATCTCAACTAGTAATCTGAGCATGGTGCCATGTCCAGCTATGTAGGAGACTGTAGATAGGAGATTCAAGATGGGAGGCTGGCTTCAGGTAAAAATGTGATCCCTTATCTGAAAATTGAGCAAAAGGGTTTAATTGTGATATTTCCGTACATGCATAAACTCCTCTATTACTTTTTCTCATTCGCTCTTCCCCACTTTTAAAATTTTTAAAGAAGTTTCATTATTGTATTTTCATATGCTCATAAAGTATTTCAATCATATTCACCCTCTCCTTGTCCTCGCCTCACTTGTTCCCATCCCTAAACCTTTTCCATATGAGTACCAGACAGTTCTTCAGTGACAAAGACAAAAAAAGAAAAACATTCAGATAGGTGTGAAAACTATAAGGTTAATTTTAAACTTTACGCTGAAATAATTTTTACAATTTTAAAATGTTTTATGTAGAAATTTGTTCTGAGTTCTATAAAATTTTATTAATACATTAAAATTAAGTAAAAAGACTAATTATTTTTTGTAAAAAGTAACATCTTAGAGTAAATGTTGATAATACAACTAAGAAAAATGTCAGAAATAGAGAATTATAGAAAAAGTTATAACCAGTTCCATAGAGTGCAAAGATTGAGAGAATCTTGAATATTTTCCTTTAAGTAAGTCTTAAAAGCATGTCTGTCTGGCATTTTATTTCTGATCACTGAAATTCTGGAAATTAATTACTTTTTAAAGTTCATAGTCAAAGTGAACCTTAGAGATATCAGTTTGGCAATCTATAAAAAATGGAATTTACTCAGCCATGATGAAGAATGAAATCTTATCATTCACAAGTAAATGGATGGAACTGAAGAACATCATCCTGAGCGAGGTTAGTCATGCTCAGAAGACCAAAAATCATATGTTCTCCTTCATATACAGACTTTAGATCTAGGGCAAAGGCAGTAATGTTGTTGGACTTGGGTCACATGCTAAGGGGAGAGCACATACAGGAGGAATGGGGATAGGTAGGAAACCCAAAACTTGAAAGTGTTTGATGTCCCCACTACAGAGGAGCTAATACAGTAACCTTAAAACAACAGAGGTCAATATGGGAAGGTGACTGGGAAGTAGTGAAGAGATCAGGTAGAGGTGAATCAATTCAGGCTGTACACTTGTACACAAAAGCAATGCTAGGAATCTCTCTGTATAGCTATTCTTATCTCAGTTAGCAAAAGCGCTTTGTATTTCTTATTATTGCTTATGTCTACTCTTCAACAAAATTGGAGAAAAGGGCAGAACAGGTTCTACCTGGAAGCAAGGGGAGTGTACATACAAACAGTGTATGTACATATGAATATATGAATAAAGAGAAAAAAATTACAATTTAAAAGAAGAGTAACTTAATTGAGATAAATTTATTCTTCTAATTCAAAACATGAAAGCAGAGGCCCTCAATTAAATACTACAAAAAGTAAAATATAGATTTTTCTGAGCTTATTGCATCCTTTTTTTAAATTATTCATTTATTCACATGTGTGTACATTGTTTAGATCATTTCTCCCCCCTGCTCCCCTTCCCCATCCTCTCCCCTCTTCCCGCCTCACTTCCAGGCAGAACTTGTCCTGCCCTTATCTCTAATTTTGTTGAAGAGAAGACATAAGCATAATAAGGAAGACAAAGTGTTTTTGCTAGTTAAGAATAGCTATACAAAGAGATTCCTAGCACTGCTTTCATGTACAAATGTGTTACATCATTTTAATGCTCAACAAATTTAAACCACAGTATATATACCTGCTTTAACTTTTAATTCCCTTAGATATCAACATTTAAATATTTTATAGTTATTTATTTTGTTTCTGACTTATCATACATTAATAATATGAGGGGATTTCATTGTAATAATTCATATACTCACACAGTGTACCTAGAACAAGATCATCCCCTCCATTATATTCCCATTCCCCCTACCTTCCCACCCCTCTATTTCAAGCAATGTTTCGTGGGTTTCATATGCTGTCTTTGTATGTGTACATGTAGCATACCTCTATATAATAATTTCTATTTGTTTTATGTCCCAAGGTCCTGATTCTCAAATACCTACTATTCATTTTTAATAAAATTGAGGTATGTTGAATGAAATCCATAATCTTTAGTAAGTTGATCTATCAGTTACAACACAAACATCCACATGTAACCACCCCTCAGAGGTGGCTCACCTCAGAAGTTCCCATTTTTTTTCCTATTTACTAAAACATAATCCTTTCTATCCTTAGAGTTAACCACTATTGAACTTATAGCGTCTTAAATTATTGTTCTGTTTTGGATTTCACATAAATGAGATTATACAGTATTTATGTATTCTTTCTTACCTGATTTTTTCATTAAAGGTAATTTGGAGGCTTATTCATGTTTTTGCCTGCAGTACTCATTTATTTATTTGATTGGTGATAATATTATATCCTATAAATATAATGCATTTCTTTATCCATTCTCCCTTGATGCTCTTTTAAATGAATTCTTGGATATAATGACATGGCCAACATAAATGTTCTTATATGACTATTTTTGTGGACAAATGTTCTAGTTTCTGTTAAGTATATAACTAATCATGGAAGGAATGTAGAAAAATAAATGTATAATCTGCTTTATTCCTGTTGAATGAATTACTTTTATTCAGAAAGTAAGCAGAAAAGGTAACCTTAGGCCACGACTCTATGACTATTGCTGAATCAACAGATCTTTAATAATGGATTCAGTGTTTTGGTGCACAAGGGAACCTGGAAGACCAGTGCACGCATGGCTAAGTGGATTTCTAAGCTGCAGGGAGATCAAAATCTTTAAGCTCAAACATTTTTGCTGTGATCATCTAGATCTGGTTAATACTACGGAGCTATTCAGCTTTAGGACAGATTTTCTGGTTTTTAATCACTTTGTTATTTTACTCTGTAGAATTGTCATATTTAACATTTGGATAAATCTTCCCCACTGATGAGTCTTTGATTTCTTGGGGAAAGTGAATTAATTTAGAAAAATTCTAGCCAGCAAGTTAATGGCTAAAATAAATTTTGACTATTTAAGAAACAAGGATTTATTTAATTTAACACTTTTATTAGCACATATTAGTTGTAGTGAGGGTTCATTGTGACATTTCCATATACACTTAGAATGCAGCTTGATTCATTTCACCATCACTTTTCCTCATCCCCCTCCCTCTTTATTTAAAACAATTTCATTGGGTCAGAAGTGGTATAATTTTAAAATGTTTTTTCTTTTTGGCATATTAATATACATTCTTGAAATAATACACAAAAGGCATAAAGCAAAAATGTAGAATTTGCAACAATTTATTACAAAGTAAAAATCTGATGTTAAAACAATTTTCTGCAGGTTAGGTAAGGAATAAATTAGGAAATCAGAAGGTGAATTCTAAGATAGGTTTTGAAGGGAGTGAAAAGTCAAAGTAGAGTTGCAACTGACAATAACACCAAAATATAAATTACAAAGTAATATTTTCATAAAGATTAGCTTCTTCTCAAATATTAAAATATATTATATAAGTAGCTACTAAACAGATAAGGAATAGTTATATAATTTTTATACTTTATTAAAATTATAAATACTAAAAATTAATTTTGTATTTCATTTATTTTTTCCCTCTAAGTCATCCAGGAATTTTATGGAAAGAATTTAAGTGCTGATTAATAATTATCTCATCTACATTTAATTTCACAACTAACAAACAAGATTGTAAGTTAAGGGACTATTAATAAATACATAATTTTCTAAATATTTGGACTTTGAAAGGTGAAAGTCTCAATGGAAATATATTAAGAAACAATGAACAAATTAGAAAAAAATCAGCTGAACAATGTCCTTAAGAAATTGTGGAGATACACACTTTACAATGTCCTATTACAAACTAATGGCCTTATCACAGCTTAACTATTTAATGTCAAGAATTCAATTCATATTATTTAGTAATAGTACAAAGACTCATTTTAGCTTGTAACAGGATGTTGAGGCAAGTATCTCTGTCAAGATAGGACATAAAAATCTTTCACTCACTTATCTCATTATGTATTATATTATCTTACATTTAAAAACTCTACAAAAATTAAGTGGATTTTTTGAAGAAATATGGGCTTGCAGATGAAACCCTCAAACAAGAGCAGCTACCTCAGCTAATATTATTGTTACTATTGTTACTCTAAGATATAACATGTCTCTACTGGACAGTAAATTGGAGGCCTAAGAGTTTCTGAGTCACTGCATTTCTATCAGGTGTACTATTATAACTGTTTATTCACAAATAAGGTCTGTTTTATCCCTGTATAATATCAGAGAATAACAGATAGAGAACATTCCTAATATAACAAAATCTGTGGTAAAACATATCCTCTTTATACCCAATGTTATCATTTATGAAGTAGACTTACACATATTTATTTTTTATTTTTTTCTATACTGCTCATTAAATAAAGTTCTTAAAAGCATGATCTTCCTTCATATAGGACTGTTCATTGCTATTTCAGATTTTTCTTCCCTTTAAAGACATAACATAGAAAGATCTCAAATCAATGACCTAATGCTACATCTCAAACTCCTAGAAGAACAAGAACAAGCAAAACTCAAAACAAAAAGAAGGAGAGAAATAATAAAAATAAGGGCTAAAATTAATGAAATAGAAACAACAATAACAAAAGAGAACAATACAAAGAATCAATGAAACAAAAAGCTGGTTCTTAGAAAAAATAAACAAGATTTACAGACTCCTGGCAAATCTGCCTAATATGAGGGGAGAAAAAAACCCAAATCAGTAAAATCAGAAATGCAAAAAGGGCAATAACAACAAACACCCTGGAAATCCAGGGAATCATCAGAGACTACTTTGAGAACCTATATTCCAATAAATTTGAAAATTGTGAAGAAATGGACAAATTTCTAGATACTTATGACCATCCAAAATTGAACCAAGAGGATATTAAACACCTGAATAGATCTAGAACACAAAATGAAATTGAAGAAGCAATAAAAGAGTCTCCCAAAAAGGAAGAGTCCAGGATCTGATGGATTCTCTGCTGAATCTTACCAGAACTTTAAAGAACTAACACCAACTCTCTTAAGCTTTTCCATGAAATAGAAAGGGAAGGAACATTGCCTAACTCATTCTATGAAGCCAGTATTACACTCATTCCAAAACCAGACAAAGAAACATCCAAAAAGAAGAACTATAGGCCAATCTCCTTAATGAACATCGAGGCAAAAATCCTCAATAAATTAATGACAAACCAAATCCAATATCACAATCAGAAAGATCATTCACCATGACCAAGTCAGCTTCATCCTGGGGATGCAGGGGTGGTTCAACATATGCAAATCTATAAATGTAATATAACAAATAAAAGAAGCAAGGACAAAAACCACTTGATCATCACAAAAGATGCAGAAAAAGCCTTTGATAAGATCCAACACCACTTCATGATAAAAGTTCTAAGAAAACTAGGGGTAGAAGGAAAGTACCTCAACATTATAAAGGGTATGTATGACAAACCTACAGGCAACATCATACTTAATGGAGAAAAACTGAAATCATTTCCCTTAAAATCAAGAAAGAGACAAGGGTACCCACTCTCTTTGCTCCTATTCAACACAGTCCTGGAATTCCCAGGCAAAAAAAAGAAATAAAAGGAATATTAATAGGTAAAGAAACTGTCAAAATATTCCTATTTGCAGATGACATGATCCTATATCTTAAAGACTCAAAAAACTCTACCCCAAAACTCCTAGACACAATAAACAGCTTCAGCAAAGTGGCAGGATACAAAATAAACTTACAAAAATCATTAGCTTTTCTATACACCAACAATGAACAAATTGAGAAAGAATATATGGAAACAATTCAAATTTACAATTTGACTTCAAAAAGAAGTCAAATACCTAGAAGCAAACTTAACAAAGGATGTGAATGATCTCTGCAAGGAAAACTACAAACCCCTTAAGAAAGAGATCGAGGAAGACTACAGAAGGGGGACAGCTCTCCCATGCTCATGAATTGGTAGAATCAACATAGTAAAAATGGCTACATTATTAAAAGCAATCTAAATGTTTAGTGCAATTCCTATCAAAATCCCAATAACATTCATCACAGAGATTGAAAAATCTACCCTAAAGTTCATTTGGAAACATAAGAGACCACGAATAGCAAAGGCAATACTCAACAAAAAGAGCAATGCTGGAGGTATCACACTACCTGACTTCAAACAATATTACAAAGCAATAGCAATAAAAACAGCATGGTACTGGCACAAAAGTAGACGTGAAGACCAGTGGAACAGGATAGAGGACCCAGATATGAATCCACACAGCTATGCCCACCTTGTTTTTGACAAAGGCACCAAAAATATACGATAGAGAAAAGACAGCCTCTTCAACAAATGTGGATGTGAAAAGTGGTTATTTGCCTGTAGAAAACTGAAACTAGATCCATGTTTATCACCCTGTACTAGTATCAACTCAAAATAGATCAAAGACCTTAATATCAAACCCGAAACTCTGAAGTTAATACAGGAAGGAGCAGGGAATACTGTGGAAGCAAGGACTTCCTCAATAAGACCCCAGCAGTTCAGCAACTAAGAGAAAGGATAGACAAATGGGACTTCATAAAATTAAAAAGCTTCTGCACAACAAAAGAAATGGTCTCGAAACTGAAGAGACCACCCACAGAGTGGGAGAAAATATTTGCCAGTTATACATCAGACAAAGTACTGATAAACAGAATATACAGGGAGCTCAAAAAGCTAAATTCTCCCAAAATCAATGAACCAATAAAGAAATGGGCAAGTGAACTAAACAGAACTTTCTCAAAAGAAGAAATTCAAATGGCCAAAAAACACATGAAAAATGCTCACCATCTCTAGCCATAAAGGAAGTGCAAATCAAAACCACACTAAGATTCCACCTCACCCTGTTAGAATAGCTATCATCAAAAACACCACCAACAACAAATGTTGGCAAGGATGTGTGGAAAAAGGAACCCTCATACACTCCTGGTGGGAATGCAAGCTAGTACACCACTCTGGAAAACAATATGGAGGTTTCTTTAAAAACTAAACATAGATCAGACATATGATCCAGTAATCCCATTCCTAGGGATACACCCAAAGGAATGCAACTCGGGTTATTCCAAAGGTACCTGCACACCCATGTTTATTGCAGCGCTATTCACAATAGCCAAGTTATGGAAACAGCCAAGATGCCCAACTGCTGATTGATTAAGAAAATGTGGTATTTATACACAATGGAATTTTACTCAGCCATGAAGAAGAATGAAATCTTATCATTCGTAAGTAAATAGATGGAACTGGAGAACATCCTCTTAAGTGAAGTTAGCCAGGCTCAGAAAACCAGTAATCGTATGTTCTCCATCATATGTGAATTTTAGATCTAAAACAAATGCAGTAATATTATTAGACTTGGGTCACACACTAAGGGGAGAACACATACAGGAGGAATAGGGAAAGGCAGGAAACCCAAAACTTGAAAGTGTTTGATGTTCCCATTGCAGAGGAGCTAATAAAATAACCTTAAAGCAACAGAGGTCAATATGGGAAGGCGACCAGGAAGTAGTGAAGAGGTCTGGTAGAGATGAATCAGTTCGGGTTGTAATACATATGTACATGGAAGCAATGCTAGGAATCTCTCTGTAAAGCTATCCTTATCTCAATGAGTAAAAACTCTGTTTTTCTTATTATTGCTTATGTCTACTCTTCAACAAAATTGGAGAAAAGAGCAGAACAGGCTTTGCCTGGAAACAAGGAGGGTAAGGGGGTAGGGGGGAAAGAGAGGAGGTGGGGGATAGGGGGGAGAAATGGCCCAAACAATGTATGCGCATATGAATAAAAAAAGACATAGCATAACTGTCTTTTCAACCCCTTTGTACTCTTTCTTACACCCGCTACTCAACCTCTGTGCTGCTGTGAGTTCTCTAGCTTTTGCTGTGGGTAACTAAAGAATGATGGCATATCCTTCAGAATTTTTGTGTTAGAAACTTAATCCAAAAAGTCATATGTTAGAGGCATATCTTTCTTAAGTAATTAGGATTGCATGAGGTAATTAGGGTGGGGCTCTCAGGATGGCATTAGTGGCCTTATAAGAAGAGGAAGACTGAAGCTTACACACTTGCTCTCTTCGAACATGTTGTGATGCAGCAAGAAGACCTTCACCAAATGCTCGTGCCATGCTTTTGGAGTTCCCAACCTCTAGAGCAGTGAACAAATAAGCCCTTATTCTTTCCAAATTATCCAGTATGTGGTATTTAGTTATAGCAACAGAAAGCAGACTGAGACAGATGTGGACTAAATAGTGAGTCCAGCTTGTGAGCTTGAGACCATGGGTATAAAAGGGACAATTTAGCAAGCACATTCCCAATATACCAATCTGTTAGATCCAACTTCAACAATTTCTGACAGTTTTGACAATGAAGGAGTAGCCTGACATTTTCTTCTTGGGTATTTAAGTGACATTATCATCCCAGTTATCTAGTGATTTAAAGGGCTGCAAAGTAGAGACTGGATTGCTCCATCTGTGAAACACATCACAGGTGAAAAAAACTAAAGGTCAAGTACTCTCAAACAGAAATATGGTTCGCTTGTAAAAATTTAGGAAACTAAGCAATCATACACTGAATAGGAGTGTTTGAAGATGAACTCTGTAGGAATGAATAACACTGGAATTGATAAAATTTCAAAGAATTCAAAGAAATTATTCAAGTGATTTCAACATCAAATGGGAAACACAAAATTTATCTATAATTTAATGAAATACTTCACATAACTTTGGACTGAAATTTTAAGCCAATCAGGTATAATTTAAGCTTATTTGGTAATTCACTTTTCAAAACTGCTATGTCCAAAACTAGATCTTACTTCTAGTTAAGTCATTTGACCCTTTGGCTCCTAATTGTAATATTTGTAGAATTGGGAGTGTCTTAGTCATTTTGGGCTGCTACAATAAAGTAATACAGACTCATTGGCTTACATGCAACAGAAACCTTTTACTCACATTTCTGGAGGATAAAAGTCTGGCAGCAAAGTGCCAGCATGTTCAGACTCTGTTGGTAGGATGCCACCTTCTCACTCTACCTCACATGGTTGAAAGAAGGTAAAAATAAATCTCTGGGGTCTGTTTTATAAGGACATTAATTTGTGAGGCCTCTAACTTCATGACCAAATTCTGTTTCAAAGGCCCTACCTCCTAAAATCATTACATTGGTGATCAGGATTTCATCACACAGGTTTGGGGAGGACAAAAGTGTTCACCCCATAACAGGAGTAATAATGGCACCAGCCTCAAATTGTTCACAGAATAACTGACATTATTTACCTAAAATGTTTAGACAGTACCGGATGAGTGCCTATACTATCAAAACATATTTCATATAGTAAATATGATTTAAATAATTTATACACATTCCATATCAGAAAATTATTGACAAAAGCTCATCTACTGTGGATGTGTTTTAATTTTGAGTAGGATGATTATCCTGTTTAACTTACCATAAGAAAAGAACTAAGATAGAAAGGAGAAAAATGAAGAGGACAAACCAATTCAGGATACACTACATATATATATGGAAATGTCATAATGAAACTCTCTGCATAGATATCTTAAACAAACAAAAATGTCTTTTTTCCCTCAGAAAACAGAGGACAGGAACATAAATGAGGTCCTTTCTTGGAGCTGGTACCACAGAGAGAGGGAAGATATAAGAAAAGGTGAAGGAGGGTGAATATGATGGAAATACTGTGTACTCATGTATGAAAATGGAAAAATGAGACCTGTTGAAACTATCCAAAAATGGGGGTTTGGGGAATAAAGGAGAATGGTGGAGGGGGTGAATTTAGCTAAGATATGTTGTAAGCACTTTTGTAAATATCACAATGTACTCCCAGTACAACAATAACATGCTAAAAAATTTTTTTAATAAACTAACAAAACAAAGAAGAAAAGTATTTAGGCCTACCTTTCTTAAGTACAAAGATATTAGTGACTCATTGTGATATGAAGTAAAATTTATGAAATGTGGAGTAGCCAAATTTCATCCAGTCCATATTTTCTGTTCCAGTTTGGTTTTTAGCATGTGATACATTTCCCAAGAATTCAAGAAATGTTGAAAGGAGAAAAGAATGTATGCTATGACTCAAATATCCATCCTTTCATTATTTCAATGGCAAGGGAGCAAGCAAACAAAAACAAAGTCACAACTAGCTCTCAATCATGGATATCATCATTCCCAAATATGTGCAAAACAAAATTAAAGTTTTCAGAAAATAAAACAGAAATGCCTGGAAGAACTCTCTTTGATGAGAATACTGTTTTCCTAAGTATGGTATTAATAAGAAGGACATTTAAAATCCTACAAGAATACAGGTTAAAATCTACTAACCTCATTTGGGATTTTAGGCTAAAATATCTTACACACAATATCTCTCATTTCTTTTAACAGAAATCATGCTTCAATGAAAGACTCATTGGGGCACTGATATGAGTTGAAAATGTAAAGACCCACTGGGCGTGACTTGACAAAGCCATTGGACTGTATCATTTTCCCTCTGAAGTTTGCTTTCAGGCAAGTACCAGATGGATTGTATATCACAACAAAATTATTATAACATTTCTTGATGCCATTTTCCAAAGACAAGGAGACAACTCATTTCCTTATGAGTTTTTTTTTGTGTGTGTGTGTGGCAGAAATCTAGAGATAGAAATCCTGATGAGCATAGAGAAATTATTTTTTCTAATTTCTGTATTGATTAATTTCTGCTCTTAAAAATAGCTCATTTAGTCTATTCTGGGAGTAGATTGTAGAGTATTTCATTGTTTTAAATTTTGTTTAGAATTTAAAATAAAAGACACTGAAATAAAAGCATCAGTTACAGGAGCATATTTATTGTCTGGAAAGCGATGGAGTCAAATGGCATTGATTTCTTGCATGATGTACTTTAGCCCTCATCCATCTGTTCAGGGCCTGATTCAGAAATCAATATAACCTTTTCCTGGGGAAGACCAAGGCATCCCTACATTTTGACATGGGGCTTCCAGATTGTTAATGTGATTAAAAAATAATCAAGGCCTTTCAAAAGCTTCATTTTCCAACATACTCTAGAAAGTTTTTCCTTAAAAAATGAATTATTTCTGATCAAATAATATTTATTCACTCTTTTTCATTCCTTGCCATTTATTTATGTACAGATCTATTGATTATCCTGTGAGACTCCCAACTGAGTTAAAGAAAAGCATATTTGCAGGTTGGTTTAAAGTCTACCACTAGCACAATATGACTCCTCTTAAAGTATCAATAAATACCCATGGTAGAATACTTACTGGTTGTTAGCAAAGTGTGTTTTGACTTCAGTTTTGAGTAGCAGGTGCATTTATATTGCTTTAAGAAATAGTCTAAAATGTTATAGATTCTGATATTATTTCAAATGCATCAATATTTGCTGATATTCCCTTAGACTCGACAAAAACTGTTAATTTACTCACATACTAAAAACATGCAAATGTTTTATTGTGCTGAAATTATCTCAGGTTTGCTAATGTGTAAGCATAAGAATTTGAAATGTAGATTATACTTCAGCAGTTAAAATAAAACAAAATACAATCTTTCTTTCACATAAACTGAAATGAACTGTGCTGGCCCTAATCAAATTAAAATTAAAGTCTATTGAAAGTGGTGCTCAGTACTTCATAGGGTAAGGTCATAAATGATTATATTTGTTTCTAAAACTTAAGTGGCTGTTAAGAGTATAATACTTGCTAATACTGGAGAAAAAATTCCTCAGCACCTATTTTTTCCAGCTTTACTGAGGTATAATTAACAAAAAAGTTTTTGAAGTATATGCTTATGGTGTAAAAATTATCTTTTGATATACGTATATGTTATGAAATTATAACCATCAAGTTAATTAACATACTCCATTACCATGCTTTGTGTGGTTAGAGTATTTGAGATCTACTCTGTAAACAAGTTTCAAGTACATGTTTCTTTACTATTAACTATGGTCATTGTGTTGTATGTGAGGTTTTCAGAATATATTTCACTTGCATGGCTGCCTTTTTGCTCTAACCAATATCTCAAAATTTCCTCTACCACCAACTCCTGTCAACCACCATTTTACTCTCTCTTTTTATGACTTTGACTTTCTTTTAGGCTCCAAATAAAAGTGACATCATCTAGTATGTGTGTTCATGTACCTAGGTAATTTTACTTAGCCTAATGTCCTAATGTCTTCTGGATTCATTTATGTTGTCACAAATGACAGGATTTTCTTATTTTTTAAGACTTAATAGTATTACATAATGTGTGTTATATGTATTGTGTGCATACCAATTTTGTTTTATATATTCATCCTTCCAGGGACACTTCAGTTGATCCTATATGCTAGATATTGTGACTAATGCTGCACTAATCATGGAGGCACAAATATCTTTTCCACATACTGACTTCATAGTCATAGGATAAATACCCAGTAGTAAGTGTGATAGCTGGATCACATGGCAAGCATATGCTTAAGTTTTTGAATAGCTGTTACTCATAATGGGTGTACCAGTTTCCACTAACAGTGAACCCATGGTCCCTTTCCCCAACAGTCTTGCTAATACTTTTTTATCATTTGTCTTTTTTCATACAGCCATTCTATCAAGTATGAGGTGATATCTCATTGTGGTTGTGATTTGCTTTTCCCAAATGATTGTGTAACTTTTATTTAAGAAATCAATAACTGCTCACAAACAACAGAAAATAGGCTTTTCACTGCTAAGTTGCTACTCCAAATCTGATCAAAGTAATAGTAATTAAAGATTGCTCCTATCTGGAGATGACAACCTGATGAGTAATCACTTAATGATATAAATTCACTTTCTAGTGGGCAGGTAGAAGGGTGTTAAAAAGACCATTTGTGAAAAAAGACCTCAATTACTGTTAATTTCCAGCCACCTTTAAGCCAAGAGTTGAATAGGAATAGGATTTCTCTTACTTTTTTTCAGGGCCAGATTAAAACATACTGATAAGTAGGATGCAAATATCTTTAAATCTTTTCTGAATTTAATGATCTTCACCCAATCAACTTAATTTAGACTAAAAATTTGCAAATGTTATAAAACATAAAAGAGTTCTTTCTGTGGATTAAGGCATTAGATTTATGCTGCAGATATCACTAATTTTTAACAAGCCAAGAATCATTTATTAGCATCTTCTATTTATGGTTTTCGTGAGGAATGGGGTTTTCCATCTAATCTAAACTATTTCTTTAATAGATTTTTTGTGGACAGTATGAATTGGTGACCCAGTTTCAAAAATATTGAATTTATATAATAAAAATATAAAACAAATTAATCAGTACAATTTAAACAAAATATTTATCAATTGTCCATAGATTTTGAAGCGATTTTGAATTATAACATCAATCTTGAAAATTTCAGGTAGGTGGTTAAAAAATACCCATTTTTCAGATAAATGCTATGTACGGTGACTCTACATAAAGTCTCACCCAAGCTTTACTATTAGAGATAATTTTCCTTTTAAAATGCTGTATCAATGATGGAGGAGGTGAATTCAACTATGATATATTGTAGTCACTTTCATAAATGTCACAATGTACCCCAAGTACAATATTATGATAATTAAAAAAGGAAAAAAAGCTATTCAGAGGGCAGTTATAGAGTACCTTTCTAACAAGCACAAAGGTCTGTGTTCAAACCCCAGTACCATCAACAAACTCCCCCAAAATAGCAAATTAAATCAGCCAAATATATGTAACATTATATGACAAAAATAAGATGCCCAAATCTATAATCATGATCTTTTTTGGAAGAGGAAAACAAGTCAAATTGCCTGCTACGAGTCTTTATTTTTAAGTGAGACTGGGTTGGCAACAATAATCTGTCTATACATCAGTTCTCTACTGTCTCTATGTTTGATGAGGTCAACTGTGCTCACCAGTAACCTCTCACAGAATCTCCTTTCTTCTCATTTGCTACCCATCAGACTACTTGTCCTTTTTGCCCTAGACTAATATCAATATCCTGACTAAGAAACAAATTTAAAGTCTGTGAGAATTAATTTCAAAGTCCTGATGAACTCAAAATGGTCCATCACCTCCATGAACATAGTAAGTTGACCTTTTGTGTGGTAGTGTATAAGTTTGGATGTTTTTGGTTCAAAATAATTAAATCTATAACACAAACTATCCTATACAACAAAGAAATATCAAAAGTTCAGATCTGTGTAGGCTTAAGTTTTGTGAGTTAACTGTCCAACTACATCATTGAATAACCTGATTCCTCTATCTCTCCAGTAATTATTGCACAATATTAATTACTTTGTAAGATCTTCCCCCTGTAGTTGTAAAATGAGTGTCATAAATCAAAAGGCTCCATGATTCCTATGTGTACATCTCTTTCACATCCATAAAATAAAATTTCCCTGTGTATTCTGATTGAGCACATCATCTGCCTATTGCTTGTGAAAAACATTGCAGTATGTCTGGTTTCCTCAACAAATTTTCTACAAGAGAAATGGGTGCTATGGTTGATCAATTAAAGGCCATTACTAGATCTGCATGTTTGTATCATTGAGAAGAGGGTGGAGTAGATCTTAGAGATTCAGGCATAATCAGTTTATTTTTCCTATTGCTCAGTTCCCTCTTATAAATTAACACGAACAAAGGAATCGAAGGAAGGAAAAGCTGTTTAGGAAAATGAGAATATGAATAATTATGAAAGGAACATGACTGTAAACTTCCTTTATTTTCAGCAAATGATATCATCTTACACAGAAACCCCCATTTCCCTAATGGGAAATAAACAATAATGAGGATTAAATGTGTCATTAAATTCCACTTTAGAATATTCTCTCTCAGTCTAAATGAGTGCCTTTTGGGTAATTTATTAATGAATTCAAAGTTAAAATTATTATCACATCTGTCTATTCCATCACCAGGGATCCTGACTCCTCCTCTTGTTCTCCTGAATAGTATTTGAGTACAACAGGGAGTTATATATTACCTTAAGTTTTTGGCAACAGCCAAGAAATACAAAGCCATTTCTGCAGGTTGGTTTTGTTCATTACTGCTATGCTCTGGGTAAGACTGTCCTCACTCCCTCAGAAAGAGACTGCAGCTCATGCACAACTTGGTCTCTATGCAAAACTATTGCTTCCAGAAAGCTGGACCATTGCTCTTTGTTGACCAGGAACCACCCACACCTTTCGCAACTGGATTTGTTGATTTTCTCTGTGTCTTCAACTGTATCACTCTATGGCTTACTAGGACTTCCCTGGAGACTTTAAGGGGAATTTCTTATCATCTTAAATATTTAGATAATCATGGTAGAGGACTTAGAGATTTCTGAAGCCCGTTGGAGCATATTTGTGGACACATGGTATAGGCATGGGGTTGGATAAAAACATCTAAATTTAATTGGGTGAGCTTTGAGGGGGGCATTAATTCTCTGACAAGGACCCAAGGGATCTAGGCAAACTTCTTCAAAGAGTGAGTCTTGGAGATAGAAGTGGCCTGCAATGACTGATGTTATCATGGAAGATGGTGGAGAAAGGGACAAAAGAGCTCAGAGAGGTGAATATGGTGAAATGTGAATACTATGTGAATTCATGAAACCCATCAGGGATCTATATTTTTTTGAGGGACAGAGGACTTAACATTCATGAAGAACATTAAGAATATGTTACTTAATATGGGCATCAGCGCCTCTATGAAATTCAGTAGTGGCTTAGACTCCAGAAGTGGTCACAGAGGATGATGAGGTCCTGAAACAGGTCCTGAAACAATTGAAACCAGAAGGTGCTACTTAAGCACCAAAAGCAAAGGCTTGCAATTGTTGTAATAAAAAAATCAGCAATGTTTACTTTATTTTGGTTATTGGAATTGTGGTACATGTTTGTTATAGCAACTAATATTCTTTCTCACCAGAAATTTGAGCCTTAAAGGAGGAGGCTGTACTCTCTCAGTACAGAAGTTCATTTAACACACAAATTGGAGCCTTAAAAGAGAATTCTGTCATAATAGAAACTGAGTAAATTTGGCATAGAGACTGGGTGCCAGGTGGTGAGGAAATGTGAGAACTCCCATTTAGATAGTAATCCATTTCCAAAAATCAGATGCTTTATGCAAAATCCAACCCAAGAAACTATATCTTATTTTTTAATGGAAAAAAGTTATATATATAATATACCCTAAAACTCCAACCAATTTATTAAAATGCAAATGCAGAAGTTGTAGATATATGTACATATAATATATATTATATATAGTACATCTAGGCATTTTTACTAACTTTATTGGACAGTTTATCTCATTATCTTAGTGATAACTAACAATTATTTTGCATGTAGAATTGTGTTTAGTTTACATATCATTCATATAGAAAGTGATCATGAATATGCTTATGTATATTTCTAACATTCTGTCTATTATATTTGCAATAAATCTTGACATTTCCCTGAGCAATTTATTTTGTTACTTAAAATGTTTTACTGAGATTTGGGAACATATGCACTACTTTACTGAAAATATGAGCTGAAAAATGGATACTGAGAGATGGATTTGCTAAGTTTATACATTGAAAACAAGATGTATTCCACTGTGGAACATTTACCTGCAAGAGATTTTTTAGGATATGCCTATAAATAGCACAAGATAAAATTTGTGCATTGAAAAGATAGTAAGAACAACAGAGTCAAGTCCTAGTGAGTTTGGAAAATTTTTAGTCAAAATAATATTAGATAGAGTGACTTTGAAAGACAAGAGTTAATTGTCAGAAATGTTTAAACTTGAAAATATTTTGACATTAAATACCTTCAAACAGTAGAAACCAACATCAGATAGTTTTTAGTCAAATTAGACTTTATTACTGCTCATTTACCTGGAGCTTTCAAAGGTCACAGATACTATTTGGAATCAAGATTGAGGAGTGCAATATAGTATTGATATCTGACATTAGCTTTTTATAATTTTTTTCCTTAACCATAACATGTACTTTCTTTCCCAGGAGCTTGGAGGACTTTTCTCTTTATTCTTCAGGTTCAGAATTTTACAATGATATGACTTAGATATTTGCAGTGTTTAAATATTGTCTTTTCTCCATACCTTCATTTCTGTTTCCAAATTGGGTATTTTATATTATGGCATGTCAGGTGTCTGATTTCTTACCTTCTCTTTATAACTACATATTTTGTGTGAATGTGAATTTTTATTATGTAAAGTAGTGGGCTACATTATGAAATACTTATATAATGTATTTTGATTATATTTACCCCCTCTACTACATTTTCATTCCCCTGTCCCCATTTTCTTCATCCACATCACTAATAGTCATTCTTTTACTTTCATGTCTCCCCTCCCCACCAGTCCGTTGTCCATATTCCACACTTGAGAGAAAATGTCTTTGTGTAACTGGTTTATTTCACTTGACATGATAATCCCCAGTGTCATCCATTTTCCTGCAAAAGACATTCTTCTTAATAATTTGTTAAAACTCCATTGTGCATATATACCACATTTTCTTTATCTATGCATCCACCAGTTGGTACCATGGCTGATTATATAACTTGGCTATTGTAAATTGTGCTGTGATAAACATGGATATACAGGAATCTCTATAGTAAACTGACTTTGATTACTTCAAATAAATATGATATAGCTAGTTCATGTGGAAGTTGTATTTTTAATTTTTGTGTATTATTCTTTAATTTTTAAAATGATCATATATTAATTATAAAAAACAATGGACTTCATTATGATATTTTCATATATGTATATAATGTACTCTGACCATTACTATAGTCATATTAATTCTGTTTGTCCATGAACATGGGGTGCCTTTCCATCTTGTAGTCTCTTCTTCAATCTCTTTCTTTAGAGTTTTAGTTTTCCTTGAAGAGGTCTTTCACTTTCTTAAATAATTTCATTCCTAAGTATTTTATATTTTTGTGACTACTTTGAATGGGTTTGTTTTCCTGATTTTGTTCGCAGTATGTCAATTATTATTATAAAGAAAAGCTGGTGAATTTTTTATGTTGATTTGTATCCTCCTACTTTACTTAATGCATTTATCTAATCTATGAGTTTTTGGAGGAGTCTTGAGGGTCTTTTAAGTATAACATCACATCTTCAAATAAGGAAAATTTAACTTGTTCTTTCCTATTCCTATCCTTTTATTATTCTCTCTAATCTTATTACTGTGGCTAAGATTTCAAGCATTGTATGGAATATAAGTGGAATGATAACTTTGTCTCATTCCTGGTTTTGTGAAAATGTTTTCAGTTTTTCTCCATTTAATATCATGCAGACTAGATTATACGTTGGTTATTTATAGCCTTGATTATGTTGAGGTATGATTCTTCTATTCCTACTTACTTCAAGGCACTTGAAGAGGGATGTTAAACATTGTTAAAGGATTTTTCTACATCTCTTAAATTCTAATGTGATATTTGTCTTTGATTCTCTTTCTGTGCACCAATGCATTCACTGGTTTGTGCATTTTGAACTCTCCTTGCATACTTGACATGAAATGTGTTTTAATCTGTTGTTGAATTTGTTTTCTAAGTATTTTGTTGAGGATGTTTGCTTCCAAGTTAACAAAGAAAATTGGTCTCTTGTTTGCTTTTTTGTTGTGGTAACATCTGATTTTGGTATCAGAGTAATATTGGTTTCACAGAATGAGTTTGGTAGTGAAATAGAGCATTGGTTTAAAGGTTAACAGTGAATTCATCCAGTCCAGGAGTTTTACCATTTCAACTTCATTGCTCATCATAAGTATGTTAATGTTTTTGTATAATCTTGATTCAATTTCTGCAGGCCATATGTGCCTAGAAATTCATGCCTTTCTTCTCAATTTTATTAAAATATAAGTTTTTAAAAACTATTCCTCAATAATCCTCTGGATTTCATTGGTATTTGTTGTAATACTCTCCTTCTCATCTCTAATTGTATTTATTTGGGTCTTCTCTCTTTCTTTTGAGTTGTTTTGGCTAGTTACCTGGAATCTTATTCATCTTTTCAAAGAATCAGTCCTTTCATTCATTGATCTTTTGCATTATTCTTTGTCTCAATTTCAGTAAACTTTGTCCTGATC
Source organism: Castor canadensis (assembly GCF_047511655.1). NCBI lineage: Eukaryota > Metazoa > Chordata > Mammalia > Rodentia > Castoridae > Castor > Castor canadensis. The sequence continues at coordinate 50,241,473 of NC_133394.1, read as the reverse complement.
TTTACTGTTTCTTTTCTTCTACTAATTTTTACTTTTTATTATTTTTCTGAGACATTGAGATGAATCATCAGATTATTTGAGATGTCTCTGATTTTTTAATGTAGGTGCTTATTGCTATAAACTTCCTTTTTAGAAATATTTTGCTGTTTAGAAAAGTCTCGGTAAGTTGTGTTTTTGTTTTCATGAATTAAAATTTTTTTTATGATTTATTCAGTGAGCTACTGATCACTTAAATGTACACTGCTCAATGTTATGTGGCATAATGTTTTTGTAGTTTACACTGCCATTGATTTCTAATTCTATTATCTGATAAGATGTAAGGAACCATCTCTATTTTTGTATTTGTTAAGAAAATGTGGTCTATTTTAGAAAGTTTCATTGAGTGCTAAGAAAAGTGTGTATTCTGCAGCAGTTGGAATATCTGTAGATGTCTGATAAATCCATTTGATCTATGTTACAGCTTAACACTAAAATTTCTTTGCTGATTATTTTTTGGTCTGGATAATTTATACTGGTTGATGAGATTGGGGTTTTGGAGTCATCCATTATTAATGTATCTATACTTATCTGTCCTTCTATATCCAGTGGTGGTTGTTTTGTGAAATGGATCGCATTGTTATTTGGTGCACATATATCAACAAATTTTTATCTCCTTGGTGACTTGCTCCCCAAGTGAGATATAGAATATATAGTTGCATTCTTTAGTTCTTCTAACTAATTTTGATGTGAGTGTACTTTGTCAGATGTGAGTATAGCTATTCCTGCTTGCTTTAGGATTCTACTTTTGTGGTAGATCATCTATCCTTTCACTTTCAATCTGTGCGTGTCTTTATTAGTGATATGTTTTGGACCAAAAACAGTTGAATTCTAATTTTAAACACAGTCAGAAAATCTTCATCTTTTAATTGGAGAGCTAAGACCATCTACATTTAAGGTTATTTTACAAGATATTTGCTTATTCTCATAATTTTTTTGTTTTTCCCCCCTCTGGTACTTTCAAGTCCTGCTTGTTTTTTTCTGTCTCCTTTATTCATCTTAGGGGTTTGTTGGTTTACTAGGTTGGATCTGTTTAATTCTTTCCTAATTCTCATTTGCTCATCCATTTTCCTTGTGAAATTTACTCTTTCAAGAGCTGTCACTGTGCCTTTCTTTCTTCATCATCTGTGTGAATGATTCCTTTAGGTATTGTCTGCACTGCTGGTTTAGTGGTCAGGACTTGCCTTAATTTGTGGTTATCTTGAAATGCTTTTAATATCTCCACCAATTTTAAAGGATAACTTTGCTTGATATAGTTACCTTGTCTGCAGTTATTTACTCTCAATGGTTTAAATAAATCATTTCATGTTTTTCAGTCTTTTAGGGTTTCTGCTGAGAAGTCTGATATAATTCTCATGAGTTTGCCTTTATAAGAAAGTTAGCATTTTTCTTTTGCAGTTTTCAATATTATTTCTTTCACTGTAGTCTTGGCTTTTTCATTATTATATAATGTGAATAGTTTCTTTCTTGGTCATATCTGTTTGAAGTTCTAAATGACATCTGTGCTTAGATGTTTCCCCAGTTTTGGAGAACTTTTTTAGTATAATTACATCTTCTATGCCATTAGTTTGTATCTCAGTTCCTTAGGTTTGACATCTTGATCATGTCCCAGCATTTATGAACATTTTGGTCATGTTTGCTCATTTTTTTTCTTTATTGCTATCTGAATGTAATATTTCCTTGACATCATCTTCAATCCCTGATATTCTTTCTTGTGCTTGATCTATTCTATTAACAATTCTCTCCCTCCCTCCCTATCTTCCTTCCCCGCTCCTTCCCTCTCTCCCATCCTTCTTCTGCCCCCTCCTATCTCTCCCTCTCCCTTTCCTCTTTCTCTCTCTCTCTCTTTCTTTCTTTACAAGCACTCTACCACATGAGCCATGCCTCAGTCATTATTCTTTTAGTTCAGGTTTCACAAAGTATCACACTTTTCCTGATATGACCTCTGAATGAAATTATCCTACCTCTACCTCTGTGTAGGTAGCACCACAATCTTGTGACATCACAAACCTATTTATTTATTTATTTATTTTTCACTATAAATCTTTTTTCAAAATTCATTTATTCATATGTACCTACATTGTTTGGGCCATTTTTCCCCCACTCCTCCCTCTCTCCCCCCAACCCCTATTTTTGAAATAAGTCTTACTAACATTTTTCCCCAGGCTGTAATCCTCCCAGCTCACCTATATGTAGCTAGCCATCATGCCTGGCCCACCACTGTATTTCTTATTTTATTTATTAAGTTTTTAAAATTTCAACATTTCCATTTCTTTACAGTCTCAGTTTCCTTGCTGATTTCCTCATCCATACTGCTTACTTCTCAATCAGATCTTGAATTGATTTCTTCATTTTACTCATCTGTTTGCTTCAGTCCTCTTTTAGGTTACTGATCACTTTTAAAACTACAGTTTTGATTTCTTTTTCTGGTACTTTCTCTGATCCTCATTCAGAGAATAGAAAGCTGACAGCAGTAACAAACACAACTGTTCAAAAACAAGTCAGGTATTTAAATCTTCTTAGAAATAATTGGAAACATTAGCTACACCGTCTGTAATGTTAGAAAAGAAAGGAGAAAGGATTCTTATAGTTTAAAGTACAAGATTAAGAATTATTAGAACTAAAAGTCTTAATAACTAGATCATAAAAAGAAATGGAGATTGGAGAAGGCAAAGGAAAGAAGAAGGAAGATAGGCAAAGAAAAACATATGGAATGAAAATATGACAAGTAACAGTGAGGGAAAATCCAATAAAATAAATATAAATAAAGATAAAGTAATCATTCAATAAAGAAATCATGAAAGAAAGAGAGAGAGAGAAAGAAAAAGAAACAAAAGAAAGAAGGAAAGAAAGGAAGGAAGAGAAAGAGAGAGAGAGAAAGAAAGGAAGGAAATGAAACCAGTCACTTTTTCTTTCTTCCTTGCAAAGATGAACAGGAGAGATTTCCGTCCTAGCTCCCTAGTCTTTCTTTTGCAGTTTCTGGGATGTGATGAACATTTTTTTTCTCTAAAGTCTAATACAATAAGATCAAAAATGGGTGTTTGCAGGCTGAGCCATTGTCAGTTTGTTTCTGTTTTTTTGTTTGTTTGTTTTTGTTGTTGTTCTTTTTTTCCTGCTAGTGTGGAGAGTATTGCAGCCACTCACAAACGGCCTCTTCTAGACTAGTCCAAGGACCCTAGGTTAGATGCCTTCTTGTATTAGAGACCTCTGCCTGTGTGGGTTTATTGTGGGAAATTCCCAAGCAGCTACTGTTCACTCTCTCTGCCCCTTCAGGAGTGTAAAGACAAAGCAGTCGGTGCTGGTTGCTCTTTTAAAATGTGTTTGGAAATATTTCTTCATCTTGAATTTGTCAGATCAATTTGAGGAAGGGTGGTATTAACTATTCTGTAAACATTAGACACAATTTAGCAGAGATGTTATCAGGTCATGGGATTTTCTTTGGGAGACATTTTTATTGCTGATTCAATCGTCTTACTGCTTTATTCAAATTTTCTATTTTTCATTATTCAGTCTTAGTAGTTTGCATGTTTCTAAGAATATTCTATTCCTAGTTCATTTTCCAATTTTCTGGAATATAATTCTTCATAATAGTTTTTTTCCACTCATTTGTTATTTTTGTTGTTTTGGTTATGTCTTTTCTTCCGTATCTGATTTTATTTATTTTTAGTTATTGTACTAAAGGTTTGTCAACTTTATCTAATTTTTCAAAAAAACACCCAATTCTGTTTCATTGATATTTTCTAGAATCTATTTCTGTTGTGATTTTTATTTTTTCCTTTGTTCTATTAACTTTGGGCTTAGTTGTTCATTTTCTAGATGCTTGTGGTATTGTAGGGAGTTTATTTGAGATCTTCTTTTTCTATGAAGGCACTTACTGCTATAAACTTCCCTGTTAGAATTACTTTTGATGCATCTGTTAATGCTTGGTATATTGTGCTTTCACACATTCGTGAAAATGTGTATTTTCATTTGTCTCAAAATATTTTAAATTTTCTTTGAAATTTATCCTTTGGCCCATGGTTATTAAGGCATATGCAATTTAATTTTCACCTGTCAATTGTCTGAATTTCTTCCTGTTACTGATTTGTAGTTTCATACAATTATGATCAGAAAAGACACAATATAATTTCAGTGTTTTTGGTTTTTGTAAGACTTTTAAAGACCTAATATATGATTTAGTTGTAGAATGATATTTAAAAGAATGTATAGTCTGTTGCTATTGGATGGAATGTTCCAAGCATGTAGCTATTATATCAATTTCATCTAAAGTAAAGTTGAAGAGGATGGGAATGTAGCTCAATGGTAGAGAGCTTGAGCAACATTTTAAATAAATGAATAAATAAATAAATAAATATAAACTGGGGTTCAAGTTTCTTTACTGATTTTCTGATTGGGTGATCTGCCCATTGTTCTAAGTGGGGTACTAAAATACTATTACTGTACTCAGGGCTATCTCTTCCTTTACATCAAGTAGGTTTGCTTTATTTAGGTGCTTTGATATTAGATGCATATATATTTATAATTATTATATGTTATTTATAACTCAGCCCCATTAGCATTACACAGAATATAATGCACAATAACCCCCATTATGTCTACATATAGTTACTCCTTCATTTTTTGATATATTTTCCAGGAAGTCTCTTTTTTCATCCCTTCACTTTTAGCCTCTGTGTGTCCTCAAAGATAAAGTGAATCTCTTCGAGGCAGCATATAGTTGAATCTTCTTCTTGTTCTCTTTATTTCATTCAATCTTTTCATTGCCTTTATTCCATTTAGTCACTGTTTGTCTTTGTGGGAAGATACATGCACTTATATTTGATGTATTTATTGATAGACAGGTAAGGACTTACTACTGAAATTTTATTAATTATTTTCTTTTATTTTTCAGAACTTTGTATGCTTTTCTCACACATTTTCTTACTTTGTGATGAGGTGATTTTCTGTATTAGTATTCTTTAATTCAATATTTTTTATCTGTAATGAATTTACTTTGGAGTTTTTCTATATGGTTACTTTGAAGCTTACATAAAACATCTTACTGTGTAACAACCTCTTTTGAGTTAATAAAAGTTCAAATTTTATTGCATAAAACACTATACTTTTACTTCTCTTATAACTTCACTTTCTATATTTTTAAAATAATGTTTTAGCAGGGATTTATTTCAGTATAACAGATAAAGTAGGAAGAAGTAGGGGAAAATGGAGAACTATTTCCTACCCCCATGTAAGCAGTGGGAGTAAGACTCCACATTTTATGTTTTTAATGTCACAGAGAGCATTATTTTCTATTGTTCATCTTTTAATAACTATAGTTACTGCTATTTTTAGTATTTTGTTTTTCAATCTTTATACTAAAGATATGATTCATATAGCACCATTATAGTATTAAAGTAATCAGAATTTGACTTTATACTTGCCATATAACAATTTCTCTGTTATATTTCCTATTTTGTTCACTTTCATATGTTTTCATAACCCTAATAAGGACAATAGTCTTATAATGCAAGTCTACTGGTGATGAACTTACTGAGGTTTTGTTTGCAGGAGAAAATTTGTATGACTCTTTCAGGAAGTACATCTTTCCAAGGTAAATATTCTTGTTAAGCATGTTTGATTTTCCTTCAGCTCTTCAAATATATCATTTCACCTTTAACTGCCCTATTAGGCTTCTGCTGAGAGTTTGCTCTTGCCCTCATTGGAATTCTTCTTTATGTGATGTGTTTTTTCTCCTGTCATTTTAAGATCTGTTCTTTTGTTCAGGAGATCTGTTCTTTTGTTCAGGATATTTTTGACAGTTTAATTATACCATGCCATACTTAAATTGATCTGATTGGATATTTGTGTTTTTTAAAGGATTTGGGGAGTTTTCAGCTATGATTTCTTTATATAAACTTTCTGTCTTTTTTTTTCTCAAATTCCATAATTCAAATCTGATGCTATCCCATAAATCCTATAGGCCATATTTAATTCCTTTAAATTTTTTTTCTTTTCGTCCTCTGGCTATATATTTCCAAATATCTTTGACTTCAGAAATTCTTTTTTCTGCATTATTAATTCTACTGATGTTTTCTATTTCATTTTCCTTTTCATTCATCTCATTCTTCAGCTCCAGAATTTCTAGTAGATTTTTAAAAATATATGATTTAAATTTCTCTGTTACATTTCCTATTTTGCTCACTTAGTGTTTTCCTGAATTTTCAAAATTGTTTCCCTATATTTTCTTGAAGTTTGTTGAAATTTATTAAAATAATAATTGTGATTCTTTTTTCAGGTAGTTCTTAGAGCTTCAGTAGGATGTCCCCTTGTTTCTGTATTTCTTGTGGACTTTTGTTGCTGTCTATGCCTTTCTTGTGGGTTGGTGTGTGTGAGGACCCTAGCTTATGGGAAACTATAGTTTTGGTACTGTTATCCTTTCACCTGTTATCTGAGATTAGTGTTGATGAAATTGCAGAGGTCCTCAGAGGATAATGCTCTGGGTATCTGCAATGGTGGTGATGGCTCTTAGGGTTATTTTAATATTATCTTTTCCTACCAAGGAATTGTAGTTGAGGGGATTACTCTAGGCACTGGGTCAAGCTTGTGGATTTGTTTGGTGTGGAAGTTGAGCAGGTTTGTGATGAATGGTACCTGTAGAGTGCCTATGGAGCTGAGGCCTAAGGTACAAATGGACTGAGTATTGATGCAGGGTCTGGAATTGTACTATTACATCTGGAAGGCAGGCATTTCTGCTGTCACATTAGAAATAGCAGGGAAGGTGCAGATATGTGTGTAGTAGCTGGAATGCTAGGGACAGAAGTAATGACATGTGTAGAACTATACCATGTCTGGGCTTGAGGAAGGGGCTTAGCTCTGTGGTTGCTAAGCTAGTGCCTGGAGCATGGGGATCTTCATAGAGACCTTGGTTCTGGAACTTGGAGGGTGATCTAGTTCACTGTGGCAGCAACTGTGGTATCTCAGACATGCACAGTGCTTTGTTAGAGCCAGGGTCCACAGAATGGGTGTGCATGTAGCTCTGGGGTCCAGTGCATGTATGAACTGTCTGTAGTGGCTGATTCAAGTACTAGAGTGTAGGCACACAGAGAAAGTCTTGCTGTAGGGATGAGGGTATGAACTAGCTTGCTATAATGAAAGCTTCATTTTTCAAGGCAAAGAGTGAGGCTATAGAGTAGGACATTTCTGGAAAGTTTGAAGATCAAAGGCTTGGAGCATATATAAAGATGGAAGAAATGGAAACTCTAGTCTAGCACCACAGTGGTTGCTTCTTCAGGGGCTAAGGGGTAAACTGCACACTCTTACCTGAAATTCCCTGGAGGGAATGTCTGATGGCTGACTCAGTGACAAAAGATACCAAAGTCCTGTGCAGAGCAGACTGTTAGTTACCAAGGTAGTTTCCAGCATGCCACTAGTCCTGACAGTTTTTGCCTTTCTTCTATGTTCCTACCCATCTTCTGGTATCTCAGATGTGCCTATCTCATCAGTGAGACATTTGTGCAGATCTTATCCTTATTCTTTGTTTTTATGTGCCACCGTGTTGCTAAGATTCCTAAGTAGACTCTTGAGCCTCAAGGCTACTTTAATTTCTGGATATATGTCTGTTTGGGGTTTAGGGGTGTGTGTTTGTGGAAGGATGAGACTTGTATCTCTTGCTCTATCTTCAAGGTGACATCAGTCTGGAATATGTTATTTTTTTAATACAGTTGAATCTTCTTATAGGCTGTATTAGTTAGTTGTTCAGGTAGTAGTAAAACTGTATAAGCAATTCTATAATTTATTTTCTGAAATTTTGGACTAGTCAAGATTCTCTGATGAGTAGACTAGATACTTCATGTCATGAAAAGCAAAAGAACCTTTGCATTTTAGAGAAGATATTTACGTAAACAAGCACACAGGCTTTAATGTTGCCCTCAGCTTTACTGAACTTTAAACAGATTTCTTCTTGACCATAGACTTTTAACCTCCATTTTTTTTAGAGCATTTACTTAGAAAAAAATAATTTATAATTTTTCTCTACTGCTTTTAAAAGTCTTATAAATTCTACAATGCGTGAATGTCTTTTCCAGAGACCTAAGTTTTATTCCTTTGAGATGCAATCATCAAGGAAGACAGTGTCCCTACCTCTCAGTCTATAGTAGTCTAGCAACCTAACTTGGATGGCACTAATGAACAAACCCAGATGTCTTAACCAAAGAGAAAATTTGGTGCAAATTTAGGAATAACTTAATGTGTCTGACATATCCCGCCAATTGGCCTACTCCCTAACATTTATCAACTCCTTCATCACACTAATTTAGAACCCTCTGGCATTTTCTTTCATCAAACTTGAATTCAGTTTTTGTCCCCTATTGTAATAAACCTGCATAAAATCTTCCTTTCTTACCCTTGTCTGTTATTTATTCATTTATCAGCTTGATAGGGTCTAGGATGACTCTGCCCTGCCTTTTCTAGCTCCTCATGAGTTTTTGTATTCTTGTAAATCAAGGATACTCATTATCCTCATAAAAAGTCTATATCTACCCCATTCACAAGCAATCCTCTGAGGCTAAGGTTGTGCCTATATATACAACTTTTCAGTTCTCACCCTAGATTCCATCCTTTTCTGTAGGTATGTTCCCAACCTATCTGTATGATTATTCAAATTTCTGCCAAGTCACACAAAACTTGGTAATCTTTCAAAACCATCAAATTACTAAATAGTTCTAAGCAGCATGAAAGACTTGCAGATGAGTTCTCACTTTATAAGTTGTTATTTCCAGTTCCACTTGTTATGGGTTCTGTCAAAAACATTCATATACATAAAGGCAATAGAATGATGAAACCTCTTGTAATTGGTTTAAATACGAAGGAGAGGGAGTAGCAGAGGCAAGATGGAGGGGTGATCTAACTAATATACAATGTAAGCCTACTCAGAATTGTCAAGACAAATCCCCCCTCTACAATGAATATGTGCTAACAAAAACAGAAAGAAAAACCATGTAGAGTTTTGGGCAGCTTTATTTTGTACAAATACAGACTCATGTTAATAATATTATTCTGCCTTTTGTTATTTCTACTCACTGATATGTCTTAGACATACGTATTTTCTGAAGTCTTGTAAAATTCTTAGCTGCGAGATTCTTGCATGTCTTCTGCCCCCATTAGTGCTGGTCAAATTCAAGCACTTATCAAGTTAGAATAAGTTGCACATATAGTCATTAAATTCACTGAAAAGAACAGACTTAGGCAAAGGAAAAAACATATAATTCCTTTCAAAAATTCACTTTGAACAGAGTTTTCTCCTCTGTGAACTTTTGCATTTCAGTTGTACAGAGTGAATAGAGTGAGTTTACTAAACTGCAGGTGAATTTGTTCAAAATGAATTGGTTGATTCGACAAATTAATCATAGTAACAAATTGTTCAAAATCAAAAATTGCTCAAGATGAATATTTCTAGTTATTGGTTTCTAGCTATTTGTGATTTTGTGCTTCATGGGAATGATTTCTCAATTTTTTTGCACAAGGTATTTTCATCCCTTTACCACTGCTTGGCAGGGATCTATTTTGTGAACTCTGGGAAGGTTGAGAAAATTTGTGCATGTTTCTTAGCATCTTGGTTCAATTTCTTTCTCTAAACATGTCAATGAATGTACTTTGAGATTGCACATATTTCCTTCTGGCTTCAATCTTGACAGCAGAAATCATTTGAAATTGCAATAGTGTAATGATGTGAACACACAAAATTATACTTAAGATGCAATTGAAAGCCCCACATAATAGATGCATGTACTATGGGAAAGATGAAAAATATCATTAAGATAAATGAAATAGAGATCAGTGACAGAATATGAATTAAATTTTAAGGTGAAAAACTTTGGAAATTGAAAATGTTATTCAAATGGTGCTTACAATTTTGAAATTTGCTTCTAGAAAAATCACCTAGTGCTAGAAATGAGTAAAAAATATGAACTGACAGAAAAAGAAGTATTCTGATTAAAATAGAATTAATGTAGAAAATAGAAAGTACAGAAATGTAAAAATAAATAAACTGAAATCTCTGTGCACATGGTTATTATTATGTCAAAGCAAATATTGTTTGCTAATGCATTTATCACTTTAGCTAATTTATTTATAACCCTATCAACTACTTCTATTTTATTTACAGTTTACTTAGTTTTTAGTGCTCATGATGCTTTATTGTCCACAAAGAACCTTAACTAATTTTGATATCCATATAGGAAGAGAGATTTTTACTTGGTTGAAAAAGAAGAGGGATAAATTAAATTCCCCATAGCAGAAACTTTGCTCATATTTGGTATATTATTTAAAGTAATAAAATGTATTTTATTTGTGGCTTTTAAGTTGAATTGTATCTTCATAGACCAACTTACACACCCAGTAGAGTAAGTTAAAATTAAATTAGTGGAGGGGAAATCAAAATGGCAGATAACTGATGGACTCTGGGACCTTGACCTGTATGATTTCAAACAATTACTCCCTATTTTTGTGGCAGCAAGGATCGATTAATACTGCTTTTTCTGCCAACCAAGATACTACCATTGCAGTGGGGGCATATGATATTCATTGACTGACCCTTGAACTAACTTTTTACAGCACATAACAGCTTGGTGCAGGGTCAGGCAGCTGTTGCTGGCCTGCCTGTCTGTTCACCAAAGGAAACAGCTAGAAGCAGGGTCAGATAACCCCAGCTGATTCACCAGTTTTTTCTTTTTTTGCTTTTTCTCCCTCTCTTAATTCCCTCCCACCTGGGTCAGTAAAGTTAAAACAAAACACGGGGCAAGGCAGAGTCCTGCAAGCATCTGAGAGTACCTGTACATACCACAATGCCTGCAGACACAGAACCTCTGTCACCTGCCTGCACAGATCCCTCTCTGCCTGTGTCTGTAATCTCACTAACAATGACACAATGCAGAGAACCCCAGAAAGCTGCTGCAAGCATCTGGGAAGACTGGGAGCCAAAAAACACAAGTAACACAAAACGTCTGTCTTATGCAGCCATGAAGAAGAATGAAATGTTATCATTCGCTGGTAAATGGATGGAACTGGAGAACATCATTCTGAGTGAGGTTAGCCTGGCCCAAAAGACCAAAAATCGTATGTTCTCCCTCATATGCAGACATTAGATCAAGGGCAAACACAACAAGCGGATTGGACTTTGATCACATGATAAAGCAAGAGCACACAAGGGAGGTATGAGGATAGGTAAGACACCTAAAAAACTAGATAGCATTTGTTGCCCTCAATGCAGAGAAACTAAAGCAGATACTTTAAAGAAACTGAGGCCAATAGGAGAAGGGGACCAGGAACTAGAGAAGAGGTTAGTCCAAGAAGAATTAACTTAGAAGGTAACACACATGCACAAGAAATCAATGAGAGTCAACTCCCTGTATAGCTATCCTTATCTCAATTAGCAAAAACCCTTGGTCCTTCCTTCCTATTATTGCTTATACTCTCTCTTCAACAAAATTAGAGATAAAGGCAAAATAATTTCTGCCAGGTAGCAAGGGGTAAGGGGGTGGGGGATAAAGGAGGGGGTGGGAGGAAGGGGGGAGAAATGACCCAAACATTGTATGCACATATGAATAAAATAAAAATTAAAACAAACAAACAAACAAACAAACAAAAAGTCTGTCTTCCACCTTTCTGCACTGCTCTGTAGCTGATTTGTTTCCTACCAAGCAAATCTGCTATCCCAGCAGGTGAGTTCAACACACTGTTTTGGAGGGAACCACGTATTCCACCACAACTGGGGAGCCTATTGCACCCTCTGGACAAAACTGGTGGCCAAATACACAGAGGGAATATTTCCCCTCTGCCTGGGGGGGTGGGGCAGAACCAAAAGCTGGAAAAGCCCATGTAGGGGTGAGGTGACTCAGCAGCTCCTTGGGGAAAGCCAGGCACTGCACTGCCTTGGAGAAACTGTGAGTAAGCTGAAATTGACAGTCTCACCAAGAAAAAAGCTCATTTCTAACTCACAGGAAGTGGAAGAGGCTGGCAACCTCTCATGGGAACACCTCTGAGAACCTGCCTGCTCCAGAGGTCCCACCCACTAAGGGAGCCCGGGGTCCAATGCCCAGGGCCCCCGGAAACTGTCCATAAGGAAGAGTAATAGTCATTGCCATGAAAGCCAACATACTAACTTTAAGAAGGGAAATCTTGGCCAAAGCTCCTATAAAAACACCTTTATGGAACAGAACTGAAAAACCTCTTGCAATTGCTTTAAGTGGGGTGAGGAGGGGACTGAGGGTGAGAGATGATGAAGGCAATGTAAGTAATGTACAATATAAGTCTAATCAGAATTGTCACTATGCATCACCCCCATATAATGAATGTATCCTAATAATATTTTATAATAATAATAAAAAATAATAGTCTCACCATCTCAAGCTGAAATCAGAGGAAAGAGTCCAGAATGTTCTTTGAACTTTTTTATTTTATTTTACTTTATTTTTATTTTTTAATTTTAACTTTTATTTTCTTATTTTTTTCTTTCATATTACTCTTACCTAACTCCTTTTTCCATTCTGTCCTAATATTAACTCACTCAGCAATAAATGCCCACTTTCCTTTCTGTACCCCAATTTTTTTCTTTTTCATCTCTTTTCATCTTCTCCCACTTCCAGTTCTGTTCCTCACCTTCCTCTCTTTCCTCTTTCTCTCCCCCCACTACCTTGACCTCAAAATGCACCACCCACTGAATAGTCTATTATACCAATTTTACACACTACCATATCCTTCCTATCCCTCAGCAACTCTGACAATAGCACCGTCTTCTACAAAGAGTGAAATACACCTCCATAGAACTCTCATGCCTCACATCCTTTCCTCTTACCCCTTTTCCCCATCCTGCTCCTTCCTCCAGTGCCAGCTCTTTTAATCCCTGAGTATCCACCTCTTCCCAAACAACCATTATATCCCCAAACTACACAGCTTATAGATAATATCATCAAGGGGCTCACTACATTTTCTGTAAATAACTGGTCTGTCATTGAATAAGTGAATTTGTTATTGCTAATTTATACTGCCTAGTTAGGGAACAGAAATAGAACATCAACATAGCTAACAACTAAGCCAGTCAGAGCACAGTAATTGAGTCAAGGGGAAGATAAGAGGTGATTAAAATTCCCAGTGAGTCATTCAACAACATAAGATCACAGCACATCATAGAAGCATGGAGAGAAGGAGGCCAGGCAATCCTATCTCCCAAAATATCAACAATTCAATAGAGAATTTAGTAAGAAATGAAGAAAATGAATACCCCGTTCATGACCCTAACAGAACAATGATAAATATCACCAATGAAATCAGTGATGCCCACAAAAAAACTCTCAAAAAGAAAATTATGGAAGACATCACTGAGAAACTCATGGAGAAGCTACAAGATATGGTTAACCATAAAGTACAAGATCCACTCAAGAAATAGCAAGACATTGCAAATAAAAAACTTGAGGAGACACAGAAGCAAAATTAACTCAGATAGGCATATTAACAGCATATTCACAGAAACAAAGACAAGAACCACCCGATCATCTCAATAGATGCAAAAAAAGCCTCCAATAAAATTCAACCTCGTTCTATGGAAAAAGCTATGATAAAACTAGAAATAGAAGGAATGTGCCTCAACATAGTAAAGGCTATGTATGACAAACCTATAGCCAACATCATGCTTAACAGGGGAAAACTGAAACCACCTGCCCTGAAGTCAAGAATGAGACAAGGATGCCCAATCTCTCCAATCCTATTCAACATAGGCTTGGAATTCCTAGCCATTGTAATAAGATGGGATGAAGAAATAAAAGAAATACAAATAGGTAAGGAAGAAGTTAAGCTATTCATATATGACATGATCTTATAGCTAAAAGATCCAAAAAACTCCTAGACACAGTAAACAGCTTCAGCAAAGGAGTAGGGTAAAAAATCAACTTAAAAAAACAGTAACCTTTCATTAACAGATTGAGAAAGAATATAGGAAAATAATTCCATTTATAGTAGCCTGAAAAAAAATTCAAATACCTAAGAATAACCTTAACAAAGGATGTAAATGACCTCTACAAGAAAACTACAAATCATTGATGAATGAAATCAAAGAAGATTACAGAAGATGGAAAGATCTCTCATGCTAATGGATTGGCAGACTCAACATAGTAAAAATGACTGTATTACTAAAAGCAATCTACATGTTCAATGAAATTCCCATCAAAATCCCAATGATATTCTTCACAGATTTTGAGAAATCAACACTAAAGTGCATTTGGAAACACAAAAAACTGAGAATAGCCAAGGCAAAACTGAGCAAAACCAGCAAATGTGGAGGTATCACAATACTTGACTTCAAACTATACTACAGAGCCATAGAAATGAAACAGTATGGTACTAGCACAAAAACAGATAGGAAGACCAGTGGAACAGAATAGATGACATGGATATAAATCCATGCAGCTACACCCAACTAAGTTTGACAAAGGTGCTAAAAACATATGATGACGAAAAGACAGCCTCTTCAACAAACATTGCTGGGAAAACTGAATATCTGGTTGCAGAAACCTGAAAGTAGATGCATGTTTGTTGCCCTGTAAAAGTATCAACTCAAAGTGCATTAAGGATCTTAATATCAGACCTGAAACTTTGAAGCTAATATGGGAAACAACAGGGAATACATTGGATGCAATGGGGATAGGCAAGGACTTCCTCAGTTGAACACAAGAGGTTCAGCAAGTAAGAGAGAAGAGTGACAAATGGGACTACATGAAATTAAGTAGCTTCTGCACAACAAAAGAAATGGTCTCTAAATTGAAGTGGCCACTCACAGAATGGGAGAAAATCTTTGATAGCTATATATCAGACAAAGGACTGATAACCAGAATATACAGAGAGGAGAAAAAACTAAACTCCTCCCAAATCAATGACTCAGTGAAGAAATGGCAACTGAACTGAACAAAACTTTTTCAAAGGAAGAAATTCAAATGGCTGAAAAGCACATGAAAAAATGCTCACCATCCCTGGCCATAAAGGAAATGCAAATTAAAACCATGCTATGATTGCATCTCACTCCTGTCAGAATAGCTACCATCAAGAACACTACCAATAACAAATGTTGGTAAGGATGGAGGAAAAAGGAACCCTCATACACTGCTGGTGGAATGTAAACTAATTCAACCACTATAGAAAACAGTATGGAGGCTTAAAAAACTAGAAATAAGCAGTGTTGGTGACTCATGCCTGTAATCCTAGATACTCAGGAGGCAGAGGATTACAATTTGATGCCAGCCTGGGCAAATAGTTTGCAAGACCCTATCTCAAAAGACCCTACTTAACACACAAAAAAAGGCCTATCCTTAGTATATCCTGAGTTCAAGCCCCAGAACCATAAAAAAAAAAAAAAAAAGCCTCGAAATAGATCTGCCATAAAATCCAGTAGTACTACTCCTAGAGAGAGGAATGCGAGTCAGGTTACAATGAAGGCCTCTGTACACCCATATTTATTGCAGCACTATTCACAATAACTAAGCTATGGAAAAAGCCAAGATGCACCATTACTGATGAATGGATTAAGAAATTATATTCATACACAATGGAATTTTACTCAGCCACAAAGAAGAATGAAAATTTGTCATTTGCAGGTAAATGGATGAAATTCTAGAACATCATCTTAAGTGAAGTTAGCCAGGCTCAGAAGGCCAAAAGCCACACGTTCTCCCTCATTTGTGAATTGTAGACCTAAAACAAATTCAACAATATTATGGGATACGGGTCACACTAAGGGGAGGCTGGGTGACGGAGGGATAGGGCAAGAGAAGGAAACCAAAAACTTGAATGAGATTGATGTGCTCATTGTACAGGAATTAATATAGAAATCTTAAACTTGCTGGGGCCACCATGAAAAGCAAACTAGGGAGGAGCAAAGAGGACTGGAAGAAGTGAATCAATTGGAGATGTAATATATATATGCATGGAAAGAACACAGGGAAACTCCCTGTGTAGCTATCTTTATTTCAAACTAACAAAACGTCATGTTTCTCATTTTATTCTTTTATGTTTTTTCTCCTACAAAATCAGAGAACAAGAGGGTGGAACAAGTTCTGCATGGGTGGGAGAGAGCAGTTGGCACCTGTGGCACAGGGGAGGGGGCGTGAAAATGGTAGGAGGATGAATATGGTACAAACAATGTATGCACATGTATATAAATGCAAAAATGATACCTACTGAAACTTTTCTAGGAATCAGGGGAGGGGGATGAGGGAGAGAAGTGGAGGGGGTAATTCAAGTATGATATATTTAATACATTGTAAGAACCTTTGTAAATGCTACAATGTACCCACATCCAACAATAAAAATAAATAAAAATTTTAAATTAAGTTTGGTGGCTATACTGCATTTTAAAAACTAATAGGCAAGTTTAACTTACATTTATTGTTTGTGTTTGTCAGTCAGAGCAGAGTGTCCCATTATTTATATCTGTGCTTCTGTTTCCTTCTAACTTTTAAAGCTAACAGCACATCACAGAGCTGGCACATGGCAAACAGTGGAGCTATTCTGGGCAGCATTGTCATTAAGAGACAAACCACAGTTTCCAAAGAATGCTTCTCTCAAAAGTTAAAAAAAAAAATCCTGTGCAACTTTAGAGAAAATGAAGTGATTCCTTAAAATTAAAAACAGCATTAAGGAAAACATTCTTGTTTTAAGAATTCTGTGTTTACTTAAATTAGATTGAATTTCTCAGAGATCATCAGTGAAAACTAATGAAAAGAATTACTTCAGATAAATCAGAGATTGCTTAGAAACTACTTATTCTTATAAGAATCATATACTTTTACTGAAGTCATCCAACATATTCAAATGTGTCTGCAAAAACTCAGTGTAAATAAAATAAAGTGTAGTGCTCCCTTTAGATGGATTTGTTTCTGAACTAACCTAAGTTGATTTGCATTTTCATAAATAAAGAAGACTTTGGAAATACAACTAAGTTGCCTCAAAATGTAAGTAATTTTTTAAAATTATAAGTATAATGCAATTTGGTTAGATGTAGAGAGAGGCCCATCCAGGGCAGATACACACACACACACACACACACACACACACACACACCACATGCATGCAAATTATCTATTTTATTATACCTGAAAGTCATATAATTAGCTTTCAAATAAGAAAAGTAATGGACAAGATTTATAAACTAGAAGGAAATTTAATGTTCTTTTAATGAATATGCGCTGAGGAAGAAAATGCTTAAGACTGTTAGAACCAAATAAAGGCTTGAGAGTGTGAAGATTTAATGTTCAAACAGAAATGAGTGTCTCACCATTGGACAATATAGGGGACTGGGCATCCCTAAAGGAGTCAAGGGTCTACTGATTGTCCCATCTAGGAATGTCAGAGCAACTGTGCCAACTAGGATTGGGAAGCTACAGATAGCGAGAAGTTTAAATAGGGCTATGAAAGGATGAAGCATCATTGGGGAATTATTCAAACCCCAAGCTTGATTCATATTGTTTAGGGCCTGATATAATGCTATCTATGTGGCTAGAACACTGAGTCAAGAAATGAGCATAAACAGGGCAGAACAGTTGAAGCTTACAGGGCTCTGGAAAAAGCAATTTGAAGTATGGCTTGGGTAACCCAGGATTTAGGAAATGCCTATAGAAGAATAATCTTCACTGAAAATAAACTCACAATCAGACAGTCATAAACTACGTAAGAGAAAACTATAAAAACTGCAAACCATGAACAGAAGATAAGAGAAATTTTTGAAATGATTTTTTAAAAATATTCAATGAGATTTAAGATAATTCTGGCAATCTGACATGCTTGGTATCTGGATAAGCCATTTCTCAACAGAACATGTAGCAATTTAGATAATATACTTAAAATGCCTTTTAAATCCATAACTGAACTACTATTAGGTAAGAAAAATTTCAGAAGTCAGAAATTATTATAAATGTGGACCTGAAGAATTAAGAACAGATGAAAACTGACATTCTTCCTGAAGGTCATTTTTTACATTAAGTAAGCAAATCACATTGCTCTGGTATAAGAAAACTGACTTTTTGACAATGCATGGAATATTTGTAATATGAAAAAAAAAAGATGAATTTCTTAAAACTTGGACCCTGTGAAGGGACATCAGTGGCAATATTTCAGCAATGCTGAATAAGATTTTAGTGTTTAAAGTTGAATGCTGCCATTTAAAAAATATATCAAAGCATAACATCCAGAAAATGCTGGTATTTTAAGTTTGTAGTCTAATGAATATTTACAAATAGGTATCTGACACCCATGTTATGAAATATTAGATCAGACTAAAATAGCTCTCACATATACACCACCATTTCAATAACTAATCAAGAAAAGCATTACTATGAGTTTTATCATCCTCTATGTATTTGCCTATTGGTTTCATTCACTCAGCACAATACTGAGAGATTCACCTATTTTGTGTGAAGCAATTCTTCATTCTCATTGCATTTCAGTATTCCATTATATGATCATATCACAATTTATTCATATTATCTTATTCTTTCAATATTGAGATTGCTTCCATTTCTTTGACCATCAAAAATTATAAAAATTCTTGTATATGTAATTCAGTAAAATATATGTATACGCATTCCACATTTATTATGGCTTGGTTTTGTTAGATAAATGATGCATCATTTACTATTTGTATATCTTTTTTTGTGAAATGTCCTTTTCAAAACTTTTGAGTAATTTTTTTAAATTGGGTATTTGCACTTTGCTTATTGATTTACAGGAGATGCGTACATATTTTGGATATAAATCATTTTTGGTAACATATATGAAAGATATCTTCTCCTGTCTATAGGCTGCATTTGTACTTTCTAAGGGAGTCTTTTGATAAATAGAAGTGCTTAATTTTAATGAATTTTTAGCTATTAATATTTTCTTTGTTATATTTAAGAAAGCATTTTTCGTCTAGATTCTG